>NC_086097.1:61083512-62318512 GCF_963921235.1 Mobula hypostoma | reverse complement strand
TATAATATGTTTGTGTGAAATAATGTGTAATTTCTTTATCAACTTGTAATTAAACAAATTGTGTGACACGTCTATAAGATCACACTTTTAAAATCTTGCTGCTCCCACTCTTCCCTCTGGTAGTGTAGATGAAGCATATGTTTAGTACTTGTACTGCTCTGTACTACTAGAGGCAATAGTGGGAGCAGCAAGATTTAACACAAGTTTAATTGATGAGCACATTTCATCCTTAGGGTTGAATTCAAAATTCTGCTCCAGTTAGATGCTCAGGGCATGGATTAACATGTCATTCTGGAGAAATCATGGATTCATTATAACACAAAAGAAAGCCACTTTGCCCACTGTCTGTGCCATCTTCCTGTATCATTTCAAATTTTGTTCATTCTTGCTTATTTATTTTCCTCAGGAGCAGTGCATTCAAGGTCATTGCCAACCACTGTATAATTTTTCTTCAAATTTCCCTCCTATTTCTTATCCAAAACTTTATGTCCCCTAGTCCTGCCACCAGCTAATGGGAACAACATTTCTTTGTCTGCCTTATGTTAACCCATCATAATCTTATACACCTCTAATAAAAATTACTCTTTAGCTCCAAAGAAAGTAACTATAGCTTTTTCAACCTCATATTGTAGCTTTACCCCATCATCCCTGGAATGAGAGTAGTAAATCACCCTGTACCCTCTCAAGTGCCTTACTTTGTTCTTAAATCCCGATGGCTTAGATAATTCAATTGTGGACTGCCCAGGGCTTTATTTATCTGCATCTGCACTTTATGAAGCTTGAGATCCATCATACTTTGCAAACTACCCTCTCAATTAACATTACATAATCATAAGCCTGAACTTCCAGGTCCCTCTGCAAATGTTTTAGAATTGTACCATTATCTACAGTGCCACTTCCCACACCTTCTGCCAAAATATATCACATTTCCCTACATCAAGTTCCATTGCCAACTTACCTGTCTATTCTGCCAGCCTATTTAAGCCAAGTAGCAAACATTAGTTCATTTTCATGTTTAGTTACACCTCTAAGTTTGGCATCTTTGAATTACAGTCTCCAAATTATATTTTCATATGGACTGTGACCTTTGGGGAATATTGCTGTCTACGTTTTTCAGAATGAAGGAAATCATTTACCACAACTTTCTGCTTTCTGTCTTCAGCCCATCATTATCCAAACTGATGTTGACTCTTCTGTCCTATAAACCTCATTTGTGTTAACTATCCTTTAATATTATCTGTTGCCAAAAGCTTTCTAAATAAATGACAACTCCATTGCAACTGTTTATCAACTTTCTCAGTCAAACCTGATAATTCAGTCTGTAGGGTTTCTTTAATTAACTGAAAGTAGCACTGATCCTTCTTCAGATACATGTAAACCATCCCCTATAGAAGAATAGACCAGCAGTTAATGAAACCTGTTACACTTTTAGCTTGCATTAGCATTATTCATGCCCATGTGTTGCTGCCATTTAGATCCAAAGTGGAGCTTTTGGCGCTGCTTTCGTACTATAGAGCATCACAGGAACTCATCCTTCACCTATGATGTTCGGCCAGATTAATTACACTAGTAATTAAATACCAAACTGCACCAATCCCTTCTACCTTAGCAATGCCCAAGACCCTCCATCCTCTCCACATTCATGTCTGAGAACATCTTAAATGTTTTGATCATATTTACCCCCACTGCCCCTCTTGACAGTGCATTTCATCTTCCAAAGTGAAACTCCACACATTTGGTCCAATTCAACTTCATCTGCCATTTCTCTGCCCCTTTCTGTAATTGATCTCTATCCTTTGATAATCTTCTACACGGTCCACAACACTACCAATTTTTGTATAATTTATGAACTTAACAGCGGGAGGAGAGAGAGCAGCATGCCGCGCGTGCGCAGCCCTCCAGTGAAATATCCGTTAAATAGGGGCCGTGGACAATTCTGATTTGATGGAGACGGATGTGAAAGCACAGAGGAACATCTGGAAAAATTTCTGAAATGCCAGTTCACTGCTGTTGTTACTGTGTGATCGGGAATCTTTCGGAGGGAAGGCCTCAAAATGCCCGGCTTTGCCTGCTGTTGGCGACCGAGATGGAGGTTGAATCGTTCGGATAGAGATGGCGCTCAGTACTCGGTGTCGGAGAGCTGATCAGTGCTCGAAGTTTTCTGATGACTCAGAGTCGGGACTGTGGTCGGGTATAGCAGGGAGAGTTTTTCTTTCTTCTCTCATCTGCGTGAGATGTGGGACATTTGAGAGACTTTGAACTTTTTACTGTGCTCATGGACTTCTTCATCAAGTTATGGTATTGTTGCACTGTTGTAAATATATGCTATAATTATGTGGTTTTGTTAGTTTTTTTCAGTCTTGGTCTGTCCTGTGTTTTGTGATATCACACCGGAGGAAATATTGTATCATTTCTTAATGCATGCATTACTAAATGACAATAAAAGAGGACTGCATGTCTTCATAATCTAATCTAATTTATTAATCCACCCATCCCTTCACTTTTATCCAGGATATTTATATATAATCACAAACAGCAGAGGCTGCAGGAAGGATCCCAGCTGAAAAACACTAATCGCAAACCTCCACTCAGAAAATGTCCCATCGACCACTACCCTCTGTCTTCAATGGGCAAACCATTTTTGAAACCAAATGGTCAAGTCACCTTGGATTTAATGCATCTCAATGTTAGTTGGGCTACCACACTTAACATGGAACTTTGTCAAGCAGCTTACTAAAATCTGTGTAGACACCATCCATTGCTCTACCTTCATCAAACAACTTTGTCACCTCCTTGGAAAAATCAATCAAGTTAGTAAAGCTCAACTTGCCCTGCACAAAACGATACTAACTGTCCCTAATTTGGACATGGATTTGCAAATGCTCATAAGTTCCATCCCTGAGAATCCTCTTCAAAATGCACTTTGGTATAAGAGATATAAACATAGACTATTTCTCAATAGAGAGAAAATTCAAAATTCTGAGGTGCAAAAGGACTTGGGAATCCTCATGCAGAATTCCCTAAAACTTAATGTGCAGGTTGAGTCAGTTTTGGGAAGACAAATGCAATGTTAGCATTCATTTCGAGAGGACTAGAATATAAAAGCAAGGATATAATGTTGAGACTTCACAAAGTACTGGTGAGGCTCCTTATCTAAGAAAGGATGTGCTGACATTGGAGATGGTTCACAAGAGTTTCATGAAGATGATTCCAGAATTGAAAGGCTTATCATATGAGGAGTGTTTGATGGCTCTGGGCATTTACTCACTGGAATTCAGAAGAATGACTAGTGGGGTATTGCAAGGCTCAGTGCTGGGACCCCAGTTGTTTACAATATATATTAATGACTTAGATGAGGGAATTAAATGCAGCATCTCCAAGTTTGCGGATGACATGAAGCTGGGCGGCAGTGTTAGCTGTGAGGAGGATGCTAAGAAGATGCAGGGTGACTTGGATAGGTTAGGTGAGTGGGCAAATTCATGGCAGATGCAATTTAATGTGGATAAATGTGAGGTTATCCACTTTGGTGGCAAAAACAGGAAAACAGATTATTATCTGAATGGTGGCTGATTAGGAAAAGGGGAGGTGCAACGAGACCTAGGTGTCATTATACACCAGTCATTGAAAGCGGGCATGCAGGTACAGCAGGCGGTCAAAAAGGTGAATGGTATGCTGGCATTCATAGCAAGAGGATTCGAGTGCAGGAGCAGGGAGGTACTACTGCAGTTGTACAAGACCTTGGTGAGACCACACCTGGAGTATTGTGCGCAGTTTTGGTCCCTGAATCTGAGGAAAGACATTCTTGCCATAGAGGGAGTACAAAGAGGGTTCACCAGATTGATTCCTGGGATGGCAGGACTTTCATATGATGAAAGACTGGATCGACTAGGCTTATACTCATTGGAATTTAGAGGATTGAGGGGGGATCTTATTGAACGTATAAAATCCTAAAGGGATTGGACAGGCTAGATGCAGGAAGATTGTTCCCGATGTTGGGGAAGTCCAGAACGAGGGGTCACAGTTTGAGGATAAAGGGGAAGCCTTTTAGGACCGAGATTAGGAAAAACTTCTTCACACAGAAAGTGGTGAATCTGTGGAATTCTCTGCCACAGGAAACAGTTGAGGTCAGTACATTGGCTATATTTAAGAGGGAGTTAGATAATATTTAAGAGGGAGTTAGATATGGCCCTTGTGGCTAAAGGGATCAGGGGGTATGGAGGGAAGGCTGGTACAGGGTTCTGAGTTGGATGATCAGCCATGATCATACTGAATGGCGGTGCAGGCTCGAAGGGCTGAATGGCCTACTCCTGCACCTATTTTCTATGTTTCTAATGAGGGGTGACCCTCATTGTAACCTAACAAACATTGAAAGACATCGATAGATCGGTTGTGGAGAGGATGTTTCCTATGGTGGAGGAGTCTAAAATCAGAGGATACAGCATCAGAACAGAGGGACATCCTTTTAGAATGAAAATGAGGAGAAATTTCTTTAGCCAGAGAGTGGTGAATCTGTGGAATCCATTGCCACAGGTGACTGTGGAGCCCATTATTTGGAATATTTAAGGCAGAGGTTTGTTGATTCTTGATTAGTTAGGCCATGAAGGGCTATGGAGAGAAGGCAGGAGATTGGGGCTGAGAGGGAAAATTGAGGGAGAGAATAATGTTGACTTTCTGTGGGGCTGCTAGCATGCAGTGGATTCCAGAACCAATCCCGATCAACAGCGTTTATACATTCTCTTCATAGCAATACACTAATATTCTAATAATCTGGCTGCCTTGAGATCTTTGGTATTTCCGATTCTTCCATGAGCTAGGTGTAGACTCAGTGAGCTGATCTCTGGAAAAACAATTCATGGCAGGTTGTAGAGTCAGAAAGCTTGGAAAAGATCTTTCAACTCAATTAGTCGATGCCAGCTGAGATGTCTTTCCTAACTATTTGCCCAAGTTTGGGTCATATCCTTCTAAACCTAACAGGCATGTTAACATAGCCGATAGCATATGCTTTACAACATCAGCTGTAAGATGAGGCTTCAATTCCCGCTGCTGCTTGTAAGTAGCTTGTATGTTCTCCCCATGACCATGGGCATTTCCTCTCACGTTCCTAAGACAATCATGTCAGGGTTAATGAGTTGTGGGCATGCCATACTGGTGTCAGAAGCATGGCAAAACTTGCGAGCTGCCTCCTGCACATTCTCGATGCGCATGACACATTTCACTGTATGTTTTGATGCTTCGATGTGCATGTGACAAATAAAACTAATCTTTATCCTTAAGTGACGCTTTTCCGATCTAAATGACCATTTAACTATCTTTTAAAAGTTGCTGTATCTGTAGGTTTTCAATTTGACCGTTTGCTTACAGAATATTAAGAATAAGGATCATTTTCCTGCTCCACATGTAGGTTGAAAAAGACTCACATGCTCCATTGTCTGTGTCCATCTATCCCACCTGCGCCTTAGCTGCCATTTTGTTCTGCTTCTCACCTGAAAGGTGGCACAATGAAAATGAAAAGGGTTTGCTGCTATGTTCTGTTCCCCTGTGTATTTCATTCTACTGTTAGTGGCATTTCTCTCAGTACTTCCACATGCTTGCTGGGCTTATATTTAATTCCCACAGTTTATGCAGGTTCATATTCTCACTGTGTGCCCAAAGAAACCTTGATTCCAGAGCCATTTTCTTTCTGCTAACTGCAGAGCTGTGAACTCCTGTGGTCAAGGCCATTGATCAGTAAGGTTTGTTGAAGCTGCTTTTTTTAACTGATAGCCAATGCATGTGGTTTAACTGTCCTTGAAAACAGCTGTAGTGCCTTTGGTGGTGTTAGCCAATATTTTTTAACTTGTAGTTAATAATCTGCTAAAAACTAGTAATAATGTAAGAGAAATATATAATGATCTCTCAAGAACATCATGGGATTGAAAAAATGTGTACAACAATATGTTCACTGTCTGAAAATCCCGTGTTTTGATATATGATTTTCCTAGTTCAGATGAGACAGAGGTGATTCATCAAGATACTGCCTGAATTAGAGGACTTTAATTCAGGAAGATAATAAGATGGGCCTGTTGTCTCTGAAGTGAAAGAGGTTGAGTGATGACTTGATAGAAGTCCATCAATGTCGGAAAAACAAAGGAGCTGATTGTGGACTACAGGAGAAATGGAGAAAGGCTAACCCCTATTGACATCAATGGACCTGGGGTTGAGAGGGTGAGCTGCTTTAAGTTCCTTGGCATGCACATCACTGACGATCTCACATGGACTGTACATACAGGCTGTGTGGTGAAAAAAGCACAACAGTGCCTCTTTTACCTCAGACGGTTGAAGAAATTTGGAATGGGCCCCCAAATACTAAGGATTTGGCAGATGGAGTTCAACCTAGATAAGTGTGAGTTACACACATCAAAGTTGCTGGTGAACGCAGCAGGCCAAGCAGCATCTATAGGAAGAGGCGCAGTCGACGTTTCAGGCCGAGACCCTTCGTCAGGACTAACTGAAGGAAGAGTGAGTAAGGGATTTGAAAGCTGGAGGGGGAGGGGGAGATGCAAAATGATAGGAGAAGACAGGAGGGGGAGGGATAGAGCCGAGAGCTAGACAGGTGATAGGCAAAAGGGGATATGAGAGGATCATGGGACAGGAGGTCCGGGAAGAAAGACAAGGCGGGTGTGAGTTAGTTCATTTTGACAGGTCAAGTATGATGGCAGAATATAGTGTTAATGGTAAGACTCTTGGCTGTGTGGAGGATCAGAGAGATCTTGGGATCCGAGTCTATAGGACACTCAAAGCTGCTGTGCAGGTTGACTCTGTGGCTAAGAAGGCATATGGTGTATTGGCCTTCATCAACAATGGGATTGAGTTTAAGAGCCAAGAGGTAACGTTAGAGCTTTATAGGACCCTGGTCAGACCCCACTTGGAGTACTGTGCTTAGTTCTGTTTACCTCACTACAGGAAGGATGTGGAAACTATGGAAAAGGTGTAGAGGAGATTTTCAAGGATGTTGCCTGGATTAAGGAGCATGCCTTATGAGAATAGGTTGAGTGAACTTGGCCTTTTCTACTTATTCATACTTTATTGATCCTGGGGGAAATTGGTTTTCATTACAGTTGTACCATAAATAATAAATAGTAATAACACCTGTTACGTACCCCGTAACTGGGTTGCCAAACCAGCAGAAATGGATCACTCAGTTGGAGTCTGGAGTACTAGAACTAAGAAAGTTTTATTAAAGAAACAAGCAACACAGTAATCGAAAGGATAATAAATGCAACAGTTCAGCAATGATAGTCACACATGTGCACAGAATTAAGATCACAGCATCAATCAAGCTCTATCGTTGTCTAGGGGTAAATGACCAAATTTCAACGTGACTCAAAGTTCAGTTCGCAGTAATCGTTGCCATGGCGATGGACAACGTGGGGTAAGAGAGAGATAGAACAGGAACAACTGATCATTCAGAACGGCTTCACTCACAGACCGGCGAGATTGCTCACAAGCAACTTTTGGGCGGGTCCTTGGTGATGTCACCTGAGGTCACCGACTGTGACCCCTCCTCCAGATGCGGTCGATCCTCTGCAGTGAACCCGGCACCCAGGCAAGGGCGGACACACATCGGGTTCCCGCTGATCGTACCTTTCCACCCCGGGCGTTGTCTGATACTTCTCACCGACTCGTGAGAGGCGTACCGCTTCCAGGGTCTTGTTACCTCGGGTGTCGTGTGTGTCTGTCTTAGCGGACCTGTCCCTTTTTATCCCCCTGCTGGGGTATCGCCTGTCCATCACTTCAAACAGTTCAGGGTTCAAAGGGGGAGCCGCTCCAGACAGCTCTCTCTCTCCCACGTCCCTTCATTACACATCTCCAGACGCTGCTCCATTGTTCCTTATCTCTCCTTCCCCTGAGGGCAGGTGGCAGACCAACTGCTGATGCCACTGATGCTAGCCCAGGCCAGCAAACATCTTAATTTTATATGTATTCTCATCACACACCATAAATAGTTAAATAGTAATATGTAAGTTATGCCAGGAAATAAGTCTAGGACCAGCCTATTGGCTCAGGGTGTCTGACCCTCCAAGGGAGGAGTTGTAAAGTTTGATGGCCACAGGCAGGAATAACTTCCTATGACGCTCAGTGCTGCATCTCGGTGGAATGAGTCACTGGCTGAAAGTACTCCTGTGCCCAACCAGTACATTATGTAGTGGATGGGAGACATTGTCCAAGATGGCATGCAACTTGGACAGCATCCTCTTTTCAGACACCACCGTCAGAGAGTCCAGTTCCATCCCCACAACATCACTGGCCTTACAAATGAGGAGCAACGGAAGATGAGAGGTGGCCTGATAGAGGTGTATAAGATGATGAGAGGCATTGATCATGTGGATAGTCAGAGGCTTTTTCCCAGGGCTGAAATGGCTAGCACAAGAGGGCACATTTTTAAGATGCTTGGAAGTAGGTACAGAAGAGATGTCAGGGGTAAGTTTTTTATGCAGAGAGTGGTGAGTGCATAGAATAAGCTGCCTGTGACGGTGGTGGAAGCAGAACAATAGGGTCTTTTAAGAGACTCCTGGATAGGTGCATAGAGCTTAGAAAAATAGAGGGCTATGGGTAATCCTAGGTAATTTCTAAAGTAAGTATGTGTTCGGCACAGCATTGTGGGCCGAAGGGCCTGTATTGTGCTGTAGGTTTTCTATGTATACTACGTTTCTAAGATTTTCTACAGGGGCACAATTGAGAGCATCCTGATTGGCTGCATCACTGCCTGGCATGGAAACTGTACCTCCCTCAAATGCAGGACTCTGCGAAGCGTGGTGTAGACAGCCCAACGCATCTGTAGATGTGAACTTCCCGCTATTCAGGACATTTACAAAGACAGGTGTGTAAAAGGGGCCTGAAGGATTGTTGGGGACCTGAATCACCCCAACCACAAACTGCTTCAGCTGCTACCATCCGTGAAATGGTACCGCAGCATAAAAGTCAGGACCAACAGGTTTCAGGACAGCTTCTTCCACCAGACCATCAGACTGATTAACTCATGCTGACACAGCTGTATTTCTATGCTATATTGATTGTCCTGGTGTACATTCTATTTATTACAAATTACTCTAAATTGTATATTGCACATTTAGATGGAGATGTTACATAAAAATTTTTTCTCCTCATGTATTTGAAGGATGGAAGTAACCAAGTTAATTCAAGTATATAAGAGGCATAGACAGTATGGATGGTCAATGTTATTATTTCTCTTGGCAGAGATTAACTTTAACAACAAGGCCTAGGTTCAAGGTGACAGGAAGGAGTTTTAAAGGGGATCTGAGGAATGCAGAGAGTAGTCAATGTCTGGAATGCACTGCCCGAAGAGGTGGTGGAATCAGATGCAGTTACCGTGCTCAGGGGACACTTAGACACTTAAATAGGCAAGACATGGAAGGATGCAGTCCTAATGCGGGCAGATGGGATGAGTGTAGATGGGCAAAATGGTTGCGGGAGAGCTAGTGGGCTGAATGACATTTTTCTGTGCTTTAAAATTCTATTCAAATTTAGAACATCACTTGCATGCTGATATAGTTATGATGCATGCATGAATGATTCAATTGCATATTTGTGTGCAAATACATCACACTGCATCTATAACGTAAGCGGAAATTCTTGTCCTTGAACCAGTGTTATGCAGCGATCCAATGTTCTTTCTATCCTAGTGGGAGTTGGTGTGGGTAGTATTGCAATGGGGATGTACAGCTGGGCTGAAATCTTTGCTGCTTTTTCAGTACAAATGCTGCTACTAGAAACAAAACTGCAGGTAGATCACATTGTTTTGTTTTTCAAAATAAACAATCGAATTACTGTGCTAATCACCAGACTGCCTATAATGATGTGACAAAGAATAACAAAAGCAATGAAAGCATAACAGCTAAAAATGATCACACCCTCAGGGGAGACATCTAGTGTTCAAACAACCATACACAACTATAAGGCAATGGGGAAATACTTCAGTTCTCTGTGATGATCTGAGATTTGATCTTGCAGCTCCCCTTTACTGGGTTTTCCCCAACTGCCCTCTGCAACTGGACCCTTCATACACTTTGAATTTGCTGCTGTTGTCCATCAGCATGCTACATCTGGCACAGGAGCAGTAGTCCATTCATCTTAAAGGATAGAAGGACATAGTGTCACACTGATGTACGAGATTATTCAAAGTTCAAAAGTTCAAAGAGCCCGATGTTTAGATATGAGTTCAGTGGGACAGGAATAAGCTGAAACAATGGGTCTACCTGGAGAAGTGAGTTTGTGGATCTTGGGTAGAAGGTAGATATTCAACCTGATAGCATGAACATCAATTTCTCAAACTTCCGGTAATTCCCCCCTCACCTCCTTCACCATTTCTCATCTCCTTTTTTCTCTCTCACTTTATTTCCTTGCCCACCCATCATCTCCCTCTGTTGTTCCTCCCCCCTTTCCTTCCTTCCCATGGTCTTCTGTCCTCTTCTATCAGACTCCCTCTTCTCCTGCCCTGTATCTCTTTCGCCAATCAACTTCCCAGCTCTTTACTTCATCCCTCCCCTTTCAGGTTTCACCTGTCACTTTGCGTTTCTCTCACCCCTCCCCCCACCTTTTAAATTTACTCCTCACGCTTTCTTTCCTTAGTCCTGCTGAAGGGTCTTGGCCAGAAACATCTACTGTATAGATGCTGCCTGGGCCTGCCCTGCTGAGTTTCTTCAGCATTTTGTGTGTGTTTCTTTAAAAGTTCAATGTACATTAGTATGTATACATGATCAAGCTTTGGGATTTGTCTTCTTACAGGCAGCCACAAAACAAAGAAACACAAAAGAACCTATTAAAAAAAGATCATCAAACACCCAAAGGGCAGAGAGAAAAGAAAACAAATTGTGCAAACAATAAAAGTAAGCATATAGCATTCAGAATGAAAGTGAGTTCACAGACATGAAGCAAGTCGTTAGTGTCAAATCAAATCAGTGAGTACTGTGCTGGGGAGCCCACAAGAGTTGCCATGCCTCCAGTGCCACCACAACCCACTGATATGTCGTAATGGATACATGTTTGGAAAGTGGGAACAAACCAGAGCACCAGAGGAAACATACACGGTCACGGGAAAGATGTTCAAACCCCTTACAGACGGCGATGGGAATTGAAACCTGATTCTTACAGCTAGCGCTGTAATGCGCTGTGCTAGCCACTACACTCCTGTGCTACCCCATGAAACTCAACAGGCCAGACAGCATCTATGGAGGGAAATAAATGATTAACTTTTTGGTCCAAGACCCTTTTCCAGCTTTTTGTGTCTTGCTCCCAACTTCCAACAACTGCAGTCACTCTTGTGTTTCCAAAAAAGCATTCTTAAACCTTGGTGGGCTTGGTATTAGGCTTGAGTTAGATGGCTCTTTTGATGGTTCCAAGCTCAGGACTTATTCTGACCTATTTGCACAATGGCTTTCTGTCATGTAAAGTCTTGTGAAAGTGCAGGGTCTCTCCATTTTAGAACCAGGACTGTCATGGTCCAGTCCATGAAGTCCGCATTCTGGTTCATGATCCAGTCCATCGATTCCTTATTCTGGGTTTTCCTGTTTTCCCTTGTTCTGTTGGGTGCCTTCATTGAGGCACCTGATTCTTGTTTTGGGGTGGCACATAAATACCTCTCAAACCAAGGATTCCCAGCTGGACTGTTCCCTTCCCCTTCCTTCTGAAGCCTTGGCTGCATTTCCGTCAAATTCAATTGCCGGAGTGAGACCAGTGCCTTGCCACACCACCATAAGGGACTACCTATCGTTGAGTTTGGAACTATTTCTTTGTGTCTCCGTGGTTAGTGTCACTGTCAATGAAGAGTCCCGACGCTAGGTCCTGTTCCCAAGGAGGGATCCTGGCTCTGTGTTCTGTGTTCCTGTGTTCCACGTTCCAGGCGCCGTTTTACAGTCCTGTTCAAGTTAAGGCTTCGTGTTCTCGTCCAGTCCAGGAGTCCCTCGGCAGTTTGCCTCAGCAGTTCCCTGGGCAAGTATCCTTGGCAGTCATCCTGGCCCTGCGTCCTAGAAAGGGTCCCGGCCCTGTGCTAGAAGGTGGAGTCCTGGCTCCGTACCCAAGAACCTAACCAAGCCGAGTCCAAGAGCTATGTCCTGCCCTGGAGTACCTCATCCAGTCCAAGTCCAAGGCTCTGTGTTCCTGTGTTCCAAGACCAAGTCCAGGCACCGTGTAGCAGCCCTGTCCAAATCTGAGCTCCGTGTCTTCACCTAGTTCTGGTTCCTGGCCCAACCCAGTGCTGGAGATTCCTCATCCTGTGCTGGGGTACCTTGTCCTGTGCTGGAGTGCCTCGTCCTATCTTGTAGCCATGTCCTGTCCTTGCCAAGATCCAAGTCCCGAGTCCTAGCCTGGGCCCGGGTTCCAGTTCCGAGTCAAGGCCCAGGTTCCGAGTCCCAACTAAGACCCAGGTTCCAGGTCCTTGTCCAGGCTCTGGTTCCGGAGTTCCGTGTTCCTAGTCCAGGCTCCTTGTTCCTAGTTCCCTGTCTGGGTCTCGTGTTTCCTAGTCTTAGTCCTAGCCCAGGCCCGGTGTCCTTGTCTCGTCCAGGGCCTGTGTCCATGTCCAGCGTCGTTCCTTCCTGACTTCCCTTGCTTTCTAGATAAACCTTGTCCTGTTCCTACTACTTCAGTGTCTGTGTCTTGCATTTGGGTCTGCTCCCAACGCTCACTTATGACAAGGATAGTAATATATGACAAAATGAACCTGGCTAATCTCCAGAAGCTAAGACAATAATACCATAAGACATGGGAGCGGAATTGTGCCATTCAGCCCATTGAGTCTGCTCTGGATCATCCTCATGGATGATCTATTTCCCTCTGATTTCTGTTCTCCAGCCCTCTCCCGATACACTTTCAGATCCTGACTAACCAAACTCTGCCTTAAATGTACCCAGTAATCTGACCTCCACAGTAATGAATTCCACAGATTCACCACATTCTGGCTAAAGAAATTCCTCCTTATCTCTCTTCTAAATGGATGTCCCTCAATCTTGACATTGTGCTCTCTGGTACTAGGCACCCCCACCATGGCCTATAATTTCCTTTCTACTTCCCCCATCCCTTCTTGAAGAGTGGAGTGACATTTGCAATTTTCCAGTCCTCCAGAACCACGATAGAATCCATTGATTCTTGAAAGATCATTACTAACGTTTCTACAATCTCTTCAGCCACCTTTTTCATAACCCTGGGGTGTAGTTCATCATGTCCAGATGACTTACCTACTTTCAGTTTTTTCTGTTTCCTAAGCATCATCTCCCTAGTAACAGCAACTGCACTCACTTCTGCCACCTAACACTCTCAAATGTCCGACATGCTACTACTGTCTTCCATAGTGAAGATGGATGCAAAGTACTTACTCAATTCATTTGCCATTTCTTTGTCCCCCATTACTATCTCTCAAGTCATTTTCCAGTTGTTCAATATCTACTTTTGCTTCTGTTTTACTATTATTTATCAGAACATACTTTTGGTATCATTTTTGACACTATTGACTAGCTTACAATTGTATTTCATCTCCCCACCCCCCATGGATCTTTAGTTGTCTTCTTTCTGTTGATTTTTTTTTAAATTCCCAGTCCTCTAACTTCCCACTAATTTTTGCTGTTATTTTTGCTACGATATGCTCTCTCTGTAGCTTTTATGTTCGCTTTGACTTCCCTTGTCAGCCACATATTGCATCATCCCGCCTTTCGAATACTTCCTCTTCTTTCGGATATATCTTATTCTGTGCCTTCCAAATTGCTCCCAGACACTCCCGCCGTTTCTGTTCTGCCATCATCCCTGCTAGTGTCCCCTTCCAATCAACCTTGGCTAGCTCCTCTCCCCTGCTTCTGTAATTTTGCTTACTACAGAGTAGTACCAATATGTCTGACTTTATCTCAAACAAGATAAAAACTGCAGATTCTGGAAATCCAAGCAACACACACAAAATGCTGGAAGAACTCAGCAGGCCAGACAGCATCTATGGAATAGAGTTGAGTCGACGTTTCAGGCTGAGACTCTTCAGCAGGACTGGAGAAAAAAAAAGATGAGGTGGGGGAGGGAAGGAAGAAACACAAAGTGTTAGGTGAAACAGGGAGGGGAAAGAGTGAATTAAAAAGCTGGAAAGTTGATTGGTGAAAGAGATACAGGGCTGGAGAAGGGGGGGATCTAAAAATAGAGGATAGAATACCATGGAAGAAAGAAAAGGGGGGAGGAGCACCAGAGGGAGGTGATGGGCAGGTAAAAAAATAGGGTGAGAGAGGGAAAAGGGGATGGGGACTGGTGAAGGAGAAGTGGGGGGGGAGGGCATTATTGGAAGTTCAAGAAACTGATGTTCATGCCATCAAGTTGAAGGCTACCCAAACAGAATATAAGGTGTTGTTCCTCCAACCTGAGTGTGGCCTCATTGCGGCAGTAGAGGAGGCCATGGGTAGACATATCAGAATACAAATGGGAAGTGGAATTAAAATGGGTGGCCACTGGGGGATCAAATCTTTTTGTGGCAGACGAAGCGGTATATTGCTATATCGGTGAGACCTGATGTAGATTGGGAGATCACTTAGTCCACTCTAATTTGTAGACCACATCTTGGCTTTTGGTTAGAGACCCATAAATAACTCCCATCAAAGTCTTCTTACCGCTGCTGCTTTTTAGAAACATAGAAACATAGAAAACCTACATCACAGTACAGGCCCTTTGGCCCACAATGCTGTGCTGAACATGTCCTTATTTTAGAAATTACCGAGGATTACACATAGCTCTCTATTTTTCTAAGCTCCATGTACCTATCCAGGAATCTCTTAAAAGACCCTATCGCATCCGCCTCCACCATCGTCACTGGCAGCCCATTCCACGCACTCACCATTCTCTGCATAATAAAACTTACTCCTGACATCTCCTTTTTACTTATTTCCAAGCACCTTAAAACTGTGCCCTCTTGTGCTAGCCGTTTCAGCCCTGGGAAAAAGCCTCTGATCAATGCCTTTCATCATTTTATACACCTCTATCGGGTCACCACTCATCTTCCGTTGCTCCAAGTAGAAAAGGCTGAGTTTGCTCAACCTATTGTCATAAGGCATGCTCCCCAATCCAGGCGACATCCTTGTAAATCTCCTCTGCTCACTTTCTATAGTTTCCACATCCTTCCTATAGTGAGGTGACCAGAACTGAGTACAGTACTCCAAGTGGGGTCTGACCAGGGTCCTATAAAACTCTAACATTACCTCTTGACTCTTAAACTCAATCCCACTGTTGATGAAGGCCAATGCACCATATGTCTTCTTAGCCACAGAGTGAACCTGCAGAGCAGTTTTGAGTGTCCTATGAACTCGGACCCTAAGATCCCTCTGATCCTCCACACTGCCAAGAGTCTTGCCATTAATGCTATATTCTGCCATCATATTTGACCTACCAAAAAGAACCACCTCACATTTATCTGTGTTAAACTCCATCTGCCACTTCTCAGTCCAGTCTTGCATCCTATCGATGTCCCACTGTAACTTCTGCTAGCCCCTCACATTATCCACAACAGCCCCAATCTTTGTGTCATCAGAACATTTACTAACCCATCCTTCCACTTCCTCATCCAGGCCATTTATAAAAATCATGAAGAGAAGGGGTCCCAGAACAGACCTACCCACAAGTTTTTAACTCTACCCACAATGATTCTACATCTTCCAGTCCTATGTCACCCCTTTCTAAAGAGTTGATTTCATCTTTTACCAGCAGAACCACTCTTCCTCCTCTACCTGTCTGCCTGTCTTTTCGATAGTTTGTGTATTCTTGGGTATTAAACACCCAACTACATTAATCTTTCAGCCATGACTCCATGACACACAACGTCATACATGCCAATCTTTAACTGTGCTACAATATCATCTACCTTATTTCATATAAGTTCATGCTTAGCAAACAGTTCAGAGACAAATTCGGGTGGCTAACCGTGAGCAGTTTAAAAAAAAAGTCTCATCAAATTAAATCTTAAGTGCCAAATAAAATAATTCAGCAAATACACTGAAAAAAAAATAACACAATTATTTCCCAGTTGCAAAGAGGAAGGACAGTTTCTAGCAATGCTGTATCATAATGAAATCAACTACCCTCCTAAATAACTGAACCCAAACCTCATGGCGATTTCTTTGACCATTGTGGCTGTGAACAAGGATTAGTGGCACTAACAATCAATTGCGACATTGTGCAAGATTTCAGCACTGGCAGTTTTCACGGTTTGGTTCAGAATTTGTCCTGAAATGTTCACTCCAGAAGCAGGACAATGAACAAAATTCTGGAAGGGTTCTGATAAGTCAGACAAAGTAGTTGTATATGTTACAGTCCCATCAATTATCAGTCTCGAATCAGCTTTGTTATCTGTGGGGTAAAATATTTTAGAGTGTTTCTTACTCTTTTTGAACAATTTCCAGAAAAGCATATCAGACTGACTGAATTTGATTTAGGGCAGCTGACACAGCCTGCATTCCTGGATAACTTAAACTCAAGAAGAAACTGTTTATGTGTGTGATGGACCACCAGCTCTGTTAGATATTACACAGCACGTGCCTGGAGGGGAGGTGAAATGTTCTGTCCCCTTTTAACTGAAAATGGTAGCCACGACAAAAGTAAATTTGATTTTTAAGACAACTGACTCCTAAAATGCTCGTTGTCTGTTTACTAAGTCTCCACGTAAGCTGACAAATATTTTAGGGAGCATAGTGGTTAAATTACCGCATTGGTGTACACGGACCTGGACTATTGATCTGGAGCCAGGAGTGTCAATCCTACAATTGATGCTGGAGAGATTTAATTTAAGTTTGGAAGTAAAAAACCAGGAACCATGAAAATTATGGATTTTTGCTGAAAAAAGAATCTCCAGGTTTAGTTGTGCCATCAAGGAAAGGAAATCTGCCCTGCTTGCCTCTTCAAGCCTTTTTGTGACTTCAGACCCACCAAATGTCTCCAGAAGCCATACAGCTCAGAGGGAGATGACAACAAGTGCTGTATTGCTATTTTCATCTACTTCCACTGAATTCATAAAATAGAGAAACTTGATCCCATTTCTTCCAGAATTGTCCAGATTTATCTAGCTCATTGTAATGCTGTGACAGTAGGTAAGTGTGCATAAAGTGGCTGGTGATACAAACTTCATGCTCCAGTTTCCAAATTTATTTGTCTGGGCAATCCAGTAGCGTCATGGTGACCACACCAAGTTCTAGTTATTAAATTACCTCAGTAATGTCTTCACTGTCCTTCACTTACACAAACTACTTGAAAATAATATTAAACTATGCACTGTATGTTGAAATATTGTTCTCAAATGACTTGCTTGGAGTTTGTAATGAGTTCCAGAGTGAGGCAGAGTAAAACTACTGGGAGGAATACTGTTTACACGAGAGATCTTTGTTAAATCAGAATCAGTTTTATTGTCACTAACATAAGTCATGAAATGTGTTGTTTTGCGGCAGTGATACAGTGATGGCATAAGTAACTACTACAAGTTACAGGAAACATAAACAAACAAACAAGTGAATAAATAAAGCATATATTGCTTATATATATCATGACACTAAACATTTCAAACGTGACACAATCCAATATGGACTGATAAACGGCAAATTGGTAATAGCAAGGCTATTTTTCACATTTTAGGCTATGTTAGAAATTTGAGAGGGTATTTGTAACTGTGCACAATGCTTGTACTGATCAGTGTATTTTGATGTTGTAATTTCCTGGCAGTATTCCTTTCGAACACCCATGACGAAAGTCCTCCTGATCCTTGATTTCCTGCAACACCATATCTCTCCCCAACCATGCTCATTATCCCCAGCACCTGAGACCACAGTCACTCGAACCAAGCTTTGCCTCCTGACCAGCACTGCCGTAAAACCTCATCCCACCTGCAAAAACAGACCTCTTATATTTCTAATCGGCACTTAACCCCACATCCGCAAAGCTGATTCTTCAAACCACTATCTGACATTGGGAACGCTGATTCTCTTTGAAAGTTGTGTTAAACAGTGCAGTTTTACCACTGAAAACATACAGGCTTTTACCTCAGCCTGACTTCCTGAAACCTTGAATGCTACCTCATATTATGGTAGTAGTTAGTCAGACCATCGTATTACTATGTACTCCATTATAGTAGCATTGCAGTGGGATTGTCTAACACCAGGATCAATATCTAAAGGTAAATTTTTGGGTATTTAATCCAGAACCAGAAGATATCTGAAACTGGAAACTAGGGGTGGCAAAATAAAGCTGCCTTCTTGACCTGACAGCATTAAACCCGGTGATGACTTATGGTAAGCAACCTGAAATATTAGAACATAAGAACATAAGAAATAGTAGCAGGAGTAGGCCATCTGGCCCATCGAACCTGCCCCGCCATTCAATAAGATCATGGCTGATCTGTCCATAAACTCAGCTCCACCTACCTGCCTTTTCCCCATAACCCTTAATTCCCCTACTATGTAAAAATTTATCTAACTGTATCTTAGATATATTTAGTGAAGAAGCCTCAACTGCTTCCCTGAGCAGACAAGTCACTATACTGGGCAGAGTATAGTGTCATGATATATATTGTGGAAGTCCACCTCAGTAGGTGCTTATCCAAGGAGTTACATGTTATACAGATTAAATTTGCCATGCTGTGAAACAATGTGTTCTGACAGCAATACAGTCGGTCATTTACCTCCTATCAAATGACATTGAGTGGTCTGCTGCTTTGTGTGCACTGTCACCTCCTGTTAAAATAATTCTGAGATGTTACATATTCACACTCTTATAGATCAGTAGCAGGGACGAGCATGCAAATATTTGCTTTCTTTACAATGAATTTGTGATAGACAGGTTGCTATATAAGATCAGTATTAATTTTAACTTTAGCTGTTGCTCATGTCAGCAGCAGTTCAATAAAAGCATGTGACCCTGTCAAAGTTATTCCCTCAATTGCACAGTAGGAGGACTGATTGGAAATCAATGTTGTGAGGTTCATGGTACAAAGAATCAGAAGTAAGAATGAAACATACAGTTTTTAATACTTTGACCAGGCCACAGGTCCTAAAACAGAAATGCTGGGATACTCTCAGGTTAAGCAACATTTGTGAAGGAACACGAAAGAAAAGAAAACACAAGTGTAAATGTTGGAATCTGAACCAAAAGAGGAATGCTGAAAGAAAGATCAAACATGAGCTTGATTTGTTACATGTACATTGAAAGATTGAAATATAGTGAAATGTGTGTTTATGCGTCAACAACCAACACAGTCCAAGATGTGCTGGTAGCGATGGACCACAAGTGTTGCCACATTTCTGGTGCTAACATGGCATGCCTACAATTGATTAACTCTAACCCATACATCTTTGCAATGTGGGACGAAACTAGAGCACCACAGGGGAGAACATGCAAACTCATTACAGACAGTGGTGGGATTGAACACCGATCAGTGATTGTTGGCGCTGTAATATGATTGCACTGATCAGTATATTACCATGTTGTAGTCTGGTGAATTGACCTCTACCTTGCTGAGGCTAGGCAGCAACACACAGGCTCCTCTTCTTACATACCCCTTGAAAAGGACGCCGCTATGGAACATCAAGCCATTGTCTCCTACATCATCTCCAATTTCATTATCTCTGGTGATCTCTCATCCATTGCCACCAACCTCATTGTTCCCTTATCCCACACTACTCATTTCTACCTCCTGTCGAAGATCTACAAAACTGACTGTCTGGATAGGCCCATCGTTTCAGCCTACTCCTGCCCCTCTGAACTCATGACTACATAACTGAACTTCATTTTATCCTTCTTGGTTCAGAACTCACCCAGCCAAGCTATGTCTGTAGAGGTGAAACAGAAATGGACCTTTCAGATCACTGACTAAACCTGATTCTGATTTTGAGAGGAGGCCAGCTACTCAGGGATCCCTACTCTGAGTGAAGAAGCTCTCCCTCATGCTTGTTCCACTTAAACATTTCACCTTTCACCATTAACCCATGAGCTTTATCTGTAATCTCACCCAATCTCATTGGAAAAGCCTACTTACATTTACCCTATCTATACCCCTTATAATACCTCTATCAAATCTCCCCTCAATCTAATACATTCTAGGGAATGAAATCTTAATC
This sequence comes from Mobula hypostoma, assembly GCF_963921235.1. Taxonomy (NCBI): domain Eukaryota; kingdom Metazoa; phylum Chordata; class Chondrichthyes; order Myliobatiformes; family Myliobatidae; genus Mobula; species Mobula hypostoma. The sequence continues at coordinate 62,298,401 of NC_086097.1, read as the reverse complement.
TACTCAACCTTTCCCTATAACTCACGTCCTACAGTCCCAACAACATCCTTGTAGTTTTTCAATCTTATTTACTACTTTCTTGCATATAGGTGACCAAAACTGCACACAATACTCCAGATTATGCCTCACCAACAGCCTGTATAATTTCAACATAATATCTGATACTGAGATGCAGCTTAGAATGCACTGGGACACATCATCAGAGATGTAACTTGGAGTCATCAGGTGTTTCGGGTCTCTCATCATCAGACACCTTCACGCAGGTGACCCATGAGGGTCGATCAGTCCCCAGCTAATGTCCCAGCAGCACTGTTCCATAGGGAACACCTCGTGATCCATAGCCATCTGTAGGCTCACTCAGCAGCCTCTGCGACAGTCCTGATGGCTCTTCTCTTTGCAGCCCCTCTTATGCCAAGGAGAGAGTAGGCTTTGCAGACTTACCAAACCTCCAGACTTCAAGCTTCCAACCCTGTCTCTGGAACTGCTCTACCAAAAACTTACTTTATGACCCTATTTACCATGATACTACTTTCAAAGAATTATGGACCAGTATTCCTAGATCTACTGCACTCTATTCTATTGTACTCCTAAGTGTCCTACTGTTCTCTGTGTAAGACCTGCCCTGGGTTGGTCCTCCCAATTTGCCCCACCTCATACTTCTCTATACTAAATTCTATCTACTATTTTATAGCTCATTTTTCCAGTTTTAATAGTCTTCTTCACTATTCACTACACCCACAAACTTGGTGCCATCCACAAATTTGCTGATCCAGTTTACCCCACTATCATCCAATTGATACAGATGACAAACAGCAATGGATGCAGCACCATTCCCTGTGGTACACCACTAATCACAGGCAGGGAGGGTCTCTGGCTTCTCCTCTGAACCAATGTCTAATCCAATTTACTTCTTCATCTTGAATGTCAAGTGACTGAACCTTCTTAAGCTACTGCCCATGCAGGACCTTGTCATATGCCTTGCTAACATTCATGTAGACAACTCCACGTTCATGTACAACTGCCTTTTAATCTGACAGGAACATACATACTGTACTCTCAGCATTTCAATTGTGAAGGCCTTCCGTTTACCAAGTGCACCTTTGCCAGAAAGCAAATTATCCCAATCCACAATTGACAGATCCATTCTGATACCATCTAAATTGGCCTTTCTCTAATTTAGAATTTCAACCCAAGAACCAGAACCATCCTTTTCCGTTATTTCTTTGAATCTCTGAATTTCTATGATCACTAGGTGCAAAGTGTTCCTCTATACCTTCCATCATCTGTCCTGTCTCTTCCCTAATAGATGTAGTATTGCACTCTCTCTAGTTGGGACTTCTATGCAACTTCTCCCCAGAAGGACCTTCCCCCTGCCCCAGCAGTATCCATAGAGGTATTGAGAGAAATGGCCACAGAGGTATTCTGCACTGGCTACCTTTTCCCTTTCCCTCTCCTGACAGTCACTCAGCTAAAAATTTCCCTCTAGCTCCTAGTTATCCCCTCCTCATTCTCCCATATGAGCTGAAGGTCATCGAGCTGCAGCACCAGTTCCTTAACACAGTTTCCCCAAGGATCTGCAGTTCAATGCACTTCGTGCAGATGTAATTATAAGGGAGACTAGAGGTCTCCCAAAATTTCCACATCTCACTCAAGGGACATGCCAATAACTGGAAACATGCCAATAATTATGGACCATTTCTCATTGCATTAACTATGTACTATCAGAGTTTTTAAAAAAATCACTGGAAACTTACTTAGAGCCTGCGTCTATACCTGCCCAAGCCTGTTGAGCTAAAACTGGGCCACCCTGGCACTGCCCTGCTCCAACAATGGCTACTCTACTGACACCTCATTTCTTTTTATGGGCTCAAGCAGTGACTCAGACCCGATGAGACTTGTAGTCAAATGGCTTCCATCCTGCAATATATCGCTTTGTCACTCGCTACTTCAGTGACTCACTCCCAACGAGACTTGCAGTTTTCAAATAGCCCCCACCCTGCAAAAGGTTGCTGTCTCACTTGCTACTTGAAACAGTGACTGGCTCCCGGTGGGGTTTGCAGTTTTCAGATGGCTCCCACCCTGCAAGATGTCACTTTCTCACTTGCTACTTCAAACAGTCATAAGTTAAGAATGACAGACAGATAATACTATTTCATAACTTTATCTATTAAGAATGACAGACAAATAATACTAGAGGCTATCACAGTGATGGTATAGAGGTTTATATAATCACAAGGGGCATAGATAAGATGAACAGTGACAGTGTTTTTTTCCCATGGCATTGGAACCTAAAACTAGAGAACAGTTGTTTGAGATATGAGGAGAAAGATTTAATGATGACCTAAGGGGCAGGTTTCTTCACACAGAGGGTGGTGTGTATGTGGAACAAGCTACCAATATAAATTGTAGACATGAATACATTGGCAATATGTAAAAAACATTTAGACAGGTCTGTGAATAGGAAAGCTTCAGAGACAATGGAGCCTAATAGTGACTTCTTTGTTTGCATTTTCAGAAACAGCTATATTTCCATCTTTAATATCTCTATTTCTCCCTTTCAGGGCGAGAGAGAGAGCCTGTGGTATGTTGAATACTGGGTGAAAGAGTAGTTTTGGGGGTACTGCAAGTCTGTGTCTTTGGTGTTGCTTTGCTGCTCAGTGGTGGGTGACAATGTTTTTTTTTGTTGGTGGGGGAGGGGGGATTGTTTCTTTGCTGCTGCTCACACGTGGGAGGGGGGAGCTGGAGGGGGCTGTGGGGTTCTAACATTTAACGTTCATTCATTCTTTAGGGGGAACTCCTCTTTTTTCGTGGATGGTTGTGAAGAAAAAGCATTTCAGAATGTATATTGTATACATTTCTCTGACATTAGACGTATCTTTGAAGCCTTTGAATGATATGGAACAAAGGTGTGGCAGGACTTGTTTTTGTTGGCATCTTGGTTAGCACTGATAAGTTGGGCTGAAACGTCGATTTCCCCACTGCATAATTCTATGACTCTGTGAGTGTCAAGTATTTCTTAAACGGCGATAGTAAATACATCTGGCCATCTCTGAAATCTGGCTAAAGGATGGCTGCCATTGGGAGCTGAACGTGCAGGGATATATGGTGCACCAGAAAGTTAGGTTAGTAGGCAGAGGGGGTGGTGTAGCCCTGTGTATAAGAAATAATATTAAATCATTAGAAAGAGATGACATAGGATTGGAAGGTGTAGAGTCTCTATTGGTTGAGTTAAGAAATGGCAAGGGTAAAAAGACCCTAATGGCAGTTGTATACAGGCCTCTAAACAGCAGCTGGGATGTGGATTACAAATTACAGCAGGAGATAGAAATGACATGTAAGAAAGGCAATGTCATGATAAATTTGGAGATTTTAACATGAAAGCGGATTGGGAAAACCAGGTCAGTATTGGACCTCAAGAGCGAGAATTTGTAGAATGTCTAAGGGATGGCTTTTTAGAATAGCTTGTTGTTGAGCCCACTAGGGGATTGGCTGTGCTGGATTGAATGTTGTGGAATGATCCAGGGGTGATAAGAGAGTGTAAGGTTTAGGAACCCTTAGGGAACAGTGATCAGAATGCTGTATAATCAAGTTCACATTGAAATTTGAGAAAGAAAAAATAAAATCCAATGTGTTGGCATTTCAGTGGAATAAAGGAAATTACAATGGCATGAGAGGGGAACTGACCGAAGTTGATTGAAAAGGGTCATTTGCAGGAAGTACAGCAGAACAGCAATGTCTGGAGTTTCTGCGAAAAATGAGGGAAGTGCAAGACAGATATATTCCAAATAAGAAGAAATTTTCAAAGGGAAGAAGGACACTACCGTGGCTGACAAGTGAAGTCACAGCCAAAGTAAAAGCGAAAGAAAGGGCATACAAGGAAGCCAGAGCTAGTGGGAAGATACAGGATTTGGAAGTTTTTAAAAACTTGCAGAAGGAAACTAAGAAGGTCATTGGGAAGGAAAAGATGAATTATGAAAGGAAGCTGGTGACTAATATCAAGGAAGATAATAAAAGCTTTTTTCATAATATAAGGGGTAAAAGAGAGTTGCGAGTAGATATAGGACCAATGCAAAATGACGCTGAAGATATTGTAATGCGAGATGAAGAGATGGCAGAGGAAGTCGATGCGTATTTTGCATCAGTCTTCACAGTGGAAGACACCTGTAGTATACCAGATATTCAAGAGTGTCAGGGAAGTGAAGTTTGTGCAGTGAAAATTATGACCAGGAAGGCACTCAGGAAGCTTAATGGTCTGAGGGTGGATAAATCTCCTGGATCTGATGGAATACACCCTTGAGTTCTGAAGGAAGTAGCTGGAGAGATCATGGAGGCATTAACAATGTTCTTTCAAGAATCAATAGTTTCTGGCATTGTACCGGATGACTGGAAAATTGTAAATGTTACTCTGTTATTTAAGAAGGGTGGGAGGCAGCAGAAAGGAAACTATTGACCTGTTAGCCTGACATCAGAGCTTGGGAAGTTGTTGGAATCAATTGTTAGGGATGAGATTACGAGGTACCGGGAGGCACATGACAAGATAGGCCAAAGCCTGCGTGGTTTCCTGAAAGGAAAATCCCGCCTGACAAACCTAGTGCAATTTTTTGAGGAAATTACAAGCAGGGTAGACAAAGGAGATGCAGTAGACGTGGTGGACTTGTATTTTCAGAGGCTTTGACAAGGCGCCGCACATGAGGCTGTTTAACGAGATAAGAGCCCATGGAATTACTAGCATGGGTGGAGCATTGGCAGGTCAGCAGAAAACAGAGAGTGGGAATAAAGGGATCCTATTCTGGCTGGCTGCCGGTTACCACTGGAGTTCCATGGGGGTTGGTGTTGGGACCACTGCTTTTTACGACGTATATCATTTGGACTATGGGATTAATGGATTTGCAGCTACATTTGCCGATGATACAAAGATAGGTGTAGGAGTGGGTAGTGTTGAGGAAACAGAGAGCCTGCAGAGGGACTTAAATAGTTTGGGGGAATTAGATTAGATTAGGTTACGAGGACACTCAGTCCTCGTTTATTGTCATTTAGAAATGCATGCATTAAGAAATGATACAATGCTCCTCCAGAGTGATATCACAAAAAAAGGACAAACCAAAGACTAACATTGACAAGACCACATAATATAACGTATAGTTACAACAGTGCAAAGCAATACCATAATTTGATAGAGAGCAGTCCATGGGCACGGTAAAAAAAGTCTCAAAGTACCGATCGACTCCCGATATCCCGATAGCAGGCGGCAAAAGGGAGAAACTCTCCCTGCCATAAACCTCCAAGTGCCGACAACTGCCAATGCATTGGAAGCACCCGACCACAGCTGACTCTAAGTCCATCCGAAAACTTCGAGCCTCTGACCAGCCCTCCAACACCGAGCACCGAGCACCATCTCTGCCGAGCACTTCGACTGCACACCACCCGCCGAGCAACAAGCAAAGCCGAGGACTCAGGACCTTCTTCTCCGGAGATTCTAGATCACATAGTAACAGCGGCAGCGAAGAAGGCATTTTAGAAGTTCCTCCAGATGTTCCTCCGTACTGTCACATCTGTCTCCATCAAATCAGGATTGTGCATGGCACCCTACTTGACAAATAACAGACATCATTCACTGGAGTGGTTGTTGCGTCACACCGCCATCTTCTCCTCCTCCATGGAAATGGGCAAAGAAGTGACAAATGAAATACAATGTTGGAAAGTGCATGGTCGTGCACTTTGGTGGAAGAAATAAATGGGCAGACTATAATTCAGATGGGGAGAGAGTTCAAATGCAGAGATGTAAAGGGACTTGGGAGTCCTTGTACAAGACCCTAAAAGTTAACCTCCAAGTTGAGTTGGTCGTGAAGAAGGTGAACGCAATGTTGGCATTCATTTCTAGAGGTATAGAATATAAGATCAGGGATGTGATGTTGAGGCCCTATAAGGCACTCGTGAGACCACACTTAGAGTATTATGTGCAGTTTTGGGCTCCTTATTTTAGAAAGGATATACTGACATTGGAGAGGGTTCAGTGAAGATTCACAAGAATGATTCCAGGAGTGAAAGGGTTATTGTATGAGGAACGTCTGGCAGCTCTTGGGCTGTATTCTCTGGAGTTCAGAAGAATGAATGGGGATCACATAGAAACATTCTGAATGTTAAGAGACCTGAACAGATTAGATATGGCTAAGTTGTTTTCCATGGCAGGGGATTCTAGGACAAGAGGGCACGACTTTAGGATTGAAGGACGTCCATTTAGAACTGAGATGCGGAGAAATTACTTTAGTCAGAGGGTGGTAAATCTGTGGAATTTGTTGCCACGAGCGGCTGTGGAGGCTAACTCATTGGGTGCATTTAAGGCAGAGATAGATAGGTTCTTCATTAGCCAGGGCATGAAAGGGTATGGGGTAAAGGCAGGAGAGTGGGGATGACTGGAAGAATTGGATGAGACCATGATTGAATGGTGGAGCAGACTCAATGGGCCGAATGGCCTACTTCTGCTTCCATACCTTATGGTTATAATGTCTAAATAGCCAATAGTATGCTCCTGTCAATGGGGAAAGAAATAACAGGTAAGACTGCAAAATAAATTTCCGATTTACTCTCATGTGATTTGTGCTGCCACCTAAGAAAAGCTTTATCTTCAGAATTTTTGGTGCAAATTATTTGTAGATAGTGATTTAAATGTTTAACATTCCTGACTGTCTGCGTAGATCTGTGTGCTAATATACTGTAACTAGAACTCAAACAACTGAGCCATCTTGCTGGAGGAACTCAGCAGGCCAGGCGGCACCTTGGAAAAGAGGTGATGTTGATGTTTTGGGCTGAAGCCCTTCGGCAGGACACTGATGGCCGTCTGTACTCTTTTCCTGGATGCTGCCTGACCTGCTGAGATCCTCCAGCACCTTGTGTGTGCTGCTCGGATTTCCAGCATCTGCAGATTATCTCTTGTCTGTAACTGAACCATCTTGTCAGACTCCAGTAAACAATGAATAGATGACATAACAATTGTCAGTATAGATAGAGAAAGTCAGATACGGTGATAGATTGTGAGCACAGTCATCTACTGTGATCCATTAATTTGTTCACAGGGATGTTTGACATTCAGCTGAGGTAATTGCACCCAAATATCCCAAACTACTGTGGCTCATTGAAACCCAATATATTCAGATAATGGAGACACAAGAGACTAGAATCAGGAGAAAAATGTAAACTGTTGAAGAAGTCAACAGGTCAGCAGGATCTGTAGAGGCAAATGGACAGTTGCCATTTTAGTTCAAGATCCTGCATTAGGACTGAGAGGGCACTACCTCAGCTGAATGTCAAACATGCTTTTGCCTTGGTGGATGCCGGTTGACCTACTGACTGCTTCCAACAATTTGTTTTCGTGCCCTGGTACTTCTTACTGTTTTTCAGGCTACAAAGGTTAAGGTAGCTTTGACAACAAATCTGAAGTAAGGACAGGGCAACCAGACACTAGCATGGGCCCGAGCACTCTCCTTACTGGCACCTACTTTGATTTTGTTACAAACACAATGGACTGTAGGATTCTTTGACTTATCATCCTTGCCCCAACTTCCCCATGGCCAGATAAGAAGGATTCTGAGATAAAGTTAATGCTTCTATGTACAGTTGCTACTGAAGGTAGATGGAAGAAGAAATGTGTCCATTTTCCTGAATTGGGGACTGGGAAAAGATAGTTCTCTGAAAGGAAGCATAAATATTTGAACTGTAAAAAAATTAATCTGCTTTATTTGCTGGAAATTCAAGCAACACACATCAAAATTGCTGGTGAACGCAGCAGGCCAGGCAGCGGCTCTAGGAAGAGGTACAGTCGACGTTTCAGGCCACGACCCTTTGTCAGGACTAGCTCCTCATATTTGCTAATCTGCTTTATTTGTTTGCAGTGATGAATTTAGGAGCTTGATGATCAGATTTTATGAATCGGCAAACAGCAGATCCTAATATTAAATTTCCTGCTTTTTCTACTTTCAGATATTTAACATTTTCGCAGCATGACCACACTGTAAAGACAAATTTTAATGTACTGAGCATGTGCTGTTCCTTCAATCTCCTTTTATACAGTGGGGTTTGTGGCATTGCCAAGCACAAACACTACCACCACCACCAGTAACCCCCTCCACTCCACACCCATCCTCTGACCACCACTACCAACGCTCCAAACAACCGATACAACTAGTCTTACCACCGTCACCACCACACTCCCCATCACCTTAATCCCTCCCCCAATACAACCCCCACCCACACTGACATTCACATCCCCTCACCCCACCACCACAACCTTGCCAACCTCCACCACCAAATGGCACCCCTCCACCACCACTGATCCTCCTCCCCAACACCAAAACTATCCTTTATTGTAGGAATCTGAAGGGGGAATTTGCAGGTGAGTGTTCCCATTAACTTAGTTAAGAGTGTGAATTTGTTAGCTTCTTTTGAAGATTGTTTGGTAAAATCAATTGTAAAAAGAGTAATTATTTTCATAGGTAGTTGCGATTCTAATAAATTCAGCTGCTTTACTTTAGCTGAATGTTGTTGACCTTCTTAATTGGAGCTCCCCTAGGCAAGTCGACCATATTAGTGCATGTTTAGATTTCAAGGTCTTTTTTTCAGGCTGGTGATAATATAGACAGCTTCAGACCATTGAACATCATAGAGACCAATGGGGCAATCACACATATCTTGCCTCTATTTATGAGATCAAAGGAATGATGAATAAACAGAAGAAAGTACATGAGTAAAATGGGTAAATTAAAGGTTAGATTAGGCACAGAAAGAGAAATTAGTTGGGAAAATACTGACTGCATTAATAGAGAAAGGAAAATGAGATAGAAAGAAAAATAATAAAATAAATAAAATCTCTTAAATAATTCTTCAAAAACTTGACTTTTTGACTTTTAAAAACTCTGACTTGGAATCTAGAATGCGACGGCAGAATTTACGAATGATTGGCGTCAGGGAAGCCGTGGAAGCTAACAACCCTATGAAATATTTCTCCCAACTTTTAAAAGATGCATTCCCTACTGTATTTCCTGACCAACCACCGCTACTGGATCGTGTTCACAGAATCCCATCATACTCGTCTAGGTCAGATAGACCTAGGCATGTTATCTTACGTTTTCATTACTTTCAAGACAAGGAGAGACTGTTTCGATTCGCTCGATCTAAAGGTTTCATTGATTTTTCGGATCTTAAGTTCCGATTCGTGGAAGATTTCAGTAAACCAATCTGGGACCAACGGGTCCGTTACAGATCCGTGATGTCGGAATTCTATAAGATGGATTTAAGACCAGCGCTGCTGTACCCTGCACGTCTAAGGATTCGCATGTTAGATGGAGCCCTTCGTTTTTTTGATTATCGGATGCCCAGAGTTATCTGGATCAACTTTCATCTTCAACATCTTAATTGCCTTTTTTTAATTTTCTCCGTTGATCGGAGGCTGTGAATTGGTTGGTTTTAACTTTTCTGTGCCCTATTTGGGCAGAAAAGTTTACTTTCGATTTCTTAATATGGCTGCTAAACTTTCTTTTTAACTGCGTCATTTCTTTCTTTTCCCAGGGGATTCTGGGTGGTTACTTCCCTTTTGTCATCTTACGTATTTCCTGTGCGGCCTTAAATTTTGTAGTTTTTTTTTAAATTTTATTCTGTTTTGCTTTTTATAATCATTTTATGTTAATAATCCTATTTTTTTTGTTGCTGTGTCTATTCATGAGTTTGAGGTTTATTGTGGTTTTTTTTTAATATATACTTTCCGGCTTTTGTTCTGTTCTGTGTGTATTTTAATTGAGCTAACTTTTTTTTACTTATTTTTTTACTGTTTTACAATTAGCTGATCCTTTTCATATTTATACCTTTTTTTTAGGGAGCGTATACCGGAAGTCATGGGGGTAGTTTTAGCGCTTGCTTCTTTCTGGCGGGTCTGCTTTAGATTTCGCCTTGAGGTCTTGGGGTGGGGGGTGGTGGGAGGGGCTTCACGTTTTAGTTTGTTTCTCTTTGGGCTATATACATTATTGAAGTATTGGTTGCGTCCTTTTCCCCGGTATCTTTTGTATGTTCTGTTTCCTCTCCGGGTTTGTGGGTCGCGCCTATTGTCAATCCTCCTTGTTATGGGTTGACTTTAGGATTTATGGAGTCTATTATTAATTTTGTCTCCTGGAATACTAATGGTCTTAATCATCCTATTAAAAGGAAAAAAGTTTTTAAAGTGTTCCGGAGACTTAAAGCACAAATTTTATTTTTACAAGAGACCCATGTACGGAGGGGGGACAGACTACGTTTTTTCAAATTCTGGAAGGGACAACAATTTCATTCGAACTCCAATGCTAAGATTCGAGGCGTCTCTATTTTTATAGACTCCTCAGTTACTTTTATACAACAGGATATTATCTCTGATCCGAATGGTAGATTTTTATTGGTTAGTGGTTTACTATTTAATAAAAAAGTAGTTTTGGTTAATGTTTATGCTCCTAATATGGATTGTCCGGAATTTTATAAATCATTGTTTGATCAGTTTCCGAATTTGAACGAGTTTTCATTGATTTGGGGCGGAGATCTTAATACCTGTTTATCTCCAGCTTTGGACCGTTCGGCTCCTTTACGGACTTTACCTAATAAATCTGCAAATTTGATTAATTTTTTCCTTTCTGATTCTGGGTCGACGGACATTTGGCGTTTTCTGCATCCTCAGGAAAAAGATTTTTCCTTTTTTTCACATGTTCATCATTCCTATTCAAGAATTGATTATTTTTTTATTGATTCTCGTCTCATTCCTTCAGTGATTAAATGTGATTATGATTCTATAACCATTTCGGATCATGCTCCACTTAAGCTTTCTATTAAAATTATGGCCAATATACCAAACAATAGACAATGGCGTTTTAATTCGCTGTTGCTTCAGGACTCGGACTTTGTTAATTTTATGAATGAACAGATTGAGCTTTTTTTTACAATTAACCATACAGAAGATATTTCGGTTAACACTCTTTGGGACACTTTTAAAGCCTATATTCGGGGTCAGATTATTTCGTATTCCGTTGCTTTGAGGAAGAAACAGAAGCAGGAGGAGATGGCAATTGTGGACAAGATTAAAGAAATTGATAAGAAATATGTTATGGCTCCTTCTGAGGAGCTATACAAACAAAGAACTGAACTTCAAATGGAACACAGTTTACTACTCTCGTCCTCGATTGTAAACCAATTAAAGAAAACAAGAAGTGATTTTTATGTTCACAGTGATAAAATTGGCAAGCTGCTGGCTAATCAATTGAAATCTAATTATGTTAAATCTCAAATCAATCAGATTTATAACCAAAATGATCGATTGATATTGGATCATGTGGGGATTAATCAAACCTTTTGTGATTTTTATTCTTCTTTATATCAATCAGAGTCTCCTCGAGATTCTAAATATATGAATGATTTTTTAGATAAGTTAGACTTCCCTCAGATTTCACAGGATATGTCTTCTTTATTAGATACTTCCATTACAATGGATGAGATTAAGAATGTTATTTTTTCTATGAATCTGGGGAAAGCTCCTGGCCCTGATGGGTTTACCGTTGAATTTTATAAATGTTTTGCTTCTTCATTGATTCCTTGGCTCTATAAGGTTTTTGAGGCTTCTTTGAAACTTGGTAAACTTCCGGAATCTTTTAATAGATTTCAAGGTCTTTTTTTCAGGCTGGTGATAATATAGACAGCTTCAGACCATTGAGCATCATAGAGACCAATGGGGCAATCACACATATCTTGCCTCTATTTATGAGATCAAAGGAATGATGAATAAACAGAAGAAAGTACATGAGTAAAATGGGTAAATTAAAGGTTAGATTAGGCACAGAAAGAGAAATTAGTTGGGAAAATACTGACTGCATTAATAGAGAAAGGAAAATGAGATAGAAAGAAAAATAATAAAATAAATAAAATCTCTTAAATAATTCTTCACCTGAAAGAACAAATTTCCACATTTTCAGCTGTTTATATTTTAAGGAAGGAGTGGATTTATTGACATCATTAAACAGACATCCAATAGCCCTGATCAAAACGCACAGGATGCTGAAGAAACTCAACAAGTCAGGCAACATCCATGGAAGGAAATGAACAGTTGCCTTTTGCAGACATCCCACCCTGCAAAAACTCATTTCAGGGAGGTAGCACCATCAATCTGTGGGAGACTTCCGGAACTTCCTGAAGAGGTGGAATGTCTGCAATAGAGTAGCTCCTTAGCAGCTAGCCAGCTAGTTTAAATAACATTAGCTATGCTAATGAACAAATGACACCTGTTAAACTCACCTCAACATGTCTTTTACAGTCTTAACCCACCATGGGCAATAGAAAAGTTGCAAACATTGCAGCGAGCAACACTGTCATTATTTTTGACCCCTACTAGGGAGGGGTACACTTTAGGGTAGTCTGGGGTGACGTACGTTTCATATTTTCTTTTTTTGGAACACTCTGCCATGGCGCGCTCTCTCTCTCTCTCTCTCTTCCGCCCGCGCGCTTGCTCTCTCTCTCTCTCTCTCTCTCTCTCGTGGTCGCTCTCGCGCCTGCTCTCTCGCTCTCTCTCACGCTCTCTCTTGTTCTCGCTCTCTCTCTCTCTTGTTCTCGCTCTCTCTCTCTCGCTTGTTCTCAAAAAAAATTGATTTCTTGGATATTGTATATAATTTGCGGGTATCAGGGAGCTACTATTAATATGTGGGAGACTCCCAGAACTTCCTGGAGAGGTGGCATGTCTGCTTTTGGGATGAGACTCTTCACCAGGACTGAATGAGTCCTGATGAAAGGTCTTGGCCTGAAACGTTTATTTCCCTGCATAGATGCTGCCTCAGTTGTTGAGTTCTTCTATCTTACTTTTTGTGTGTTGCTTTGAATTTCCAGCACTTGCAAAATCTCTTGTATTTATGCATTGTAAACAATAGGGTGATTAAGACACAATGCTGCGATCAAGAAACTATCTGCAGGCTTGTGTATATTAGCACCATACAACAATTCAGAATGCATGGATTATTTCCTCATAGTAAATTACTGGCTAAGTTACACCACTCAATGTTTGCAATATTAGTTTGTCAGCAAAATTCAACCAATGATATGTTTATGCCCCCATAACTCCTCAAACAGTATGGATGAATGCTGTGATATAACTAATTAGATTAAAGTACTACTATTAAGGGACTGATCTGAATGGTTTTAATTTATATTTCAGTAAGCTGTTTTGCTATAAACTTGTTCACAGTTGTATAAACTCTATTCAGAATTAGCTAGGAATGAAACACTTAAAAAATTGAGTGCAATAAATATATTGCAATGTTATTTAGCTGAATTCATTGTAGATTATATCGCTTTCTGCTTTAATGGATATTTAAATTTACCTAAGTGGTGTTTGGAAATGTAGCAATAAAAAGAGAAAATACTGGAAGCAGATGGCAGATCAGTCGAAATGAAGGGAGAATAAATATATTCAAATTTTAGTTGTGAATCAACAAAGTAATAGTTTTGAAAATGGTGACTTATTTAATGTCTGTAATTTCTATTAATGCTTTATTCAGGGTATTGCAGAATGTTAAGGAGAAACATGAGGGACTTGTTGAAAGAGTACAAATAATAATAAAAAATGTTGGAATTTCCAGTAATGATTAAGTGCCATTGTCACTTAATTGTCTAACCTATCCTTCCTTACTTGGTCTGGTACCAGAGGGCCTTCTTCTCAGCTTGGCACATATATGAGAGGAGATTGGGAGAGTTGAAAGAGAGTGCAAAAGACATAAGATAGTTACAAATTTCTCTCCCATCTGTTGCTCACACTTTATAGGTCTGCTGTCAGCAATATGGTTGTAAGCTTCTTGAAGTTCCCCTAAAGGTCCTGAGAGGCCAAAGAAAGGGTAAAATGATTCTGTTGGATTTTTTCTGAAGACACCATGTTTGTCATTGATCTAAACATTCATTGCATTCTAAATGACCCTCCAAGCTCAGTGTTGTGTAATGCCAGTTAAATACTTGCTTTCCTTAAACACAGGCTCTAGGAGAGAAATGTTCATCATTACACACAAGAATACCTCTGACTTCTGTTGTAATGGTCTAAGCTAAAGTTTGGAAGGTTGAGGCAGACATGTTTTATTTGCTCAACACACACAAAATGCTGAAGGAACTCAGCAGGCCAAGCAACATCTATGGAAATGAGTACAGTCAATGATTTGGGCCGAAATCCTTTGGCAGGAAGACATCTTTTCCATAGATGCTGCCTGGCCTGCTGAGTTCCTCCACCATTTTGTGTGTGTGTTGCTCGGATTTCCAACATCTACAGATTTTCTCTTGTTTGATGTTTTATTTGCTGACAGAGGGTGACTTCAGTAGGTCTGGCCCATGGTATATCGATACAGACTACTAGATGCCAACCTCTCCAATAACACATCACATTGTATTGATCACATTGCTTCCATCTATCTGTATATATAGTGCTAAGGTACCTGGGGTTCCTTACTTTACCGAAACCACCCTGCTTCTCCATCTCTTGTTTCTGATCATTGCCCAGGAAATAATTCTGACAAATATCCATCCAGTATTCAGACACAATCTTCGTGTGTATCTGAGAGGTAGGTGTTTAGGCTCTGTTCTTTCAGACATCCCACCTCTCCCGGAAGATCCGGGAGTCTCCCACATATTGATAGTGGCTCCCTGATGCCCGGAAATTATATATAATATCCCACAAATCGATTTTTTTGAGAGTGAGAGGAAGAGCGAGAGCGACGGAGAGGGAGAGGGAGGGTAAGAGCGAGTATCCTGATTGGTCTCTCATCGTGTTAAGTAGACCTATCAGTTTTCTCTGTGGGCGGGCTTTACAGTCAACCTCAAAAATAATGACAGTGTTGCTCGCTGCACTGTTTGCAACAGTGACTTTTCTATTGCCCATGGTGGGTTAAAATGTAAAATACGTGTTGAGATGAGTTTAACAGGTCTCATTCGTTCATTAGCATAGCTAACGTTATTTAAACTAGCTGGCTAGCTGCTAAGGAGCTACTCTATTGATGTCCTACATGATGAGCCAAACTCCCTGTAGACTTGCTTAAAGTTGTAATAGAATAAACATGATAGTATAATATATGTACATATTTTAATGTCACATTTTCTGCATACATACACCCTTGGAGGTTGACTGGGGGTGGGGGGGGGATATGGTGTTGCGGGGGGCGAGGGTGCTACCTCCCTGAAATGAATTTTTGCAGGGTGGGATGTCTGCTCTCTGCTTGAGAGCATCAACGACTGTGTGCATTTGAATTACATGGGGGCATTCACAGTGAGCTTTCAGTGTTGAATGCATGCTGGCAGGCAGCTCCTCAGCTTTTGTGAGGTGATATTTGGGGGTGTGGGCAGTTGGAACTCGTATGCCTCCAGAACCTAAGTAACAGGAATATGGGGTGGGGGCAAAAGTTGAAAAATCAACAGAGTGTGAGATTCTTTCGGACCATGAGGAGGTGTATTGGTCTTCCTCAAAGCACCACATGATACGGTTCATGTTAGGTTTTTGGAGCAGTCTGCTGTGGTTCTTTAGGTGATTTCCCCTTTTGTTGCTTGCATTTGAATATATAGGTTTTCCCTGTCCCAGCATTCTTGTCTATCAACCCTCTTTTCAGTAAAGTACCGGTAAACCGTTAACTTTTCCGTGGCTGCTGCCTTCAGTTTCCTGCTCCCAACCTCTGTCTCTGTCTACCGGTTTCTTGGCACTCTCAGCCCACCTCAGCTGGGGTGACATATACACACACAGAACTGCTGGTGGAAGTCCCCAGGTTATCCACCATCTTTGGAGGAGAATAAGCAGCTGACGTTCGCGCTGGAACCCCTCACCAGGGCAACTGGCGAGCTCTTTGCAACTGATGCCTGGGATCTGACATCTCGCTGGGCTTGGTCTGCTGCATTAAGGGTGCTTTGCATGTACATTTCCTGCAATTAAAATTGAGACCTTAGTTCTCAAGTAGAAAAGGGCTAATGGAAAAGAAGCATAGTGATGTGGCTGTCATGTAAGCTGTAATATTCCCTCTTAAATAAACTGTGTTTATAGAAGCTTGTCAAATTTGTACAGGAATACCCTCTGGCATTCTCCACTCTGTGAAATCTCAGAGCATGTGCTCTACAAATTAATAGAAGAGTTGACATGGATCTCTCCAGCTCTGACTGCATGACTTGGCATGCTTTTCTTTTCCCTCGGCTAACTAACTTGCTGAGCACTGGTCCAAACAGTTCTTTATTGAAGTGACATTTTTAATGACTGACAGGACATATATTTTCTTGGAATATGTGCCTGTATATTTAAGCATGATCTGGATCTACTAAGATGGAATATTTGATCTTTCACGTCTGGTTTCTCTGCTGTCATTTACAAGTCCTCTGCACTGCGGCAAACTGCACAGTGCAAAATCTCTTCATGGATTTTCTTTTATTTTGCCATGATTTCCAAAATTATTTCTGGAAGTGGGCATCTACACCATCTCAGTGAAACTTCTTTCGAAGACCACCAGGAAACTGCTTTCATATTTCTAGAGTGCTATTGAATTCAATATGGCTTAACCAATCAGGATGTCCCTTCATGATCAGATCAGCTGTAGATTTTGGTTTGAAAGGCTGTGGGTTAAAGTCCCATTCCAGGAACTAGACTGTGCAATCTAGGCTGACACTACCATGCTGTAAAGAAGAAGGGCTGCGTTTGTGCCTGTGCACAACTACATATCAATTAAATAAAAGCACACACACGGGAGATGGCACAGACAGCAAATCAATATGTAGTGTTATAGGGTTGGTCATTGCTTTAAAAGAACTAGATCCATACATTACACTTTCTCCCCCTTTAGATTAATGCAACATAAAACTGTATATGTACAAATCATTAAATTTCACTTTAATAAACCCATATTCCAAATAAACAATAACAGTCTGTAACTAATCTCACAGCTTTAAAGGTTCAGTCCTTTGGATGGCGCACTGTTTCTTTCAGGATAGCACCTCTGAACCCATGGTATGGCATCAGATTTGGCAGATGCAAACACGAGGAAATCTGCAGATGCTGGAATTTCAAGCAACACACAGAAAAGTTGCTGGTGAGCGCAGCAGGCCAGGCAGCATCTCTAGGAAGAGGTACAGTCGATGTTTTGGGCCGAGACCCTCCATCAGGACTAACTGAAAGAAAGAAGAGCTAGTAAGAGATTTGAAATTGGGAGGGGGAGGGGGAGGGGGAGATCCAAAATGATAGGAGAAGACAGGAGGGGGAGGGATGGAGCCAAGAGCTGGACAGGTGATTGGCAAAAGGGATATGAGAGGATCATGGGACAGGAGGCCTAGGGAGAAAGAAAAGGGGGAGGGGGGAAACCAGAGGATGGGCAAGGGGTATAGTGAGGGGGACAGAGGAAGAAAAGGAGAGAAAGAAAAAAAGAATGTGTGTATATAAATAAATAACGGAGGGGGTACGAGGGGGAGGTGGGGCATTAGCAAAAGTTTGAGAAGTCAATGTTCATGCCATCAGGTTGGAGGCTACCCAGACGGAATATAAGGTGTTGTTCCTGTAATGTATGGATCTAATTCTTTTAAAGCAATGACCAACCCTGTAGCACTACATATTGATTTGCTGTCTGTGCATTGTGCTATTGTCTACCCATGTGCATTGTTCTTTCTCCCTCTGCCTCACCTGAGTACACCAGTTATAAGGATTTGGCAGATGGCTTGTCTAAGACAACATTCTCGGTTTCCCGTGTCTCGTTGCTGCCAGTGGTATCATCTCTGAGGAGGTAAGTCTAGTGACTGTAATGTGTCCGTCTTGTTGGATGCAGTCGACTCAGGTGTGTTCTTCAGTTGAACATCCTGTATCTGGTCCACATGATATCTCCATGTCTGATCTCCACATCAGTGTTCCAGTTCTTGTAGCTATCCTACTGGATGTCCAATTTTCTTCTCAGTGATCACGCAATAAGACTTCCTGTCCAACCTTGAAACTCCTTACTGCTTCACTTGGCAACTAGCTGAACTGTTTATTCTAAACTTCCCTCTGCAGGTCTGGTTTCAGGAGGTCTATGCGAGATTTCAGATTTCTGTTCATGAACAGCATTGCAAGTGTTTGATTTGTCTTTTCATAAACAGAGTTCCGATACACAAAAAGGAAGTTGTCCACCTTGTGCTGTAGAGAAATATTCTCCTTGTCCATCACTTTAATGGACTGCTTGAAGTTTTGGATAAACCATTTTGCTAACCAATTTGTTACTG
The DNA here is from genome assembly GCF_963921235.1 of Mobula hypostoma. Lineage (NCBI taxonomy): Eukaryota > Metazoa > Chordata > Chondrichthyes > Myliobatiformes > Myliobatidae > Mobula > Mobula hypostoma. The sequence goes on along the minus strand of NC_086097.1, from coordinate 62,280,158 downwards.
GATGGCGAGGAGCTGACTAATGACATTTGTCTTCATGAATGGTCGGAATTCTTCGGACATGTATTGTGGTCTGCTGTCACTTACAATTTGTTCTGGTAAACTATTTCTGGCGATGATGGTCTTCAGGACGGAGTCTTTGCTGAGGTGGTTGACGTCATTGGTATAACCACCAGCCACTTTGAATGAGTATCCACAGCAATCAGAAACATGGAGTCCATGAATGGCCTAGCAAAGTCAATATGTACTCTTTGTCATGGTGAAGATGGCCACTCTCATGGGTGTAACGGTGCCTTTGGAGGAGCATATAGAACTTTCTGGCATTCCGAACAGCTTTTGCACGGGTATTCAATCTGTTTATCTATTCCTGGCCACTACATGTAACACTGGGAGAGACTCTTCAGCTTGACTGTACCCAGGTGTCCTTCAGGCAGATTCTATAACACTCTGGTGCACAGTATAGATTAGAAGATTAGATTAGATTTAGATTATGAGGACACGCAGTCCTCTTTTATTGTCATTTAGTAATGCATGCATTAAGAAATGATACAATGTTTCTCCAGTATGATATCACAGAAACACAAGACAAACCAAGATTAAAAAACTGACAAAAACCACATAATTATAACATATAGTTACAACAGTGCAAAGCAATACCGTAATTTGATGAAGAACAGACCATGGGCACAGTAAAAAAAGTCTCAAAGTCCCTCGAAAGTCCCATCATCTCACGCAGACGGACAAGGAAGAAAAACTTTCACTGCCATGAGCTTCCAGCGCCGCAAACTTGCCGATGCAGCATCGTGGAAGCACCCAACCACAGCCAACTCTTGAGTCCGTCCGAAAACTTCGAGCCTCCGATCAGCCCTCCGACACTGAGCACCAAGCACCATTTCTGCAGAGCGCTTCGACCCCGGCCCCAGCCACAGGCAACAGGCAAAGCCGAGGATTTGGGGCCTTTCCCTCCGGAGATCCTCGATCGCACAGTTGCAGCGGCAGCGAAGTGGGCATTTCAGAAGTTTCTCCAGATGTTCCTCCGTGCTTCTCACATCTGTCTCCATCAAATCAGGATTGTGCACGGCCCCTATTTAACAAATATGATATACTTTCGGAGCGGCCGCGTACGCTGCGTAGCGCCGCCATCTTCTCCTCCCCTCCTTTAGAGGGAACCACAACACGAGATCCACACATCAGCATTCTTCGACATACCAACAGTTGGTCTCATCTCACTGAGAAGTCCAGAAACATAGGGTTACCATAAGCTGGGCGTCCTTGTGTGGTGATTTCATAGACCTTTGACAATGACGGGTCATTCCTTGTCTCCCTCTAAATTTCAGTATTTGATACCGGCAACTGGTCCACCAATGAGGTGTGGAACATTTCAGCTGGGTCCCAGTATGAAAACTTTTCTTCTTCAGTTGCCAATAATGGAAGACCCGAGAAGCCATCGCCATTGCTGCATTGTTTGGTACCCTTGGACTCTATTCCATAGGAATGGGCTCCTAGGTATAATACAAATCATAAGAATTCCAGGTGTTTATGAAGAAAAATGACATCAGACATTCCATTCCCACTTTGCTCCTGTCTGTAACAGTGCATTCAATGGGTGCAGCCCTGTAGCAATGTTTGGGAGAAATCAGTGGTGGTAATTTACAAGGCCCAAGTATGTCCTAAGTTGTGACACATTTTCTGGTTTGGGTACCTGTAGCAATGCTTCAGTCTTCTATTGTGACTTCTGTAAGCCATGATTGTTAATGACATACATGAGATTCCATTCTTGAAAAACTCTCATTTCTTTCTCTTTGCACGCAGACCATACTCACTCAGCCTGGTAAGCCCCTTCCCAAGGTTCTGGAGGTGCTCTTCATCATTCTTGTCAGTCACAATGATGTCCTCTAGGTAACATTGTGTTCCTGGGATATCTTGGAGCACTTGGTCTATTGATCTTTACCAAATTATTGGAGCTGATGCCATGCCAAAGATGAGACAATTATACTGGAACAGTACCTTGTGAGTGTCGATTGTGAGGAACTTCCTGCTTGACTCCTCAATCTCCATTTGCAGGTAGGTTTGTGACAAGTCAATCTTTGAAAACCTCTCCCCACCAGCCAAAGATGTAAAAATGTCTTCTATTTCTGGACAGTATGCAGCTCTAGGATGATGCTCAACCTGAAATCCTCACATGTGCGAATGGCTCCAGGCTTTCCTTGCTTGATCACTGGGACAATGGGTATGGCCCAATTGGTCCACTCAACCTCAGAGAGATTTCCAGACGCCTCCAAGTTCTGCAGTTCTGCATCCACTTTAGGACATAGTGAGTAAGGTATTGGAAGTGCTTTATGAAATCTTGGTGTTGCAGCTTTATCCAGTTCAGTTCTGGCCTTCATGCCTTTGATACCAATCCCCTTCTCAAATATATCTACATTAGCAGCTGTGCCAATCTCTGGTTAGTGCTACCATTTGGGCTGCTGTTGCCTGTTGATGTCATGCTGATAGCTTTGACTGAGTGCCAGTGTTGTTGGATTTTTCTCAACCATTCACATCTGAATAGTGCTCGCCTCCACTTTTCAACACACAAAGCTCTAACTGCTGTGTTTTGCTTCCATTCTTCACATTTACTTTCAGTTTGCCTTTGGGAGACACTTTTTTTGCCTGTGTAAGTCTATAGCACCACTGAGGTCTTCTCTAATGGTATCTTAGAAAACAGTCTGCTATACTCAGCCTCTGGAATTATGGACAAAGCTGATCAAGTATCCAGTTCCATTTTCAGTTTTACACCAGACACATTTATCGTGATCCAGATGAACTTATTAACTGCGTCAGTTATACTATGTAGTCCTAGGCATGACAGTTCACCTTTGTCAGACTCTTTGCTGTCCAACTCTGTTTTGCATTTGGTAACTTTATGCATTTGCTTACTTTTGTGTTTGTGACTTCTCACTCGGTTGTGCTTTTTGTCTGCCTTGTACTCTCTCTCTATGTGACCTTGTCTGTGACACTTTCTGTTACCTCCTCATGAGCTGTTCTGGAGGCTCTCACCATGATGAGGAGCAGGCCTCATCTGACAGCCTGAAGCCTTAACCTCCAGACTCCCATGACAGTCTCTGACAGCTTGCTGTTGTCAAAGATACTGGTATTTAGGGCATCTAATGCATTTTAAAATGAAAGAAAATATCAATTATTTTAATAAGAACATAAGAACATAAGAAATAGGAGCAGGAGTAGGCCATCTGGCCTATTGAGCCTGCCCTTCCATTCGATAAGATCATGGCTGATCTGTCCGTAAACTCAGCTCCATCTACCTGCCTTTTCTCCATAACCCTTAATTCCCCTACTATGTAAAAATCTATCTAACTGTTTATTAAGTAGATTTAGTGAAGGAGCCTCGACTGCTTCCCTGGGCACAGAATTCCACAGATTCACCACTCTCTGGGAAAAACAGTTTCTCTTCATCTCCGTCCTAAATCTTCTCCCCTGAATCTTGAGGCAATGTCCCCTAGTTCTAGTCTCACCTACCAATGGAAATGATTGTTCATGGACTAAACTGTAAAGTATTAAAATCATAAGTATAAAATAAGAAGAAGGAAGCAAAAGAAAACATATCAAAAAGCAGATAGGGTGTTTAAGAAGGTGTAAAGATTGTTGGCCTTCATTGGTCAAGGGATTGTGTCCAAGAGCCATGAGGTGATGTTTCAGCTCTGTAAACCTCTGGTTAGACCACACTTGGGGTATTGTGTTCAGTTCTGGTGGTCTCATCATAGGAACAATGCAGACACTTTAAAGTGGGTGCAGAGGAGCTTTACCAGGATGCTGCCTGGATTAGAAGATAGGTAGAACAAGCTAGGGCTATTATTGTTGTGTCTTGCAACCACATATCAAATAAATAAAAGCACACACATAGGGCATGGCTTTAGCTGCTCTATTTTACATTGCAGCTAAAGACAGAGAACAATGCCCATGCGTAGACAACAGGTCATACATTGTGCTAAGGGGAGTCATTGCTTGAAAAGAAATAGAACCATACATTCTTCCCCCTTTAGGTGAATGTAATATAAAACTGTATATGCAGAAAACATTCAATTTTCCTTTCACAATCTATATTCAAATAAACATGGTTTCACAATAACAATCCATAACTAACTTCACAGTTCTAAAGGTTCAGTCATTTGGGTACCGCTCTGCTTCTTTCAGGATAGTGGCTCTGGACCTGTGGAGTGGCATCAGGATTGGCCGCTGTCTTGACTATGACAATGTTCTCAGTTGCTGGTGTCATGTTGCTGTGAGTGACATGATCATCACTGAAAGGTAAGTCCAGTGACTGTATTGTGTCTATCCTGTTGGATGCAGTCAACTCAGGTGCATTCTTCAGTTGAACATCCAGTATCTGGTTCACATGACATCACCATGTAGGATCTTCAACATCCACTGTGTACATCAGTGGTCCAGTTCATGTAGCTAACCTACCGGGGATCCACCTGTCTTCTCAGTAGTCACACGCTAGGACATCCTGTCCAATCTCAAAGCTCCTTGCTGCTTCATTTGGAAACTGGATGAAATGTTTATTCTGCACAGGTCTGGTTTCAGGAGGTGTAAGCGAGATCTCAGATTTCTGCTCACGAACAGCATTGCTGGTGTTTGATTTGTCATCACATGAACAGAGTTCTGATACACAAAAAGGAAATTGTCCACCTAGAAAAATGTGACAGTCCCTGGTTAGAGCTACCATTTGGGCAGCAGTTGCCTGTTGATGCCACTTTGATTAAATGCCAATCTAGTTAGGTTTTTCTCAACCAATCATGTCCAAAAAGTACTGTTCCTCCACTTCTCAATATATAAAGTTCTAAATGCTGTGTTTGGCCTCCATACATCACATTCTTGCACAGGAGTGCCCCTCATCAAGTGCTCTTATACACAGAAGTTTTCTGTTTTACTCCATGCATAGACATTGTTTTACTCTTTGGGACTGACATATACTGTTATAAGCCGATCTAGAGAGCTACAGAACATGTCAATTACTTAAACTCAAACCCCAGTACTCTAACATGTCCAATTAAGGATTAAGGAGAAAAAATATTTCTTCAATCATTCATTTTTGGAACTGAATGTGGCTGACAAGGCAACCACTTTTTTTCCAGTGCTAATTATCCCTGCAAAGCATTGTTGAGCCACCAGTCTGAACAGCTTTAGTCCCTCTGTTGGGCAAGATTTAGACCTGGAGATGATATACTGCAATTCCATGTCAGGATGTTGTGTGATTTGGAGGTGAAAATTCAGGTTCCAGTGTCTCCATGCATCTGTTGCCTCTGTCCTTGAATGTAGATGGAACGGATTGACACAGAGTCCAGATTCACCTTCTGAACAAACTTTCTCTTTATTACAAGGTGACATCAAATAAGTCACTTGCCCTAGAATAAATGCTCCCTGATACAAATTCTTCATTTTTCTTACACTATTGCTTATCTACTTTTCCCCCACTATGTCTACCCAATATGCACTGTTTATACGTAAAGTGGGCCAGGCCTTTGGCACTGACAAGCTTCAGTACTTCTGGTCCATGTGAGCTGTGTACAGATTTGATTTTGCCTTGCATTGCATTGTATTTGCACAATGGCTGGATTCTGTCCTGGAGTTTATGAAGCCATCATTAGGCTAAGATCCAGGCATAATTTAATCATAGTTCACCTTGGTGCTGTCCAAGTTGCATGCCATCTTGGACAATGTCTCCCATCCACTACATAATGGACTGGTTGAGCACAGGAGTACATTCAGCCAGAGACTCATTCCACCGAGATGCAACACTGAGCGTCATAGGAAGTCATTCCTGCCTGTGGCCATCAAACTTTACAACTCCTCCCTTGGAGGGTCAGACACCCTGAGCCAATAGGCTGGTCCTGGACCTATTTCCTGGCATAATTTACATATTACTATTTAATTATTTATGGTTTTATTACTATTTAATTATTTATGGTGCAACTGTAACAAAAACCAGTTTCCCTCGGGATCAATAAAGTATGACTATGACTATGACTATGACTTTAGACTACAGTTTGTGGCTCAGGTTATTTGAATCTATTACATACAGCCTTTTACTACCTGGTACCAAGCCTGTAAGGGCTCCCTCTATCTCTAAACTACATGTTCATCCTCCTATATCTCTCCACTGTGCTACTGAGCCAAGAATTTACTATTCTCTACATAGATATCTGGTGGTAGAGGTGACAGGTGGAAGCATTTGGAGATGCCTGAGTGAGGTAACTACAATCCTTTTCCTCTGCAGTGCATACTGAGCCTCTGTGCATTGGTGGTGGTGGGAGATGACCAGTTCAGGAGATTGCTAGCGTGACAATCAAGTGGGTTACGTTGTCTTTGTGTTAAGCGTTTGGAGAATTGTTAGAGCTGCACTCATCCAAGTAAGAGGAGAGCATTCCATCTTGATTTGTTTGTGTTTTGTGAATGGCATATAAACTTTGGAGTGCCAGGAGATGAGTGATGCTGCAAGATGCTCAGCATCTGACTCTCTGATGGACACAATATTTACATAGCAGGTCCAGTTGAATCTATAGTCAGGAGTAAGCCCCGCCAATCCTCTATCCACAGGATATTGATGGTGGAAATTCTGTGACGGCAATGCCGTTAAATGTTATGTGAATGATAAGGTTCTCTTTTGTTGTCTAGCTAGCAGTTTTGTACATTAAACATTACCTGCCATTGATCAGTTTATGCCTGAATTTTGTCTAGGTCTTGCAGCACACAAACATTGTCTACTTCATTTCCTGAGGTATTGAACTTTCCACTTGATCACCAGCAAACATCCCACTTCAGAAAGAATACTGCAGGAGATCATCGATGAGGCTGGTAAATGTGGATTGACTTACAACATGGCCGAGAGATCTCTGTCTCAGAGGATGACATCAGGTTGTCTTTCAGGACGGTGAACCCTTGCAAGGTGCAGGTATCAATGGAGTACCTGATAACTTGTGCCAACTAACTGGTGAATATATTCAAAGACATTTTCTACCTCTTACTGCTATTGTGGGAAATTCCCACCTGCTGCAAAGGGGCAATAATTTTACTAGTGCCCAAGAAGAAAAGTGTGAAGTGCCTTAAGGACTATTGTCCAGTAGCACTCATGTCTATGGTGATGAAATGCTTTGAGAAGTTGGTCATGGCTAGAATCAACTCCTGCCTCAGCAAGAACCAGGAGCCACTGCAATTTGCCTGTCGCCACAATAGGTCTACAGCAGATGTAATCTCAATGGCTCTCCACGTGGTCTTTGATCACCTGGACAATGCAAGCACCTATGTCAGGATGTTGTTCCTTGACTGTAGCACCAGCATTCCTACAGTCCTGATTGGAAAGATATGGAACCTGAGTCTTTGTACCTCCCTCTGCAATTGGATCCTTGACTTTCTAACCTGAGTGGATTGGTAATAACATCTCCTTGCTGACGATCAATACTGGTGCACATCAGGGATGCGTGCTTAGCCCATTGCTCTATTCTCTCTTCACCCATCTCTGCGTGGCTAAAAACAGCTCAGATGCCATCTATAAATTTGTTGATGATGCGACCATTGTTGGCAAAATTTCAGATGGAGACTAGAGGGTGTACAGAAGCGAGATATACCAGCTAGTTGAGTGGTTTCTCTGCAACAACCTTGTACTCAACATTAGTAAGACAAAAGAGCTGATTGTAGACTACAGGAAGGGTAAGACAAAGGAACAGAAGTGGAGAGACTGAGCAATTTCAAGTCCCTGGGTGTCAATATCTCTGAGGATCTAACCTGTCTCAACATATTAATGCAGCTATAAAGAAAACAGCGGCTATACTTCTTCAGGAGTTTGAGATTTGGTTTATCACCTAAAACACTCAAAAACTTCTACAGATGTACATTAGAGAGCATTCTGGCTGGCTACATCACTGTCTGGGATGGGGGGGGGAGGGGCTGCTGCACAGGATTGAAAGAAACTACAGAAAGTTGCAAAAGTAGTCAGCTCCATCATTGGTACTAGCCTCCATAGTATCCAAGACATCTGCAAGGAGCAGTGCCTCAGAAAGGTGATGCCTATTATTAAGGACCCCTATCACCCAGGGCATGCCCTGTTCCCATTGTTATTGTCAGGAAGGAGGTGCATAAGCCTGAAGACACACACTCAGTGTTTTAGGAACAGATTTTTCCCCTCTGCCATCCAGTTCCTAAATGGACATTGAACCAGTGAACACTACCTCACTTTTTAAAAATATTATTTCTGTTTTTGCACTGTTATTTTTAATTGAACAATTTAGTATAGTTCAATTAATTACTGTAATTAATTATTATTTGTCTATCTTTATCATGTACTGTATTGTACTGCTGCCACTGTTAATGGATATTACAGCATATGCTGATGTTGAACCTGATTCTGATGAACCCCTGCAATGTTATTTTGAGGCCAGAATGAATAACATCTGAGAACCATAAAGACCATCCTTTGGAGTGATGTGGCAACCAGCCATTGGAGTGTTTTTCCCTTGATGCCCATTGCCTACAGCTCTTGATGTCATAATTGATCAAATGCTGCCTTGATGTGAAGAACAACAACTCTCACCTCACCTCCAGAGTTCAGATCTCTGGAACTATATTTGGACCAATCCTGTGATGTAGTCTTGGTGCAACCCAAACTTGAAATTTTTTAATTAGATAATCAGTGACTAAATACCTCTTGAGACTATAGTTGATGAGAACTTCCATCTTTTGACAATGGTTGAAAGGTAGATTAATTCAGCAGTCATTAGTTTAGACCATAAGACACAGCAGTAGAATTAAGCCATTCAGTTCATCGAGTCTGCTGTGCCATTCAATCATAGCTGATTTATTTTCCCTCCCCTATCTTCTCCCTTGTAACCTTTGCCCCCCTTACTAATCAAGAACCGATCGAACTCCACTTTAAATATACCTTAAATATATAGCAGTTGCGCTTGATTTGTCCTACTTTGGTGAACAAATAGACAGGGTCTGATTCAGTTTTGACCTCAAGGCTTTGTGTGTGGGAAGTCATGTCCAAGAAATCTGTTGGACATCTTCGAGGAAGAAACTAACAGGGTAAATGAGGATAGGGCAGCGGATGCTGTCTATATGTATTTTAGTAAGACATTTGATGAGGCCCCTCATTCCAGGGGCTAATCTGGAAGTTAGATCATAGGTGATCCAGGGATAAATAACAGATTGGATTATTAATTGGATCAGTGTGAGGAAAGTAGATGGTGATGATTGGACAGAAGACCCGCATTTAGTGTTGCGTCTCGGAGGATGGTGGGACCTTTGCAATTTATAATTTATATTAACATTTTGAACACAGAAACTAATAAAGTGGCAGCTGAGTGTACATTTGTGGCCTTCTGCTGCTGTAGCCCATCCACTTCAAGGCAGCATCCTGGTAAATCTCCTCTGCACTTTCTCCCTGAAGCTTTGACAGCCTTCCTATAGTTTGGCAACCACAACTGAACACAATACTTCAAGTGTGGTCCCACCAGTTTCATAGAGCTGCAGCATTACCTTACCTTGCCATGCAGCTCTTGAACTCAGTCTTCCGAGTAATGGAGGCCAACACATCATACACCTGCTTAACAACCTTATCAACTTGTGCAGTAATTTTGAGAATATATGGATGTGAACCCTAAAATTCCTCTATTCCTCCACATTGCTAAGAAAGCTTGTACTCTGCTTTCATGATGATCTTCCAAAGTGTATGCTTCACACTTTGAACTCCATCTGCCACTTCTCCACCCAGCTCTACATCCTTTCTATATTCCACTGTAACCTACAATTGTCTTCTACACTAACTACAGCACTACAAACCTTACTAACCTGCTCTTTCACTTCCTCACCCAATTTATTTATAAAAATCACGACGATCAGGTGTCCCAGAACTTATCCCTGCAGAATACCACTAATCACTGACCTCCAGAAATCTACATCTACAACCCCATCTACAACTGCCCTCTGATTTCTATGGGCAGAATCGTCCAATTCCAAATCCACACAGCCAAATGTCCATGGATCCCATGCCTCTTGGCTTTCAGGATGAGCCTCCCATGGGGAACCTTGTCAATGGCTTACGAAAATCCGCATTTATCAAATTGCTTTGTCACATACTTGAAAAACGTCTGATGTATGACCTGCCCCTCACAAAGCCATGATGATTACCCCCAATACGACTATACTTTCCAAAGTTCATAAATCCTATCCTTAAGAGTCATTTCCCACCACTGATAAAAGACTCACTGGTCTGATTCCTAGGACTATCTCGATTATCTTGCTTGAACAATGCCACAATATTTGTCATCCTCAAATTCTTTGGTACTACTCCTGTGTCCAGGAATGATGCAAATATAACAGTCAATGCCCCAGAAATCTCCTCCTTGCTTCCCATAGTAACCTACGGAATATTCCAACTGACCCCAGGGTCTTGTCTGTCCTAATTGTTTTCAGAAACTCTAACACTGCCTCTTTCTTAACCTCAGCATACTCCAGTATATTAGCCTATTTACATTGACCTCATATTCATTGAACTCCCTCTTCTTCATGTGCACTGAAGCAGAGTATTTATTAAAAACATCCCCCTATCTCCTTCGACTGCAGTTCCTCTTCTATCTCTTATTGGCCCTACACTTGCTCTAGGCATCCTCATGTTCTTCATGTATGCGTAAAATGTCTCAGGTTTTCCTTAATTCTACTTGCCAAGGCCTTCTCATGTCCCATTCTGGTTCTCCTAATTCCATTCTTACTCCAAGAGGACTACAAACTTATCGTTGAGTTTGGAGGCTTGCGTGCCTCAATGACCTGGAGAGCTATGTTGGTTGGAGTCAGGGCTTTATGCTTTGGCTCCTGGTAGGGTCACCCATATCAAATAGGTTGAAGGTTAAAGGCCAGACCTAGAGTGGATCACAGGTCCTCCAGGTTCGGAGGTTCAGCTCAGGGCTAACAACCCTGACTGGTAAGACAAAATTGTGAGGGAAACAGCAATGAAGAATCCTTCTACAGCTGAGTGTAACAGTATTCCTGAGTCTCCACCCGGGACCTGCATGACTGACAATAGTGAAAACCAAAAGGAAGCTACTGACATGGCGAAGGAACTCCTGAACACTGCCAGAGATGGAGGACATTTGTTGCTGCCCTAACTGCCAGTGGTGTAATGGGCAGAAAGTAAGTCCATCTTAAACTCTTTCCTGGCTATCTTGGTACTATAGGATTGGAGGATGGCAAATGTACCATTGGTCCAGAAAGTTAATAGGGATAATCCTGGCAATCATAGACCAGTGAGTTTTACATTAGTAATGGCCTCTCTTGTCACCATGTTTCCTTCACGCTACCATCGTTTCCCTGTGTCAATGGGACAAATCTATCCAGAACCTCATGCAAGTTATTCCTAACCAACCTCCACGTTTATGCTATGCATTTCCCTGAGAACATCTGTTCCTAATTTATACTCCCAACTTCCTACCTCATGCCATCTTACATATCCCCCTCCCAATTGAATACTTTCCCATACAGTCTGCTCCTATCTAAATGATGGCTATGCTAAGGTTCAGGGAGTTGCTCAGTAGCAGAATCAGAATCAGGTTTATTATCAATGGCATGTGACATGTAATGTGTTAACTCTGAAGTTCTCAACCACAGAGAGGTCAACCAGTGTCTTGTGCCACATCCAGAAGGGCCTATCTTTATCTCATCCTGTCCACATACTCCGCCAGGAATCCTTCCTGAACACACTAACTAATTCTGCCCCATCTAAACTTTTAGCAGAAGGAGTTGCCTATCATTATGAGGGAAGTTGAAATCACCCATGATATCAACCCTGTTATTTTTGCACCTTTCAAAATTATGAATGCTTATCTGTTCCTCAATGTCTCGGTATCTATAGGGGGCCCATAGAACAACAGAATCTGAATCAGGTTAAATATCACCAGCATATGTTGTGAAATTCATTGATTTTGCAGCAGCAGTACAATGCAAAGTATAATCATAGGGTGATTGCTCTCTTTTTGTTCCTGAATTCCAGCCACACAGATTCAATAAATGGATCTCTCTGCAAAGCCAAAGGGCCTGTTTGCATATTATATGACTGTGACTTTATGAATCAAAATCATATTTGTCCAGTTTACCTTATCGCCAGGTACAGTATATTCCTCTGTTGTATGTGGATGGGAACTACTTGGGTCTAAAATGAAAGCTCATATTAACAAGAGGGACTTCCTCCTATTGAAGGTACTTCCATGGCATTTTAGGTCTTTTTGCCTTTCATTCTAAAGGAGCAATCAGCGTGGTAAGGTTGGTGATTTGTAGGGGTCATGCAGCAGCGATGCTCCCTTGCGCACAAGATGTGAGAATTCAGGTGTGGGACATGAAATAATGTTCACATCTTATGCAAAATAAATTACTCAGAACATATGATTAATATCTATACCACAACAACATGAACATCATGAAATTTTAGGCCTCTTGAATTTTGCTTAATCCCAAAGCAGTCATTTTGGGGCTTTTCAGTTGTAGTGAAATATTGAAAATTACACTTACTGACTGGCCTCAAAGTCGTCATTACCTTGCAAATATAAAATTGAAAATATTCTGAATGCAAATACATTAAGCATACCTCATTGCATATGTGCGTAAGTTATAAAGAACTCAGACAGTTCTCTGAATCACATTAAGAAGACTTCATTTATATCAATGAAGAAATTTTCTTATTCCTTCAATTCAAATTCTCTGATTCTGGTGATGCGAAGAAAATGGGGTTAAAATTTACAATAGTACATTTGGTGATTTAATAAGACCTGACTGTACATGTATTAATTAGTTAGTGAACACATGGCCAAGGAAGAAGTGTTATCACCAAGGCATTGCCGATTGTAATCAGTGATCACTCCATAACTGAATAATGAAAAATCAAACAGTGACTTCTGTAGTTAAAAAAAAATCACAGCAAGCAACATAACTCAGCTTCTATCATCACTAAAAGAGCAGAAACAGGTCTGACTTAAAATAATTTTGGAGATATACTGTTATTCAGTATGAAGAAGAAAACATGGCAAAGATGAAAACAGATCAGTTGGTTGTTTTTTCTTACAATTGAAATTAGTTGAAGAAAATCCAAAAGATCTTTAAAGGTGTGGAAACACCCATTACCAGTCTTCCATTCTACTCTGATGAAGTGAGGCGTCATGCTGAAGTAATATGGATGAGTCTTTGCTCTCAATGCTCTCCGTGGTTCCATTATTTTCATTTGGGAGTTGTTTAGCATCACACCGCTGAAGGCTAACTAGAGGTGGTCCTCAGGTAAACAATGGCTTCCACCACTGTCTGAATTTCAATTATGGCTATTGCCAGAAAGGAACTCTCACCAGAAACTTACACTATGATTCTGGCATAGCTCAAGGTTGAGATGGAAAAATTACAGATATAACTTCTACCCACAAAACTCAGTGAAATTGATGTACCATAGTTGTATTGTCCTCAAATCCATCTTGCATTCTACAGGAAGTAACGTATTATAGCAGTGCTATTTCCACATATTAAAAGGCCATTTTTCTCAGTGATGCTCCTTTCATGTAAACCAGAATTGAAACCACTCAGCATCAAGTATTTTGTTTTGAATCAAAGATCAAAGTTTCAGTAACTAGAAATGGCTCCTCTATCTAGCATATTTATCCAAAATCCATTAACTTCATGATACTTATGTGATTATGGATTATTTATAGATATCTGTTTGAAAAAAAACATTATCTGGAATTTTGAGGATACAGACTGATGGGATTCAGTTACTCTTTCAAGTGGATGATTAAATCTGACAGAAGTTAACACTTCCTGAATTTCTTTCAGCCACATCCTTACTGAAGAGACAGCCTTGTTTCAGGTAAATGGATGATCTGCCAATAGGGAGGCGTCTGGAAGCTCTTATGTCGCCTTGACTTATCTTTCTTCTCAAGGAATTATTGATGAAATGGCTGAGGCAGTGAAGATCCAGGATTACAAAAAAACATTCAGCTTCAGGTAAGTTGTTTTTTTTCCCCTTTGAGCTATTTATAGTGTTACGAGAATACACATAAAATTAAGATGTTTGCTGGCCTGGGCTAGCATCAGTGGCATCAGCAGTTGGTCTGCCACCTGCCCTCAGGGGAAGGAGAGATAAGGAACAATGGAGCAGCGTCTGGAGATGTGTAATGAAGGGATGTGGGAGGAAGAGCTGTCTGGAGCGGCTCCCCCCTTTGAACCCTGAACTGTTTGAAGTGATGGACAGGCGATACCCCAGCAGGGGGATAGAAAGGGACAGGTTCGCTAAGACAGACACACACGCCACCCGAGGTAACGAGACCCTGGAAGCGGTGCGCCTCTCACGAGTGGTGAGAAGTACCGGACAACGCACAGGGTGGAAAGGTACGATCAGCGGGAACCCGGTGTGTGTCCGCCCTTGCCTGGGTGCCGGGTTCACTGCAGAGGATCGACCGCATCTGGAGGAGGGGTCACAGTCGGTGACCTCAGGTGACATCACCAAGGACCCGCCCAAAAGCTGTTTGTGAGCCATCTCGCTGGTCTGTGAGCCATCTTGCTGGTCTGTGAGTGAAGCCGTTCTGAATGATGAGTTGTTCCTATTCTATCTCTCTCTTCCCCCACGTTGTCCATCGCCATGGCAACGATTACTGCGAACTGAACTACTAAACTGGACTGAACTTTGAGTCATTTTGAAATTGGTCATTTACCCCTAGACAACGATAGAGCTTGATTGATGCTGTTATCTTAATTCTGTGCACATGTGTGTTTATCATCACTGAACTGTTGCATTTATTATCCTTTCGATTACTGTGTTGCTTGTTTCTTTAATAAAACTTTCTTAGTTCTAGTACTCCAGACTCCAACTGAGTGATCCATTTCTGCTGGTTTGGCAACCCAGTTACGGGGTACGTAACATAAGTGGGGTTCTCGTCCGCGATTTTGAACGCTAAATTTGGGACGGAGTAAATTGATTGGGTTAAAATTCCCGAAAGAAAGAAAAGACAAACAGCAGAAATGGAGGTTGCTGAATTTATAAAGGCGCCGACCTTGGAGGCATTAGAGGATGCCAGGAAATCGGAATTGATAGCTGTGGCCAAACGGGTGAATCTTGCTAAGGTGAAGTCGACAATGAGGAGAGAGGAGATACACAGAGCTATTGTAGAGCACTATGTATCTAAAGGTGTGTTTCCCCAAGGTGAGCTGGGGGTTGTGTCTATTGAAAAACCTGCTGGAGACGCGGTACAGGTACAGCTGAAAAACTGAGACTCGAGCACGAGTTCCGGGTACGGCAGTTAGAACACGAAGAGAAGCAGTTAGAAAGGCAGGAGAAAGAGAGAGAGTTAGAAAGGCAGGAGAAAGAGAGAGAGTTAGAAAGGCGGGAGAGAGAGAAAGAGTTAGAAAGGCAGGAGAAAGAGAGAGAGTTAGAAAGGCGGGAGAGAGAGAAAGAGGTAGAAAGGCAAGAGAGAGAAAGACAGTTGGAGAGAGAAGAGAGAGAGAGGGACAGGCAGTTGGAGAGAGAGGAGAAACAGAGGGAAAGGGAATTTGAGCTGGAGAAGTTAAAGATAAGGGCCGAGCAGGGGCTCGTGCCGAACCAAGGTGGAGGGTTCCGGGCGACCCAGGAGGTTAGGCTGGTTCCCCCATTTGACGATACCGATGTGGATCGGTACTTTCTCCACTTCGAAAAAGTAGCTATAAGTCAGGACGGAGGGGAGAGTCCGCCGGAAAAGTCAGAAAGTAAGCCGGGGACTAGTGAAAAGGATAAGGTAGACCGGGAGCAGTCTGGTAGGAAGTCTCCTGGGGTCGTCTGTTATAATTGTGGGAAAGTCGGACACTTTGCGTCCAGGTGCTTTGCCCCAAGGAAGGAGACGGGGAAAGGAAAAGCGGAAATTTTGAATGGCTGTATTGAGCTGTTAAGCGAACCGCTAGGGAAGGACAGGTCTGAAAAAGTCCAGGAAGGGCGCGAGAGGTTTATCTCGGCCGGACTGGTGTCAGTGAAAAAGAGGTTAAAACCAGTTCCAGTGCGGATCTGGAGAGACACGGGAGCGTGTCAGTCACTAATACTGAAGAGTGTATTAGAGTTTAGCTCAGAGACCCAGACTGGGGAGGTAGAGGTCAAAGGTGTTGGGGAAGGGACAGAGTCAGTCCCTTTGCACCAGATACACTTACAGAGCAACCTGGTCTCTGGACTAGTCACGATTGGGGTGAGGTCCGAATTACCGATGAAAGACGTGGAAGTCTTGCTCGGTAATGACATCGCCGGAGGAATCGTGTTCCCAGTCGTGAGATTGACGGGTCAGCCTGCCAGCATGGAGGCCCCGCCCGCGATGGTGAATTTGGCTGAAACATTTCTGCCAACCTTGTATGAGACAGGGTGTAGTGAGATAAGAGGTAGTGAGGGAGCTGGGACGGACGTAGCAGTAGCCAGGAAAGAATTTGTGCAGATGCAGGAGCGAGACGAGGGGCTGATGGTTTTTGCCGAGACCGCTCTCTCTGACACAGCCTTGACAAGCTATTGTGCGGAGGAGGAAGTGCTAAGGAAGAAAGGGAAATCAAGTACAGTACCCGCAGATGAGGAATGGGGGGTGGTGCAAAAGAGTTATGGGGATGAGGTTTTTAACATGGCCCACGAGGTACCCCCCGGTGGACATTTTGCGGTGCTGGAGGAAACAGTTGGTGGAATCATGAAAGAGATTTACCGGCTGCCCAGGGGGAAGAATGTTATTGATCATGACCGACGCGAACTGAGACGGTCACCGGCTTTTGATATGCTAACAAACCTAGTCGGTGTTAGCGTGGAAATCAATGATGCTAGGGGCCCCTTGATAAGAGGAAAAAACCATTTTGAAAAGATTAGGATGGGATCGGTCAGATGGGAGAAGGCTATTGTTTTGGCCAGGTCTACTGATAAGGTCTCTCCCTTAATCCCCGAAGGAGTAATTAAACGACTCGCACCCATGTGTTTGATTGTCCCGAGGAAATGCAAAGAACTGGGACGTTGGGTTATGTCTGTTACAATAGGGCAGCCAAGTAAACAACACCCATATTTTTCGAGTAATTCAGTGACTAAAGGGCTGATGAACACAGAGGTGTGTATTGGCAATTTAACACGGCTGTCTGAAGCCAGTTTGATAGTGAACCTTGAAAAAAATGAATTCGGCCACACGAGAGTCACTTACCTGGGAATTGTGGTGACACAGGGGCAGCTGGCAGTGATGCAAGCTACAGTGCAGGCTATCGCTGACCTCCCAACCCCGACAGACAAGAGGGCCCTCAGAAGGCTTTTGGAGATGGTGGGGTACTGCAGGAAGTTTTGCAATAACTCTGCGGTCAATACCCGTCCCCCTCCTACTAAGCCCTTGCGAGAGAAAACTGAGTCGGAATGGGACGACCCTTGTTATTGTGGTCCGGGACAAAACCAAATGAGAGGTTACATTGGTCGCAATTCATCAGTGTTTTTGGCCACTATGAAGTTTGCTGAGTTGGAGCCTGGTCTAAGGGATTATTAATAACACGTGTAAAAGGAACAGAAAATGTGATGACTGTCTGTCAAGGTGTTGACAGCTTCAAATTCTCTGTATTAGCTAAATAACTGTTAAAGATGTATATTGTGTATGTATCAGATAATGTAGTCATGTTTGTAATTTTTACCTCCCGGTAAAAATCCTTAAAGGGGGGAAGTGTTACGAGAATACACATAAAATTAAGATGTTTGCTGGCCTGGGCTAGCATCAGTGGCATCAGCAGTTGGTCTGCCACCTGCCCTCAGGGGAAGGAGAGATAAGGAACAATGGAGCAGCGTCTGGAGATGTGTAATGAAGGGATGTGGGAGGAAGAGCTGTCTGGAGTGGCTCCCCCCTTTGAACCCTGAACTGTTTGAAGTGATGGACAGGCGATACCCCAGCAGGGGGATAAAAAGGGACAGGTTCGCTAAGACAGACACACACGCCACCCGAGGTAACGAGACCCTGGAAGCGGTGCGCCTCTCACGAGTGGTGAGAAGTACCGGACAACGCACAGGGTGGAAAGGTACGATCAGCGGGAACCCGGTGTGTGTCCGCCCTTGCCTGGGTGCCGGGTTCACTGCAGAGGATCGACCGCATCTGGAGGAGGGGTCACAGTCGGTGACCTCAGGTGACATCACCAAGGACCCGCCCAAAAGCTGTTTGTGAGCCATCTCGCTGGTCTGTGAGCCATCTTGCTGGTCTGTGAGTGAAGCCGTTCTGAATGATGAGTTGTTCCTATTCTATCTCTCTCTTCCCCCACGTTGTCCACCGCCATGGCAACGATTACTGCGAACTGAACTACTAAACTGGACTGAACTTTGAGTCATTTTGAAATTGGTCATTTACCCCTAGACAACGATAGAGCTTGATTGATGCTGTTATCTTAATTCTGTGCACATGTGTGTTTATCATCACTGAACTGTTGCATTTATTATCCTTTCGATTACTGTGTTGCTTGTTTCTTTAATAAAACTTTCTTAGTTCTAGTACTCCAGACTCCAACTGAGTGATCCATTTCTGCTGGTTTGGCAACCCAGTTACGGGGTACGTAACAATAGCAAAACTGGGAAGAGACTTAGCAGAGAGCACATTTACCATTTTCCTACCGATTGTGAAGAGAAAAATGATCCCCATTTATCTGCTAAAAAGGAATTACTATAATTTCTTTCTCAAGCACCTCTGGGTCTGTAACAATGATAAATTTGTGATTTTCGTTGATTTGGGATAACTTGTTATGGTAACAATTCTGCATAATTGCAAACTGGTGTTTTATCAAGACTTGCTTTATTGGTTATCGTTGATTGATGCATCAGCTGGGAATGACTGACATGTTTAAAGTTGTTCTCTGTGAGGGATTAAGCAAAGTTTTCATAATTGATTTATGAAGACAGCATGAATGTGTGAATCGTTATCTCCTAGATTTACATACACTAGAGGTGATCTACCTCTCCTGGGCTCTGAATTTGCATTTGCATTCCTTTACTACATTGACAATTACTGCTTCATCTGTTATGGTTCAAAATGTATTGATTTTCTGAAGGAACAGTGCAAATTTAAATTATCATTGAGAATTAAGTTTTATTTTAACCTTTGAAATAACGTAGGACTAATCTATCCGATTTAAGTCCAAAGGGAATAATGACATGTGCTGGGTCTGGGCTGGGTTGGCTCAGTTCTCCATCCAGCTGAGGATGTTTTGCTTGGCTTCATAGCAAGTGTCATCTATTCTTCATTGATGTGGTTGTGCATATACATCTGAATTGGGTATGAAAGAAATTGTATCTTCTTAGACGGAGCTGAGGAGGGTTAATGGCACCTAACGGCAACTCCTTTACTTGCATCTTCGGAAACAGCTCTATTTCCATCTTTAATATCTCTATTTTTCTCTTTCAGGGTTCTTTTGAAGACCCTAACCTGGAGTTACACACTGACTACGGTTCATTGTGAGAATGGGACCCACTCTCAGGGTTTCACAACCGGCCATTGTTGTTCGACACACCAAAGGCTCAGCCAAAGAATCCGGCTTGGATTTGGAAGCCTAGGATCTCGGGGCTCTGGAGACAGGCAGATCGAGTGTCAGTGTCATGACAGGAGACCCATGTGTCATCGAGGGAGTCAGAATATCTGCAGCTGTGTGCCCAGTTTTTTGGGTACAAAGCTCGAAAAAAGCGATGTGGCGGACTTTTAACTTCGTAAAGCAACAAGTTGTTTGTTATGTCTCCTCACTTGCTGGGAAAATGAAGACAACTCTTTCTCCCTTAACAGGGAGAGAGAGAACCTGTGGGATGTCGAATACCAGGTGAAACGTGAAGTCTTTGGGGTAACTGCAAAGTTTATGTCGTTGCTGTTGCTTTGCTCACACTTGAGAGCTCGGTGCTGGTGCTGATGCATTTTTTTTTGCCAGTGGAGGAAGGGGGGATTGTTGCTTGCTGCCGCTTATGCACGGGAGGGGAAAGCTTGGGGGGGACTTTGGGGTTCTAACAGTTAACTGCAATTCATTCTTTGGGGAACTCTTCTGTTTTCATGGATGGTTGTGAAGAGAAAGCATTTCAGGATGAATATAATTTACATTTCTTTGCCATTAAATTGTACCTTTGAAACTTTGTATCAGCTGAGTGTACATTGTTTGGACTACTTTGGATTCAGTCTAGTGAGCCCCACATAATATAATAGGGATTATATTAGGTTTGGATCATATTGGGTAGAGCTAATCTGAGATTGTGTTGTTTTTGGACTGTTTTAGTTTGTGTTGGGTTCTGATCAGTCAGGATGGAGTCACATTTAGATTAGTGGGTGTTCTGGGTTTGGATTACGTTGTGCAGGGTTCTGATAAACTGGGATTATTTTGCTTTTAGATTAGTGGGGAATGGATTGAGCTTGGATTGGGCTTTAATTTTCTATCTGACTGGTCTATCAATGCAGAGATCTAAACTCCAACAGTAGGGAGCTATAGAGTTTTAATTTCCTAGGCTCACCCAGCAGTGTCATGCCCAACCCCGATAAAAACAGATATCTG
Source organism: Mobula hypostoma (assembly GCF_963921235.1). Lineage (NCBI taxonomy): Eukaryota > Metazoa > Chordata > Chondrichthyes > Myliobatiformes > Myliobatidae > Mobula > Mobula hypostoma. The sequence continues at coordinate 62,259,614 of NC_086097.1, read as the reverse complement.
GCTGGAATGACAAGTGGCTTTCTAGTCCCACCAGAGGTTCTGGAATTCATGGATGTGATTGGGAGCTGGTTTGAGAATGTCCTATGATTGAGGAAAGTACAGATGAATTGTACAAACTTGAACCTTCCACTTAATAAACTTAATATTTTTAGTACCTTGCCTTCTTTACTCCACTGGTGGTAAAAACCTCAAGAGCTTCTCCACAGAATTTCTGATTACAGCAGTGTCAAGCCATGTAATTGGAGGCCAGTCAGTATGCAGTGTTTGGTTGCGCTTCTTCCCATCATCTGATTAATCAGCTGCTGACATCCTAAAATAAAATTCTTCTTGAAGTAATCTGCAGATGTCCTCAGTATCTATCCCAAAATTCTTCGATCTGTTGTCTACATATTGGCAATACTGGCAAAGCAACATCCTACCTGAGAAGATGATGGAGTTATCCGTGAACTGCTTTCATCTTTGAGATGATTTGAGAGGGGCTCAGATTTTCACCTTGAGCCATGAGCAAACGGAGGCATGCAATACCACACCAAACAGTCAGACGTCTGAAGGAAATTATTTTTAAAAATTATACTTCCTTGATGTTGCCTCTGACAAAATGACTAGAAAATGGCTTTGCTTCTGATAGTCTCTGCCCTAGAAAGTACTGATGAGAATGACCACTGCATTATTATTGATGAGAAGTTACATCAAAATTTCTATCATTATCTGTGGTGCTACTACTGTGAAAAATAGAATGGATTCATACTTAATTAATACCTCAAAGATGACATTATAAGATGTGGTGAGCTAACAGAAGCAGGAGAATTATATTTCACTCCAATCTGTAACTCAAGGCCTGCTTTATCCTTAATTATATCATCATAAACAAACCGGGGGACCAAACCTCTTACAGTAAGGTGGGTAAAAGAGCATGTTGAAGCATAATGTATACTGAAGGATAATGTCTTTATAGGTAATCACTTAGCCGTTGAAGATAACTTATTTCTACTCTGGTTTTGTGGGTTCAGAGGTGACAAAAGAAGGCAAGGAGAGAGACTGGACCCTTCCATGGATGAGGCAAGGGGTGGCTGACAGGGTAGGCTGGTGGATGGATTATGAGATGCTTTGAACCTTCTGACACTTATGTAGGGCTTCCACGTGCTCCCAGTTCATTAAACAGATGTGAAGCCCTTGAGAGGGTGGAGATATATGATGACTTCTGTGGGCAGCTCCCAAAATTACTAGATATTATACTAGATTTACTTCTTCCGAACTATGATCACTGTAGTATGTACCCTGTAATTTCTCTTTAAGAAGCAAACTTTTGAACTGTCTAAACAAGTTAGCTATTTTACGAGCTGCTGAAGGATTTGGTGAACTTGACTCTCAGGAATACAGATACAGCATCTTGAAGAGGAAAGTCAGGTATTGCTGGGCTCGATTTCAAGCTGGATTAAAGCATCAAGGCCTGAGAATGGAAAATAAACTGCTGTTCAACCCTACTACTTCAGGCCAGCCAAGATCCCTCACCAGAGCCTATTCTGTCTGCCTGCATTTGACCCATCTCCCTCTTCTCTTGCTATTACCGTTGGGCAGGAGGTGCAGGAGCCTTGGGTCCCTCCCTGCCAGGTTTGGGAACAGCTGTTGTCCTGAAGCCATTGGGCTCCTGAACTGGTGTGATTGGTTTCACGCACCTCAATGCTGAACTAACTCCACAGCCTGTACACGCACTTTCAGGAGCTCTGCCTTGTTATGTATAGATTGTCATGAATTCTACTATATTTCTTTATTTTCCTGTGAATGGCTGCAAGAAAATTAATCTCAGGGTTGCATATTATATACCTACTTTCGATAATAAATTTATTTTGAACTTTTGAATCTTTGAAAGTAGGTTCTCCAACAACCTGCTCCTACTACAACCTACTGTTTTCCCTCAATGTTAGGCCTTGAAAACATGGACTACTTTCCATATTTCAGCAGCAAGCTTCTCAGCAAAGACAGTCACCGATGATGAAAGGCCCTTCAATGTATTACCACTGCCTTTGGTCGATTGAGGAACTCTAGGGTATGAACCCAGTGAACTTACAAATTGGGGCCATGGGCAGTCAAAACCTTAGGTGTAGCAGCCAATAAATACAACTAAGAAATACCACAGCCAATGATTCAATTAAAGCTCTATAATGTTGTCACATCCAGCTGTGAATGGTGATGGATAATTAAACAACTAAATGGAGGAACAGGCTCCATAAACATCATAATTACAGATCCCAGCATGTGAGTGAAAAAGGCAAAGCTGGTGTTTGCTTCCATGTTCAGCCAGAAGAGACAACTGGATCATCTTCTGGGGTCACCCCATTGCATCCACTCCACATGACATCATGAAATGCTTGATCGTACCTCTTAAACAAAAGTAATAAACCACAAAACCTGTCTGGCTGCCTGATGAAAGTTTGTGCTTCTGAATAAGCCATGTCACTAATTAAATTGTTCTAGCATAGTTGCGTCACTAAGATCTACTGACCAAAATAGTACACTCTAAAGTTGTATCATGCTTTAAGAATGAGCAGTATTTAATTATTTATGTATTGCACTATTTTGTAACTTAGTGATTTTTATATTTTGCATCATTCTGCTACACATTAAACAACAAATTTTATGACATATGTCAGTGATAATGTAAAATGAAATCCACACTAACTCTCTGCCACCAGTCTACTCTTAATTATCAATTGTTCAGGAAAAGTTGTCAATGGCAATGTATCAGATACCACATTCACCAACAAACTAATTACAGAAACTTTAATTTGGATCGTAGCTGTACCAATTCAGCTTTAAATTCTCCATGGCTGGCATATTTCCCAAAACAGGGGAACATTTCTTTTGCCCAATGGGAGAGAACAGAAGAGGAATTGTCTAAGGTGGTAGGGGTCTTTGATTATGTTGTCTGCTTTACTGAGGCAGAAAAAACTATAGACAGAGTCCTGGTTAGTTCCTGCTGTGTGATCTGTGCCCACAATTCTCTTGCAGTTTCTTGTTGTCATGTGCAGAGCAGTTGCCATACCAAGCTGTTATGAATCCAGTCAGAATGTTTTTGATGGGTGTATTGATAAGAGTGGTAATGAAACAAGGTCTTGTTCAATTGTGATATAACATCCAAGCTCCTATAGTTAATGCCCTGACTGATGAAGACCAGTGTTTCGGATGCTTACTCTTCACCATCCAGTCTACCTGAAAAGCCACTTCCAGCAAACTCGAGACTACTGCTCCTGGGTCCCTCTGTGCCACAATAACCTGCTGGGCCTGACCATACTCTATGTAAGTCCTGCTATAGTTTAACTTCCTAAAATGCAACACCTCTCAATTATCTGAATTGAATGTTGTTTGCCAATCCTCAGCCCACCTCTGTAAACTTTGATAAACTTCTTCATTGTCTACAATACCATCTATTTTAGTATTATCCACAATCATACTAATCAAACCTTGCACATGTATATCTAAATTGCTTATAAGACCATAAGACTATATAGCATAGGAGCAGAATTAGGCCATTCAAGTCTGTTCTGCCATTTCATCATGGCAGCTCTATTTCCCGCTCATCCCCATTCTCCTGCCTTCTCCCGATAACCTTTCATGCCCTGACTAAACAAGAATCTATCTGAATGCACCCAATGACCTGGCTTCCACAACCGCCTGTGGCAACGAATTTCACAGATTCACCACCCTCTGGCTAAGGAAATTCCTTGTCATCTCCTTTCTAGATGAACATCCCTCTATTCTGAGGCTCTGCCCTCTGTTCTTAGACTCCCCACAATAGGAAACATCCTCTCCCATATTCACCCTATCTAGGCCTTTCGACATTTGATAGGTTTTGATGACATACCCCTCATTCTTCTAAATTCCAGTGAGTACAACCCCAGAGTCATCAATGCTCTTCATTCTTATTCTTGTGAACCTCCTGTGAACTCTCTTCAATACCAGCACATCCTTTCTTAGATAAGAGGCTCAAAACTGCTCATAGTACTCCAAGTGAGGCACGCCAGTGCCTTATAAAGTCTCAATGTTACAACTTTGCTTTCATTTTCTATTCACTTTGAAATGAATGATAACTTGTCTTTCTCATCACTGACTCAACCTGCAAGATAACCTTTAGGGAATCCTCAGCTATGCCTCCTAAATCGCTTTGCACTTTGCACTTTTGAATTTTCTCCCCAATTAAAAACTAGTCTACACTTTTTTTCCTTCTACTGAAGTGCATGGCAATGCACTTCCTGACACTATATTCCATCTGCCACCTCTTTCTCCATTCTCCTAATCTGGCTAAGCCCTTTTGCAGACTCCCTGCTTCTTCAACACAACCAGTCTCTCCACCTATCTTCATATGGTCTGCAAACTTGGCCACAAAGCTATCAATTCCATCATATAAATCATTGACATTTAACAGAAAAAGAAGCTGTTCCAACACAGACACCTGTGAAACACCACTAGTCACAGGCAGCCAATCAGAAAGGGCTCTCTTTATTCTCACTCTTTGCTTCCTGCCTATCAGCCAATGCTCTATCCATACTAGTATCTTTTCTCTAATAGAATGGGCTTTTATCTTGCTGAGCAGCCTGATATGTAGCTCCTTGTCGAAGGCCTTATGAAAATCCAAGTACACAACATCCACCATTTGTGCTTTGTCTATCTTACTTATATTCTTAAAGTATTTCAACACATTTGTCAGGCAAGGTTTTCCCTTAAGGAACCCATGCTGATTTTGGCCTATTTTATCACGTGCCTTCAAGTACCCCAAAACCTCATCCTCTACTCCAACATGCCCTGATACTCTTCAACCACCAGCATACTGCTAGTGTCTTCCACAATGAAGTCTGATGTAAAATATTTATTCAGTTCATCCACAATTTCCTTGTCCCCCATTAATACCCCTACATTGTAATTTTCCAATGGTCTGACATCTAAACTTGCCTCTCTTTTACTCTTTATATATCTGAAGACAACTTTTTATATCCTATTTGACAATCTTGGCTAGATTACCTTCATATTTCACCTTTTCTCTCTTTATTGCTTTTTAGTTGCCATCTGTTGGTTTATAATAGCTTCCCAATCCTCTAGCTTCCACTAATTTTTGTATTTTATATGCTCTCCCTTCTGATTCTATGTTATCTTTGATTTCCCTTGTCAGTCAAGGTTGTCTCATTTTCCCTTTAAGATGCTGCTTCTTCTTTGGCATGAGTTTATCTTGCACTCTCAGAAGTGCTCCCAAAAGGTTCAGCCATTGCCGTTCTGCCATTTTCCCTGCTAGTGTCCCTTTTGAATCAACTTTGGCCAGCATCTCCCTCATGCCTCTGTAGTTCCCTATATTCTGCTGTAATACTGATACATCTGATTTCTGCCTCTTCCTCTCAAACTACAGGGTGAATTCTCTCATATTATGAACACTACTTGTAAGAATGGGGCAGTTAGTATATCATTAGTCCTCCTTGGGTTCAGGTGTAACCCATCCTTTTTATACAGTGTGATGAGAATACACATAAAATTAAGATGTTTGCTGGCCTGGGTTAGCATCAGTGACATCAGCAAGTGGTCTGCCACCTGCCCTCAGGGGAAGGAGAGATAAGGAACAATGGAGCAGCGTCTGGAGATGTGTAATGAAGGGACGTGGGAGAGAGAGCTGTCTGGAGCGGCTCCCCCTTTGAACCCTGAACTGTTTGAAATGATGGACAGGTGATACCCCAGCAGGGGGATAAAAAGGGACCGGTTTGCTAAGACACACACGCCACCCGAGGTAACGAGACCCTGGAAGCGGTATGCTTCTCACGAGTCGGTGGGAAGTATCAGACAACGGCCAGGGTGGAAAGGTACGATCAGCGGGAACCCGGTGTGTGTCTGCCCTTGCCTGGGTGCCGGGTTCACTGCAGAGGATCGACCGCATCTGGAGGAGGGGTCACAGTCGGTGACCTCAGGTGACATCACCAAGGACCTGCCCAAAATCGCCGGTCTGTGAGTGAAGCCGTGTCTGAATGATCAGTTGTTCCTGTTCTCTCTCTCTCTTCCCCCACATTGTCCATCGCCATGGCAACGATTACTGCGAACTGAACTACTAAACTGGACTGAACTTTGAGTCACTTTGAAATTTGGTCATTTACCCCTAGACAACGATAGAGCTTGATTGATGCTGTTATCTTAATTCTGTGCACATGTGTGGTTATCATTGCTGAACTGTTGCATTTATTATCCTTTCGATTACTGTGTTGCTTGTTCCTTTAATAAAACTTTCTTAGTTCTAGTAATCCAGACTCCAACTGAGTGATCCATTTCTGCTGGTTTGGCAACCCAGTTACGGGGTACGTAACAACAGTCATTCCTCCCCCAGAGGAGATCCCAGCGATCAAAAAATCTGAAACCCTTCTCCATGCACAAATTCCTCAGCCACACATTTGCCTGCAAAATCATCTTAATTTTACCCACACTGGCACTTGGCACAGGTAATAATCCAGTTACCACTATCCTTAAGGTCCTGCTTTTCAGCTGTCTGCATAGCTTCCTATATTCTCTCTTCAGGACATCGTACCTTCTCCTACCTATGCCATTAGTGCTGATATGTGCCATGGATTCTGGCTGTTTACCCTTCCCCTTTAGAATGCTGTGGACCTGATTGCAGAAATCCCTGACTCTAGTACCCTGGAGGCAGCATACCATATGAGTGTCTCTTTAATGTCCACAAAACCTCCTGTCTGCTCCTCTATGGAATCCCCTATCACTACTGCAGTCCTCTTCTCTGCCTTCCCTTCTGAGCCATAGAACCAGACTCATTGGGAGAGATCTGGTCACTGTAGCTACCCCCTGGTAGCTCATCCCTCCCCATAATATGCTTATTATTGAAGGAAACACTCACAGGCCTCTGCATTGTCATCTGTTTCCTTTCCATATGCTGATACGCATCTACCTGCCTCTGCAACTTAGAGGCAACTACATCTCTGTAGCTCCTATCCATCACCTCCTCTGCCTTCAGTATGATCTGAAGGTCATCCAGCTGCGGCTCCAGTTCCTTAAAATGGCTTATAAGGGGCTGCAGCTGGACACACCTCATGTAGATGTAGTTAGCAGGGAGACGATGGTCTCTCAGAGTTCCCATATCTCACAGGTTTGTCTTTATATTCACAATATAATGGATAATTTAATATCAATACAGACAAAATGTGATCTGTACTCTGTACATCAAAAACTTCTGAGTTCATGCCCTGCTGCTGTTATATGAAGTTAGGACTATTATCAAGGAAAGCACTGGGAGTTTAACACTCTCAAATGTGTTAACCTTTAGAGGAAGTATCTATGTCGGCTCTCCTGGATGCATTTAACAGATCAATTAAATTATTTATTTTGTTTGCATTATTATTTGTCCCTCATAATGTAACTAGATCATCACAACACTTTTTTGGGGGGTTGCTGTGTGAAAATTGGCAAGTTCATTTCACACATTCCAACTGTGACTACACATGCAAAATGTTTCCATGGTTGGAATGGCTTTGGGGCATCCTGCTACTCAGATATTTCTTTATGTATGTTTTCAAGCTGTCAGATAAAGGCAGTTACTGCAATGTTCAGAAATTTATTGCAAGCGTTCACAGGAGAACAAAGGAAAACAATGGAATCTATGCAAAACTGCACACAAAGACTGACAATCAATGAGAAAATGAAGATAAACTGTGCAAGTAAATAAACAAACAGACGAACAATCAAATAAATAAATAATACTGAAAACATAAACTGAGGAGTCCTTGAAAGTGAGTCCATAGGTTGCAGAACCAGTTCAGAGCTGAGTTGAGTGAAATGATCCATGTTGGTTCAGGGGCCTAGAGTTGAAGGGTAATAACTGTTAGAACCTCATGGTGTATCTCCATCCCAATGGCAACAGTGAGAAGAGCACATGGCATGGAAGATGAGATTCCTTGATGATAGGTGCAACTTTTTTCTGGCAGTGCTCTTTGTAGATGGGCTCAATGGTGGCGAGAGCTTTGCCTGTGTCCACCATATTTTGTAGGCTTTTCATGGACATTGGTGTTTACATACCAGATCATGATGCAACCAGTCAAGATGCTCTCCACTCTACATCTGTAGAAGTTTGCCAAAATTTTAGATCACATGCCAATCTGTGCACATTTCTAAAACAGTAGAGCAGTTGTGCCTTCTTTGTGATGTCAATTACAGGACGTGATGGTCCCAAGACAGATCCTTTGATATGATGATGCCAAGGAATTTAAAGTTACTGATTGTCTCCTCCATGAGGACTGGCTCATGAACTTCAGTTCCTTCCTTCTGTAATCAATAATCAATTATACTGCATTAAGGTACCATATGTTCTAGCCAACAAAAATTGTACATTTTGTATTGGCTAACAAATATAATTTGTCAGCTGTTTGCACATAACGGAACGTAAAAAAATACTTCTGAGCACAGAGAATAAACTTGTGACCTCACAATTGAACGTAACAACATTGAATTTATGCAGATTCCTCCCTCTGATTTCCTACTGCATGCTTAATTAGAGATTATTAGATTAGGTACCATCAAGTGGGTAAATTATTTTGTCAGTATTTCAATACGTGAAATCTTGCTTTGTTAAAAATGGCTGCATTTCCTACAGTGCAACAGTAATTACAGTTTAATTTTACAGCATTGGAATTTATCTTGAATTTAAATCATCCTAGAACTGTGAAAGGAGTTGTATTCTTTTTGCAAAGAATGCTCAGCATAAAGACACCCTGCATTCTTGTTCATTGTTCTGCTTTTCACTGCCATCTGGCTCAGATCTCAATGAAAATTCATCCAATTCCTGAAGCTTGTCTGCAAAAGGCATAGGTTTCCAACTTGCAAATTATAATTGGGTCGGCAAAGGACATGATTATTTCAAAAGAGTACAGAGCAGTGCATTGGTAGGTCCAGGCTTCTGTGATGTTACTTAAATAAGTGCATTGTAAAAGATTGAAGGTTCGAAGCAAAAGGAAGGAATATCTTCATTAGGCCTATGCTCATATTACAATTGCCACAGCAACAGAGCCACATAAAAGAGAAAGTTTAACTTACTTCTCATCAAAGCAATTATATTGATTGATGCATAAAAGCTAATAAAAATCCAGCAAGAATTAGAAAAGGATGTGAAAATAATAGCAGAAACACATCTGTGAATAAAATATCTTGAACATGATATGTGGAGTGCAAACATGCTGATCATTATTAGCCTATGAAAAGTTGGAGATTGTGGACTAAGATGAATAAGATTTTCACATCATTTGATTAATGATCACAACAGTGTTTCTGGCAAAGCTATAACTAGGATTTCAAATTTGCAAAATAAGATGTATGCTTCTATGTGATGGACATTGAAGGACTTAATGATGGCACTGGCCCTATTCCTGATTTTTAATCCATTTGTATAGCTTTTAATTCATTCTTGGAATGTGGGCATCAGAGGTGTTGTTGAAGTTTACTGGTCATCCCTCAATGAACTGCTGCAATGTGTGTGCTGAGCATGAATGCAGCATCATACTAGGTGGGACATCACACAAAGAGACTGTGTGTTCTTTATTGTTAGATTATTGGTCTTTAGTTTCGATCAACCTGATTTCAGCTCTGATTGGGATTGTACCAGGGCACATGAAGACTTCCCCAACTCACTCTCCTAATTGTGCAATTCAATGGGTCAAAGAGCTACATACAACATGGAATCCAGGCCTCTTGGCCAACTTGTCCATGCTAACCAAATTGCCTAACTGAGCTAGTTTGCGTGCATAGGCCCATGTGTCTCTAAATCTTTCCTGTCCATGTACCAAACTTATCTATGTCCCTGGTAATATTATTCCAGGACTTGGTGGGAATGGCACAGAAAATTATCTTACAGGACCATGAGTTTATTGGGTGACATATTGACTTGTGCTGCATACTTTTCTTACAGTAAGTGAAAAAAGCTTTAAAGAAAAAGGTGGAACTCCAAAATAAAACAAGAAATGTTGGAAACATTCAACAGGTTATGGTAACTGTGGAATGAGAAGCAGTTAATGCTTCAGGTCTGAGGCCATTTGTCAGAACTGGTGAAGAGAGAAAGCAAGTTACTTTTCCACGGGATGGAGGATCAGAAAGCATCTGTAGGTCGAAGAAAACATTATTGATAAGGTGAGATCAGATAACAGTTAGAAATATATCAAGTTTCAAGGAGTGATGCCTCAAAAAGGCAGCATCCATCATTAAGGAGCCCATCCCCTAGGACATGTCCTCTTCTCATTGTTACCATCAAGGAGGAGGTACAGGAGCCTGAAGGCACACTAAATGATTCAGGAATATTTTCTTCCCCTCTGTCATCAGATTTCTGAATGGACATTGAACCCATGAACACTACCTCAGTACCTCTTTTGCTCTCTTTGCACAGGTTATTTAATTTAACATTTTAATATATATATACTGTATTATATATCACTGTATTTTTCAGTTTTTATTATTGTGTATTGCATTGTACTGTTGCTGCATAATAACAAATTTCATGACATATGCCAGTGATATTAAACCTAATCCTGATTCTTTATATTTCATGTGGTTAATAACAAGACTATTGAATAAACTCAGTAGACAAGACTATACTGAAATAAAATTAAAAATACTATGTCAAAAATGATGACAGACAGGAAAGTCCAGTTCTGTAACAGACAGAAAGAATAAGTGAGTAACCTAAACTTGGAGAATTTGATATTGAGACAGGAAGGCTGCATCATGCCCAGACAGAAGAACAGTAAAGACGGAAAGGCCCTGATTCCTGATTTAAGGATTGGAATGGCAAAGCACATGGCAAAGGAGGTGTGGAATGGGTATCAATGTATTGCCGTTAATGTGCTGTAAACACAAAAACTACAGTGTCAAAATACACCAGAAGCCTCACTGAGAATAGTTTCCTGTCAGGATGCTTTGATTCTATCCAACAGGTGCTGTTTTCCTGTACTATTTGCAACATTTATTGCAATCTTTCCATGAAGAGCCCTGCATGCTTTCATCCAACTTAATTTTCAAGTATCCATTTTTGCAGCTAAAACACATCCAAGATAATCTAAAATGCTTTCTCTAAGGTAGGGAACTTCTTGAACTGTTGCAATGATTCCCAACATAAGCCTGAGGAACAACACCTCAATTTCTGTTACAGGATAAATCAACCCTCTGGGTTCAGCTGTGACTTAACTGATGCAGAAGAATGAAATGCTGGGGTTTACAGTGGGGTTCTGATTGCTGACCTTTCATAGTTGCCAACATAAAACATCATTGTTCTGGGGTAGCAGCTCAGTTTCTCTCTCCACCTATTCTGCCTTGGTTCCTGAGTGTCTCTAGCATTTTCTGTGTTTAATTTGGAATTCTTTACTTTAATGCATGGTCATTTCTATTGTAAAACATATTTCTGTCTCCACAGGTACTGCCTGACCTTCTGGGCTTTCCCAGAATAATCCTTTATTTCAGATTTCCATCAACTGCTATTATCGGTATCTCAAAGTTTCAATATTGTATTTTCTATCTCTCTTCTCTGTTTTTCCCTATATGCATTCCTTCTCAAGAAATTAGTTGCTTTTCCAATTCTTCATTCTTTTTAGGTTAATACTAATCTGTATCTTCCATTTTCTCTTGGTCTCCATGTCATTCTTTGCTCTCTCACCTCTGACTGCTTTCTAACTTTACCAATGAGCACCAAACTGAAATATTCACATTGAATAATTTATTTATTAAGAATTATTTATTTTCTCTCCCAAGATATGGCTTGGACTGCTGAATGTCTCCAGCAATTTCTTTTTAAATTGTACTTTGATTTTACTACACAATTCCCACTGACCTAGAAAGATGCACAAGATTATTTTAGATGGTAGTTCTGTAAAGATTCTGAGCTTATTAAATCTTTGTTGAATTGAGAGTCACCACAGATTCATGAATGAAAGAATAACTGTAATCCATGATCCTGAAGAAACTGTCCCTTAGGTCTTAAGGATGAATAAAGACTGCTAAATAGAAAATCTGTAAAAACAAGAGATTCTGCAGATGCTGGAAATTCAGAGCCAGGCACACAAAATTGTGGTGGAGCTTAGTAGGTCATGCTGCATCTATGGAAATGAATGAACAGTCAAAGTTTTGGGACAAGACCCTTCTTCAGGGCTGGAAAGGAAAGGGGAAGATGTCAGATTAAAAAAGCTGGGAGGAGATAAAGGAGGACTAGCTAGAAGGTGATAGGTGAAACCAGGTGGGGGCAGGAACTGAAGGAATCTGAGACGAGATTGAATCTGAAAGAAGAAGAAGAGGACAGTGGACCACAGGAGAAAGGGAAGAAGGTGAGGCACCAGGGGAAGGTGATAAGCAGTTGAGGAGAAGAGGTAACAGACAATTTTGGGGAATAGAAGAAGAGGAAAGGAGGAGGGAATCAATTTTTTTTACCAGAAAGAGAAATGAATGATCATGCCCTCAGGTTGGAGGCTACCTAGATGAAATATGAGGTATTGCTGCTTAAATCAGGTTGGAGGCCTCTCAGATTCCTTCTTCTCCAGTCCTTTCTCGTTCTCACCCACATGGCTTCACCTATCACCTTCTAACAAGTCCTCATTTCATGTCTCCCCCAGCATTTTATTCTGGCGTTTTTCACCTTTCTTCCCACTTAGAAAGAAGGGCCTAAGCCTAAAACACTGAATCATTATTCGTTTCCATAGATTCCTCTTGAAAAAATGATAAAAGATTAGAGTAAATCTGCATACAAAATTTTGGGTCCAAAGTTCTCAATCTATCGTTAATTTGAATCTGAAGTTTGAACAATGATGGACAGTTAAAGGAAATCTGTGCCCTACCCTACAATACTGTGATGCCTTAGATAGTGTAATTTATGTTTATAGAATAAATAACCCTGAGGGAGGAAATGATAATGAATTCAAGGTGAGGTGGGGGATGGAATTTGAGGATTTTTTTCAACCTTAATTGGTTGCTGAAACACGTCTCAGAAATAACCCTGAATATTCAGAAATGTCTGGGATTTGGAGGAAGTGATAAATTGTCCTAGATAAAAACGGATTCCCCTCTTGCTCAAATCAATTAATTGAATTAGCCTTCACTACATAAGATGTTCTGGAGAACAGTTCCACTGAAGTTCACACCTGGGTCCAGTTAATTTAAAATCATAATCATGTTATTCCAAATCAGATTAATTATACCGAAAGATCAATTATGCAGCACACTGTTAATCTCTGCATCATTTTATTATTTTACAAATATTGGCATTTAATAGAGAGAGAGAGAGAGAGAGAGAATAGAAGAGAAAAAATATTGTTGCTTTCTCCTGTCAGTGGGAAATTTGATTTAATCATTTGCTCTGAGGAACTAGGTAAGGTTAAGATCCCATGCAGTCCTTGGAAAGTGTCTAAGGCAAACTGGTAAGACAGCCATAGCTTTGCTTGGTAATATTGTGTCTGACCTAGACAATGAATGAAGAGTAAGGTCTTTCACTGCCTTTGTGACAAATTAAAGCCTGCAAAGGCACTCTCAGGCTTTAAATCTGAGGAAGATTAATTTAAAGGAGAAATATCAGGTTTTTTTTTCACTTTAAGACAAGAACATGCAGAATTCCAGAACTAAATATTTATTTCATTTCCCTCACCCAAATAAGCCAAGCAAAGTGGAATGCCAAAAGGCAGATTAACATTTTGTACTGTCTTTGACTGCAACTCTGCCATTTTCTAATCAGGACTCTCGTCATGTTTCATGCTCATGCTCTTATCTTTTCCACAGCCTTCCACTTACCCCTCTCACCACTGCTGCTTGTTTCTGCTCAACATCCTACACATTAGTGAAGCTCCTACGCTCCCACTAAATCCCATTATTTTTTCTGCCAAAAGCATCATTTTCAAGCATCACTGTATACTGTGGGCAGAAATTCGTGATTTGGGGAGAATTGCTGCCCAGCGCATGCAGTGAGTTCAATCACTTCTGCTTACAAGAGAAACTGGAACCCCCACCCCAGTGTTTTCTTATTGTAGTTTAATTCATGATGTCCAAGTCCAAATACTCTTCAGGGCTAATGAATCCTTCCTAAAGTGTGGTGCATTAAGTTGAAGACAGTAATCGAGATGTGTTTTAAACAGGATCTTTTGTTCCCTGATTAGATTGTAGCACCTTGTCTTCCATTCTTTAAAATGTGAAGGCCAGTATTCTATTAACCTTTTCGATCTTTTATCTGCTCAAGATATTTTACTGATCTATGTACAAGGAGACCTAATCCCATTTGACCTCCACAGCTCTGAACTCTTTAGCAGTTAGCAATTTTATTATTCCGCCCACTTAAGGCCTAGACTAAATCTCAGATCAGTCCAGAAGGTAATCCGATTGCTAGAGTTTTGTCCATCGCTCTACCGATTAATACTAGTAATTCCACCCAGACAGTTTAAATTTCCATGTTACTTTCCATCATCAGCAAACATGGAAACAGGGCTTTCTGTACAATCATCAAAATTCTTTCTACTGAATAGTAGTTGAACTGACACAGATTTTTAATGGGCTCAATGACGAGGCTCCAGTTTATTATTTTTTCCTTCTTTAGGGAGCTCATGGTTATTTATTCTACAAATATAAATGACAACACACAAGACACCATAATTCACCTAATAATTTGAGGAGCAACCCTTTATCCTTTCTTTGTTATTTGCCCCCAAGTCAGTTTAAATTTCATATCTGGGTCAATTATTTGCCTAAATTATAGAAGCACATTGCACTTTGCACCTCTTGAAAGACCAGAGTAGAAAATATTCTTTGGATCACTGCGTTTATGAGATTCAATGTAGCAAACTTCTGCTGGACTTGTAAATTATGCAGTTTTTTAATATATATATATATATATATATGAAGAGTTGGTAATACAATGAGAGCGATTCCAGATGCAAGAGTATTTGTTAATGAGCACATCAATGCTGAGATGAAGGTTATAGTCACACTTTCCACAGGTAAGGCCAAGAATTAGTGAAGCACTCAACATGGTAGAGTTCCTGCTGTGCTTCATGGCTGTAAGTCATTGTTAACTACTTGTAGCCCAAGAACTAACAAAATAAGAAAGGAGACTTCACGGCAACGGAGAATTCCAGCAGCAATAAACTGCTGGTGGGGAATGGTGGGATTGACAATGGGAGGGAAGTGGTTGAAAATGTAAAGGAGGAGAGGTTAGCTTTCAGAGCACCAGGGAAGAAACTCAGCTTCGCCTTCCAGAGAAGGGGTTTGGAGAGGGATTTGTGGAGGGTGGAGTTTTGAGGAAGGCTGAAATTCTGAACAAAATTGAGCCAGAAGCTCTCATCTAGAAGTAGAATTAGTTATTATGTACCATGGTGGCATAGAGGCTAGTGTGACCCTATACAGCTTGGGACGTTGGGTTTTGGAGTTCAACTTCGGCGATGTCTGTAAGTAGTTTGTATGTTCTCCCCGTTACTGCGTGGGATTCCTCCCACAGTCCAAAGATGTACCAGTTAGTAGATCACTTGGTTTTTGTAAATTGTCCTGTGTTTAGGCTAGGGTTAAAATTGGTGAATTGCCAGGCAGCACAGCTCATTGGGCTAGAAAGGCCTGTTCCATGTTTATCTCAAAAAAATGTAAGTTATTGTCACATGTACTGAGGTACTGTGAAAAACTTTGGTTTGTGCGCCATCTAGACAGTCCACATCAAGATAGTGAAAAGGAAAATGTAATGCAGAATATAGTGTTACAGTTACAGAAAAAGTGCAGTGCATGTACACCCAGCTCAATTTCATGCTCGGTTTTCCAGTCCTCTGCAAAGCTACAATAAAGTTCAAGCCTACATTTTAAATGTACAGTGGGAGCCTTTCCATAGTGAACACCATGCCTTTTCCAATACCCACTGAATAATATGTGGTAAACTTGGAACACGCTCAGTGCATTTAATGTTTCACCTGTACTCCCCTCTGTTCCCACAGCTGAGATCTCACTGCTGGTCATAGGGCTGTGAGATAAAAATAACAACAGGTTATTCAGACTTGGCATGTTACCAAAAACTTTGACAAATTTCTATAGATGCACAGTGGAGAGTGACAGTTGTGGCTGCATTACAGCCTGTTATGGAAACACCAATGAACAGATACAGAAATGGCTACACAAAGTGGTGAACGCAGCCCAGTCCATCACAGACAAAGCACTCCTCACCATTGAGTACATTTATATGGTGCATTGCCACAAGAAAACAGTATCCATCATCAAAGACCCTCACCATCCAGGCCGTACCCTCTTCTTACTACAACCACTGGAAGGAGACTACTTGGGTCCCATACCACCAGTTCGAGGGAACAGTTGTTACCCTACAACTATCCGGCTCCTGAACTGACCTGAATTGACTTTATTACTTATATCCTTCATATACAACATTTGTACATGAGGAGTAAAAAATCTTCATGTTACGTCTACATCTAAATATGTAATGTGCAATTTATAGTAAATTATAATAAATAGTATGTACAACAGGATAGTCAATATAACATAGAAATACAGTTGTGTCAGCATGAGTTAATCAGTCTGATGGCCTGGTGGAAGAAGCTGTCCTGAAGCCTGTTGGTCCTGGCTTTTATGCTGTGGTACTGTTTCCCGGATGGTAACAGCTGAAGCAGTTTGTGGTTGGAGTGATTCAGGTCCCCAATGATCCTTTGGGCCCTTTTTACACACCTGTCTTTGTAAACGTCCTGAATAGTGGGAAGTTCACATCTACAGGTGCGCTGGGCTGTCTGCACCACTCTCTGCAGAGTCCTGCGATTGAGGGAAGTACAGTTCCTATACCAGGCAGTGATACAGCCAATCGGGATACTCTCAATTGTGCCCCGATAGACAATTCTTAGGATTTGGGGACCCATGCCAAACTTCTTCAACCATCTGAAGTGAGAGAAGCACTGTTGTGCCTTTTTCACCACACAGCCGGTATGTACAGACTTAGTGAGATCCTCGGTGATGATTATGCTGAAGAACTTAAAACTGTTCACCCTCTCAACTCCAGATATATTGATGTCAACAGAGGCTAGCCCGTCTCCATTCTTCCTGTAGTCCACAACCAGCTCCTGACACAGTGGTGTCAAGAAAACAACCTCTCCCTCAATGTAACACACATCAAAGTTGCTGGTGAACGCAGCAGGCCAGGCAGCATCTATAGGAAGAGGTACAGTCAACATTTCGGGCCGAGACCCTTCGTCAGGACTTCCTCAATGTGTCGGGGTGATGACTTCTTCTCTGTAGGCTACCTCATTATTATTTGAGATTAGGCCAATCAGTGTAATGTTGTCAGCAAATTTAATTTGCAGATTGGAGCTGTGAGTGGCGACACAGTCATAGGTATACAGAGTATAAAGGGGGGGCTTAGGACACAGCCCTGAGGGACATCTGTGTTGAGGGTTAGAGGGGCAGAGGTGAGGGAGCCTACTCTTACCTCCCGCCAGCAATCTGACAGGAAGGCATGGACTGTGATGGTTACCTTTAAATACGACTACTCTGCCTTAACTAATTTGACAGGGGGTTGGGAAACTGAGGGATAGGGGTGAGAGTCAGGCAGTTGGTATACAAGAAGAGGCAATGTGCAGTATTACTGTCAGGAAGGACAGGGAGACGACTGGGTAAAATTGCTCAGTGGAATAAGTTGCAGTATACCAGGGAACATTGAAAAGGGTGATGAGTAGTGGTCTGAAGGTGTTATATTTGAATATACACAGTATACAGGATAAAGTAGATGATCTTACGCACAGTTAGAGATTGGTAGGTATGACGTTATGGACACTAGCTTTAACTTACTGAATCAAACATGAAAAAGTTATTACTGTCAATGCTCCATATGTCTGTCAATGCTAAATAATTAGCTTTTGGTCAATAAGTTCTCCAAAGAAAATAGCACTTCATTCCATTTATATTTTTTGCCTTTGTTTTACTTGTGACCATGAGGCTTGTTCTGTAAACCAGTGCTAATGAGCAAGCCTAAGTATTTAATGTTACATCACTGTCACTTTTATCACTCATGTATTACTACGTGTACAATGTGGGGAAAGTTGACTCATTTAAATTCATCCAGTCTGTTTGGTAATAAAAGACTTAATTTTTGCTTTGCTCATTGTGCAGAATGTTCAACAGTGTAGAAAATGCAAGTTTGTGATAATTAGCTAAAGGCAGAGTTACTATTGACTATGCAGTGATACGTGATAACTAGGCAATGGGGTAATTCTTATGACAGGTGTTTAATATTTATTTCTGTGCCTTATTTTCAGATATTTGAGATGACAAGAGAAGTGAATTGCCATTTTCTTTTCTGCTAGTCAGTGCGCATGGCTGTTTGGGATTGTTAGGATCTTTGTATTCCACATGCCCTGTTAATCCTCATGACCACAGCAACATATTTGATTCTTAGGTTGTTTTAAGGCAACATTAAAACACGTAATTAAAGTTGTAATTTTTGCAATGTAGTCTATTCGATGGCCTGCTGGTGGATGCACTTTAGTGTTGAGATTAAAACTGCTGAATTGCATTTCGTGTTCACAAAGCAGTACACCTTAAGTTGGAGAAACCAAATGCAGTTGGTGAACACCTACAGTACTCAGTACTCCGAGGTGATCCTGAGCGTCCATTGCCTGCCACATAAATACCCCATGCTGCTCTCACTCTGATCTATTGGTATTGACTTGCGGCCTTCTGTGCTGTGACAATGAGCCCCAATGTAAACTTGAAAAACAACACCTCATTTTCTGTCTTGGTGCATTGCAGACTTTCTGATTCAACACTAACATCAGTAGTAAGTAAATTATAAGAGGAAATTTTGCAGGAAAGATTCTATCAGCATTTGGATAGACAGAGATTGATTAAAGTGAGTCAGCATGGCTTTGTGTATGGTAAGTTGTACTTGCCAAATATTTTAGAGAGTTTTGAGAGGCAACCAAACAGGTAGATGAGCATAGTGCAGTGGATGTTGTTTATTTGGACATTAGCAAGGTTGTCAACAAGGTCCCATTTGGTCAGCTGGTCTGGAATGTCTGATTTCATAGAACCCATGGAGAGCCACTTTGGTGGAGGCTGGAAGCAGAGTTGATGTTCAAAGTTCAAAGTAAATTTATTTTCAAGATACATATTTGTCATCATATACAACCCTGAGATTTGTTTTCTTACGGTCATACTCAGTAAATCCAATAACCATAATAGAAATAGGTTTCAAGACCTTGGCATCAATATCTCCTTGTACAATTGGACCCTTGATTTCCTCATTTGCAGATACCAGTCCTTCACAATTTCCATCAGGACAGGTGCTTGCCTCCCTGCACTATTCACTTT
Organism: Mobula hypostoma; assembly: GCF_963921235.1. Lineage (NCBI taxonomy): Eukaryota > Metazoa > Chordata > Chondrichthyes > Myliobatiformes > Myliobatidae > Mobula > Mobula hypostoma. The sequence goes on along the minus strand of NC_086097.1, from coordinate 62,240,285 downwards.
ACACTTATGACTGTGAGGTTAAGCAGAGCCCCAATGCTATATTGAAGTATGCTCATGACACTACTGCTGTAACCAAATCAAAGGTGGTGATGAATCAGCATTCAGGAGGGAGATTGGAAAAGTGGCTGAGTGGTGCCACAATAACCTCTTACATTAGGTCTATGGTAGACATGATAACAATGGCTCTCCATGTGGCCTTGGATCACCTGAACATTATGAATAGGTATGTCACGATGAGAGGCCAGCGTCAGGCATTTTCATGCCTTACAAGGTGCAGATTGGAAGGCTGTGTGGGGCGCCACTCCTCACACAAACATTTTGCAATATTTTTCTTTTATTTTTACGAGGTCGAGTTGTGAGCTCAACACTCAACCCAGAACGGATGGAAAGCGTACTTGGGAGTGGCCCAACTGGATTCGAACCCAGGAACCTCCGTTCCGGAGTCCGGCGCTGATGTCACTGTGCCACCAGTCGATGTCAGGATGCCAGGATGCTGTTTATTGACCATAGCTCAGTGTTCAACACCATCATTCTTACAGATCTGATTGAAAAGCTACAGAACTTGGGCCTCTGCACCTCCCTCTGCAACTGGATCCCCGACTTCCTAACCAGAAGGCCATGATCTGTGCTGATTGGAAATAACATCTCCATCTGGCTGACAGTCAACACTGGCACACCACAGGGAAGTGTGCTTAGCCCACTGCTCCACTCTCTCTACACCCATGAATATGTGGCTAGGCATAGCTCAAATGCCATGTATACATTTTGTGATGATACAACCATTGCTGGAAGAATCTCAGACGGTGGCGAGAGGGTGTACAGGAGCGAGATATACCTGCAGATCGAGTGGTGTCGCAGCAACAACTTGCACTTAATGTTGATAAGTCCAAAGAGCTGATTGTGGACTTCAGAAAGAATAGAACGAGGGAACCCCAACTAAGTCTCATAAAGGGATCAGAAGTGGAGAGGGTGAACAATTTCATGCTTCTGGATGTCAATATCTCTGAGGACCTAACATGGTCGCAAAATAATGATGCAGTTATAAAGAAGGAAAGACAGTGGCTTTATTTCATCAGGAGATTGAGGAGAATTGGTGTCTCACCAAAAACACTTGCAATTTCTACAGATGTACAGCAGAGAGCTTTCTGACTGGCTGCTTCTGTCTGGGATGGACGGCTACTGCACAGGATCAAAGTAAGTTGCAGAAAGTTGTAAAATAGACTCCATCATGGGAACTAGCCTCCGTAGTATCAAATACATCTTCAAGGAGTGGTGCCTCAGGAAGGCGGCATCCATTTAAGGATCTAGGGCATGCCCTCTTCTCATTGTTATTATCGGGAAGGAAATAGAAAAGCCTGAAGGCACACACTCAGCGATTCAGAAACAGCTTCTTCCCCTCTGCCATCCCATTCTAAATGGACATTGAACCCATGAACACGACCTCACTACTTTTTAAAAATATATTTCTGTTTATGTACTACTTATTTTAACTTTACTATTTAATATATATTATATATATATATATATATATATATATACACACACACACTTACTGTAATTCTGATTTTTCCTATATTTATCATGTATTGCATTGTACTGCTGCTACAAAGTTAAACATATGCCTGTTCTGATTCTGATTCTTACTTAATGTCAGCAAGACCAAGGAGCTGATTATTGATTTCAGGAGGAGGAAAACAGAAGTCCATGAGCCAGTCCTCATTGGAGAATTAGAGGTGGAGAGGGTCAGCAACTTTAAATTCTTTGCTGTTATCATTTCAGAGGATCTGTCCTGGGCCCAGCACGTAAGTGCAATTACGAACAAAGCACACTAACTTCCTTAGGAGTTAGCAAAGATTCAGCATGACATCCAAAATTTTGACAAACTTTTATAATATAAAAGAATATATTCTTTTAGAATATATTCACTGGCTACATCACAGCCTGATATGGAAGGACCAATGCCCTTGAACAGAAAATCCTACAAGCCATAGTGGATATGGCCCAGTCCATCACAGGTAAAGCCCTCCCCAACATTGAGCACATCTACCTGGAGCGATATCCTACCACAAAGGTCATGCGCTTTTCTTGCTACTGCCATCAGGAAGAAGGTACAGGAGCCTCAGGACTCATACCACCAGTTTCAAGGACAGTTACTTTGAATATTCAACCATTCAACCATCAGGCTCTTGAACCAAAGGGAATCAGGTCACTCATCTTCACTTGCCCCATCACTGAAATGTTTCCAGAACCTATGTACTCATTTTCAGGGATTTTTCATCTCATGGTTTCCATATTTGTTCTTTATTTATTATTATCTTTTCTTTCTTTTTGTGGTTGGAATGTTCTCTTTTGCATATTGACAGAATGCCCAAGTTAGTGCACTCTTTCATTGATTCTATTATAGTTATTATTCCAATATGGATTTAATGAATATGCCCACAAGAAAATGAATATCAGGGTTGTATATTGTGACATACATGTACTTTGATAATGAACTTGAACTTTGTATCAACAAAAGACGACATCTACAGGGTAAACAACCAGTGCGCAAACGACAACTTACTATACAAATGTCATAATGGGGGCGCTGAGAGGTGGACCCAAATGCAAGACACAGACACTGAAGTAATAGGAACAGGACTTGACTAGAGAGCTGGGTTGGGGACGTGACTGGATGCAGACTAGGAGCAGGGACAAGAACACAGACTTGGGCCAGGACTTGACTAGAAAAGTGGGACCTGGACAAGGAACTAGGAACTAGGAGCCTGGACAAGGACTCCGAGCCAGAGACTGGACAAGGACCCAAAATCTGGGTCTTAACTTGGGCTCGGATCCCGGATCCAGGTGAAGACATGACGAGGCTTAGGTTCCTCGAGGCGCGAGGGTACTTCAAGGCTTGGGTATGGACTCCAAGCCAGAGACTGGGCAAGGACCCAGAACCTGGGACTTGACTTGGGCTCGGACTCCAGAACTAGGCTCGGACAAGACGTGGCTACAGGATGAGGAGTAGCAACAGGACTGGACGAGACAGGAATGCAGAGCCTTGGTCGAGAGGGAGACAGGAACACAGAGCCTTGGTCAAGGGAGAGGCAGGAACCTGGAAGACTGAGCCAGGACTCCTCCTTGGAAACAGGACGTAGGACCAGGATTCATTACACAGAATGCAGAATACGATGAGACAGTTCTCAACACAAGGTAGCGGCAGACAGCCAGATCTACCTAGTGAAGGCATGGACACAGACAGTTCCCAACACTAGGTAGCAGCAAACGACCAGGCCTACCTAGCAAAGGTGAGGACAGAAAGACAGATCCCAACACTAGGTAGCAGCAAACAGCCAGACCTACCTAGTGAAGGCATGGACACAGAGACAGGTCAAAACAACAATAGACAGATCCTTATCTTGCTCCAACAATAGAACTTGACAGCAGTGCAGGCAAAGGTTGCAGGCAAGGGTTACAGGCAAGTCAAGGCTCCAGGCCAGGCCAGGCCAGGCGAGGTAAGGCCAGGCAAGGCAAGCCGAGGCGAGGCAAGACAAAGCAAGGCAAGGCTCCAGGCACAGGTTGCAGGGGCATGGCAAAACTTCAGGAGCAAGGGGCAGAGAAGGGATTCAGATAGGGGGTTTAACCTGGAATACAGATCGACGGACAGGACCGTGAACCGGAATGCGGATTTCATGGACCAGACCGTGACAACAAATGCAAAAGGAGAAAAAACAGAAATAATAATAATGCACAAAGAAGCAATAAATATCGAGAACATGAGTTGAAAAGTCCTTGAAAGTGAGTCCGTCAGTTGTGGGAACAGTTCAGTGATAGGGCAACTGAAGTTGAGTGAAGTTATGGTTGAAGGGCAACAACTGTTCCTGAACCTGGTGGTGAGAGTACCAAGGCTCCTGAAACTACTTCTTCATGGCAGCAGCAAGAAGAATGCAAGCTCTTGGCAGTGAGGTCCCTGATGATGGATGCTGCTTTCCTGTGACAGCGCTCCGTGTAGAAATGCTCACTGGTGGGTTGGCCTTTGCCCATGGTGGACTAGGCAGTATCCATTACTTTTTGTAGGAATTCCATGCAAGGGTATTGGTGTTTCCATACCAGGCTGTGATACAATCAGCCAATATACTCTCATAGCACACACCTATAGAAGATTGTCACAGTTTTTGATACCATGTTGAATCTTCACAAACTCCTAAGGAAGTAGAGGTGCTGCCATACTTTCTTTGTAATTTCATTATCTATTGGGCCGGGACAGGTTCTCTGAAATGATAACGCTAAAGAATTTAACATTGCTGACCCTCTCTACCTATGATCCCCTGATGAGAACTGGCTCATAGTCCTCTAATTCCCTCCTCCCAAAGTTAATAATCAGCTCTTCGGTCTTGCTGATGTTGAGAGAGAGGTTGCTGTTTTGGCACCACTCAGTCAGACTTTAAATCTCCATCATTCATCTCCACCTTTGATTTGGCCAAAGGCAGTGGTGTCATCAGCAACCTTAAATATGACATTAGAGCAATGCTGGGCCATGCCGTCATAAGTGTAAGGTGAGCAGAGCAGGGGGCTAAGTACACAGCCTTATGGTGCACCAGTGCTGGTGGAGATTGTGGAGGAGATGTTGTTGCTAATCCCAACTGATTGTGGTCTGCACGTGAGGAAATTGAGGATGCAATTGTACAAGGCAGTATCAAGGCCCAGACTTTGAGGATTATTGATTAGTTTTGAGTGGATGAAAGTATTAAATGCGGTGCTGTCATCAATAAAGAGCATAGTGATGTATGTATCTTTGCTCAAATATCTTTGTCTAGATGTTCCAGGGTTGCGTAAATGAAATGTGTTGTGTACCTAGCGTGCTAGTAGACAAATTAGAATGGATCCAAATGCTTCTCAGGCAGTTGATGTGATTTGTCACCAACCTCTCAAAACACTTCATTACAGTGGATGCAAGTGCTATTGTGTTCTTAGGCACTGATTTAACAAAGCCTGCTTGAAGCAGATGTGTACCTTGGCTGCCAAACCAAGAGGGTAAGGATTTTGGTGAACACTCCTGCCAGTTGATCACCAAAGGTCTTCAATACTCAGTCAGCTACCCCATTTGGGATGGATGCTTTCTGAGGGTTCACCCTCCTGAAGGATGCTCTCACATCGGCCTCTGAGACTGAAATCTCAGGGTTAAAGGGGGCTGTGGGACTTCATGAAGATTCCTCCATGTTTTGATGGTCGCAGTGGGAATAGAAGTCACGGAACTCATCTGAGAAGGAAGCCCTGTTGTCACCTATGTCACTTGATTTCACTTTGTAAGAGGTAATAGCGTTCAAGCCCTGCCATAACTGTTGAGCATCCTTCATTGATTCAAGTTTAGTCCAGAATTGCCACTTTGCTGTTGAGGTGGCCTTCTGGATTTAGAAAGATATGGCCAAGACTAGAAAGCCTGAGTTATTGCTAGAGGTTAGGAAGGATATGCCTTTATCCCTCACAGCATAGGAGAATGAGGTGTGACCTTACAGAGGTTTATAAAATTGTGAGGGGTAGAGATAAGGAGACAGTGATAGTCTTTTCCCCAGGGTACAGGAATCTTAAATGGGGGCATAGATTTAGGATGAGAGGGGCAAAATTTAAAAGAGACCAAAGGGACAACTTTTTTTACACAGAGTGTGGTGAGTGTGTGGAACGAGCTGCCGGAAATAAATATGTGAGGCAGATAGAATAGTAGCGTTTAAGAAGAAGTACTGGAGTAAGTTGATGGAGGCAGAGTTTAGAGGGACATGGGCTGGATGCAGGAAATTGGGAATAGATAAGTGGTTATCATGATGAGCCGATCATCCTGTATAGTTCTGTGACTCTAGTAGAAGTGGGGGACATGACCACTCTGACCTGCTCTGCATTTCAAAACTCTTACATGATTTTGCCTGTGTTCTCACTCTCTAAGTGTTCTCATTCACTTGATAATAAAATAAATTTGTTTTACAGTTTATTCTAAAAGATAGCCCAGTTTCATCTCTTCAGGGCCATCCCACTCTCCAACCCTCCCTGCAGGTTTACAATTTGCTTCTTTTGTTTTTATTTTTGAGCTCTGACTAACAGCCTCTAACTCCATTTCTGCCCCTCTGTACCCAGACTAACCTGCAGAATATATCCGGTATTTTCTGCTGTATTTGTAGTGTTACAATAGGTCACCTAGGATTTCTGCTTTCTCACTTTTACTCGTAAGCCAGGATATTAAAAAAGATGGAATTCAGCTGAAGGGAATGTTTGCTGAGATTTTGCACAAATTAATCATGATGACGATGAGTGCCACCTGTTAGAAAACATTGAGTTCCAGTGTGGATTAACTAGGCTGACATTGAGAAGCTAGGCATGCAACTTGAGATATTGGGACAGATAGCAATGAAGGCAAATTGTGGAGTAAATATCGAAGGCTTACCAATGTAAACATTTCAATAGGAAAGATCTACTTTCTCTGACAAGTGCCATCAATTTTATGTTGAGGCTAAGTGAGGATAGAGATCTGAAGAATTTTCTTAATGCTCTGATAGAATATGGAATACCTAACCACAGAAACTGGCTGAGGCACCTACAATTGAATACAATGCCTGAAGATTTTGGCATAATCTATAGTTTTGGGATGCTTTGAAATACTAATATTTTCAATGATGTTTTACCATTTTAAGTACACTAATATTTTATCTAAATCTATGTAGTAAAAGCCATTTGGAATATTTAAGGACACGTACATTTCTCTTTTGTCTTTTATAGTGCAATAATCAAAGTCAAGCAAACCCTCATTTATTTTTACAAATTTCTTTCACTCATTTTGACATTTTAACATTAGAATAAGGAATGTAGCTGATTAAAGATTTAATGTAGTGAAGACATTCTGACTGCACATCATTTGGGTATTGTTGGATCACTGATGAGAACTTCACTTCTGCTATCAATCACTGTCAGTCGACTGAGGTCATGTTAAAAGTTCTGATTAGCTGACTAAACCCATCTCTGTATAAATTAAAATTTAGCAAAAATCCTTTGACGGTAAATTTAGCAAGTGGAACTAGTCACCACAATCAAGACCATATCTAATTAACCTTGATGACATTCCTCTCCTTAAGTGTCTGGTTCAGCAGTGAGGTTTTGAGAAGAGCCTATTTTTAGTCAGAGCTTCTCCATCTACGTTTTGTTTTTTTGTTTATCATCCTTATTTTTAGATCGCAATTTTTACTCAAACATAACTGAAGGTGCAAAAACTGCTTGATTCACTGAGGGACGTGATACCCTATTGCCTCTGCATTCCATCCGTTCTGAAAGGTATGGGGCATCCATAAGAAAAATAAGAAACAATTGGACAGATTTACTTCTTGGGGATGTTCAGTCCAAAGCTCAGTCCTAACATGAAAAGTGAAACATTAATAGAGCAGGGCACTTGGACCCAGCACACCGTCGAGCTTCAATGCCTGTGGTATATGCCTTCTTACATTTATTTATTTATTTATTGAGATACAGTGAAGAATAGGCCCTTCCAGCCACACCATCCAGCAACCCCCGATTTAGCCTTAGCCTAATACCTACCAACTGGTATCTCTTTGGACTGTGGGAGGAAACCAGAGCACCTGGAGGAAACCCAGACGATCACAGGGAGCATGTGCAAACTCCTTGCAGTCAGTGGTGGGAACTGAACCCGGGTCTCTAGTTCTGTAAAGCGTTGTGCTATCCATTACACTATCTGATACAGGGAGCTGACCCTGCAGTGAGATGAAGTAACTTCAAACTGCAGGCAGGTGTCAGGGATTGTGTATTAAGGCTCCACCTTCAGAATGAACTGATTTGCTAGTTTGTTAGCTCACTGGACTCAACGGTAAATCCATTGACAGTCAAATGGGCTAGCAACTGATCTGATCTCCTGTGTAGCTTGGACTTCTGCTTCTCTTTCTCTCCCTCTCTCTCTCTCTCTCTCTCTCTCTCTCTCTCTCTCTCTCACACACACACACATACACACACACACACACACAGACACACACACATAAACACACAGGTTAAGATCACCATTATGAACATTCAAGCCCTCAAGTGTACATTCAAGTGTAACATATGAATACTGAATACAGGCTGGACTGTGCTATGGTTCTCATGACCAAATGGTAATGGTTTGAAAACTATGCAATGTACATTCTAGATTCTTACAGAACTTGAGTGTGCCTAATGGGTGTGCAGGACAGAGGAGTAGTGGGGTGTCAGTGGCCAGTTTGGCCAATGGACCGCTGCCAAACACTTCGTTATATCTGAGGCTTGAGGCCCAAGACCTCCAGCACAATAGGTGCGGTTTTGCTTTAATTATTCCTGAAAATATACTGCCAGATGCTCCTTTTCAGAGGCCAAGCAGTGTGATTAGAGGTTGCAGGCCTTTGCTGTGGCTGGAGGAGGAAAATGGGGCAGGGAATAGCTGACCTCAGAGCCCTGAAGTTGATCAGAAATGAAGGCTGGGACGTGGTGTTTGAGGAGATCAGGGATGACCAGCACACGATGAAGTTATTGTTGGATTGAGAGTGAGTGGAATAAAAGCTCTTATAGTGAAGTTGGGGTTGGGGGGGTGGGGTTCAGAAGTCTGGCACTTAATTTTGGGAGGGAAGAAAGAAGAGGTGTTGGAGAAGATCAGAGAGAGATCAGCTTTTTATATTCATGTAATTAAAGACTCTAACAACCCCAAATCTTCTCTTTTCTTCCACCACCCACAAATCAGGCAGAAGATACAAAAGCCTGAAGGCACATTCCACCAGACTCAAGGACAGCTTCTACACCACTGTTATAAGACAATTGTATGGTTTCCAAGTACGAAAGGTGGATTCTTGACCTTACAATCTACTCGATATTATCTTGCACCTTATTGTTTATCTACGTTGCATTTTCTTTGTAGCGGCTAATTTTTATTTTGCATTCTGTTATTGTTTTACCTTGTTCTACTTCAATGCACGGTGAAATGATTTGCTCTGTCTGAAAATATAAAAGACAAACTTTTCACTGTATCTTGTACATGTGACAATAATAAACCAAATCCAATTCCAATTTCAGTAGCATGTCAGTGTGGGCGTGATGGTAAAGTGGGATTAAGAGGGACATAAATGAATTGGCCATGAGATGGGCTGGAGCTCTGGCAACTGAGGAAGAGATATGGGCTGTTCTAGTTATGAGTGTAGTTTTAGTTTCGAATTGTAGGCAAGCATTGTCCTGGTAAAACCATGTTAACCTTCGGAAACCCAATAGCTTGCACTCTAGGAGAAGGCCTTATTGCTCTGTGATGTATTGTGTGTAATGAGTGAAATCCATAGTAATAGTAAAATATAGAAAATAGGAGCAGCAATAAACCATTGATCACTTCAGACCTGCTCCACCATTCAATATGAACTTAGCTGTTCATTCAAATTCAGCCCTCTGGTCCATCTTGCTTTCCATATGCCATGATCACTCTAAGAACAATAACTAACTCCATCCCCAAGAACAACTTTAATTTTTTCAACCTTTGACTTTGAATGCATGGTAGCTTTTGTTAATTTTCGATAAGGAGTTGAACTTTTCTGAAGCCCCTGGTATGATTGACTCTCAGTAGATCCAGACTACTGCCTCACACATCTCTTCTCAATTCACCACAATTGGTGTTAATGATAGTTCAAAAAAATCAAGCATTCTGATTGGCTCAGAAACAAAAGAGGCACGTCTGAAGATGGGCATTGATTGTTAGTGATTGATGGCACTGACCACAAAAGCAAAAAATTCTGCAGCTGGGGAAATAGAAATTTCCCAGTCCTGATGAAAAGATCTCGGCCCGAAGTATCAACTGCTCACTCTTTTCCATAGATGCTGCCTGGCCACTGAGTTCCTCCAGCATTTCTGTGTGTTGCTTGGATCTTCAGAAGCTGCAGATTTTCTTGTGATTGTGACTTTCCTTCAACCATTTGTTTCTTCAACCATCTGGCAAAACCTTAATCACCAGTACAGTTTAGCAGCACTATGACCACTCTGATATCTTTGCATTAAAATTAGCTTTTTTTCTAATTGTCATTTTTTTCTGTAATATTGTATATAATCTGTTTTCTTTGTTTTTCTTGTGAATGCTGCTGCAAGTTCTGAATTGCACCGATGCATACATGTACTCGTGCATGTGACAATAAACTCAACTTTGATTTTGACCTTGACAGTGAAAATTAAAAAGACAGCAGCAGTTGGTTGTATTGTGAGCCAAAGAAACTCAGAAAAGCACAGGAGTATTAAAGTCTGATGAATAGTGCAGGGAAGCCCAGAGTACAGCCATTACTGGTTAAACAAGAAAGAGGGTGAGAGACTACACACATGATGTGGGGGAAGGTGAAGAGAATACAATAGAGCATGGAATCCAGAGAATTAGTGAGATCTTAAAAATAATTTTCTGTAGGTAATATTTTAAAAGTCAATGATCACACTGAAAATATACAGGTGGTAAATACTGTCACTAGTCCTGCCTGATCTAAGTTGTAGGTAGGAGGGAGTAGCCCAGGAGTTAACAGCATTGTTTTACATCCCTTGAAGTCTCATGGCATCAGATGAAATATGGGCATGGACACCTTCTAAATCTATCAACCATACCACCAGCTGATGAATCAGTGGTGCACCGCATTGAATTACGCTTGGAAGAAACACTGGAAGTAGCAAAGTGACTCAATGCACTATGAGTGGGGCATCTCCGTCACCAAGAATGGCTTAGTAGCACCATCACACACCAAGCTAGCCAAGGCTTGAAGGAGTCATTGAGTAACTAAACTTACTTGCCTATCACCGCTCGTTGGTGCCCCTCCTCCTTCTCTTTCTCCTATGGTCCACTCTCATCTCCAACCCTTTATATTTCCAACTCACCTGGCTTCACCTATCAGTTTCCAGCTATCCTTCTTCCCTCGCCCAACTTCTTACTCTAGTGTCTTCCCCCTTCCTTCCCAGTCCTGAAGAAGTGTCTCGGCCTGCAGGGTTGGCTGTTTTGAGAAGATGGTGATGAAATTATCTATTTCTCCCTGCGAAGCGACTTGGATCTGCTTCAATTTGCCTACCAGAGTGACAGGTCCACAGCGGATGCCACCTTATTGGCTCTTCACTCAACCCTGGAACATATGGACAACAAATATGTATACATCAGGATGCTCTTTATTGACTACAGATGAGCATTCAGTAGCATGATTCCCTCAAAAATAACGTCCAAGACCTTGGCCTCAATATCTTTTTGTGCTATTGGATCTTTTATTTCCCCACTTGCAGACGCCAGTCAGTTTGGATTGGCAACAACATCTCCTCGTCTATCACCATCAGCACAGGTAAACCATGATTAGCCCTTGCTCCACTCACTTTATACTTATGACTTTCTGAGTATGCACAGCTCCAGTGCCATTTGCTGATGATACCTCTGTCAAATCAAAGGTGATGATGAAGTGGTGTATAGGAGGGAGATTGAAAATCTGGCTATGTGGTGCCATAACAACAGCCTCTTACTCAATGTCAGCAAGACCAATGACTTTAGGAGAAGAAACCAGATGTCCATGAGGCATCACTCTTCATTGGAGGATCAGAGGTGGAGATGGTCAGTAACTTTAAATTCCTCGGTGTTATTATTTTGGAGGACCTGTCCTGGGACCAGCTTGTAAGTGCGTTTATAATTTTAACACAACAGCTCTTCTACTTCCTTTATGAGTCTGCGGAAATTCGGCAAACTTTGGCAAACTTTTATGGATGTGTAGGGACTGGTTGCATCACAACCTGGTATGGAAACAGCAATGACCTTGAGCTGTAAAATCCTTAAAAAGGTAGTGGATACACCCCAACATCATCATAATTAGAGCCCTCACTGTCATTGAGCACATCTATAATAAAAGCTCTTGCTGTTTCTACCATTAGGGATCCCCCCCCCACCCGCCCCCACCATCCAGGGCATGCTCACTTCTCACTGCTGCCATCATGTGGAAGGTATAGGAGCCTCAGGACTCACATCACTCGGCTCAGACACGGTTAAGACCCCTCAACAATTCGGCTTTTGAATCAGATGGCCACCAGAGGGAGGCAAAGATGACAAAGCCAACCCCTTCTTGTTACTCATCTTCATGTAAGGCTAATTATTAGTTCATTGTTATCTCTTGTACCTTATTTTGGAGTTATCTTTTGTAACTGAGGCTTTGCTTTTGATTGTAGGAATCTCTAGTTCTAGTTAATGTTCTTTGGAGTTTGACTATGCCTGTGAGTTTTTTTTGGACCCTCTGTCTGTACTGTGCCTGTTGAGGAATCCAGTAATGCCTTGTTGGATTTTTTTCCTCTAACTTTGTGTGACTTTCTCTGCAATTGGGTTCACCACTACTCAGTACAAGAGAATTTAAAACTGAAGAAGTTACCTAGTCAGCTGTGATAGTAAGAATAATCCATCAAAGGGACCCAGCAGAGAAGGAACAACTCTGCACTGCTGTTGCTAAACAGGGAGCCTTGCTTGCTACACATCAAGGACAACTACACCAGCTTTTGGATGCTGTTAGGAGAATCTCTTCAGCAGTTACATACATGCCTTCCTGAAGATAAGATCCTTGTCCTGGTGCAATGCCAATGCCTGCACTGGTTCTGCCTCCTGGGACAGTGCCACCTGCAAATGTGCCAGCCAAAGAACCCAAGATCCATTTTTCCCAGTGTTATGATGGCAATCCTGGTAGTTGCAAAGGCCTTCTGACTTGGTGTGCCCTTGGCTCTGGGCACCAGCCCTCAGCCATTCAGTCTGATACATCCAAGATTGCCTGAATTATATCTCCACTTGTGCACAAGAGTGGGCAACTGCTCCATGGTTCTGGCAATCTCCAATTTGCAGTGATCTAAGGGTGTTCACAGACACCCTTGAACAGGTTTTTGATCACCAAAAAAGAGTGGCTGGGAGATCTGCACCAAGGGGCCTGATCTGTTGCAGAATTTGCAGTAGAATTCCAGTCATTGTCAAGAGCCAGTTGTAGAGGAGGGTGGGGGGGGGGGGCATTGTCACATCTGAAACTGGCCACCAGAGGGTGGCAGAGATGACGAGGCCAAACCTTCCTGTTCACCTAACACACATCAAAGTTGCTGGTGAACGCAGCAGGCCAGGCAGCATCTCTAGGAAGAGGTACAGTCGACGTTTCAGGCCGAGACCCTTCGTCAGGACTAACTGAAGGAAGAGCTAGTAAGAGATTTGAAAGTGGGAGGGGGAGGGATGGAGCCAAGAGCTGGACAGGTGATTGGCAAAGGGGATATGAGAGGATCATGGGACAGGAGGCCCAGGGAGAAGGAAAAGTTGGGGGGGGGGGAGAAAAAAAACCCAGAGGATGGGCAAGGGGTATAGTCAGAGGGACAGAGGGAGAAAAAGGAGAGAGAAAGAAAGAATGTGTGTATATAAATAAATAATGGAGGAGGTGGGGCATTAGCAGAAGTTAGAGAAGTCAATGTTCATGCCATCAGGTTGGAGGCTACCCAGACGGAATATAAGGTGTTGTTCCTCTAACCTGAGTGTGGTTTCATATTGACAGTAGAGAAGGCCGTGGATAGACATATCAGAATGGGAATGGGATGTGGAATTAAAATGTGTGGCCACTGGGAGATCCTGCTTTCTCCAGCGGACAGAGCGTAGGTGTTCAGCAAAACGATCTCCCAGTCTGCATCGGGTCTCGCCAATATATAGAAGGCCACATCGGGAGCACCGGACGCAGTATATCACCCCAGCCGACTCACAGGTGAAGTGTCGCCTCAACTGGAAGGACTGTCTGGGGCCCTGAATGGTGGTAAGGGAGGAAGTGTAAGGGCATGTGTAGCACTTGTTCCGCTTACAAGGATAAAGTGCCAGGAGGGAGATCAGTGGGGAGGGATGGGGGGGACAAATGGACAGGGGAGTCACGTAGGGAGCAATCCCTGTGGAAAGCAGAGACGGCGGGGAGGAAACAGCACTCAGGTTGGAGGAACAACACGTTATATTCCGTCTGGGTAGCCTCCAACCTGATGGCATGAACATTGACTTCTCTAACTTCCGTTAACGCCCCACCTCCCCTTCGTACCCCATCTGTTATTTATTTATTTATTATTATTATTAACTTTTATTTTCTCCCTCTCCTTTTTCTCCCTCTGTCCCTCTCACTATACTTCTTGCCCATCCTCTGGGCTTGCCCCTCCCCCTTTCTTTCTCCCTAGGCCTCCTGTCCCATGATCCTCTCATATCCCTTTTGCCAATCACCTGTCCAGCTCTTGGCTCCATCCCTCCCCCCTCCTGTCTTCTCCTATCATTTCAGATCTCCCCCTCCCCCTCCCACTTTCAATTCGCTTACTAGCTCTTCTTTCCGTTCGTCCTGACAAAGGGTCTTGGCCTGAAACGTTGACTGTACCTCTTCCTAGAGATGCTGCATGGTCTGCTGTGTTCGCCAGCAACTTTGATTTGTGTTGCTTGAAATTCCAGCATCTGCGGAATTCCTCGTGTTTGCGCTTCCTGTTCACCTGCCTATTAGGCTACATATTAGTTCATTGTTATCACCTTTGTCTTGTTTGTAGCCCTACACAGGTTCCCTGTCCCTCATTTTTTGCTTATTCTTGGAGTCATCTTTTGTAAGCAGAGCCTTTCCTCTGTTTGGAGGAATCTCTAGTTCTTGTCAATGATTTCAGATTTTGACTTTGCCTGTGCTAAGGAGTTCGGTAAAGCCTTGTTGAATTTTTTTCTCTACAGTTTGTGTGAATTTTCTCTGCAATTGGATCCACCCCTGCTCAGTGTGAGGAAAGTTAAAATTGAAGCTATCTCGTCAGTTGTGACACCAAAGGGGATATCAACCCAACTTCATGTGCCTTGCCATTGAAATGTTCTCACAACCTATGGATTCACCTCAAAGACTCTTCATCTCTTGTTCTCTATTTATTGCTTGTTTACTGTTATTATTCCTTTCTTGTATTTGCAGTTTGTTGTTTTTTATGCAAACTGGTTGAATGCTCAAGTTGGTATGTTCTTTCATTGATTCTGTTATGGTTATTGTTCTATGGGTTTTTGAGTATGCCTGCAAGACAATAAATTTCAAAGTTTGTATATGGTGATATGCTTAGTTGTAGGGGGATGGGAATCAGAGTGCCAGAATAGTTAGTGGAGAGGTGGTGGACACAGATCTTGGTAAGGCATCAGGCAAAGTTAGGAATTAAAAGGTTGAGCATGGTGCGACTAGTGTCCTGAGTTGCATACATTCAAAGCTAGAAGTATTACAGGAAAGACAGATAATAGTGCTGAAGATGAGGTAGCTGATTTACAAACAGAGGTAATGTGTAATGTGTTGACAGGGCAAAATTACAGTCTACAGGTTGCGTTGTAATGCAAAAGGTGGACAAAATCAAAAAAGGTGAATACAGGACTGGAGGTGTTATACTTGAATGTGTGCATTATACGGAATAAGGTCAATGAACTTGCAGCACAGTTTCAGACTCTCTTATATGATGTTGTAGACATCACTGAATCATGGCTGAAAGAAGATTATAGCTGAGAGCTTAATGTACAAATGCATATATTGTATCGAAAAGATAGGCAGGAAGACGGGGTGGGGGTGGTTTTACTCAGTTGGTATGAAATCAAATCATTAGAAAGAGGTGACATTGGGTCAGAAGGTGATGAATCATTGTGGATAGAGCTAAGGAATGGTATGGGTAGAAAAGATTCTGATGGGAGTTGTACACAGACCCCAAACAGTAAGCATGTGAATTATAAACTACAATGGGAGATAGAAAATGTATGCTAAAAGAGCAATATTACAAAAGTCATGGGGGACATCAATATGCAGGTTGATTGGGGGAAATTAAGGTTGGTGCTGGATTCCGGGAGGGAACATTTCCGGAGTACTTATGAGATTGGGATTTTAGAGCAGCTTGTGGTTGACTCTACAAGGAGATAAACTTCATGATGCTGTTTTGGATTGGTGTTGTGCGATGAACCAGAATTGATCAGAGAGCTTCAGGTAAAATCACCCCTGGGGACAAATGATCACAGTATGATCGAATTAACTCTGAAATTTGAGAAAGAGAAGCTAAAGACAGGCGTATCAACATTATAGTGGAATAAAGGGAATTGCAGAAGCATGAGAGAGGAGTTGGCCAGAATTGATTGGAAAAGAACACTGGCAGGGATGATGGCAGAGCAACTATGGCTGGAATTTCTGAAAGCAATTCCAAGGGCACAAAATATATACAATCCAAAGAGGAGGAAGCATTCTGAAGAAGAAAATGACACAACTCTGGATAAAGAGGATTCAAGGCTACCATAAAGTCAAAGAAGGCATATAATGAGCTAAAAATTAGTGGGAAGTTAGAAGATTGGGATGCCTTTACAAACCAACAGAGAAATCTAGAAAAATCATTAGGGTAAAGATGGAATATGAAAATAAGCTAGCCAATAAGAGGATAGGAAAAGTTTCTTCAGATACATAGTGTAAAAAAAGGCAAGAGTGGACTTCATTCCACTGGAGAACTTTTCTAGAGAGGTAGTGATGGTGGACCAACTGAATAAGTATTTTGCATCAGTTTCACTGTGGAAGACACCAACAGTATGGTGGGAGTCCCAGGTGTCAAGGACCATGAAGCTACCAGAACTAGAGAGAAGGTTCTTGAGAAACCAAAAAGTCTAAAGGTAGATAAATAACTTGGACCAAATGGTGTACACCACAAGGTACTGAAAGAGGTAGCTGAAGAGATTGTGGAGGCATTAGTAATGATTTTTCAAGAATCACTAGATTCTGGAATAGTTAGAAACATAGAAAACCAACAGCACAATACAGGCCTTTCGGCCCACAAAGTTGTGCCGAACATGTCCCTACCTTAGAAATTATTAGGGTTACCCATAGCCCTCTATTTTTTTAAGCTCCATGTACCTATCCAAAAGTCTCATAAAAGACCCTATCATATCCATCTCCACCACCATTGCCAGCAGCCCATTCCACACACTCACCACTCTTTGCATAAAAAAAAACTTACCCATGACATCTCCTCTGTACCTACTCCCAAGCACCTTAAACCTGTGCCCTCTTGTGGCAGCCATTTCAGCCCTGGGAAAAAGCTTCTGACTACCCACATGATCAATCTCATCATCTTATACACCTCTATCAGGTCACCTCTCATCCTCCTTTACTCCAAGGAGAAAAGGCCGAGTTCCAGAAGACTGGAAAATTAAAAATGTCACTCCATTCTTCAAGGAGGGAGAGGAGCATAAGGAAACTGTTGGCCAGCTAGTCTGACTTTAGTAGTTGGGATGATGTTGGAGTCGATTTATTAAGGATGAGATATCAGGGTACTTGAAGGCATATGTTAAAATAGGCTGTCATCAGCATGGTTAACCGGAGGGAGCATCTTGCCTGACAATTCTGCTTGAATTCTTTGAAGAAATAACAAGCAGGATAGACAAAGGTGAATCGGTTGATGTTGTGCACTTGGATTTTCAGAAGATCTTTGACAAGGTGCAATACATGAGGCTGCGTAACAAGCTTTGAGCCCATGGTATTACAGGAAATATGCTAGCATGGATAAAACAGTGGCTGACTGGCAGATGGCAAAGAGTGGGAGGGGAGGAAGGAGCCTCTTTTGGTTGGCTGCTGTTGACTAGTGCTTTTCCACGAGGATCTGTGTTGCGACGGATTCTTTTTGCATTATGTCAGTGATTTGGATGATGTAATTAATGGCTTTGTTGTAAAGTTTGTAGATGATATGAAGATAGGTGGAGGGTAGGTAGTTTTGAGGTAGTAGAGGGGCTACAGAAGGACTTGGAGAGATTATGAGAATGGGCAAACCCATGGCAGACAGAATGCAGTGTTGAGACATATGGTGATGCACTTTGGTAGAAGAAATGAAAGGTTTGACTGTTTTCCAAATAGTGCCTCAGTTTTTTTGTATTTTTCTCTCAGTGACTTGGGAGTCCTTGTGCAGGATTTCCTAAAGATTAATTTGTAGGTTGAGTCTGCGGTGAGGAAGTCAAGTGCAATGTTAGTATTCATTTCAAGAGGACTAGAATATAAAAGCAAGAATGTAATGTTGAGTCTTTATGAAGCACTGAAGAGGCCTCACAGAGTATTGCAAGCAATTTTAGGCCCTTTACCTTAGAAAGGATATGCTGAAACTGGCGAGTGTTCAAAGGAGTTTCACAAAAATGATTCCAGGATTGAATGGCTTGTCATGTGAAGAGTGTTTGGTTTTGGTCCTGTATTCACTGGAATTCAGAAGAATGAGGGGGCGACCTCACTGAAACCTATCAAATGGTGAAATGTCTCCACAGTGCATGTGAAGAGAATGTTTCCTATGGTGGGAGAGTCCAAGACCAGACGGGCATCATTTTAGGATGGAGATGAGGAGGAATTTCTTTAGTCAGAGAGTGTTGAATTTGTGGAATTTGTTGCCACTGGCAGCTGCAATGGCCAAGTCCTTATTGATGGAGAACTGGAAAGATGCAGTACTAACCGAGGAAGCATGGGAAAAGAGCTGGGCTGCTGGTCAGATTGAAGCTGAGGGGCTTCAGGGTCCCTATGCCCACCATCCTACTAGCTAATGTGCAAGCCATAGAGAACAAGGTGGATGATCTTAAAGGGAGACTCACCTACTGCTGGGAGATGCAGAACTGCTGTGTACTCTGTTTCACCTAGACCTGGCTCTCCCCTGCCACCCCCAACTGTGCCATCTGACCGGAGGGATTTTTGATCCATCGGATGGACCGCACGACATCTTCGGGCAAGACGAGGGGAGGTGGTGTCTGCCTACTGATCAACACTGGGTGGTGCTCGGACACAGTGGCACTGACAAGCTCCTGCAGCCCGGACCTGGAACACCTGTTGGTGAAGTGTCGTCCCTACTATCTGCGATACTGACAGCTGTCTACATTCCCTCTCAGGTGGACGTGGAGTGTGCTCTGAACATACTATATGCCAACATCAGTGAACTTGAGACCAGGTATCTGGAGGCTTTGCTCATTACACCTGGGGAATTTAACCAGGCCAACCTCAGAAAGGCACTGCCAAAGTTATACCAACACTCAAGGATGCCTACTGTTCCATCCCACGACCTCACTTCGGAAAATCGGACCATCAGGCCGTACTCCTCAACCCAGCTTACAAACAGAAACTGAAGCAGGAGGTCACTGTGTCAAAAGCAGTGTCGTGTTGGACAGAGGAAACAGATGAGGTCCTCCGTGACAGCTTTGAATCGGTGGACTGGTTAGTATTCAAGGACTCGGCAGCTAACCTCAATGAGTATGCCTCAGCTGTTACCGACTTTATTTGGAAATTCACGGAGGACTGTGTGTCTCGCAAGACAATCCGGGTATTCCCTAACCGGAATCCTTGAATGAATTATGAGGTCAAGCCCCTTTTAAAGGCTAGAGCTGTGGCTTTTAGGTCCGGGGATACCAGTCGCTACACGGAATCCAGGAGTGAACTCTGGAAAGCCATTATGGGCACCAAGAGGCAATATCGAGCCAAGTTGGAAGCCCAGGCTAACCAAAGGGACGCCAGTAGACTATGGCAGGGTCTAAATGAGACTACTGGGAGCAAAGAAAAGGCTGGGAATATCAATAACTGTGGCGCTTCTCTTCCTGACGAACTTAACGTATTCTACGCAAGATTCGAACAGAAGAGAAGCATCCCGCTTCCTCCGGATGAACTGGACCTGGTGGCATCGAGATTCATCGTCACCGAGGAGGACGTTAGAAGGGCCTTCCTGAAGATAAATCCAAGGAAGGCGACGGGCCCAGATGGCATCCCAGGACGGGTTCTCTGGGCCTGTGCAACCGAGCTAGCTGGAGTGTTTGCTGACATCTTCATCTGGCCCTTGCTTCAGTCTGAGATCCTCTCATGTTTTAAGAAGGCAACCATAATCCCAGTGCCGAAGAAGAGCAAGGTGGCATGCCTGAATGACTATCGACCTGTGGCTCTGACGTCAATTGCTATGAAGTGCTTCGAGAGATTGGTTATGGCCCACATCAACCACAGCCTACCGGTCAACCTCGACGCTTTGCAATTCGTCTACCGGAGCAACAGGTCAATGGCAGATGCCATCTCTCTGGCCCGACGTTCCTCCTTAGAAAACCTGGAGAATAAAGACGCATACGTAAGGTTCCTTTTCATTGACTACAGCTCTGCCTTTAATACCATCATTCCAAATAAACTGATTCCTAAGCTCCGGAACCTGGGCCTTAGCACTCAGATCTGCAGCTGGATCTTCAACTTCCTCACAGACAGGACCCAGGCTGTAAAAATAGGGGACAAGCTCTCCTCTACAATCACTCTGAGCACCGGTGCCCCACAAGGCTGTGTACTCAGCCCCCTGCTGTACTCACTGTACACCCATGATTGTGTAGCCAAGTTTCCATCAAACTCAATATATAAGTTTGCTGATGACACAAGCAATTGTAGGCCGTATCTCGGGTAATGATGAGTTTGAGTACAGAGAGGAAATTAAGAATCTGGTGGCATGGTGCGAAGACAATAACCTATCCCTCAACGTCAGCAAGACGAAGGAATTGGTTATTGACTTCAGAAGGAGTAGTGGACCACACAACCCAATTTACATCGGTGGTGCACAAGTGGAACAGGTCAAAAGCTTTAAGTTCCTCAGGGTCAATATCACAAATGACCTGACTTGGTCCAACCAAGCACAGTTCACTGCCAAGAAGGCCCACCAGCGCCTTTACTTCCTGAGAAGACTAAAGAAATTTGGCCTGTCCCCTAAACTCTCACTAATTTTTATAGATGCCCTGTAGAAAGCATTTTTCTAGGGTGCATCACAACCTGGTATGGAAGCTGTCCTGTCCGAGACCGAAAGAAGCTGTAGAAGGTCGTGAACACGGTGCAGCACATCACACAAACCAATCTCCCATCCGTGGACTCACTTTACACCACACGTTGTCGGAACAGTGCTGCCAGGATAATCAAGAACATGATCCACCAAGCCAACACACTTTTCGTCCCTCTTCCCTCCGGGAGAAGGTTCAGGAGCTTGAAGACTCATACGGCCAGATTTGGGAACAGCTTCTTTCCAACTGTGATAAGACTGCTGAACGGATCCTGACCCGGATCTGGGCCGTACCCTCCAAATATCTGGACCTGCCTCTCGGTTTTTTTGCACTACCTTAATTCCCATTTTTCTATTTTCTATTTCTGATTTATAATTTAAGTTTTTAATATTTACTAATTTTAACAATTTTTAATATTTAATATTTGTAATCCAGGGAGTGTGAAGCGCAGAATCAAATATTGCTGTGATGATTGTGCGTTCTAGTACCATTTTTTTGGCGAGTATGAAGTATAAAGTATATTTAAGGCAGAAGTTGATAGATTCTTGATTGGTCAGGGCCTAAAGGGATATGGGGAGAAGGCAGAAATCAGGGCTGAAAGGAAAATTTGTTGAGCCATGGTGCAATGGCAGAACACTCTCACTTGTCCAAATGGCCTAATTCTGCTCCAAATCCTGTAGTATTTTGATAATACAATTACATTGAACTTTACAATTGTATTGAATGGCGAAGACTTGGAATAGATCTGTCAGCCCATCACTGAGCATCCTTAGGGTGCTGTAGACCAATCACTCCACCATAATCTGTTAGCTCATGGCCCACACATCATCCTGCTCGTATTACAATCAATTCTGTTTGGGAAAACTGGAAGAGTGATGTTAGTTAAACTAGGTGCTACTGTCAAGATGTAAACCTAGCAAAGATACAGTTAGACTACACACATGTGGAATGGCACAAACTGAAGGCAGTTAATGGATTGAAGCCATTCCCAGTCTGCAGATCAGATGAAGACTCTGCAGTCCTGGTTAATGATTCATAGGTAATTAGGCAACTAACTAGAAGAGGAAGCCCCAAGAACAACCCTATTTTCAACATTAGTGGGCCTATACGTCAGTGCTTAAAAAGACTATAGCATTCACAGTCAAATTCAATCAAAAGTTTCAAATAGATGGAATGGCAGAGTAGACTTGATTGGCTAAGTAGCCTAATTCTGCTCCAATATCTTGTAGGTATTTTGATAATACATCTCAGTAGATGATGTGGCTGTTTCTTCCTGAGATCATGTCCATATCCAAAGGTGGTCTTCAACTAATTCAGTTTTCTCCAACATGATATCAATTAATGGCACTAATATTGTAAAGGATATGGAAGTAGATAGTATCCTAGCTGTACCACTGAGAACTTCCACTCTGGAATCAGTGGAGCCTCTACACAAATTGGTGCTGTCAAGCTTTAATATTGATATTTAATGGAAGTTGTGGATATTTGCCCAGCCATGCCACATCTAAGTAAAACAAAAACAAGATGAATTCAATCTAGCTAATGACTGCTCAGTAACTTTACACAGTTATTAGTAATGCATTAGTAAATAACAATTAGTAACAATTTTCAACTACCTAACTTGCTCAGTCAGGCTTGGGCTCAATTTTGCCATGACACACAACTCCACCCTATGTCATAGTCTTGGTTGCAAGGTGGAGCAAAGAGCTGACATTCCAGAAATGAGGTGAGGGAGACTATCCTTGAAATCAAGGCAGCGCTCAACTAAATGTGCCATCAAAGAGCTCTGGTAAAATTGAAAGAGATAAGAATAAGGAGATGTCATTAAATTGGCTGCAATTATGCCCCATACAAGAAAATAGGGGTGGCTTTTGAAGATCAATCATTCACGCTCTAGAATATCACTGCAACAGTTAGTATGTTCGGTGTTCTAGAACCAGCCATCATTCCCTTTCATCATGAAGTCAGGAGTGTGGATCTTGCAGGTGATTGCACAATGTTCAATTTTGTTCACAAATTGGAAAGACAATCAGCCCATGACTCCATGCAGAAAGACTTGGACAACAATCAAACATGGACTGATTTATAGTAACTGACAGTTACATTACTCAGGTGTCAGACAGTGACATCCCTAACATGGGATTGTGCAACCATCTACTCCTGACTTTCTACAACAGTATCTCTGCAAACTCCTCTTTATCAGCATTCTAGGGTTTATCATGACCTGTTACATAAATACCATGGTTACGAAAATAGGTCAAGGGTTGTGTAGTGTCCTATCTGCTATGACCACAAAGTCCTTCAAAATCTATAAGGTATGTCAGGAACGTGATTGATTACCATCCACTTGCCTGGATGACTGTGGCTCACAGAACTCTTATAAAGCTCAAAACTAATCAGAACAAAGTGGCCTGTTTAATTACACCCCATCTGCAAATCTAAATGTACATCACCAGCTGTATTGTATTAAATTTTGCAAAATACTCGAATGTCTGAACAATGACAATTTAACTTTGTGAGCTTGTAGAGTGTCTGCACAAGATAAGCACTGTAGGTTTGTTAATGTCTATTGTTTGCTAATAGCAGCTGGATTTTCGTAGTCTCAGGCACTATTAACATGGGAATTTCAGAATCAGAATCAGAATCACGTTTATTATCACTGGCATGTGTCGTGAAATTCGTTAACAGCAGCAGCAATTCAATGCAATACATAATATATAAGAAAAAAAATAATAATAAATAAAAAAGTAAATCAATTGCAGTATATTTATATTGAGTAGATTAAAAATCGCTCAAACACCCCCCCCCCCCAGAAATAATGTGTATTAAAAAAGTGAGGTAGTGTCCAAGGATTCAATGTCCATTTAGGAATCAGATGGCAGAAGTGAAGAAGCTGTTCTTGAATTGCTGAGTGTGTGCCTTCAGGCTTCTGTACCTCCTACTTGATGGTAACAGTAAGAAAAGGGCATGCCCTGGGTGCTGGAGGTCCTTAATAATGGATACTGCCTTTCTGAAACCCCACTCACCAAAGATGCCCTGGGTACTTTGTAGGCTAGTACCCAAGATAGAGCTGGCTAAGTTTACAACCCTTTGCAGCTTCTTTCAGTCCTGTGCAGTAGCGCCCCCCCCCCCCACCTCCATGCCAGACAGTGATGCAGCCTGTCGGAATGCTCTCCAAGGTATAACTATAGATGTTTTTGAGCGTGTTTGTTGACATGCCAAATCTCTTCAAACTCCGAATGAAGTATAGCTGCTGTCTTGCTTTCTGTATAACTGCATCAGTATGTTGAGACAAGGTTGGATCCGTAGAGATCTTGACATCCTGGTACTTGAAGCTGCTCACTCTCTCTACTTCTGATTCGTCTCTGAAGACTGGTATGTGTTCCTTCCTCTTACCCTTCCTGAAGTCCACAATCAGCTCTTTTGTCTTAATGGTGTTGAGTGCCAGGTTGTTGCTGAGCACCACTCCAATAGTTGGCATATCTCGCTCCTGTACGTCTTTCTCATCACCACCTGAGATTCTACTAACAATGGTTGTATCATCAGCAAATTTATAGATGGTATTTGAGCTATGCCTAGCCACACAGTCATGTGTATATAGAGAGTAGAGCAGTGGGCTAAGCACACACCCCTGAGGTGCGCCATTGTTGATCATCAGCGAGGAGGAGGTGTTATCACCAATCTGTACAGAATGTGATCTTCCGGTTAGAAAGTCGAGGATCCAATTGCAAAGGGATGTACAGAGGCCCTGGTTTTGTAACTTCTTAATCAGGATTGTAGGAATTACAGTGTTAAATGCTGAGCCATTGTCGATGAACAGTATCCTGACACAGGTGTTTGTGTTGTCCAGCTGGTCTAAAACCATGTGGAGAGCCATTGAGATTGCGTCTGCTGTTGACCTATTGTGGCGATAGGTAAATTGCAATGGGTCCAGGTCCTTGCTGAGGCAGGAGTTTAGTTCATTACCAATATCTCAAAGCATTTTATCACTGTAGATATGAGTGTTACCAGGCGATAGTCATTAAGGCAGCTCACATTATTCTTCTTAGGCACTGATATAATTGTTGCCTTTTTGAAGCAAGTGGGAACTTCCGCCCATAGCAGTGAGAGGTTGAAAATATCATTGAATATTCCCGCCAGCTGGTCGGGACAGGATTTCAGAGCCTTGCAAGGTACTCCATCGGGACCTTCTGCCTTGCGAGGGTTCACCCTCTTTAAAGACAGCCTAACATCGGCCTCTGAGAGAGAGTTCACAGGGTCATGAGGTGCAGCAGGGATCTTCACAGCTGTAGTTATATTTTCCCTTTCAAAGCGGGTATAGAAGGCATTGAGTTAATCTGGTACTGAAGCATCACTGCCATTCACGCTATTAGGTTTTGCTTTGTAGGAAGTAATGTCTTGCAAACCCTGCCAGAGTTGTCATACTTCCAATGTGGCCTCCAACCTCGTTAGAAATTGTCTCTTCGCCCTTGAAATAGCCCTTGCAAATCATACCTGCTTTTCTGGTACAGGCCTAGTTTGCCAGACTTGAATGCCACAGATCTAGTCTTCAGCAGATGACACACCTCCTGGTTCATCCATGGCTTTTGGTTTGAGAATGTCTTTGTAGGCACATACTCATTCACACAGGTTTTAATAAAGAAAGAAGTCGATAACAACTGCAGCATACTCATCCAGATTTGAAGATGAATCCCTGAACATAGTCCAGTCCACCAATTCAAAGCAGTCCTGTAAGTGCTTCTGTGCTTCCCTTGTCCATATCTTCTTGGTCCTCACTGCTGGTGCTGCAGTCTTCAGTCTCTGCCTATACTCAGGGAGTAGAAGTACAGCCAGGTGATCAGACTTCCCAAAGTGAGGGCGTGGAATATAATAGCATGATAGGTATTCTTGATGGTCATGTAATAGTGGTCCAGTGTGTTGTTTCCTCCAATTCTGCTAATGTCTGATGGTCACCTGGAGAGCCAGGTTGATGAATCTTTCATGTATTTGTCAAATTGGCTTGATGGATTTTTTTTTTTGCATTTGGGCATATTGCTTATGTAAAAATGTTCTTTTGAAGCTAAAGAAATATGTCCATATCATTGATGGACTGATGGAAAAGGAGTGACCATTAAAGTGTCTTATTTATAAGGTATTCTGAGCAGTAATAATGAACACAAGTTGCTTGAATTAAACAAACCAGGCTGAAATAATGGCATGGGAACAGAAGTTCAAAGAGTTTGTCTGTGTCTGTCTCTGGTTAAGATTTTTATCGCTAATCTGTAGGTATTTCATTTTAGCAGTTCTGTAAGAGCAGTCTGTTCTACTTTTAGTATGTTTGGGTTTAAGCTAAAGATAAGGGGCTGTGTTGTTCAACCTACGAATGCTGTGTCAGCCAGTCAGGTTGGTGGAATTGGGAGAGGGTTCTTGAACACTGTTCTGAGAGGTTTTGGTGACAGACACTGGTGCGGCTCAAGGTCTTTTTGGTGGGCTGGGAGAAGACAGGTGAGAAGATGGCTGAGGATGCCATCCCTGTTGCAAAAGGTGCTTTGTGCAGATGAATGGCTTCTAGGGGGAAGGACCAATACCCCTGTGGGGGAGCCCATTTGTTCGAGATGGATTTTGAGCAACATTCAGAAGGTGGTGTGTGTTTTTATGCAGACCATGGGTAGTACGTGAGTTAAAGACAACTTCAGGATGAGCTCCAATTTGTGTGCACATTTGGACTGGGTTAACTGTAATGGGCCCTTTTTATGTTTTTTATTTGATTTTTTCCTACTAACTGTTTGAAAAAGCTGAAATTAGTAAATATACTTTCATGATATTTGAATGCAGTGCACAATCTGCTATTTCTTGCCAACGGGTAATTACAAGTGGACAGTATTGCTCAGATTCAGGTGCGATTGGTCGAAATATCCTGGCTCTCCTGGTCTGGTGGGACCCAAGTCATATTGACTCTAGACGCATGGAGTTCGAGAAAGGTGGTTTTCTCACCACGGAGTCCCTTAGCTTGTCAGCAAGGGGCTAACCAGCCGTTTTTCTAGAGACGCCTGGTTGGAAAAGGGTTTCAGCGCATTAAGCAACTATCTAGAAAATACATCTTTGGTCTAGACTATTAAATAGTACTTTTTAATCCACCAAGAAGTTCAAGAGGAGGAGGTGCATGAGTGCACCTCCCCACGAAAGCTGTCCTCCAGATTACTCACCGTCTTAACTTGGAAACATAGTATATTACTCTTCCTTCATAGTGGCTGTGTCTAAACCCTGGACTCCCTACCCAAGAGTACTATGGAGCTCCTTCACCAGAAAGAGTTCAGTGATTCAATCAGGCAACTCAACCCTTCGTCTCAGAAGCATTTTGTGACTGGTAATAAAACCTGACCTTGCTAGAGTTCCCCCAGTCCCAAGTTGTGAACTGATTAAAAAAATGTAACTGAGCTACTACAAGAGTGGAAAGAAAACCCAATGTTTTATTAGTCAGCAAATGTCAGCAGCCATATTTATTCAGCATAAAAATTTAAAACAAGGCTTGTGGTACGCCATCTGGCCCTTTCACCTCAGTGCTATCTCACTTTATTACTGTGTGCGGCTGACCTGCTTTACAAGGAAAAGAGAGGGCAATGGTCGTCATGCTCACAGCTCTTAGAATTACTAAGGCATAGCTCTGCTGCCTCTTAACTGTCTAAATCCACAAGTTTTCCAAAACCTCACATTCAAGGCAGAGAGAGATTTAAAAATGAAAGGGAATTGAGGTAAATGCAGGAGAGTGGTGCACAAGCACATGAGGCCCAATGGCCTATTGTTGCCTCTGTTTTTTTACTATCTACTTGTATTTCATTCTTCCTCAGTTTTGGCAAAATGACATCTACACCTCCCCTTCTGCCTTGTCCTTTGAACAATACCTATAGTAAATGTCTGGAAAATCAGTCCTTTCTGACTGCTTTGTCATCCAGACTATGACATCAAATTACAGATTTTTATAGAAACATAGAAACATAGAAAATAGGTGCAGGAGTAGGCCATTCGGCCCTTCGAGCCTGCACCGCCATTTATTATGATCATGGCTGATCATCCAACTCAGAACCCAGCCTTCCCTCCATACCCCCTGACCCCTGTAGCCACAAGGGCCATATCTAACTTCCTCTTAAACACAGCCAATGAACCGGCCTCAACAGTTTGCTGTGGCAGAGAATTCCACAGATTCACCACTCTCTGTGTGAAGAAGTTTTTCCTAATCTCGGTCCTAAAAGGCTTCCCCTCTATCCTCAAACTGTGACCCCTCGTTCTGGACCTCCCCAACATCGGGAACAATCTTCCCGCATCTAGCCTGTCCAATCCCTTTAGGATCTTATACGTTTCAATCAGATCCCCCCTCAATCTTCTAAATTCCAACGAGTACAAGCCCAGTTCATCCAGTCTTTCTTCATATGAAAGACCTGCCATCCCAGGAATCAATCTGGTGAACCTTCTTTGTACTCCCTCTATGGCAAAGATGTCTTTCCTCAGATTAGGGGACCAAAACTGCACACAATACTCCAGGTGTGGTCTCACCAAGGCCTTGTACAACTGCAGTAGTACCTCCCTGCTCCTGTACTCGAATCCTCTCGCTATAAATGCCAGCATACCGTTCGCCTTTTTCACCGCCTGCTGTACCTGCATGCCCACTTTCAATGACTGGTGTATAATGACACCCAGGTCTCGTTGCACCTCCCCTTTTCCTAATCGGCCACCATTCAGATAATAATCTGTTTTCCTATTTTTGCCACCAAAGTGGATAACTTCACATTTATCCACATTAAATTGCATCTGCCATGAGTTTGCCCACTCCCCCAACCTATCCAAGTCACCCTGCATCCTCTTAGCATCCTCCTCACTGCTAACACTGCCACCCAGCTTCGTGTCATCCGCAAACTTGGAGATGCTGCATTTAATTCCCTCATCCAAGTCATTAATATATATTGTAAACAACTGGGGTCCCAGCACTGAGCCTTGCGGTACCCCACTAGTCACCGCCTGCCATTCTGAAAAGGTCCCGTTTATTCCCACTCTTTGCTTCCTGTCTGCTAACCAATTCTCCACCCACACCAATACCTTACCCCCAATACCGTGTGCTTTAAGTTTGCACACTAATCTCCTGTGTGGGACCTTGTCAAAAGCCTTTTGAAAATCCAAATATACCACATCCACTGGTTCTCCCCTATCCACTCTACTAGTTACATCCTCAAAAAATTCTATGAGATTCGTCAGACATGATTTTCCTTTCACAAATCCATGCTGACTTTGTCCGATCATTTCACCGCTTTCCAAATGTGCTGTTATCACATCCTTGATAACTGACTCCAGCAGTTTCCCCACCACCGACGTTAGGCTAACCGGCCTATAATTCCCCGGTTTCTCTCTCCCTCCTTTTTTAAAAAGTGGGGTTACATTAGCCACCCTCCAATCCTCAGGAACTAGTCCAGAATCTAACGAGTTTTGAAAAATTATCACTAATGCATCCACTATTTCTTGGGCTACTTCCTTAAGCACTCTGGGAATCTCCAATTTGAAGAGAAAGAGGAGGAGAAGACGGCGCGCGACGCAGCTTGCGCGACTACTTCTGGTGAATGATATCTGTAATCTGTCAAGTAGGGTGCTGTGCACAATCCTGATTTGATGGAGACAGATGTCAGAGAATGGAGGAACATCTGGAGAAACTTCTGAAATACCTTTCTCGCTGCCACTGTTATTGTTAGATCCAGAATCTCCGGAGGGGAAGGCCCCAAATCCTCGGCTTTGCTTGTTGCTCGGCGGCCGGGATAGGGTCGAAGCGCTCGGCAGAGTTGGTGCTCGGTGCTCGGTGTTGAAGGGCTGGTCAGAGGCTCAAATTTTTCAGACGGACTCAGAGTCAGCTGTGGTCGGGTGCTTCCAATGCACCGACAGTTGTCAGTGCCTGGAGGTTTATGGCAGAGAGTTTCTCCCTTTTGCCGCCTGCTATCGGGGACTATCGGGAGTCAATCGGAACTTTGAGACTTTTTTTACCATTCCTATAGTCTGCTCTTTATCAAATTATAGTATTGCTTTGCACTGCTGTGTAACTATATGTTATAATTATGTGGTCTTGTCAATGTTAGTCTTTGGTTTGTCCTTTTTTCTGAGATATCACTCTGGAGGAACATTGTATCATTTCTTAATGCATGCATGCATGCATTTCTAAATGACAATAAATGAGGACTGAGTGTCCTCATAATCTAATTTAAGAATATTTTGATTGATGCTCTATGCATTTTGAGCAGTGCTGGGAAAAGTCCAGCCAGAGATATTGCATAGCTCTTATTCTGGATAGTGAAATGTGGAATGAATCATGTAGCCCATCTTGTTTTGTTGGTAGACGCAAAACGTTTGTTTAACAATTCATGAACCATTCCCTGCTGTTAATCGTGGATCTGTGTTAAAGTAAAGAACCCTGAGTAGTATCACATAGATGATTTTATGGCCTATTTGTCATAGTCTCTTTCCTTATTATCTCTGCAACTTTCTTCCTCTCTCTCTCCCTGTCAAGATAATGTCTTCCTTGAAATTCACAAGGCACAGTAGCTGTGTTTACAAAATCTTGTGTTGTAGTAATGCTCGCTGCCTTCAGGTAAGATACAGGGGTCGTTGCTGATACATACAGAAGGCAATGCTCCAACTACTACCTTTCATACCCATCCCAGGCATTATCATCTTTGACTCTTGACTCTCATGATTGTATTTTTGTATCTTTAAAATAAGTTGCATTAGGCTGCCATTGTATCCTCCATTGGTTTGTTAATACATTTCGAAGAACAATATGGCATCTTGATCAAAACTTCAAGGCAGAGTGTAAGTTTAATGGCAGGATTCTTGATGGAATTGGAATTGGGAACTCATACTAAACTTCCTCTGAGGAAGTGCTCAGCTCAGTGCTTTTTTCACCACACAACCGGTATGTCCACTAAGGTCTCTTCCGTAATGCAGGTTTTATGTAATATGCATCGCATTGGACTTTCAAGTTGTACTTCACATTCCTCATCAAATTCATTTGCTCTGCCCCAACACTACTGCTTCACCTGACATCCTCCAATCTGCATCATTATTTTAAGACTATAGGAAGAGTTATGTCCCACATCTTTTCTACATTTTGACCTGTGTGTTTTACATCTACCAGTACTAACATAAGGCAGTCCATTTTTCAAATTTCAGATTTAATACCAAAGTGTGTATACCATATATAACCTAGAGATTCATCTTGCAGGTCCCCAAAAGACAAGCACAATAGAATCCACAGACACCCAACATGCAAAAGAGGGCAAATCATGCAAATACTTAAGTAAACAAATAGTACATAGGACATGAGCAGCAGAGTGAGTTCGCAGGCTGCAGAGTCAGTTCAGCACTGAGACGAGTGAAGTTGGTCCAGGAGCCTGATGGCCACAGGGCAAAAACTGCTCCCGATCCTGGTAGCATAGGACCCAAGACTCCTGCACCTCCAACCTGATGGTAGTAGTGAGAAGAGAGGGAGGGAGGTAGAGAGGTCCCTGGGCACGAGTGGGGTATCTTGGCTGGCAGGGAGAAAAACACCAGTTTGTTTTCCGGACCTGCTTTAATCTGGCCTCTGGCTCGACACTTTAATTGGCATGGGGTTATGAAGCTGAGCACAGGCTCTTTTCCACTCTCTGGCCTCCATGCAGCATCTGCCCCTCCGCCCCCAACCCCCAGCGGTTCACTTTGAATTCTCAGGTCGGAAGCCTGAGAAGACATAGATCACTCAGGTTCTCCAACTGAGCAGAAAAGGCAGCAGCTCACAGCAGTTTGGAGCTTTGAGCACTGCCCAATCTGTGTTTGGGATTGATTGGCAAGAAGCAATTAAAGTAAGGCAGAGGCAAGCCGATTGGCCAGCATTGGAGTGGTCAGAGTTAGAGTGGAGCTTTTTAAGGCTTTAGCTCTTCAAGGTTTCAATGAGAGAAGGCAAAAAAAGCTCTAGGTAGAGCTTTTTCTCTTCTCCCACAGTTTATTGTTTTACCCTTATATTTGTTCAGTTAAAACAGTAGAAATGCAAGGCAGGGTAGTGGAATCATCTTCTTGCAGGATGTGGTAAGGTAGGGAGACCTTCAGTGTCCCTGACAACTACACCTTCAAGAAGTGCATCCAGCTGCAGCTTCAAACACTCTGCGTTAAGGAGCTGGGTCTGAAACCGGATGAAGTCTGGATCATTCACGCGGCTGAGGGGGTGATAGATAAGATATAAAGAGAGGTGGTTACACCCAAGATGCATGACACAGGACTCTGGGTGACAGTCAGGAAGGGGAAAGGGGTTAAAAAGCCAGAACAGAGTACCCCTGTGGCCACCCCCTCAACAACAGGTATATCACTTTGGCTACAGTTGGGGGGATGACCTAGCAGAGAAAAGTCACAGCAGTCAGGTTTCTGACACTGAGTCTGACCCTGCAACTCAGAAGGGAAGAGAGGAGAAGAGATGAGCTGTGGTGACAGCATTTGTTTGTTAGTTAGGGGAACAGAAAGGAGGTTATGTCGACAAGAATGAGATTCCTGGATGGTATATTGCCTCCTGGGTGTCAGGATCTGGGATATTTCAGATCAAGTCCTCAGCATTAAGTGAGGGAAAACAGCCAGAGGTTATGATCCATGTAGATAACTATGACATAGGTAGGAAGAGTGATAAGGTTCACTAAAGGGAGTTCTGGGAGTTGGGTGCAAAGTTAATGGGCACGACCTCCA
The DNA here is from genome assembly GCF_963921235.1 of Mobula hypostoma. NCBI lineage: Eukaryota > Metazoa > Chordata > Chondrichthyes > Myliobatiformes > Myliobatidae > Mobula > Mobula hypostoma. The sequence continues at coordinate 62,207,782 of NC_086097.1, read as the reverse complement.
GGGGTTGTGATCTCAGGGCACGACCTCCAGGGGTTGTGATCTCAGGATTTCTACCCATGCCACATGCTAGTGAGCCCAGAAATATGAAGATTGTATAGTTTAACATGTGGTTAAGGAGATAGTGTAGGAGGCATTCGTGGATTACTGGGCTCTGTTGCGGGGAAGGTGGGACCTATGCAGAAGAGATGGTTTGCACCTGAACTGGAAGTGGGAATAACCTAGTGGGAAGGTTTGCTAGTGCTGCAAGATGGATCTTAAACTGGAGTTGCAGCGGGATGGGAACCAGAGTGCCAGAACTGTTAGTGGGGAGGTTGTGGAGACAGAAGTTGTTAAGACCTGAGACAAAGTCAAGAATCAAATTGTAGAGCATGGTGCAACTAATGCCCTGAGCTGTGTATATTTCAAGTATTGTAGGAAAGGCAGATGAAATCAAGGCATAGATCAACACCTGGAATTATGATATTGTAGCTATTAGTGAGACTTGGCTGCAGGAGGAGCAGGATTGGCAGCTCAATATTCTGAGGTTCTGTTGTTTTAGATGTGACAGAGAGGGAGGGGTTAAAGAAAGGGTGGTGCTACTAGTCAAGGAAAATGCCATGGCAGTGCTCAGCCAGGATAGACAGGGGAACTCGTCTCGTGAGGCATTATGGCTGGAACTGAGAAATAAATAAGGTATGACCACATTAATGGGACTGTATTGTAGACCACTCAACAGTCTGAGGGACTTAGATAAACAAATTTGTAGAGAGATTGCGGACTGTTGCAAGAAACAAGGTTGTTATAGTAGGTGATTTTAACTTTCCACATATTGGGAAAGTTACTGTACTGTAAAAGAACTAGAGGGGATAGAGTTTGTCTAATGTGTTTAGGAAAGTTTTCTTAATCAGTACATAGAAGTTCCAATGAGAGAGTGCATGATACTTGATCTGCTATTTGTGAATGAGACAAGGCAAGTAACAGAAGTTTGTGTAGGAGAACACTTGCATCTAGTGATCACAATGCCATTAGTTTCAAAGTAAATGTGCAAAAAGATAAGGCTGGTCCACGTGTTCAGAATTTAAATCGGAGAAAGGTCACTTTATGTTATCAGAAAGGATCTGGCAAGTATGAATTGAGACAGGTTGTTTTCTGGCAAAGGTGTACTTGGTAAGTGGGTGGTCGCTAAAAGTGAAATTTTGAGTAAATAGCTTGTATGTGCCTGCAGAATATAAAGGTAAGATAATGTGTAGGGAACCTTGGTTTTAAAGAGATATTGAGGCCCTGGTTAAGAAAAAAGAAGTGCATTGCAGGTACAGGCAGATAAGAACAAATGAGATGCTTATTTACTATAAGAAATGCAAGAGAACACTCATGAAAGCAATCAAGAGGTCTGAAAGAAGGCATGAAGTTGCCCTAGAAGATGATGTGCAGGGACGTGGAGGGTTAAGGATCCGGTGCAGGTCAATGGGAGTAGGCAGTTTAAATCATTCAGCATGGACAAAATAGGCCTAAAGACTTAACCCTTACATACTGTCCAGATTTTATACCTTCCCAGTATGGTCAGAGTCAATTTTGACACTGGCCCAAGAATCCCCCTATACAAAGTGTCTATACCAAATTTTGAGCCACTGGTCTATTTACAATGTCAAACTAGACTATCTGCCATTAATAAAAGTGTGATTAATCCTTAATTAATGTATTAGAGATGAGGGACAGTGTATTTTTTAGGTTTGACACCACTTGTTGTTGGACAAAAAACATATACTGTCACACAATATAATGTCCTATTTTACCTAAGACATGAAAACATAACAGCCATAAAAAATTAAATATATTTTATTGAAACTGAAAAAGGCAAGAACATTCTGGAACTGTGAGGTTTATTATATAACCATTTGTAACTATTACAATCAGCAAACACTGTCCTCACTGCTATAATCATTAAAAAAAATCCTACTAACTGCTATCTAATTATAACTATTAACTATTAATTCAACATTAAGTAACATTTAACCAACAAACTAAACAAAAAAGTAATTGTTATTTGCAAACTAGTCTTTGTATTCAAAGCAGTAGTGGGAAACCTTGCGGGTGTGGCCCTTGCATATGAGTCTACCACATTTGCTGCGAGTAGTCGATATTTTGCAGTCCTGTTTTGCAGGGCAGTAGTTGTATCTCCTTCTCTTTTGTCCCCCTGTTTTAGCCTCTTGTGGGACTTGTTGAGCAGGGCCAGGTACAGATTGCTGCACTGCCCTTACCACGGCTCCTGAGAATGGTGCGCGGGCAAGGTGTTCTCACCTTTGCATAGAAGAAGTCACAAGGGCCTTTCCAAGCTCCTCCAGAAAGAACCTCCTCCTGTTCCTCTCGCTTGCCCTCCAAGTCGGGCTCAGGTCACCCCAGATGACAAAGGCATTGTTTGTAGAAATAGACAATAGACGATAGACAACAGAAAATAGGTGCAAGAGTAGGGGCCATTTGGCCCTTCGAGCCAGCACCGCCACTCACTGTGATCATGGCTGATCATCCACAATCAGTACCCTATTCCTGCCTTCTCCTCATATCCCTTGACTCCCCTCTCTTTTAGAGCTCTATCTAACTCCTTCTTGAAAGAATCCAGAGAATTGACCTCCACTGCCTTCTGAGGCAGAGCATTCCACAGATCCACAACCCTCTGTGTGAAAAAGTTTTTCCTCAACTCCATTCTAAATGGTCCACCCCTTATTCTTAAACTGTGGCCTCTGGTTCTGGACTCCCCCAACATCGGGAACATGCTTCCTGCCTCCAGCATGTCGAATCCCTTAATAATCTTATATGTTTCAATCAGATCCCCTCTCATCCTTCTAAATTCCAGTGTATACAAGCCCAGTCGCTCCAATCTTTCAACATATGACATTCCCACCATCCGTGAAATTAACCCAGTGAACCTACGCTGCACTCCCTCCATAGCAAGAATGTCCTTCCTCAAATTTGGAGACCAAAACTGCACACATACTTCAGGTGTGGTCTCACCAGGGCCTTGTACAACTGCAGAAGGACCTCTTTGCTCCTATACTCAACTTCCCTTGTTATGAATGCCAACATGCCAATAGCTTTCTTAACTGCCTGCTGTACCTGTATGCTTACTTTCAGTGACTGATGAACAAGGACACTCAGATCTCATTGTACTTCCCCTTTTCCAAATTTGACCCCATTCAGATAGTAATCTGCCTTCCTGTTCTTACCACCAAAGTGGATAACCTCACATTTATCCAAATTAAACTGCATCTACCATGCATCTGCCCACTCAGCCAAGCTGTCCAAGTCACCCTGTATTCTCATAACATCCTCCTCACATTTCACACTGCCACCCAGCTTTGTGTCATCTGCAAATTTGCTAATGTTACTTTTAATCCCTTCATCTAAATCATTAATGTATATTGTAAATAGCTGCAGTCCCAGCACCGAGCATTGAGGTACCCCACTAATCACTCCCTGCCATTCTGAAAAGGACCCATTAATCCCTACTGTTTGTTTCCTGTCTGCCAACCAATTTTCTATCCATGTCAGTACCCTACCACCAATACCATATGCTCTAATTTTGCCCACTAACCTCCTATGTGGGATCTTATCAAAGGCTTTCTGAAAGTCCAGGTACACTACATCCAACACACATCAAAGTTGCTGGTAAACACAGCAGGCCAGGCAGCATCTCTAGGAAGAGGTATAGTCGACGTTTTAGGCCGAGACTCCTGAGGATCACATTCTTGTTCTTCTTTGCCACATACCACACAACTGTGGTGTCATGGGTGAACACAAACTTAGAAGACAAGACCTCTCTCCCCCTTCTTTCAGTCAGAGCAGGTGGCATCTCCGGCTTGTTCCACCTCACAGTACCTACCATTGTGATTTTCTTCTTTAGGAGCGCCTGACCAAGCTCATGAGACATGAAGAAGTTGTCACAGGTCACGTTGTTTCCTTTCAGCCCTTCTGTCACGTCCAACACGACGCGCATGCCTTGCTTTCTCTCCGGGCCTCCCACAGCTGGCTTCCCAGGAGAGCAGGAAAGTAGATAAAACGTCAAATGCATGTGATACAGCCGGTCTTGTGGGTCCTGGAGTCTTCTGAATGACATTTTCCGCTGCCATCCTGCCTGCAGCCTCATATGGAAGTGAGGACCAACAGATCTTGTTGTCCTTGGACATAAATATTTCCCTTGCTTTCTCCTCCTCTCTGTCAGAGTCGTCTTCGTCTGAGGGGCTGTAATCAGAGTCTTCCTCCATGTAGTCCTCCTGCTCTGAAAATTCCTCCTCCAATTCACTGTCTGTATGTTCATCTTCAAACACCTGATCAATTACTTCCTGAACACAAAGTCTACGTCTTGCTTCCATAACTGCCGTCACTAAAATGCATGCTCAGCTCACCGTGTGCTTGCAGATGCAGATCTCGCCACAGCGCCAAGGCACTATGACCTTTCCAGGAGTTCCACGTAACATTAGACCACCAATAGCCATTGCAATCGGTACGGGTAAAACTTGGCCTGGAACAGCTTCAGTATTGCAAAAATTGTAGCACCTGTATAAAAGTTTAATTTTTAAAAATCTTTTCACTTTTGCGCATTTTGGGTCACTTTAGGAAAAGTCATAAAATTTTGGCTGGGAAAAACGACGTTTAGGGTGTTTTCACTGCGGTCAAAAGGGTCAAAGTTGACCCGAACAGTATGTAAGGGTTAATTCTGTGCTGTACTTCTCTATAACTCCTCCTTAGGTTTGTCCTTTTAAAGTTGATGCAGCAGACAGTAAGAACTTTGTACAAACGTTTACAGGGCAAGAACTTGGCATATCACAGATTCTGGATTGTGGCTATGAATAATAGTGTTGCAAAGCAGTCATGAAAGTTAATTTTCTTGAAACTTGTTCCCATGCGCTGCCATATTATTTGCAGAAACTCTGGAGAAAACCTTCTTATACAAGGTTATGCTTACCTGGCAGAACAATGCTAACCCACTGTCTGTTTCAGCAAAGTTTGACAAAGAAACATGCCCAGTGTTTGCATTTTTGAAATGGTTTTGATGCACGTCAACAGACTATCAAGAATTTGATATCCATAAAATATTAAACACCAGCAACTTGTATTCACATTGAATCTTTAAGGTAGTGGAATGTCCCATACAGGACCATTACCAAGCAACATCTGACAATGAATCACATAAGAGAATATCACAAGATATATCAAAGAAGCATGCTTTAAAGAGAATCTTAAAGTGAGAAAAAAAAGGCAGGGATGCTGAAAAATCCAGGGAGATTATTTCAGGGCTGAGATGATCAGCAGCTGTAGGCATAGCAACCATTCCTTCAATTATTAAATCGGGGGACATTCGAGAGATCAGAGTTGGAGGAGTGCATATAACTTGTGAAGGTGAAGTGCTGGAGGAGATTACAGATTGAATGATGGAAAGGTCTTAGTAAATTAGCCAGAAGGTCATCACCAACATGATCCTTCCCAGAATTTCCCACTTATACACAGCACCAGGACTAAAAGTTGAAATGGATTTGAATTGTAAAATAAGCATTTCTTGTCCAACAGGAAAACACAGGCAACGTGGTTAGTTTTTCTCTATTTCACCGTGAAGAATATTATAGCTGAGGTTAGTAATTTCACGATAATATGTTCCTAAATTCAATGTTTGTCAGGACATTAAAAGCTATAATTTGTTCAGACATTCGAAATGATAAAGTAATTATACTGAGCTGATTTTCCAGATTTTGACAATATCTGGTTGGTTGTTGGTTGGTTGGTTGTTCGTCCATCGTTGGTGTCGATGAGGACCTCGACACCATAATGATGGTGTCGAGACTAGCACGTGATTTGGATTTAAGTGAGGGAGAGTTGCGCAACGTCAGCCTCACTCTCTCTTCCCAATTCCCATCTGGATCCAGTGGCAAGACAGAGTCGAGACGGCTGGAGATGGGACTAGGCGCAGTGGATGACCAGGACGTCTTCTGTGTCTTGTCCTGATCTACACGTTCCACGACGCTTGCAGAGACCGCCTTCTTGACCGTTGGACCTTCCATTGGTCTCATCTGCTCAATCCGCCGGAGTCTGTCTTCACATGCTGGGATAGACAACTCCCTATCACACCGAGGGTTTGAGACCCGTCGGCTACCCTCACCTGATTTAGCCGGCTTGTCGAAGCCGTTGCCTGCGGTGTGGCCGCTGTCGCATGCAAATAGCTACGGGGAGCCACAGGTGAGAGCTGAGTGCCAGGTGGCGACCAAAGGTGGACTAACCACCCTGAAAAGGACGCAATATGTTCCCCCACCAGAGGTGCTACCCCTCCCTGACACCCCATACACCCCTGACAATATCTAATACACAACGCACTGAACAAGAGGGTCAAAGACATGTTTCACCCATTCTACAATCACTGTAAAATCCAGGATATCCAAGAGATGCCCTTGTCTCATTACTGCTATCGGGTAGAAAGGTACAGCAGCCTGAAGATGCACACACAGTGTTTTAGGAACAGCTTCCCCTCTGTCAGTAGATTTACGAACAGCCCAAGTACCTATGAACACCACCCCACTCTTTCACTCTCATTTTGCACTATTTATTTTCATATATGTTTTTTAGTTACAGAAATTTATAGGAATTTTTATGTATTGCATTCTCCTGTTGCCACAAACAACAAATTTTTACAACATGTCAGTGATAACAAAATTGAATCTGGTTATGATCTGAGGGCTTCAGGAATGTTTAACACCCAATGCAGGATTGCAGATGAAAGGGGAGGAGAGAATATTTGCAGCCTCCATTCACTATTTTCAGGCTTGCATTAATTGGATATAGTGGGGCAATCCAGCCCAACAACAAAAATCAGACTCATTCCAGAAAAAAAATTGTCGCCATCTACAATGGCATAGTGGTTAGCATGACACTATTAATTCAATCCCTGTGTCATCTAAGAAATTTGTATGTCCTCCCCACGAGTGCGTGGGTTTCCTCCAGGTACTCCGGTTTCCTCCCACAGTCCAAAGATGTACAGGCCAGTAACAAATTGGTAAATTACCCCATAGTTAGGCTAGAGTTAAATTGGCAGGTTGTTGGTGGCATAGATCGAAGGGCTTATTCTGTACTGCATCTCTAAATAAAAATAAATATATAAAATTATGGCTGCTCTTTGGCAACTCAATTGAAGGCAAAAAAAGTTGATTTTTGACAATTTTATTTTAATTTCAAACTTTGACTCCATGTGAATGGCATTACAATAGTCTAGGGGTTTGTAGCTAGAAACCTTATTGAACTTCTTTTCCACTGTCTATTTTCCACCAGTAGCTAGGCGGCTTGGACTGACCGTTATATTGGGCAGGTGCATCCAGCCCATTTCGATAAATAAGCACAGGAAATTTATATCTTTCCCTGAAAAAGAAACATAAAACTCAGAGTTCATTGCTTCAGCATTGTGATTGATGGACCTTGGAAAATCAAATGCTTTTGTCTTTCAGATCTGGACGGGAAATGTTGATGTTGATTGCCCACTTCAGCATTTGTTTTTGCTCCAGATTCCAGCATCTGCAATCTTTCGTCTCCTTTATTTTCTCTGGTGTGATATTTCTGAAATTGCTGGAATGATCAGGTTGCAAAGAAAACTGATGAGTTTAAATGAATTGGTAAATTGGTTTATTTTTGACACATCAACCAGGGTATGGTGAAATTTTTTGTTTTACGCATCATCCATACAGATTATTTCACCATAGCAGTGCCTTGAGGTAGTGCAATGGAAAACAACAGAATGTACAATAAAATGTTTCAGTTACAGGGAAGCGCAATGCAAGTACACAATGAGGTGTAAGGCTGTAATAAGGTAGATTGTGCATCAAGAGTTCATCTTGCCCTATGAGGGGACAACTCAATAGTCTTATAGCAATAGTATTAAAGCTGTCCTATAGTCTGGTGATATGAGCTTTCAGGCTCTTGTGTCTTCTACCCAATGCAGGGGGTGAGAAGAGTGAATGTCTGGGGTGGCTGGGGTCTTTGATTATGTTGGTTGCTACTGAGACAATGAGAAGTGTAGACAGTCTATGGAGGGGAGGCTCACTTCTGTAATATGCTGACGTGTTCCCACAGCATTCTGCAGTTTCTTATGGTTTCAGCTTTTGGTGGAATAATTCCTGCTTTATTCAACAGCATCCACTTCAACATCATTTAGTCATAGTCATAGTCATACTTTATTGATCCCGGGGGAAATTCGTTTTTGTTACAGTTGCACCATAAATAATTAAATAGTAATAAAACCATAAATAGTTAAATATTAATATGTAAATTATGCCAGGAAATAAGTCCAGGACCAGCCTATTGGTTCAGGGTGTCTGACCCTCCAAGGGAGGAGTTGTAAAGTTTGATGGCCACAGGCAGGAATGACTTCCTATGACACTCTGTGTTGCATCTCGGTGGAATGAGTCTCTGGCTGAATGTACTCCTGTGCCCAACCAGTACATTATGTAGTGGATGGGAGACATTGTCCAAGATGGCATGCAACTTGGACAGCATCCTCTTTTCAGACACCACCGTCAGAGAGTCCAGTTCCATCCCCACAATATCACTGGCCTTACGAATGAGTTTGTTGATTCTGTTGGTGTCTGCTACCCTCTGCCTGCTGCCCCAGCTCTCAACAGCAAACATGATCGCACTGGCCATCACAGACTCGTAGAACATCCTCAGCATCATCCGGCAGATGTTAAAGGATCTCAGTCTCCTCAGGAAATAGAGACGGCTCTGACCCTTCTTGTAGACTGCCTCAGTGTTCTTAGACCAATCCAGTTTATTGTCAATTCGTATCCCCAGGTATTTGTAATCCTCCACTATGTCCACACTGACCCCCTGGATGGAAACAGGGGTCACCAGTACCTTAGTTCTCCTCAGGTCTACCACCAGCTCCTTAGTCTTTTTCACATTAAGCTGCAGATAATTCTGCTCACACCATGTGACAAAGTTTCCTGCTGTAGCCCTGTACTCAGCCTCATCTCCCTTGCTGATGCATCCAACTATGGCAGAGTCATCCGAAAACTTCTGAAGATGACAAGACTCTGTGCAGTAATTGAAGTCCGAGGTGTAAACGGTAAAGAGAAAGGGAGACAAGACAGTCCCCTGTGGAGCCCCAGTGCTGCTGATTGCACACTCTGTCGGACACACAGTGTTGCAAGCACATGCACTGTGGTCTGCCAGTCAGGTAATCAAGAATCCATGACACCAGGAAAGCATCTACCTGCATCACTGTCAGCTTCTCCCCCAGCAGAGCAGGGCGGATAGTGTTGAATGCACTGGAGAAGTCAAAAATCATGACCCTCACAGTGCTCGCTTGCTTGTCCAGGTGGGCGTAGACATGGTTCAGCAGGTAGACGATGGCATCCTCAACGCCAAGTCGGGGCTGGTAGGCAAACTGGAGGGGATCTAAGTGTGGCCTGACCATAGGCCGGAGCAGCTCCAGAACAAGTCTCTCCAGGGTCTTCATGATATGGGAGGTCAATGCCACCGGTCTGTATTCATTGAGGCTGCTGGGGCGCGGCACCTTCGGCACAGGGATGAGGCAGGACGTCTTCCACAGTACAGGAACCCTCCGGAGCCTCAGACTCCAGTTGAAGACATGGTGAAGTACTCCACATAGCTGAGGGGCACAGACTTTGATCACCTTGGTACTGACACCATCTGGTCCTTGCTTGGGTTGAGACGTTTCAGCTGTCTTCTCACCTGTTCAGCTGTGAAACCCACCGTGCTGGTTTCATGTGGGGAAGGGGTATAGTTATGAGAGCAGGGTGGGGGACTGTGAGGAGGGGTAGTAGGGGAGAGTGGAATATGTGTTGGTTGGGGGCCGACAACAGATGAATCATGTGGGGGTTGGGCAGGGGTCACAATGTCAAATCTGTTAAAGAACAGGTTAAGTTCGTTGGCCCTGTCCACACTGCCCTCAGCTCCTCTGTTGCTAGTTTGCCGGAACCCAGTGATGGTCCTCATCCCACTCCAGACCTCTCTCATGTTGTTCTGCTGGAGTTTCCACTCAAGCTTCCTCCTGTACCTGTCTTTAGCCTTCCTGATCCTGGCTTTCAGGTCCCTCTGTATTGCCCTCAGCTCCTCCCTATTTCCATCTCTAAACACCCTCTTTTTAGCATTCAGGATGTCCTTAATGTCCTTTGTTACCCATGGCTTGTTATTTGAATAACAAAGGACAGTTCTTGTTGGAACATTGCAGTCCACACAGAAGTTGATGTAATCAGTGATGCACTCTGTGAGCCCATCAATATCCTCTCCATGTAGCTCACAGAGTGCCTGCCAGTCTGTCACCTCAAAACAACCCTGGAGCACCTCATAAGCCTCCTCAAACCATTTCCTCACTGTCCTCGAGGTTGCAGGTTTACTCTTCACCAGAGGCACGTAGCTGGGTGTTAGATGCACCAGGTTGTGATCAGACCTTCCCAATTTAAATTATTTAATTCATGTTAGGTAGCTTTCTGGTGTAAATTTAATTTGTAAAATATTGTTTATGAAATACACTTAGCAAAGGCTTCTTATGAGATGAAGTGTACAATTGACACATAGCTTTATACATAATATTTTGATTTCATTGATTGCAGAATGGAGGGTTGTTTTAGTCAGTGGAATTAATTTCATTTAGTTGTAGTGACTGGAATAGGGCTGGTTGCTGAAATTATATTATCTGCCTGATTCCAGTAGCCCAACTACCCTGTTGCTCGGAATGCATTGCTATTTTGCCATATAGTTGAAGCAAACTGAAGGAATTTTGTGGGATGTATTATTTTGTTATGCAGTGGTCCCAAAAATAAAATGTCATTTATTTATGGAAAAACATCTTCTATCCTTATGGAGTGTTAGGGTTCTCCATACCAGAGTAGTGCTTTCTCCAGTCTTTCAACTATTCACTTCTCAAAGAAATTGTGACAGAGCTTTGCAATAGACATATGACTCTAATAAACACATTTATTCAGTACTTCCTTTGCATTGATTAGGGGCATCAGAAGCATACTTTGTAGGGAACACTGGATTTGATGAGATCATGTTGGATGTGAGACCCACTAATTCATATGTAGCTGCCGCATTGTTCCTCCCAAGAAGTGAAGAAGATTGGAGATAAAAATTGATCCTATATTTTGTTTGACGTTACTAATTCAAAAATAATATTGGAGGATAAATTTATATTTTTCCAGCTATCATTAAGCACAAGTCAGAGTTTCTGTTACTTCTCTGTATCCCTATTTGCGCTTTTCACACTCCACTGCATTACTTATATCTGGATTTGAAGTGTTACCTTGTTTGACAGGTAAGGAAAAGTTGTCTAAAAATAGAAAAAGTAGTTGATAAAAAATCTTAGAAAATCTTAATGTTTCATTTATTTTTTATAGTATGAGTAAGCAGCTTGGGAGCAGAGTGGAAGTAGCATCATAAATGGTGAACGAACAGCACACTGTGATAAATGTGTCAAATGCATCAAAGAAAAAATAGTTTGGGAGTACTTTCCTATTGAAATCATATCAACATTGAAAAATGGGCAAAGTTATGCAAAAGCAGTTAACATCTAATTTATGGCAACACAGACAAATTTCGGAGAAACTCAACAGGCACCTGTGGAAACATTCTGGGCTGAGATCAGCCACCAGGTCTATCCAGTCCGGATGAAGGATCTTGAACTGAAACAACAACTGATTATTCATTTCCATAGATGCTGCTTCACCTGCTGAGTTCCTCCAGCAGTGTGTGTGTGTGTATTTGTGTGTGTGTGTGTGTGTGTGTGTGTGTGTTGCTCTAGGTTTCCAGCATCTGTGGAATACCTTGTGTTTAGCACCTCATTTATTTCGACTTGCGAAATTTACTGTAATTAGATCAACAGTGGATCCCAATGAAATTAATGAAATTCCACAAAATTGTAGATAAGTAGAAAAAAACAAATAAAAGGTCATAAACAAACCATAACATTATGAAATTGAAATTTAAGCTGAAAAAACCAAGTTGACAAAATGTCTTTGAAAGTTTGTGGAAATATTGAAGGAAAAATGAGCTGGCATGAGATAGAATAATAATAAGGATTACACTAATAAACAACACACATAAAATTGCTGGTGAACGCAGCAGGCCAGCAGCAAGCATCTCTAGGAAGAGGTACAGTCGATGTTTCAGGCTGAGACCCTTCATCAGGACCAACTGAAGGAAGAGTTAGTAAGAGATTTGAAAGTGGGAGGGGGGGATCCAAAATGATAGGAGAAGACAGGACGGGGAGGGATGGAGACAAGAGCTGGACAGGTGATTGGCAAAAGGGATATGAGAGGATCATGGGACAGGAGGCCTAGGGAGAAAGAAAGAAGGAGGAGGGAAACCCAGAGGATGGGCAAGGGGTATAGTGAGAGGGACAGAGGGAGAAAAAGAGAGAGAGAAAAAAATATACAATAATAATAAATAAATAATGGATGGGGTATGAAGGGAAGGTGGGGCATTAATGGAAGTTAGAGAAGTTAATGTTCATGCCATCAGGTTCTTCTGTTTCAAGGAGCTCATCGGTTATAAACACAAAGTACTGACAGCAGTTGACAAGGATGTACTTTTTTAATTTCAGATTTCCAGTAACCGCAGTATTTTGCATTCAGAGCTCAATAATTTTAATTGCTTGTGCCACAATCCCAGTTAACTGCTTCACTGGGCTTTATGGTACTTAACATCCTCAAGAAACCAAAGTTGACCTTGTTACCCTCTCCTATCAGATCTCCCCTTCTCTGGCCATTTTTTTCTTTTACCAGTGAACTTCCCAACTCTTTACTTCCTCCTCCTCCTCTCCCGGTTTCACCAATCACCTACCACCTTGATCTTTTCCCTCCATTCCCCCCACTTTCTTGCTCTGACTTCTGGTCTTTTTTTCCCAATTTGATGAATGGTCTTGGCCTGAAATATCAACTGTTTATTCTTTTCCATAGACACTGGCTGGCCTGCCGAGTTCCTCCAGCACTTTATGTGTGTTGCTTGGATTTCCAGCATCTGCATATTTTCTTGCATTGAAATTGTAGGGATAGCTTCAAAGTAGCTGTCACAAATATTGTAATTTTTTAGAATAAAATAGGAAGTTACAGGATAGAACTTCATAGAGCCATAATATTAAATGTGCAAGATGTGCTAGAATATGTCCTTACTTTTTGTTACTCTTAGATAATGATACCTCAACAGTGCATGACAACAAAACGTGATTTAAAAAATATCAAAATTATGCTGAACATCAATTTCATTATTAAAGGCATGGAGTGTTGTAACTTGCCATTGAGATGAGCTTCTTGTTCCTCAGCTCAGCAGCGATAATAGACCTGAGCAGATTTACTCAGTGGTAGCTGGTTCCTCACTGGTCTGGCTGCTTCACCCAGCTGTTTTGCTTTCTATCACTCTGCTGATCTTCTTTGGCTCCTTGTTCTAAATATATAGCAGGATATTTTCCATTATTGAAACAGGCCCGAATGATTGGATCTGACATCCTTGTGACTTGTGCTGCTTCACCAGGTCACGTATGCATTACTTAATTGTTTATTCCTCAGAATTTGTAATCTTTCAATCTTCTTTCAATCACTTACTAAAGCATTCATTGCTGAGTATTTTTTACATTATTGTTTACATTGATGCAACACACTTGTGGGTTTTATAATAGATGGTAAACTCTAAGTTCTATTTCTATGTAATATTTTTATATCTCTGTGTCCTGCTTAACCCTCCAGTAACAGAGAAGCGAACGTACATTGTTACACTGGTCACGTAAAACAACTGGAAATCTGAAGCAAAAATAGAAACCCTGGAATCTCTCCTCTGGTCAATCGGCACCTGTAGAATGAAATAAATAATCCAGTTTGAATTTCATTTTTCAGATTTTTCTATGAATCTTTTAACCAGAGTTCTGTTTCTCCTTCCGTAAATACTGCCTGACCCGCTGAGTGTTCACAGCTGTTTCTATTACAGATATACTGCACATGGTCTAATTAAGCACTTACTAGATAAAACATTTTGAGGAAACAAATAGTAAAGATGTTATCAATCTATAGATGACAGAATTGATTGTAATATAAATGCTGTAGTATCTTGACTAACAGTTGGGAATTTGCTGTGTTTGTTCCTAATGCAACTTTTTGTACCTAAAAACAAAGCAACATTGAAATGCCTTACATTCCAGAATATTTTTTTCTGCATATTTGTCTTCGAAGTTCAAAGTAAATGTATTATTAAGATACGAATGTTACCATACGCTACTTCGAGATTAATTTCCTTGCAGGCAATTGCAAGAATAAAAGAAACATAATAGATTTGTTTTAATTGACACGTAAACAGATAAGGACTGATAAACAACCAATGCGCAAAAGGCAAACTGTGAAAATAAAAGTAAAACTAAGAACATAAATTATAAAGAATCTTTGAAAGTGAGTCTGCAGGTTGTAGAATCAGTTCAGAGCAGTGGTGAATGAAGCTATCCACACCCGTTCAGGAATCTGATGGTTGTAGAGTATAACTGTTCTTGAACTTAACAGTGTGGGACCTAAGGCTTCTGCACATCCGATCTGATAGTAGTAGCAAGAGGATGGGTGGTGGGGGGTTGGGAGTGGGCCTTCGATGATGAGTGCTGCTTACTTGTGGCAGTGCTCCATGCAGCTGTACTGTAATCTGGGAAGGGCTTTGCCTGTGATGGTCTGAGCTATATTCACCACTTTCTGCAGCCTTTTCCATTCCTGGTGTTGGCCTTTTCATCCCAGGCCGTGATCCATCCAGGTGGTGTCTACTCCACTGTGCACCTACAGAGGTTTGTCAAAGTTGTTGTGAATTGCTGAACTTACACAAACTTATAAGAAAGTAGAGATGATGTGCCTTACACATTTACTTATGGCACCATTATCATTCAGCTAAGCAAATCTGTGCTGGCTCTCAGGGCAAACTCATCAGTCTATATAGTCCTACTCCTCAACCACCCTGCAACCTGTTTGCTATTAGATGTAAACACGAGGAATTCTGCAGATGCTGGAAATTCAAGCAACACACATCAAAGTTGCTGGTGAACGCAGCAGGCCAGGCAGCATCTCTAGGAAGAGCTACAGTCAACGTTTCAGGCCGAGACTCTTCATCTCATTGGGACGAAGGGTCTTTGCCCAAAACGTCGACTGTACCTCTTCCTAGAGATGCTGCCTGGCCTGCTGCGTTCACCAGCAACTTTGATGTGTGTTGCTATTAGGCGTGCCCGCAGTACTCCACAGATTTTGCTGCTAACTACCCTCACCACGGACAATTTGCAGAGATGAATTAACATACCAACTGGCACCTCTTTGGGACCTGCGAGGAACCTAGTACGCACAGGGAGAACGTGAATCACACACAGATAGCTCTGCAGGTCAAGGTTGAATCTAGGTAGATGGAACTGTGAAGCAGCTGTACAAACTACTGTGCCACTATGCCTAGTTCTTAGCTCACATATAGCTTGTCTTTTTCAATTCAATTTCTAAAAGTAGAAGACTTGTGGCAAAATTGTCTGACATAAACAGAGTCTAAATCTGATGTTCATCGTTGTGGACATGATAGCAAAAACATGAATTTAAATCCTACCAGCTAGATACAGGATTTGCTTCTTCTTAAGATGATCTGCACCTCAATGCAATTTTACCTCTTGCTAAGTGTTCACTTACTTTGTGTTTAAATAATGCCAGACTAAGACTCTTTTTAAAGTTCCAGGTATTATAGTCGGAGTAAAACAGCTCATAAACAGGTCTTATGGTACTTTGAGCTACACACAAAAAACAGGAGGAACTCAGCAGGTCAGACAGCATCATTGGAGGGAAATGGCCAGACAATGTTTAAAGTTAAGACTTTTCATACGTTGGGAAGAACTTTGGGAAAGCCCGTGTTGTCACAGGAAGAATGGTAAACTCCACAAAGACAGCGGCCAAGGTCAGGAATGAACTCAGATCACTGAAGCTGTGAGGTAACAGCTGTACTTGTGGCATCAAGGTGCCTCCCAGTTTGGTTCATATCTTGAATCTCAATTCATCCCCTGCCATTTTGGGATTGCAACTCACTTTGCAATCAGTGCTTATTTTACTGGACATATCCTGTAATATAACCATTACCCAAAACAAGCAAAATAAACAGTTTCCAGAAGGATTTTTTCTCTTTCTTTATTTATAAGTACATAGCTGGTGTGTCGAGAATGGACCCAGGGTTAGTGGTATGTTTTTCATATAAGACATGGGAACCTCCAGTCTCCCTGATAACTGCACCAGCATGAAGAAGTGCCAGAGACCCCAGTCGCTGCAGTTTCCCCCGGTAAATTGTTGCCCTCCACCAACAGTATCCACGTGATATACTTACTATTGAGGGAAATGGACACGGGAGCTGCAGTTCCTTAGAGACTGTATTAAGGAACTGGAGCTGCAGATCGATGACCTTTGGCTCGCGTGGGAAAATGTGGAGGTGACAGACAGGAGCTACATCGAGGTTGTCGCGCCAAAGTTACAGGAGGCTGGTAGTTGAGTGATTATCAGGAGAGGGAAAGGGAATAGGCAGCCAGTGCAGAGTACCCATAAGGCCATTCCCTTTGATAATAAGAATACCATTTTGGATTCTGTTGGGGAGGGCTGTCCTGTCAGGAGGAAGCCACAGTGAGAGGGTCACTGGCACTGTGTCTGGCTCTGAAGCTCAGAAGGGAAGAGGGGAGAAGAGAAATCCAGTAGTTAAAGGGGATTCCACAGTTAGATGAGCAGACAGTAGATTCTGTGGATGTGAAAGAGACACCCGGATGATATGCTGTCTCCCAGGTGCTGGGGTCAGGGATGTCTCAGATCCGGTCCATGGCATTTTGAAGGAGGAGGGTGAATTTTGCACTACCTTACTACCCATTTTTCTATTTTCTATTTATGATTTATAATTTAAATTTTTAATATTTACCAATTTTAACTATTTTTAATATTTAATATTTGTAATCCAATGAGTGTGGAGCGCAGAACCAAATATTGCTGTAATGATTGTACGTTCTAGTACCAATTGTTTGGCGACAATAAAATATAAAGTATAAAAGAACAGGGTTTCAGATTTCTGACTCATTGGGATCTCTTCTGGGGAAGGTATGTTATGTACAAAAAGGACAGGTTACACCTGAACTTGAGGGGCACCAATGTCCTTGTGGACATGTTTTCCAGAGCTGTTGGGGAGTATTTAAGCTAATTTGGCACTGAGGATGGGGCACATGCAGTTTGAAGTGAGATGTTGAGGAAAGACAGGCAGATGACAGGCAAAATTGCAACGGAATGAGCTGAAGAGTAACATGGAGGCAAAGTCAAAAAGGGTGATTTAAAAAAAAGACTGAAGGTGTTGTATTTAAATGCACATAGAATAAGGTGGATGATCTTGTAATGCAGTTAGAGATTGGCAGGTATGACATTATAGGCATCACTGAGTCATAGTTGAAGGAAGATCATAGTTGTGTGTTCAACATCCAAGGATACACATTGTATTGAAAGGACAGACAGGTAGGCAGAGGAGTTGGGATGGTTTTGTTGGTAATAATTTAAACCAAATCCTTAGAAAGGGGTGACAGAATTGGAAGGTGTAGAATCCTGCAAGAGTAAAAACATGTCAACCTGTTGGTCCTCTTGTGCCCTGAGGAGGCCACCCTCAGGGTGGAGGAGTATCATCTTATATTCTGACTGGGTAGCCTCCAACCTGATGGCATGAATGTTGATTTCTCCTTCCAGAAAAAATCTTCCCTCCCTCTCCCCTCTTCTTCTACTTCTCACTCTGGCATCTTGCCTCTCCTCACCTGCCTGTCTCCTTCCCCTGCTGCCCCTCCTCCTTCCCTTTCCCCCATGGTCCACTCTCCTCTCCTGCCCAATCCCTTCCCCTACAGCCCTTTGCCTTTTGCATCTGCCTGGATTTATCTATCACCTACCTATCATCCTCCCCTTCCCCCACCTTTTTATTCTGCCTTCCTGTCCAGTCCTGATGAAGGTCTCAGCCCAGTGACAGTTCTTTTCAATGGATACTGTATGACCTTCTGAGTTTATCCAGCATTTTCTATGTATTGCCAACAGTATAAAAAGACCCTGAAAGGTCTGAACAGTAGCCAGGATGTGGAGTACAAATTAGAGAGAGATAGAAAAGCCATGAAAGAAGGGTAATGTTATGATTGTTTTGAGGGATTTCAATGTGCAGGTAGATTGGGAAAAAAAATCAGTCTGATGCTGGATGCCAAGAGAAGAATCTGTAGAATGTCTAAAAGATGGCTTTTTAGACTAGCTGTGTTTGAGTGGCAAGGCAATTCTGGACTGGGGGCTGTGTGATCAACCACATTTAATTATTTAGCTTAATGTAAAGGAGATCTTAGGAGGCATTGGTCATAAGATGATAGAATTCACCCTGCAGTTTGAGAAGGAGTAGATATAGTCATTCCTTACATATTGGAGGCTGACCTGTTATGAGTATGAATCCTTCGATCGAGGATTCTATTGGAAGAATTTATAATTTATTATTACAATGGGATAAGCATCCTTTATCTAAGATTAAACAGGATTGGGAAAAGGAACCCAATTTGAGTTTTATGACAGAGGATTGGACGTACATTTTGAAGTTGGTTAACTCTTCTTCAATTTGTGCTAGCCATTCAATGATTCAATTTAAAATTGTACATCGTTATCATTTGACGAAGCAGAGACTTTCTAAAATATTTTCTAATGTTGATAGTTATTGTGATAGATGTAAAACTGAGATAGCTATACTGACACACATGTTTTGGTCTAGTTCTATATTGGAACAGTTCTGGAAGTCAGTTTCTTCAACAATTTCTAAAGCACTTAAAATTAATCTACAACCTAATAAATTAACTGTGCTTTTTGGAATAATTCCTCAAAATATTCATGGTATTTCTCTGTCTGACCAACATGTTATTTCATTTGTTACATTGATAGCTAGGAGGGCCATTTTGTTGAAGTGGAAGGATACATCAGCTCCCACTTTCTCACAATGGTTCTCTCAAGTGATGCTATGTCTTAGTTTGGAGAAAATTGGAAGTCAAACCTTTGAACCTTTATTTGATTTTGTGAAAAGATGGGGCTCATTTGCTCGTTATTATCATTTGAGCTAATTGGTAGATTTATTCCACGATCTAATTGTAAATTTTTTGGTATATTTTCTTTTCTTGCTGGCGGTTTGATGTTTATTTTTAGAAGCTTTTTGTATGATGCATGGCTCCGGGGTTGTACACCTAATGGTTTTTTTTTCCCACTTTTTCTGCTTAGTAGGTTTTTTTTGTTACCACAAATTTTTTTTTCAATCTTTTAGATAATGTCTTTTTTGAGACATTGTAAGTGTTGTTACTTCAATGTACTCGTGTTATTTCTTTTGTATAATATAACAATAAAAAGATTTGAAAAGAAGGAAAGAAAGTCAGAGGTATCTGTGTTACTGTGGAATAAAAGGAATTACTGAGGCGTGAGTAAGGCTGGCCAAAGCTGATTGGAAGGAGACACTAGCAGAGATGATGGCAGAGCAGAAAGTGGCTGGAGTTTCTGGGAGTCATTTGGAAGGCACAGGATAGATACACCACAAAGCAGAAGTTGTTTTGTAAAGGGAGGATGAGGCTACTGTAGCTGACAAAGTCAAAGAGAACATAACAGCAAACAAGAGGGCATATAATACAGGAAAGAAATGGAGGAATATTAGAGGATTGGAAAGCTATTTAAAACTAAGAAAGCAAATAAAAAAGCCATAAGGGGAAAAAAAATGAAATATGAAGGTAAGCTAGCCAATAATTTCAAAGACAATACCAAAAGTTTATTCAGATACATAAAGAGTAAAAGGAAGGTGAAAGTGGGTATCAGTCTGCTGGTAATGACGCTGGAGAGGTAGTAATGGAGAACAAAGAAATGGCGGAGGAACTTAATGAGCACTTTGCATCTGGCTTCACTGTGGAAGATACCAGAAGTATGACAGAAATTCAAGAGTGTCTGGGGCAATCTTGTGGTTACTATTACTATGGTGAACATAACTGGGAAGATAACTGGTCTGCTGAAGGTAGATAAGTCACCTAGACCAGATGTTCTGAAAGAAGTAGCTGAGGTGATTGTGGAGGCATTAGTAATGATCGTTCAAGAATTATTAGATTCTGGAATGGTTCCAGAGGAATGGAAAATTGCAAATGTCTTTTACAATGAAGGGAGGCAGAAGAAAGGAAATTATAGACCTGCTAGCCTGATTTCGGTGGCTGGGAAGATGTCTGAGACCATTATTAAGGATGAGCTTTCGGGGTACTTGGAAGCACATGTTAAGTTAAGCTAAAGTTTGCATGGTTTTCTTAATGGAAATCTTGACTGTTGGAAATATTTGCAGAAATAACAGCAGGGTAAGCAAAGGAATGTCAGTAAATGTTGTCTACTTGTATTTTCAGAAGGCCTTTGACATGGTTCTGCACCTGAGGCTGCTTACAAGATGAGAGCCCAAGGTATTGCAGGAAGGATGCATGTTATAGGTCAACAATTTGGGTGAATGAATTGATGGCTTTGTAGCCATGTTTGCAGAGAATATGAAGCTATGTGGAGGGGTGGGTAGTGTTGAGAAAACAGGAAGTCTGCAGAAGGACTTAGATGGATTGGAAGATTGGGCAAAGTAGTGGCAGATAGTGTAGGGAGGTGTGTAGTCATGCATTTAGTTCAAAGGAATAAAGGCATAGACTATTTTCTAAATGGGGATAAAATTCAAAAATCAGAAGTGCAAAAGGACTTGGGAGTCCTTGTGCTGGATTGCCCAAAGTTTAACTTGCAGGTTGAGTCAATTGTGGTGAAGGCAAATGTAATGTTAGCATTAATTTTGAGAGGACTAGGATGTAAGGGCAAGGACATGATGCTGAGTCTTTATAAGGCATTGATCAGACTGCTCTTGGAGTATTCTGAGCAGGTTTTGACCCCTTATTGAAGAAAACATTTGTTGGCATTGGAAAGGCCCCAAAGGATTTTCACAAGAATGATTCCGGGCACGAAAAGGCTAATGTATGATGAGCAATTGATGGCTCTGGGCCTATACTCACTGGAGTTTAGAAGAATTAGGGCAGGTTCTCGTTGAAACTTATCAGGTATTGAAAAACTTAGACAGAGTGGATGAGGAGTGGATCTTTCCTTTAGTGGGTGAGTCTACCACCAGAGCGCACAGCCTCAATAGAACGACATCCATTTAGATCAGAGATGAGGAAGAATTCCTTTAACCAAAGAGCGTTGAATCTGTGGAATTCATTGCTTTTTACAGCTGTGGAGGCAAAGTCATACAGTATATTTAAAGCAGCGGTTGATAGCTTCTTGATTAGTTAGGGTGTCAAATGATATGGGCAGGAGGCGAGAGAATGGTTTGATAGGGATAATAAATCAGCCATGGTGGAATGGTGGAACAGACTTAATGGGAAAAATGGCCTAATTCTGATCCTATGTCTTATGATCTTATGGTCTAACTTAAATTATAAAATCCAGTGGAGATCTTCAAGAACTGAATGTCAAATATATATATAAAGATGTATTCTACAACATTGGAAGGAGATTAATGCCCCAACTACATTTTTTTGGTTCTCTCAAATGATACAGTGTTTAAATTTGGTAAAAATCAGAAGTAATCTTTATGATACTTCAGTTAAATTTGAACAGACCTGGAGATCATTTATGCAATATTTTCATTTAATATAACTATTTTTTTCTCTCTGACCATATATACATTCCCTTCATGGATTTTATCTGTTATTAGCGGAGGTCGGGTTTGAGGACGTGATTGTTGAATTGTTCAAAGTCTAGTATATACCTAGTTAGCCCATTGCTTTGCTTTGTTAGTTTAGTTGCACGGCAGGTTTTTTTTCTGGGTTTTTTTTCGTTCTATTAGGTATATATGGAAAAAAAGGAACTGAATATGTCAATAGAACTGTTCATTCATACTTAGAGCTGAAAAGTGCTCTGAGGTTAGGGCTGTATGATATTAATATGCAAATACATAAAACATTCACCTAACATTATGCTCCCATTGTTATTATAGGATTAACCCCTCGCTGAAATTAACAGAAGGAAATTCTAAGGTAAATGGGTTAAGCATCCACATGATATTATCTTTAGCTATGAGTCTGAAACAAAAGATATTAAGAGTAAATTAACGGTAATTTTCTCAAAAAAATTGAAACATGGCAATGTTTATCACGCAAACACAAGGAAATCTGCAGATTCTGGAAATTCAAGCAACACACACAAAACACTGGTGGCCTGCTGCATTCCACCAGCACTTTGTGTGTGTTGCAATGTTTATCACTATTGGTTGTAAAAGTGGGTAAAAGTGGGTAAAAGACTGAGATGTGACTTTGCAGTTAATTCAAAAGTTATAGAGAATTAGAAGAATTTAATAAAAGAAAAATACATGGAAATCAGTAGGATCAAGCTATCAAGTGCATCCATTATTAAAGAGACCATAAGACCATAAGACCATAAGACAAAGGAGCAGAAGTCGGCCATTCGGCCCATCAAGTCTGCTCCGCCATTTTATCATGAGCTGATCCATTCTCCCATTTAGTCCCACTCCCCTGCCTTCTTACCATAACCTTTGATGCCCTGGCTACTCAGATACCTATCAATCTCTGCCTTATATACGCCCAATGACTTGGCCTCCACTGCTGCCCGTTGCAACAAATTCCATAGATTCACCACCCTCTGACTAAAAAAATTTCTTTGCATTTCTGCTCTGAATGGGCGCCCTTCAATCCTTAAGTCATGCCCTCTCGCACTAGACTCCCCCATCATGGGAAACAACATTGCCACATCCACTCTGTCCATGCCTTTCAACATCCGAAATGTTTCTATGAGGTCTCCCCTCATTCTTCTAAACTCCAAGGAATACAGTCCAAGAGTGAACAAACGTTCCTCATATGTTAACCCTCTCATTCCCAGAATCATTCTAGTGAATCTTCTCTGTACCCTCTCCAACGTCAGCACATCCTTTCTTAAATAAGGAGACCAAAACTGCCCACAGTACTCCAAGTGAGGTCTCACCAGCGCCTTATAGAGCCTCAACATCACATCCCTGCTCCTATACTCTATTCCTCTAGAAATGAATGCCAACATTGCATTCGCCTTCTTCACCACCGACTCAACCTGGAGGTTAAAAGAGAGAGGTTAATGGCTTCATCAATTTAGTTATTGATTATTCTCTGATTCATATTTAAACAGCAGAAACAAGGAGGAGAAATGCAAAATAAATATTAAACCATCAAAAACTCCAAAAAAATTTAAAGAAGTTACACAAACAAAATATGAATGAAATTGTTAAAGTGTTGAAACAATATAGACTGAATATGACAACAAAGTAAGACAAAAATGCAGAAAACAAAAGTTATTGCTACATCTAAAAAAATGTGTTTATTTTTGGTGACAGTCACTTCCTACAGACTGGCAGATGGATTTATTGACAAATACTGTTCATTGCTGCTTAATTAATGAAAAGGTACTACTGATAAACATGTTATTGGAGGGCTAAAAGAAAATCTTTAGGAAATATAAAAGTTATTGCAACATTATGAAAACAATAAGTTTGAAAACTAATGACTGAAAAAATAAAAATCAACTACTGAAAGTTTCAAAGGTTAATTTGTTATCAAAGTATACAACTCTGAAATTCTTCCTCTCCAGATAGCCAAGAAACTAAGAAAGAAAAAAATGGCAGCAACCCCTAAATCCTGCCTCCCTGCAAAACACAAACACAAACAATAACAGAACAGGCATATGGACCCCAAATCCCCCACCCGCACACACAAAAAACGAGGAAAACTGGGTGAAAAATACAGAGTATTAAAAAACTATAAGACTAAATAAAGGCTATAGTCCAAGTCCACATCAAAAACACAGAAAACCTAGGGAGCATTCTCCAGGCACAGCAACAGGTCTTTCCCTCTCCAGCAGTGAGTAATCCCACTAGCGACTGAAAGGCAGTCTCCCTTCTCCGTAGCACAGCAATCTCACCAGCGATCAAAAGACAGTCTCCTCTCTCCAGTAGCAGAGCAATTAAAAGGCAGTAGATTGACCTGTCGATATATGAGTTCTCTCCATGAACACTGCCTGAGTATTCCCAGCATGTTTTTTTTTGTCTGAAGTTTCTGGTATCTGAGTATTTTGAATTTGTAATCTGAGATTAGAGCCAATGAAAAAATCTTTGATGTTTCTATGCAGTTCACAAAAAAGGAGAATCACTACTTTAAAAGTAACCAATCTGCCAATCATACAATACTTAATTTTGCATCATCATCATCTGAATATAGCTTTTTTGTACTTCGGGATGTTTCAGAGGACAGTTTATTCTCAGGGGCAGTATTGGTAGCAGATATTGCAAGATATAGGTTCCAGTGGATTGTTTGTGATCTTTCTGAATCAGTTTGTAAAAGCAGATATAGGTTCCAGTGGATTGTTTGTGATCTTTCTGAATCAGTTTGTAAAAAACAGATTGATGGGCAAAGAAAGAAGACTGATTATGAGCAAAGTTTGACTCCTGTCTTCTTCCTGAAGTGGCCCAACAAGCCAATGAGTCACATGAAACTGTCACATGGCAGCACCTCAGAGAGGTGTTCATGGCAACCATGTACAGATAATGAATGTTAACCTGACAGTTGTCCACATGCTAAGAATAAATTAAATCTTTAGAACAATATTATGGTTGCTTAATGGACTCAGTGGACTATATGGCCTGTTTCTATTCGCTATCACTCTACAGTTTCATGACTTTTCATTCAACTTATTTAATTCGTGCCATTTTATTCATTTTCTGCATCTGTATTTTGTCATCAGTCTCACTAACTATGCATTCCACAAAATGAGATTGATACCACTGATAGGGAAGTATTTCTATAAACATAACCACTCTGTGAATCATGCATTGGTAATCTATTTTTATCAGAAAAACAAACTGCACAAGTGAGATCTACAAAAAAATATCCAATTTTCAGTACTTTTGTGATTAATGTACCAATATTCCACCATTAAGCACAATCGTCATTGTTCTGTTTAAGGGTCATGCTGATTCCTTTCAGTGCTGCATCAGACATTTTCATCTTTGTTGGATTTTATGATAGTAGCTTGTGGGAGACTGAAACAATTTTTGAGGAAAAAGTTTGCCATGGTCTCTTTGAAACTGTATCATTGTGACTGGTGAACGTACAGACACCTTCCTCTGTTAGAAGATTTATTTTTAATATAAACAGCAATAGCCATGGTTTCCAGTTAAATTCATAGAAAAAAAAACACCTTAATGGAGATTCTAATTTTCCATCACACTGATGCATATTTTCTCCTCAAAATCATAGTAAAGGTAGTGATTCCTGCATTATTTGTTGGAACTTGGTACAACACCGTCAGGTAAGAAGCAAATTTAAAGATTTTTTGCCCTGGTCACGCCGCTTCACCTTAGTATTGGAATAAGTACTTGCTGTCTGCCCTAGGAAGTTCTTGTCTTAGGAAATTGTGACTGTATCAAAGGTTAGAGTTGGAGGAAAGCAACTATTTCAAGCAGGCTGTTGATTGGGTGGGGGAGTGGAGAGATAAAAAGAGAAGTGGGGTTATGGAGGGATTTGAAAACAAGGATGATGATTTTGAATATTCATGTATTTCTGGCCTAGGACCTAATCTAAATTAGACCAATGATGAAAGGGCAAAGAATGAAACTAACTTCTATCCTAATTCATTGCTCTACTCAACAACTAAAAAATGTAAATCCGTTTCACTTTTTCCGACCGAACTGACTTCAATACAACCAAGTTTTCGAAGAAGAATACAAACGCTTTCCTCTGCACTACTTGGTAAACAATTACCTGCTGCTGTTAAACTATTTTGTTTTATCCTGTCAGAGACTCCCTTAGTTGTACTCATCTCTCTTTCTACCATTTCTGCTGTAGAAAACTGTTTTTGTCTTGTAGCTAGTTCTGATGAATGGCTTGGATCTGAAATGTTAACTCAAATTTTTCTTTTTTCACAAATGCGGTCTGAACTGCTGAAGATTTCCAGCATTTTCTTTTTGTTTAGATTTCAAATTTTGAGCATCTGCAGATCTCCAACGTCCAGCATCTGTAGGTTTTTTTTCTCTTTTCATTTGCTATACAACACGTTTCACTGAAGAAATTGGGAATGCACTAATTGTGATTAACTGTCAGATCTACTTAGAAATTATTGTTGTTTGATTGATTGGGACAATGGAGTTATATTTAATCATAAAAGTCATAAGTTTGTTTATCAATAATTTTGATTAGCATGAGCTGGAAATTACTGGGTGGTCTATGGAGTGGCTTCACACAAACCAGTGTTTGAATCAGTTTAGGAATTTTGCTTAAGGTGACACTTAAAGCATTTAGGAAGCTCCATCTGCACAGATGATTGGAGTTAAGCATGTTCCATTCTAAGTCCAGTTTGAAGAATGATTGAGAAAAAGAGAGGGGAAAAGAAAAAGAGCTAGAGAAAAAGTTAGAAGTGTGTCTGCAGCCAGAAGCATAACAAGTTAATGCTTGCACTTTAGAATATTGCATTTGAATTGACAGTTTGTATCAGCACAAGAACAGTTTAATGGTCTAATATAAAATGTGGTTGTAACTATCCTTGTTCTAATCCAGTATTTTGCTGAATAATTTCTTCTCCTGTCATAGGTACACGATTAGTATTACAATGAACGAGAGAAAATCGTGTGTTTTAATCAAGTTAATCAAACACTTAAGTTGTGAGGGACAAAACGACAAATCACTAATACGACCAAATACAAAAGAGTGCACATTCTCACTGAGTACAAATCAGTGTTGGTAAAGATGCCATTTATGGGTCATCTGAAATTGTTACTTGCTCCACTGAGGGGGATTTATTTCTTAGTCCCAATTCTGTGAGTTTTTTCCATGAGAGCTACAATTCACCCTTTGTCATCAAGAGATCCAAGTAAATACTCAGCTGGTGAGTAGAAATTGTTCTAGTGCTATAAATTTGGAAATGTGCCTTTTGGCCCATGGGATCTATGCTGATCATCAAGACTGATCTACACTGATAGCACTTTTAAACTTCTCCCCACATTCCCATTACTTCCCCAGATTCTATTACTCTCCTGCGGTGATTTACAATGACTAGTAATCTACCAAATGGCATGTCTTTGGCATGTGGGAAGAAACTTAAGTGGTCAGAACATGTAAACTCCACACAGACAGCATTGGAGATCAGGATTAAACTCGGGTCTCTGGAGCAACGAAGCCGCAGCACTACACACTACGCCACTCTGTCACCTTTAAAGTGTGTTAAATCAAAACTGAGCTGCAGCAATGCCTTACTGTCTCAGATTTACTTTCAGCAAAGTTTGTCTGCATTTTGTAGCAATTACGTAATTGAATTTAGTAGTGGAAACAATGTTAGAATTAATGAGGAATAGCTGTGAACTAGGCACTTGGAAAATACCTATAACACATTAATTTATGAAAATAATGGAAATAATTCAGAGAATGTGTAGCTCAGATGGTTATGGTTGGCTTGAGTTGTTCTCTGATCCTGGCAGTTTACTTGCAAACATTTCGTCACCATTCAAGAAGATGTCGTCAGTGCTCTGGTGATTGTGTTGTGTCCTCTGAAATCTGGGCCTTTGCATACTTTTCAATCAGCTGATAGAACGTCATTTTGGGAACTCATTTGTGATGTGGGATGGAAATCTCATTCCTGATTGGCTGTGTGGTAAACTTTGTGCATTGTGGCCTGGAATTCTGCCCTCATTGGCTCATAAATAGGATTGAGGTCTACATGTCTGTTCACAGAATTGTTCACGAGAAACCACACTTCTAGGAATTCTCTTGTATGCCGTGTGTTTGCTTGTGCCATCACTTTCACTGATGCCCCTCTCAATCATCATGGGTGGAGACTAGGGAGAAATGGTCATGTGGCTTCACAGCCAGTTGATGTTCATGGATCTTTGTGGATAGTTTTCTCCCAGTCTGGCTGACGTATTATTCCATACATTCGAAACATCTCAGAAATAACAGCCTGACTACTCCAAGAACATAGAACTTCAGTCACACACAAGCCATCAGCAATATTCAGGACAGTACTTTGCAGACCAAAAGAATGAACCAAGACCAATGTAATCTACAAAATCCAATGCAGGGACTGCAGGAAATATCAAGTTAGCAAAACAGGGAGAAAACTATCCAGAAGGATCCATGAACATTAATTGGCTGTAGAGCGACACGACCAACTGTCCCAAGTCTCTACCCATGAAAATCGAGAGAGGTACAAAGTTGACTGGGCATCAGTGAACTTCATGGTGCAAGCAATCATGTGGCATACAAGAGAATTCCTGGAAGTGTGGTTTTCCATGAACAACTTTGTGAACAAACACATAGACTTCGATCCTATTTATGAGCCGATGTGGGCAAAATTCCAAACCGCAACACACAAAGTTCGCCACACAGACAATCAGTGACAAGATTTCCTTCCCATGTCACAATCAAGTTTCTGAAATGATCCATCCCTTTGCCTCTATAGGCCTGATCCACTGAGTTCCTCCAGCAATTTATTTTTCCTGCATATTAGGTAGTCTCTTTTGTCCCTAAACTTCCAGTTGTGTGTCATACTAACTGTCCAGCCCACTCCCACTCTAAACTTTAAGTCCCTGACCTCCATTAAGACTCAATGTAATCTTAAGGAACTGCTCCTTTTCTGGGAATGTTACAGCCTTCAGGACTCAATGTCAAATTCAAAATTTCAGGTGTGTTTATTTCCTCCATGTATATCCATAAATTTGTTCTAAGAAGTGATGATTCTAGGATGGTTTATTCTATTTCAGCTTTTGGTACCACCTCCAGTTTTCTTACCCATGTAACCGGGTGACCATCAGATCTAATTCAGTATCGTTAAATGTGCACTAGCATCTGGGTAATGCTAGAATAGTTGTCTGTGCCTTTAAGGGAGATGGTGATGTCAGTATGCACGCACAGGATAGTGGGGAGACCATTTTGTTTCCTGCTGAAGACGTGGTAGGGCATTGGAATTGGGTCCTCCCAGAGTGTGCTGGGCATGGTGAGGAAAGGTGAGCATTAATTGACAATATCCATGTGAATTCGTTTTTGCTTGTTGGCGGATCGAGAATATCAGTAATTTGACATGTTTTACGTGTGGATGCTTTAGATTTCCACGAGTGAAGAAATCGATGGTAGGTAGCGTGACTTATACCAAGTTACTTACCATCCAAGTAGGTCAGTCTTCCTATAATTTAACTACCAGGAAATACCTTGTAAAAGTTGTGCCAAAGTGTACCATTTGTCTAACTTTATTGTATCAGGACTGATTGTGCATGTAACTGCGTAACATGAATGTTTAGTCTCTGTTCGGAAGTTCAGCACGTGTGTATGTCTTAGATGAGATGTATTCGCTTACATTTTTCGCTGTTATGTATAAGATGCAGGGTGAATGGGATTCTAATGTTGTTTGTATTGTGTTCCTTCAGAATTGCCACCACCGTATTAGTACCGTATTAGTTCTGGTATTTTTTATACTGCATACACAATTCTGTCCATACACAAGGGGTGTGGAGTGAAAGTTAAACTGAGATTGTAATGGCAAGAACTGGTTGTAAATTCATTCGTTTTGTTTCGCGACCCTCTTCTGGCACTTAAACATCGAAAACCAATAAAGGAATTAAAACCCAAAAAAGTCTTTGTTATCCTGAGTGTGTACTTTTCCCCAGGCTACAAAACCCAATTTGTCAACCCTCAGATATGATCAGCAACATCTCCAGCCACACTTTTATGCCTTACATCTGCAGTGATCATTCCGATGCATGGGCGTGATCATCCTTGAACCTTTTGTTCCAAGACAGATTAGACCTCCCTCCAGACTGTTGATTTCCTTTGACAGCTTGCCACTACCTAAGACATTTGAATTGATTTTTAAGATAAGTCCAACAGTCAGATGATTAAAACTGAATTAGATATGTCTAAATAGAAACAAAAACAAAATGTTTACAACAATTAAAATAAATTTAATTGAAGCACTAACATCATCATGGCTTGGCTTCATGAATGAAGATTTAAGAAGGGGGCTGCCCATGTCTTCTGCAGTCTCGCTGGTGGCTGACGAGGCCACTACAGGACAGGCAGGTCCAGCCACAGCAGGTGCAAGGGAAATTCTGTTCTGGGTTTGGTGCTGCTGTGTCACGGTTCTTCCTCCTTCTCCTTTTGTCCTCAATGCCAGCCCTATGTGCGTTCTCGAAGGAGGAGACAGACTGGTGAATGATGTGTTGCCAGGCCTCGCGATCGGAGGCTAGATTAGACCACTGGCGATGGTCAATATGATAGGCACTAAGGGATTTCTTCAGAGAGTCCTTCTACCTCTTCCTTGGTGCCACTCTTTCACGGTGGCCAGTGAAGAGTTCGCCATACAGCACAGTCTTGGGCAGGTGATGATCCTCCATCCTGGAGACGTGCCCTGCCCAGCACAGCTGCATCTGCAACTGCATGGCCTCGATTCAACAGCATACCTCTGAAGAAGTCCTAGGGTTTTCCACAAAGAAGAACAAGGACTGGTTTGATGAAAACAACCAGGACATCCAAGAATTGCTGGCAAAGAAGAGATCTGCCCACCAGGCGCACCTTCCTCAGCCGTTGTGTCCTGAAAAGAAAGCAGCTTTCTGCCTTGTATGCAGCAACCTCCAGTGCAAATTTCAGGAGATTCAGAACGTGTGGTGGACCAACCTCGCAAAGAGAACTCAGCTTTGCGCAGACACCAGTGACTACAGAGAGTTCTATGAAGCCCTGAGAGCGGTGTACAGCCCTTTGCACCAGGTCCAGAGTCACTTGCACAGTGCAGAGGGTCAGGCGCTCTTCACAGACAAGACGTCCATCCTGAACCGCTGGTCGGAACATTTCCAGACTCTCTTCATCGCCAGCCGCATCGTCCAAGACTCAGCAATTCATCGCATCCCACAACAGCCAGAGAAAATAGAACTGGACAAGATTCCAACCCTAGAAAAGCTCTAACAAATAGTTTTTAAAAGAAATCAAAATTTAGTAAATTAACTGAATCACTTTTCTTCTTGGAGTTGCTGGCCCTATTCAAATGGAGGCAACAATATCCTTACACAGGCCGTTAGAAACTAAATAAAGAAATTAAAAGTGGGAAATACCAGGTGTGTGTATATTTTTAAAAAATCCGTTTCCACTATATGTGTCAGAAAATGGCCCAAGAGCAGAACAGTGGAAATGATTCAGCAGTAACGGATTACTTTAATATTAGACAGCGAAATGACAAGCCACGTGATGGTAATGGACCAGCAGCACTTTCACATTCCAGCTGAACTCCATCTTGAGGGTCCTGGATTCCATGGTGTAATCCAGCATGGAGCATGGGCCTTGACACAGACAAACTATCAGACCAGCTGCCTCCCTTCCACTTCCAGGGTGGTCTGAAAACCCAACGCATCTCAATGGTGAAATCCACTTATTTGTTAGAAAGTGGGTGTTTATGGTACCAGTTAATGGTGTCCCAGGTCAAAACTCACCCAGTCAAGAGAAAGATTGGGAAGGAGATCATGGCCTGGTTGATCGAATACAAAGATGGCTGGAGCTTGAAGTATAAAATGCACTGGGACAGGGAGTTGCAGCCTCATGTTGAAGATCCACCCAAGCATTCAGGCATGAGAATCAAGAGCTCAGAGGGAGGAAGTTGACTGGCATGGAGTTGCTGAACTGAGGCAGTGAATTAGAAGAGTGGTGAGCAGATCGTCGGTGATTTCCTGCTGTTTCTGGATTGTGTACTTGTGTCAGCTGATGACTTCCTTTGTGAATGAGTTAATTGAGGATTCATCCATCCTTTTAGGAAGTGTAGAGGAGGCTTGACCCAGAAGCAGAACAGGGATTATTCAGCAGTAACAGATGACTTTAATATTAGACAGCAAAATATCAAGCCACGAGCTGCCACAAACCAAAAGAGAACAGATACTAAACACAACAGGCAGGTAGGATGAGGCTGACTAGTCTGATGAGTGAATAAAGAGTGTGGATGAGATCTGGGATTAAATAGGCTGCAGGCAATATGTCTGGAATGAGCAACAGGTGAATCCTATTAACTGGGTGGATACTGGGAGGAGCCTGCAGGAGCAGGGCTGACAGTAAGGTCAGTCATGTCAACACAACTCAGTTTTTCTCCTTCTGCAGGGACTGTCTGATCTGTTGGGCAAAGTCAACACTCTTTTTACTTTTAATTCCCTGCTATAGCTCTGAAACATTATTTCACAGCTTTTACGTAATAATTGTGGGGTGGGGGACGTTGGGGTTCTAATATTTAACTGTCATTCATTCTTTGTGACACTTCTCTGGTTTTGTGGATGTTTGCAAAGAAAAAGAATTTCAGGATGTATATTGTATTGATTTCTCTGACATTAAATGTACCTATTGAATAGCTCATTATATGTAAACCTTGACTTAACCCTAACAGTGACATTCCCTTTGTGATTTCCATACTTTCATCACCTTCTCTGCAAATTGAAACTAATTTGCATTTACTCCCAGTTCAGACAAAGTGTTTGACATGAAACATCAGCACGATTTCTTTTCTTCAAATGCTACCTGACTTGCTGAGCATTTACTGTATTTCAATATTTTAATTTCTGATTTGCAGAACTTCTAACTTCTATGCTTTCAGTTACTTGGGAGGAGGAATGGTGTGATGATGCAACCCTACTTGACCGTAGTCAACGCTGCGATTGGGATTGTGGCAGATCCACCTGCAACTCATTATGTTTGTTATGCTCTCGGGTAGTGACTTGGTGAAATATAAATCTATTTCAGAGAATATAAAAAAGAAAAGTAAATGCTTGATCAATATTACCTCACATCTAAGGCTGTCAAATAATTAAATTTTTCACTTGCCATTTCTAGTTCTGTCATGGTCCGGTCCGTAAAGTCCATGTTCCGGTTCACGGTCCGGTCCATGGTTCCTTGTTCCAGGGTTCTGGTTTTCCCCAGTTTCTGTTGTGGGCACATGATTCTCATTTTGGGGCTGACACATAAATACCTCTGCAAACCAGGGATTCCTGGCTGGACGGTCCTGTTCCCCTCCCTGTCTTTTTCCCCCTTGCCTGACTCTCTACCTGGATACCTCGCCTGACTCTGTCTGCTCACCCAGCCAGGATACCCACCCCCCTGTATACCCTGCCTGTATCGCTGAAGGTTTACTGCCGGAGCAAGACCGGAGCCTTGTTAGGTCAAAATAAGGAACTGTCTTTTGTTATGTGGAATTGTCTCTCTGTGTCCTCGCCTTCACTAGGTGGGTTCGGCTGTTTGCCACTACCTAGTGTTGGGATCTGTCTCTTCACATTCAGTGTTCTGTGTATGAGTCCTGGCCCTACGTCCTGTTCCCAAGGAGGGGTCCTGGCTCTGTGTTCCGTGCTCCCGTCTCTTCTAGTTCAAGACTCTGTCCTCCTGAAGGCCTTCGTCCAGTCCGTGCCCAGTCCAGTCCTATCCGAGTCCTGTCCGTGTGCCTTTACCTGTCCTTGTGTCTCGCCCTACCCAGGAGTTCCTCACCCAAGCCATGTCCAGTCCTGTAGCCTCGTCTTGTCCTCACCTAGTTCTGGAGTCCAAGCCGGAGTCAAGTCCCAGGTTCTGGGTCCTTGCCCAGTCTCTGACTCGGAGTTCATACCCAAGACTCGAAGTACCCTAGACCCAAGCCTCAAGACCACGAGCCTGCCTCCAAGCCTCAAGGCTCAAGGCCCCGAGCCTGCCTCCAAGCCTTAAGCCTCAAGGCCCCGAGCCTGCCTCCATCCTCATACCTCAAGACCCCAGCCTCCAGTCCTGCAGTCATGTCATGTCCATGCCTGGTTCTGGGGCCCGAGCCCAAGGCAAGGCCTAGGTTCTGGGTCCTTGTCCAGTCTCTGGCTCGGGGTCCAAGCCCAAATCTACGTTCTTGTCCCTGGCTCTTTGTCTGTATCCTGTCACATCCCCACTCAAGTCAAGTATTGTTCCTTGTACTTCAGTGTCTGTGTCTTGCATTTGGGTCCATTCCCAATGCCCCTATTGTGACAGAACAACCCAGCCAGACTTGGACCCAGCGACACAGACACTGTTGTTTTACTCTTGCCTTCCTGATTCTCTGCTATTCAATGCCCCTCCCCCCACCGACCCGTGTCGCCCATAGTCTGGGAAAAGTTTTTGGGTCGCCAGGACACCCCATGGGGGTGGGGGGAGGTACTGTCATGGTCTGGTCCGTGGAGTCCGTGTTCAATTTCACGGTCCGGTCCATGGTTTCTTGTTCTGGGTTTTCTGGTTTTCCCCAGTTTCTGCTGTGGGCACATGTTTTGGGGCTGAGACATAAATACCTCTGCAAACCAGGGATTCCCGGCTGGACTGTCCTGTTCCCCTCCCTGTCTTTCCCCCCCCACCCTTGCCTGACTCTCTGCCTGGATGCTGCGCCTGACTCTCTGCCTGCTCACCCAGTCTGCATACCCTCCCATATACCCTGCCTGTATCGCTGAAATTTTACCGCTAGAGCAAGACTGGAGCCTTGTTAGGTCAAGATAAGGAACTGTCTTTCGTTGTGTGGAATTGCCTGTCTGTGTCCAAGCCTTCGCTAGGCAGGTCCGGCCGTTTGCCACCACCTTGTTATAGGATCTGTCTCTTCCTGTTCAGCATTCTGTGTATGAGTCCCAGCCCTACGTCCTGTTCCAAAGGAGGAGTCCTGGCTCTGTGTTCCGTGCTCCTGTCTCTTCTAGTCCAAGGCTCCGTGCTCCTGAAGGCCCTTGTCCAGTCCGTGCCTAGTCCAGTCCTATCCGAGTCCTGTCCATGTGCCTTTACCTGTCCTTGCGTCTCGCCCTACCCAGGAGTTCCTCACCCAAGCCATGTCCAGTCCTGTAGCCTCGTCTTGTCCTCGCCTAGTTCTGGAGTCCGAGCCCGAGTCAAGTCCCAGGTTCTGGGTCCTTGTCCAGTCTCTGGCTCGGGGTCCAAGCCCAAGTCTGCTTTCTTGTGCCTGCTCTTTGTCTGTATCCTGTCATGTCCCTACTCAAGTCAAGTATTGTTCCTTGTACTTCAGTGCCTGTGCCTTGCATTTGAGTCCATTCCCAATGCCCCCGTTGTGACAAGTTCATTGCTGAATCATTCTAGTTCATTCTTTGTCACACTTCAAATTTTCATAACAGACTTATTGTTCTTTTTCAATTCTCCCTGCACCCTTACTTTGAATTTAATCCCACATTTAGTTCTTTGGGAAAAATCTAATGATTAATGATTAGTGAAACAAACAGCAATGCAGGTATGAGGTATCCAAGCATGAAATAATTCAGTACAAGCTATCAGTGTGATTATTGTTCACAATTAATTAGGTATAATAGTGCAGGCAGTACATGTGCTAATATCTCCAAAAGAAGCAATAAACAACAACTATAACTCCTCAAAGAGATGAACGTGATGTCTGCACTTTGAACAGCAATACCAGTCGATGCAGCCAGGCACACGGACATGAATGTGCACAGCTTCAAGCTCGAGAGGAACTTTAATAAGACTGCCAATTCCAGTCGATGTGAACGACTGCTGCACAGCAGGAAGTGTCCAGATGTCAATAGCAAAAGATTCAAGTGAAGCAAAAAAATGAGCATTTCACAAATGCTATTTTTTTTCAAAGAAAGCGCAAATAGACTGAAAGGAAATGATAAATCATCTAGAAGATAATTATAACAAAGAGTGTATTATCTACAAGTGAACAGTACATCAGTTATTTGCAGCAACAACCCTTCAAAGAGATGTGCCAGCAACTGTGATACTCAATAACAAACTCAAAAGACAATGCTATACACTTGACTAATTACATTAAAAGGTATTAGGTTATAATTACAGCTAAGCTGTCACTCTTTGATAAGTTAGCCAAGTAATCACTGCACTGGGCTAATCCAGCTGATTCATTGGTGATGTCCCTTCCATCACATAAGAGGTGGCAATACTCACTGATGATTAGAGAATGTTTAATTTCATTCACAACTCCTCAGTAAATGAAGCATGTAAGAGAGGATTAGAACTATCCTCCCACTAATCACTGCACAGCTTCTCAACCCTGAGATGCCTCCAGTTTCAGAGCCTAATCTTCTAATCTGCTGAACCCAGCATGATCCTCCCAGACCCAGACCTTGACATCTTACTCCTCCCAGCTCCACAGACTCCAGGACTCAGTTCCCTCATTGTTACTCCCTTACACATCATCCTAGTTTCTTGTTACCTTCCCTCGTATCTGCAACGTCTGCTCATTGGGGCCAGGCTACTGATTCCTACATCACACTCCAACCTGGCTACAACTGGGCCTAGGGCTGCCTGTTATCCCAAACTCTGTTGCAGGAGGCTAACAGTGAAAATTCTCCTTGAGGTCCTGTGGCTGTGCCTTAGTAGCAGATCCTTTGTGAGTAAATACAACTTCCAGGTTTATCAGTTTAAATTCTGTTGTAACAATAAATTCAATCAATTGGCTTAACGGGTATAATAGCATTATGTTTATGTTGCTGGATTTGTACATATATCGGACAAATGATTTTTACTTCAAAACCCATCAAAGCAATCAGAAGTACAAATCAATTGATTAAGTAAATCAGGCATTTTAATGAAAAAGGTACATTTATTGTACTGGTTATTTAGTAACAGATAAGCTGTTTCATGAATGCTCTTTGGGAAAGGGCTACTCTCATCCTTGCTTGGCCTGATCTCAGTGTGACTCCAGAACCACAAGCAAGGTGATGGACTTTTGCCTGCGTTCGGAACTGACCCACTGAGTTCAAAAGCAACTGGTTATGAGCAGCAAACACTTTGCCAGCGAGTGAACAAAATAAATTAATACAGACAAACATTTTTCTCAACTGGCACCTAGCACTGTTTCAAACTGTGGGATTTTATTCATCTTCCTCTAATTCTGGCCTCTTCCATATTCCAGATTTTAGTTCACTGATTTTATTCCCTCCTTTTAGATATATTCCTTTTGCAACTTTGAATCAAATTTTATTTGTTTCCTCTCACCCTTAAGTGTTTTGGAATATTTCACTTTGCTAGAAGTGATACATACTGTAAACACAAATTCTTCTTATAAATTTGAATACAACATCTAGCCTTAAATATTAATTTAATATAGTGGATAGAACATTGAACAATAGTTAGCACAATGTCTGTGCTATTATGTCAAACTATACTAATCGCATATACCAACAGTAACTGCTAGCCTTGTCAGCCAATGTTATTATTCAGTGAATGAATAAAATTGGGGTGCCATGGGAGTTTAGTGGTTAGCACAACATTTTTCAGTACCAGCGACCCAGGTTCAATTTCAGCTGCCATGTTAGTTTCCTCCAGGTTCTCCAGTTGCCTTCCATGTTCCAAAGACGTACTGGTTGCTAGGTTAACTGGTCATCATACATCGTCTGGTGATTAGGCTGATATTAAATTGGGGGTTGCTGGGCAGCTCGGCTCTAAAGGACCAGAGGGGCCTACTCTGTGCTGTATCTCAATAAATTAAAAAAAATTAATAAACACTGTTGTATACTTATTGTATACTTATTGTCAATGGCATGTTTCATTCACTTTCTACTAATTTAAAAAATGCTCTCATATATGCACAGGGAGCTCATGTGCCACATAGTTGTCCAATAAATATTCGATCTATATTAGCCCTAAAATCGCTAGAGTCAGCAGTGAACTTGGTACAAAATCTTCATGAGGCTATAATTATTACGATTGGATCTGCCAGTCTTTCAGATTTTAAGAATCAATATTTCTAACTCCTAATAAAATTCTGCATTCTGTGTCTGGTGACTTCATTGATTTCACTTGATGCTTTGCAATAAATGACCAAACTTTTATTTCATTAAATGAAACCAAATATTCTGAATAATAAAGAAGAATTATATATAAAAATCCCAAACATGAGAAAATCTACAGATGCTGGAAGTTGAAGCTACACACACAAAATGCTGGAGGAACTCATCAGGCCAGGCAGCAACTGTTGGTAAGAAAGTAAACAGTTGACATTTCAGGCCGAGACCCTTCAGCAAGTCTGGAAAAAAAGATGAGTAGTCAGAGTATGAAAGTAGGGGGTGGGGAGAAAGAAATTCAGGTGGTAGGTGATAGGTGAAACTGGGAGGGGAGGGGTGAAGTAAAGAGCTGGGGAGTAGATTTGTGGAAGAGATAAAGGGCTAGAGCAAGGGAATCTGATAGGAGAGGGTAGAAAACAGTGGGAGAAAGGGAAAGGGTTGGAGCACCAGAGGGAGGTAATGGGCAGGTGGGAGCTAAGGTGCAAGAGTGAAATAGGAATGGGGAATGGTAAAGGGGAGGGGGGGCATTTGGCAGGTTAGAGAAATCGATGTTCATTCTATCAGGTTGGAGGCTACCTAGACAGAATATAAAGTGTTGCTCCTTCAGCCTGAGTGTGGTCTCATCACAGCAGTAGAGGGGCCCATGGACTGTCCTGTTGGAATGGGAATTGAAGTGGGGACACTGGGTGATCCTGTTTTGTCCAGCAGATGGAGCATAGGTGCTCTGTGAAGTGGTCTCCCAATCTAACTCAGGTTTCACCAATACACAGGAGGTCAGATCAGATACAGTAGAGGACCCCAACAGACTCACTGGTCAAGTGTCACCTCACCTGGAGGGACTGTTTGGCGCCCTGAATGGTAGTGAGGGAGGAGGGGTAGGGGCAGATGTGTCACTTGTTCTGCTTGCAAGGATAAGTACCAGGAGGGAGATCAGTGGGGAGGGACGAATGGAGAAGGGAGTCACATAGGGCTCGATCCCTGCAGAAAGTGGTAGGTGGGTGGGGAGAGGGAACAATGTGCTTGGTGGTGGGATTCTGTTCGAGATGGTGGAAGTTGTGGAGAATTATGTGCTGGATTATTTTTACATAAGAATGATAATTGTGTTCTACAGACCTGAAAGAACAAATAATTCCTTTTGTCCTGTAGCATCCAATAGAAAATGTATAGAGCTTCTTCACCCTGCATTTTTGCTTGGATATTATTACTGACACATTGGATTATTTCCACAGCCCATTAATGTGCATAGTTTAGAGTTAAACCTGCTGATAACCTTGAAATATAAAACAGGGGGGGAAGTTGAGGCAGATATTAAACTGGGACACTAAGCTGTGTGACACATACTCAGCACTGAAGCATGTCCGTTGCTGGAGGTCCTTAACTATTCCTGACAATAATAAGCCAATGCCAATGCCAATCATGCTTTTGATTGTGTGCCATTCATACAGATCATGCCATACTTAAGTGTATCAAAGTGGCAAAAAGAACAAACAGCGCTGAATATAGAGCAACACACATAAAAAATGCTGGTGAACGCAGCAGGCCAGGCAACATCTCTAGGAAGAGGTACAGTTTACATTTCGGGCCGGGACCCTTCGTCAGGACTAACTGAAAGAAGAGCTAGTAAGAGATTTGAAAGTGGGAGGGGGAGGGGAGATCCAAAATGATAGGAGAAGACAGGAGGGGAGGGGTGGATCTAAGAGCTGGAAACGGAAAGGATCGTGGGACGGGAAGCCTGAGGAGAAAGAGAAGGGAGGAGGGGAGCCCGGAGGGTGGAGAGCAGGCAAGGAGTTATAGTGAGAGGGACAGAGGGAGAGAAAAAGAGGGAGAGAAAAAAAAGGGGGGGAAATAAAAAATATATAAAATAAATAAATAAAGGATGGGGTGTGAAGGGGAGGAGGGGCATTAGCGGAAGTTAGAGAAGTCGATGTTCATGCCATTAGGTTGGAGGCTACCCAGGCGGAATATAAGGTGCTGTTCCTCCAACCTGAGTGTGGCTTCATCTTTACAGTAGAGGAGGCCATGGGTGGACATATCAGAATGGGAATGGGACATGGAATTAAAATGTGTGGCCACTGGGAGATCCTGCATCCTCTGGTGGACAGAGCGTAGGTGTTCAGTGAAACGGTCTCCCAGCCTGCGTCGGGTCTTGCCAATATATAGAAGGCCGC
The DNA here is from genome assembly GCF_963921235.1 of Mobula hypostoma. Lineage (NCBI taxonomy): Eukaryota > Metazoa > Chordata > Chondrichthyes > Myliobatiformes > Myliobatidae > Mobula > Mobula hypostoma. Next base: position 62,167,808 of record NC_086097.1, on the reverse strand, counting down.
ATCGGGAACACCAGACGCAGTATATCACCCCAGCCGACTCACAGGTGAAGTGTCGCCTCACCTGGAAGGACTGTCTGGGGCCCTGAATGGTGGTGAGGGAGGAAGTGTAAGGGCCATAAGTGGAACATCTTTTCTTTCTGTTGGCCATCCATTCATTGTAATGTCTCTTAGCATTTGCATTTCAGTATCATCTGCAGTTGCTTTCCCGAACATGTTCAACTTCTCCTCAGAGATGGGTAGTGAGGTGTAACCCAGTTGACCTCCAGCTCTCTTCCTAGCAACTCTTCCTTTTGCTCTTTGAGGTAAGCACGGCTCAAAGCATCAGCGATGTACAGTTCTTTTCCTGGCTTATAGGTGACTGTGAGAGTGTACCTCTGTAGCCTGAGAAGCATTCTTTGCAGCCTCATAGGAGCTTAGTAGAGTGGATTTTTGAAGATGCTCTCAAGTGGTTTGTGATCACTCTCAACCTGGATTTCTTTGCCATATACATATTGGTGGAACTTCTCACACCCTTAAACTATGGCAAGTAATTCCTTCTCGATTTAAGCATACCAGCATTGACAGTCTGTAAGTGCTCATGATCCATATGACACAGGCCTCCCATCCTGCAGTATAACAGCTCCTATTCTCTCCGAACTGGCATCAACAGACATTGTCACTGGTTTATTAACATCATAGAACTTGAGTGCTGGTGCATTGGTAACCAACTGCTTCAATGTGTCAAACTTTTCTTTTGTTCGTCTTCCCAATGCCATTCAGTGTTGCTCTCTAGTAGCTTTCGGAGTAGAGCGCTGACCTCTGATAAGTTGGGAATGAATTTGGCAAGATACCCATGCCCATGAACCTCAATAGTTCTTGCTTGTCTTTGGGTGGTGGTAGCTGTACCACAGCTCTGACCTTTTCATCATCAGCGCTGAGTACATGACCTATGTATTTAATCTCTGTAGTTCTGATCTTACGTTTACTTTTACTGAGTTTTAGGTTGTACTCACGTGCTCTGTCTAGGAGCTTCCTCAGTCTCTGATCATGTTCCTCAATTGTGTCACCCCATATCAGCAAACCATCAGTGATGTTGACCACCCCGTCCAGGCCTTCAATCATTTGTGCCACGGATCTCTGGAATACCTCTGATGCAGAAGAAATCCCAAAGGGTTGGTGCAGGAAATGATATCTCTGTATGGGCGTGATGAAAGTACATAATTTGGAACTTTCTTCATCCAGCTTGATTTGCCAGAAACCTTGATTTGCATCTAATACTGAAAAGTATTTTGCATTAGGCATGCAGGAGACAACCTCTTCAACCGTGAGCAGCGGATAGTGCTCTCTTTTGATGGCTTGGTTGAGATCTTGTGGATCCATGCAAATCCTCGTCTTTTTTTCTGTGACCACTGTCACAATACTATTCACCCAGTCGGTCGGTTCTATTTGTCTTGTTACGACTCCCATCTGTTCCATTCTGTGCAGCTCCTCCACTACTTGATCCCTGAGAGCTACTGGAATCTTTCTTGGAGCATGCACGACTGGTGCAATAGTTGGATCAATCTGGATATGTTGTTTCCCTGGTAAACATCCTAATCCAGAAAACAAGTCATCTAAGTCTTTGAGAATGTCATTTTCTTTTTCAACACCAAAGATTCACTTCACCAAGCCTAGCTTTGCACATGTTGCTTTGCCCAGTATTGTTGGAACATGTTGCTGTACTATTTCAAACTCCATCTTATATTGTTGACCTTTGTACACACAGGTGAGTGCTTTTATCCCCAGTGGTGCCGTCTTGTGGCCGAAACATGCAACAAGCTTGCAGGTGGATTTTCTCAGTCTTCCTCTGATGTCCAGAGAGTTGAACGTTTCTGCAGACATTACATTGCACTTTGCCCCTGTCTCAAGCCTAAATGTCACATTCCTCCTGTTCATTATCAGATCTTGAGTCCAATCATCTTCATCCTCCATCTCTGCATTGTCAATATTCTTGATGCATACCACCTGTCCCACTTCAACTGTGCCAATGAACATGTCACTGTTGCCCTCACTCTGTTCCACAGCATGCATTTTCCTTGCGTGCTCCTTCAATTTGCACATCCTTGCAAAGTGATTTCTTTTCTGGCATAACTTGCATGTCTGACCAAAGGCTAGTCATTTTCCGTACCCATGTTCATAACCACATCTGTTGCAGTTAACTTCCTTTTGATCATCCTGTGGAGCTGACTTTGTCCTACTCTTGTCAGTTTTCACAGTTTTTATTTTGTGCACTTCAATCTCTTCATTGAGCACTTTAACCTGACTTGACGTGATCTCGCTGGCACGGCAAACGTCAATCCGCCTCTCTCAATAGCCTGCCTCTCACTTGATCATCTCGTATGCCACATACAATCCTGTCACGTATTAATGAGTCATGCAGTTGTCCGAACTCACAGTTTTTTGCCTTGCTCTTCAAATCTGTTAAATAGGCGTCTGTGGTCTCTATTGGTCCTTGAGCCCTCGTGAAAAACCTGTGTCGGATGTACGGTAGGTTTTTTCTCGGTTCGCAGTAATCTTTAAACTTTTTCTTCAACACTTCAATTTAATCTTGCTCATCATCTTGGAAGACAAACGTGTTGCAAACTTTTATTGCCTCTTCCCCCGCCACATGCAGAAATGTAGCACATTGCACTTTCTCCATCTTTTCAGCTACGCTGGTAGTTGTGCAAAACAGCTCAAACTTCTGAATCCATATTTTCCAGTTCTCAGCAAGATTACCTTGTAGGCTTAAACTTGATGCTGGCTGTAACTGTGACATCTTTTACGTGTCTTCTCTTCCTTTTTATTTTCTTTGTGATTTCTTCTGACACCATGTAATATTGATGTGACTTGAACAACCACGTTTATTCAACAGACTTCCATTTTTACTTCTCTACGTCCTGACATCATACGCACTCTTACACCACGAATACTCACACAATACATTACAGTAACCATTAACCAATCATCAGTTGGATGTTGATCCAATGGGATGAAGCTTACATGTGGACCTGTGGAGTTGTCTACATGGATTTGAGTAAGGCTTCTGACAAGGTCTCTCACATGGGAGGGTCATCCAGAAGATTAAGATGCATGGGATCCATGGTGAATTGTCAGTCTGGATTTTGAACCGGCTTGCCCATTGAAGACAGAGGGCTATGGTTGAAAAGACTTATTCCAGCTGAAGACCTATGATTTGTGATGCTCCACAGAGTTCTGTGCTGGGACCTCTGCTATTTGGAATGTATATAAATGACCTGGATGAAAATGTAAATGGTTGTGTTAGTAACTTTACAGATGATATGAAGATTTGTGGTTTTGTGGATTGGACAGAAGACTGGCAAAGAATCTAACAGGATATAGATCAGTTGCAGATATGGGCGGAGAAATGGCAGATGTGAAGTGGACAAATGTGAAGTGTTGCATCATGGTAGGTCAAATGTAATGAGATAGTACACTGTTAAGGGCCAGACCTACCAACCTACCTACTGATACCAACCTACTGCCCTCTTGTGGTAAACCACATACATAGGTTGTAACTGGGTTACCTGTCTGGACTCGCCTCTCTGCTGACTGCTCCTGTGGCTTCTCACACAGACCCTTGAATAAAGGTGATTGTGTCACTGCTCCTCCCTCAGTCCAGGACAGATATTCAGCATGGATGTGGGTCCATTTTACTGTTACAAAAAGCCTTTCAGTATTTACTCTACTTCTAGTCTTTTGGAGTAATTGACAGTGCATCAATTTTATTAACAGTAATTTTAAAGCATGGAACACGTCCTGAGACCCGACAAGCTAGATCTCGGCCCGCAAACACCTGAAGCCAGAAACACTTTCGAACTCTGGTTGGCCTGCTTCGAATCATACCTGGAGGACATTGAAGTGACCGAGTCAGCCGCGAAGCACAGAGTTCTCCTCTCCAGGGTCAGTCCACGGGTCTACTCAATGATTCAAGACCAGCCGAGCTACGATGGCGCGATGAGCGCCCTCAGAAGACAATACCTGTGGCCGGTAAGCACTGTCAATGCGCGACATCGCTTAGTGATGCGGCAGCAGCAGCCCAGAGATTCGAGCACTGAGTTCGTCCGGGCCCTACAGACACTCGTGCGGGCCTGCGATTGCCGGGGGCTGATGGCCGAAGAGTATGCGGAGCTCCTAGTAAGAGACGCCTTCTTCACAGGGACCAAGTCAGTATATGTGTGCCAGCGGCTGCTGGAACACACCCATCTTAGCTTACGTTCAGCGATTGAGTTGGCTGACACACAGGAGGCCGTTCAGCACAACTCTGAAGCTCTACAGGCACGTGATCTCCCGACGGCCTCGTGGACACTGCAGACCCCGCAACTCGCTGGCGAATCGACCATGGCTGCTGCCAGTTGCGAGTCCGCGAAGTGCTACTTCTGCAGACTTGAGAAGCACATGGAAATGCTGCCCGGCTTGAGAAGCTACCTGCTCCAGCTGCAGAAAGAAGGGCCACTTCGTCGAGGCCTGTAAGTCCAAACCACGAGCAGGATCGAGCAGCGCCGCAAGCGAGGCATGGTGGTCGCCATCTTGCCTGCACGCCGCCACCATGTGCAAGACATGGGGGCAGCCATCTTCCCTGCACGCCGCCACCATGTGCAAGACATGGGGGCGGCCATCTTGGTCGGCAGCACCTCCCACTGCCTACGACCAACGGGTGTTCACCACGCACCCCACCGTGCCGGGCCAAGACAGCGACTCAACCCTGGCTTCCGTGACCCTCGACCAAAGTGCTCCCCACCAGCTTGCAAGGTCAATGATGGACATCCTGGTGGAGGGGCACAGGACAAGCTGCCTGTTTGACACAGGCAGCATGGAGAGTTTTATCCACCTGGACACAGTGCAGCGTTGCGGACTCGCGATACGGCCGGTATCGTCAGAAGATCGTCATGGCTTCCAGGTCGCATACAACAGATATCCGGGGGGGGTTGTGTAGTGACGCTAGTGGTGCAGGGCACAGAATATCGAGATTTTTCATTACTGGTCATGCCTCAACTGTGTGCCCCTGTGCTATAGGGGCTCGAATTCCAGAGGCACCTGAAAAGCGTGACAATGCAGTATGATGGGCCCCTCCCACCAATCACTGTCGGAAATCCTCAGTTTTGTAGGAATACGTCACATACCCCGCTACTGACCACACACACACACACCAACCCGCACATCCCACCCAACATCATGCCAACAGCCGCACTATGGACACCGCTGGCGCCTCTCCACCCTCAAGATCCCTCCCCCACCGCTGTTCGCCAACCTGACCCCCGACTGTAAACCTGTGGCAACTAAAAGCAGGAGGTTCAGCGCGGGGGACAGAGCTTTCATTAAGTCGGAGGTGCAGTGGCTGCTCAGGGAGGGGGTCATTGAGGCAAGCACAAGTCCTTGGAGGGCGCAGGTGGTGGTTGTTTGGAACGGGGAGAAGAATAGGATGGTCGTGGACTATAGCCAGACCATCAATAGGTTCACGCAGCTCGACGCGTACCCTCTACCCCGCATCGCGGATATGGTCAATCAGATAGCACAGTACAAGGTGTACTCGACCATAGACCTAAAATTCGCTTACCATCAGCTCCCCATCCGCCGGGAGGACCGCCCTTACACTGCCTTCGAGGCGGACGGCAGGCTTTATCAATTCCTTCGCGTCCCCTTCGGTGTTACGAATGGTATATCTGTCTTCCAGAGGGCAATGGACCGGATGGTGGACCAGTGTCAACTGAAGGCCATGTTCTCATACCTGGATAACATCACCATCTGCGGTCACGACCAGCATGATCACGACAACATCCTCTGAAAATTTTTCCAAGCAGCCAAAGCTTTCAACCTCACCTATAACAAGGACAAGTGTGTATTCGGGACCACCCGACTTGCTATCCTTGGGTGTCTTGTGGGGGCCTTTGGGTGTGTTGACGGAGTCATTGGCCCTGACCCCGACCGTATGCGCCCCCTGTTGGAACTCCCTCTTCCCAACACCCTCAGAGCCCTCAAAAGGTGCCTGGGCTTCTTTTCATATTACGCCCAATAGGTCTCTAACTATGCAGACAAGGTCCACCCCCTGGTCAAGTCCACCACATTCCCCCTCTCAGCCGAGGCCTGTGCGGCCTTCAGCTGCATAAAAGGGGACATTGCCAAAGCAGCAATGCATGCGGTGGATGAGGTCATTCCCTTCCAAGTAGAGAGTGACGCCTCCGACTTTACGCTGGCTGCTACCCTCAACCAGGCAGGAAGACCAGTGGCGCTCTTCTCCCGTATCCTTCAAGGCCTGAAATTCGGCACTCCGCGGTGGTGAAAGAGGCCCAGGCCATAGCGGAAGCTATTAGGCACTATCTCGCCGGCAAAAAGTTCACCCTGCTGACTGACCAGCGCTCAGTCGCATTCATGTTTAGTAACCAACAGCGGAGCAAAATCAAAAATGATAAAATTCTGAGGTGGAGAATCGAACTCTCCACCTACAACTATGACATCATGTACAGGCCTGCGAAGCTCAACGAGCCCTCCGATGCCCTATCCCGGGGAACATGCGCCAGCGCGCAGATTGACCGGCTATTCACCCTACATGTTGATCTTTGTCACCCGGGGGTCACCCGGCTTTTCCACTTCGTGAAAGCCCGGAACCTGCCTTACTCCCTTGAGGAAATCAGGACAATGACCAGGGACTGCCAAGTCTGCGCAGAGTGCAAACCGCACTTCTACCGACCTGAAAAGGCACAACTCATCAAGGCCACCCACCCGTTTGAGCATCTGAGTGTTGACTTTAAGGGCCCCCTTCCCTCCACCAACCGCAATGTATACTTTCTTAACGTTATCGACGAGTACTCGTGGTTCCCCTTCGCCATCCCCTGCCCCGACACCACTACCACGTCAGTTATAAAAGCCCTGCACAAGCTCTTCACTCTGTTCAGATACCCATGCTATATCCACAGTGACAGAGGGTCCTCGTTTATGAGTGACGAGCTGCGCCAATACCTACTGGCTCGGGGAATTGCAACTAGTAGGACCACGAGCTATAATCCCCGGGGGAATGGACAGGTGGAGAAGGAGAATGCCATGGTGTGGAAAGCCACACTCTTAGCCCTCAGGTCAAAGGGACTTCCAGTCTCCCGCTGGCAGGAGGTCCTTCCCGAGGCACTCCACTCCATCCGCTCCCTGTTATGCACAGCCACCAATGCCACCCCTCATGAGCGACTCTTTTCTTTTCCCAGGAAGTTGACCACCGCGACCACCCTACCAACTTGGCTGATATCCCCGGGGCCAGTGCTGCTCCGGAAACATGTGAGGAGCAATAAATACTCCCCGATGGTCGAGAGGGTTCACTTACTTCATGCAAACCCCCAGTATGCCTATGTGGTTTTATCTGATGGGTGGGAGGACACGGTCTCCATCCGCGACCTGGCACCCGCAGGGGCACCGGGCCCCTACCCTGAACACTCCATGGTGACTATTAACCCCATACCCACTGATATATGTACCCACGAGACACTGCACACTCCAACCCCTACACAGACACCACACGACACTTCCATACCGGGCGCGACGCACACGCACGAGAGATTACCGACGCCTAACGTGCTGGCACCTGAAGTCAGGCCGGAGCCAGCATAACCGCCATCGCCGGTGCAATCACCGCCGGTGCTACGTAGATCACAGCGACGGACTCAACCGCCTGATAGACTTAACCTGTAAATATACTTGTTTTAAATATTGTCAGTCGCTGCACCCCGTGGGACTTTTTTTAAAAAAAAAGGAGGGGTGAATGTGGTAAACCATGTATATAGGTTGTAACTGGGTTACCTGTCTGGACATGCCTGGACACGCCTGTTTGCTGACTGCTCCTGTGGCTTCTCACACAGACCCCTGAATAAAGGTGATTGTGTGACTGCTCCTCCCTCAGTCCAGGACAGATATTCAGCATGGACGTGGGTCAATTTTACTGTTAATAAAAGCCTTTCACTATTTACTCTACTTCCAGTCTTTTGGAGTAGTTGATAGTGCATCACCTCTGCTGTGCCTATTGTCTTGTTTATTATTTATTGTAATACCTGCACTATTTTGTGCACTTTATGCAGTCCTGGGTAGGTCTGTAGTCTAGTGTAGTTTTGTGTTGTTTTACGTAGTTCAGTGTAATTTTTGTATTATTCACGTAGCACCATGGCGCTGAAAAATGTTGTCTCATTTTTATTGTGTACTCTGTTGAAATGACAATAAAAAGTGACTTGCCTTGACCCTTAACGGTATTGCTAAGACCATAGAGCGTAAGATATAGGAGCAGAGTTAGGCGATTTGGCCCAGAGATTGATCTAAGTTTTCCTCTCAGCCACAGTCTCCTGCCTTCTCCCTATATCCCTTCATGCCCTCACCAATCAACAATCTATCAACCTCTGCCTTAAATACACATAAAGACTTGGCTTCCACAGCTGCCCGTGGCAAAGAATGCCACAGATTCACCACTCTCTGGCCAAAGAAATTCCTCCTCATCTCTGTTATAAAAGGACTCCCCTTTATTCTGAGGCTGTGTCCTCTGGTCTGAGACTCTCCCACCAGAGGAAGCATTCTTTCCACATCCAGTATATCAAGGCCTTTCACCATTCAGTATGATTCAAATAGGTAATGCCTCAGAGGGATCTTGAGGTCCAAGTTCATCACTCCCTGAAAGTGGTTACACAGGTTGATAGGGTGGTTAAGAAGGCTAATGGAATGCTTATGAAATTAGTCGAGGCATTGAGTTCAAAAGTCAGGAAGTTATGTTGCATCTTTTTAAAGCTCTAGTTAGGCCTCATCTGGAGTTCTGATCAACTCACTATAGGAAAGGTATCATGGCTTTGGAGAGAGTGCATGAGGTTTACCGGGATGCTGCCTGGATTAGAAGATATGTGATAGAACAAGAGGTTGCAGAAATTCCGGTTGTTTTCTCTGGAGCAGCAGAGCCTGAGGGAATATTTGAAAAGGGTTTATAAGAGCATGAAAGGGATAGGTAGAGTAGACAGACTGTATCTTTTTCCCAGCGTTGAAATGTCTGATAACAGAGGGGATGAACTTAAGGTGAGGGGGCATAGTTTCATAGGAAATTAGTGAGGGGCAAGTTTTTTTACACATCAAGTAGTGGGTGCCTGGGGTGGTGGTAGAGTAGATACACTAGAGAGTTTTAAAAGAGATTTAGAGAGGCACATGAATGTGAGGAAAATGGAAGAATATGGGCATTGTGAAGGCAGAGAGGATTAGTTAGGTTAACCATTTGATTACTATGTCAATTGGATCACACAACATTGTGAGCTGCAGGACCTACTCCTCTGCTGTACTGTTCTAAGTTCTCTATTCGGATTGGCACATGGAGTACCACAGATCAATTCCTCTCTCACCTATAGCATCAGAAAGAACTTCTGAATGAATGGGTGTACCATATCCAGTTGTTCATTCTTAAACTTCTGCAAATATCATCCATGGGCAGGGAACTGAGATGTTTGTAGCTCTGGAGGAAGTTACAGAGATGGAGGAGTGTTTCTACAGAGGGACTGATAGATAAGGATAATGGTTGCTGCTTAATGGTAGGGTGAAGAGTGGATGTGACTTGATGCTAGAACAAGACTGGGGAGGAATATCAGTGCTGCGGATAATCTCAAATTTAAAGCAGCTAAACTTTTGAAATTGAAAGGAGGCAAATTAAATGTTATATGAATAAACCGATTTGGGCAGAGGCTATAGTATCATACAGGTTAAGTCACTGGACTAGCAGTCAGAGTTTTGTATCCTCAATCCAGAAATCTGATTTTCAATACCATTATGGCAGCTGAGATTTTATTTCAAGCAATTAAACAAAATCTGGAATAGAAAAAGGTCATCAATAATATACTGCCTCATTGTAGAAACCCACCTAGTTCAATGGACGTCCGTCACCCAAATTCTCCTGCTCATTCCTCAAAGCCATTCAAATTATTCTCTCTTGAGTCCCTGTATAATTCCCTTTTGAGGCCTCCCATATTTTACTCCCAATGACGTACACTTAATGTCCACTTTACTAGGTACAGCTGTACACCTAATTCCTAATATAAATACCTAATCAGCTCATCATGTAACATAAACTCAATGTATAAAATATGCAGTGTATGGGGTCTTTTTTTAAAATTTAAAATGGCTTCTTTTGTTATGTTATACTGGGGAATGCTGAGACAGTCTCTAACTAGACAGTTGCTTGGGTTATTAGAGATAGCAGGGTGCTATTAGCCAATGGGTAGTCATGTATCGTTTTGTTTTCGGATACCATGCTGTATCATAAGACTGGGGACGGGGGTTCTTGGCGGGGAGTCGGAGGAGAGATGGGGAATCGGAAGAGAGACGGGGAGGACGGTGGATGTGCGGGGGTTTTTGGCGGGGAGTCGGAGGAGAGACGAGGAGGACGGTGCATGGGGGTTTTGACGGGGAGTTGGAGGAGAGACGGGGAAGACGGTGGACGTGCGGGGGTTTTTGGCGGGGAGTCGGAGGAGAGACGGGGAGGACGGTGCATGGGGGTTTTGACGGGGAGTTGGTGGAGAGATGGGGAGTCGGAGGAGAGACGGGGAGGACAGTGGACGTGCGGGGGTTTTTGGCGGGGAGTTGGAGGAGAGACGGGGAGGACAGTGGAGAGACAGGGAGTCGGTGGAGAGACGGGGAGTCGGAGGAGAGATGGGGAGGACGGTGGAGAGATGGGGAGTCGGTGGAGAGACGGGGAGGCGGAGGAGAGACAGGGAGGACGGTGGAGAGACGGGGAGTTGGTGGAGAGACGGAGAGGCGGAGGAGAGACAGGGAGGACGGTGGAGAGACGGGGAGTTGGTGGAGAGACGGGGAGTCAGAGGAGAGACGAGAAGTCGGAGGAGAGACGGAGAGGACGGTGGACGGGGTTTTTGACGGGGAGTCAGAGGAGAGATGGGGAGGATGGCGGACGGGGTTTTTGGCGGGGAGTCGGAGGAGAAACGGGAGGATGGTGGAGAGATGTGGAGTCGGTGGAGAGACGAGGAGTCAGAGGAGAGACGGGGAGGACGGTGGAGAGATGGGGAGTCGGAGGAGAGACGGGGAGGACGGCGGACGTGCGGAAAGGCTCCGGTCGATCACTTCGGTGGTCCCGAGCCGTGAGTCGACAGGATCCAGGTGGTCGTCCAGATTCGATTGAGCTCCAATGGTAGTGCGCAAAGAACTTGGACTTTGATAATTGTTGGCGCCGTTTTTTTCCATTACTTTCCTTTCTATATCGAATTTATATTAATGTCATAGAATTAGTAATATCTGTAAAGTGTACTTGTTAAAATTTACTGGGTGCGCTGGCTGATGATTGATGTTTGGGATTGATTCGGGCGGCAACCGACCCTGTGGGGAGTGTTGAGACAGGTGCTGTGTAGGATTTCCCCTAGACATACACGAGCCAATATAACGGATCGTTACAAGTGGGGGCTACTGTCCTGGATTTGGATTTTCGGTAAAGCTGTAATAGTCGTCGTGTTAAGTGGTGTGAAGATGGATCGAGATAAGATTGTAAATTGGTGTGAATTGGAGGTGGTACCGGTGAATCATGCATGCATGCTAAGTGGGGTCGATTATTGCATTCCGGCAGAGGTACTGGTGCGAGGGTTGAGTTTGATTAAAGGTATCGGGCAGGTAGAACTTATAGCTAGTAGGGGTGGGAAAGAACTGGAGTCCAGATGGATGTTGGTGCGGACGAGTGCCGACGTCATGACTTTGGAACTACCAGCGACAGTCCACGTCCAGGGGGAGGCAGGGCCGTGGGGTCTCCACACCCTCCCGGAGGACGCAAGTGAGGAGGTGCCGGAGGAGGAGCTAGATGAGGCCCCAGGGGAGGTACCAGTAGCCAGGGGTGGAGGAGTGGAGTGGGAAGGCTTGGCCAGGCCCTATCCCCCTGGACGTGCTGAGACCTCTGAGTTAGCGGCTGCCATTACCTCCCTGGCGAGAAGGGTTGAGGGGCCCCGCCCGAAGCTGAGAATTTTCTCGGGAGCCAGGCCCACCCCGGGAGGGGAGGATGAATATGATACCTGGATTGAGGATACATCCCAGTTGTTAGAGGTGTGGCCAGTTTCGGATGAGGAAAAGAGACAGCGACTGGTGGAAACTTAAGGGGCGGGGCAGCCCGTGTGGTCTGGGATTTGAGAGCGGCACGCCCCTTCGGCTTCCCTATCGGAGTGTTTGGACGCTTTGGAGGAAGTGTTTGGACTGTCAGGAGATCCCTGGAAATATTTAGCGGAGTTTCAACAAATGGGGCAGAGGAGAGGAGACAAGCTCTCAGAATACGTTTTCCGGCTGGAAGGAAAGCTTACGGGGCTGCGGCGACGAGGGGTAGTGAGGGAGGACGAAGTGGCGAAGTTGAGGATGAGCCAGATATGTAGAGGTTCCCGGGAGGATGACAGGGTGGCTTGGAGTATCCGGCAGTCATTTAAGTGGAGACCCCCTCCATCATTCGGGCAGCTGATTAGAGAGGTACGGGCAGAGGAGAGTGCTTTGGGCCGACCAGGGGGCTCGGACCCCCGGGGATGGTCTTCAGCGGTTCAGGAGGTCGTAGCCGGGGTGAGATCAGAGAAATCTAAGGGGTCCCCGAGGGAGTGTATCGGGAGGAGAGAGGCGGCGGGTAGTGGGTGCTATAACTCTGGGAGAGAGGGGCATTTCCGGCGGGAATGTGAGTGGAAGGGGGTGTGCTACAGCTGTGGGGAAGCGGGTCACTTGCGCAGGGATTGTGAGAGATGAGATGCTCCGAGGGGGGAGGGCCCCCGGGCTACTAAGAAGGTAGAGGTATTGGGAAACTTAGGAGAGGCTCAGTGAGGGAATGGACTGGAGTCTCAGGAGGAACACGTTCCCAGAAACCCGCTATGGAACCCCAGAAAGAACAAGCCCAAATTCCGGATGGAGCACTGGTGAGACCTGAATTGCAGAGGCCCTCAGCTGTACAGGCACGGCGGATGGGGGTGATGGTAAGGAACATAACGGAGAGGGAGATCACCTTTAAGCGCGGGATGCCCCTCGTGCACTTGTTCCCAGTGATGGTGATGTCCAGCGCCCCCGTGAAGCCCACTGGAGGAAAACTATTGGAGAACGGGGGGCGGCTGACCGAGGAGGCCTTTAATTTTGAAGACTCCCCTGTACCGCCGGCGTATAAGAGCAGGCTGGTGGAGAAGATGCTGAAGTTAGGGGGTGTTTTTTCTCAGGGCGAGTTTGATGTGGGATGTTCCAAGAGCACTTGGCACACTATCCAAGTGACAAATGACACCACGTTTAGAGAAATGTCACGGCGATTGGCCCCAGCAGGTGTGGAAGATGTGCGGCAGCACTTGCGGCAGTTGAAGGATGCAGGGATTATCGCGGAGTCCCGAAGCCCCTATGCGTCCCCCATAGTGGTGGCAAGGAAGAAAAATGGGAAGGTACGCATGTGCGTGGACTACAGGACCCTGAACCGGCGCACTGTTCCCGACCAATATACGGTCCCGAGGGTGGAAGATGCCTTGGCCTGTCTGAGTGGGGTGCAGTGGTTTACCATATTGGATTTGCGGAGTGGGTATTCCTAGATTCCGATGAGTGAGACCGGTAAAGAGAAGATGGCCTTTATCTGCCCCCTGGGATTTTTCCAGTTCGAACGAATGCCCCAAGGCATCTCGGGGGCCCCAGCCACCTTTCAGCGGCTCATAGAGCAGACAGTGGGGGACATGAACCTGCTGGAGGTATTGGTGTACCTGGACGACCTGATAGTGTTTGGATCTACGTTGGAGGAACATGAGGAGCGGCTGCTGAAGGTGCTGAGTCGGCTGAAGGAGGAAGGGTTAAAACTTTCCCTGGATAAATGTCAGTTCTGTAAGACGTCGGTCAGCTATGTCGGGCACATAATCTCGCGAAATGGAGTGGCCACTGATCCGGGTAAGATAGCCGCAGTAACCACCTGGCCGAGACCTCAGAAGGTGAGCGCCTTACGCTCGTTTTTGGGGTTTTGCGGATATTACCGGCGATTCGTGAAAGGATATGCGAAAATGAGTCATCCGCTGAACCAGCTGTTGTGTGGTTATCCACCTGTGGGGAGGAGGAGGAAGGGAGACCGAGGGTCGGAGGTAGGAGGATACCTGAACCCGGGGGAGCCTTTTGGATTGAGGTGGGATGCTCAATGTGAGGAGGCGTTCCAATCTCTGAAAAGGGCGCTGACACAGGCCCCAGTGTTGGCTTTTGCTGATCCCCGGAACACACTGATGCCAGTCACGAGGGTCTGGGGGCTGTCCTGTACCAGGAACAGGGCAACGGATTGAGGCCGGTAGTGTTTGTCAGCCGGAGCTTGTCGCCATCTGAGAGAAACTATCCCACTCACAAGCTGGAGTTCTTGGCGTTGAAATGGGCGGTGGTGGACAAGTTGAGTGACTACCTATATGGGGCCCAGTTTAAGGTGAGAACTGACAACAACCCCCTCACTTATATCCTGACCTCGGCAAAGCTGGACGCTACTGGGCACCATGGTTAGCAGCCTTGTCTGCCTATGAGTTCAGCCTGAAGTACCGCCCGGGGAGTCAGAACATCGATGTAGATGCCCTGTCTCGTCGGGCGCACGACGAGTCGGGCATGGCTGAGGAGTGGAAGAGTGTCCCTGCCCCGGGAGTAAAGGCCATGTGTCAAGTTGGGAGCGACGGGGAAGTAGGAGCCCCGATGCGAACGGATAGGGCAGTGGATCAATTGGGGGTTGATGATGACGCGCTGCCCACTGTTTACTGTAATGTGACTGCTCTGAGGAACAGGCAGCTGCCGGAGTTGAGTCCCCAGGAAGAGGGGGTGGCTCAGCGTGATGACCCGAGCATTGGCACTATCTGGTACACGGTTAGCCGGGGTGATATGGGGCAGGTGGAGAAGGCGAAACATGCCTCCGTTCCCCTACTACTGAAGGAGTGGCCCCGGTTGAAGCTGAAGAACCACGTCCTGTACCGGGTCACGTCGCCTCCGGACCACCCCCGGCGCTGGCAGCTGGTCAGCCTGAGAAGTATCGGAAGACTGTGCTCCAGGCTCTACATGATGATTCCGGGCACTTGGGGGTAGAGAAGACCTATGGATTAGTCAAGGACCGGTTTTACTGGCCCCGGATGAGAGGGGAGGTGGAAGAATACTGTAAGACCTGTAGCCGTTGCGTCAGGAGGAAGACCCTGCCTGCACAGGCGGCCCCGTTATCCCACTTGCAGAGTGCGGGACCCATGGACCTGGTGTGTATGGATTTCCTGTCTATTGAGCCAGACACCAGCAACACCACGAACGCCTTGGTCCTCACGGATCACTACACTGGATATGCTCGGGCGTTTCCCACTAAGGACCAGAAAGCGACTACAGTGGTGAAGGTGTTACGGGAGAAGTACTTTGTTCATTATGGCCTTCCCCGGCGGATCCATAGTGGTCAGGGATGGGACTTCGAGAGCAGGCTTATCCATGAATTACTGGATATGCTTGGGGTTGAGAAATCCAGAACCACCCCCTATCACCCGCAGGGTGATCCTCAACCCGAGAGGTTTAACCGGACCCTGCTGGACATGCTCGGCACCTTGGAGATTGGACAGAAGAGTAAGTGGAGTCGGCACATCGCCCATTTGGTTCATTGTTACAATTGTACTCACAATGATGCTACGGGGTACTCGCCCTACTATCTGATGTTCGGACGGGAAGCGAGATTGCCCATTGATCTGTGTTTTGGGACTGAAGCGGGGGAAATACCTTCGAAGCCGTGTCTGAAGTACATGTCCGATATGAGGAGAGAGTTGAAAAGGGCGTACGAGTTGGCTGAGGCAGCAGCCACCAAGCAGAACCAGCGGAATAAAAGGAGGTATGATCAGAAGGTAAAGTTCGTCCAGCTACGGGGTTTTTGGTGGGGAGTCGGAGGAGAGACGGGGAGGACGGCGGAGAGACGGGGAGTTGGAGGAGAGACGGGGAGGACAGTGGAGAGACGGGGAGGACGGCGGACACGTGGGGATTTTTGGGGGGAGTCGGAGGAGAGACGAGGAGGACGGTGGACGTGCAGGGGTTTTTGACGGGGAGTCGGAGGAGAGACGAGGAGGACGGTGGACGAGGTTTATGGCGGGGAGTCGGAGGAGAGACAGGGAGGACGGTGGAGAGACGGGGAGTCGGAGGAGAGACGGGGAGGACGGCGGACGGGGTTTTTGACGGGGAGTCGGAGGAGAGACGGGGAGGACGGTGGACGGGGTTTTGGCGGGGAGTCGGAGGAGAGACGAGGAGGACGGTGGACGGTGTTTTTGGCGGGGAGTCAGAGGAGAGACGGGGAGGACGGCGGAGAGACGGGGAGTTGGAAGAGAGACGGGGAGTCGGAGGAGAGACGGGGAGGACGGTGGAGAGACGGGGAGGACGGTGGATGGGTGGGGATTTTTGGGGGCAGTCGGAGGAGAGACGAGGAGGACGGTGGACGGGGTTTTTGGGGGGAGTCGGAGGAGAGACGGGGAGGACGGTGGACGGGGTTTTTGGTGGGGAGTTGGAGGAGAGACGGGGAGGACGGCGGAGAGACGGGGAGTTGGATGAGAGACGGGGAGGACAGTGGAGAGACGGGGAGGACGGCGGACGGGTGGGGATTTTTGGGGGGAGTCGGAGGAGAGACGAGGAGGACGGTGGACGTGCAGGGGTTTTTGACGGGGAGTCGGAGGAGAGACGAGGAGGACGGTGGAGAGACAGGGAGTCGGAGGAGAGACGGGGAGGACGGCGGACGGGGTTTTTGACGGGGAGTCGAAGGAGAGACGGGGAGGACGGTGGACGGGGTTTTGGCGGGGAGTCGGAGGAGAGACGAGGAGGACGGTGGACGGGGTTTTTGGCGGGGAGTCGGAGGAGAGACGGGGAGGACGGCGGAGAGACGGGGAGTCGGAGGAGAGACGGGGAGGACGGTGGAGAGACGGGGAGGACGGTGGACGGGTAGGGATTTTTGGGGGGAGTCGGAGGAGAGACGAGGAGGACGGTGGACGTGCAGGAGTTTTTGACGGGGAGTCGGAGGAGAGACGAGGAGGACGGTGGACGAGGTTTATGGCGGGGAGTCGGAGGAGAGACAAGGAGGACGGTGGAGAGACGGGGAGTCGGAGGAGAGACGGGGAGGACGGCGGACGGGGTTTTTGACGGGGAGTCGGAGGAGAGACGAGGAGGACGGTGAACGGGGTTTTGGCGGGGAGTCGGAGGAGAGACGAGGAGGACGGTGAACGGGGTTTTTGGCGGGGAGTCGGAGGAGAGACGGGGAGGACGGCGGAGAGACGGGGAGTCGGAGGAGAGACGGGGAGGACAGTGGAGAGACGGGGAGTCGGAGGAGAGACGGGGAGGACGGTGGAGAGACGGGGAGGACGGCGGATGGGTGGGGATTTTTGGGGGAAGTCGGAGGAGAGACGAGGAGGACGGTGGACGTGCAGGGGTTTTTGACGGGGAGTCGGAGGAGAGACGAGGAGGACGGTGGACGAGGTTTATGGCGGGGAGTCGGAGGAGAGACAGGGAGGACGGTGGAGAGACGGGGAGTCGGAGGAGAGACGGGGAGGACGGCGGACGGGGTTTTTGACGGGGAGTCGGAGGAGAGACGGGGAGGACGGTGGACGGGGTTTTTGGCGGGCAGTCGGAGGAGAGACGAGGAGGACGGTGGACGGGGTTTTTGGGGGGAGTCGGAGGAGAGACGGGGAGGCCAGCGGACGTGCGGGGATTTTTGGTGGGAGTCGGAGGAGAGACGGGGAGGACGGTGGACGTGCGGGGGTTTTTGGGGGGAGTCGGAGGAGAGACGAGAAGGACGACGGACGTGCGGGGGTTTTTGGTGGGGAGTCAGAGGAGAGACGGGGAGTCGGTGGAGAGATGAGGAGGACGGTGGATGGGGTTTTTGACGGGGAGTCGGAGGAGAGACGGGGAGGACGGTGGACGGGCGGGGGTTTTTGGTGGGGAGTCGGAGGAGAGACGAGGAGGACAGTGGACGGGGTTTTTGGGGGGAGTCGGAGGAGAGACGGGGAGGACGGCGGACGTGCAGGGGTTTTTGGTGGGGAGTCGGAGGAGAGACGGGGAGGACGGCGGACGGAGATTTTGGCGGGGAGTCGGAGGAGAGACCGGGAGGATGGTGGACGGGGGTTCTGGCAGGAGGTCAGAGGAGAGACGTGGAGGATGATGGAGAGACGGGGAGGACAGAGGAGAGACGGGGAGTTGGAGGAGAGACGAGGAGGACGGTGGAGAGACGGGGAGTCGGAGGAGAGACGAGGAGGACGGTGGAGAGATGAGGAGGACGGTGGAGAGACGGGGAGGACGGAGGAGAGATGGGGAGTCGGAGGAGAGACGAGTAGGACAGTGGACGAGTTTTTGTCGGGGAGTCGGAGGAGAGACTGGGAGAATGGTGGAGAGACGGGGAGTCGGAGGAGAGACGGGGAGGACGGTAGAGAGACGGGGAGGACGGTGGACGGGGTTTTTGGGGGGAGTCGGAGGAGAGACGAGGAGGACGGTGGACGAGGTTTTTGGCGGGGAGTCGGAGGAGAGACAGGGAGGACGGTGGAGAGACGGGGAGTCGGAGGAGAGACGAGGAGGACGGCGGACGGGGTTTTTGACGGGGAGTCGGAGGAGAGACGGGGAGGACGGTGTACGGGGTTTTTGGGGGGAGTCGGAGGAGATACGGGGAGGACGGTGGACGGGGTTTTTGGGGGGAGTCGGAGGAGAGACGGGGAGGCCAGCGGACGTGCGGGGGTTTTTGGTGGGGAGTCAGAGGAGAGACGGGGAGTCGGTGGAGAGATGAGGAGGACGGTGGATGGGGTTTTTGACGGGGAGTCGGAGGAGAGACGGGGAGGACGGTGGACGGGGTTTTTGGGGGGAGTCGGAGGAGAGACGGGGAGGATAGTGGACTGGGTTTTTGGGGGGAGTCGGAGGAGAGACGGGGAGGATGGTGGACTGGTTTTTTGGGGGGAGTCGGAGGAGAGATGGGGAGGACAGTGGACGGGGTTTTTGGGGGGAGTCGGAGGAGAGACGGGGAGGACGGCGGACGTGCAGGGGTTTTTGGTGGGGAGTCGGAGGAGAGACGGGGAGGACGGTGGAGAGACGGGGAGGACAGTGGACGGGGTTTTTGCGGGGAGTCGGAGGAGAGACGGGGAGGATGGCGGATGTGCGGGGGTTTTTGGTGGGGAGTCGGAGGAGAGACGGGGAGTCGGTGGAGAGACAAGGAGGACGGTGGACGGGGTTTTTGGGGGGAGTTGGTGGAGAGACAGGGAGGACGGTGGACGGGGTTTTTGGCGGTGAGTTGGAGGAGAGACCGGGAGGATGGTGGACGGGGGTTTTGGCAGGAGGTCAGAGGAGAGACGTGGAGGACGGTGGAGAGACGGGGAGGACGGAGGAGAGACGGGGAGTTGGAGGAGAGACGAGGAGGACGGTGCAGAGACGGGGAGTCGGAGGAGAGACGAGGAGGATGGTGGAGAGACGAGGAGGACGGTGGAGAGACGGGGAGGACGGAGGAGAGATGGGGAGTCGGAGGAGAGACGAGGAGGACAGTGGACGAGTTTTTGTCGGGGAGTCGGAGGAGAGACTGGGAGAATGGTGGAGAGACGGGGAGTCAGAGGAGAGACGGGGAAGACGGTGGAGAGACGGGGAGGACGGTGGACGGGGTTTTTGGGGGGAGTCGGAGGAGAGACGGGGGGATGGTGGACTGGGTTTTTGGCGGGCACTCGGAGGAGAGACGGGGAGGACAGCGGACGGGGTTTTTGCGGGGAGTCGGAGGAGAGAAAGGGGAGGATGGCGGATGTGCGTGGATTTTTGGTGGGGAGTCGGAGGAGAGACGAGGTGTCGGTGGAGAGACAAGGAGGACGGTGGACGGGGTTTTTGGGGGGAGTTGGTGGAGAGACGGGGAGGACGGTGGACGGGGTTTTTGGCGGGGAGTCGGAGGAGAGACCGGGAGGATGGTGGACGGGGGTTTTGGCAGGAGGTCAGAGGAGAGACGTGGAGGACGGTGGAGAGACGGGGAGGACGGAGGAGAGACGGGGAGTTGGAGGAGAAACGAGGAGGACGGTGGAGAGATGGGGAGGACCGCGGACGTGCGGACAGGCTCTGGTCGATCACTCCGGGTGGTCCCGAGCCGTGAGTCGACAGGATTCGGGTGGTCGTCCAGATTCGATTGAGCTCCAACGGCAGCGCACGAAGAACTTGGACTTTGATAAGTGTTGGCGCCTTTTTTTTTCATTACTTTCCTCTCTGTAACAAATTTATATTAATGTCATAGAATTAGTAATATCTATAAAGTGTTCTTGTTAAAATTTACTGAGTGCACTGGCTGATGATTGATGTTTGGGATTGATTCGGGGGGCAACCGACCCTGTGGGGAGTGTTGAGGCAGGTGCTGGGTGGGATTTTCCTTAGACATACACGAGCCAATATAACGGAACGTTACACAGACATCATTAAAGGTTTCAGTTTTTGTTCAGACCATACATCAGAATGAAGAAGAAATGTGATCTCAGTGACTTTGACCGATTGATGATACCAGACAGGGTGGCTTGAGTATCTCGGAATCTGCTCTTCTCTTGGCGTTTTCATGCACTACATTCTGTAGAGTTTGATGGTGTGAAAAACAAGATAACATCCAGTGAGTGCTAGTTCTGGGGGTGAAAACACCTCGTTAATGAAAAAGGTCAGAGGAGAATGGCTAGACTGATTTGAGCTGACAGGAAGGCACAGAATTCAAATAACCACATGTTACAACAGTGGTGTGCAGAAGAGTGTCTCACAACCCACAACATGTTGAAGCTTGAAGAGGATGGGCTACGGCAGCCAAAGGCCATGAACGTATACTCAGTGGCCACTTCAGGAGGTACAGGAGGGGCTTAAACAGATACATTGAGTGTATCTGTCATTGCATATTGAAATCAAGTTGTGTACAAGGAGTTTCAGAATAAGGAACGTGTAGTCACGCTGATACGGTACGAGTGAAAGCAACACACTGAGTTGAGCAGGGTCTGGTTGAACTGTTTACTGTTTAAATCTGCATGCCCTTAATTGCCCACTCCCAGCATCCCCCACTCTTTGCGGGGCAGAAGTGACATCGACTTCTGGGCCGAGGTCTGCCCCGCACTCACAGCCCTCTCAGTTGCCGTTGGCTGCGGACTTGCCCACGACTGCTGGAGCCGGTTCGCTTGCCGCCTGGGCAAGCCGTGACGTGACCTCCCCACCCCTGAACAGGCGCTAGGAGGTACAGAGTCCACAGCCTGCACACTGTCAGTTCTTTTAGGTGACTGGCCTCGTCGTGGCACCGCAACCAGGCGTTCAAGGTCTAGATGCGCCAGTTTGAGACAGTCAATGGTAAAAGTCTCTTCACGACCGCCGATGTCGAGAACGCAGGTCGTCCCGTTATGGCGCACCACCTTGCAGGGTCCTTCGTATGGTCGCTGCAGGGGTGGTCTTTGCGCGCCTTGGCAAACAAAAACATACTTGCTCTGTTTGTAGGTTCTTGGGTACGAAAGATGGTGTTGTTCCATGTCGGGACTGGGGCAAGTGTTCCAAGCTGCTCCCAGAGTTTAGTTAGGACCGCTGTAGGTGTGTCCTCCTGGCCACGGGGTGCTGGCACACACCAGGAACTGTGAGCGGGGCACTGTAAACAAGTTTGGCCGATGATGTGGCTAGGTCCTCCTTGGGTGTCGTGCGGATGCCAAGCAGCACCCAGGGGAGTTCGTCAACCCAGTCTGGCCCTCGGATGCGTGCCATCAGGGCTGACCTAGTGCCTGTGGAAGCGTCCCACCAGGCCGTTGGACTGCGAGTGGTAAGCAGTCGTTCGGTGGAGCTGGGTTCCGAGGAGTTATGCCAGTGCAGACCACAAAGCCGATGTGAACTGCGCACTCCTGTCTGAAGTGACATGGGCAGGGAGTCCGAACCGTGCCACCCAGGTGGTAATCAGAGCTCTGGCGCATGTCTCCGTGGCCGTGTCAGCAAGTGGGATAGCTTCCAGCCAGCTCGTGAACCTGTCCACCATGGTGAACAAGTACCTCGCTCCTCTCGAAACCAGCAGTGGGCCAACGATGTCCACGTGGACATGTTCAAACCTCCTATGTGTCACCTGGAAGGGATGCAGTGGGGCCCTCACGTGCCTCTGGATTTTGGAGGTTTGACAGTGCGTGCATGTCCTGGCCCAGTGCTCAACCTGCTTGCGTAGGCCATGCCACACAAACCTGTCTGCGATCAGCCGGATGGTCGCCCGGATGGAGGGGTGGGCTAAACCGTGCCAGGCGTCGAAAACGCAGAGCCTCCAAGCGGTCGGAACAATGGGTCGAGGTTGCCCAGTGGACACATCGCAAAGCAGCTCATTACCTTCGGAGCCCAATGGGTATGTCTTTGAGGCGGAGTCCTGAGACTGCAGTTCGGTATGCCGGCATCTCGCAGTCCAGTCGTTGCGCCTTAGCTAATGCCGCATAATCCACCCCCAGAGACAGAGAGTGCTCTGATTGGATGGAGGTGCGTGACAGCACATCAGCTACCATGTTGTTCTTCCCGGAGATTTGCTTGATCGTGGTGGTAAACTCCGAGATGTACGACAGGTGGTGTTGCTGGTGGCCCAACCACAGGTCCGACACTTTGGCAAACGCGAAAGTGAGGGGCTTATTGTCTGTGAAGGCCGTGAACTCCCTCCCTTCCAGGAAATACCTGAAGTGCCGGATGGCAAGGTACAGGGCCAGCAGCTCCCTGTCGAAAGCGCTGTACTTAAGTTCCAGGGGTCGTAGATGCCGGCTGACAAAAGCGAACGGCTTCCACTGGCCTTCGATGAGCTGCTCGAGCATGTCGCCAACTGCCGCATCCACAGTGAGGGCAGTAGGGAGGTCGACCCGGCGATGGCAGAGAAGGCATAAATGTGCAAGATATTCCTGGCGGGAGCGGCTGGCGATAAGTATGTCATTCAGGTAGATGAACAGAAAGTCCAGATCTCGCCCCACTGCGTCCATCAGGTGCTGGAACGGCTGTGCCACGTTTTTTAGCCCAAACAGCATCTTGAGGATCTCGAACAGGCCGAAGTGGGGTAATGAGGGCTGTCTTGGGTACATCGTCCGGGTGGACTGGGATCTGATTATACCCTCGGACTAGGTCAATCTTCGAAAAGATGCGCGCCCCGTGCAGGTTGGCCGTCAAGTCCTGGATATGTAGTAGCGGATAGCGATCGGATGTGGTGGCATTGTTCAGCCTCCTATAGTCGCCGCACGGTCTCCAACCTCCCGCAGACTTGGGCACCATATGGAGTGGGGAGGCCCACGGGCTGTCAGAATGCCGCACAATCCCCATGTCCTCCATCTTCTTAAATTCCACTTTCGTGAGGCGGAGCCTGTCGGGCGGTAGCCTGTGGGCCTGGGCATGAAGGGGAAGTCCCTGTGTGGGGATGTAGTGCCTCACGCCATGCTTGGGGTCTGTTGAGGAAAACTGCGGCGTGATGATAGATGGGAACTCCAATAACACTCTGGCGAACTCATTGTCTGAATAAGTGACGGAGTTCAGGTGCAGGGCCAGTAACTTGGCCTCACCGAGGGAGAAAGTCTGGAACTTCTTTGCATCGACCAATCGTCGTTCCTTCAAATCCACGAGCAGGCAGTGTGCGCGGAGGAAGTCCGCACCCAGCAGTGGCTGTGATACTGCGGCCAGCGTAAATGTCCATGTAAAGCGGCTGGAACAGAACTGCAAGGGGATGGTTCTTGTGCCATAGGTGCAGATGGTGCTGCTGTTGGCTGCCATAAGTTCCGGTCCTGTTCTTGTAGTTCGGGTATCATGGTTCGAGGGGGGTAGGACACTGATTTCCGCCCCTGTGTCCACCAGGAATCTACGCCCGGAGTGCTTGTCCCAAACGTAGAAGAGGCTATCACGGTGACCAGCCGCCGTAGCCATCAGTGACAGCTGGCCCTGGCGTTTCCCTGGAACGAGCATGGCAGTCGGCACCGGCGGGCCCCGGAACCCCACCTTTGATGATAAAAACACCCAGACTCAGAAGTGGTGCTGTCCCTTGGTGTGAGTGTTACGTGCTTCGCTGCTGAGGTGTGGGAGGGCTGGACTTTCGGCCGTGCCGCAGCACTAATTTTGATGGTGGTTCCGCCATTTTGTTTGGCACGCCAAAGCACATCCGCGCGGGCAGCCACCCTGCACGGGTCTCTGAAGTCTTCATCTGCTAGCAGGAGGTGGATGAGTTCTGGCATTTGCTCCAAGAAGATCTGTTCAAAAAGCAGGCAAGACTTATGGCAGTCTGCCAGTGCTAGCATGTCGCTCATCAGGGCTGATGGCGCGCGGTCGCCCATGCCATCCATATGCAGTAACCGCGTGGCCCGTTCACAGCCGGAGAGGCCAAATATGCAGATTAACAAGGCCTTGAGTGCCTTGTACCTGTCTGTTGCCGGGGGCTGATGCAGAAAGTCAATAACACGGCCCGCTGTCTCCTGGTCGAGGGTGCCCACCACGTAGTAATACCTGGTGGCGTCTGAGACAATTTGCCTGACTTGGAGCTGGGCCTCTGCTTGCTCGAACCAGACCAGGGGTTGAGTGGTCCAAAAGGTTGACAGTTTAAGGGAAACTGCATTCTGCAGAGCCGAGTCGTTCATGCTGGGTCCAAATGCCGTTGGACCATCGGGGTCACCAATGTGGTCGCGCTGATACGCAACAAGTGAAAGCAACACACTGAGTCGAGCAGGGTCTGGTTAAACTGTTTGCTGTTTCAATCCACATGCGCTTAAGTGCCCGCTCCCAGCATTCCCTGCTCTTTGCAGGGCGGAAGTGGTGTTGGCTTCCAGGCTGAGGTCTGCCCCGCACTCAGAGCCCTCTCGGTTGCCGTTGGCTGCAGACTCGCCCGCGACTGCTGGAGCCGGTTCGCTTGCTGCGTGGGCGAGCTGCCACAAACGCTTCAAATACGTGAACCTACAAGTGACTCAAAAAAAATTAAAATATAACAGTAATATACTCTGAATAAAAAAAATGAAATACTGAATTCTTGAAAAAAAGTTTATTTACTATGTTTATTAGTAGAATAACAATACAACATGAATTAGCATGATATTATCAATGCTATTAAATTATAACATTGTAATTAAAGCTGTCAAGTGATTAAAACTGATTGTAATTAATCTCAACTTAATTGTTATTTTGATCACAATGCTCAGTAATAATAGAATGCTCATAATTGTAAACACTACACAAGAAAAAATATTTTGCATTGAATGTAAAGAAATGAGAAAGTGGGGGAGAAGTGGAGAGGGGAATGAGATATTGGGGGGGTAAAGAAACCAGTGAAAGGTTGAATAGGGAGATAAAGAATGGTGTTGGGGAGCAAGAATTGGAGGGATGGGGAATGTGAGAAAGGAAGAGGGAAGTGGGAGAGAGAGAGAGTGTGGGGCGGAGAGAAAGGAGTAAAAAGAGGTAACAGAATTTATTTATTGAGGTAGAGCCCAGAGTAAGCCTTCTGGCCCTTTGAGCCACACTGCCCGGCAACCTCTAATTAACCGAGCCTAATCACAGGACAACTTACAATGCCCTGTTAAGCTCCCACCCAGTGTGTCTATGAACCATGCGAGGAAACCAGAGCACTGGGAGGAAGCCCACGCGGTCACATGGAGAACATACAAACTCCCTAAAGGCAGTGGCAGGAATTGAACCTGGGTGCTGGTGCTGTAAAGCGCTGTGCTAACCACAATGCTACTGTTTCACGAGAGGAAGAGGTGAAAGGTTGAGAGAAAGAGGAGACCGGAAATGAAAGAGAAGAGGGAAAAAAGAATAGGTGAGGAATAGAAAGCTAAGAAGAGCTGATGTGAAGGCCAGGGGTCTGACCCACACCCTTGGATGGAGAATGGGTAGAGAACTATATCTTTAAATTAAAGGAGACACGCAGAGGAGAACTTGGAACTTTTCAGCACCACTCTCTCTCTCTCTCTCTTTCATTCCCCTTCCATCTCTTTCTCTTTCTCTCTCTCCATCCTATGTCCTATAAATCTTCTCTGGCTATCCATCCCATAGGATGATGATGGTTCCTTCCAGTCACTTAGTGGGGTTTGATATGTGCGTTCTGGAGTGGCTGTGCAGGCCGATCCTTGACAGACACTGCTTGCCACATGCTTGGCAGGTGAGGCCTGGAGGGGCAGCAGGGCAGAAGCTCTGTTGTGGCGTTTCCTGTGCCTTTCCTCTGTTGCCTCGTTGAGCTCGTTCCCAGCAGCGTCCACACCTTTTCTGATGGCGTCCCTCCACTGTGAGCGAACTTGAGCCAGGTCCTTCCATGTTGTTGGGGCAATGTCAGCTTTCTTGAGGTTCCTGTGCAGAACATCCTTTTACCATGGAGCTGGCCTCCTCATTTTCGAGTACCACTAGACAGTTGGCCGTACAAGATGTCCTTGGGCAGTCTTCCGTCAGGCATTCTGACAACATGTCCAGCCAGCGCAGTTAGCTGACATCACCAAGGTTGAAACTGCTGACGTTCCGGCTCGAGAGAGGACCTCGGTATTGGAGACCTTGTCTCGCCAGGCGATTTTCATCAGAGAACATAGGTGATGCTGCTGCAGTTGGTCAAGCTGGCATAAGCATCTCTGATATAGGCACCATGTCTCTCAAGGTTGATATGGCAATGGCCCTGTCAAATAGGGAGCTGATAATGGACTCAATTCTCATTGACCAATCAAAGGTGTCTCTAATTCAGCTGAACTTCCCATCTGCAGTGTTTACTGATCAGTGCAGCACAATCTTTACCAAAATTCTGCAAATGCTGGCGATTCAAGAGGGCGTAGCACAACTCTGCTGACTTATCTGGTATAGAGGAGGATGTAGGAGATTAGGAAAGGTACCAGTGAGTCTATACGTGACCGGGAGAAGGTATCAGTTCTCGATAAAGATTCCAAAACATCAAATATCCCAATTGAACCATCAGCAATTGATTAACCTTCAGAGATCATAAGTACTAAGTAAATAGGTAATGAGGAAATTGAGTAATTTGCAGATGAAAAAAAAAATCCGGAGTAGGATGGACAGTAAAGAAGATTGTCTAAATTTACAACAGGATTGAGATTAACTGAGAAAGTAGACAAGGAATGGCCACAGCACAGCAAATGCACTTTGGGGAGTTAAATCATTGCAGAACATACAGTATGCATTGAATCCAGAGAAATGGGGAGTGTTGTACAGAAAGACATAGGGGTACAAGTATGTAGTTCCTTAAAATTGCAAACAAAGGTAGACTGAGTGGCAAAGGAGGTGAATGATATGATTGCCTTCATTGGTGGAGGCACTAATTATAGGAGTTGAGATGCCATTGGTTAGGCTAGACGTATGCAGTTCCGATTACCTTTCTATAAAAGAAGTATATGAATAAACTAGAGAGGATGTAAAAGAGATTCATGGGACTGTTACTTGGATTGAAAGGCTTGAGATGCAAGTAGAGATTCGATAGGTTCCGACTGTTTTCCCTGGCTCAAAGGAGGTTGAGTAGTGATCGGACTGAGGTTTATAAAATCTCTAGGAGGATAGATAAGGTGATGGTCACAATCTTTTTTCTAAGGTAGGAATTCTAAAACTAGATGGCATGGGTTTATAATGAGAGTGGAGAGAGTTACTGAGGATTTGAGCAGCAAGCTTTTCACATAGAGGCTGGTGGATATGTGGAATAAGCTGCCGGAGGAGGTGATAGAAGTTTGAATGTTACTATTTAAAAGACTTTGGACAAGTACATGGATAGGAAAAGTTTAAAGGATTATGGGTGATAAGCAGGCAAATGGAATTAGCACATTGATTCACATGGATACATTGGGCCATATAAAAAAGTTTTTTCATAAATATCTCCTTGCATTTTTTGATCAAATCTTTAAATCTGTTGCTCCTGATCCATCCATCTGCTAACATGAACAAATTTTTCTTCCTGCTTTTTCTAAACCAGTCACAAAATAGCTCTAACATAATGTAAGAATATCATAAAAAAACACCAAGACAAGATGGTGAAGGCATTGAGATGTGTGCAAGTTGAACAACATCATATTCCGCATCATATGGTCACAAGGAATGAAATAACGGAATACGGAGCTACAAGTTTGACCCAACCTAAGACTTACCAAAAAGCCAATCACAATTATTGGAGAAGATAACCTTGAAATTAATTTGATATACTTTTCTTTCTTATTTCGTAAACTTATCACATGGTTTTGTGCAATATATCAGCAAACAAGATTTGCTCCATATTAATGTCAGCATCAATCAAATTCATGTCAGTTTCTATAATAAAATATAGTTCAAAAATGTCTGCAATTTGCTTGTAAATCTCTAAAGTTAAGCAAAGCTGGTGATTATGTAATGTCAAGCAGGAGACAGATGTGCCCAGTTCTCTCAGATTTGTTATATTTTACGATTACAGAATGTCTTCTGGAAAAGCTGAATTTGCTATTCTGCTAGTCCCAAGGTAACAGAAGTGTAGGCGCATTGTTCGTTTCTTATGACTAAACATGATTGCTGAAGAGTCCTCAAGGAAAACATGCTAGTCAAGTAATTTTGCAGTTATCGCAGACACATAAACATTTACAAAGGAGGCCAAGAAAGCAAAAAATATGCTGATTAAGATTTAGGTATTGAAATCAATGAGATGGTTCCTTCATGATTGGTGCGGAACGGAGAAGATTAATATAAAAATGGAAAACGCTGGAAATGTTCATCAGATCAGACAGCATCTGAGGATGAAATCCAACTGATATTTCAGAGCAAGAGTTTTACTTCAGTTTTCCAACATTTACTGTATTTTGCTTTTGGATCGAAGAAAGAAGGTAGATGATATTACGCGACTCTGCATTTGGGACCACATTACTGAGGCACCCAATGGTTTTGTTAGCTAAGGTGAAGAAACCCTTATCCAAACATATATAGATGCCTGTTCTGAAATCATGCATGGAGATCTTGGTCTGGGTGCAAATTATTGGGCTTGCTTTCATGGTATTCCTCTTCCAAATCGAAAATGACCAATATTGTGAACATGTTCCAAGAAGCCTTGTAATGTAGTTCAAGTGTGATTTTATGTCAATAAGTTAATAACAAAGGTGTTGAACTGAATGGCAATTAGGGTGCAAAGAACTTTGTTTTCTTACTAAGCTAGCAAACATTCTCAACGAGCATACAGGTGCCAATTAATGCCTGCTATCAGGTTTGCTACTGAATGTGAAAAGCTCCACATGGGTTTCAGAATTGTTCACAATCATGAAGCTGGAAGTTTGGAATATATGTAAGGGTGTAAAAAGATTTCCAGATCAAATTTCCCTGATCGTCTATAGGAAGAAACTCATGGCTTATCTACGCCTATCCAATCAGTATGTTCACTAACAGAGTCTGATCAAGTATCAGATGGTGAGGTTGTTTCTGGTTCTGAGAACAAGGGTGATTTCCAATTTTCTGTAAGTTCTGATGAATAAGAATGGCGTTTTTGTGTGGTATGAAGTACAATTAGCACTGATGCAGCACTAAAGTCAGAATTATCACTGAATACATCTAGACTGCTAGGAATATATATGAGTAGTTGTGGAAATAACAACTAGGTATACAACCGTATAATATCGTCTATTGAGGGCTTACTGACAGAGAGGCTACAGTCAGTCTGTCTTGGCAGAAACATCTCTAGCTCCATCACACCTTACACCGGTGCCCCACCCCACCCCCAGGGCTTTGTACGCTGCCCACTGCTGCTAATGCATGACTGCATTGCTAGATCCATTTCAAACTGAATCATCAGGTTTTCTGATGACAGGACAGTGGTAGGCCTCGTCAGCAATGACGGTGATACGAAATACAGTGTGGAAATAGAGTGGCCAGCAGAATGGTGTAAGCACCAACAACTTCAGTGTCAGTGTGGACAAGACCAAAGAGATGATTCTGGACTTTAGAAAGGTGCAGACTGACCACTCCTCACTGCACGTTAACGGCAGCTCTGTGAAGAGAATTAGGAGTGACACGTTTTTGGGAGTGCACATAATAGACGATCTGACCTGGTCCCTCAACATCACCTTGTTGGTCAAAAAAGCACAGCAGCAGCTCCACGTCCTGAGGAGATTGAGATGAGTGAGGCTCCCTCCCCCAATTTTAATTAATTTTCAGAGGAGCACCATCAAGAATGTTCTGACCAGTTGCATCACCACCTGGTATGGAATTTGCAAGTCATTTGACCGCAAGTCCCTATAAAGGATTATGGGGACTGCTGAGTTTATCATCTTTCACCCATCAGAGTTATTTATCAGAGTGCTGTGTATGCAGGACTCTTAGCTTTGTGAATGATCCCTCCCATCCGTCTAACAAGCACTTTTGAACCCTTATCATAAGGAAGCAGGTATTGTGACATTAGGACAAGAACTCACATCAAAGTTGCTGGTGAACGCAGCAGGCCAGGCAGCATCTCTAGGAAGAGGTACAGTCGACGTTTTGGACCGGGACCCTTCGTCAGGACTAACTGAAAGAAGAGAAAGCTTTCAAATCTCTACTATCTCTTCTTTCAGTTAGTCCTGATGAAGGGTCTCGGCCTGAAACATCGACTGTACCTCTTCCTAGAGATGCTGCCTGGCCTGCTGCGTTCACCAGCAACTTTGATGTGTGTTGCTTGAATTTCCAGCATCTGCGGAATTGCTCGTGTTTGCACTAGGACAAGAACTGTCAGGATGGAAAACAGCTACTTTTCTCGGGCTGTAAGACTACTGAACTCCCTGTCTCATGACGTATGAAGAGGCAGTAATATTATAATGTTCACTTTTTAACACGTGTTATAAATGCACCTTAGTATTTGATAATTTATTTGTGATAATATTACCTTATGGGCTATGTGTGTGAGTTATACTGTATGTACTGTATTGTGCACCTTGGTCCAGAAGAACGTTCTGTCATTTGGTGTTATTAATGTGTACAGTTGAATGACAATAAACTGAACTTCAACATTTCTAAACCCCTCCTCTCTACAGGCTATTCATATATTTCACATATTTCATATATTGATTGTCTTGGTAGTGGGGTGGAGATATGTCTCTACCAAAGGAGATGTAATGCACTTCTTCCCTCCCCTAGCCTGCAGGTCACCCTTGGACATGTTGTAGCCCACCTCGATCAGGGTGATGTGAAGCCATGGGAGCAGGTGGTGGGTAGTCATATGAGTAGCTGGTTGACATCACAAGTTCTGGTTATGCAACCACCTACACCAGGCAGACAATCTCTGAAGAATATTGATAATGCTGGAGTCAACCAACTTGTAAAGACACTGCCCAGAAGAAGAAGACATTGGCAAACAGTTCTGTAGAAAAATATGTCAGGAACAATCATGGTTATGGAAAGATCAATATTGCCTTTGTCATACATCATAGCCCAAAATAAACAAACAATTCATTTTTTGGTATGTATAAGGTTTTTCATTTGTTTTACAACATAATAGGAGGCCAGTTGGCACATTTTTTACCAGCTGTTTGTGCATTCCACCGCCCCCCCACCGGCTCCATTCCCCCATTTATTTCCCCACAACCTAGTTTTTCTCACATGCTCATCAAGTCCCTGATAACAGAGGATTGGGAGAGAGAGAGTGTGCAATAATTGCACAGGCAGCTTTCTCAGTCAGGATTGAATCCGTCTGGCAGTAATACTAACTGTCTTTTGAGGAGACTACATTCAAGACTACTGAAGCATCACCTACAACTTTCTGAGAATTAGAGGTGCAAATGTTGGTAAGATTTTATAATCTATTCTCTTGGGGCATCATTGGTTTAGTTACTTAGGGGTATAGTCTGTCTATAATGTCAAATACAATAAGGAAGCCTGCAATTTTAGACTATGAAACCATATGACATAGGAGCAGAATTAGGCCATTCAGCCCATTGAGTCTGCTCTGCCATTCCATCATGTCTGATTCTGGATCCCACTCAAACCCATACACCTGCCTCCTCACTATATTCTTTGATGCCCTGACCAATCAGGATCAGGAAACCATCAACTTCCACCTTAAATATACCCACGGACTTGACCTCCACCGCAGTCTGTGGCAGAACATTCCACAGACTCACTACTCTTTGGCTAAAACAACTCCTCCTTACCTCTGTTCTAAAAGGTAGCCCTCAATTTTGAAGCTGTGCCCTCTAGTTCTGGATTATCATAACATAGAAAACATCGACAGCCGGATCTCTGGCACTGAGTCTGGTTCTGCAGTGGAGGAGGGAGAGTGGAAGAAGAGGAGAGCGGTAGTGATAGGGGACTCGATAGTTAGAGGTACAGAGAGGAGGTTCTGTGGTGCCAGGGTCAGGGATGCCTCTGATCGCGTGCACATCATTCTGAAGTGTGAGGGTGATCAGCCAGAGGTAATGGTACGCATCGGTACCAATGACGTATGAAGAGTGAGGAGGTCCTGGAGAGTGAGTATAGACAGCTTGATAGGAAGTTAAAAAGCAGGACCTCGAGGGTGGTAATCTCAGGATTGCTACCTGTGCTACGTGCCAGTGAGGGTAAGAATAGGATGCTCTGCCGGATGAACACGTGGCTGAGGAACTGGTGTAGGGGGCAGGGTTTCAGATTTTAAGATCATTAGGACCTCTTCTGGGGCAGGTGGGACCTGTACAAGAGAGATGGGTTACACCTGAACTACAAGGGGACCAATATCCTTGCAGGGAGATTTGTTAGTGCTTTTAGGGAGGGTTTAAACTAGATTTGCAGAGGGATGGGAACCAGAGTGCCAGAGCAGATAGTGGAGTGGAGGTGAAAATAAATGATGTTAAAAGTTCATGCAAAGTCACAAATAGAAGGGTTGTGTGTGATGGTAATAATCTTCTGAGGTGTGTCTATTTCAATGCAAGGGGTATCGTGGGCAAGGCTGACGAGCTGAGGGCGTAGTTTGACACATTGAATTACGACATTATAGCCATTAGTGGAACTTGGCTGCAGGAGGGGCAGGACTGGCAGCTTAATGTTCCCGGGTTCTGATGTTTCAGATGAGATAGAGGCAGAGGAATGAGGGGTGGGAGGGTGGCATTGCCTGTCAGGGAAAATGTTACAGCAGTGCTCAGGCAGGACAGATTAGAGGGCTTGTCTACCGAGGCCGTATGGGTGGAGCTGAGAAACAGGAAAGGTATGACCACATTAATAGGGTTGTATTATAGACCACCCAATAGTCAGTGAGAATTGGAGGAGCAAATCTGCAGCGAGATAGCAGACAACAGCAGGAAACATAAAGGTGTGATAGTAGGGGATTTTAATTTTCCACGTATTAATTGGGATTCCCATACTGTTAAAGGTCTAGACAGGTTAGAGTTTGTAAAATATGTTCAGGAAAGTTTTCTAAATCAATATATAGAGGTACCAACTAGAGAGGATGCAATATTAGATCTCCTATTAGGAAACGAGTTAGGACAGGTGACGGAAGTGTGTGTAGGGGAACACTTTGGTTCCAGTGATCTTAACACTATTAGTTTCATGGATAAAGATAGATCTCGTCCTCAGGTTGAGGTTCTAAACTGGAAAAGGGCCAAATTTGAAGAAATGAGAAAGGATCTAAAAAGCGTGGGTTGGGACAGGTTGTTCTTTGGCAAGGATGTGATTGGTAAGTGGAAGGCCTTCAAAGGAGAAATTTT
This sequence comes from Mobula hypostoma, assembly GCF_963921235.1. NCBI lineage: Eukaryota > Metazoa > Chordata > Chondrichthyes > Myliobatiformes > Myliobatidae > Mobula > Mobula hypostoma. The sequence goes on along the minus strand of NC_086097.1, from coordinate 62,134,269 downwards.
GAGAGTGCAGAGCTTGTATGTTCCTGTCAGGATTAAAGGCAAAGCAAATAAGAATAAGGAACCTTGGTTCTCAAGGGATATTGGAACTCTGATAAATAAGAAAAGAGAGACGGATGACATGTACAGGAAACAGGGAGCAAATAAGGTGCATGAAGAGTATAGAAAGTGCAAAAACTACTTAAGAAAGAAATTAGGAGGGGTAAAAGAAGACAAGAGGTTCCTTTGGCAGTCAAGGTGAAGGATAATCCAAAGAGCTTCTACAGGTATATTAAGAGCAAAAGGATAGTAAGGGATAAAATTGGTCCTCTTGAAGATCAGAGTGGTCGGCTATGTTTGGAACCAAAAGAAATGGGGGAGATCTTAAATGGGTTTTTTTGCATCTATATTTACTAAAGAAACTGGCATGGAGTCAATGGAAATAAGGCAAACAAGTAGTGAGGACATGGAACCTATACAGATTGAGGAGGAGGAGGTTCTTGCTATCTTGAGGCAAATCAGAGGATATAAATCCCCAAGACCTGACAGGGTATTCCCTTGGACCTCGAAGGAGACTAGTGTTGAAATTGCAGGGGCCCTGGCAGATATATTTAAAATGTCAGTATCTACGGTTGAGGTGCCGGAGGACTGGAGGATAGCTCATGTTGTTCTGTTATTTTAAAAAGGCTCTAAGAGTAATCCGGGAAATTATAGGCCAGTAAATTTGATGTCGGTAGTAGGTAAGTTATTGGAGGGAGTACTAAGAGATAAGATCTGTAAGTATTTGGATAGACAGGGACTTATTAGGGAGAGTCAACATGGCTTTGTGCGTGGTAGGTCATGTTTAACCAATCTATTAGAGTTTTTCGAGGAGGTTACCAGGAAAGTGGATAAAGGGAAGGCAGTGGATATTGTCTACATGGACTTCAGTAGGCCTTTGACAAGGTCCCGCATGGGAGGTTATTTAGGAAGATTCAGTCGCTAGGTATACATGGAGAGGTAGTAAATTGGATTAGACATTGGCTCAATGGAAGAAGCCAGAGAGTGGTAGTGGAGGATTGCTTCTCTGAGTGGAGGCCTGTGACTAGTGGTGTGCCACAGGGATCAGTGCTGAGTCCATTGTTATTTGGCATCTATATCAATGATTTGGATGATAATGAGGTAAATTGCATCAGCAAATTTGCTGATGATATAAAGATTGGAGGTGTAGTGGACAGTGAGGAAGGTTTTCAAAGCTTGCAGAGGGATTTGGACCAGCTGGAAAAATAGGCTAAAAAATAGCATATGGAATTTAATACAGATGAGTGTGAGGTATTGCAGTTTGGAAGGACAAACCAAAGTAGAACATGCAAGGTAAATGGCAGGGCACTGAGGAGTGCAGTAGAACAGAGGGATCTGAGAATACAGATACAAAAATCCCTAAAAGTGGCGTCACAGGTAGATAGGATCGTAAAGAGAGCTTTTGGTACATTGGCCTTTATAAATCAAAGTATTGAGTTAGACTGTTATGATGAGGTTGTATAAGGCAGTGATGAGGCAGAATTTGGAGTATTATATGCAGTTTTGGTCACCAAATTACAGGAAGGATATAAATAAGGTTGAAAGAGTGCAGAGAAGGTTTACAAGGATGTTGCTGGGACTTGAGAAACTGAGTCACAGAGAAAGATTGAATAGGTTAGGACTTTATTCCCTGGAGCATAGAAGAATGAGGGGGGATTTGATAGAGGTATATAAAATTATGATGGGTATAGACAGAGTGAATGCAAGCAGGCTTTTTCCACTGTGGCAAGGGGAGAAAAAAAAACAGAGGACATGGGATAACAGTGAAGGGGAAAAAATTTCAAGGGAACATTGGGGGGGCTTCTTCACACAGTGAGTGGTGGGAGTGTGGAATGAGCTGCCAGATGAAGTGGTAAATGCGGGCTCACTTTTAACATTTAGGACACACTTTGACAGGTACATGGATGAGAGGTGTATGGAGGCGTATGGTCCAGGTGCAGGTCAGTGGGACTAGGCAGAAAAATGGTTCAGCACAGCCAAGAAGAGCCAAAGGGCCTATTTCTGTGCTGTAATGTTCTATGGTTCTATGGCTCTATCCTCTCACATCCACCCTATCTAGTCCTTTCAACATTTCGTAGGTTTCAATGAGATTCCACCCTCCCGCCCCCGCATTCTTCTAGACCCTCACGAGTACAGGCTGAAACCTGACAAATGCTCCTCATGTGTTAACCACCTTCATTCCTGGAATCATCCTCATGAACCTCCTCTGGATTCTCAACAATGACAATACATTCTTTCTAAGATATGGGGCCAATATCTGGTGGAGGTTAGAAAGACAGAGTGTGAAATAGAGAACAGTTGGAGGAAATCAAAGGATATGTCACTCATAAAATCAGAGGATATGTCACTCATAGAATCGGGTTGAATGAGAAAGCAGGTTGTCAGAAAGTGTGAGGGAAGTGATGGGAGGAAATGAAAAGGACATAGGAGTTTCCAAACAGCAAACATGAAAAGGATGTGCCAGTTATTTGAACATCCAGATAAGTAAGGTAGGGAAAACTAGGGAAGGAGAGAAAGATAACCCAAATGCAGCTGAGAATCAAATGGAATACAACAGGCAGCTTACCTGTTCAGCACTTCAGGATTTCATTTTAAGTTTCCTGCATTTATGTTCCTTTATTCTATTTTTTAGCATTGACTCTAACTTTCCCAAATCATAACTACACTTTCTAGACTGTCAAATGCAAACAGGATTTAAAAGAAAAAAGCCTGTAACACCGTGGATCATTGTTAGGGCACAGACAAGTTCAGGCTTTGCTTCTGGTGGTGGGGAACCGTTTTATAAATTTTCACTCCTGACCTCTTTCTGATACAAAGCCTGTCATTTTTTACTTATTTATAAGATGTGGATACTGCTATCAAGACCAGCATATATTGCCAATCCCTGACTGGCAAGGTAATGTTGAGCTTTGTCGTTCTGGTGAGAGTATTCCCACTTTGCTATCAGGTGGAGAATTTGAGGTCTTCCCAACTGACAACAGTGTGGGAATACACTCAGATATAGTGATGATAAAGGAATAACAATTTCCAAGACAGAATGCTTTGTGACCGAGTGTGAAACCTGTAAGCTGTGGTAAAACTCAGGAAACATCTGCTATCACTAGGCCTGGTTAGGATTTGGGTAGGAAATAAGTTGGGATATTAGCACCAATGATGCAGTGATATATTTACCTGATGTTGACTCGTTGCAAATGCCCGATTTCAATTAATACAAATGAATTTCTACATTTTTGGACAAAGGGAACTTACATATTGTTTTGCTTAAGGGTTCCTTGCAATACTTCCCTTTTGATTTGTTCAGATGATGTGTATGTCTCCAATAAACTCAGCAATTATTCCTCATCCCTGATTACTTTGATGCTGTTTCAAAGTGTTCTTGAGGGATAAGTTCACTGATAAGTCTGAAGTTAAGAGTCAACATTGTAGGTGGACCAGTCTGAGTAAAGACAACATATGTCCTCCCCTGTAGGAGATTATCAAACCAGATGGGATTTTACACTAATTCAGCAGTTCCCTAATCATAATGGCTAACGTTAAGTACAAAAGTACAAATGTGGAAAATAAATTTATAACCAATTGTACATATGCAGTACTGTGCAAAAGTCTTATGCACATATATATAGGTAGGGTCCCTAAGACTTTTGCATAGTACTGTACGAGGGGTGATTGATATGTTCGTGGCCTAAGGTAGAATGAGTCTATTTTAGAAAACCTGGCATATTTATTTTTCAACATAGTCCCCTCCTACATGTACACACATAGTCCAGCTGTCGTGGAGCATATGGATCCCTTCTTTGTAGAAGCGGTCCACAGCAGGGGTGATTGATAAGTCTGTGGCCTAAGGTAGAAGGAGATGAGTTGTACAGCTCTCGTTACATGCACATGCAGTTCAACTATTTGAGTGAAAATTCAGAAAGTTTGAAGTTAATAACTCATATTTCACTTAATATTTCACTTCTTCTATATGCTTTACGCTTGTTTTTCATTTTGGATTTGATTTTGGAACTGTTGGAGCCTATGATTTGCAGTTGGACTTTGTTTGGGTGTTCCAGTGCTCTGCAGTCTCCAAGAAGATTCCAGGGGGCAGAGGCAGCGTGCAGGAACTTCATGGCGAGCAGGCTGCAGGATGGCATGTGAGCCGATGTTCAAGCTTCCATTGTTCACTGATTAAAGTATTGAGGGAGATTGAAACATTGAGGAAAATGCAAAAGTTTGGAGATCGTTTGCTTGTTCCAGCACTTTGCAGTCTCCGAGAGGATTCCGGGAGACAGAGACAGTGTGTGCAAACTTTGTGGCAAGAAGGCTGCAGGATGGGGCACAAGTTGATGATTGACGCTATTTCGCTGATTGAAGTTTCAATTGTGGCCGACTAAAGAAATGAGTGAAATTGAAGCTTCGAGGCTATTGCAGAAGGTGAGTTCCAGCTGCTTGTCTTTTGATCGCCCTGTACTGGAGCAGGGAGAACCTGCTGCTCTGCCTGGAGCGTGTTGCCCAGGTTTTCTGTGTTTTGGATGTGGACTTGGACTATAGACATTTTTTCAGTATTATGGATTTTTTATATTCTGTGTTTTTCACCTGATCCTTCTAGCTTTTTTGTGCGGTAAGGGGAACTTGGGGGGGAGGGGGAGGTGTCAATGTACCAGTTCTGTTTTGTTTATTTTTTGTGCAGGAGGAGAGATTTGAGAGTCACTGTGCCTGATCTGTTTAGTTCATTTTTTAACGTGGGAAGAGAGATTTGGGACTCGATTTGCCTGTTCTGTCTTGTTCATTTTATTTTGTGGAGGTGGGTTTTTGGGGGTTGATGATAGTGCTGCCTTTCTTTTTTTTCTTAGTTTCATGACCACCCAGAGAAGAAGAATTTCAGATTTGTATACTTTGATAATAAATGAACCGTTGAACCTTTGAATAAGTATCGAGAACATGAGATGAAAAGTCCTTGAAAGCAATTCCATAGGTTGTGGGAACAGTACAGTGATAGGGCAAGTGAAATTGAGTGAGGATATCCCTTCTGGTTCAAGAGCCTGATGCTTGAAGAGTAACAACTGATCGCCAGCTGATCCTGGTGGTGTGAGTCCTGAGGCGCCTGTACCTTCTTCTTGATGGCTGCAGTGAGAAGAGAGCATGACTTGGGTGGTGGGGGTCCCTGATGATGGATGCTGCTTTCCTGCAAAAACACTCCATGTAGATGTGCTCAATGTGGGAAGGGCTTACCCGTAATGGACTGGGCCACATTCGTAACTTTTTTGTCGGATTTTCCGTTCAAGGGAATTGGTGTTTTCATACCAGGCTGTAATTTAGCCAGTCAATATACTCTCTATCACATATCTACAGAAGTATGCCAAAGTTTTAGATGTCATGCTAAATCTTCACTAACTTCTAAGGAAGTAGAGGCACTGCAGTGCTTTCTTTGAAATTGTACTTAAGAGCTGGGCCCAGGTCAGGTCCTCTCAAGTAATAACACTAAGGAATTTAAAGTTGCTGACCTCTCTACCTCTGATCCTCCAAAGAGGAGTAACTCATGGACTTCTGGATTCCTTTTCCTGAAGTCAATAATCAGCTTTTTGTTTTTTCTGACATAAAGAGGTTGTTGTGGCACCACTCAGCCAGATTTTCAATCTCCCTCCTATATACTGATTTGTCACCATCATTGATTCGGCCAATGACAGTGGAATCATCAGCAAATTTAAATATAGCTTTGGAGCTCTGCTTAGCCACACAGTCATAAGTGTAAATTGATTAGAGCGGGGGCTAAACATGCAGCCTTGTGGCGCACCTGTGCTGATGAAGATTTTGGAGGAGATGGTTTTGCTAATCTGAACTGACTCGGGTCTGCAAATGAGGAAATCGAGGATCCAATTGCACAAGGAGGTACTTGAATTTAGTTACTGCCATCATCATCAGGGACGATGCCTAGGCACGTCTAGTCCAGTGGTATATATAAACCACTTCATCCATCTCTCTTCATTGGTTAATCCTTAATCAATTGGGATTCTGCTGTTGCACCTTGTTTATAATAACCAAGAAACCAGGAAAACCAGGAAACTTAACAATGAGGGTGATCCCACCGCTATCACCTGCTTTCCCTATACTTCCATGGTTTCAGGAAGGACCTGTAGAATCCTGAAGAAATACCATATTAATACAACCTACAAACCCAGATCCCAGCTTATGTGGGTGAGCAATGTCCTGGGATTCAGGTTGGCTGGTGGTTACAGGGCTCCTAGTGACTGTGACTGTATATTGGCCAGATGGATGCACGGTGGAAACCTGCATCAATGAAAACGAGAGGTGTATCGGTTTGGGTTACCCAAATCGATGGTAGCAGGGCATTGCATTCGCAATGGCCATAGGATTGCCATCAATGGTACAAAACTACTGTGCCACACCAATGGCTTTTGTGATTGCCTGGTGAAGGAAGCCATTGAAATAAAACTAGAGGAAAAAGATTTTACCAAAGACGAAGATTTTGCTCTAAGTAAGAACTGGAATTTGATTGTAAACAATATGGGACAGCGGAATCCTGATTGGATGAGGACAAACCGATGAGGAGAGACAGATGGCGGGGTTTATATATACCAATGGACCAGATGTGCCTAGGCGTCATCCCCGATGAAAGTGGCAGAGTTTGTCATCGAAACGTCAGTTAAAATCGATACCTGTACTCGACTGGAAGCCTGAGAAGAGTTTATTTATCATATACATTGGGAAAGCGCGGGATCCTTTTTCAATAGTCATGGCCTTTGGATACTTGTCCAGTCATTTGACTATTATTCTATCATGTCCCCGCATGCTCATTTTCACCCCGCACATACAATAGTAGTAGGAAATGAAAGAGAAGTATGCATCAATGGTGCTTTGTCCCATTTACAACCAATCTCAGCTGCTTCGTCGTTGGTAAGACCACATAACAGAAAAACAGAAAATTATTTTTGCTTGTGCCAGCTACAGTTTTTGTCGATGGATAAATAGCATTTGCATGAAAATAACAGTGCAGCTGTCAGATTGCACTTGCTTCTAGTCACTCTACTATCTATAAAGCCAAAGCTCTGTACATCTGCAATTCTGTATGTTGTGAAGAGAAATAATTTAATTGTAGCACTAAATTATTGCCTTTCAATGAGCTACAAACAAAATTTGTGAGCATGAAACCCTGAGTAAACAAAGCTGCTCTGTGATATTTACAATTCGGGCAGTTGCAGCTACAAGGCTCCTTGGAATGAAGAGCATTTGAAAATATGCTACTTGAAATAGAAAGTGCTGGAAATATATAGCATCTTCAATGGCATCTACAACATGATGATACCAGGCAAAAGAAATGCATCAGAATTATCAGCTTTTTTCTGCATTTACATAAAATCTCTGGCATTTGTATTTCTGCTTTTGATCACTCTGGGTGTAAATTCACGAGATTAAGCAGCTGTTATGTTGACATCTTAGCTACTCACAATATTCTCTAGTAATAACTCAAACTTGTGATGGTACTGGACCTGCAGATCTTCTGGGCTGTTGTATATATTTGTCTTAAGCTCCAACACAGAAGGAACATGCAGCAAATTTTCTTAGGTTGCGCTCCTGATGTCAACCAAGGCTTGCAGAAGATGGGGCAAGTGTGATGAGTGAGTAAATTCAGTACTATTGTTATCCTTGTGCAGACTATGGCGCAAGTCCTTGATACCAGGTTAATAACTTGGAACTGCCTAGTTACATTATAATATTATAACAGTGACTGTACCTTAAAAAGTGCCTTGTTGGTTGTAAAGTAATTTGAAATGGATGTGAAGGTTATTCTAAAAATGCAAAATGCTTACCCAATAGCAGAATGAGAATGTCTTCACTTCATGAGCTGCAGTGGTTCAAGATGACAGCTCAACACCACTATCTCAAGGGCAATGAGGATTAGCAATAAATGAAATATTTAAAAGTAATCTCTGCCTTTTAAGAATAAATTAAAAAATAAGCCAGGGCAATTTAGAGAGATGTTGATTTGAAAACAGAAAGATGTAAGAAGATGTGAGATCAACAACACTCAACTATATTTTTGTTCCTACACTGATAAGGACTAAATACAAAAGCAGTCACAATTGCTGAATTAATAGTCTACAAAAGCTTGTCTTCATATCAATGAGAAGCCACGTGCAATTTAAGATGGAAAAGGAGATCCACACACATCCAAATGTTGATAAGTGTTGTATTCAGTCTAGTTTTGTTCGTTAATTATTAAATACTTTAGTCCTTCTGAAGCAGATTTCGAAGTTTCCAACCAAGTTAACAATTTCATGAATAAAAAGAAATAACATTAACATTTTGAAAAATATTTAATTTGAAATATAAGCCTGAATCATTCATCTCCATTCCAACTCAATTTGGATGGACTTGTGAGGCAAACAGTTGGATATCAGATCAGTAAGACAGTTAAATATCTGAAAACGTCAACTTGCCATTATTCTGCCACTATTCATAGAACATAGAACATAGAACATAGAATAGTACAGCACAGCACAGGCCCTTCAGCCCACAATGTTGTGCCGACCCTCAAACTCTGCCTCCCATATAACTCCCACCTTATATTCCTCCATATACCTGTCTAGTAGTCTCTTAAACTTCACTAGTGTATCTGCCTCCACCACTGACTAAGGCAGTGCATTCCACGCACCAACCACTCTCTGAGTAAAAAACCTTCCTCTAATATCCCCCTTGAACTTCCCACCCCTTACCTTAAAGCCATGTCCTCTTGTATTGAGCAGTGGTGCCCTGGGGAAGAGGCGCTGGCTATCCACTCTATCTATTCCTCTTATTATCTTGTACACCTCTACCATGTCTCCTCTCATCCTTCTTCTCCTCAAAGAGTAAATTCCTGATCATTGATAAAAATTAAGAAAACGGTGTAATGTTCTCTTTTTGTTGATGTTTTTTGACAGAGATATAATAAACTTCCAAGGCTCTAGTTAGGGTAATTTGAGTACTCCTTATTTCATTGCCTCCTCCACTTTAAGTTATCCTATCATCTGACCACATTCTAAGTTGCTAAAACAAAACTATAATGCCGTATATAACCATATAACAATTACAGCATGGAAACAGGCCATCTCGGCCCTTCCAGTCCGTGCTGAACTCTTACTCTCACCTAGTCCCACCGACCTGCACTCACCCCATAACCCTCCGTTCCTTTCCTGTCCATATAGTTGTCCAATTTAACTTTAAACTACAACATCGAACCTGCCTCAACCACTTCTGCTGGAAGCTCGTTCCGCACAGCTACCACTCTCAGAGTAAAGAAGTTCCCCCTCATGTTACCCCTAAACTTTTGCCCTTTAAGTCTCAACTTATGTCCTCTTGTTTGAATCTCCCCCACTCTCAATGGAAAAAGCCTATCCACATCAATTCTATCTATCCCCCTCATAATCTTAAATATCTCTATCAAGTCCCCCCTCAACCTTTTACGTTCCAAAGCCATTTGCCATAACTTTCTGTCTGCGTTTTGACCAATAATACAGGCAAATTGAAAATGGGCTCCTCTTTTGAAACTAAATGCCAATGATAATTGACACATTTTCACAAGCATTGCAAATGCAACTATTTTTGGCAACTAATCTTAAATAAGTATTTGAACTGAGCATAATTTTGAGTTATGGTTATGATTATAGTTATGGATCCCACACCCACCTGGGTCACTGGCACACTGTACAGATGAATGCTGCACTAGTTGCCTCCTTCTCTCATGTTTGGGGTGAGTGCCTCCCCAGTCCACTCTGCAATATTGTCTGCCCAATTCTTCCTCTTCCTCTTGTACTGAAACATTAATCAGGAGTCTTGGGAAGAACAGAATCCAAACATCAATCTCATAAATCGAGGGAAGGTACTTCCAAAACAAAACACTGGAAAATATTGTTTTCAATTAGAATCTCAATTTTTTTTCTGAAATTATATTAGGAGCTGTGGTTTTCTCTAAATATCAATCCAGATGGAGCTATCCCCTTGGAATTGTTCCTCCTTTTTGAGAAGAGATGGCATATTTGCCATACTTTGATATGGATCTTGACAGTAAACAAGTTAAACCAACTCTGTAGTAACTGACATTGTGATATCAAGATTAACCATTTCTCCTCTCACAATGGAATGCAAGAATTATTGATGTTGTCTCACAGTGTACCACTCGGAGAGCTCAGAGTTGGTAGGGAAGATGTCCATGACACAGATGCAAACTGGAATTTGTGGCACTTCAACCATTGAGAAAATTGATTTAATAACTGGATTGATTTACAATCAGTGCAGGGAGATTTAAAAATGTTTTAACATGGACATTAATTTGAATCATAGAATATCTCATAATGATCACCCTTGGAGCTTAAGGAACTAATACAAATATTTGAAGAAGGAAATATAAAAAAAAATGTGGGGAGCTATTTTGAGATAGATACAGTGAAGAAAAGTGCAAAAATGAACACTCCAGTGCTATAAACCCATGATTCTATCTTTGCCTGCAGTGTATGCATGTTATTACCATTGCTCTTCACACATAGATTACAATGTAATGTGCTTCGGTAAATGGGGTGAGCAAGAAGTGGTTGTGACACATTCTTTATCTTTCAAACATGCTGAGACTGCTAGAGCTAGCCAGAAATATTTGCTGGAATTAGTGTTTGCATTTTGTGTGGTCATATTTATTAAATGGTATATGTTTGTGCATTGATGCAATCATGCATTACAAGTCTGCCCATAAGCTGTAGCAGTGGATTTAACTGACTCCTTCCAGCTCATGAGGTACTATGATGTCTTTTTCTTCTAAGGAGTGCAATAATATTGCCGTCACAATACAGCTCATCATTAGATTTTTGTCACTTTAAAAACAGTCAATTAGCCTGACGTTAAGATGTCAGACCAGCACCGCTTTCCCTCTGACATAGATCTATAGCTTACAGACCCGGTAAATGACAATGTTTCACTGCATCTTAATGCTGAATATTTCATGTGGTAAACTCATGCAAAATATAGTATTAATTGAGTAAGGCTAAATGCGTTGATTAGATTAGGGGTAAGTGATGAGCAAAAGATTGAAAGGTGCTCATGAGCTCGTTCAGAAGAGACCTGATTCAATGATGTATTTAACACAGTGATGAGAGATGAAAAGAATGGCTCCCACAACCAACACTACCCTCTGATGTCCTGAGACATAAGTGGGGTCACAGGGTAATAACTATTCTCACCCACAAATACTGAAATGTGTCTCCATGCATCAGGAGACTCCCCCACTGTCCCTTTGCCACTTTTTAGTGTGGAACGTGGCTGCGACAATATCTAAACCAAAGTGCAACAGAGTAGACATTTTCAGTCACTCGTGCTACCTGTGCCAGTAACACAAGTTCCATACAAAGCTCTTATAAAGCAGTTCTCTCAAAATTAGATTATGTCATTTTATCTTAGGACAAAAATGATATTAATAGTGCTGATGTTTAACAGAATCTAGTCCAGGACTGGGAACCGCACTCAAGTAGGTTCTCTCAACTTATCTTCTTTGGGACCCCTGAACAGTTTACCACTGCTTCCCCATGGAAAAGTTTCACCCCAAGTGCTCTAGCTAAACTCATCATGTAAGAAATGGCAATTAGGTAAAGTGTTCAAACCTATAAAGTCATGATTTTGAAAAGAAATTGGGAGCTTCAAACAATTCACATACTATAAATAAACAACAGCTTATAAATGAAACTAATTAATCAATCCATATGAATTCAATCCAAAAAACATCTTCGAGTGCAAGAAGGATGAGACTGCGCAGGCGCGTGACGTAACAGGACAGTGCGGAGAGTTTAAAAAGGAGACCACCCTATACAGCGGGCAGCTGTCGGAGCGGGCAGTGGAGTGAGCGGTAGCAGAGTGTAAGACTTTGGCTTCAACGGGCTTCGGCGGTAAACGGGAAGAGGCAAGAGCAAAACACCAACTCTTCACCCCCCCCCCCCGCCCACCATTGGCGAATCGGCCCGGACAGACAGGAACAACAGAGCTCACAGAGCTAACGATATGAGCTAATGGTTTAAAAAGTTTGTGTGTTTGGCGAGGTAAGTGGGTGAGTAGACTTATTTTTCCTGTTTCATTCCCGTAGAATTAGATAGCATTCCTGAAGGGTTAGTGCTTTGTTCAGGGTGTCAGATGTGGGAATTCTGGGAGACCTCCAGCCTCCCTGATGGACACATCTGTGCCAGACGCAGCTCCTCAGAGACCGTTTTAGGGATCTGGAGCTGCAGCTTGATGACCTACTGCTTATCAGGGAAAGTGAAGAGGTGATAGACAGGAGCTACAGGGAGGTAGTCATCCCTAGGCTACAGGGGTCAGAAAACAGAGTCACTGTCAAGAGAGGGAAGGGAAATGCCCGGATAGTGGAGAGCACACCTGTGGCTATCCCCCTCAGCAACAAATATCTTGTTCTAGATGCCTTTGAGGGGGATGACCTGACAGGGGACGCCCACGGTGACCAGGTCTCTGGCACTGAGCCTGGCGCTGTTGTGCAGGAGAGAACGAGGGAGAAGAGGAATGCGGTAGTCATAGGGGATTCCATAGTCACGGGAACAGACAGGAGATTCTGTGAGCCTGATAGAGATACCCGCATGGTGTGTTCCCTCCCAGGAGCCAGGGTGCAGAATGTCTCAGATCGGGTCCAGAATATTCTGAAGGCAGAGGGTGAGCAGCCAGTTGTCTTGGTACATGTTGGTACCAATGACATAGATAGGAAAAGGGAGGAGGTCCTGAAGAGAGATTTCTGGGAGTTAGGAAGGAAGCTGAGAAGCAGGACCTCCAGGGTAGTAATCTCGGGACTGCTACCTGTGCCACGTGCTAGCGAGGGCAAGAATAGTAGGATCAGGCAGATGAATGCGTGGCTGAGAGACTGGTGTAGGGGGCAGGGCTTCAGATTCTTGGATAATTGGGATCCCTTCTGGGGGAAGTATGACCTGTTCAAAATGGACAGGTTACACCTGAACCCAAAGGGGGCCAATATCCTGGCGGGAAGGTTTAATAGAGCTGTTGGGGGGTGGGGTTCAAACTAATTTGGCAGGGGGATGGGAACCGGAATGATAGAGCGGAGGAAGGGGAAAACAGAAATAAATCTATGATAGTGAGCAGTAAAGATGTCAAGAAAGACAGATAGGTGATGGGGCAAATTTGTAGCCATTGGGATGAGTTGCAGTGCAATAGAGTTGTAGTGAAATCAAAGGGAAAAGTACCAAATACTGGTCTTAAGGTGTTATACTTAAATGCACGCAGCATAAGGAATAAGGTGGATGATCTTGTCATACAGCTACAGATTGGCAGGTATGATATTGTGGCCATCACTGAGACGTGGCTAAAGGATGCATGTCTCTGGGAGCTGAACGTCCAAGGATACACGGTGTATCGGAAGAATAGGAAGGTAGGCAGAGGGGGAGGCGTGGCTTTATTGGTAAGAAATGATATTAAATCATTAGAAAGAGGTGATATAGGATCGGAAGGTGCAGAATCTTTATGGGTTGAGCTAAGAAATCGCAGGGGTAAAAGGACCCTGATGGCATTTATAGGCCTCCAAACAGCTGCAGTGATGTGGACTACAAATTACAACAGGAAATAGAAAAGGCTAACAACAGGAATACTGCAGATGCTGGAAATTCAAGCAACACACATCAAAGTTGCTGGTGAACGCAGCAGGCCAGGCAGCATCTCTAGGAAGAGGTACAGTCGACGTTTCAGGCCGAGACCCTTCGTCAGGACTTAGGGTCCTGACGAAGGGTCTTGGCCTGAAACATCTTCCTAGAGATACTGCCTGGCCTGCTGCGTTCACCAACAACTTTGATGTGTGTAAATAGAAAAGACTTGTCAGAAGGGCAGTGTTATGATAATTGTGGGGGATTTTAACATGCGAGTGGATTGGGAAAATCAGGTCGGCACTGGATCCCAAGAGAGAGAATTTGTAAAATGTCTGCGAGATGGCTTTTCAGAACAGTTTGTTGTTGAGTCCACTAGGGGATCGGCTGTACTGGATTGGGTATTGTGTAATGAACTGGAGGTGATTAGAGAGATTGAGGTGAAGGAACCCTTAGGAGGCAGTGATCATAACATGATTGAGTTCACTGTGAAATTTGAAAAAGAGAAGCCGAAATCTGATGTGTCAGTATTTCAGTGGAGTAAAGGAAATTACAGTGGCATGCGAGAGAAACTGGCCAAAGTTGACTAGAAAGGGATACTGGTGGGAAGGACGGCAGAGCAGCAGTGGCTGGAGCTTATGCGAGAAGTGAGGAAGGTGCAAGGCAGGTATATTCCAAAAAAAAAATTTCGAATGGGAAAAAAGATGCAACCGTGGCTGACAAGAGAGTCAAAGCCAAAGTTAAAGCAAAGGAGAGGGAATATAAGGAAGCAAAAATTAGTGGGAAGACAGAGGATTGGGAAGTTTTTAGAATATTACAAAAGGAAACTAAGAAGGTCATTAAGAGGGAAAAGATTAACTATGAAAGTAAGCTAGCAAATAATATCAAAGAGGATACTAAAAGCTTTTTCAAGTATATAAAGAGTAAAAGACATGTGAGAGTAGATATAGGACCAATAGGAAATGATGCTGGAGAAATTGTAACGGGAGATAAGGAGATGGCAGAGGAACTGAACGAGTATTTTGCATCAGTCTTCACTGAGGAAGACATCAGCAGTATACCGAACACTCAAGGGTGGCAGGGAAGAGAAGTGTGCGCAGTCACAATTACGACGGAGAATGTACTCTGGAAGCTGAATGGTCTAAAGGTAGATAAATCTCCCAGACTAGATGGACTGCACCCTCGTGTTCTGAAGGAAGTAGCTGTGGAGATTGCAGAGGCATTAACTTTGATCTTTCAAAAGTCGATAGATTCTGGCATGGTTCCAGAGGACTGGAAGATTGCAAATGTCACTCCTCTATTTAAGAAGGGGGCAAGGAAGCAAAAAGGAAATTATAGACCTGTTAGTTTGACATTGATGGTTGGGAAGTTGTTGGATTCGATTGTCAAGGATGAGGTTACTAAGTACCTGGAGGCATATGACAAGATAGGCAGAACTCAGCATGGATTCCTTAAAGGAAAATCCTGCCTGGCAAGCCTATTACAATTTTTTGAGGAAATTACCAATAGGCTGGACAAGGGAGATGCAGTGGATGTTGTATATTTGGATTTTCAGAAGGCCTTTGACAAGGTGCCACACATGAGGCTACTTAACAAGATAAGAGCCCATGGAATTACGGGAAAGTTACATACGTGGATAGAGCGTTGGCTGATTGGCAGGAAACAGAGAGTGGGAATAAAGGGATTCTATTCTGGCTGGCTGCCGGTTACCAGTGGTGTTCCACAGGGGTCCACTTAGCTCACTGCTCCACTTTCTGTTTGCTCATACCTGTGTGACTGCACAGCTTGAATGCTATCTATATATTTGCTGATGACACCACCGTTGCTCATAAAATCTCAGATGCTGATGAAGAGGTGCACAGGAGTGAGTTAAGTCAGCTGGCTGAGTGGCGTTGCAACAACAAGCTTGCACAGTGCCAACAAGATCAAGGAATGATTGGGGACTGCAGGAAAGGAAAGTCAGTGGAACATGCACTCATTGAGAGGTCAGCATTGGGATGGGTGGGCAGCTTTTACTTCTTGGCTGTCACATCCCCACCTGAGTTGATGCTGGGCAAGTGTTGCGTGAGCTCTACGGCGTCATCACTGACCTCCAAGCCACACATACCAACAGTTTCTTTATTGCTGTTGGTGACTCCAACCATGCTAAATCAAAAAAAAACAGTCCTGTCTATATTCTGTCAGCATGTTGACTTTGCTACCAGAGGTGGGAACACAATTGATCTGGTTTATACCAGCATACCTGGTGCATACAAGGCTGCTCTCTGTCCCCATCTTGAATACTCTGACCTTTTATCTGTTACACTAATTTCTGCATACAAAACACTAATTAAATGAATCAAACCATTTCATAGGGAGGTAGGGACCTAATTAAAAAGAACAACCTCAGCATTACAGGACTGTTTTGAAAATACAGACTGAAGCATGTTCAGTGAGGCAATTACCTATGACCATCACATTAACTTCGATGAATTTACGAGATCTGTAACTGACTACACTGAGAAGTGCCTTGAAGACAACACCGTTATGAAATGTATCTCCGTGAGGGCAAATCAGAAGACATGGTAGACAACAGAGGTCCAGGAATTGCTGAGAGATTAGGATGCTGCTTTCAGATCAGGAGATAACATGATCTTGATGTTTGTAAGGTCAGTGAGAGCTACCCACGCTATCAGGAAGCCACGCTCACAGAGAATATAAGAACATAGAACATAAGAAATAGGAACAGGAGTAGGCCATCCAGACCATCGAGCCTGCCCCACCATTCAGTAAGATCATGGCTGATCTGTCCGTAAACTCAGCTCCATCTACATGCCTTTTTCCCATAACCCTTAATTCCCCTACTATGCAAAAACCTATCTAACTGTTTCTTAAATATGTTTAGTGAGGAAGCCTCAACTGCTTCCCTGGGCAGAGAATTCCACAGATTCACCACTCTCTGGGGAAAAACAGTTTCTCCTCATCTCCGTCGTAAATCTTCTCCCCTGAATCTTGAGGCAATGTCCTTTAGTTCTACTCTCACCTACCAATGGAAACAGCTTTCCTACTTCTGGCTTATCTACCTCTTTCAAAATTTTGTATGTTTCTATAAGATCCCCTCTCATTTTTCTGAATTCCAGAGAGTATAGTCCCAGGCGACTCAAGTCCTCCTCATAGGTTAACTACTTCATCTCTGGAATCAAGCTGGTGAACCTCCTCTGCACTGCCTCCAAAGCCAGTATATCCTTCCTCAAGTATGGAGACCAGAACTGCACACAGTACTCCAGGTGCGGCCTCACCAGTACCCCGTATAGTTACAGCATGACCTCCCTGCTCTTGAGGGAGTGTATAGCCCAGTTAACAGAGGTTTTCTTCAATATCTCTCTGGAACACTTCACCGTCTCTGCAGGCTTCAAGGCAGCCACTATCATCCTGGTGCCCAAGAGGGTGACAATAACCTCTCGCTAGTGACACTGACTTAACAATTTTTACAGGGGCATCATCGACAGCGCTTTGGGTGGCTGGTTATGGATCCCATAAATACCATCTTTCTGTTACATTGGACCCGTTCCAGTTCGCTTATTGCCCAAATTGATCCACTAACGATGACGTAACCTTAGCCCGCCACTCCATCCTGTACCATCCGGTGAATGGTGTCTCCTACACTAGGATGCTGTTTATCAACTTCTGCTTGGCATTTAATATGATAAACCCTCATAAAATGGTGGGTAAACTGCCCTTGTTGGATCTCAAAACTTTTCTCTGTGACTGGACATTGGACTTCTTGGCAGAATGATCACAGTCAGTCCATGCTGGCAGCAGAATCTCTACCTTAATCACGATGAACAGGACTGTGTGTTCATCCCTTGGTGTTCATGCTACTGATGCATGCCTGCAGTACTAAATCCAGTTCAAACCCAATCCTCAAGTTCGCTGATGATACAACAGCAGTTGGCTTCATCAACAATGACAACAAGATGGTGTACAGAGTGGAAGTAGAGCAGATGGTAGAATAGTATGAGCACTACAATTTCTGTCTCAATGTGGACAAGACTAAAGAGGTTCCTGTGGGCTTTATGAAGGTGTAGGCTGACCACTCCTCATGGCACATACACAGCTCCTCTGTGGAGAAAATTAGGAGCAGCAAATTTCTGGGAGCACACGTAATGGACGATCTCACCTGATCCCTCAACACTGCATCTTTAGTTAAAAAAGCACAGAAGTGACTCCCCTTTTTGAGGATATTGAGGTGAGCACCCCATCCTAACCAATCTTTACAGGGGCATCATTGAGAGTGTCCTAGCCAGCTGCATCACCCATGGGAATTGCAAGACATGTGACTGCAAGATCCTACAAAAGATTATCAGAGAGGACTGCAGGGCCCTGAACATTGTCAATGATTCCTCCCATCCATCCAACAACCTCTTTGGCCCTCTATCATTAGGCGAGAGATACCATAGCATAATAAGAACTGTTAGGATGGGAAAAAGCAGCTCTGAGACTGTGAGACTACTGAACTCCATGCATGCACCCGGGTCTCATCACATATGAAGTGATATACCATATACTTTTTAAACTTGTGTCATAAATGCACCTCATGTTAAATGTCAGCCTTCTGGGATACATTTTATTATTTGTAATTATTATTGTGTTAGTATTACTTTATGTCTTGTGTGTGAATTATATGCACTGTGTTGTGCACCTTGGTCCAGAGGAATATTGTTCCATTTGGCAGTACATTTGTACAATGACAATAAACTTGAACTTGAAGAAAGCATGCCAGCAGCTCAACTTAATTAGGAGTTTGAGGATTTTGGTATGTCACCAAAGGTTCTTACAAATTTCTACAGATGTATGGTAGATAGCAGTCTGATTGTTTGTATCTTATCCTGATATGGAAATTCCAATGAACAAGATCACAAGAAACTGCAGAGGGTTTTAGACTAAATCATCCCCATCACAGGTACAAAGCTCTCCACCATCGAGGCCATCTTCAAGAGGTGGTGCCTGAGAAGGCAGTGCCTATTATTTAATTCAGGTCTCTCGCCATCTAGAACATGGACCCTTCTTCTTGCTGCCATCAGGTACAGGAGCCTGACGTGCACGCTCAACAATTCAGAAACATCATCTTCCCCTCAGCCATCAGATTCTGCATGGGCCATGAACCCATGGACACTACCTTGTTACTTAGTATGGAGTTTTTACTTATTTTGTAATTTATAGTAACTTTATGTCCTTGCACTGTGATGATAAATCTGACTGTGTTTCTGATTTTTGATTCTACACTCAGTGGTTACTTTAGTCTTTACACCTGTTTATTAATGTAAGTATCTTATCAGTCCATCATGTCACAGCAACTCAATGCATTAAAACATGCAGACATGGTCAAGAGGTTCAATTATTATTCAAACCAAACATCAGAATGGGGAAAAATGTGATCAGTGACTTTGACTGTGGAAAGATTGTTGTTGCCAAACGGGGTGGTTTAGTCTCTGCAAGACTGTTGGCCTCCTAGGATTTTCACTCACAACAGTCTCTAGGGTTTATAGAGAATGAGGTGTAAAACAAAAATCATCCAGGGAATATCTGTGGAAAAAAGTACAGTTGACATTTCGGGCTGAAACCCTTCGACCGGACAGAAACGTCGACTGTACTTTTTTACGTAGATGCTGCCTGACCTGCTGAGTTTCTCCAGCATTTTGTGTGTGTTGCTCAGACTTTCAGCATCTGCAGATTTTCTCATTACCATCCAGAGAGTAGCAGTTCTGTGGGTGAAAGCGCCTTGTTCATGAGATAAATCAGTGGAGAATGGCCAGACTGGATTAAGCAGTCGGGAAGGTGACAATAACTCAAATAACCACATGTTACGACAGCGGTGTGCAGAAGAGCATCTCTGAATGCACAACACATTGAACCTTGAAGTGGATGGGCGACCATAGCAGAAGGCCACAAGCATACACTCATTTCTTGGATACCAACAAAGTAACAGCTGAATGGATATTTCTACATAAAGGGTAATGCAGAAAAAATAAACACGATTTTCTGTAGACGATGGAAATGTTGAACAACACACACAAAAGTCAGTAAGAACAAAATTCAGGTAGATCTAAGGAGGGGAATGAACAGTCAATGTTTTGGGCTGAGACACTTCAGCAAGACTGGAAAGGAAGGGGGCAGAAGCCAGAACAAGAAGGTAGAGGATTAGATGGAATACATACTAACAGGTGATTGTGTTGGTGCCAATACAGATTGGGGGACAGCTTTTTCAAGCACCACAATTGGCAGGATATCCCAGTGGCTACCCATTTCAGTTTGACTTCCCATACCCATTATGATATATTTATCCATGGCTTTCACTACTGCCATGATGAGTCCAAACTCAGAAAGAAGGAACACCACATAGTAACCTCTAACATAAGGCATGAAAACTGATTACTGTAACTTCAGTAATTTCTCCACCTCCCTCCTCCCTCTTTTCCCATTCCTCATTCCATTCTGCTTCTGTCCCTTTCCTTTCTAGATGTAGGATCTCACCCTGAAACATTGACTGTTTATTCCCCTCCACAGAAGCTGCCTGACTTGTTGAGTTCTTCCAGCATTTTGTGTAATGCATAAAAAAAGTTATTGTCAGCTATTGAAAGAAATATGAAGAGGCTAAAAATGTTCCTCAAATCACTAGCTCATCACGTAACCATAAAAGTAATCAAAGAGAGATTGTTACCCTGACCTTGCTCCTCACTTGTCCATCAGCTCCCTTTGGTTTCCCTCCTCTTTCTCTTTGTCTTAAACATTTTTCTTGTGATTGCAAGATCCAGTTGGCCAGTGGATCCAAATCCTCTAAGTATAATTCAGTTAGGTTCACTTTATACATGCAGAAGGCTTGTGTCTAGTTTAACAATAGATTATTTGCAGTGAGCCCTGAATGACAGGATAATAACAGGTATGAAAACATAGCTGAGTGTTATATAAGTATTGCTGATGTGGTAACATGCAAATTTCCTATTTTTTACTGAAATGTGGAGAAGGGAATGATGACATTTAGGGTCATGGGTTCTCCAGCTTTGCTTCTGCAGAACCACCAAACAGAGCAAAAAAAAAGTCATATTTCACTCATTTTGATTTAACATTGTTGATAAGAGCAGCTAATTACTTTAGTTGTCTGACTGCAGCCATGTGGCATTTTCACTGTAACTCATTCATAGATAGGAACCCATCAACCTGCCTCATAAAGTTTATTTTCTCCTTCCTTCAGGGTGCTAAAACAAACAGGCAGCTTACCGTTTGTTTATAATTGTAGCTTGCAGATGTAAATATTTCTTATAAAAAATCCAGGCAAGTTCATGGTATTGAAATCAATATAGGTAATAAAGAGACCATGTTGCCCTGAGGGATCTTTGGGTACATTATCTTAATAGAACACATTGGAAGAGTCAATTTGCAGCAGGATACACAGTGATTTTTAAAAAAAATCTCAAGTACTGGGTGTTAGCAACTTTGTAAGTGTTTCCCGTCTTAGCGGCCTTCCCATGGGATGCTGCTGATGGATCATATTGAATCACTGAACTCTATGACGTTACCCACTCCCAGTTTCCTTGAGAGCGAAGTTGTGGACTTTATTTAGGACAGTATGTTCACCTTGCACCATGAAGGGATTTATCTCATGGTGTTACCCTTCTTGCTGCATTGTACCAGAAAGGCACTGGATTGTAATGAAGTAACACAGAAGGCAAGGGCAGGACCAGTAACACAAAAAGCTGTAGATATTGGAATCTGGAGAACAAACAAAATGCTGAAGTAACTCTGTGGGCCACATCTTCCTGAATGTTGTCTATCTTTTTCTGGGGGGGGGGGGTGATTTTGACCTCTAAGTCGTGGATTATCAAATTGAAATATGTCAAAAAAAAAGCTGCATGTTCCAAAATAAGCATTTCTGTACCATTTTCCAAATTTTGTCCCCAGTACAGAGGAAGTTATGGCAAGGTTAGCTGAAATGGTGATGTAGGAAGAAAACATGATCAGAAACCCTGAAAAACATTGGTCTTGGGAATACAGCAGATTGGACTATTGAAGAGAAATATTTTTGTGCTCTGCACATTTTGTTCCATAGCCTGTAAGGGGCACAGGTTAAAATGGTCAACTTTGCTGCTGTTCATGACATTAATTATTCCTTAAAATGATAGCTCAGCACTGTCACAGATAAGGCATTTTGAAAATTTCTGCAATGTTGTACCTTAAGTAGACAATGATAACCATCTAGCCATGAAACTGGCTGCATATGAGAGAATGATTTGAAAATCTCCATGTAGGTGATATACTTGCTTTTGATTTAACTCAAACTTTTGCAGCCTTCAAATGCAGAAGTAATTCACTTGAATGAAAGCTTATGGTGAGAGAAGCAGATTACAAGTCATAAAACAGGAGACTAAAGGGAACTTAAGCTAGTATAAGGTGCAAGCAGATTGATTTGGCCATGAAAAGCAGGTAATAATGATACAAAAAAGAAACTGCTTATAATACAGGAATTACTGCAGTCAGCTAGGCCTTTGTACTTTAGAAAAACAATAGATATTTATGCTATTTGTTCAATTTTGTTCAAATGAATGAGTCAAACCTGAAACCAATATGTCACTTAAAGTAACTTACAGATATCGATCTAGCTCTCTAATTTATACCAGTGGGAAAATGGTACAGTTGCAAAAATACTGCACCTGCAATCCTGCCAAGTTTAAATTGTTTCTTAACAAAGACCTTGCTGATCTTTAGTGCATGCTCATCAGCCTCTGTTATAGCAGACTAACTCTCTCCACTCTTTCATAATTAATGAAAAATTTGATTTTCTTCTCCCAGAGTTGCAGGTTCTTAGGAGTTGGAAGTTGCCCCAGTTTAATACTTTTGCTAGTTCTTTCTTGTTTTCTATAGTTAAGGGACTAAAAATAAAGATAAAAGAGGTGAGCAGAGAAGGAAGTAAACCATGCAAGCCTGCGAGAGTGTGGAATTGTGTTGAAGATGTATGCCGTAATTCTGCAAGTTACAGGCTAAAAAGTTGTTAGAAGCTGAAAACATTCTTTAGTGAAGGTTCACTATCTGAGTAATAACCAGGCAGCTTCAATTTGCCATTCTTTATAGAACCCATCTCAGCAATATTATAATCACGGCTTGTAGTTCATGTCCTTTCCCTTGCAACCTCAGTCTCATCATCTGAGGTGCTGTTCTAATACCCTGTGAACCCATAACCTCAAATCCCTCTGCATATAGCGTACTTCTATTCAGAACATCATGGTTGCCAACCAGAAATGTATCTAAACTCTCCTTGCACGTGGTCTATTTACTTTGCAGCCCACATGAGAGTTTCTTTCAGCCTTTGAATCAAAAGTAATTTACTTAAACCCTTTTTGAAGAAGGCAAACTAAACACAAAAAAGACAAATAAAATTTTAGTTCCTGATTAAAAGCCGCAAGAAGGCTGATTCAGCCATAAAAAGAAGAAAAGAATGTTGCAAAAATATTCTATCCAATGGCCATGTATCATATTAGTTAGATATTGGATTTGAAATTTAGCAGTCTAGAGTAGGAGAAAGAGCGAAAAGCTTAGGTAATGATTCAAAAATGTGTCAAAATCCCACCATGTCTGATAAAATTTTAATTTAGTTAATCAATCTGGAAGAAATGGTTGGTATTTATAACAGTAACTGCAGAGCTTTTAGATTGCAATGAAACCTACTTAACTCTCTAATGTCCAATAAATTTGCCATAGAACATATAAAACAATACAACATAGTATATACGTCCTTCAGTCCACTATGTTGCACCAACCTTTTAACCTAGTCCATGATCAAGCTAACTATTCTCTCCTGCACAGCCCATAAACTTCCATTGTTATCCAGTCTGCACTGCACAGCTGCATGAGCTCATGACAATCCTTTGAAAGGGCATAACGAGTAGTTCAGACTTCGGGAAGTTGGGGATAGATTATCAGTGCTGAACCTGTCCATTCAACAAATAAGATCATAAGATTTGCTTCTTCAGTCAATTAAACTTGTACTCTGCAATAAAGCTATGACTGAGATAAAGGGCTGGCCATTGGAAAAAGAGTGGGGTGATGCATACCCTCATCAATGGTGATGAGATGAGAGTGTTGAGAGTTTCAGGTTCCAAGGAAAGAACATCATTAATAGTCTGTCCTGGTCAATCAAGTTGATGCCATGAGCAAGCAAGAAAGCTCACCCCTGTCTCTACTTCCTCAGGTGGCTAACGAAATTAAGTATGGTTCCCTTTGACCCTTACCAATTTTTATGCTCCATTAACAAAAATTGGTGAAGATTTCCTTGTGCAGAGAGCTGCGGACACAGCTCAGCATATCATGGAAACCAGGCTCACCTCCATGGAATCTGTCTACACTTCTTGCTGCCTTAGTTAAGCAGCCAACATACCAAATAATCTACCCACCAGCGATTTTCTCTGCTCACCCCTCTCATCAGGCAGAAGATATAAAGTCCTGGAAGCATGTTCCACAATGCTCAAGGATGACTTCTATCCTGCAGTTCAATGGCTCCTTAGTATGATAAGATGGACTCTTGACCTGACCATCTACCTTGAGATGACCTTGCACCTTACTGTTGACCTTCACTGCATGTTTTCTGTATTGTTATTGTTTGACATTGTATTACCATAACACACTGCATTGATCAATACAAACAGTGTGCAAGACAGGCTTTTTCACTGTACCTCACTGCTGTGACAATAATAATAATAACAATAATAATAATAATATTAATAATAAGCCAAATAAATGATCATCATTACCTCTGTATTATTTAGGTGGTTGGATATGGCTACTTCAAGGGCTAATTCAATGCATACATGTTAATTAG
Organism: Mobula hypostoma; assembly: GCF_963921235.1. Lineage (NCBI taxonomy): Eukaryota > Metazoa > Chordata > Chondrichthyes > Myliobatiformes > Myliobatidae > Mobula > Mobula hypostoma. The sequence goes on along the minus strand of NC_086097.1, from coordinate 62,109,777 downwards.
TAGCTGGCAAATCATTAGGCAATTTTTAATGTGTTTTTGAATCTAAAATGATAAGTTTATCAGCTCTAAGAATACCAATGAGATATCATCACGTTATCTCTAAATTATAATGCATCATTATCCTTAACACAGAGCAGCTCAGGAACCAACCATTATGCAAATTTAAACTACATCTGCCTCCATGTGGTCTATATTCTTCAATTCCGTGCCTGTTCATGTATCTGTCTGAATACTTATTAAATATTAAATTATAAGACAAAGGAGCAGAAGTCGGCCACTCGGCCCATCAAGTCCACTCCGCTATTCCACCATGAGCTGATCCATTCTCCCATTTAATCCTACTGCTCTGCCTTCTCACCATAACCTTTGATGCCCTGGCTACTCAGATACCTATCAATCTCTGCCTTAAATACACCCAATGACTTGGGCTCCACTGCTGCCTGTGGCAACAAATTCCATAGATTCACCACCCTCTGGCTAAAATGATTTCTTCGTATTTCTGTTCTGAATGGGCACCCTTCAATCCTTAAGTCTTGTACTAGACTCCCCCATCATGGGACACAACTATTGCTATCATTGTTGGCAGGAAACAAGCTATAGTCTAGCAAAGTGAGAGACACCTGCATATAGTTGACATGGATAAAACATATATAACTAGGGAGACATTTGCGTGTAACAGCACTTTGAGTATTGTCAACAATTTTCAGTCCCAGATCTCAGAAAGGATGTGTTGTCATTGGAAAGAGTTCAGAGGAGGTTCACGCAGATAATTCCAAGAATAAAGGGGTTAACATATGAGGAGCATTTGGCAGGGTTGGGCCTGTATTCATTGGAATTCAGAAGAATGTGGGGAGATCTCATTGAAATCTATCGAATGTTGAAAGGACTAGAGAGGGTAGATATGGACAGGATGTTTCCTATGGTGGAGGTATCCAGAACTAGAGAGCACAGCCTCAAAATTGAGGGGTGACCCTATAGAACAGAGGTAAGGAGGATTTTTTTTAACCAGAGAGTAGTAAATATAGAATGCTGTGCCACATACTGCAGAGGCCAAATCCATGCATATATTTAAGGTGGAAGTTGATTGTTTCCTGATCGGTCAGGGAATCAAAGGATAAGGCAAGTAGGCAGAGCTATGGGGTTGAGTGAATCCAGGATCAGCCATGCTGGAATGGTGGAGCAGACTTGATGGGCTGAATGGCCTAATTTGCTCCTATGTCTTATGATCTTATGTAACAGTGGCAATAAAGATGTCACCTATAATCAGATCAAGCACTTACTAACATAAGAAAACCTGATACCAACTCCAGTGTTGGCTCCTCAGGGTAATTATCCTATTGATCTTGATAAGTGTGCATGAGTTAGAGTAATGCATTGAAGAATGTGAGAAATAGATGGTGATTAACAGAGCCTCAGAAATTGTAGGACCGATGGCGTTTTAGGCAAAACTAAGCCATCACTAGGCAATAATGAAGCAGCAATTTACAAGCCCAGATCACAAGAGATTGCAGATTGCCATAAATTCTGGACGTGGAAGTAGAGCATAGACTAACAGATGGGTGACAACAAGATAACTTTCTGTGAACTCTCCAAGCACTTTAACTTTGGTGAGTTCTTTGGTACAGCACTATGGGATTGTTTTGCTTACGATATTTATGAAAAGAGTACACACATCAGATTATTAGGAATTTCACCTTTGCTACTACCTCCATAGAGCTGCTAACAAGTGTGCAGACAATTGTGCCAAAGCAGTCTAAATGATGTACTAACAGAGGGTTTTCCAGCCTATAATTTGGTCCTGCACCCAAAGGATTTTCTTGCTATTAGAAAGGGTGTAACATGTCTCCAAGTAAGTTGGAGTCAAGTTCCAGCTAGGCAGACCATTTATTTTAGTTTGAGATTATTATCTCTATTTTAAACCAGAAATCAACTAGATCACCAATGGATGCTTTCAGAACTGGACAATTGTATTGTTTCATTTGGGCTGAGAAGTGGCAGACAAAGTTCAATCCAGAAAAGTGAGAAATGATACGCTTTAGGAAGTTGAACTTGATGGCAGAATACAAAGTTACTGGCAGGATTCTTAACAGTGTGGAGGGACAGGGATTTTGGTGTACAATTCCATAGGTTCTTTAAAGTTGTTGTGCAAGCTGATAGGGTGGTTAAAAATGTGTATGGTGCATTGGCCTTCATTAGTCGGAGGATTGAGTTCAAGAGCCAAGAGGTAATGTTGCAGCTCTATAAAACCCAGGTTAGACCACACTTGGAGTATTGTGTTCAGTTCTAATTGCCTCATTATAGGAAGGATGTAGAACCTTCAGAAAGAGTGCAGAGGAAATGTTTCTGGATTAGAGAACATGTCTATGAAGAAAGGTTGATCAAATTAAGTCCGCTCTGAAGTGAAGGAAAATGAGAGGAGACTTGCTGGAGGTGTATAAGATTATAACAGGCATAGTTAGAATCACCATCCAGTGCCTTTTTCCCAGGGTGGCAATGACTAGTACAAGAGCAGATACTTTTAAGATGATTGGACGAAAGTACAGGGGGATGTCAGTAGCAGGTTTTAACATAGAGAATGGTAAGTGCATGGAACACACTGCCAGGGTCAGTGACAGAGGCAGATATACTGTATTAGGGGCGGTTATAAGACTCTTAGAGAGGCACATAGTTGAGAAAAAAATGAAGGGCTATGTTGGGGGGGGGGTTGATCTAGAAATGAGTTGAAAGGTCAGCACAATGGCCTGCACTGTGCTGTACTGTTCAATGTTCGATGTTCTATATGTCTGCACCATTGAGTAGCTTCCTGTGGTGAGCTCCATAGCAAGTGCGTTCCTGTGCCTTTTCCATAAAGGATGAGAGTTCAACTCTGAAAACAGTATTGATTACAATGTTGCAACTAAGGTAATAAGCATTGGTCTTGCACTGCAGGTATTCACAGTCTTCATATTGATCTGACTGGATGACTTCCATTACCCTAATCCAGAATTACAACCGCTTTTCAACAGCTCAATTCAGCATCTAGTGAATTGAGGGTGTAAGACGGAGGTCCATTGAGTCGCTGTCCCCACCAACATCATGAAAAGAATTTCCAGTAGTCACACCAGAACAATGATTTGAAAGCTGCAGACAGAGTGTTTCTGAATTGGCTTTACATAGATAACAGCTTAGAAAAATTGCAGCAGGCTGAATTGTTATCAGCAGTATACGTCTATACCACCAAGATAATGATTTTATGATGGAAACCAGACCATTTCATTGTTACCCACTGATTATTATCAAAAGGGGCAAGATTTGATACGTCCTGTTAGTCTCCTGTCCTAGTAGCTGAAAGGCATACCACTGAGAAGATGAACAACAACACAGAGAACCAGTCCTGAGCTTTAATTCATTTTTACCACCTACACCACAGCAGGTAACTTTGTGTTCAACAACAGACTATAAGTTAAATGCTTCTCCCATTGAATTAAAGCCACTACTCATGGACTATACCTTATTGCTCAGGTAAGGGTTGGAGAGTCCAAAACTAGAGGGCATAGTTACATGGTAAGAGAAGAGATATTCAAAAGAGACTGAGAAGAAATTTCTTGACTACCTGGAATAAGCTACAGAGAAAGCGGTCAAGGTGAGTGAAACTTGAGGGGCGTTTGGATAGGTAAATAGAGGGGAGGGATTTGGAGGGTCATGGGCTGAATGTAGACAACTGGCATTAACAGGGAGGATGCTGTGGAACCAGTTAGGCCAGTAGGCCAGTTTCCATGCTGTGTTACTCAATGACTCTATGATACTGCATAAGGACAAAGTACAGAAGAGACTCCAGAAGTCCCCATCAGCACTAGTTATGATGGTATTTGGCCTGATGGATTATTGAATCTGTGTCAAACCTCAGTAGGTTATTTAATGCTTGACTTGGGGGCAGGGCTATAAACTGGATGTTAAAGTAAATGAGGGTACAATCTGAATCACCAAAGAAGCAGGAAGGTGTGAAGGGGATGTGAAAACTTGAGACAAGAGAGGTAAGAAGTGATTTAATAGCATCGTTTAAAAGTAATACAAGATGTGACAGAATAAGATAAGATAAATCGTTTGGAAAGATCAGGGATCAGGAATAGGAGTATATGGTGAAGCAAGGAGGTGAGCCTACGTAACACTTTATACATTAAACATTATAACATAGATGTAAGGACCAGAGATTGAAACAGAAGCTCCATGTTTATGAAAAACATTAAGTAGTGATTGAAGCAAAGAAATCAAAAAGAAAACAGGATGGTTAAACAGGTCAGGCAAATGAGTTTACCTCTACCCTTCTGTGAAGAATGAAAGAGCTATACAGACTGATTAGCCTAATCCTGCATCATAATTCAATGAGAAAAGAAAGAGACAGTAAAGAAAAAGAGCTGGGGAGTTCATAGAATAAACAGTATAGTAATTATTAACCATTCCTGTGACAGTGACGATGGACCAGGGCGCAACCACATCAAACTCATGAAGGACCACATAAAGACTACAGTTATCCAAGGACATAATTTCAGAACTAGGCTATACAATTTACAACTGAGGATCAGCCCAAGTACTGTCTTGTCTGTCACACTGACAGCAATCACAGCGCTTAATTGTTATGCTGCTTGTTCATTCTAGGTACCAAGTGCCAATATCACAGGAGTCAGTCACAAAGCATTGAACTGATGTGCTCAGGGAGATAGAGATGCCCTCTGCTCCACTGGTGAAAGGATCATCACATTCAGCTCATTATATGTTTATAAAGTTCCCAATGTGTAGGTGGTGATTGATTAAACACATAGCAATTCATGCTTCTATCTACTATACAGATTTGCAAGCTATTAAGCTTGCAGAGTCATGCAGTGGCATCAGCGTTTGATACTTTATCCTGTTCTATGGTAAACTGGGAGAGAATGGACGAGAAGGAGAAGGAATGAGTGAAAGGGAATGAGCGCAAGTGGCACTGGTGTGGATCTAGTTTCATTCTGCATGGCATTAACATTGTGAGATATGGCATCAAATTGATAGTTACAAAGGAAGTCTTTAATAACCATTCATTCTCTGAAGTCAATGACAGCAAAATGTGATGCCCATGTGTAAAGCTCATTGTCATTGTTAAGACTAAGGAGCAGAATTAGGCCATTCAGCCCATCAAGTCTGCTTTGCTATTCCATCAGGACTGATTTATATTCCCTCGCAACCTCATTATCCTGCCTTCTCATCATACCCTTCAACATTATTACAAATCAAGAACCTACCAAGCTTCACCTTAAGTACATCCAATAACTTGGCCTCTACTGCCATCCATGGCAATAAATTCCACAGATCCACCACCCTCAGGCTGAAAAAATTCCATCACATCCTGGTTTTAAAGGGACATAATACTATTTTGAGGTTGTACACTCTCCCACTATCAGAAACATCCTCTCCATGACCACTGTATCTAGGCCTTTCAACATTTGGTAGGTTTCAAACATATCTCCCACATTCTTCAAAACTCCAGCAAGTAAAGGCCCAGAGTCATCAAACACTCCTCATACATTAACAATTTTATTCCTGGAATCATTTTCATCCTTACAACACCCGATCCAGAGCTTTCTGTCAAAGTGCAGGTGCAGATGCTGTTCCAAAAATTAGCCTATTATAATGATAAAGCTCTTTGTGGGAGTTTATAGTACTTTGGACTCTTCTTCCATCTTCATCTGTAGCTAGGTCTCAGCTGTCCACTTTGCTGAAGTATTTCCCTCCAGAAATGTTTGCAAAGATATCCCCTATCCTGGGTAGAGGGTATTGATGGACTTTTGGTATTAGGTTGATGGTGACCTTAAAATCACCAGGGATTCTGCCAGACCCATTTTTCTTGGCTGCTGGGACACTGGAGTTGCCCATGGGCTCCACTCAACCTTACAAAGAATCTCTTCAGTCTCCATGATATAGCTCACTGGCTATTTTATCACAGATGGCATAAAGAACTGAACATGCTTTGTAAAATTTGGGTGTAGCATTTTCATTTAACACTATTTTATCAATGATATATTTGAGTTTTCCAATGTCATCTTTCAACACTGCTGTGGTATCATCTGGTACTTTTCTTATTTCGCTTTTAGTTGGCTCTGTTGTAGGGAATGTGACATGCAAATGGTGGATGGATCTCCAATCAAGTTGTAGTTGTCTCAGCCAATCACAATCCCACAATGCTGGCTCTCCTGTTTTGACAACATACAAGCCCAATGTGGCTTGTTGGTTTTCTGTATTTCCCTGTTATGAATGTCACTCCCACGGGAGCTATCTTTCCTCCAATGTAAGTTCTTAGTTGGATATTTGCAGGCTTCAGTTCAGTATCTTTGAAATGCCACTCAAACTCATTTTGTGGAATGACTGAAACAGCCAATCCTGTGTCCAATTTTATTTTAATTAATTTGCCATTCACTTCTGGTGTAAGACATATTGCTTGTCTCTTGTTAGTTTTCACATTTTAAATCTCTAGGCTACTCAGTACTTTATCACTCTCAATATTATCAGATCAGCCATCAACATCATGCAGATTAGTGCTTCTTTTTGAAACTGACTGCTAATCTTTTTCTCTTCCCTGTGCAGTCTATTTATTTTTGTCTGTCCAGAATTCTCCTTGTTTATGAAACTTGTTGCATTTTCTACAAGATCCACCTTTAAACCTACATTGGTTTGATGTATATGAGCCACTGCCACAATGTTAACACAAATTATTCAGCCAGGCCAGTTTCTATTTGTGTGCTGTAGTTTTGTTCACGTTCACTTTCATTCTTGACTGTAAAGCAATTACATCTCTATCTGCTGTTTCCATTGATACAACTATTTCAACTGTCCATTTAAATCCAAGTTGTGCTTCAGTTAGGAGCAGTTTTTGAATACTTTCTTGTAAGATTCAACAAACCAAATAAGCTCTCAGTGGATCATTAAGCCCATCACTGAACTGATAATGCTCAAACAATTTCTTCAATTCAGTCATGTAAGCTGAAATGGACTCCTCTTTCTTTGATCTTGCTTATGAAACCTAACGCCTTCTGCGATCAACAATAGCTTTGGTTCTAAATCTTCCTGCTTTACCTTCATGATATCAGCGAAGCTAATTTCTGCTAGTTTTGTTGGAGCAGCTAGATGTCAAACAAGCTGTATGTCTTTAAACCCAATGCACTCAGCAAAACGGGCACTCGCTTCTCATTGACTATTTCATTTACTTCAAAATACTGCTCAGTTCACTCAGTATACGTATTCCATTTACCACTTGTGCAATCAAATGCATCTGTCTTATGGATGTAGCTAGTCATTTCTGCTTTTTCTTATTTATGATTATTATCATCCTGTTTATGAACCCATAAAATTGTCCATTTCCTGCCCTTTTTTTGAAGTGCAAAGGTCTCTGTCCCACCCTAAAGAAGCATGTACTACTTTGTGTTTTTTTTTGCTCCGCCACTTTTCGCTGTGCTTTTTTTAAACTCAAGTGTCTCACTTCGCCTCAACAGGTAAATAGTCATCTCGGGTTTGTTTAAAATTTACTTGTCGCCACTGTTAAGTTTTGTAACTCTAAAACATAAAAGTAATTGAAGTGAAAACAAGGGAGCCAGAGAGATGCTTATCTTAGTTTTGTTTTTACTTTATGTGAGGCACGTACATATGATGTGGTAGTGTGATGATGTATGCCATTCGCATACTTTTACATATTACCCGTAATGAAATATTTAAACAAAAAAGAATGCCGAATCAAAAAACATATATACAATATTATTCAAATATTAGTGAAATATTAAATACATATTATAAACATATATATGCACATATACGCGCGCGCACACACACACACACACACACACACACACACACACACACACACACATACACGCACACACACATATTAAATAAATAGTGCAAAATCAAAAATAATGAAGTAGTGAGGTAGTTTTCATGAGTTCAGAGGCTATTCCTGAATCGCTGAGTGTGCCTTCAGGCTTCTGTAGCTCCTTCCTGATGGTAACAATGAGGTTGACTAATTTTACAACTTTCTGCAGCTTACTTCGATCCCGTGTAGTGGACAGCACCTCCCCCCATACCAGACATTGATGCAGCCAGTTGTTCTCCATGGTATATCTGTAGAATGTGTGAGTGTTTTAGGTGACATACCAAAACTCTTCAAACTCCTAATAAAATATAGCTGCTATCTTGCTTCCTTTATTGCTGCATCAATGCATTACGACTAGGTTGGGTCCTCAGGGATATTAACACTCAGGATTGAAATTGCTCACCCTCTCAACTCCTGATCTCTCTATGAGGACTGCTGTGTGTTCCCTCCTCTTACCCTTTCTGAAGTCCACAATCAACTCTTTGATCTTACTGACATTGAGTGCAAAGTTGTTTGCCAACAATGGTTGTATCATCTACAAATTTATAGATGGCATCTGAGCTGTGCTTAGCCACACAGTCAAGGATGTAGGGAGAGTAGAGCAGTGGGCCAACTGCATGTCCCTGAGGAACATCAGTGTTGATAGTCAGCACGGAGGAGATGTTATTTCCAATTCACACAGATTGTGGAATTTTGGTTAGGAAGTCCAGTCGCAGAGGGAAGTACAGAGGCTCAGGTTCTGTAGCTTTTTGATCAGCACTGTAGAAATGATGGTGTTAAACGTTGGGCTGTAATCAATAAATGGCATCCTGACATTTATTTTGTATTGTCCAGGTGATCCAAGACATCATGGAGAGCCATTGAGATTACATGCACCATAGACCTTTTGTAGTGATAGGCAAATGCAATGGCTCCAGGTCCTTGCTGAGGCAGGAGTTGATTCTCGCCACGACCAGCCTCCCAAAGCATTACATCGCCATAGATGTGACTGTGGCTGGACAGTTATACTGCTCACACTGCTTGTCTTGGGCACTGGCGTAATTGTTGCCTTTTGAAGGAGGTGGGAATTTCTGACTGTAGCTATGTGAGATTGAAAATGTCTTTGGAAACCCCCGCCAGTTGGTTATCGACAAAATATGGTCACCCAATTTTATTTCTGGTTAATGATGATCCTGCATTTATTGATATTGAATCCCACAGTAATTTCATTGTGATTGAATATTAACTATAGATAATAAGCCTTGTTAGAACTGGTCACTTCCTGGCCCTTCTGTAGTTCTAATGTTATTTGCCCTTGCTTTACACCCTGCTATATCTTGCTATTTGGAGGCATGGACACGTGCTGACTAATTGCAAATTTAATTGAACACCAGTTAAATTTGTACCACAATTTCTGATCTTAAATTGAAAGGGAAATCTTGATGCAGCTGATACTGGATGGGCTTGTTGCGAAGAACACGTACATTGTTGCTTCATTTCAATATTTATGGATTATCTATACATCACCTACATTTGCCTGTTATTGTTCTAAATAATTTTCCTGACAAAATGCTCAATCTTAAAAACTTAAACTGCTCTATGCAGTGTTCAAATCATGTTGAAGAAGTGAATTTGGATTCTGTTTTATCTTTGTGGGGAAGACCAGCGCGCCTGGCCTGCTAGCCAGTGACAAGATTTGAATGCAGTACTTGTGCAGCTAAAGCATCAGCTTCTCACTTTGTATTCCAACCACATTGATATAAAAGTCATGAACTCCTTGAAGAAGGAATGGATTACAATAGTGGCCAACATAACTGGCATTACTGTTGTGTGATCCTTGGTATTTCACCCACAATCTGTGCATCATTTTGAGATATTTGAGAGTTTTTTTTTGTCAGAGGAATTCAAAAAGCAGAGCTGAGTACCTTTGATTATTACCTGGACCTAAGGAATGCTGACAATGGCATAAAATCAATGCAGTGCCACAGGTGAAGAATACTTTATCGATACTGAGATTTTTTAAAATTTTAAGTAGTATAAATGCAGTGTTTAAACCCAGAGAGCAAGGGAGCTCAGAATGGTTTCTTGCCCTTTATTTAGTCAACTACCCTAGTAACTTACAGCCATTGTTTGTACCTCCATCCATAAGAAATTTGCCACTTTGATTGACAATTGGTCAGCAGAGATTATAGTTTACTTCCTGGCATTTTGGAGGAACTTTGATAAGGAATTAAGACATATAGTTAATGGGCAGTTAATCTATATGTTAAATTTAATTTCTGCTTTGTTCTGCTCATTTAATGTTAAATTGGCAAATTAGTTTATTACTGTTGCATGTACTGAGATACAGATCAATTCATTCAACAGTGCATGGACATAGTACAAGGTATAATAACAGAGAGATGAATAAAGCAATACTGTTACAGAGAAAAAATAATGCAAATAGACGTAAAGTGCAAGGTCACAATGAGGTAGATCGGGAGGTCAGGAGTACTTCAGAAACATCCGGTTATCTCGTAGTCACTGACTGAAGCTGTCCTTCAGCCTGGTGGTACATGCTTTGGGCTCTGGCATCTTCTGCCTGATGGGAGGGAGAGAAGGGAGAATGTCTGGAATGGGTAGGGTCTTTGATTATGCTGGCTTCTTTATTAAGGCAGTAAGAAGTGCTGCCAGATTTTATGAAAAAGAGGCAGATTTCCATGATGTGCTGAGTGGTGTCCACAATTCTGCAGTTTCTTGCAGTCCTGCTGAACCAAACCTCATCTGGATAGGATGCTTATTGGTAAATAGAATTGATAAAAGTTGGTAAGGGTCAAAGGGGACATACTTAATTCCTTTAGCCTCCTGAGGAAGTAGAAAGACAGGTGAGCTTTCTTGGTGATGGCATCAATGTGGTGGCACCAGGACAGGGTATTGATGATGCTCACTCCGAGGAAGTTGAAATAAACCCTCTTGACATAAACAGGAGCCAGGGAACTGCCCCACCTTCCTGAAGCCAATGGCCATCTCTTTCATTTTGCTGACATTCAGGGAAAGGGTGTTGTTATAAGACCATTCCACAAGTCTCTCTATTTCCTTCCAGTACTCCAAGTTATTTCAAATGACTATTTCAGATACAGCGCACTATAGTGGTAACATCTGCAAAATTTAGATGGAGTTAGAGCAGGATTTAGCTACACTGTTGTGAGTGCAAAAGGAGTAGCATAGGGAGCTAAGAATGCAGCTGTAATCTGTGATGTTAATAGTTGTCTGCATTTTCTAGCTTAGCCACAATGCTGATTAATCTCCACTGGGTAGTATTTGGTAATAACATATCTATAATGTTCAAAGGTTCAAAGATCAAGTTCAATGTCAGAGAAATGTATAAAATATGCATCCTGAAAAGTTTTTCTTCGCAAAACATCCACGAAAACAGAGAAGTGCCCCAAAGAATGAACGACAGCTAAATGTGAGAACCTCAAGGTTCCCCCCAGCTCCCCCCTCCTCAAATGGTTTGATTTGTGACAACAATCTGTGAGTTTACACACTTCAACACAAGATGGCTCAGCAAAAGTTTTCTTCCTGTAGCCAAGATTATTATTACAGTAAAGGCATCATATGTAATGGAATCATGCTTACAATGCGGTCCAGTTGATTTTAAATGTTATTCCTGCAAGCTACTTGAAATAAAGGTTTCCGGCTTTTGAAATGTTAGGTGGAAAACAAGCTTCTTGCTGCATTTTCCATGTTCCATGTGCAAAGTCATCTTGAACATGATTCCTGCACATAATGAGGAACTGTCTAAACCAACTACTCTCCTATAAACTTCAAGCAACACAGACAACACTGGAGGAACTCAGCAGGTCAAGCAGCATCTATGGAAAAGTGTAATCAGTTAACGTTTTGGACCGAGCTCCTTCTTCAGGAAAGGAAAGAATGGGGAAAATGCCTGAATAAAAAGGTGTAGGGAGGGGAAAGAGGCTAGCTGGAAGATGATAAGTGAAGCCAGGTGGGCAGGAAAGGTCACGAGCTGGGCCCTTCCAGCTTGCCTCTTCCGCCCCCCCCTTTTTATTCAAGCATCTTCCTCCTTCATTCCCAGTCTTGAAGATGGGCCTGGCACAGAAAGTTGACTATTTACTCTTTTCCATAGATCATAGATGCTGGCTGACCTCCTGAGGTCCTTCAGCATTCTTTGTGTGTTGCATTCGATTTCCAGCATCTGCAGATTGTCTTGTGTTTTATTCCTATAAACTTATGCCACGATCACTTTGATTTGGAGAGGGGAATAGAGTGCAGGTGTAGAACAGGCCCTGCTCAAAATAAACAGTAAAAAAATAAAGTATGTCTGCTAATCCATACCTCATCTAGCCCATTGTCAAAACTATTAATATTTCTAATATTAATGTTTTAAGAAAACAAACAACAAACACGTAGTTATTTATAACCTCACCCTCTTGAAAAAACTCAGACAACTAAAAAGCGTGACATAACACTAATATTAACCAGAATCACTCGCATCCAATGAAATCAACAGTCCTTAGACCTGCCTCTGGATACCCAGTCACATCCAGCTTCTGGATATGCAGTCACAGTAAGCTCTGAGTTGCCTCTTTATCAACGAGGCTGAAACATCCCTTTTTTAACCTTTTAAATGTTAACGTGTTCAAAGATCCTATCTACTCCCCTGCGAGTTTTTTCATTCATCTGGTACAGAAAGACTTAATAATTGCTTTAGCTTTTTAAAAAAATATTTGAGTACAATCCTTTAATTCACATTGTTAAATGCTGTTAGATGTGGATTTGCAAAAGCAGGATAAGGTGATTGTTTCCTGCTCCTCGGAAGCTGAACTGGTGCAAAGCCAGTAGCAGCAGGTGTGAGAGCTCTCCGCAGTCCCCCTCTCTCTCTCTCTCTCTCGGGAGTCAAGAAGATGCAGTCTGGGCTGCTCATATGCTGGCTCAAGTAGGTTTTCCTGTCTGAATTTTATGAGCCCTTGGCTTAGGAGTTCTTACTCACTTCATTTATTGTTGGATGAAACCTTTCAGTCCAAATTAAAGCATCAGAACAGAACAAGCCAGTCAATGCATTTTGGACATGCTAATACTTTGAATTAGCTGCCTAATTAGTCCCATTCCCAAGTCTTTCCCCAAAGCTCTGCAGACTGTTATTTCCTTTGAACATTTATCTATTTCTCTTTTGAAGGGAAATAGAAATAGTCTACTTCTGCCACCCTTATAGAAAACACCAACTGGGTGCATTAAAATTTAAACCTTTTCATTTTCCATCTGGTTCTAGTACATACAGTAACTGATGCTCATGTCAGAGGAAACTGTTTTTGCTTAATTATTCTGTCAAAACACTTCATATTTTTGAGCACATCTATAAATCTCTCCTAGCCTTCCCAGCTATAAGGAGAGAGAATTGATTTTCTCTAGCCTCTACCCATGACTGTCCACAAAGACATTCACAGAGCAGCTCTAAAGGAAGGGCATAATGCTAAGGAATAGCTGAAACCAATACTTAGCAGAGGAACAATTTGCCAGAAACAGTCAAAATCAATGCCACAGGGAAGGTCATCTCACAATGGAATAACATTCTTAATCAGTACTTCTTTACCCTTTCTTGAGGTTTGCCTTGTTTTCTTGACAAGTGTAAGGATTCTATGGACTCCATGGGCTTACCAAATCAATTGGGCATGAAAACAAGTTGTATAATGGGATTTGCCTTGGGGCCTGTGTCACCTTGCCCCAGTGGCACCCATGTGCATGGATTCAAGCAGAATGACAGTGACAATTGCAGACTTTATTGGATTAGTGAACTCAAATAGTAACCAGTTCCAGAGTCCCACAGTGCTGAAACTGACGTTTGGCGATTAGCACCCTACATCCCTTCAAAGGGTATGTGATGTTTCAATCACCTACACATCCATGCCTCCATCATTCACCAGACACCTAGAACTACCTCACCTTACTCAATTTTCACATTCCCCAATTTACAGATGCTGGGAAGAGAAACAACCATCATAAGAGTATAGATTCCCTTAATCATTTTAGGATGAAACCATTGCCACGTGGATGGTGTTTCTATCGTCAAGTCCCCCACTACTGAGTCTCACTGTGGAAGTTGTCCATTTAGATATTGTTATCCATGGTATATCTGATCATGAAGAGAGGTGAGTCTCTGGAATTCTTGAATGGGCTTATTTGACAGATGGGAGGATTAACATGGAATATCAAGTAGATTAAAATGTCTAGTTACCTGGTAAATTGGATTCAGAATTAGCTTACTCATAAGTGGAAGGTTAACTCTACCATGGACGGTCCCAAGCCCAACTGAAAAAGGAGGAAGGTTTGACATGGGGCTAGCAACCCCAACCTGTAAAACCCAGAGCTACAGAAACACCAACAAATGCTCCAAAGGCCACATCCCATGGAGAGAAAGAATACACCAAGATGGGCTTTACCTGGAGACAAGGTGAAAGACTGGCCCAGAACAGAGGACTCTGGCGAGCTACTGTCAGTGGCCTATGCCCCAGTAGGGGTGATGGGCTTAAGTAAGTAAGTGGAAGGGCATTACCTTGGCTGGAGGTCTGAGACCAGTGGTGTTCCACAGAGATCATTACTGAGACCTCTGTTGTCTTTAATATATACGAATGACTTGGATGGAAATGTGGAGAGGTTCATTAGTAAGTTTGTAGATGGCACAAAACTTCATGAAGTAGTAGATAGTGAAGAAGTTTGTCAAAGATTGCAGATACTTTTGGAGAAATAACAGACAGAGTTCAACCCAGAGAACTCTGAGGTGCTTCACTTTGGGAATCAAGTGTAAGGGAAATGTATACAGTTAATGGCAGTCCCCTTAAGAGCATTGATGAACAGAAGGATCTTGGGATCCAATTCCATAGCTCCCTGAAAGTGGCAACACCAGCAGATAGAGTTGTAAGAAGGGTATAGCATGGTTATCTGCCTCACGCACTGATCATAAGGATCAGAAGGGCTTGTCACAGGTGCATACACCTTTAGTTAGACCAGAGAGGAGTATGGTGTATCTAGTTGCCCCATTACAAGAAGCTTAGGAAAGAGTGCAGAATAAGTTTACTAAGATGCTGACTCAGGAGATATTAGTTTTCTCTGGAGTGTCAGAGGCTGAAGGGAGAACTGACAGGTGTTTATAAAAATACTACACACATAGACAATATGACAATATAAATATCATATCAGAGGCAGAAATATCAAATAGCTTCAAGGTGAGAGGGGGGAATGTTTGAACAGGCGCATGGATCAGCTTGTTTACGCAGAGAGTGGTAGGTGCCTGGGCTGGAGATGGAAGCAGGTATGTTAGTGGGGTCTAAGTGGCTTTTGGATAGATACATCCAAATGCTGGGAGTGGAGGGATAGGGATCACGAGCAAACATAAAGGATTAGTTTAATGTTATCTGGTACAGACATCGCAGACTGAATCACCTGTTCTCGTGGTGTTGCACTTTTTATGTTCTATAAGGCCTGGGGCAGATCAACCATGATCACATTGAAATGTGAGGCAGGCTTGTGGCACCAAGTGCTTCCTGCTCCTGCGTTTATGTTTCTTAAATATTCTAGCAGGAAATTTAATGGTATTGGTTTGAAGAAAGGAAGAATTTATTGGCAAGTATTGGAGTTATTAACAAATAAGAGTTTGTCTAATCCAATTTTCTTAGCCACTTTGATCATTGATCTGTGCACTTTTGTATTACTATTAGTCTGATAAGTGGCAAATATAATTCAAACCAGAAAAGTCTCAAGAAATGACCATAATAAAGAGTTTATCATTCAATGATATTACCATTGCCAAATTCTCTACCACTACATCCTACGTGTCACAAAAGACCAGAAATTCAGTTGAACCAACTGTGAAGAAGACATGGCTATGAATGCTGGTCAAAGGCTGTCTATCCAACAGTAAATGATTCTATTCCTGACATTCAAAGGTTTTTCAGTGAAATCAGGAGAATGGTGGAATACCTTCCAGTTGCCTACAAAATGAAAAAGC
Source organism: Mobula hypostoma (assembly GCF_963921235.1). Taxonomy (NCBI): domain Eukaryota; kingdom Metazoa; phylum Chordata; class Chondrichthyes; order Myliobatiformes; family Myliobatidae; genus Mobula; species Mobula hypostoma. The sequence goes on along the minus strand of NC_086097.1, from coordinate 62,093,920 downwards.
TTGATACCTCCCAGGACAAGGCAACCTGCTTGACTGGCACCCCATCCAATGGCCTGAGCATTCATTCCCTCTACCACGGGGCATAGTGGCTGCAGTTTATGCCATTCTCAAAATATATTAGAACGGAGTAGCACCCACACAAGCCCATGGCTTCTATCACACAGAAGGACAATATTCTTATTGGATGGGAACCACTACTTTCAGTTCCCTGCATAGCACCAATGCATCCCAAATGGGAATACAGCATCATTCACAAGAGAAAATCTACCGATGCTGGGGATCCAAGCAACACACCCAAAATGTACCATTCCTTTATTATCCTAAATTCTATCCCAACAGCACTTTGAGAATACCTTCACCAGAAGTACGGCTGAGTTCACCAACAGGAGGGATAAATATGGATGGATGGGCAATAAATGCTTGCCTTATTGGCATTAAATTATGAAATATTCATCTCAAAAAACTACAGACCTAACTGAAGTCAAGCAATTTTTTTCCAATGAAAATGTCTATGTAACCGAATGATAAAGAATATTTAGATAAGTTTGGAGATCTACTATAAATTGTTTTGAACAAATGCAAGTCAAGACAATGCAAACTACTGTTGTAACTATAGTCAATAATTAAATAAAATAAATAACGAAGATGAATTGCTAACACATTATAAGATTGTTTGATAGAAGTGTGTATTGCACACATGTATCTGTTCATTTATTATTCAAATAAAATGATTAATCTATACAAATTAGAATGCCTTATGCATCCTATATAATAATTGAATGCGCTAATCACTCTCCAAATGTATTATCAAATAGAGTGTAATCAAATGTAATTTGAATGTGCATATTTAATAATCTAAAGCATGTTAGTGATATAAAGTACTCGGTTCAATGACAGAAATAAAACAAATGAACACCAAAGAACCTGTTGGGTGCTTCTTAGCGCGGATGATATTCTGATCGGCCTTGAATATGCCATCATCACTTTAATTTCCATTCATTCTCACTGGACTTTCAGAACTAACACCTGCAAAGTGCAGCCTGACTGCTCTCAGTAATTGTTACCATCTCTTCTCTTCATGGGTAGTGGCACTGACGGCCCTGCATGGGAGACTGAAATCTGTTCAAAATCAGATGGTAAAATTTAGCATGTCAACGAGCTGAGTGACCCCATTTACACAGAACAGTCTCAGTAGGATGCAGCCACAGCTGTTCTCCAAGCTGTAGACTGGAGCAAATAATTTTGCAGTGGGATGATAGTGGCTTTCTGCACGCTGCTGCCTCTCTCTCTACTTTTAGAAAAGAAGACCCAAGACAGGAAAAACATGAAGCAAGAGATTTCGAAAACTAGATGCAAAAATAACCTTTGTAAAAGTTATGCTTTGAGTCTAGTGTAGTAATTCATTCATTGGCACGGAAATCCAATTTCATCTTCAATGCAGAATAAATTCACAGTGAAAAGATTTTCTCTTTGTTCTTAATGATACACATAGGCACTGGCCCATTTGCCTATGTATTGCATTAGAGGATCTTCTGATACACAGAAGCCTGCATCAGAAGATCCCAAATGCATAATAATGCCTTGCATACTATTGGTGTATGCAAGATGAAGCTCATTATCCATGGTTGGCTGCTCATCGAGGAGGGGGAAAACTCTGATCCCAAAACTCTGCTGACCTCCGCTGAGATCAACGCTGACTGGCAATTCCTGCGATGTTGCTGCCACCAAACTGCATTGGTTTCTGCCATTCCTTTGGGTTCATGAGATCCATGGAGAGGGGGAGCTTGCCACATGGGCAAGAGCTTGCTCTCTATATCGTACTGCCCAGGCTTGCATATGTGGACAGCTCGGATGCAATATCCATGGTCAACTCTGACTGACGCAGGCCCTCAACAACAACTAATGGTGTGTGAAACCTGTTTCAGGATGGCTCCTTGGCATAAAGTTACCCGAACTATTCACAAATCCAGCACACTTCAGGCTGAGATTTGTTAGATTCCCTCTGAACTTTATAATTAGGTGGACCAAGGCTGATTTTATGCTGAGAAATGCTGGCAGCTACAGGTGGAGTTCCTCCACCTTAATGCTATCAATGTAGATATTCAATAGAGTGTAAGGATTGCCATTAGTGTCAATTTAATGAGAATTTCTCCGCAGTACTTTGCATAAACTGCACAACGTTAGTCAATCAAAACAAATTGTATTATTTATAAGGTCACAACAATGAATTTATTCTAGTGGAAATAGAGAAATATAAGTTAAAATTAAAGGTAGTCATTCAGCATTTGATTTCAACACTGAAGACGTAACATCATCATTCATTCATTACATGACAACTTGTTAATGGATTTTCTTTGAACTTTTTGAAACTGGTAGTTAGCAATGAGATTTGGAGAAGCATCATTCATAGGGAACCTGTGGCCTGTGCATTGCCTTAACCAATCAGAAAAAAAGAAAATTTATTTTAATGCAAAATCTGAAACAGAAACTCTACATGAACTAATTCATTTCAGTTAAATCATATGCAGTTTAATGGAAGGGAAATACTGGAGGGATTAAGAAAGAATGATAACAAAAAAAATACAAAATAAAGGACTGTTTAGAATCAATCATAAAATTGGAAGAGATGAGATTACAAACTATTAAAACTTGAATTTCAGTAATTGTTTATTAATAAATAGAGATAATCACAGTAAAAATCTATTTACTATGTAAAACTATAATTTTTAATAGTATGTTTTGAGGGTATTGTGCATTTGAGGAGTCTTGCATTCTTTACACTGGGTTTCTTGATGAGATTCTCCTTTTAGAAACTTTCTGCAGGAGGAAGGCAGCTTACTCAAATCTGCATTTAACTACTTATACATAGTAAATGGAAGTTGCTGTGTATAGTCTTGCTCAGCCTGTTACAGGAAAGATGCGATTAAACTGGAAACAGTGCAGGAAAGATTTACAAGGACACTGCTAGGGCGAGAGGGTCTGAATTATAGGAAGAGTTTGGCCAGGATAGGTCTACATTCTTTGCAACATAGAAGAATGAAGACTGATCTTATAAAAAGTTAAAAATTATGAGAAGCATCGATAAGATGGATAGTAGTACAGGGTAGTCTTTTCCCCAGGGTAGGAGAGTCCAAATCTAGGGGCATAGAATTAGAATGAGAGGGAAAAGACATAAAAGAGACCGGAGGGTCAACTTTTTCATGCAAAGGGTGCTGAAATACTTGAGAAGAGCTACCAGCAGAAGAGGTTGAAGCAGGTGAAATAGTATCATTTAAGAAGCACTTGGATAGATACATGGAGAGGTCGGCCTTCGAGAAACATGGGCTAATTGCATGATTTTCAGACTATCTGGGTGGCACTGTGTTTGGCATGGACTAATTAGGCTGAAGGACTTATCCCTGCTCTATTGCTCTGTGACTCTATGTCATGACTGAACGCTTTTTCCCATCTCTTCCGAACTTCAAATTATGAATTCAGAATTGTTGGAGCAGAGGAAAGTAATAGTCAGATTGCATGCTACCATTGTATTTAATGAATAAATCATTGTAATGAACAAATTCCATTTCAGTTGATGCACTTTTTTGTCTGGCTCGGTATGTATGATGGTTTGAAGAGCAGCTATATCTTCTTCTCATGCTGTGAATTTCATCTTGTTCACATTGCTTCCTGTGCAGAGCAAACTTTTCAGAGAATGAGATCTGAGTAACCAGGTACTATCTAAAGATTTCCACCATGACTTTGCGGTTTGGGGAAAAGGCATCACCTTTTTCACATTTTTTTTAACCATTGCTTCTGGAAGAGGACATATAATTGTAGAAAGTAAAAATATCAATGCCAATGCAGGGACACATTTAGGAATCCAGAACATTCACTGAATCTGTACTTTGTATGCTTTATATGTATTGCAGAGTTGGGGGTGAAGTTGAACCTCAGTATAGTTACAAACTAAGCTGTCTTTTACACATGCCTGATTTTCATTGCTATTACTTTTATTGATTTTATCTGTATTTTACCTTTGTCAGGGTTTAATTTTAATCTCACTACATTCCACAGTTGGCTTAAAGTAGAAAATCATGGGATCTGAAAATGAGAGAGATTCAGCTCCATGTGGATTTTTTTTTAAAATCTCTGGTTAAACTGAAAATATCAGACAATTATGCAAGAAAATCCAATTACATTCGTTTGCTAATTGTCACAAGAGTGATGAATGGGCATGCAAATAAAGAATCAGAAAACCAATCAAATGGCGGATTTAACAATTCACAAAATTGATTGCCCTTGAATTTTTGAAATAAATTCTTACTTTTATTAGAATTTTACTTTTCATAGGTTAAAAGAACTGCTGCCATAAAGTTTACACATGTGAATACTTGTCAGAAAATCACAGGGCAAATTTTCCATATATTACGGAATTTACCTGTTAGTTCTTTGCTGGTTGTTAACAATATTTTACATTCCCTCCCCGACCCACAGTCCCCATTTGCTTAAGACCAGCAAAGCCCTTTATCTTCACATCCTTCCAGATACACATTGCACTTAACATTAATCGGGTTGCACATTTGTTTTTTTCACTAGGCCAGGCACCTTTCCATTAGCATTAGTGAATTGTGCTCTGAGCCCTCCTAATTCCCCAAATACTTTTAAAGAACCTTCTTCACTATCAACATCACTTCACTTTCTATTTGTGTTTCCTCCCGAGTCCTTTGTCCTCCTCAGGCAAAATTCTTTCTGTCCATTCAAATAGGGTTATTCATCACTGATAACATTTTCCACATGCAAGGACAGAGCTCTCAGTGCAGTATGTTGACTGGTTGGCAATATTGGGCTGAAACTGAGAGATCAGGCTGGACAGAGTGGATTGTGTTTGTGCATTCCTGTGCGTGTTTAATAGGAGCCACTTTCTAATTATTAGTGGTTTGAATGTGGCATTTATGTATGAGGTAATAGGTTCATGATGTCAGCTCATTCAATATTTCTGAACTGGTTGAGTACAAATTGTTTAGATTTCCATTGATATTAATACTTTAATAATTTAATACACAAATACAATCAACTTCAGAAAATTAGAAGAATATCTTAGTCAACTACTAAAAGCTTTGTAAATAGTCACTGATAAAACTATTTTGTCTAATACTTAAATCTGAGTAGCTTTCCTATTTATTCTACAATACAATTACATCTCTCTTTATCTATTAGATTCCAATGTATTTAATTCATCTTTAGTCTTCTAGTCAAGATGCCATCTGCATACTGTTACCTGTCCCATTAGTATCTCATGAGCATGATGTAATTGTCGTGATAGTGGGGTGATATGATGTCACGTGATGGCATGTGACATCATATCACCGGTATAAAAGGGGAGACCACAGTTTGTTGTGTAGTTGTTTTGTTGGGGAGTCACAGTCGGTGGTTACGTAATCCAAGGAGAGAGACAGAGAGAGAGAGAGAGTGAAGAATTACCAGCTTCGTACGAACCCAAGAAATCAACGGTGTCCTGTGATTGCCATTTGGTATGGTCCATATGGGTATTGTGGCACACACTTTTTGTTAACCCCTGCATGGTCTCAGGTGTTGTGTGGTGACCACCTCCGGCAAAAGGTCAGTCACTGTGAGACATCTTATTCTTTGTGATCCCTTTGGACAAGGCATTTCCTGGCTGGGATCTGCGTTAGCAGTTTTGTCTTTTCTTCATCACTGGTTTGGGAAGTCTTTCTTCTCACTTATTTCATAAATCACTTGGACTCTTTGAACTACCACCTTAAGACTGTGCTTGAGTAAGATCTGTTAAGAATTGTCTTTAAGTTTGACTATTTGATAACTAAAGATGCATAGCACTGTTAACATTTCAGTTAGTCGTTTGTTTACTGTTCCATGTTTTTGAGTAGAGGTTAATAAATTTTGTTGTTTATTCATAAAAACCTGACTCAATTTTATATCTATTGCTGCTGGTGTGTAACAATATAATGCTCCTTCTGTCAACATTTTCCATCTAGATCATGAAATCATATATTTCACTTTTTTATGTCTTTTACATTTTTTTTCTTGAGTGTGATTCTGGAACTGTTGGAACCTGTGATTTGACAGTTTGGAGACCATTTGGGTGTTCCGGAGGGTTGCAGTCTGCGAGAGGATTCCAGGAGGCAGAGGCCGTGTACGCGAATCTCGTGGTGAACGGGCTGAGAGCCACTGTTCAACTCCATGTTGCCAATTAAAGCTTCAATTGTTTGTGGATTAAGGTGACGAGAGAGATTGAAACATTGAGGCAAATGTAGGAGGTGTGCACCGCCCGCCTGCCTTCTGATTGCTGCTGCGGGAGAGGGAAGACTGCCTTTTGATCGCTGGTGAGAACGCTCTACTATGGAGAGGGGAAAATGTCTTTTGATCACTGCCAGATAAGGAAAGGGATGCCACTGTGCTCAGAGAATGTTACTGAGGTTTTCTGCGTTTTGGACATAGACTTGGACTGTAGACTTTTTTTTCCTTGTTATAGTTTTTTTTTATATATTCTGTGTTTTTCATCCTATCTTTCTTGCTTTTTTGTGTGTGAAGGAGGGGGATTTTTGGGATGATGTACCTGTTCCATTTTTGTTCATTTTTGTGTATGGGGGAGTGTGGGGGGATTTCTGGTAGATGATTGTGCTGCCATTCTTTTCTGTCTTGGATTCATGGTTACCTGGAGAAGAAGAATTTCGGGAGTTTTACGCTTTAATAATAAATGAACCTTTGAACCTTCGACAATTGGGCTCCATTTGGGTGCATTTCCGCCTTTGTTTTAAGTACTACATGCAGATTATGCAAACATACACTGAGATCATAATTATATAGAGTAACACCACCTGCACTAGTTGTAAGTTTAAATATCAGTTGTGCCTCTTATGTGGTAGAAAATTTGCTGCTGGTGAGGCCTCTTTTGTACCTGGTGCATGTTATGTGCAAAGTCACTTTTTGCGTTCTTTGCTGCACAGAGAATTCTTAGCTGATCTTGGAAAGTTTAAGTTGTCAAAGTACATATACGTCACCATATACGACCCTGATATTAATTTCCTTGTGGGCATTCACAGTAAGTACAAATAAACACAAAATCAATGAAAAGCTGCACATAGCAAGGACAAAGAAATAACTAGTATGCAAAAGACAACAACTGTAAATACAAAAAGAAAAATAATAATTAATAATAATAATAAATACATAAACAATAAATATCAAAAACATGAGATGAAGATTATTTGAAAGTGAGTTCATAGGTTGTGGGATTAGCTTTGGGGTGAGTGAAGTTTAGTGGAGTTATCTCCTCTGGTTCAAAAGCTATTGGTTGAGAGGTAATAACCGTTCCTGAACCTGGTGGTGTGGGATCTGATACTTCTGTAATATGATGCTGAATGTATTGGTGTGAATGTGACAAAAAGGAAGAAGTTCAAGACAGTAAATTTCAGAGTTAAATTAAGAAAATGGGTCAAATTTATACAATTAGCTATTTACTGAAATAAGTGTTACTCACTTTAATATAAGAAAAGGGTCTAAAAATTAATTTTGGAGGCCCACAGCAATCCCTGAAATGTCACTGAGCCATTTATATTTCTTAGCAAAGTAAACTAAATGCAAATACTGGAAACACTCAGCATATCCAGGAGCATCTGCGGAGAATGTGATTTCATGTTCAAGTCAATGGCTTTCACATGAACAAATTCTAAAACATTGAACTTCTCCTCTTGCACAGGCTTGACTTGCTGAGTATCTCTAGCATTTTCTCCTCTATGTCAAATGATTTGCCTTGCAGGCATCCTCGGGGCATGTATCAATGCTATGCTAAATTGATACATTTTGCACCTTTGTTGCTTCTGCCATAAAATTGCATAAAGTAACACTGTTTGAATAAATTAGTAGCTATACAGTAGCTACAGCCCACCGGCATTTCAAATCATGTTTGAATGTATTCATTTTAAATAATAATAAACATCCTTTCACTTGGTATCTAACGCATATGCAATTCCCCCGTCTCGAAGGTCAACGGGACCAAGTCCTTCCCTTAAGATGATTTACATAATGCTGGAGATCTTTCTGCAGCTCTCTATGTTACAGAAAGCCGGCTGGCGGCATAGTTGTATCAGTGCCAGACTTTGGAGCGAAGGCTCCAGAGTTCGAATCCAGCCGGCTCCCTTGCACGCTTTCCATCCGTGTTGGATTGAGCGTCGAGCTAGCAATGCGGCCTCGTAAAAATAAGAAAGCCTGCTAAAAAAAAAACGCAGTCATGACGGCGTCCCAATGACTCCAGTCGGAGTTAATGGCTTTCTTCTTCTTCTTCTTCTTCTATGTTACAGAAGCGGGGTTTATTTGTAGAGCAATCACACTGGGAATTTTCAGATGAACCAGACCCCCAGTGAAGGAATGACTGGCTGTGAATAAAGACAAACTGGGTTGGGGATGTTAGTGCCTGGAGCTGGTGAATAGATGCTTTGTTATGCGAGTTCTACTCTCTCCAGAATTAATATGCTGCTGGGTCCCAAGGGGGAAATAGGAACTGCTACCAACAGGGAAAATTGTTAGGGAGACACTTCTGAAACATGAGTTACTGTCTTTGTTGGATCAGATTCAACAAAGCAAACTATTGTGAACTTGGAACCAATTATGTTATTCTGGAAAAAAAAGTTAATGAAAATGGAAGTTGCAGAACTAGGGATAAACTGTGTTTACCATTAAAATAGATATTAAAATAAATTATTTGTAAGTAAGGTGAAGTTGCAGATCATATTGTATGATACGTACTCAACCATTTATTTCAAAATTCAATGAACATAAATCTACTGCAAATGTGTTACCATTCAAAAGATAATGCCAATATATTATTTTAATTTTTCATCTTTGCTATCATGTTTCAAATCTGATTCTCATTGCAGATATATCAAAAACATACCATTAAATATTGAAAATTGTTATCGAAACAATCATTCAAGAATTGAGACACAATTAGATACAAATCAGTTTACATTCATCAGTTTAATAGTAGTATACAGTATTTATCTGTAAGTTTATTTGGACTGTATCACAGCTCCATGCTTCAGCTTTAGGCATACCTTCCCTGACCAAACTGATGTCAGTGTTTCAGCACTGTAATGAGTGCTTCTTCAATAAGATTCTGTTTAACATGTTTTAAAAATGTTCATTTATTGTCATAGATTTACCATGCAATACAGCATGGCTTCAGCCCAACCAGTACATACCAATTATGCTGTCAGTCTAACCAGTCCCCATTTCCCCAGTCGGTCAATATACCTCTAGGCCCCTTCCCTCCCTATATCTTGAAGAATACTAGTGTATCTTTTCTCAACCACTTCCTTTGGCATCTTGTTCCATATATTCACCATCCTCTGTTTGAAAAAGATGCCCTTAAGGTCATTTTTAAATCTTTTTGCACTTATCCTACATCTATACCCCCTGGTTTCAGACCCCTCTACCCTTGGGAAAAGACTGTTACCATCCTCAACACCTTTGCCAATGTTTAAAGAGCATTTGATATTCTTTATTTAATGTTTTTGACAACAGATTGTAGTTCACTAGATTTTATTAAGGACTTTGCAGCGCAAAAGGAAAAATAATAAATGCTAAGCAACAAGACCGTTAACTAACTCTCTCAAACTGCAAGCAAACATTGACACCGTGGCTTGGAAGCAGTAACTTAATAATAAATAAATACCACTCTTTCACAACATCAATATAAATGGTAGTCTTCTTTCCCAGTGCAAGGACAAAGGTAAATAGGGAATATTGACATCCCTGTGCTTTTGGCCAAGATTTGATTCAACTAAAGAAGTTAAATGCAGCCACAATGAAACATTAATTGGCTGGAATATGCATACTCATAAGCATGATTGTTGGCTCCATTCAGCAGCCTGCCTGGGGCTACATCCACACTAGACCAGATAAATCCATAACCGAAGCTTTTTCTCTTCGCTTTGACCCTCCATCCACACTGAAACGGCATTTTTGTCCCCCAAAAGCGGAGATTTCTGAAACGCCGAATGTGCAGAACAGTGTGGATGGGGTAAACAGATATTTTTTTAAATGCTGTCATGACGTGCCGGAACAGATGGCGGCAACGCGGAATTTCATTGTTTTCTTGAATGCACAACCTAACAATTTCAGAACAGACAGCAATGAGACTGAAGCCAGAAGAGTTAGAAATGTACTCACCAACTACTTTAACCCATAGCTTACTAAATAAATAAGTATACTAACTTTGCCCTGTTTTCTGTCCTTGCTTGTATGAAGGTGGTTTACCTATTTATACAAGTACTTCTCTAACAATAGATGTGTAACATTGTATAGAAATACAAGATAACACTGATGCAGACATGTTTATACATTTAGCAAGGTGCTTTATTAATGCAACAGAGTTAGTCAGTTTTTCAATGTTCGTCGTCAGCCGGGTCATACTGTCCGTGAACTTCCTGTTGGTTTCCTCCATACGCTCCAGAATCTGTTTTTTTTTTAGTTTTAAGTCCTCCTCCGCTAGAGCCAACAGCAATTCCTTTAAAGTTTCTCTAGTCTGTAATTGGATAAACGCACACCAAGTATACCGTTTCCTCTTTGCTTGTTTTCTGTGTGTTCTGCACATACTCAGTAGGAGAAGATTCACCCAAATATCCATTCTAATGTGGATGGAGATATTTTTAAAAACGCCTGGTGTGAACGCCTATCGTTTTTACGCAAAACCGGCATTTTCAAAATTATCCGGTCTACTGTGGACGTAGCCTGAGAAGGTGCCCAGACTCTACGGTAGAATTTGTGGTGGTGGTGGGGCACCCCTTCCTAGGTGCAGCTCCTGAGCTACCAGAGACCAAATCCTGGATGAGAACTTGCCCAGGATGTCTTGGGGCCAGAACCCATGGACGTTCCTCAGGGCCATACCCCTATCAATCCAAGAGACACTGGACTCTGCCCCACAGCCTTGACGTGACACACAGAGCAGACCAGGGACCCATCCACTAAGCGGGGTGAAGGGAGAGGGTGGTGACTGGAGCAAGGGGAGAGAAAAGCACCATTTTATGCAGTGAAACATGGCACGCTGAGTGAATCTTCATTGATGCAGTCTATATGAGATTCTGTTGATAGCCTTCTCCTTTACAAAAGGTCCCACATAGTGTGGGGCCAACTCGAACCTCTCAACTTTCAAAGGAAGATCTCCAGACACTAGCCAAACTTTCTCCCCTGGCTTGAGAGGCCTCGCTCGTCAGCAGAGCTGATCATCCTGCCAGGCATGTTGTTTCTGAGTGCAAAGCAGAGAAGCCCTGTCCCATCTCCGTGTGTGCTTTTGGTTTTGAACCAACAGTTCAGCAGCAGGAAAACCCGCGTCAATCTCTTGGTCAGGGAAGAGTGGAGGCTGGCATCCCTTCTGCCATTCAAAGGGGGGCATGCCAGTAGAGGATGACTGGAGATTATTGTGGCAATCTCTGTCCAAACCAATTGGGAGCTCCAGGTGGTGGGGTTGGAAGAGATCAGGCTGCGCAGGATTGTCTCCAGCTTCTCATTTAGTCTTCCAGTCTGGTCAATAGATTGGAGGTGGAAATCAGATGAGAGACTGGCTGTGGCTCCCAAAAGAGATCAGAAAGCCTTCTACAAGTAGGATGTGAACTGTAATCGTCAATCAGATGCTACATCCTGAGGGAAGCCATGGAGCTTGAACATGAGAGTGTCAATCATATGAGCCGATGGGAGCTTGAGAGAATAATGGTTTGGGCGGCTTTGGAGAATCAGTCCACAACCACCAGAATGGTGGTGTTTCCATCTGATGGGAGCAGTGATGAGAGGGGACTAGGTGTGGTGAAGCACAGGCAGCGGGCAGAGCAGATCTGCAAGGTGCTGATGTGACACCCTGTTCTGGGCCCAAGTAGCACAAATGGAGATGAAGTCTTGGGACATAGATGACTACCAAAATTGTCTCTTCATAAATAACGAGTCCATTGAATTCTCATATGGCCAACCGGACAGGAAGGGTGACTACACTCCAACGCTGTGGGGTACGCAGTTGTAGGGACAATCAGTAGATGGGAGGCTCCCCACCTGGCCCTGGATCTGACTGTTGTGCAGCCCTCTGCACTACCCCTGATTTGATTCTCCAAATCACCAGAGCAGCAATGCATGAGCAATGAAGAATGGGCTCTGGATTGATGTTGTCCTCAGGGATGTCAAACTTGTGGGAGAGGGCACCGGCCTTACTATCCTTGCTGCCAGGATCGTAGATGACGATGAAATTAAGCTGGATGAAGAGAAGAACCCAATGGGCTCAACGGGAGTGGATTTGCCTGATGTCCAGAACGTAGGGGATGTTCTTCTGATGAGTCCATTCCAGAAATGAGATTCTGCCCCCTCCAATCAGTGTTGCCTTGTTTCCAGGGCCTGTTTGACAGCCTAAAGTTCTTGGTTTCTAAAACCATAGTTACATTTGGCAGAAGTCAAGTGATGGAAAAGAAAAGCACAGGGGTGCAGGCAATTATCCACTGAAGCTCTGGAGGATTTCAGCTCCAATGCCGACACCTGATGTATCAACCTCAATGATGAATGGACGAGATGGGGCTGGAAGCTGCAGCACTGAGGCAGTGGTGAAGCATTGCTTTAGTTCTGAGAATGCTTGGTCTGCTTCACTTGCAAGAGGAATCCTGCAGAGGTCTTCTTGGTGTGCATTTATCAGGGCCACAATGGAACTGAAGTTTCTGATGATGCGGTAGTAAAGGTTTGCAAACCCCATGCGCACATCACATGCTTGACTTGTGCCACTCTATGACTGCCTGTTCTTTACGTGGGTCCATTTGAATACTCAAAATGGTGAGGATGTAGCCCAAGAATGATACCTGTTCTTTGCAGAACTCACACTTCTCTGGTTTGGCATAAAGGTCCTTCTTGTAGAACACTCTGAAAATCCTCCGAACATATGGGATGTGTTCCAGGTGAGAGCAGGAATAGATAAAAAATTGTTCAAATACACAAAAACAAACTGATTCAACATGTCCTGGAGCATATAGGGCCTGAAAAATTAGTAGAGGCATTGGCCAGATCAAAAGGCATCAAGAGGTACTCATAGTGGTCAGTAGAGGTGGTGAATCTGTCTTCCTCTCATCCCCTTCTTGTACACGAACCAGGCTGTAAGTTTGTGCAGATCTATCTTGGAGAATATGGTTGCTCCTTGGATTTGTTCAAATGAAGAGGCAAGCAGAGCAAGAGAGCAGCAATTCTTCACCGTGATATTTTTGAGCGGATGGTACTCAATGCAGGGACAGAGCTTGCCATCCTTCTTGCTCACGAAAAATAATCCCGCTCCTTCTGGCATGTTTGACATGTGGATAAATCATAAAGCCAGTACCACCTTGATGGACCCTTCCATGAACACCAGGGAGGGAGAAGAACTAGCTCTGGGGAGGACTAATACCATGTAAGAGATCAGTGGCACAGTCATATGGTCGATGTGGAGGCAGGGAGGTGGCTTTCTTCTTACTGAAGTCCTCAAGAAGGTCAGCATATTCAGCCAGAAAACCAGAAAGGTCCAGACCGGTAGTTAGCACATGAAAGGATATGCTGACAAGGGTTTGAGATAGTCCAAGACAAGTAAAGTGCTCCAGTCTTGGAGTGCTTTAGGGACCAATCAATCCGAATGCTTTGTTAAGATGACAAGGGAAGGCCAAACCCCAGTGGCAGGTGAGGCAAATCAACAGCATAAGAGAGATCTGTTACCTTCTGTCACGAGTTGGAAGGGTTCAGTGGAAAGATGGATCTTGTTGGTTGCCGTTCTAAATGCAATTCTTGCACTGCACAAGCCATTTCTGTCAACCCAGACTCCAGCAACTTCAACTTCTCCATCTGACCCACGAACTGTGGTTTGCACTGGGCTTGCTGCTCTGTGAGTAGTTGTTGCAGTGCACGAGCCACCCTGTAGCTTCTCTCCTGCCTGCCCAATGACATTCTGTGCCAAGATCAGTAGTTCTTTCTCTATTGGGTCCATTTTAATAGGTGAGTCATGCAGACTGTATGTCCCTCGTGCAGAAGGAGAGACACTGAAGTGGATGAATGGTTCACTGAATTTTAAGAAGAACTGTACAGAACAAAAGGAAAAACAATAAATGCTAGGTCAACATGGCCATTAACTGAAACTCTCAAACTGTAAACTAATGCTGACACTGTGGCTCGGAAGCAGTAACTTAATAGTAAATAAATAGCGCTCCTTTATGCGTCAACTTAAACGGTAATCTTCTTGCCCAGAACAAGGACAAAGTTAAGCAGGGAACACTGGTGTCACAGTGCTATAATTCAAGGCTCAACAAGACTGAAGTAGGAGGAAGGGAGTAAAATACAACCATAACATACTCTAATTGGCTGCAATGTGCAATGTGATTGCTGACCTTGTTCAAGGCTCTCCGACTCTGCGGCAGAGTCCGCAGTAGTGACGATTTTAGCCAGTTGTTTTGGAGTCTGATATTGTTAAAGCTGCGTCCTGTGTTGACTGATTATCAGCATTTTTTGTTATTCTGTGGTTTAATTATGAAAAAGTCTGAATCTTCATTAGCCATTTTCATGTTGTAATCCACCTTCGCACCAGCAATAGCTTTCTTCTCTTTGATCAGGAATTTCCAGAAAAATATCTAGTTCTTCTCCTTTACCTTTTCTCATAAAGGTAGTGACAAAGAATGCTGTGTAGTTCTGTGGATAAGCTATTCTTCATCAAAAATTGCAAAATTCAATATTTTATGCTAGTTGTGTTTTAGGGAACTTTTCTTCACTTATGTATTTGCAAATGCAATTCATTATCAATTTTGCCCTTCTTTATTCCTTCTCCTGACAATCAAGTGCTTGAAGCATTCCATGCTTGCAGCTGAGAGTTCATAGACCAAACTTTCCAAACTGCACAATGTAACAATGGGAATTTTTTTATTTCTATGACATTGAAGACATATATGATCTCTAAATCTACCACCTCTAGGTTTCAACTAGCAGGAGCCAAGAAATGGAGCCAGAGGCAGGAGATTTGTAAAGAGACGAGTCTAAGTTACATGTAGCAGGGCACTAAAAAAGGCCCATTTGTAACTTATTGGCTGTTAATTGATTGGATGCATAACTAATTGGTAGCGGCCAATAAAAAGAAGTTAGGGTCAAGTGGAGGGGCCATTGATGGAACGGGCTTGTCTTAAAGTAGAGAGCTGAGACTTTGTCATGAAGAGGTGGAATAAATGGCCGAGTATGAAGAGTGAGAGCAGCTCTTTAGGAAAAAATAAAAGGCTTTGTAGAGATTGCATAGGTAAGAATAGATAATGATTTATTTTGCGTTATTATTTATTTTGCTTTGGTTCAGGAGATTTTGGTAGGCAGAGACTAAGGTGAAATTCACCTTTGGTCTGTCTTATTTCTTATTGCATAGTTAGAGCAGTAGTAGTTGTCAGGGCTATCTGCATGTTCCTTTTGTAGGATGTACAATGTCAGGGTCCTAGATGACTAGTCTGGCAAGAAGTATGTCTGACTGCAGCTTCTTACAAACTGCGTCAGGGACCTGAGGATGGTACTGGATGAACTCAGGATCATTTGGGAGGCTGAGGAACTGGTAGACAAGAGTCACGGGGAGACAGTTACATAAAGTTGGAGGACAAATGGAACTGGGTGACCATCAGAAAAGGGAATAAGCAGTCAGTGCATGTTACCCCTGTGGCCATTCTCCTAAGTAACAAGTATATCATTATAGAGTTGGGGAGGGGATGACCTAGCAATAGAAAGCCAGAGCAGTCAGGTCCCTGGCACTGAGGCTGGCTCTGTGGCTCAGAAGGAAAGTGGGGGAAAGTTGAGAGCAATGGTGTTAGGAGTTTCAACAACTGGGGGAACAGATAGCAGATTCTGGGGGCAATGGCAAGACTCTCTGAAACTCTGGAGGCATCTTGCCTCTGAGGAGCCAGGGTCAGAGATGACTTGGACCAAGTCTATAGCATTCTTAAAGGGAAATTGTGGTACACTTTAGTGTCAATAAAATATAGGATGAGGAATGAGGTCCTGAAGAGGGAATATAGTGGGCTAAGAAGTAAGAGTAGTGGGACCTCAAGGGTAGCATTTGCTGGACTTCTGTCTGTGCCATGCACCAATGATGATAAGAATAGAAAGATATGACAGGTGAATGTGTGGCTGAGTTCTGAGTTGAGGGTACAGAATTTCAGAACTGTGTGTCATTAGGATCCTTTCTAGGGAATGTATGACCTATACAAAAGGGGTGCATAGACATGAACTTAAGAGAGATCAATGTCCTTGCAGCCACATTTGCTAGAGCCATTGGGAAGGATTAAATTATGTTGGCAGGGGAATGGGAATTAACGTTAGGTCAGATGATGAAGCAATTGCTGTAAAGGTAGACGCAATAGGCAGAGAGATTGAGCTAGAATAGGCAGTGGATAAGGCAAAAATATGGTTGGGCTTGTTCAGATGGGTTGAAATGTGTTCTCTTTAATGCAAGAAGTATTAAGAATAAGGACGAAGAGTTTGGAACGTGGATCAGTATGTGGAATTGCAAAGCCTTGGTCATTATGGGGACTTTGCTGTCACAAGAGCAGAATGGGCCACTTGATGTTCCAGGATTTAGATATTTCAAAAGGGATAGGGAGAAAGATTTTTAAAAAAAAGGGGGGGGGTTGAATGGCCTTGCTGATCAGGAATGGTATCACAACTGCAGAAAGAGGACATCAGAGTTATAATCTTCTGAATCTGTGTGGGTGGAAGTCAGAAACAGGAAGGGAGCAATCACTCTATTGGAAGAATACTATGGAACCCCAATATTCAACAGTGACACCAAGGGGAAGATCAGGAGGTAGATTATGGAAAGGTGCAGAAATAACAAGGTTATTGTCATGTTTCCCTAACATTGATTGCCACCTCCTTAGAGCAAAAGGTTTAGATAGGGCAGAATTTATTATCTTTGTCTAGGAAGAATTCCTGACGCAGTATGTAGGCAGGCCAAGTAGAGGAGAGGGCATGCTGGATCTAGTACCAGACAATTAACCTGTGACAGACATCTTGGTTGATAAGCATTTTGGAGGTAGTGATCTCAATTCCCTGACCAGATCCATGGACAAAGATAGGAGCAGATGATGTGGAAAAGTATTTAATTGGATAAAGGTGAATTATGATGGTATTAAGCAGCAACTTCAGATTATAAATTGTACTCGGGGAAATGCACAGCAAAAATGTGCAGGTTGTTTAGTGGAGACAAGCTTGGAGTTCTGGATAGGTTTGTCCCATTGAGACAGAGAAATAATAGTAAGGTGAAGGAACCATGGTTGAGAAGAAATATAGAACACCTAATCAAGAGGAATAAGGAAACATACTTGTGTTTAGGATGCTAACATCAAGCAAGAATTTTGAGAGTTGTAAGGTATCCAGGAAAGAACTTAAGAAAGGACTTGAGAATGGAGTCTGTAGGGGACGTGAGAAGGCCTTAGTGAGTAGGATTAAGGAACCCCCCCCCCCCAAGTGTGTGTGAAGAAGAAGGTGACCAGAATGAAGTTAGGAATGCTCAGGAATGAAGGGGAAAAACATGCTCCTGGAGAGAATTTAGAGATTTTTAAGAATATTTGGCGTCAGTGTCCCCTCAGGATGGTGACCTTTTTGAATGCGACATCAGCATGGTACAGGCTAAGGTACTAGGACATGTCAAGGTTAAGGAGGAGGCAGTACTGGAGCTTCTGAAAAATTAGTCACAGGGGCCAGATGAGATATACCCCAGGTTACTTTGGGAAATTAAAGAGTTTGCTGGGGCATTTGCAATGATGTTTGCATCCTTCCTGGCCATGCGTGGTACCAGAAGACCAGAGGATGACAAAAGTTGTTCAAGAAGGGTAACAGGAATAATCCTTGGAATTATACAGCTGAAAGTGTCATGTCAACTGTGAGCAAACTATTGGAGAGCATTCTTAGGGATAGGATTTATGAACATTTGGATAATCATATTCTTATTAGGGGTAGACAATATGGCTTTATAAAGGATAGATCACACCACACAAGACTAATTGAGTTTTTCAAGAATGTGATAAAACAAGTTGAAGGTAGTGATGGAAGTGTATATGGATTTTAGTAAGGCATTTGACAAGGTTCCCCTTGGTAAGCCTGCCTAGAAAGTTTTGAGGCATGGGATTCATGGGGACCTCGCTGCATTAATTCAGAATTGGCTTATCCAGAGAAGAAAGTGGTAATAGATGGAGAGTATTCTGCCTAGAAGGTGGTTGATCTGTTCTGGGATCCCTGCTCCTTGTGATTTTTAGAAATGACTAGGATGAAGAAGTGGGTTAGCAAGTTTACAGATGATATGAAGATTGAAGGTGATGTGGATAGTGTAGAAGGTTATAGGTTCAACAGAATATAGACAAAATGAAGAATTGCATAAAGAACTAGCAGATAGAGTTCAATCCAGAAAAGAGTGACATAGTTAATTCAGAAACAAAGGTTCTGAACTTAAAGAAGGGTAACTTTGAAGGTATGAGACGTGAATTAGCTAAGATAGACTGGCAAATGACACTTAAAGGATTGACGGTGGATATGCAATGGCAAGCATTTAAAGGTTGCATGGATGAACTACAACAATTGTTCATCCCAGTTTGGCAAAAGAATAAATCAAGGAAGGTAGTGCACCCGTGGCTGACAAGAGAAATTAGGGATAGTTTCAATTCCAAAGAAGAAGCATACAAATTTGCCAGAAAAAGTGGCTCACCTGAGGACTGGGAGAAATTCAGAGTTCAGCAGAGGAGGACAAAGGGCTTAATTAGGAAGGGGAAAAAAGATTATGAGAGAAAACTGGCAGGGAACATAAAAACGGACTGTAAAAGCTTTTATAGATATGTAAAAAGGAAAAGACTGGTAAAGACAAATGTAGGTCCCCTGCAGACAGAAACAGGTGAATTGATTATGGGGAGCAAGGACATGGCAGACCAATTGAATAATTACTTTGGTTCTGTCTTCACTAAGGAGGACATAAATAATCTTCCAGAAATAGTAGGGGACAGAGGGTCCAGTGAGATGGAGGAACTGAGCGAAATACATGTTAGTAGGGAAGTGGTGTTAGGTAAATTGAAGGGATTGAAGGCAGATAAATCCCCAGGGCCAGATGGTCTTCATCCTAGAGTGCTTAAGGAAGTAGCCCAAGAAATAGTGGATGCATTAATGATAATTTTTCAAAACTCATTAGATTCTGGACTAGTTCCTGAGGATTGGAGGGTGGCTAATGTAACTCCACTTTTTAAAAAAGGAGGGAGAGAGAAACCGGGGAATTATAGACCGGTTAGCCTAACGTCGGTGGTGGGGAAACTGCTGGAGTCAGTTATCAAGGATGTGATAACAGCACATTTGGAAAGTGGTGAAATGATCGGACAAAGTCAGCATGGATTTGTGAAAGGAAAATCATGTCTGACGAATCTCATAGAATTTTTTGAGGATGTAACTAGTAGAGTGGATAGGGGAGAACCAGTGGATGTGGTATATTTGGATTTTCAAAAGGCTTTTGACAAGGTCCCACACAGGAGATTAGTGTGCAAACTTAAAGCACACAGTATTGGGGGTAAGGTATTGGTGTGGGTGGAGAATTGGTTAGCAGACAGGAAGCAAGGAGTGAGAATAAACGGGACCTTTACAGAATGGCAGGCGGTGACTAGTGGGGTACTGCACGGCTCAGTGCTGGGACCCCAGTTGTTTACAATATATATTAATGACTTGGATGAGGGAATTAAATGCAGCATCTCCAAGTTTGCGGATGACACGAAGCTGGGTGGCAGTGTTAGCTGTGAGGAGGATGCTAAGAGGATGCAGGGTGACTTGGATAGGTTGGGTGAGTGGGCAAATTCATGGCAGATGCTATTAAATGTGGATAAATGTGAAGTTATCCACTTTGGTGGCAAAAATAGGAAAACAGATTATTATCTGAATGGTGGTCGATTAGGAAAAGGGGAGGTGCAACGAGACCTGGGTGTCATTATACACCAGTCATTGAAAGTGGGCATACAGGTACAGCAGGCGGTGAAAAAGGCGAATGGTATGCTGGCATTTATAGCGAGAGGATTCGAGTACAGGAGCAGGGAGGTACTACTGCAGTTGTACAAGGCCTTGGTGAGACCACACCTGGAGTATTGTGTGCAGTTTTGGTCCCCTAATCTGAGGAAAGACATCCTTGCCTTAGAGGGAGTACAAAGAAGGTTCACCAGATTGATTTCTGGGATGGCAGGACTTTCATATGAAGAAAGACTGGATGAACTGGGCTTGTACTCGTTGGAATTTGGAAGATTGAGGGGCGATCTGATTGAAACGTATAAGATCCTAAAGGGTTTGGACAGGCTAGATGCAGGAAGATTGTTCCCGATGTTGGGGAAGTCCAGAACGAGGGGCCATGGTTTGAGGATAGAGGGGAAGCCTTCTAGGACCAAGATTAGGAAAAACTTCTTCACACAGAGAGTGGTGAATCTGTGGAATTCTCTGCCACAGGAAACAGTTGAGGCCAGTTCATTGGCTATATTTAAGAGGGAGTTAGATATGGCCCTTGTGGCTACGGGGGTCGGGGGGTGTGGAGGGAAGGCTGGGGCGGGGTTCTGAGTTGGATGATCAGCCATGATCATAATAAATGGCGGTGCAGGCTCGAAGGGCTGAATGGTCTACTCCTGCACCTATTTTCTATGTTTCTATGTTTCTATGTACGCTTTGGACGACATAACTTGAATGCTGAGAACAAGGTTAATGGCAGGAGTTCTAGGAGTGTGGAGGGACAGAGAAATGGTGTCCAAGTTTATATATCCCTCAAAGATGCTGCTCATGTTGATAGGAAGATTAAGAAGGCAGATGGTGTGCTGGCCTCCATTACTTGGGGGACTGAGTTCAAGAGCCATGATGTAATGTTGCAACTCTATAAAACTCTGGTTAGATGACAATTGCTGTATTGTTTTCAGTTCTGGTCACCTCAATACAGGAAGGATGTGAAAACTTCAGAGGGTTCAGAGAAGATTTAGGATGCTGCCTTGATAAGAGGAGATGTATTTGGAAGAAAGGTAGAGTGAGCTAAAGTGAAGTGACAGAGAATGAGAGGTGACTTCCAGGAGGTGTACAAGGTTATTGAAGGCATAGATAGATTGGACAGCCAGTACCTTTTCTCCCAGGCAGCAATGGCCAATACCTGAGGACATCCATTTATAGTGAGTGGAAGAAAGTATCCGAGGAAGATTTTTTTTAAAAGTGTGGTGCCTGGAATGCACTGCCAGGCTGATACAATAGGAATATTTAAGAGATTCTTAGATAGACACATGGATGTAAGAAAAACTGAGGATTAAGGGCTCTGTAGGAGGGAAGGAGTAGAATGATTGTTGTGCTGATAAATCTAAATTTTCTCCATAACAAGGGCTGAAAGGCTTTTGTACTGTTCCATTTTCCAAGTTTTCTTTTTTGTTGCAGGTTTTTCTCTATGTGCAGCTTGGAGGAACTCTTCTTCACAGCTACTAATAACAGAAGCTAGAAGATTATCTGGTGATGCTGTCATGAGAACTCAAACTGCTACAGTGAGGTATGGCTACACAAGAACAATACAATCAATGCAATACTTGCATTGCTGAATGGTCTTGCAGGAGACCATGGAGATGCTGCATTATGACCCTGTTCAGGAAAGGAGACAGTAACCACAGTAGAATTGCCTTCCTGTCTTCAGGAGACCATGGAGATGCCACATTATGACCCTGTTCAGGAAAGGAGACAGTAACCACAGTAGAGTTGCCTTCCTGTGTGCCACAGAGTGGTCCTAATGCCTCTCCTTCCAATTGCCTTGGAGAGGTTCCCTGAATCACTCTGTGAATTCCATTCACCCAGGTGCACAGTGGAAATGACCTTCACGGCAGCACAGCTTCAGGAAAGTAGCATCAGAGCAGCATCAGTGCCGAGAAGTTCATCTCTATCCTTATTTAGTTTCAACATGATATGTAATGAATGATCCTAATCAACTGGACCACAACAGTGAAAATCTCAGCAAACACCTTTGCTGAACAAGGTTGTGTCTTTCACTGTTGAAGTTTCCATTCCTTTATTTCAATACTGCATCTCCCCTTCAATCAACTAGATTTATGAACTGATACTCTCAACTAGTGGTAAATTTTCCAAAGTATAGTGACCACATTCCAAAGCCAAGGGCTCCTCACCTCTGACATCCAGCTGCAGTTGCAGACAATGCTCGCAATTGCATTGATTGAAGACTGAATGCCAAGTCATTATCGACTCATTCAATTAAGCAATAAAGAAGATCACATACATTTAATATTTGCCAGACCAAGGTCTACTATCACATTCCCCTCATATATTACACCTCCTGCTACCACTGAACATTCATTGCAAGTAAGAAAAGGAACTATTTTTGCCAGAGGGTGTTAAATTGGAGAATCTATTGCCAGATGGCCATGAAGACCAATTTGTTGAGTATATTTAAAGTGGAGGTTGATAATAAGGTGCCAAAGGTTATGCGGAGAAGACAAGAGAATGGCTTTGAGAGGCATAATAAATCAGAAATGATGGAACGGCAGAGCAGACAATGGACCAAATGGCTTAATTCTTTCCTGTGTCTTTAGGTCTAATACTTTAAAATGTGGACCATTTTTCAAATCATGAGCACTGTCTTTCAGAAAATGTGGACGTCAAGGAGAAGAAAATCACCATCATCTTCAATACACCACCAAATCTTTTGGCAATCCATAGTCTCTCAGGCAGCGATGATCACTACTCTCTGCAATGCTCCCAGGACCCAAATGTGCACAAGAAGCACCTCAACAGTGGAAAAATAACTGAAAATGGTCTGCAAAGTCCTGCTATTTCATGAAGTAGTCAAGCAAACAATGGTAATCATCTCCAACACTGAGGCCTTCATTTGTACTTAGTCAACTTGCCCAACACCAAATTCCCAAAATAGACAGCCATAAAAGATGACCAGGTAGATAGACAAAAAGATTCAAGAAAATGCTGAAAGCTTTCTTGGCAAATTATAACATTCCCAATGGTCCTGGAAATCCCTTCGCATCTAATACAGTATGTTAAAGGGAAGAAGGACCATATGGAATAGTACTGACAGTCTTGAATCTATTCATTAGGACACATATAAATTCCTCAAATGGGGGAAGAAGCTCCCACCCTAATAAATGACCTGCTCACCAGTTACCTCCTGTCCCATTTGGCCTGAGTAAACTAGAACGCACCCTGATGTACTATGAATTTTATAGATTTAATTTCAGTGACAGAACAGGCATTCAATACTTCATAAAACTTTAAGAATAAGTTAAATTTATGTTGTCACTATCTTGTGGATTTCAGAATCCTGTGGATTATCAAAGCCACAGATGGTCAGTGAGGAAAAGCAAATATGTTTTGGCTCTCTTTTGTCTCTCTGCTCTTACAGTTTGTACAGCTTGTGATATTGTGCTGAACTAATTAAACGAAAAGTTAAATACCTAACTAACCTAATCCTTTTTGCCTACATAATGTGCATATTCCCCCCATTCTATGCACATTAGTGCCTATCCAAGAGTCTTGTTTCTCTCCACTTCCATCTCTGCCAGTGCATTCTAAGCACTGATGACTCGTATTCGGAATTAGACTTCATATTTGGATTTATTTATTACAAGTACATCAAAATATGCTGTGAAATGTGTCATTTGCATTAACAGCTAACATACTCTAGAATGTATCAGAAGCGGCCTGTAAGGGTCACCACACATTCTGGTGCCAATGTAGCTCCTCCATAATGCATATAATATCTAGCCCATATATGTTTAAACTTGCTCCCTCTCAACCTTAGATACATGCCCTCTAGTATTAGATGTTTTGACATTGGGAGAAACATACCAATTGTGTGCTCAACCGATGTCTTCATAATCTTAAAAAGCTTTTATTAGATCTCCTCTCAGCCACCACTGCTGCTGAGAAAACAACCCAAGTTTGTTTAGCCTCTCCTCATAGAACATGCCATGGTAAAATCCTGGTGCATATTAGTTCTGGGTATGTGGGCCACATACTGCCTTTATTGCTGAGCTGTTCATTTCCTCTGTAGGTACAATTAGCCAACCATGGCTAATCTTTAAAACATGTTACATTGGTTTCAGCACACCCCAACAGCCAGCAACATACCTGAGATAATGTTTAATTAGTACTAATATGGTACTCAGATAAATTATGTAAGTATTCCATGTATATTGATCAGATATTCCATGAGATCGAATGACATTCAGAGAACATACAGAGCATTTACAGAAGTATCTGTTGGATTTTTAATATAATTTTAGTTTAGGCATCTTGGCAGCTTTCAAAACCTACACCTGATATAGAATCGTACAGCATTACAGCATAGAAATGGCTCCTCAGGCCATGCAGGCCTGGTCTTCTGCTTAGTTCCATCTGTCTGTAGGCAGACTATTGCTCTCCATACCCCTCTCATCTATGTACATATACAGACTTCTTGGGTGTTTCATTTGATCCTGCATCTACTAATTTTGCTGGCAGTTCCTTCCACACTCGTACCACCATCTGACTGTTTCCCCTTAAATATTTCAACTTTCACCCTACGCCCATGACCACTGGTTCTCATTCAACATGATGGGAAGAAGCCTATGTACATTCACCCCTCAAAATGTCATATACCTTCATAAGTTCTCCCCTCATTCTCCTGCATTCCAGGGAATGAAGTCCTAACCGATTAACCTCTCTCTATAACTGAGGTCTTCAATTCCTCCTGTCAATATCCTTATAAATTTTGTCTGCACTCTTTCAGGTTTTTTAATAACTTCTCTGTAGGTAGATGACAAGAACTGCACAACTCTCCAAATTCAGTCTTACAAATTTCTTGTATACCTTTGACACAACATCCCAATTGTTGTACTAGTGCCCTGATTTATGAAGGCCAAAAGATCTTTTTGTACAGCTATAACTATCTGTGATGACACTTTCATGGAATTACGGAGCTGTATTCCTAGGGTCCGTTTCTTATTCCTCAGTTCCTTCAAATTGAAATAGATGAATTCTTCAGTATGTCATCTATGAGCTCTGCGTGACACTTTCCCTGATATTTAACTCCCCCCCCTCCCTCCCCATATCTAAAACAGTGGTACTCTGGAATATTGAGCTACCAGTCCCGTCCCTCCTGAAACCAAGTCTTACTACTGGCTACATGTCATAATTTCACATGCTTATCCCTGCTCTAAGTTCATCTGAATGCACAAAGAACAGAATCCTTCAGGTTAATATGGGTGTTATATTGCGCAATGAAGTACCAAAGAGCACCTGGAGGCAATTTGTTTATCTTTTCCTCGTTCAGTATCCTGACATGCTGCAAAGTCTTGCAGATACATTAATGGCTGATTGCTTGTGGTGGAATGAGTGGAGGTGTTTACTCTCCCAGACAATCACAGGTTTTATAAATCTAGCCACCTTGTTTGATTAAGATGCACAACGTCATGAGAGTTATGTCAGAATGATTTGCATTCATAGCTGTTAGGGCTGTTGTGACCTTTACTGAAGGTGCTGTGCCTGAAAATAGCCACAAGTTCTGTGAGAGATTATCTTGGTCTGCTGGTGTAGTTTAGCCCCAAGCACATAAGGTTTCTAGTTCTCCTTGCTGTGTTAAATAATGGCAGAGCAGAGGCAGGTCCAAGGAAGTTGCCGACCTGATCTTGGACCGTAAGTGTCACAGAGATTCCAAGCACTATCCTTTTGACAGATTTACCTGAGTGTCTTTAGGCCTGATGAGAGGAACTTAGTGGATGGGCAGAAAATGAGTCGAATCCAACCTCTCCTCACCCCTTTGACTTTTCCCTTTATCAAATTTTGAAGTGTAGTTAGATTCTTAAAGAGAACTTATTGTACCATTAGGATTGATGGCATAACACAACGGGGCTACAGCAGATAGCAGAATATCACCTCAGCACTTGAGTTAATCCATAAATAACACCATCATGATTATGGAATACAATGATAATTTTACCTTTGCAAATTTTCAGCTAGGCTCATGGAATCTATTTGCTGTTTTGCGCTTTATGTTACTTTATTAAACACTGGTTAGACTGAGCTTGGAATATTGTGTACAGTTTTATAGGAAGAATGTTGTCTGAATTGGAATAATTCATTCTGGAAAGAGATTGAATTGGCTGTGGTGAAAGAGACTGACCAATGACCTGAGAAGGTTATATAAAATTATAAGAAGAACCAATGGTCAGATAGTTGGGATCTTCAGTCCCACAGTAAGGGTATCAAAAATAGAAAGGCATAGGTTTAAGGTGAGGGATTTTAATGGGGTATTGAGAGGAAAAATGAATCCCAAGTGACAGTGAAGAACAAATTCGAGGCTCTACAAAACATCACTATTATAGAACAGCAATGGGGAAACCTCAGAGACAGCATAACACAAGCAGCACAAGAGGTGATTCCCAAACAACAGAAAAAAGCTAAAAAGAAATGGATCTCAGAAGAAATTCTGAATTTTATGAAACAAAGAAAAAAATGTAAGGAAAATGAAAAGCCTATGTATCTTTGCATGCACAGATAACAAGCAAATGCAAGGAAGCAAAAAAAAAGTGGCTTAAGGACAAATGTGAGTTAATAGAACAATTGCAGAAAAGCAGCAACAGCAAACGTATGCACGACGAGATCAAAGAGGTCACACATCAGAAGAAAAGTGGGGCAGCAACAGAATGTATAAAAGCAAAAGACGGCTCTACAATTATGGAAAAAGGAAAAATAATGCAAAGATGGTCAGAATACATTAAAGACCTATACGACGACAAAGTCCGAGAGGACAGCTTTGATATTGGCAACAACAACGAGGGCCCAGCAATACTGAAAGAAGAAATGGAACATGCTATGAAGAAAATGCGAAGGGGAAGTCATCAGGACCAGATAACATTCCAGTTGAACTGTATGAAGCGCTAGAAGATTTTGGTGTAGAGAAATTAACAATCTTATTGAATAGAATATACAACAGTGGCAAAGTACCAGCAGGTCTTTTAAAGGCAGTATTCATTACACTGCCAAAGAAACCAGGTGCAACAGAGCAAACATGAGGAAATCTGCAGATGCTGGAATTTCAAGCAACACACATAAAAATTGCTGGTGAACGCAGCAGGCCAGGCAGCATCTATAGGAAGAGATACAGTCGACGTTTCAGGCCCGAAACATTGCAGGTGCAACAGAGTGTGAACAGCACAGAAGAATTAGTTTAATGAACCATCTCACAAAAATTCTACTTAGAATCATCATGCTCAGAATAAGAAACAAAATTAAACCAGAGATCAAGAAGAACTCTGTGGCTTTGTCGAAGGCAAGGGAACACTAAACGCCACTTATATTCTCAGGAATATTATCAAAAGGTCAATAGAAGTACAAAAAGACCTATACTTCTGTTTCATTGACTACACAAAAGCCTTTGACACAGTGAAACACCAAGTCATCATAAAAATGCTTAAAGATATTAATATCCACGGAAAAGATCTAAGAATAACCAGGAATTGCTACTGGCAACAAAGTGCAGCCATATGGATAGACAATGAGATTGGTGAATATCAGCCAATAAAGCGAGGAGTCAGACAGGGTTGTGTTCTATCACCAGACCTGTTATCCCTGTACAATGAAAACATCATGAGAACCCTACAAGACCTACCTGGAATAAGTATAGGAGGATTCAATATCAACAACCTCCTCTATGCAGATGATACAGTACTGATAGCAAACAGTGAAGCAAATTTACAGAAACTAGTATCCACCATCAACACAGAGAGCAAAAGACTTGGCCTAACCTTAAACAAAAAGGAAACTGAAGTAATGGTAATATCAAAGAAACCTGATATCCCAAACTGTAAGATCGTGTTGGGAAATGAACTCCTGAAACAAGTTCACAACTTCAAGTACCTTGGATCATGGGTAACACCTGATGGGAAATGCGAAACAGACTTAAAAGCAAGAATAGCAATGGCAAGAACAGCATTTACAGAAATGAGAAATATCTTAATGAACAGGAAAATAGCAATTGACATCCACCTTAGAACTCTCAGCTGCTGCATTCTTCCCATATTGATGTCTGGCTGCGAGCCATGGACCATCACAAATGCAATGGAAAAAGAATCAATGCAGCAGAGATGTGATTCCTCAGAAGAATGCTATGCATATCATATAAGGACAGGATAACCAACAAAGAAGTTCTACAGAGAACGAAAACAAAATGTACATTACTTAAAAAACTCAGAAAACAGCAATCAAAACTCTTTGGGTATATCATGCAATGAGAGACATTAGAACATTTAGTTACAACTGGAAAGCTGGAAGGAAAGAGAAGCAGAGGCAGAAAGAGAATGAAAATGTTAGATGGAATAACATCATGGTTAGAAACAGGGGAGGCAACAACGACAATTTGGAGGGTCAGGGACCGTGATGAATGGAGAGATATGATCACCCATGCCGAGCGGCAAGGCACCTGAATGAATGAAAGGAAAGTTTTTATACTGTGAGTGGTTGATATCTGGATCTTGCTGTCAAAGGGAGTGGTGAAATCAGATATAATTACTACATTTAAGGGGAGTTGAATAGGTAAGAATAGAAGGATATGGATATAATGAGAGCGAAAGGAGTTAGTATGACTGGGCAAAAAAGTCAATATAGACATGATAGCTGTAGGGTCTATTTCTGTGCTGTATGACGACAACAATGATTCTATGTCCCTAGATGGTGACCATCTTGAAAGTATACTTTTAGATGCCAGAATACCAGAAAGTGGATGATAACCTGAAGCCTTTGTTAATACACCAAAGTAAAATCCCTTCAGCTTCAGGCCAGAGGTCCCCAGTCACTTCAAAATCAGGAATGTAAATTCAGACTACGTGTGAAATTGACAAAAAGTATTTGTTAACGGGGAACTTTAGGCCAGTGAACCTAACATCAGTGGCAGGAAAGTTACTGGAAGGAATTCTGAAAGACAGGATCTACCTGTAATTGGACTGATTAGGAATTTACAACATGGCTTTGTGCATGGGAAATGGGTTTTACTAAGGCCTTTGATGGTGTCCTGCTTGGTAAGCTGAACTAGAAGGTTAGATCACATAAGATTCAGAGTGAGCTAGCCAACTGGATACAAAATCAGCTTGGTAGTTAGAGTCAGATGGTGGTTTTGGAGGGTGGTTTTTCAGTTTGGAGGCTTGTGACCTGCAGTTTGGCTTGAGGATTGGAAGTATGATTCCTCTTGTTTGTCATCTGCATTAAGTGATTTGGATGGAAAAGTAAGTGGTATGATTAGTAAGCTTGATGATGACACCAACATTAGTGGTGTAGTGGACAGCCAAGGAAGTTATCCAAGTTTACAATGGGATCTAGATCAACTGGGAAGGTGGATCAAGGGATAGCAAACGGAGTTTAAATTGAACGGCTATAAAGTTTTGCATTTTGATAACTTAAATCTGGGTTAGACTTGTACAGTAAATAGCAGGTCTCTAGAGAGCATTGTAGAAGAGTGAAACTAAGGGTACAAGTACATAGTTCCATGAAAATGTATTGATATAATTAATTGATCAATATGAATGGAATGCAAGGCAAGTTTTTCTACCTCAGTATATTTGACAATTATAAACCAATTCACCAATTTACTATTTTTGGAAATGCAGGCCAAGCAAGATGCTCCTTCTCCGGTCTCCATTTGGTGTCTTAATGGAAACTAATGAAGGCTAATACATAAAACGTCAAATATCCTTGTCCCCTATGAGGCGTTGCCAGTGGAAAAGCTGGAGGCCCCAGGGATCTCAGAAGAGAACTAGAGTGATCAATGGATATTGGAGAAAGTTGGAACAGGGTGTTGAATCTGAATGAGCTGCCATGATCATACTGAATCATGACATCAAGCTTGATGTGCCAGATGGTCTATTCTGCTCCGGTTTTGTGCTATACTTCACACTGAATATAGCGATAAGGCTCGAGCCCCAATTTCAGACTTCCTGGATCAGGTGACTTTGGCTGATACAGTTCTGTGTCTTGTTTGAACTTTATTGTATGATGCTTATTACACAAATGAAAAAGGAAATGTCCTTCCACTGGTTAATGCACTGGTACTTGGGGCAGCTAATGCCTGTCCTTTTGCTTCAATCAGTTATGTTTTGTCTTGGAAGGTATCCAGAGGCAGAAAATATATGATAATGTGTGCTGACACGACAGGCGGTTTGAATGAACATCCTCGAATACTTTATGAATGGTTCTTCATGTAGTTATTATAGATAGTGGTTAAACAATTACCTGGCTGCTGAAATTCAGAATGAGATGTACATGAACAAATGCCCTAGTCAAGTGCTGCTGTTCTGGAATGGGATGAATGTGAGTACATGTTATTTACAATAACCAGGGAATGTAATTTATGATGGCTATCTCGTGCAAGGGAGTGTGGAGGGGCACTATTGGTTCAAGGGAGTCCTTGAGGCTTCAAAATATTGAGGGAATTTAATAAGGAAGTTAAATTCAAAAGGAAAATCAAATAAACAGGTAATCTGCATGTTGGCTGATCAGAATGTATGCCTGCAAGCAGCAACAACTTTGCAGCAACTCCAGCACTTTTGCAGAAGTGGCTAATGACACCGAGTAATTTGTGCAGGGAAGGGTTGTACATTATTGACTGTGAATAATCGGGCCTTTCATTCAGAGTTTGACAATCTGGACATCCTAATATGGTGTGTGTAATTTGTGATATTGTTTTAATTTAACTCTGGATGAATTCAGGTTTTGAACCACCGATGATCAGAAGAGCAGAAAGTTGCAGCTGAGTGAAGTAAGTGTCTCTCTAGTGCTTGGCCTTCCTGTGACTCATCCACATCTTGGGTGTGATCACTTACATCCTCCTAGCACCTAAAAATGGGTGATAAATTCTGCCTTGTCAGTTCAACCACAACAGAAGATCGATGCATATAAACTAGGCTTATTATCATTGGATTTAAAGTAAGGCCTGAAAATTGATCTAAAGCAATCTAATTCATACTTCAGCAAAGTTTTAGATTACCTGCGCTTATTTTGGACACATTTCCCAAAGTTACTTCCTTTCATTAACTTAAAATGATTCGATAATATCCAGGTCTTTACCAATGTAGGTCAGGTCTGTTTCTTCCACTCCCCCCCTCCCTCTCTCCCTCCCTACATTTATCTGCTGACACTTCTCTGTGAGAATCGAGTGAAGCTGGTGAGCTAAATGAATAAGTGTCCTGATCACAGCAGGCTCCTCAGCAACATAAGAAGTCTGACGTACATCGATGCCCTTAACATTTCAGAGGCATAGTCTATCCTCCTGAAGATACACTAATTTATCATACTGAGTGGCAGTATTGTATAATACACCGCATACAGCAAAGGTCTGACTCATCCTATGAGGCATGTCTCTGAAGTGTACCAATCAATACTATTAAAGAAGTAGCTGCTTTTCGAAACCTCCAGTGATATTGCATGCTAATAATACACGGGGCTATATAAATGTGCAGGTCCAGCATTACTGTTATCATTATTGTCTTGAGATCATATGGAATAGTTTCTGAGTCTTTGCCTGTGGCAAGGTAAAATTTATGATAGCATACTTGGAAAATCTATTCTAATATCTATTATCACCTAAATTTTAATTACCTTTTTTCCACTCAATTGCTGCAATTGCTCGATGTGGGAGTAACCAGTATAAATGATTGCAGTGTTTAAACCACAGGCTGCTGTCATTTCAGAAACTCTGGCATCGCTTTTCAATACAATGGGCCTGGCATTTTGGCATTTGGGCCACTGCATACATTTGTCTTTTACAATGCCTGCCTGCCTGCCCACAACAACAATTTGCTCTGAACATTTGGAACCTATCAAGCTATCTCTCCAAACCTCAGAATGAACCTGTGGAACAGAGTGGACCATGGCCAGGAGCTGGGCTTCAGGTGACTTATTGTGAGATCAGAGCCGAGACTGGCTCTGACTGTCCTGCCATTGGAAAGGTCCTTGATCTGCTTTTAACTACCCCCGATAGTTAGAGGCACTCAAATATAAGCTCAAATAGATATCAATCTTTGAATATTTCTAAGCAAATTTAAAAAAATTAATGTATTTAATTAAGCAAAATTAGAAGTACTAAAATTGCAGAATCAGGTTTATTATCACTGTCTTAAATGATGTGAAATTTGTTGTTTTATGGCAGGAATATGGTCGTAAAGACACAAACTACTGTAAATTATAAATAAATAGTTCAAAAGAAAAAGGAATAACAAGGTAGAGTTCAAGGGTCCATGGTCCATTCAGAAATCTGGTAGCAGAGGCAAAGAAGTTGTTGTTAAATCATTGAGCATGAATTTTTGGGCTCCTGCACCTCCTCCTAACAGTAATAATGAGAAGTGGGCATGTCCGGGATGGTGGGAGAGGCCTTTATGATGAACGCCGTTTTCTTGAGGCACTGCCTCTTCAAGATGTCCTTGACAGTGGGAATGGTTGTGCCAACAATGGAGATGTCCTTGACAGTGGGAAGGGTTGTGCCAATAATAGAGATGTCCTTGACAGTGGGAGGGGTTGTGCCAATAATGGAGATGTCCTTGACAGTGGAAAGGGTTGTGCCAACAATGGAGATGTACTTGATGGTGGGAAGGGTTATGCCAACAATGGAGATGTCCTTGATAGTGGGAATGGTTGTGCCAACAATGGAGATGTCCTTGACAGTGGGAAGGGTTGTGCCAATAATGGAGATGTCCTTGACAGTGGGAGGGGTTGTGCCAATAATGGAGATGTCCTTGACAGTGGAAAGGGTTGTGCCAACAATGGAGATGTCCTTGATGGTGGGAAGAGTTGTGCCAACAATGGAGATGTCCTTGATAGTGGGAAGGGTTGTGCCAACAATGGAGATGTCCTTGATAGTAGGAAGGGTTGTGCCAACAGTGGAGTTGGCTGAGTCCGCGACCTTCTGCAGCTTCTTGCAGTTCTGTGCATTGCAGTCTCCACACCGGGCTGTGCTGCAGCCAGTCAGCATCTCCACTGTGGATCTATAGAAATTCACACAAATCTTTAGTGATATACCAAGTTATGGATATGATCACTTTTCTGATGCCACCTTCCTTGGTATGAATCTGAGTGGTCAAGTACAACGTTCAAAGTAAATTTATAATCAAAGTACTTATGTCGCCATGTACTACCTTGAGATTCATTTTCTTGTGGGCATTCACAATAGATACAAAGAGACACAACAGAATCAGTGAAAAACGACACACACAGATGGACTAATAACCAATCTGAAAAAGAAATCAAATTGTGCAAATACAAAAAAAGTAATAAGTAATGTTGATAACATGACTTGTAGAGTCCTTGAAAGTTGGTTCACCCTCCAGCAGGATGTTCTCATGTCGACCTTAGAGACTGAAATCACAGGGTTCTTGGGGACGGTGGATGCCTCCATGTGTACAAAGTGTGCATTGCCCCTTGGTGCCTTTGTGCTCTGCCATTGGTTCAGTGGTGATTCCTTTGGGAAAGGGGACGTAGGTGGAGGCCGAGTCATGATGGTGCTAAATTGCGACTCCTTCATGTTCATCTACGAAAATAGCTTAATTTTTACCTTTGATGTCTCTCCTTTTCCCTTTCAGGGTGGATAGGCTTCTAAAGAAGATCCTGACCTGGAGTTGGAGTTACACTCAGACTTTGGTTCTTTGCTGTGGTGGGATCCTGTCCTGGGGGCTCATGGCTGGCAGTTTTTCAAAATCCCAAGGACACAGCCTAAAAGACGAGCATGCCTTTGGCTTCCAAGATTTCGCAACCCTGTGAACAAACTGATTGAAGCTAGTACCACCGACTGAAGCACCATGGGAGCGAATGAAACATCAGTAACAGCTGATCTGCTGTTGGAGGCTGTGTACTCGGCGAGTTGTGCTCATTCACTCTCTCTTGAGTGAGTTTTTTTTCCAGTTCTCAGGTCACAGAACTGAAAGGGGAAAAAAGCAGCTTGACAGACTATTAACACCATAAATCAGTGAGTTGTTCTGTTGTGTCTCCCCTCTCGCTGTGAAAGGGGACCACCTCTTTTTCCCTTTATTGGGGGAGAGAGAGTGAGCCTGTGGTACGCTGAAGTGTCAGGTGAACCATTAGTTTTTGTTGGATTGCAGATCATTATTTAGACTATAGTTATATAGTCTAAATAAAGACTATATTTAGTCTTTATAGTCCCAGTAAAGACTAAATAGTCTTTACTGGGACTATTGTTATTGCATGCTTGGTGGGTGGAGAATGCTGATGCTTTTTTGCGTAAGTGGGTGAGGTTGAGAGGGCCATTGCTTTGCTGCAACTTATGTGTGGGACTGGGGAGTGGGGGGGCTTTGGGGTTACAGCGTCTTGACTGTCACTCATTCTTTGGTGCACTCTTATTTTTGTGGATGTCTGCAAAGAAAAAGAATTTCAGAATGTATATTTTATATATTTCTCTGATGTTAAATGGAACAACTGAACAATTGAAATGCACCAGCACTTGATATCCTCCTTGATTATGACTGAATATATTGGCGATAGCTGAAGAAGGAGGACAAGACAGCAGTAGTTCTTTAGTATTCTGCCAGAGAGCAGCAGACCCTCCCTACCTACTGGCTAGATCAACAGGTGAATTCAGCAGGGTAGCTCATTTCTAGTCTTTTGAGAAGGCTCCAAAGGATTATTTCTATTCAATGAACTAAATTTTCTGTCCTGCTGTGATTAGAAAATAATTTTGTGTATTTTTCTGAAGTAATTTCAG
This sequence comes from Mobula hypostoma, assembly GCF_963921235.1. NCBI lineage: Eukaryota > Metazoa > Chordata > Chondrichthyes > Myliobatiformes > Myliobatidae > Mobula > Mobula hypostoma. The sequence goes on along the minus strand of NC_086097.1, from coordinate 62,059,167 downwards.
TAACTTAACCTTGCTTAAATCACAGGTGGTGAATTGTTAATGTAATTTACAACTCCTACTTCTTGTGATCACTATAGTAATCAAAATTCAATCTTCTTAAATATATCTAGAGGTACTTTCAATCAAATATCAAGAAAAGCATTTTAAAATTATGGTAAATTACATACTCTGCGATACATAAATGTGGTTTGAAAATATTTGGCTTTATTTGTTTTGATTTGGACTTTTATGTGATTAAATCGATTAAACCTACCACGTGATGCTTAAGAGTTGAAATTGGGGAAGTTTTCTAGTTTTACATGAAGCTATTTCTTTGTGTGTGTATTTCAATCACGTATATATCAATGTAAATGAAAAAAGTTATTTATAAATTATAATGCTCATTAAGATATAAAAATATAGTGCATTTGTCTTTGTCACTGGTGCAGGGATAACAACTTGATGCTTAATGTCACCAAAACCAAGGAGATGATCACCGATTTCAGACGGTCTCAGCCTGAGCACACACCCCTCAGCATCAGCGGCTCCACATTGGAGAGAGTGGAAAACATCAAGTTCTTTGGGGTGCAGATCTCGGACAATCTCACCTGGTCCAGGAACACCACTGGGATTGTGAAACAGGCCCAGCAGAGATTGCACTTTCTGAGGAAGCTTAAACAGGCATCACTCCCCACTAACATCTTAACTACATTCAACAGAGGCGTGGTTGAGTGTGCTGACCTTTTGCATCACAACCTGCTACTCCAGCTGCAGTGCTGTCAACAAAAAAGCCTCGCAGAGGGTGGTTCAGGGAGCAGAGAAGGTTATCGGGGTCTCCCTACCTTCTGTCCAAGACTTCTTTCAGAGTTGATGCCTCCAGAAGACACGGTACATCATTGAAGACCCCTCACACCCTCTCCATGAACTGTTTGTTCTTCTGCCATCAGGCAAACATTACAGGAGCATCAAAACTAAAACCACAAGGCTACTAAACAGCTTCCTCCCACAGGCAGTCAGACTGCTAAATAGCTGCTCTACCTGATTCTGCTTTGGACACTTTTAACTTGCACTGGACACTTACAACTTGATTTTAACTGACATGTGACTGTTGTGTTTTACTATTTATTGTTATGTTTATTATTTAATGTTGTGTTTGTTATGTTATGATTGCACTGCTCCTGAGAAACGTTGTCTCATTCTGCCCTGCAGAGCTGATGTACGGTTAGAATGACAATAAAGTTTTTTGAATCTTGAATCTTGAATACCATTCAAACAAATAATGTTGTCCTGAATGAAAAAATTCATAGTATGAATTCAGGATATGCAATAAATGCTGTCTTTTCCGGCTTTGGGACTGAATGCCTTACACCTTCCTTTATTTCTTTAAGTCCTTTTGTTTTTTTTATTTCAACTTGTCTGTTACCTGAGTTTTATGTGTCTCTGGGCACAAGCACACAGGAAATTCAAACCACTAGAATACAGACAGTAGATTGCAGTAAAATAGCATAGTTCAGGGAACAGGAATGACTCGAACTGCTACATAAAAAAACCTTAAGATCATGTTAAACTAGGAGAGAGAGTTAGAGACTCAAAGAATGCTGGTGAGGAAGAGAGTGAGCTCAGACCATTCTGCAGTTCAGAGATGATCTGGTTCAGCTACGGGAAAGAGGCCAGCACTGAAGAGTGCAGGATATTTCTAGATTATTGAAGTGAAAGAGTTTAAAGATAAAGAAGTGAAATTTCTTCTGAAGAAATTTGAAGGTAAAGTGAGCCTTTCAAAGGTGATGCATTGCTGCCAAGATGGGTTGCAGTTTGGGCTGGTGAATGGGATGGAGTGTCTGAGGACTTCTGGCCATACTCAGGTTTGTGGAGAATGAAATGGAATGAGGGAGACTGGCTGGGTGTGTGCTGGAATCACCAGGGCTAAAAGTAACTAAAGCATGTATGAAGGATTCAGCGGGAGATGGAATAACGCAGGAATAGAGAGGGGTTTACCCGGTGTGAAAACAGGAGTTCTTTCTTTCTTTCTTTTTAAATCTTTTTATTGAGTAAGTATACAAAAAAGGTAAGCCATATAAACATTAATACAATGTTAAAGTATAATAAAATTCCAAAAGATAACAATACCAAAAAGAAAATACTACAAACAATGTAATTTAAGCATAAGAAAGCAAGATAACATAATAGTATACTAGATTTTATATATATCAATGGAAAAAAAAAGAAAAAAAAACCCCAAAAAAAAACCCACCGTGCAACTAACTAAAAGCAAAGCAAAGCAATGGGCTAACTTGAAACCAAACAGAGTTAAACTTAAAATCACGTCCTCAATCCCGACCTCCATTAAAACAGTGAAAAAAAAACAAGAAGGGTAAATATTACATTAAATGAAAATATCGAATAAAAGGTCCCCAAATCTGTTCAAATTTAAATGAAGAATCATAAAGATTACTTCTAATTTTCTCCAGATTCAAACATAAAATCGTCTGAGAAAACCAAAAAAAGGTAGTTGGAGCATTAAGCTCTTTCCAATGTTGTAAAATACATCTTTTCGCCATTAAAGTAAGAAATGCAATCATTCTACGGGCTGAAGGGGAAAGATTACTAGAAATTTTAGGTAGTCCAAAGATAGCAGTAATAGGGTGAGGAGAGATATCTATATTTAATACCTTAGAAATAATATTGAAAATATCTCTCCAAAAAGTTTCCAAAGTAGGGCAAGACCAAAACATATGAGTTAAAGAGGCTATCTGCCCCGAACATCTATCACAGAAAGGATTAATATGCGAGTAAAAACGCGCTAACTTATCTTTGGACATATGTGCTCTATGAACCACTTTAAATTGAATTAGGGAATGTTTAGCACAAATAGAGGAAGTATTAACTAATTGTAAAATCTGCCCCCAATCATCCACAGAAATGGTAAGCCCCAATTCCTGTTCCCAATCTACCCTAATCTTATCAAATGGAGCTTTCCTAAGTTTCATAATAATATTATAAATCATAGCCGATGCACCTTTCTGACATGGATTAAGGTTAATTATCGAATCTAAAATATATATAGGAGGAAGCATTGGAAAGGAAGAAAGTATAGTACTTAGGAAATTTCTAACTTGTAAATATCTAAAAAAATGTATTCTTGATAAGTTATATTTATTAGATAATTGTTCAAAAGACATAAGGGAACCATCTAAAAATAAATCCAAAAACCGTAAAATACCCTTAGTCTTCCAAGTTTGAAAAGCGCGATCCGTAAAAGAGGGAGGAAAAAATATGTTACCTAAAATAGGAATCGCTAACCCGAATTGATTAAGATCAAAAAATTTTCTGAATTGAAACCAAATGCGCAAAGCATATTTAACTATCGGGTTAGAGACCTGCTTAAGGCGTTTCGAATCAAAAGGAAGAGAGGAACCTAAAATAGAACCAAGTGTATAACCCTGAACAGATTGTAATTCCAATGCTACCCATTTAGGAATAGATAGTATGTCCCGGTCAAGTAACCAAAATTTCATATGTCGAATATTAATAGCCCAATAATAAAATCTAAAGTTAGGTAATGCTAAACCTCCATCTCTCTTAGCTTTCTGTAAATGTATTTTACCCAGTCTCGGATTCTTATTCTGCCAAATAAATGAAGAAATTTTAGAGTCAACTTTATCAAAAAAAGATTTAGGAACGAAAATTGGTAATGCCTGAAACACATATAAAAATTTTGGCAAAAAAAACATCTTAACTGCATTAATACGACCAATCAAAGTTAAATATAAGGGAAACCATTTAGATGAAAGTTGAGTAATATGGTCTATTAATGGTAAAAAGTTAGTCTTAAATAAATCTTTATGTTTACAAGTAATTTTAATCCCAAGATATGAAAAGTAATTATTAATCAATTTAAATGGAAATTTATAATATAAGGGAAGATGTTTATTAATCGGAAAAAGTTCACTCTTACTAAGATTTAATTTATAACCTGAGAAAAGACCAAATTGTGCTAATAACTCTAAAACAGCAGGAATGGATCTCTCAGGATTAGAAATATATAAAAGTAAATCATCAGCATAGAGTGATAATTTATGGGACTTTAATCCCCGAGTTATCCCAGTAATATTTGAAGATTCTCGAATAGCAATTGCAAGAGGTTCTAATGCAATATCAAATAATAGGGGACTAAGAGGACAGCCTTGTCGAGTACCACGAAAGAGAGGGAAAAAAAGGTGAGTTTAAGGAGTTAGTACGAACCGAGGCTACAGGGGAGTGATATAACAGTTTAATCCAGGATATAAATTTCAAGCTAAAATTAAACATTTCAAGCACCTTAAATAAATAAGGCCATTCTACTCTATCAAAAGCTTTCTCGGCATCTAAAGAAATAACACACTCAGGAACATTTTGTGAGGGAGTATAAACGATATTTAACAATGTACGAATATTATAAAAAGAGTAACGACCTTTAATAAAACCCGTTTGGTCTTCCGAAATAATAGAAGGAAGTACTTTTTCTAGTCTATTTGCTAATAACTTAGAAAAAACTTTAGAATCAACATTTAATAAAGATATTGGTCTATAAGATGCACATTGAGCAGGGTCTTTATCCTTCTTTAGTATTAAAGAAATTGATGCTCTATTAAAAGATTCCGGAAGTTTACCAAGTTTCAAAGAAGCCTCAAAAACCTTATAGAGCCAAGGAATCAATAAAGAAGCAAAACATTTATAAAATTCAACGGTAAACCCATCAGGGCCAGGAGCTTTCCCCAGATTCATAGAAAAAATAACATTCTTAATCTCATCCATTGTAATGGAAGTATCTAATAAAGAAGACATATCCTGTGAAATCTGAGGGAAGTCTAACTTATCTAAAAAATCATTCATATATTTAGAATCTCGAGGAGACTCTGATTGATATAAAGAAGAATAAAAATCACAAAAGGTTTGATTAATCCCCACATGATCCAATATCAATCGATCATTTTGGTTATAAATCTGATTGATTTGAGATTTAACATAATTAGATTTCAATTGATTAGCCAGCAGCTTGCCAATTTTATCACTGTGAACATAAAAATCACTTCTTGTTTTCTTTAATTGGTTTACAATCGAGGACGAGAGTAGTAAACTGTGTTCCATTTGAAGTTCAGTTCTTTGTTTGTATAGCTCCTCAGAAGGAGCCATAACATATTTCTTATCAATTTCTTTAATCTTGTCCACAATTGCCATCTCCTCCTGCTTCTGTTTCTTCCTCAAAGCAACGGAATACGAAATAATCTGACCCCGAATATAGGCTTTAAAAGTGTCCCAAAGAGTGTTAACCGAAATATCTTCTGTATGGTTAATTGTAAAAAAAAGCTCAATCTGTTCATTCATAAAATTAACAAAGTCCGAGTCCTGAAGCAACAGCGAATTAAAACGCCATTGTCTATTGTTTGGTATATTGGCCATAATTTTAATAGAAAGCTTAAGTGGAGCATGATCCGAAATGGTTATAGAATCATAATCACATTTAATCACTGAAGGAATGAGACGAGAATCAATGAAAAAATAATCAATTCTTGAATAGGAATGATGAACATGTGAAAAAAAGGAAAAATCTTTTTCCTGAGGATGCAGAAAACGCCAAATGTCCGTCGACCCAGAATCAGAAAGGAAAAAATTAATCAAATTTGCAGATTTATTAGGTAAAGTCCGTAAAGGAGCCGAACGGTCCAAAGCTGGAGATAAACAGGTATTAAGATCTCCGCCCCAAATCAATGAAAACTCGTTCAAATTCGGAAACTGATCAAACAATGATTTATAAAATTCCGGACAATCCATATTAGGAGCATAAACATTAACCAAAACTACTTTTTTATTAAATAGTAAACCACTAACCAATAAAAATCTACCATTCGGATCAGAGATAATATCCTGTTGTATAAAAGTAACTGAGGAGTCTATAAAAATAGAGACGCCTCGAATCTTAGCATTGGAGTTCGAATGAAATTGTTGTCCCTTCCAGAATTTGAAAAAACGTAGTCTGTCCCCCCTCCGTACATGGGTCTCTTGTAAAAATAAAATTTGTGCTTTAAGTCTCCGGAACACTTTAAAAACTTTTTTCCTTTTAATAGGATGATTAAGACCATTAGTATTCCAGGAGACAAAATTAATAATAGACTCCATAAATCCTAAAGTCAACCCATAACAAGGAGGATTGACAATAGGCGCGACCCACAAACCCGGAGAGGAAACAGAACATACAAAAGATACCGGGGAAAAGGACGCAACCAATACTTCAATAATGTATATAGCCCAAAGAGAAACAAACTAAAACGTGAAGCCCCTCCCACCACCCCCCACCCCAAGACCTCAAGGCGAAATCTAAAGCAGACCCGCCAGAAAGAAGCAAGCGCTAAAACTACCCCCATGACTTCCGGTATACGCTCCCTAAAAAAAAGGTATAAATATGAAAAGGATCAGCTAATTGTAAAACAGTAAAAAAATAAGTAAAAAAAAGTTAGCTCAATTAAAATACACACAGAACAGAACAAAAGCCGGAAAGTATATATTAAAAAAAAACCACAATAAACCTCAAACTCATGAATAGACACAGCAACAAAAAAAATAGGATTATTAACATAAAATGATTATAAAAAGCAAAACAGAATAAAATTTAAAAAAAAACTACAAAATTTAAGGCCGCACAGGAAATACGTAAGATGACAAAAGGGAAGTAACCACCCAGAATCCCCTGGGAAAAGAAAGAAATGACGCAGTTAAAAAGAAAGTTTAGCAGCCATATTAAGAAATCGAAAGTAAACTTTTCTGCCCAAATAGGGCACAGAAAAGTTAAAACCAACCAATTCACAGCCTCCGATCAACGGAGAAAATTAAAAAAAGGCAATTAAGATGTTGAAGATGAAAGTTGATCCAGATAACTCTGGGCATCCGATAATCAAAAAAACGAAGGGCTCCATCTAACATGCGAATCCTTAGACGTGCAGGGTACAGCAGCGCTGGTCTTAAATCCATCTTATAGAATTCCGACATCACGGATCTGTAACGGACCCGTTGGTCCCAGATTGGTTTACTGAAATCTTCCACGAATCGGAACTTAAGATCCGAAAAATCAATGAAACCTTTAGATCGAGCGAATCGAAACAGTCTCTCCTTGTCTTGAAAGTAATGAAAACGTAAGATAACATGCCTAGGTCTATCTGACCTAGACGAGTATGATGGGATTCTGTGAACACGATCCAGTAGCGGTGGTTGGTCAGGAAATACAGTAGGGAATGCATCTTTTAAAAGTTGGGAGAAATATTTCATAGGGTTGTTAGCTTCCACGGCTTCCCTGACGCCAATCATTCGTAAATTCTGCCGTCGCATTCTAGATTCCAAGTCAGAGTTTTTAAAAGTCAAAAAGTCAAGTTTCTTCTTCATTACATTAATTGTTTCTTCGACTTTCCCCATCTTAAGCTCACTTTGTTGCGCGGATTTTTGAAGATCAGATATAGCCGACTGATGTTCCGCAATACATGTTTGCATCTTATCAATTAAATCGGCAATTTTCTGGAACTTAGTTGAGATTTCCGTATGAATCAGGTCTTTAACAAAGCCCATAATTTCTGTACGAATCATCTCCCTAACAGAGGTTGAAATTTCCCTCTGAATTAACTCCGATATCGCTTTCAAAGTCACCGGTGATTCAGTCGGAGGGAGATCCGTAGCTTTCGGTTTAACCGGAGGTTTACCATCCTTGCCGTCTTTCCCGTTCTTAGACATAGCCGATCTCAGTATCATCCAATTGTCAGAGAATTCAGTTTAATTCAAAGTATTGTAAAAATTGATGCCTTAATAGTTAATTAAAGTATAGCTGACCATAGAGAGAAAAAACTCAGAGGTAATGGAGCGAGTCAAGAACGCGACTTCACTCCATGAGCGCTACCGGAAGTTCCAGGAGTTCTAATGATAGGTGCTCCAGTCCTGCATGAATCTGATGTTTGAGTTTCAGACAAATGATGGATGAGGGATGGAGTGGCTGGATGGAGATCACGTTTTGTTATCAAAGCCTAAGGTGATGGCTTCTCTGTATCCAGATGAAGGGAAAAGTTAGCACTTTTGCAACCATAAACTGGCTCATGCCGACTGCAGCATCCCCCCGCTAATCCGATTTGCCCACATTTGGCCCATAATCCTTCAAACCCCTCTCTTCTATGTACCTGTCCATATGTCCCTTGAATGTTTCTCTCCACTTGGTTGTATTTATACTCCTTTTAAACCAATAAAAATATTAATAAATTAAAAAAAAGAAAGAAAGAATGTTGCAATTGCATCTCTTTCCGACCACTTCCTCTGGCAACTCATTTGAAGTACTCACTACCCTCTGTGTAATGAAGTTACCACTCAGGTTCCTTTTAAGTCTCTCCCCTCTTATCTTGTATCAGTGCCGTCTAGTTTTGAACTTGCCAACCCTGCGGAAAAATTTTCACTGTTCAACTTATCCATACCCCTCATGATTTTAAAAACTTCTGTGAGATCATCCCTCATTCCCCTAAGCTCCAAGGAATAGCGAACCTCTCCCTATTATCTAGGCCTCTTGTTCATGCAACATCCTCATAAATCTCTTCTGCACTGTCTCCAGTTTAACAATGTCTTTCCAATAACAGGGTGCCTGCCTTTAGAGCATGATAGTAACATCTTAATTGTGCCAATGTATTAGGGCAGTATCAGCATTTTTAGTTTGAGAGCGTTATCACATGGAAGATGCACTATAAATACACTTGTTGATGTCATGCATTGCTGTCACCAAAAGAGCTTAAAGGATTATTAAATATTATGAAGCTGACAAGCACACATAAAGATCTTACACTTTGCAAGGTGTATTTGATCTTAAATCAAGACCATTTTCCCTATGGCGCCTCAAATCAGCATTCGGGAAGCATAAAGAAACCATCGCTTTACATTCCATATGAGCAGTGGATTTGAACTGCAGTGTGCCTGCCTCTGGCTATCATGTTAAGAATGGTTTCAGAGCTGTGTCAATGTGCTTTGATGTATCAGGTGGGTAACTTGTCTATGAGAAAAAGAATGAGTATTGTACCCCTGATGAAAGGCCGGCCACCTGGCTGCACTTCTGCAGACTCAGGAACAAAAGGAGACATTTATTTTTTTTTAGGTGTAGACATGTAGTCTTCCTGAGATCACAAAAGAGACACTTGGAAAATGGCTCTTAAAATCTTGTTGCTTATGCTTCATGGATCAACATTGAATTCAAAATGGATTAATTGCTTTTAAATGAACCAACATTTTGAGTGTTTTGTGTTTGATAATGCAAAAAATGAGTAGAAACAATATCTAGAGAACTCTGGCTTCAGACATCTCAACACGGTTAAAGTGGTCTGCTATGTAACATAAGGGCAATTATGGAATGGCTTACACATTGTTATCATTAGGGAAGTATAACAGGAGTGTTTTCTATGCATCCAAGGTCAATGACCTAAGGCTGTGCCTCAGCACTTCTTCAGCATCATATAAATGCAGAAAAGAAGTGATTATCCGAAGGCCCCTGAGATAATTGGGCTCGAGAATCCATCAGTAATGAAGCACAGTCCCATTGGCAGGTTGCCAGTGCAGTAAGTGGAATTAGAATGTAGAACAGAACATAGAATAGTATTGAACAGGAAAAGCCCTTCAGCCCATTCTTTAGCATCTACCCATCACTCCATCTTCAGTGGCCTAGAGTGAAAAGCTAGCCTTTAGTAAGCATAGGAACGGGGGAGACAGAATGGAGAAAGGCAGGAAAGAACATGGGATTTACAAATCAGGTCAAGAACAATGAGGATGCCAAGGAAATTAACAAGCTGGTTTACTCTTAGATAGTGGTCAAGGAAAGAAACAGTTGCAAGGGTCATTGTTTTGAGGTGAAGATGAAGACAAAGGCCTTGTATTTTTTCAGTGTTTGAAGGAGAAATTGATTGTAAACAACCAAAGTGAGGGCAAAGAAAGTTTGAGAGAAAAAGTGAAGGGCTGGAGTTGGATGTCAGCAGTGTACACATGAAAGCTGTTTCTACTTTAGTAGACAGGAGAAAATCTGCTGATGCTGAAAATTAAAGTAATATGCACAAAATGCTGGAGGAACTTGGCAGGCCAGGCGGCATCTATAGGAAAGAGTAAACAGTCAATATTTCAGGCCAAGACCGTTCTCTTAATGATATAACAGTGTGCAAGTGGGTGGAGGAGAAGATGGTAGCGCGATGCAGCGTGCGCGGCCACTCCAAAATGATATCGTATTTGTTAAGTAGGTACAATCTTGATTTGATGGAGACAGACGTGAGAAGCACGGAGGAACATCTAGAGAAACTTCTGAAATGCCTGCTTCGCTGCTGTTGCTACTGTGCGATCAAGAATCTCTGGAGGGGAAGGCCCCAAATCCTCGGCTTTGCCTATTGCTTGTTGCTGGGGCCGGGGTCGAAGCGCTCGGTAGAGATAGTGCTTGGTGCTCAGTGTCGGAGGGCTGGTGGGAGGCTTGAAGTTTTCGGACGGACTCAAGAGTCGGCTGAGGTCAGGTGCTTCCAGGGTGCTGCATCGGCAAGTTTGCGGTGCTGGAGGATCATGGCAGGAAACGAGTTTCTCTTCCTTCTACTGTCTGCGTGAGATGATGGAACTTTCAAGAGATTTTGAGACTTTTTTTTACCGTGCCCATGGTCTGTTCTTTATCAAATTACGATATTGCTTTGCACTGTTGTAACTATATGTTATAATTATGTTGTTTTTGTCAGTTTTTTTAGATTTGGTTTGTCTTGTGTTTCTGTGATATCTTTCTGGAGGAACATTGTATCATTTCTTACTGCATACATTACTAAATGACAATAAAAGAGGACTGTGTTTCCTCATAATCTAAAAAAAAGTCATTCCATCATTGCCCTTTAATGCTATGTGTTAGACCATTCCACTTGTGAAGAGATGATGTCTGCAATACTATTCGATGTTCTGTTCTACATCCTAGTGCCACTGCACTGGAAGCCTGCCAGTGAACTTGTCCTGATGCAAGATCTCAGCCAGAAACTGACTGTACTCTTTTCCATAGATGCTGCCTGGCCTGCTGAGTTCCTCCAGCATTTTGTGTGTGTTACCATAGTTTAATAGATATTGTTGCTGAGGGTGAGCCTGAAGATGGGGCAGAGGAAGGTGCAAAGTATATATTCTTGAAGATCCCTAAAGTATGGCTGCTGGTTGATTGGTAAAAGAAGACCTAAATGAACAACTTAACTGATCTGGAGAATGGCACAAAATTGTTTGACATTTGGTTTCCCTGTCAAAGAAGAACCAATGTAATAATACTTCATGTAGATGAAGAAAAATTATGATTACACCACATAGTATTAAAATTTTCCCCTTATTGCAATGTAAGATCGTAGAGCTGGGCACTTTCTTTTTGGTAAGGAATTCAACTGGGCAACTTGGTTCCCTTGAGATGTTATAAATCAACAGCAACAGAGATGAATTATAAAATAAATGACATTTATTAACCTCTGCTCAAAACATCGAAAAGTAAATGAACGACTAACTTAACCGGAAGTTAACAGTTAGGCGACTATATTGAATAAACAGTCAAATTTATAATCTGTTCTTAACAAGTTCTCATCCAAGCACAGACTTAAAGTGGTAAATTCAAATGTCCATGTGATTTATACAATCATTAAGGAGAGACTTCCCCGAAACAACGATTCCTTCGAAGTAATGACGAATCTGCCAATCACAGCCGAGAGACGGCTTGGCCGAAGGAACCACGAAGAAATTCTGACCTTTTGACTGGAGAGTGGTCACTGCACAAACCTTCCCGACCTTGCAGGGGTTTAACTCAAATGTGCAAGCCGCAATTCCCGAACGAATTCAAAAAGTCGATCATTCCCAGGATGCTGAACGACATTAACTTTACCCAATCCTTTGCTTGGATAACTCTGGTGATGCCTTCATTCTCCTATACTGGACTGTAAGGGAAAAATAAATGTGCAACAAACAAAACCGGTGGTGTCTCCAAACATCTGACTGGCAACAACAACGTTGCACTACAAATAAAAATGAGAACTGCGTCACATTGGCAGGCTTTGTTTAAATACTGTTTGGAACATGCCATCACGTGACATAACATCACCCCACGGTCACGACACAATTACATCATGCCCATCACGAGATAATGACATAATGCTCACAAGATAATTACATCATGCTCATGGGATATGTAACAGAGAAATGTTTAGTTACTGCAGTGTAAGCCACTATTCATAGACACCAGGTTGTAATGAGGGCCACGGTTTGTAACCTCTTTTTGGTGGAAGCATTGATTACAACAGTAATTCCCAACCTCCATCTTTCACCAAGGATAAAAGTAGTATATATGTGAGAAAATGATCATACATAGGTTCCCCTTCAAGTTGCACACCATCTTAACTTGGAAGTACAATTGATTGTGGTTAATTGGGCCATTAGAGTAGCCGCTAATTTGGGACAACTCTTAAAGAACAAAAACTAAGAGAGTATTCCCTTTGTTTATTTTGGATACTGTGCCAATTAACTGAAATACAGAACAAATTAGGACACCACCAATATGACTGCAGTAACTGGGACAGGAGGCTGTTGCCAAGCAGTTTCTAACTAACATCAGTCGTGTACACTTGTGTGGCCATTAGACACTACACTGTGCTTAGAGTGAGTGGTTTTTAAAATAGCATCACTTGTGTGTGTTTGTGTTCAAATAGCAACGATCTTTGTCACTGATAGTTGGTGAGAAATAAGCAGTTAGACAATTCAGAGCTGATCTGCTCACTGCAGTTTCCGGAATTCAGGCTTAAAGATGTCACAAATGGGTGAGAGTGAAAATGGAATAATTTCACTATTTCAATATGTTAGCATCTACAACATGTAAATTTGAAGATATCAATAACCTTCTTGAAATGATGATGAGGATTTGGAGGATCCAATCGTCGAAAGACTTGTATGAAGGCAGTCTATTATCTATACTAGATGTCTGTGTCAATCGAAAGAGCACAGCAGAGTACACTGGATGTATTCCTCTGTTGATGTGCATTAGCAACTAATACAGTTTTGTAGCACTGTTTTCATATTAGTTATGTTCTGTTTTTCAGTTGTATACATATATATTTTTGTTTTACTGTTAAACAGTAGTTTGTCCTTCTTATGCCTTTTTAACTGTTTCCATGAAACTTTGACCAGTGGGGCAGTGGCTCAATAGGACCAGAATGTTCTGTTTCAATAGATCCAAATTAGCCAGTATCCACTGTATATTGCTGGTTCTGCGTCATCACTCGTACTAAATCTTGAACTTCAACCTTAACAGTACTGTGGGAATATATTCACTAGGAATGCAGCAGTTCAAGAAGCTGGCTCAGAGCCAATTTTTCTAAAGGCTATTAAGAACTGATAATAAATACTGGAATTGCTAGCAATGTTAAAATACCATATACTATTTTTAAATACTATTGATATATTAAGTTGGATGAGTCTGATTAGGGTAAATGTAAGAGGCTGCCTGCTAACTCAGTGGAACATCTCAATTAATCCCAAATTCAACACCGATAAGGATTGGAGCAAGATATTCAACCCATTCTGTCTGATTTTTGCCAGGTAAGAAAAGTAAAATTCCCTCCTTAGGCATTTGTCACTTTCACTTCACCTAAAGAAACTAATTGTATACATCCAACAACATAAATAGCTGCAAGCCACAGTAATTGGGTTTGATTTCAGGTGCATCAGGTAAGGACAAACTGTGAGTTGTTCATTGCAAAGATTGATTTCGGTATCGAACGCATATAGCAATCCACCATGAAGCACTTTTCCTTGTCAGTGCTGGAGACTCTCTTTCCATGGCTTCTTCAAATTAAATTCACTGTTGTTTTGCTGGTTTTGAGACTATTAGCAGTTAAAATGTAATATATTAGCCTCAAGAGTTAAATGATTATTGATCTGTTGAGTTGTGATGTGGTAAGGCAACTATGAAGAGCAGTCATGTGCTAAGACATTGAAAGCATCTTGCCTTCCTCTCTCCACTCCCGTCCCCTTCATCTAGTGAAGATGTCCATATGGCTGGTTGGCATCCATCAGTCCCATAGGACAATGGGTTATGATGGTGATCATCACAAGCCTTGCCATAAGATACGGAGATCCTGAGATGCCCAGTTGTGAAGATCCCCCCTCTCTTCCTCACCAGTGTAGTCCAAAAGAAAGATTATGAAGCAATACATTTGGGACCAGCATGGCTGCAGGAGCTACTGGTAGGACATTCAATGATATCCAGCTGCCTTAGGGACTCCACTCCAGATTTACTGTCTGGGTTTACTCCCGTAGCCTTTGTCTCTCCCGAGGCTGCCCACAAGGCAGTGGGACTATTTACCCAAAGCAGGGGATCTGGTTCATGAGCACCGGGGTGTGTCCACATACTAGTGGGCCTGCATGTTACATGGGCAGGGGCCAGACCTCCTCCCTGCCCTCTATAGTTCATCCTGAGTCTGAGAGGAGTACAGTTTCCAAGTCTCACCAGCGAGGAGGCACAACATGAGGCTTGTCCATATTAATCATGCAAGTTCACTTATTGTTTTTCATCAACGCAGCTAGGTCTCCTAAAACATTATCCCTCCTTCAGATGTTGGTAATTGCAAAGTTCACACGCTTTTGTCACAGACGAGAAAATCTGCAGATGCTGGAAATCCAAGTAACACACAAAATGCTGGAGGAACTCAACAGCCCAGGCAGCATCTGTGGAAAAGAATACAGTGGTCTCAGCCTGAAACATTGACTGTTTTCTCTTTTCCATAGATGCTGCCTGGCCTGCTGAGTTCCTCCAGCATTTTGCATCTGATACCCACTTTTTTTTGTGTATCTTTCTAACTTCGCCAGAAACAAATGCTAAAGTTGATCAATATTTACTTTATAAGCACTTTTAAAATGCTTGAATTATTTTCATGGTACTGAAGTGTAATTCTCCTACATGATAATTATCTGGATATTTGTTTTAAAGCTGTCTCTGAGGATTGTGTCATGTGGGACTTCTCTTGGGACTTAAAGTGTGTGTAAAGTTTAAGAAGCAATCTGTGATGAGCCCTTGAATAATCTAACACAACTTGTTTTCATTCTTGTTTCAACATGTAATTGCATGCATATGGAACAAACTATCGACAAACAGAGCAGACATACACTACACCGACATCAAAGATGGGACGCCGGAGATTCACAACTATTCAAAGTGATATCGTCAAGGGACATAAACTGACCACATTGCTGCCTTGGTAAGATGAGTCTGGGAAGCCCTTGTTTAACCGCAGCAACTCTGAGGTGTAAACCTGAGTACAAGAGAACAACAATAGCACTGCAAATTTGTTTTGAATAAAAACATGTTTACTGTCAGGACCCTGGAGCAGGGATCCAATCGCAGACCCAGTACTATGCACACAGGGATATTAATTGAGTAACAAATCCCGAGGTGCAAACAAAGTTGGCGTCAAAGTTCAGGCAGAGATCAAAACATCCAGAGAAATCCAAAAACCAGAATCGGGAAACAGGCAGAGTCGATATTCAGACAGAGTTCAGATGGAAAGGCTCAGGAAAATTCCCTGGCAGAATCTGGCAACAAATAGGTGAAAACACAGGACTAAAATACACTGAGCATTAAACAGAGGCAGATGATAGGTGGAGCACAATGAGACACAAGTGGCAGCAATACAGGTAATAATGAGAAACAGGTGAGAGGCGGAGTACTCAGTAATACAGGGGCCGGAGTAGAGCAGGAGCAGGGACAGGAGCACATAGGGCATGAAAACAAACAAGAGCACATGGCAATACAAAACCACAGACTGACGGCCAGGGCGAAACACACAAAAAGACAGAGTTCAACTGGAGGTACTGACAGTCTAGTAACTGTGGATGTGGCAGACAGTACCAAACAGCAGCCAGGTTGTACGTCTTTCCTGTGACCCCATGGGTTACGTCCAGGTGCTCCGGTTTCCTCCCACGTTTTAAACTTGTATTGGTTAGTCATTGTAATTTGTCCTGTGATCAGCCTGGCGTTAGGTAGGTGGGTATCTGGGCAGTGCAGTTCGTCGGGCTGGAACGACCTGTTTCATGCTGTATCTCTGAATAAATATGTAACATTGTCAAAGTAAAGTGTGAGGGTAGAAACAATCACAATGGGGCAGGATGCAAATGCAAGAAAGTAATCTGTAATGGGAAGTAGGATCAGACACCAATATGGCATTGGTAATCTTAACTGGTGTTCACTGTTCATTTCAGTGAAATAATTAAAAAAAACAGGGGAAACATTTGTTGAGAGATATAAGTTTGGAATCTGAAACCAAGTGTCAAGAGAGGTGACAGGTCCTTCTGAAAATGTTGTCACAGGAAGATTGGTTTGTCTGTGTACTAACTGTCTGGAACCTAACTGGGAAGGTGAATCTCAGGGTTGTATACTGCATACATAGTTTGATAATAAATGTACTTTGAATCTTAAATCTTTGAACTGACACACACATCCAGTTGAATTTCAGCCATGCAACTATATGAATGGACATACTCTCTGAAACTGAAAAGGAATTTTGGTCAAAACACGATTCATTTGACCAATTCAAATTAAAACATGAAACACTTCCATCAGAGACACTACGACTTGCATAAAATGGAAGTCATACCAGAAGAACTACAGTATATAAAGAAAGATTACAAAAAAGTTTCATTATGTGGCATTTGAGTGTAATGAACATGAAATCAGCGGCGAGTTGATTTAGCATGGACAAATATATAGAAGACCTGAATGAAGATAGAAAATCTGATAATGTTAGAAATCTGACATTTAAAAAAGTGCTGGAAACACAACTAGTGTACATTTAGTAGTATGTACCTGATAGAGTGGTCACAATAGTGGAACCCAGTGTGGTCTTTGGCTTCTCATCCAGTTCAATGTTCGATGCGTTGTGTATGCAGAGATGCTCTCCTGTTGTAACGTGTGGTTATTTGAGTTGTTGTTGTCTTCCTGTCAGCTTGTACCAGTCTGGCCATTCTCCTCTGACCTCGCTCGTTAATATTGCATTTTCACCCACAGAACTGCCACTCACTGGATGGATTTTTTTTTATTTCTTTGCACCATTCTCTGTGACTTCAGAAACTATTGTGTGAAAATCCCAGGGGATCAGCAGTTTCTGAAATACTCAAACCACTCCGCCTGGTAAGATCAAAGTCACTTAGATCACATGTCTTGCCAGTGTGATGTTTGAACAGCAATTTAACCTCTTGACCATGCCTGCATGCTTTTGTGCATTGAGTTTCTGCAACATGATTGACTGGGTACAGGGTATTTGCATTAACGAGCAGGTATACAGGTGTACCTAATAAATTGGCCACTGAGTGTAGATAGGTAATTCTGGACTATCGGTTTGAAACAGTAGAAAGAACCTTGCTTTGCTTTCCCTGCTTCTCACACTTCAGAAAGGGTAAGGTGAGGAAACACACACCAGTCCTCACAGAGAGATCAGAAGTGGAGATAGTGTGCAATTTCAAGTTCCTGGGCGTCAACATCTCTGAGGATTTATCCTGGCCCCAACACATTGATGCAATTATAAAGAAGGCATGACAGCAGCTATATTATGTTTAGGAGTTTGAGAAGATTTGATATGTCACCAAAGGCACTTGCAAATTTCTACAGATGTGCCGTGGAGAGGATTCTGACTGGCTGCATCATTATTTGGCATGTTGGAGGTGGGGTTGCAACTGCACAGGATCAAAATAAGCTGCAGAGAGTTTTATATTTAGTCAGCTCCATTATGGGAGCCTTCGCAGTCTCCAGGACATCTTCAAGGAGTGATGCCTCAAAAAGACTGTGTCCATCTTTAAAGACCCCCATCACCCAGGTCATGTCTTATTCTCATTGCTACCATCAGGAAGGAAGGAAGGAGCTACAGAAGCCTGAAGGTACACACAACAGTTCAGGAACAGCTTCTTCCCCTCTGCCAACAGATTTCTGAATGGACGTTGAACCTGTGAACACTACCTCAATACTTTGAACTACTTATTTAATTTAACTATTTAATATATACTGTACTTACTGTAATTCAGTTTTTTTCCATTATTATGTATTGCATTTTCTGCTGCCACAAAGAAAATAAATTTCATGACACATGCCGGTTATTAAACCTGATTCTGATAACCTCCCACTCTCTGTCATTTTTACCCATCCCCGTAGTGGGTCTGCAGGAAAGCAGATGGCATTTCATGTTTTCCCGGGCCATCTGGCCATTGTCACTCAACTTTCTGCTCACTCATCACCGATTCTACAATAGCAGCATAAATTTCCATCAGAGCTCTCTTTCCTGCAATGTGGACTGAATACTGAAAGGTTCATCAGCCATTTGACTTGGCATGTCAGTCTGTACCAGTTCATCAGAGTCACCACCTTCATTGCCTAGTTCATGTGAACAACGCCCTCCACTGACATTTCCAATAAACCTGGCAGTATCTATTTGTTGAGTTCACTGGGTCTTCCTTTGCTGTCAAGAAAAACGTTGACAGATGTCCCTTGGTACTGCAAATATGACAAAGGCTGTATGTCTGCACTTAGCTGAATGAGTTCAGTCTTAACCTGACATCACTGTAGAGGCACAGACTCCCACAACACTTTGGTTCAACAAGGCATAGAATGCAACGAATCAGGTGCTAGTACATGGGATTAGGTGGGTAGGGTCTTATGGATGTTGTCAGTAAAGGGTCTGGTTCTGTACTGTACTCCACTACTCCATACTAATTGACATCTGTGGAAAGAATAACGACGGTATGTTTCAGGTTGGAGATGCTTCATCAGAACTGATTCTTCCTAAATTTTCCACTCACGCTGTTCCTCATTCCTCTGCTGAGTCCACCCTAAGAAAACAGTAATTCCAAGAATTTGCCTCTTTAAATTACTTGGTGATCCAAAACTCCCCTTCCTTGGGTGTAATGAGTAGATTGACCATATAAACAAACCCATTTTCCACCCTGCTTTATTTCGCCTTTCAATCCCCTTTTCTGCTCCTAACAGGATCTCCCTTTCTTTCTAACCCTGATTTAAAAAGGAGCCTATCTACATATTTTCAATCTTGCCAACACCAGTTGGACCTTTTATGGTCATTCCTGTTTATTATTGGTCAAAATGATTAATGGAACTTGCACTTCTGAAATGGAAACATGTTTTGTTCTTTCCATGTTTCCTTCCGTTTTTCTGTTTTTATTATATTTCTTATATTTATTTCCATATAGTGTCCTGAGGTGTCTGCTGAGGGTATCAGAGGACAGGGAGCACTGCTACCCACTAGATCGATTGGTAAGATTGATGAACTAACATCAACATCTTTTCCCAGGACAATACCCCCGTATGACTGAAGCCCCAGTTACTCTCTGTCAACGAGACTGAGAATGATGTGTTGCTTGCATGCTTGACACCAGACTGCTAGAACTGTAACTCTTCCTGTGTGGGAGGAGATTAATTGTTAGATAGAGAGTCACACAGTATGGAAGCAGTCCCTTCAGTTCTCACAATCTGTGCTGGCCATCAAGCACCACTTACACCAACGATCCCCAACCTCAGGTCCATGGACCACTTGGTTAACGATAGAGGTCCATGGCACAAAAATGGTTGGGAACCCCTCATTTACACTAATCCTGCACTGACTCCATTTTATTCTCTCTACAGTCTTTCCCATTCTCTCCAAATACTAGCACTCATCTGCACACTGTGGGAATTTATAGGAGTCAATTAATTTACCAACCTGCATATCTCTGGGATGAGGGAGAAAATCATGTGGTCACAGGGAGAACATGTAAACTACAAAAAGACAGCACTAGAGGTCAGGATTGAATCTGTTTGGTGGTGCTGAGGAACCAGCTCCATTGGTTGTGTCATTGTGCCTCCTCCAAGCAGTGCCCAGACCTTCCTTGAAGAAATGCAACGGGCTGAGCATGCAGCCCTGTGAGGGTCTGGAGCTCATCATGATGGTCCTAGAGATGTTGCTCCTAATAGAGACTGACTGTGGGCCTTCTGTTGAGAAATACAAGTTCTGTCATCTGATCTTGGACTTCTTGAACTCCATAGTCAGTCTTGTTAGCAGCAATGTCTCTAGTTCCATCATGCTGAGCACTGGCACTCCACAGGTCTGCATCCTCAGCCCGATGCTGTTCACGTTGCTGAGAAATGGTTGTATTGCTAGATTCAGTTCCAACTGAATCATCAAGTTCACAATGGCACCACAGTGGTTGGCTTCATTGACAATGATGTTGAGTCAATGTACAGTGAGAAGGTAGAGTGACTGGTAGAATGGTGCGAGCCCACCAACTTGAGACTCAATGTGGACAAGAATAAAGAGATGATTGTAGACTTTAGGAAGGTGCAGGCTGACCGCTCCTTATTGCATATTAACATCTCCTCCATGGAGAGTCGGAAGCGCCAAATTTCTGGGAGAGCACATAACAGGCAGTTTCACCTGGTCCCTGAACACCGCCTCTTTAGTCAAGAAAGCACAACATCATCTCCACTTCCTGAGGAGATTGCAGCTCCTTCTCTTTCCTCCGCGCCCCCCCCACCCCCATTCTTAGCAATTTTTACAGGAACTGTATCAATATCTGCTATGGGAGTTGCAAGACATCTAAAGGATTATGAGGACTGCTGAGAGTATCATGGGGGTCTCTCCTACACTCACCTGTGATACTTACCAGGAGTGCTGCATATTCAGGGCCCTTAGCATTACCAATGATCCCTCCCATTCCTTCAGCAATCTCTTTAACTCCCTACTATTAGGATGGGAAACAGCTCGTGACATAAATGCAGTTTATTATTTACTAACTTATTTGTAGTAATATTATATTGTGTTGTGCGCGAATTATATGTACTATGTTGTGCACCTTTGTCTGGAGGAATATTGTTTCGTTTGGCAGTATACATGTACAGGGTTGCAATGACAACAAACTTGAACTTAAAACTGCTCTATTGGCTGTTGTTGTGCTTCTGCCAAGGAGTGCTCAGATCTTCCTTGAAGAAATGCAACTTCTCTATTACCTTCTGAAAATCTCTGGTTCATTTTCAATCTCATTGGAAATGGATCTTTGGGGACGAAATTTCAAACCTCAGCATGCAGAAACTCCATGACAGGGGTGGAAGGACAAAGCACCTCATAAATTATACATCCACAGCCCATTCTGCAGAAGGTTCTGTGACCCTGGCATACATAGGCCTCAATGCCCATCTCAAGAAAGGCAGCATCCATCATTAAGAACCCCCGTCGCCCAGAACATGCCCTCTTCTCATTGCTACCATCAAGGAGGAGATACAGGAGTCAGAAGATACACACTCAACATTTCAGGAACAACTTCTTCCCCTCTGTCATCAGATTTCTGAATGGACAATGAATGCATGAACTCTTCCTCAGTATTTTCCCTCTTTTTGCACTAGTTATTTAATTTATATTTTTATATATACCTTTCGTAATTTATAGTTTTTGTACTCTGTACTGCAATGTACTATTGCCACAAAACAACAAATTTCATGATATATGCCGGGGATATTAATCTTGATTCCGTTTCTGATTCTGAAGCAATAGAACTGGAGCAAGTTCCGAAGCAAGTTGTCATTGCTAGAAATTGTTGCAGAAGGAACTGGAAACATTTTTTTAATTTATTCATTTACTGTATTCTTTCTTGCTTCGCATAATATCTCCAATGTTAAAATGGATTTCCAATGGTGATTATACCAAGTAAAGGGAATACACGTCTGACTGGCTGATGTACAGATTGTATTTTAATATTGAAGACTAACATGGGAGAATTTTTTAAATTGTTCTTGATAATTATTGGTAATGAATATAGTTTCTAATTATTGCAGACATATTTGGAGTATTGAGTACTGCTCATCTACCTGTATAATGTTCAAGAAAGCTCTCTAGTGGTTTACAGCTTAAAATATAAGCCTCGTACAGAAGCAGGCCTTCCAAGTTCTCACAATGTCATCTGTAGTTGGATAAAAAGGGGATCTGCCTTAGCTGGCCCCAGGCCAGGGAGTTCAGCACTAGGAATGCACCTCAGTTAATTTATATGCTCCCATAATTTTCTTGTCCCAAAACATCATAGTACTTGCCTGCTCTCTTCCAAACCTGATTCTTAAACTGATTCACTCATTGGATAATTCTCTCTTCTCACTAATTCTCTCTTTACTAATTAGGCACCAAAACTTCACAGACTCAGATGCCTGAGACACAACTACTGAAGGAGCACCTAGGTGTGCATTATAGAGCATTGGTCACTAGTGCACAGGACAGGGCATCAGACAGGTGGAAAATCACTGAACTTATGACACTTATGTTTCTCTTTGCTGCTGTTTTGAATTGAAATTGAATTGTGCAGTATACAACTCTGTGACAACTAACAATCCATTTTGACTTATTGGATCAAATCACAGTCACCTAATTAAGTCAGATGAAAAAGTTCCTGGGAGCACTGACCCAGGAAAAGTATTTAGTGTAGATCATGGCACATCAATATGCTTCATTTATTGCAGTTTTTGAGTTGCCAGCTGGAAAGTGCATGGTGTTTGGAGCATCCAGACAGTTGAAACAACAAACCTTGCAAGAGGAGGTGAGCAAGATCAAAACTAATTAATCAATTGTTGGCCCCATACTTGTTCACAATTTTTAATGAAATAAGATATGCTTTCCTTTAACAAACTTGTAATTCTCTCTTGAAGTGCTGTTCAGTTGGATCGCTGCCTACTTGGAACATGTAAAGAATAAAGAGATTTCCTTTATCTTGGGAGGAATAATAATGATCTTAACCTCAACAGCGGCATCAACCTTTACATCCAGCACTGGGTCACATGAATGGTAATTTATAGTGGCTAATTAACCCACCTATCAGCACCTTGTAGCTTAATAGAGCACCATGGGAAACTCACCTCAGTACAAAATGGTCAAAACCCGACACAGAGACTATAATCCTTCTATCTTACTACAAAAAAAAATACTTTCTCATCAAATATCCTCAGCTTATCAAGGTTGTTTTCCTGTCAGATGTAAAAAAAAGTAGATTTTTTAAGCAGGACTTTTTCTTAAAGCTATTAGAATTGGGTTTAATATCACTGACGTATGTTGCGAAATTTGTTGTTTTGTATCAGCAGTACATTGCAATACATAATAAAAGCACTATAAATTACAGTAACTATATATATATATAAAATTAATTAAGCAGTGAACATAGAAACATAGAAAACCTACAGCACAATACAGGCCCTTCAGCCCACAATGCTGTACCAAACATGTACTTACTTTGAAAGTTACTTAGGGTTGCCCATAGCTCCATGTACCTATCCAGCAGTCTCTTAAAAGACCCTATTGTACCTGCCCCCACCACTGTTGCCGGCAGTCCATTCCATGCAGTCACCACTCTCTGTATAAGAAAAAACTTATCCCTGACATTTCCTCTGTACCTACTTCCAAGCACCTTAAAACTGTGCTCTCTCGTGCTAGCCATTTCAGCCCCAGCAAAAAGCCTCTGACACCTTCACGATCAATGCCTCTCTTCATCTTATACACCTCTATCAGGTCATCTCTCATCCTCCATCACTCCAAGGAGAAAAGGCCGAGTTCACTCAACCTATTCTCATAAGGAATGCTCCCCAATCCAGGCAACATCCTTGAAAATCTCCTATGCATCCTTTTTATAGTTTCCACATCCTTCCTGTAGTGAGGTGACCAGAACTGAACGCAGTACTCCAAGTGGGGTCTGACCAGGGGTCTTACATATTTGCAACATTACCTCATCTCTTGAATTCAATCCCACGGTTGATCAAGGCCAATACACCGTGTGCCTTCTTAACCACACAGTCAATCTGCACAGCAGCTTTGAGTGTCCTATGGACACGGATCCCAAGATCTCAATAATCCTGCACAAAGTGCAAAAAGAAAAGGAAGTAGTGAAGTAGCATTAATGGGTTTAACGTCCTTTCAGAAATCTGCTGGCAGAGGGGAAGAAGCTATTCCTGAATCATTGAGTGTACGCCTTCAGGCTCCTGTACCTCCTCCCTGATGGAGGCAATGAGATGATGGTATGTTCTGGGTGATGAGGGTCCTTAATGATGAAGGCTGCCTTTTTGAGGCATCACTCCTTGAAGATGTCCTGGATGCTCGTAAGGCTAGTGCCCTGATAGAGCTGACTGAGTTTATAACTTTCTGCAGCTTATTTCAATCCTGTGGAGTGCCTATCCCTCCCTCCCCATACCAGATGGTGATGCAAGCCAGTTAGAAGGCTCTCCATGGTACATCTGCAGAAATTTGAGAGTTTCTTTTGTGATATGCCAAGTCTCCTCAAGCTCCTAATGAAATACAACTGCTGTCATGCCTTCTATGTAGTTGCATCAACACGTTGGGCCCAGGATAGATCCTAAGAGATGTTGACAACCAGGAACTTGAAATTGCACACCCTCTCCATTTCTAACCCCTCGATGAGGACTGGTGTGTGTTCCCTCATCTTATCCTTTCTGAAGTCCACAATCAGTTCTTAGGTCTTACTGATGTTGAGTGCAAGGTTGTTGCTGTGACACCACTCAACCAATTAATCAATCTCACTCCTGTACACTTCCTTGTCAACACCTGAACTTCTGCCAACAATAGTTGTGTTGTCAGCAACTTTATAGATAGCTTTTGAGCTGTGCCTAGCCACACAGTCATGGATGTAGAGAGAGTAGAACAGTGGGCCAAGCACAAATCCTTGAGGTGTGCCAGTGATGATTATCAGTGAAGAGTGGAAGTTACTTCATATCTTCACAGACTGTGGTATTCTGGTGAGGAAGCTGATGATCCAGTTGCAGAGGGAGGCAAAGAGGCCCAGGTTTTGGAGCTTTTTGATCAGAACTGTAGGAATAAGTGGGTTAAACACGGAGTTATAGTCAATAGACTGCAGCCTGATACAAGTATTGTCTGGGTGATCCAAGGTTGTGTGAAGTGATAATGAGATTGCATCCACTTTAGGCCTATTGTGGAGACAGCCAAACTGTAGTGGGTCCAAGTATTTCCTGAGACAGGTGTTGATTCTAGCCATGACAAGCTCTCGAAGCATTTAATCACAGTAGATGTGAATGCTGCTGGATAATAGTTATTAAGGCAGCTCACACTGCTCTTCTTGAGTACTGGTGTGATTTTTGAAGCAAATGAGAACTTCTGACTGTAGCAATGAGAGGTTGAAATGTTTTTAAACACACCTGCCAGTTGGCTGTCACAGGTTTTCAAAGCACTGCCAGGTACACCTTTAGGGCCTGTCACCTTGCAAGGGTTCACCCTCTTGAAGGACGTTCTGACATTGGCCTCTGAGACAGAGATCACATGGTCACCAAGTGCTGCAGAGATCCTCAAAGCTATAGTTGTACTCTCCCTTTCAAAGTGCGCATAAAGATCTTGAGCTCATCTTGGAGTGAAGCATCACTGCCATTCATGATGTTATGTTTCACTTTGCAGGAAGTGATAGCCTGAAAACCCTGCCTGACTTGATGTGTATCCGATTCCACGTCTAACCTCAAATGGAATTGTTCTTTTGCTCTTGAGATAGCCCTCTGTAAGTCATGTCTGTCCTTCTTGTATAGATATGGACAACCAGATTTGAATGCTACGGATTTAGCCCTCAGCAGAATACGAATCTTTTGGTTCATCCACAACTTTTGCTTCAGCTATGTACGCTATGTTCTCATAGGCACACACTCATCCACACAGGTTTTAATGAAGTCAGTGACAACTATGCCATATTGATTCAGACTTGAAAATGAATCACTGAATACTGTCCTGTGCTCTGACTCAAAACAGTCCTGTAAGCACTCCTCTCTTGTCCATACCTCCTTGGTCCTCTCTACTGGGGTTGCAGTCTTCAGTCTCTGCCTATACTGACCTGGATCTGGGCCGTACTGTCCAAATATCTGGACCTGCCTCTCGGTTTTTTTGCACTACCTTACTTTCCCTTTTTCATTTTCTATTTATGATTTATAATTTATATTTTTAATATTTACTATTGATTTGTACTCCAGGGAGCGTGAAGCGCAGAATCAAATATCACTGTGATGATTGTACGTTCTAGTATCAATTGTTTGGCGACAATAAAGTATAAAGTATAATTAGGGAGTACAGATACAGTCAGGTGTTCAGACTTTCCACCGTGTGGGTGTGGGATGGCATAGTAGGAGGTAATAAACTATCTAGAGGGTAATATAACAACTTTCCAGTGTTTCAGCTCCTCTGGTTCCACAAGTGATATGTTGGTGATAATTATATAGGGACTTTTTCAAGCTGGCCTGATTTAAATCCCCCAAAATGAGGGAAAGGCATCAGGGTGTGCTGATTCATGCCTGTTGATTACGTTGCTCAGTTCATCTTGAGCCTGCTTGATACAGACCTGACATGGACCGTACATCATTACCAAGATGATGGCTGAAAACTCAGCTGCAGATAAAATGGATGACACTTGACTGCAAAATGTTCCAGGTCAGGTGAGTAGGACTGGGATAGAACTGCCACATTTGTGCACCATTACAAGTTAATCATAAAGCATCCTCCATATCTCTGCCTTTGAAATCTATGCTATCCTCCCTAATCTTACTGTGAATATCTAAGCTGTGTGATATATGAACCTTAATAATTTTCTCTACTATTGATGTCAAGCCAATCTTGCCTAGAATTGCTCATTTTTTCCTGTGCTGACTTCTAGAATACTAGGCTTAGTTTTTCTATTATCTAATCCATGTGAACTATGCTGTAGTTTAGGGAATTATGGAGCATCAACATCAATGTTAACATTATAACTGCAAACACTTCAGCTTTCAAACTATCAGTTTCTTAGGTTTGGTTGTTTTCAATCCCAGTCATAATGTTGAAAATCTCCACTCATATTAATTCTACAAGCTTTCACAAATATTGATATATGCAGACTGGAAACCCAAAATATATGGAGCCATATTTGCACAGATCCACTCAATTACACAAATTATATGTTGATTTCCTTCTCCCTTTACACATACAACTTGTCCCTTAAGTTTATCCAGCATATTTTTTATTGCTCCAGATTCCAACATCTTCAGTCTCATGTGTTTCTTTCAATATAAGCAGAGTTCTTTCTATTATGAAGACAAATCCAGAATGTGTTCATCATCTGTTGATATGTCTTTATTCCCTATTCAGTATCTCCTGTCTGTTATTTTTTGATACTTTTTATATTTCATGCCAAATTACCCAAAATTCTATATTCTCCCACTTTATCAACTCCATAATCATTTTTTTTACTGATTTTGTTATAAGATTATTTAATATCAGAAACAGAAGGAGGAATAATCCAATTACCCTTGAACATGATATGCCATTCAATAAAATCATAGCTGATCCAGTTTCACTTCAATAGTATTTTGCTTTTTTTCTTTAAAACTCCTCAGTCTTTTCAAGGTTTGTCAGGCACTGGAGCAGGGACCCAATCGCAGACTAAGTACTGTGCACATTGTGATATTTATTGAATAACAAATCCCGAGGTGAAAACAAAGTTGGCATCAAAGATCGGGAAGAGATCAAAACATCCAGAGAAATCAAAAATCAGAAGCAGGAAAACTCACTGGCACAATCTTGGGGTAAAAGAGAGGCAAGATCGCGCAGACGCGTGAAGTCAGCCAGTAGAGTGGGAAAAGTTTAAAAAGAAGACTGCCATATCCAGCGGGCAGCAGAGTGATGGGGCTTTGGCTGAACGGGCTAAGGTGGTAACGAAGAGAGGTAGGTTTCCCTGTGTTAATTGCGGAAAGGTAGTATGTGTGTGAGGCTGGTTTTTTGTGCTCTGTGTCAGATGCGGGAGGTCCTGGAGTCTCCCAGCCTCCCAGACAGCCATATCTGCACCCGATGTGTCGAGCTGCAGCTTCAAAGGGACCGCGTTAGGGAAATGGAGATGCAGCTCGATGACCTTCACCTGGTCAGGGAGAGCAAGGAGGTGATAGATAGGAGTTGCAGGCAGGTGGTCACACTGGGGCCACTGGAGACCGACGAGTGGGTAACAGTCAGGAGAGGGAAGGGGAAGATTCAGGTACTAGAGAGCACCCCTGTGGCTGTACCCCTTGAAAATAAGTACTCCTGTTTGAGTACTCTTGGGGGGGAAGTGACAGTGGCCGTGCCTCTGGCACAGAGTCTGGCCTGTGGCTCAGAAGGGTAGGGGAAGGAAGAGGAAGGTAGTAGTGATAGGGGTCTCTATAGTTAGGGGATCAGACAGACGATTCTGTGGAAGCAGGAAAGAAACTTGGATGGTAGTTTGCCTCCCAGGTGCCAGGGTCCAGGATGTTTCAGATTGCGTCCAAGATATCCTGCAGTGGGAAGGAGAACAGCCAGAAGTCGTGGTACATATTGGTACCAGCGACTTAGGTAGAAAAAGGGAAGAGTTCCTGAAAAAAGACTACAGGGAGTTAAGAGGGAAGTTGAGAAGCAGGACCGCAAAGGTAGTAATCTCGGGATTACTGCCTGTGCCACGTCACAGTGAGTATAGGAGTAGATTGAAGTGGAGGATAAATGCATGTTGAGGGATTGGAGCAGGGGGCAGGGATTCAGATTTCTGGATCATTGGGACCCCTTTTGGGGCAGGTGTGACCTGTACAAAAAGGACGGGTTGCACGAATCCCAGGGGGACTAATATCCTGGCGGGCAGGTTTGCTAAGGCTACTGGGGAGAGTTTAAACTAGAATTGTAGGGGAGTGGGAACCAAATTGAAGAGACTGGGGAAGAGGCGGTTAGCTCACGAATAGAGAAAGCTTGGAGACGGTGTGTGAAGGAGGATAGGCAGGTGATAGAGAAGGGACGTGCTCAGGCAGACGGTTTGAAATGTGTCTATTTTAATGCAAGAAGTATTGCGAACAAAGCAGATGAGCTTAGAGCATGGATCAGTACCTGGAGCTATGATGTGATGGTCATTACAGAGGCTTGGATGACTCAGGGACAGGAGTGGTTACTTTAACTGCCAGGTTTTAGATGTTTCAGAAAGGACAGGGAGGGAGGCAAAAGAGGTGGGGGCTTGGCACTGTTTATCAGAGATAGTGTCACGGCTGCAGAAAAGGTGGATGTCATTGTCTACGAAGTCTCTGTGGGTGGAGGTTAGGAACAGGAAGGGGTCAATAACTTTACTGGGTGTTTTTTATAGGCCGCCCAATAGTAACAGGGATATTGAGGAGCAGATAGGGAAACCGTTCCTGGAAAGGTGTAATAATAACAGAGCTGTTATGATGGGAGATTTTAATTTCCCAAATATCAATTGGCATCTCCCTAGAGAAAAGGGTTTTAATGGAGTGGAGTTTGTTAAGTGTATTCAGAAAGGTTTCTTGACACAATGTGTAGATAAGCCTACAAGAGGAGAGACTGTACTTGATTTGGTATTGGGAAATGAATCTGGCCAGGTGTCAGATCTCTCAGTGGGAGAGCATTTTGGAAATAGTTATCATAATTCTATCTCCTTTACAATAGCATTGGAGAGAGATAAGAACAGACAAGTTATAAATGCATTTAATTGGAGTAAGGGGAATTATGAGGCTATCAGGCAGGTAATTGGAAGCTTAAATTGTGAACAGATGTTCTCAGGGAAAAGTACGGAGGAAATGTGGCAAATGTTCAGAAGATATTTGCGTGGAGTTCTGCATATGTACGTTCCAATGAGACAGGGAAGTTATGGTAGGGTACAGTAACCATGGTGTACAAAGGCTGAAATGAATCTAGTCAAGAAGAAAAGAAAAGCTTACAAAAGGTTCAGAGAGCTAGGTAATGTTAGAGATCTAGAAGATTATAAGGCTATCAGGAAGGAGCTTATAAAGGAAATTAGGAAAGCGAGAAGGGGCCATGAGAAGGCCTTGGCAAGCCGGATTAAGGAAAACCCCAAGGCATTCTACAAGGACGTGAAGATCAAGAGGATAAGACATGAAAGAATAGGACCTATCAAGTGAAATAGTGGAAAAGTGTGTTTGCAACTGGAGGAAATAGCAGAGGGACTTAATGAATACTTTACTTCAGTATTCACTATGGAAAAGGATCTTGGTGATTGTACTGCTGACTTGCAGCAGACTGAAAAGCTTGAGCATGTAGATATTAAGAAAGAGGATGTGCTGGAGCTTTTGAAAAACATCAAGTTGGATAAATTGCCAGGACCGGATGAATTGTACCCTAAGCGACTGTGGCAGGTGAGGGAGGAGATTGCTGAGCCTTTGGCTATGATCTTTGAATCATCAATGAGGACTGGAGAGGTTCTGGAGAATTGGGGGGTTGCAGATGCTGTTCCCTTATTCAAGAAAGGGAGTAGAGATGGCCTAGGAAATTATATATCAGTGAGTCTTACTTCAGTGGTTGGTAAGTTGATGGAGAAGATCCTGAGAGGTAGGATTTATGAATATTTGGAGAGGTATGATATGATTAAGAGTAGTCAGCAAGGCTTTGTCAAGGGCAGGTCGTGCCTTACGAGCCTGACAGAATTTTTTGAGGATGTGACTAAACACATTCATGAAGGAAGAGCAGTAGATGTAGTGTATATGGATTTCAGCAAGGCATTTGATAAGGTACCCCATGCAAGGCTTATTGAGAAAGTAAGGAGGTATAGGATCCAAGGGGACATTGCTTTGTGGATCCAGAACTGGCTTGCCCACAAAAGGCAAAGAGTGGTTGTTGACGGATCATATTCTGCATGGAGGTCGGTGACGAGTGGTGTGCCTCAGGGATCTGTTCTGGGATACTTACTCTTCATGATTTTTATAAATGACCTGGATGAGGAAGTAGAGGGATGGGTTAATAAGCGTGCTGATGACACAAAGGTTGACAGTGTTGTGGATAGTGTGGAGGGCTGTCAGAGATGACAGCGGGACATTGATAGGATGCAAAACTGGGCTGAGAAGTGGCAGATGGAGTTCAACCCAGTTAAGTGTGAAGTAGTTCTTTTGGTAGGTCAAATATGATGACAGAATATAGTATTAATTGTAAGACTTTTGGCAGTGTGGAGGATTAGAGGGATCTTGGTGTCGGAATCCATAGGATGCTCAAAGTTGACTCTATGGGTAAGAACGCATACGGTGTATTGGCCTTCATTAATCGTGGAATTGAATTTCGGAGCCAAGAGGTAATGTTGCAGCTATATAGGACCCTGGTCATACCCCACTTGGGGTACTGTGATCAGTTCTGGTCACCTCACTACAGGAAGGATGTGGAAGCCATAGAAAGGGTGCAGAGGAGCTTTACAAGGATGTTGCCTGGATTGGGGAGCATGCCTTATGAGAATAGGTTGAGTGAACTCAGCCTTTTCTCCTTGGAGCGACAGAGGATGAGAGGTGACCTGATAGAGGTGTATAAGATGATGAGAGGTAATGATTGTGTGGATAGTCAGAGGCTTTTTCCCAGGGCTGAAATGTTTGCCACAAGAGGGCACAGGTTTAAGGGGCTGGGGAGTAGGTACAGAGGAGATGTCAGGGGTAAGTTTTTTACTCAGAGACTGGTGAGTGCATGGAATGGGCTGCCGGCAACGGTGGTGGAGGCAGAGTCGATAGGGTCTTTTAAGAGACTTCTGGATAGGTACATGGAGCTTAGAAAAACAGAGGGCTATGGGTAAGCCTTGTAATTTCTAAGGTAGGGACATGTTCGGCACAGCTTTGAGGGCCGAAGGTCCTGTATTGTGCTGTAGGTTTTCTATGTTTCTAATCTGGCAACAAACAGGTCAAAACACAGGACTAAAATACACTGAGCAATAAACAGAGGGGCAGGTGATAGGTGGAGCACAATTGAGACACAGGTGGCAGCAATACAGGTAATAATGGGAAACAGGTGGGGTTGGAGTAATCAGTGATACAGGGGCTAGGGTAGACCAGGGGTGGGGACAGGAGCATGAAAACAAACCAGAGAACATGGCAATGCAAAAACACAGAATGACGGCTGGGGGGGGAAACACACAAAGAGACAGAGTTCAGCTGGAGGTACTGACAGAGGTTAGAAGTGCATTTTTCTCAGCCTTGAATATGTTCAATGGATCTTCAGCTTTCTGTTTATAGAGCTTTCAACCCTTTGAGACAAAATATACATTCTCATTTCTATCTTAAGCATAAGAAAACAACGTGTGCAAATAAAAAAATAATATGGAGAGCTTGAGTTGTAAAGAGTTCTTGTAAGTGAACCTGTAAGGCATAGAAACAGTTCAGAGTGAAGTTATCCATGCTATTTCAGCAGCCCATTGGTTTTAGGGCAATAACTGTTCCTGCGCCTGGTGGTGTAGGATCTAAGGATTCTATATCTCCTGCCCAATGGTGGTAGTGAGAAGTGTGAATGGTCTAGAAGGTAGGTGTCTTTGATTATGGATGTTGCTGTCTTCTGGCAGTGCGCCATGTAAGTGTAATCAAATGAGATGAAGTGGGCTGTGTACATCACTTTCTGCAGCCATTTCTACTCCTGGACATTAGTGTTTCCACACCAGGGCATGATGCAATCGGTTAAGATACCCTGCAGTGTGCATCTACAGAAGTTTGTTGAAGTTTTCCAAAGTTTTAGATAATTCTATAACCTGTGAAACCCACCCAGAAGTTCGATAAAATCACCTCTGATTCTCCCATGCTCCAATGAACATAGGTCCAACTTTACCAGCCTTTTTTTATATGAGTTCTAGTGCTTCATGTCAAGCAGAAATGCAGTTTTTTCATTAATCTTGCTCTTGTATTTGGGAGAACTTAGTCGATTTCTAGTACACAAAGTATGGCATTTTTATACACAATCAGAAAAATGGAACAGCATCCTAAAATATCCTCATCCAATTGACTGACAACTTTTTTGTCAACACTGAGTTAATCAGAAGATCATCAGATGCTTCTGACATCATTAGCCTTGTTGAGCACTCTTTCCCTTGAAACCCAAGACCTAAGGATCTCATGCTAAATTAATAGAATGTGCTGTTCTATTATAATTGATTGCTGTGCCTAGAACAGACTGACTGTCCTAATAATACACGTCTCCCCAGGGACCTTGGTGGTCTCATTTGTTATAAATGTGAGGGTGAGGGTTCTATACAATCTCATACCTCATTGTTCTCTGTTATTTTCCAGCAGCCTCGTCAAAGTGGGAGTGAGAGAGGAGGCTACTCAGGGGTCAATGAGAGAGACTTAAAAAGGAGCATTCACGGACATTCACCGTTTTCCAGCAGCCAAATCAAATCACGATGCATTAGCAAAAGCAAATAAAAATAAGGCAGGGCCAAGCAGAGTGGCTATAGTTAGAGTGGCCATTATGTGAGGGGACTAGCGTTGGAGTGGCTTTGGTGAGGTAGGTATCTGGAAAATTTCTTCTTTAATTTTCATTCCTCTTCTGCTAGGGCACCATAAGCGAAGTGAGGATGGTTCCTTGGGCTGTGTTTAGTTCTATGTGTGAGATGTGGCATCTCTTGGAGACCTCCAGCCTCCCGGATAAATGCATCTGCACCAGTGCACTGAGCTGCAGCTCCTCAGAGAGCATGATAAGGATCTGGAGCTGCAGCTTGATAACCCTTGGCTCATATAGAAAACTGAGGAGGTGACAGATAAGGAACCTCAAGGAGGTAGTCACTCCTGTTATGTACCCCTGGAGTTCATATTTTCTGTGGACTGTCACTTTAAAACACCAGGAGAATGAGACTGACTTTTGGACACTGTTTGGGGGGGTGGGAGGGAGGGGATGGGGAAGAAGAGAGAGAGAGAGATTTTGATTGATTGATTGATTGATTGATTGATTGATTTATTTATTTAATGGGCAATTGATGTTATGGTTTCTCTGCAGTTTGTTTTGAATATACAAGGACACCCAGAAGTAAAGGACAGGCAGACGCACTAAGGTATGGCAAAATTACCACTACACTTTCAGGTGACCACGAGTGTGGGACTGAGGATTGATTAAGAGGAATCGATCTGTGATTATTAGTGTGTGAAAGAGTGACCCTGTGGAGTCTACCAGTGTGTCTAGCCCTTGCCTGGGTTGGTAGACTATCACTTGAAGACGGCATTCTTAAACTGGTCAAGTTTGGCTAACTTGGAAGTTTTGGAGTACAACGGGAAGAATTGACGGCATCAGCTTACTTGGACAACAAGCCACCTCTCTCTCTCCTCAGTTCTAACTCAACTCAATATCACGAACTGGACTGACTTTGCTTACATACCATCGTAAGACTGTATCAATTACCACCTAAGTTTGAAGTTGTTTGGGTTTTATATTTCCACACCTATATATGCATAAACTCTGCTAACCTGTTCGATTTATTTAGTTTTATATTACTGTATTGAGTAGTTACAAATAAAAATAGTGTTAGAAAACGGCAAAACCAAACTCCAGGTGTGTTCCATTTCTGCTGGTTCTTTAACCCGTTACAAGGTACATAACACCCGTAAGTAGTTGCAGGAGGCAGGTAATTGTCTGACTGTCAGGAGAGGGAAAGGAAATGGGCAGCCAGTGGAGAGTATCCCTGTGGGTATTCCACAGAACAATAAGTATACCATTTTGGATACTTTGTGGGGGGTGGGGGGGTGGTCCTACCCAGGGTAAGCTGCAGTGATCAGGTCTCTGCTACAAAGTCTGGTGTTGTGGCTCAGTAGGAAAGTGGGGCGAAGAGGACTGTAGAAGTGATCGGAGATTCCACAGTCAGAGGAGGAGATATGAGAATCTGTAGATGTGATAGAATCAGTGGATGGTATGTTACGTCACAGGTACCAAGGTCAAGGACGTCTTGGATTGTGTCAAATGGCATTCCAAAGGGGGAGGATGAGTAGCCAGAAGTCTTGGTACACATTGATACCAAGGACAGATATGAAGAGCTGTAAAAAGCTGAAAAGCAGGACATCCAGGGTTGTTATCTGTCGATTGCTGCCTTTGCCATGTATCAATGAGGGTAAGAATAGGATGGTTTGACAGATGAATATATGGCCTAGGAACTGGTGCAGGGGGCAGGGGTTTCAATTTTTGTATCATTTGACTTTCTTCTGGGGAAGCTATAACCTGTACAAAAGAGACTGTTTACACCTGAATCTGAGGGGGACCAAAGTCTTTGTAGGCAGTTTTGCTAGAGCTGTTGGAGAGGGTTTAAATGAATTTGGCATGGGAATGGGAAACTGAGTAATGGAAATGAGGATGGGGCATTTGGAATACAAGCAGAAGTGTGTATCGAGACTACCAGGAAGGACAGGCTTATGAAAGAGCAAAATTGCAGTCAGTGGGATGAGTTCCAGTATAACAGGGGGACAAAATCAAAAAGAATGATGAAGGTGTTATATTTGAATGCACGCAGCTTACAAAATAAGGTAGATGATATTTTAGAGCAGTTAGAGATTGGCAGGTATGACGTGGGCATCACTGAGTTATGGCTGAAGAAGATTATATTTGGTAGCTTAACATATTTGGATACAACTTGTGTTGGAAGGACAGGCAGGTAGGCAGAGGGGTGGCATTGCTCTGTTGGTAAGAAATGAAATCAAATCCTTAGAACGAGATAACATAGGATCGGAAGAAATAGAATAATTGTGGGTTGAGTTAAAGAACCGCAGGGATAAAAAGACCCTGATGGGAGTTATATACAGGCCTCCGAAAAGAAGCCAGGATGTGGGCTACAAGTTACAACGGGAGATAGAAAATGCATGTCAAAAGGGCAAAACAACAATGATGGGGGATTTCAATACACTGGCAGATTGAGAAAATCAGGTTGGTGCTGATTTTTGATCCAAAGAGAGAGAGTTTGTAGAATGCCTGTGGGATGGCTTTTTGGAGCATCTTGTTGTTGAGCCCACTAGAGGATCAGCTATTTTGGATCAGGTGTTGTATAATGAACTAGATTTTAAAAAACCCTAAGAAGGCAGTGATCATAATATGATAGAATGAATCCTGCATTTTGGGAGAAGCTAAAGTCAGATGTATCCGTATTATAGTGGAGGAAAGGGAATGATAGAGGAGGATGAGAGAGAGGGACTGACCAAAGTTGATTGGAAGGAGACACTGGCAGGATGACAGCAGAACAGCAATGGCTGGGATTTCTGAGAGAAAATTGGAAGGTGCAAGGTAAAAGAAGAAGAAATATCTTAAAGGCAGGATGACACAGCCAAGTGAAGTCAAAGCCAATGTAAAAGCAAAGAGAGATCATATGATAGAGCAAAAATTAATGGGAAGTTAGAGGATTGGGAAGCTTTTAAAAACCAACAGAAGGCAAAAGAAAGCTATGAGAAATGAAAAGATAAAATATGAAGGTAATATCAAAGAGGATGCCAAAATATGTTTCAGATATATAGAGTAAACAAAAGGCAAGAGTAGATATTGGACCACTGGTACTGGAAGTTGACGCTAGGGAGGTAGTAACGGGGGGCAAGGTAATGGCAGATGAGCTGAATAAGTATTTTGTAGCGTTATTTACCTTGGAAGACACTAGCATTATGCCGGATGTTCAAACATGTCAGGATGCAAAAGTGAGTTCAGTTGCTATTACTAGGGAGAAAGTGTTGGGAAACTGAAGGCTCTGAAGGTAGATAAGTCACCTGAACAAGATGGACTACACCCCAGTGTTCTGAAAGAGGTTGCTGTAGAGATTGTAGAGGCGTTAGTAATGATCTTTCAAGAATCATTAGATTCTGGCATGATTCTGGAAGACTAAAAAGATTACAAATGTCCATCCACTCTTCAAAAAGAAAGGGAGGCAGAAGAAAGGAAATTATAGGTTCATTAGCCTGACCTCAGTGGTTTGGAAGATGTTGGAGTAAATTGTTAAGGATAAAGTTTTGGGATACTTGAAGGCACATGACAAAATAACCCAAAGTCAGCACGGATTTCTCAAGGGGAAATTATACATTCTGCAGAAGTGCATGACCATACACTTCCTGATACTATATACTTCCACTCTTTTCCCATTCTCCTAATCTGTCTAAGTTCTTCTACAGCCTCCTTGCTTCCTCAACACTACCTGCCCCTGCACCTATCTTTGTATTGTCTGAAAGCTTGGCTACAAAGCCATCAATTCCATCATCCAAATCACTGACATGCATCATAGAAAAAAGTGGTCTCAACACCGACTCCTGCAGATCACCAATAGTCACAGAGACAGCCACTCAGAAAAGGCTCCTTTTATTTTCACTCTTTGCCTCCTGCCAATCAGCCAATGCTCTACGCAATTTAGTATCTTTCCTGTAATACCTTAGGCTTTATCTTGCTAAGCAGGGTCATTCCTCTTTAATGAGCCTCAACCTCATTAAAGACGCTCTGTAATCATGCAAAGTTTAATCCTCAATGCTACCCATTCTCATAATTTTATCATTTATTTTTTTTAACAAGTCAGTCCCTTCAGCCCCTGAACCAACTGAGAGAACCTTCTCTATACAAACTCCACTGTAAATATATTCTTCTTGAAGTATAGAGCCAAAGCTGTATACATCATAGAGACCAAATATTTGTGTAGACATGAGGAATTCTGCAGATGCTGGAAATTCAAGCAACACACATCAAAGTTGCTGGTGAACGCAGCAGGCCAGGTAGCATCTCTATGAAGAGGTACAGTCGATGTTTCGGGCCGAGACCCTTTGTCAGGTCTAACTGAAGGATGAGCTAGTAAGAGATTTGTGCAGAATTGTCTTTTAAATCTTCAAGCTTACTACGTGTAGCAAAATTTTAATCTACTTCTGTTAATATAATACCATCTTCAGCTACTCTGGTCAGTTAGATGCTCAGGTTTCAATGTCATGTACACTCAGTGGCCATTCTATTAGGTATATCTCTACACTTGCTCATTAATGCAAATATCTAATCAGCCAATCATGTGGCAGCAACTGAATGCATAAAAGCATTCAGTTGTCGTTCAATTGTTGTTCGGACCAAAGATCAGAATGGGGAAGAAATGTGATCTATGTGACTTGAACCATGGAATGATTGTTGTTGCCAGATAGGGTGGTTTGAGTAATTCAGAAACTTGATCTCCTGGGATTTTCATGCTCAACAATC
Organism: Mobula hypostoma; assembly: GCF_963921235.1. Taxonomy (NCBI): domain Eukaryota; kingdom Metazoa; phylum Chordata; class Chondrichthyes; order Myliobatiformes; family Myliobatidae; genus Mobula; species Mobula hypostoma. The sequence goes on along the minus strand of NC_086097.1, from coordinate 62,021,194 downwards.
TCCAGAGTTTATAGAGAATGGTGCAAAGAAAGGAGAAAAAATCTAGTGAGTGGCAGTTCTGTGCTTGAAAATGCCGGGTGAATGAGAGAGATTATTGGAAAATGGCCACTCTGGCTCAATTTGACAAGAAGACAACAGTAAATTAAATAACCAAGCATTTCAACAGTTGTGACCAGAAGAGCATCTCTGACTGCACAACACATCAAACCATGAAGTTGATGGGCTGCAGCAGCAGAAGACCACAGCGGGTTCTACCCTTGTACCTCAGATAAAGGAGCAGAAGTAGGCCATTTAGTCTAATCTTGTGATTCTTGAAAGATCATTATTAATGCCTCCATGATATCTTCAGCCCTCTCTTTCAGAACTCTGGCATGTACACCATTGGTCCAAGTGACCTATCTACCTTCAGCCCTTACAGTTTCCTAATAACCTTCTCTCTAGTTATGGTAACCACACAATTCATGCCCTGACGCCTAGTACTTCCCACTATACTGCTAGTGTCTTCCACACTGAGGACGGATGTAAAATACTTATTCAGTTTGTCCACCATATTGCTGTCTAGTGGTCCAATATCCACTCTTGCCTCTCTTTTATACGTTATGTATCTGAAGAAACTTTTATTATACTCTTCAGTATTATTGGCTAGCTTACTTTGGCAGTACATCTTTACATTCTTAATGACTTTTAGAGTTATATTCTGTTGGTTTTTTAAAACTTCCAAATTATCTAACTTACCACGTGTTTTGCTCTATTACATGTCCTCTCTTTGGCTTTTATGTTCGCTTTGATTTCTCCTGTTAGCCATGGTTATGTCACCTTTCCTTGAGAATACTCCTTCCTCTTTGGGATGTATATGTCCTGGGCTTCTGAATTGCTTCCAGAAATTCCAGTCATTGCTGCTCTGCCATCATCCCTGCCAGTGTTCTTTTCCAATCAATTCTGGCCTGCTCCTCCCTCATGCCTCTGTAATTCCCTTTACTCCACTGTAATGCTGATACATCTGACTTTAGCCTCTCCATCTCTAATTTTAGGGTGAATTCGATCATATTATGATCACTTCCCTCTAAGGGTTCTTTTACCTTAAGGTCACTAATCAATTCTAGCTCATTACACAACATTCAATCAAGAATAGCTGATCCTCCAATGTGCTTAACTATGAGCTGCACTAAAAAGCCATCTCAGAGGCACTCTAGAAATTGCCCTTCCTGGAATACAGCATCAACCTGATTTTGCCAATCTACCTGCATATTGAAGTCCCCCATGCCTATTATAACATTGCCCTTTTGGCATGCATTTCCTATATCCCATTGTAATTTGTAGGCAACATCCTTACTACTGTTTGGGGGTCTGCAGTTTCTTAGCTCTATCCACAATGATTCAACACCTTTCGACCCTATATCATCTCTTTCTGATGATTTGATTTCATTTTTTTTACCAACAGAGCAATGTCACCCCCTCTGCCTACCTGCCTATCATTTTGATACCATATGTATCCCTGGACATTAGGATCCTAGTTATAATCTTTTAGCCATTATTCAATGATGCCTACAACATTGTACCTGCCAATATGCAACTGTGCTGCAAGTTTATCTACCTTTATTCATAATACTACATGCATTCAGATACAGCACCTTCAGTCCTGTATTCACCCTTTTTGGTTTTGTCACACCATGCACAACCTTTTGATTCCTAACTTTGTCTGAGGTTTTATCAACATCTGCTTCCACAATCTCTGAACTAACTATTCTAGCACTCTTGTTCACATCCCCCTGCAACTCTGGATTAAACCCCGCCACGCAGCATTAACAAACCTGCCTGCTGCGATATCAGTCCCCCTCCAGTTCAGCAGCAAATCATCCCTTCTGTACAGCTTCCACTTTCCCTGGAAGAGAGCCTAATGATCCATAAAAAAATAAAGTGGCTGCTAAGTGTTTATTCGTTCTTAATAAACTGGGATCATCATTTGATCTTTCTCAAAACTAAGGTCATGCTCACAAGTAGAGACTATTTTTCAAAGCTGAATACAAACACAAATTACCTGGAACTACAACTGTTTCCATAAATCCATTCAATTACCCAAACTTCATGGGAAATCTGGCCTTTTACACCATCATGAGGTTTCAAAGTTTCACGAGAAGTAAAAGAACTTCCACTTATAAAACTTATTTCACATTTCTGTCATGATGTCCCAAAGCACCTTCATGCCAATAAGTGTCTCAGTTTTATCAATTAATGATAAATTATAATTCACTGGCAAAAAATGAGATACTCCTTTTCAGGCCTGGTGGAAACATCATCAGACCAATAATACTGATTAAAAATAGTTACAGATGATCAAGAGAACTAAAGATGTTTGTGCACAAGAAACCATTCAGTGCAGAAAAAATTAAGACAAACTGAATCTTACTAATCCAGTCTCTTCTCACATCTTTCACTTCGAGCAATATTAACTAATATGTTATCAAAGTATTGACTTGTTAATTATTACCTTTCTTTGAATAGTTTAAAAAGAACTTTCTAGATTGAGCTTTTAGCTGTTCTTCACTCTGCCAAGAGATTCCTAAATTAGGCAGATCATGTATCTAAAATTGTAAGTGTCAGTATGATACAGCCTATAAGAGCTAATAGACCTCTTTCTGTCATTGTTCATACACTCCTATATATATCCATATGTATTGAATGTTCCAACAATTCAGCGTAGAGAAATTTCTTCAAACCTTTGTTTATTGGAGATAGAGAATTGCTGCTTCCTGTGGATAGCGAGTCAATGGTGAAGGTCATCATTTTAAATTGAGGCCTCTCTTCACTGATTCATGAGCAGGAGGAAGCAGAACTTCTCCGTGTAATTGAGAACATTTTTATTTCAACCAAACCTGTCCAGTGTATGGTCACATATTCTGATCAGTTATCTGCTTCACTTGCCACTTAAACCATCAGCAAACATTGCATGCTGAAATTGGTCCTGCGAGTGTTAATGCTGTTTGGTTCAGTTTATGTCTTGGAATGTAACTGTCTTACTGAAAGGCAGAGCAGTGCACTGTTATATATATTTTAATAAAGCCAAGGCAAAAAGAGCCAGTTGCAAAATCTCAAGCATCACCAAATGAAATGTTGGAAATGTAAATGATCATTTCAATGTAAAGCTGTGCAGCGTTAGCTGCAGAATTTGCTCAAGTGCTCACTCCATTGCTGCATCTTCATTGCAAGATCCTTGCAGCTCCCAGGGAAAAGTTGCATAAAATCCCTTTCAGGGATTCTGTGTCTCTACTATGGAAAATCTAACGCAAGAGATGAGAATCTTTACAGAAGCAGCATTACGCTTCATATTGCTGGCAGATTGTAGCCAACTTCGTTGCTTACAGCTGTTAGAAAATCACATTGGCAGACAACCTTCGTGCTGCAGGTCACCTCAAGGATGCACGTTTGATATGAAATATTCAATGTGCGAAGCAAGTCAAAGAGGTGTCAATTTTTGCCTGAACATCACAGTTCACCTCCCTTTCTGTAGACGATTGACAGTAGCATGAGCAGGCTCACTGATTTTACAGAGCGGTAGGATTCCCAAAGGGGAGGGTTGTTATGGATTGTATCCACAGAGTTATATCTGCTCCATTACACATTGCAACTAACATGAATTGGAAAGACTGCATATTCTCAGAAGTTTGCTTGTCTGCAACAAAGAATCCCTTATGAAATAAAATTCATCATCCCTCTAGTTCCATTCCTTATTTTATTTTCAAATCCATGAAGTAACTGCTCAAACAAAGACTGTTAATGTATACACACCAGAGATTGTCACCTTGGTTGAGAAAGCTACTGGAACTAACTAAAGTGTAAAAAAAAGAAAACACATAAATTAACTACTAGATACCTAGAAAGTTGCATGTTGAATGGAACTAGTATCTAATTGTGGCATTTTAGTTACTTACTGGTTTCATAATGCTTCAAAGGAATAAGCATACTTGTAAGGACAGCACTCCTGTCATGAGCCCCGTAGGCCTTTGCGGTATGCCATGGAGCATTGAGCTTCCAGGTTTTTCAAGCACCTGTATTTGCGAATTGTTGTTTTAGGTTGTTAATCCCCTGTTTAATCTTGTTGAGTTGATCGTGACTGGCATGGGCTTTCCACCTGCTATGATTACTTATTGTGGACTCCTGTTTAGTGCTCATCGCGGAGTCCTTGTGTTGAGAATGATTTGTCTTGCAGTGTCACTCGGTTGTGCCACCCATTTTCTGTTGGAATTCTGACGTATAACCTTTTGTTTCCATCTCTACATGGGAATCTGGCGTTCCTCCACGCCTGGGTCCAGTTGTTGTCAGCGCTCACGGCGACACCAAACCAAATGGTTGCTTTTGTTTTATTTACCATTTCAGGTCTGTTGGAAACCTGACTACTTCCAGTTCCATTTTCTAATCAATGAGATTCTGGTCAGTTTCTGGCACCCATTCCAACTTCATTGGTGAGCTCAAAATCTTGGTGCCAGACAGACCTCCTTGTTTTTCTCCATGCCCACATCTCCTTCTCCTTCTTCGTAACTTCACTTTGAGACAATTTGTTTGAAAAAGTCTAAATCTCTAAGTGTTTTGGTAAAGGTAATTGACCTGAAATGTTAACAGATTTTCATTACACAGATGTTACCTGAGCTGTTGAGTACTTTCAGCATTTTCCATTTTTATTTTAGCTTTTCAGAAATGACAGTTATGCTTTGCTTTGGCCTACTGTGGAAAGAAGATGCCTCAATTTTAAAATGATATGCTAAATGAATGTAAACAAAGGGGACCAGAAAGCATGTAGATTTGCCTCTATATCACAGCGGTGCTAATGAACCATCTCGTTTGGGTTTTCTTCAGAGCATCATAGGTTTGATACACCAATGTTTAACATAGAATATACATTTTCTTGTTTAAAATCAATATAATATATTTTTTATTTAAATGGAAGTTAGGAGAATCTGAATGGAAGGAGCAGATTTTTCAGAACTTTTATTGACATACAGAGCAGTACAGGCCCCTCCATCACCTTAAGTTCCCTGCCTAGCAATCCCCCAATTTAATCTTGGCCTAATCATGGGACAATTTACAACGACCAACCAGTATGTCTTTGGACTGTAGGAGGAAACCACAGCACCTGGAGGAAACCCACACAGTCACGGGGAGAACATACAAACTCCTTACAGAGATTAAACATGGGTCGCTGGTGTTGTAATGTGCTGTGCTAACCACTACACTACCGTGCCACCACTCCACAGCATCTTTACAGAAGAGATTGTCAGGCAAACTGTAGCAGATGGATTACTATTGAAACTGACTGTAACACTGCTTTGTTTAAGTTCCTTTCACAGCCTTGGGAATTTTGGATGGTCAGGTGGTGGCTATTCAGAGCAAAAGTTTGGTTTTGTGGTAGATCCTGAGTTCCCCCAGAAATCTAAAAAAGTGTATAAGCTAAGGGCTGAATGTGGCTTCAGTCTCATAACAAAGTACTGCTGCTATTGTGGACTCCAATTTGACTCCACAATAAAGGACAGAGGCACCGATGATCTCACTCCATCCTTGGATATTTTTTGGTCTAAAATGGCAGGCTCTATATCTATTCAAACAACAGGAATTCTGCAGATGCTGGAAATTCAAGCAATACACATAAAAGTTGCTGGTGAACACAACAGGCCAGACAGCATCTCTAGGAAGAGGTGCAGTCGACGTTTCAGGCCAAGACCCTTCTTCAGGACTAACTGAAGGAAGAGTGAGTAAGGGATTTGAAAGTTGGGGGGGGGGGAGATCCAAAATGTGTGTTGCTCTATATCTATTGATTGTTTACAGTTAAAATTTTAGGTGGCATTTAACATACAAATATGAAAAAATAAGGACAGGCAAAAAAGTAAATCTGATTGTCACATCCAGTCTTAGGATTGTCCCTTGAGAAGTGGTGCTGCCAACATCAAGTCCTCTCTCCCAGATGAGCTCAATCGCTTTTACGCTCAGTTCGATGTCGCTAACTCTGAGCCTCCGAGGAAAGCCACCGCTTCAACCTGCAACCTGCTCATCTCTGAGGCAGAGGTATGCAGATTGGAAAGTTGCAAGGCTGTGAGACCGGATGGCATCCCAGGGCGAGTATTCAGGATGTGCGCAGCACAATTGGCTGGTGTGTTTACAGATATTTTCAATCTCTCCCTCTCCCAGTGTAATAGTTTCAAATTATCCACCATTGTCCCTGCACCAAAAAAGACCGAGGTAACATGTCTGAACGACTGGCAAACTGTTGCACTCACCTCAATAATAAACAAATGCTTTCAGAGGCTGGTCAACGATTACATCTGCAGCTTGCTACCATCCAGACTGGACCCTCTACAATTCGCACTACTGACACAATCTATTGACAGACGATGCAATAGCCACTACTCTACATATGGTCCTTACACATCTGAAGAAGAAGGATGCTTATGTGAGAATGCTGTTCTTGGACTACAGTTCAGCATTCAACACCATAATTCCATACAGGCTCAACAGGAAGCTCAGAAACCTCGGCCTTGACCCTGCCTTGTACAGGTGGATCCTGGACTTCCTATCAGATCGCTGGCAGGTGGTAAGAGTGGGCTCCCTCACCTCCAACCCTCTGACTCTCAACACAGGAGCCCCTCAGGGCTGTGTTCTATGACCCCTCCTTTACTTCCTGTATAACCATGACGGTGTCACTACCCACAACTCTAATCCACTAATTAAATTTGCTGTCGACACTACATTGATTGGCCGAATCCCAAATAATAACGAGACGGCCTGCAGGGAAGAAGTCACCTCTCTGACACAGTGGTGTCAAGAAAACAACCTCTCCCTCAATGTTGCAAAAACAAAGGAGCTGGTTGTGGATTACAGGAGGAATGGAGACGGGCTAACCCCTATTGATATCACTGGATCTGGGGTTGAGAGGGTAAACAGCTTCAAGTTCCTCAGCATCCACATCACCGAGGACCTCATATCGCCTGTACACACCAACTGTGTGGTGAAAAAGGCACAACAGCACCTTTTTCACCTCATAAAATTGACCAAGTTTCGTATGGGCCCTCAAATCCTAAGAACTTTCTACAGGGGCACAATTGAGAGCATCCTGACTGGCTGCATCACTGCCTGGTTGGGAACTGTACCTCCCTTAATTGTAGGACTCTGCAGAGAGTGGTGCGGACAGCCCAGCGTATCTGTAGTTGTGAACTTCCCATGATTCAGGACATTTACAAAGACAGGTGTGAAAAAGGGGCCTGAAGGATTATTGGGGACCTGAGTCACCCCAACCACAATCTATTCCAGCTGCTACTATCCAGGAAATAGTACCGCAGCATAAAAGCCAGGACCAAAAGGCTCCAGGCCATCAAACTGATTAACTGATTATTTCTATGTTACATTGACTGTACTATTTATTATAAATTACTACAATTATACTTTTCACATTCAGACAGAGATGTAAGATAAAGATTTTTGCTCCTCATTTATGTGAAGGATATAAGAAATAAAGTCAATTCAATTCAATTCAATTCAATTCAATTGAGATCAAGGATCAAAGATGACTTGCTTCCATTAAGGAGTGGACATTGCCTTTGTGTGTCTTCTCTAAACTAGGATGCCTGTTGCATATCAGCTGCCATTGTCTGAGCAGAATGTTGTCTTGTTTCATTGATGAGGAAATCCAGTCAGTCGGGAAGGTCTAATTAGTTTCCTGTTTGTCAATACTCTGTTCAGTTCCATAAGCTCTAAATGTAGTATATAAAATAACTACATTTACTCTTTTTTCTTTCTCCATGGTGTGTTACACTCTCCAAAAACTGTAATACATCTGTTAACTACAATATTTTCCCTTTTATGAAACAATATTCACACTACCTGATTACATTGCGATTTTTATATGGCCTCATCCATGATTTCCAGCATTTTAAATTGAACGTAGACTGAATTACATGATTTAGTTGGAAAAATATTAGATGCACAGCAATACAACTGGCTCTAACCTTCTTCTATTGGCTAAAATAGGATGAGTGTTTTAGCTTGCTGTTTGGTTACCACTGCTGAAATTCCAGTTACATAATTTTGAAGAAAAGATGGGCTTTAATAGCTATGTACCTTCTTCCTTGCTGGACACCCCAGAAAGCTGGGAGATGGGGTTCCTTGCTGGACACCTCAGACCCCAATGACCCTGTCCCAGACCAGTCTATTCCAGGGTAAGTGGCAAATTGACCCACAAAAGAAAAGTGACAGCAGTTTTAGTGGTTGGAAGGCTATACACAGAGGAGTTCCGCAAGCTACAGTACTTTTTATAATATCATTTGGGCTTGAATATAAATGTCATAATTAAGTTTGCTGATGATATCAAATTCGCAAAACAAAAAAGGCAAGGAGTGAAACTGATTGCTGCAGAAAGAAATTGACTGATTGGTATAAGAGGGTATAAAAGTGAGGAAAGGAATTTAATTTTGAGGAATTTGATTTAATGCTTTTGGAGAAAGGAAGCTGAACAAGGGATTACATGTTAACTGCTTAATTGTGCATTGACCAAGTTAAGTGTCAAAGTATTTTGGCACAAGAGGCAAAAGAAAATGTAGATAAAACAGAATTATCTTGGAATGCATGTTCACAAACTTCTAAAGGCTGCAGGACAGATGGGTAAGATGGTTAAGAAGGCAACCGGAAAAGCTGCCCTTATTACCAAGGCATAGAGAATAGCAATATGGAAATTATACTTGAGAAAGACTAAGCCACAGCTATAGTGAGAGTTTAGTGATTCATTCTACTCACCATATCACATAGAGTGGATATAATTATGGGGAGAAATTGACTAGAGACTAGGATTATTTATCAGACAACTAAAAAAATCTTAGGGAATTTTTAATGGATTCCCAGTCAGAATGAACAGAAGGAAAAAGGATGAATACAGTTTTATGTAAATTAATTGTCAGAAAGATTTGAAGACAGTTGAGGAACAGCAATTTCACCAAAAAGTTTTTGTAATCTGGAAATCTTTGCTTAAAGGGTTATGGCAGTGAAATTCCTTTCCAGATTTAAATTGAACACTTGACAACCCATAACTTATAAAGCTATTGTCTGAGAATGAAGGAGCAGATCTATTTTGGTTAATTTGAACACTACAGATGTGAGAAGAAACTGAGCAGACAAGGATTACGTTCTTTAAAGTTTTAAAGAATAAGAGGACATCTCCAAGCATACAAGATTCTTAAAAAAAATTGACAGGCTAGATACAAGGAAAATTTTCCCCCGATTGAGGAAATCAGAACCATATGGCATAGTTTCCGAATAAAAGATTAGCTATCTAGGGCTATGATGAGAAGACACAAAAGATGCTGGTGGAACTTAAGAGTCAGACACCATCTATGGAGGGCAATAAACAAGTGACAGTTTAGGCCAAGACCCTTCACCAGGACAGGAAAGGAAAGGGAAAAAGCCAGAATAAGGTGGGGGAGGAAAAGGAGTACAATCTGGTAAGTGACAAGAGAGGTGGATGGTGAGTGGGTGGATGGATGTAAGAAGCTGAGAGGCGATAGGTGGAAGAGGTAAAGGGCTGAGGAAGAAGAAGTCAAATAGGAGAGGATAGTGGACCATTGAATAAAGGGAAGAAGGAGAAAAAACAGATGGAGTTGATGACCAGGTGAGGAGAAAAGTATGGCTGAGAGGGTAAGCAGAATGGAAAATGGAAAAAAAAGACAAAAGAGAAAGTGGGAGTAATTACTGGAAGTTCAAGAAATTGACATTCATGCCATCAGTTTGGAGACAACCCAAACAGAATATGAAGTGCTACTCCTCCAAACTGAGTGTAGCCTCTTTGTGGCAGTATTTCCCATTCAGATTACTTACTTAACCCTTCGCTTCTGTTCGCCTGCCCATCATATCCCTCTGGTTCTCCCGCTGTTGTTGGGGTTACCTATTATATCCAGTGCTCCAGGTGCCGCCTCCTCTATGTCAGTGAGACCCCATACAGACTGGAGGACAACTTTGTTGAGTATCTTCACTCTGGCTGCCACTAAAGGCGAGATCGTCCATTTAAATTTGACTTCCCATTCCCATTCTGACATAGTCTCCTCTTCTGCCATGATGGGGCCAAGCCCAGGTTGGAGGAACAGCGCCTCATATTCCGTCTGGGTAGCCTCCAACCTGATGGCATGAACATTAATTTCACTAACTTTCAGTATTTTCTCCTCTCTTCCTCCTTCTCTCCTCTTCCATTCCCCATTCTGGTTATTCTCTCACCTCCTCTCATCTCCTTACCTGCCATTCACCTCCCCCTGGTTCCCTTCCTCTTTCTCTTTTTTTTCCATGTTCCACTGTCCTCTCCAGTTAAATTCCTCCTTCTTTCAGCCCTTTACTTCTTCTACCTATTCCCTCTCAGTTGTTTACTTCATCCCCCTTCTGCTACCCACCAACCTTCCCCCTTATCAGGTCTCTCCTATCCCTTTCCCCACTTCCGTATTTTGGCTTCTTCCCTCTTTATTTCCAGTCCTGATGGAGGGTCCTGGCTGGAAACACTGTTTATTTATTCCTTTCCATTGTTACTGCCTAACTTGCTGAGTTTTCCCAGCCATTTGTGTGTGTTGCAACATATTTCATGTAATTTCATGAAGTTTAAGAGACTGCTAGACAGGTATATGGAGGAATTTAAGATGGGGGGTTATATGGGAGGCAGGGTTTAGGGGTCAGTACAACATAGTGGGCCGAAGGGCCTGTACTGTGCTGTACTATTCTATGTTCTGTGTTTGTACTTAGTGATAATGAATCTGATTCTGATGGCAGTGAAGCTTTGACATTCTCAAACATATAAGGCTGCAGAGACTCAGTCATTGTTTTCATTCAAAATAGATCTATATATTTCTGGACATTTAAGAAATCAAAGGAGATGGGGATATTGATAATGAAGCAGAATTTTAGCCACAGTCTTAGCAGGTTGTGGGTTCAAATGCCTGGTGGCTTATTTGTGCTCCTGTTTCATATGCTCTCAATTTCTTTCCAAGTATTTCTTCGATTGTATGAATTTGTATGACATGCCTGCTGACACATTGTGCAGACTCGCATAGAAAGTATAAACATATGGATAGAACACCAGAAAACAGATGACACCTGAGTGGCGTGAATCATTGTCTTCAGGAAATGCAAGGAGAGAAAGAAACATTTTAAACAAGAAAACCAAATAAGGGAGTATGACATCAAGGCTCAACAATAGAATATTATTGTACCATAAGACCAATAGACATAGGAGCAGAATTAGGCCATTTGTCCCATCAAGTCTACTCGGCCATTTCATCATGGCTGATTTATTATTCCTCTCTACCCCATTCTTCTGCCTTCTCACCGTAACCTTTGATACCCTGACTAATCAAGAACCTATTTACCTCTGCTTTAAATATACTCAATGACTTGACCTGTACATTTGTCTGCGGCATTGAATTCCACAGATTCACTACTCTCTGGCTGAAGAAATTCCTCTTTCTCTCTGTTCTAAATGGACATCCCTCGATTCTGATGCAGAGCCCTCTGGTGCTAGACTCCCCACTATTGGAAACATCCTCTCACCAACCACTCTATCTGGGCCTTTCAATATTCGATAGGTCTCAATGAGTCCCCTCATCATTTTTGTAAACCTCTATGAGTACAGGCCCAGAACTATTAAATGTTCCACATACATTAACCTTTTTATCCCTGAAATCATTCTTATTAACCTCCTCTGGACCCTCTCCAATGTTAGCACATCCTTTCTTAGATAAGGGGCCCATATCTGCTCACAATAATCCAAGCGAGGCCTACCAATGCCTTATACAGCTTCAGCATTACGTCATTTGTTTTATATTCTAGTCTTCTCAAAATGAATATAATATTTTATTTACTTTTCTCATCACTGACTCAGTCTTCAAGTTAACCTCTAGGAAATCCAGCACGAGGACTCACAAGTCCCTTTGAGCCTTGGATTTTTGAATTTTCTTCCCTTTCAGAAAATAGTCTACATATGATTATGTACATCCTTACACTATATTTCATATGTCACTTCTTTTACCTTTTCCCAATCCAAGTACTGAAACATGTCCACAAAACCATCAACTCCATCATCCAAGTCATTGACATATAATGTGAAAAGAAGCTGACCTAACATTGATCCCCGCCGAATACCATTAGTCACAAGCAGCCAACCATAAAAGGTCCTTTATTTCAACTCTGTATCTCCTGTCGGTCAGCCAATTTTCTATCCATGCTTGTATATTTCCTGCAATACCAGGGACTCTTATCTTGGTAAGCAGCCTCATGTGCAGCACCTTGTCAAAGGCCTTCTAAAAATCTAAATGAACAAAATCCACTGACTCTCCTTTATCTATCCTGCCTATTATTTCCTCAAAGACTTCCAATGGATAAAGTTTCTTCTTAAGAAAACCATGCTGACTTTGGCCTATCTTATCATGTGCCTCCAAGTACCCTGAAGGCTCATCCTTAATGATAGACTCCAACATCTTCCCAACCACTGAAGTCAGGCTAACTGACCTATAATTTTCTTTCTTCATCTTAAAGAATGAGGTGACATTTACAATTTTCTAATCCTTCAGAACCATTATTAGGTTAGATTCTGCTTCTTTGTATTAATGGAATTTTGATTATTAAGATTAAAGGTGGTAAGAATGAGGTATTAAGTGTTAAGATGATATAACTCACAGCAGCATGATCCTTAAGCCTCAGCCTCCAGCTTCCATCATTATCAAAAAATCAGCAAGAAATGAGTATTAGGTAAACAGTTTATAAATATCAATTAATTTTAATTGGGTCAAATTCTGGATACTCAGAAAAATTGAATCTTGGTCAAATTGGACCAACTCACAAGAGCTTGTCATTTGTAAAAAAATTGAATTGCAAATGTATGAGAGAAATATTATTTAATTGGGTTATGTCTTCTGTGTGTGTGTGTGTGTGTGTGTGTGTGTGTGTGGTCTATTTTGGAAATTGCATAAAAGGCTTATGTTGCCAAGGCTGGAGGGAATGACTGGCAACAGGAATTGAGGAAGTTTTTCATTATAATATTTATATATGTTTTATTTGAGCACCCTGGCAGTTGTAAAGAGCTTGAATTTGAGCTCTATAGTGAATTACTGAAGGTTTGTTTCTGCACTCCTTGGTAATTTGGGTATTGTTGCCAATTCTGATCTTTTGTCCTAGATTTTCTTCAAAACACCCATTTTAAATTCTCAGCAATTTATCAATCTGAAGTTCAAATTCATCGAATTATTTATTTTATTGCTGATGTATCTATTTTGTAAAGGCACTCAGTCTGTTAGATGAGACATTAAACTAAATTTTTTTTCCTGCCCTTTTTGTTAAATTTTGGCTCACCGAACAATATTTGAATAAGAAAAATCAACTCCACTTGGTATCCTCAACCAAAATTACTCAGAACCTAATGTAGTTCATGCCTATTTCGAATATTAGTTGTATATTTGTATACTGCATAGAATAGGATATACAACAATGAAACAGTAAAATTATTTTAACTACTGAAGCCTTTCATCATCTGTCATTTTATATAATCCTCTATTGCTTTCTCTCATAGGCTTGTGCAACCTTCCTTTAAATGCATCTATATTATCTGACTCATCATTTCCCCATTTTAACACATTTATTTTGTGATTAAACTTCATAGTCTCAAATTATAATCTCTTCCACAAATAAAAGCATTCTTTCTGTATCCACTCTATCAAAATCTTCCATTATTTTAAAGGCCTCAATTAGGTCACCACACAGCCCTTTTTCTCACGATAAGGCAGACCCTGACTTGATGCTTTCCTCATATGTATAATTTTCTGTATCTTTCAGGTAAGAAGTGACCCCTTGATTTTTTTCTTGCATTTATCTGTGTTGAAATTCATTTGCTAATTATTAACCCATTCTGCAAAATTATTAAGGTCTCCCTATAAATTCCTCCTGTCCTCATTATTCAATATCCTCCCACCACCTTAATGTGCTTCATCTGTAAATATAAACTGTGCATTTTGATTCCAGATTCTAAACGATTGACAATTTAGTAAACAGCATTGGTTCCAGCATGACTCAGTTCTTCCTTAGCAAATAGTATCCTTTATTCCCACACAGTTTGTAATCCATACTACTATGAACTCTGTGTTTTCTGATTTTATTTGTTGTTTTATAACATAAGATCTTGGAAAATCTAGGTAAATTATTTGAAATGTATTCCCATTACCTAATATCGTTGTTACCTCTTCATTCAAAAAAATGTTTCAAAAATTCCATTGGCACCATATTCTAGAAACAGAATATTAGAATGTGCTGCTGCTCCTATATAGTGCATTTAGTCATACCGACCAGGGATGGATTTTCAGGAATTCAGCCAAGCATTTTCATGTAGCAGTTGGTGAGAACTTTTCAGTGTATACATTGTCTGATTATGTTTCTTGCATTGTAACAATAACTTACACAGATACAGACTGCTTACAATATTTATTAGTAGAGTCAAATTACCAACACCTCCTGCATGCAGTCCCTATGGTACCCCTTCCGTTACCAGTTATCAACTTGTAAATGACTCCCATATCCCTATTCCCTGCTGGTTAACAACCTTCTATTGATGGTAAGTTTTTATTTCTAACATATGATCTCTTTTCATGCAAAGACACTTTGTCAATCACCTTTATCAAAATCTTAATATATTACATCTATTAGTTCCCATCTATACACACTTGATAATACTTCCACAAATAACGCTAATAAAATTATTTGATGAATGCTGACACTGCTTGATCAGATTATGACATTACAAATATTCTGCCATTTTATGCTTAAAAATTGATTGCAACAATATTCAAATAAAAGGCTTTAGACTAATTAGTTTGCAGTTACTTGCTTTTGCCACCCAAAGTTGGAAAAGAGGATCACATTGTCAGTTTTTTGTCCATTGGTACCTGTAATCCCCCATCTCTGTAGTCACCTTTTTTTCGAATCCTAGAACACAATCATTAGTTCCCAAGAAATTATTCGCCTTTAGCTATATTAATTTGCTTAATTCTGTTTCTCTAGTGATGGTGATAGTACTCAATTTCTCTGTGTATTCTTAATAATAATGTAATGTTTGTAGTACCTTCTACCTTAAAAATTGATGTGAAATACCAATTTAATTCCTTTTTAATTCTTGTTTAATTCAGCTCAAAGGGCCAATGTATCTTTGAACTCTGTATGTTGCAATGGAACGGGGTGAAGCCAAACGCAGGAAACAGACATGGAGGTAGAGTATTCTAAAGTGTTTATTAACGGTTACAGGGAATGCCGCGGAGCGAGGATTAGGCAGAGGAAAGCCGAGGAGCGAGGACTGCTTGGCCGGGGATTGAACCCGAGTTGCTTCAGTGGGAACGCGGCGTTTAATCACCGAGCCAACAGAGAGTGTAGGCGGCAGAACAAGGCAGATCAGGGATACAGACCAGGGTGCAAGCATGGCTTGAGGAGAACAGCAGGTGGAAGGATGACAGGAAGCATGCAATACTCTTATTAACATGGAGAGACAGAGTTAACACAGGCAAACTGCGCAGAAACAGAACTTGGAACATACAATTCTTAGTGATCGAGAGACAGAGTTAACACAGGCAAACAGCACAGGTGAACGGAGGAGCAGGAGGCAGGCAAAACTTTTCTTGACACAGGACGTTGCTGGAGCTGAATGGTAAACAGGAGGCAGGTGGCATGCAAAACTTATCTTGACATGGAGTGTAGAAAGGCAAGCAGCAGACAATACTTTTCTTAACATGGAGTGATGGAGATACACAGGTAAACCTCGGTACTGAAGTAAAACTTAGAACACTTACCTTGACACGGACAGACAGAGTTACGCAGGTAAACCTTGGTACTGAAATAAACTTAGAATACTTGCTTTGACATGGCGAGACAGAGTTACACAGGTAAACCTCGGTACTGAAGTAAACTTAGAATACTTATCTTGACACGGAGAGACAGAGTTTCACAGGTAAACCTCGGTACTGAAGTATAACTTAGAATACACCATTCTAGTGTTGGCATGTGGCCAAGTGGCTAAGGCGTTCATCTAGTGATCTGAGGGTCGCTAGCTCGAGCCTTGCACGAGGCAGCGTGTTGTGTCCTTGAGCAAGGCACTTAACAACACATTGCTCTGCGATGACATCGGTGCCAAGCTGTATGGGTCCTAATGCCCTTCCCTTGGACAACATCGGTGGCGTGGAGAGGGGAGACATGCAGCCTGTCTTCCATACAACCTTGCCCGGGCCTGCGCCCTGGAAACCTTCCAAGGCACAAATCCATAGTCTCACAAGACTAACGGATGCCTATTATTACTATTACAACATTCTAAGCAGCTGGGAACCTGAATTACCGCACTGGCTGAAGCAACGGTCTGGCAACAAGTGGACGCAAAGCCAGGGTTTTTATGCAGCAGGTTTAGAAGAGAATCAGGTGCCGCAATCAAAGACCGCAGGAGAACACGGGGAAAAGGAAATAAGGATAATAAGAGAAATTAACGGTCAGAACCGTGACACTCTATTCCTTATTACATACTTCAAAAAACTTTCATTCTCACTTTTTATAATTCTTCATAGTTTTCCCTCACAATTTATGTTTTTCTTCTTGATTTGTTAGTCCTCCTTTGCCAAATTCAGAATTATCTGAATTTTCAGTTCCATCATTAATTTCTGCCAATCTATAATTTTTCCCCCAACTGAAAACTCTCCTTAACATCTTTATTTAGCCGTATTCAGTCTATCATCCATCTCTATAACATATTTGCTGAGATTCAGGAATAAATTTCTTAAATGTCTCTGCTGCTTGTTTATTGTTTTTCTGGTGCACATTTTCGAACTCTGTTTTCATTCCTTTATTTAAATTTAACACTGGGGTCAGACCAAGCTTATTCCTCTCAAGCTGTATGCTTAATTCTATCATACAGTGATTACTATTTCCTGGGGGATCTTTTACTCAGAGGTTATTTATTAAACCTGTCTCATAAGCCTGTACCAAATTCAAAATAGCCTCTTCCCTGGTTGGTTCCATAATGTACTGTATTTCTCCAGGAAAATAACCCAAAATGCACCTTATAAATCATTCTTGTGGTTCCTATTACCAATTTGATTATTCAAATCTACATGAAGATAAAAATCACATATTATTACTGCGCTATTCTTTACGTACATTATTTATTGACTTCTACTCTTTTCCACACTGCGGCAATGTGCGACTGCATGCTACTAATTCCTTAACCTTCCTTTCCTTTTATTCAAATGGACTATATTTTCTAAACTTAGATCATCACTCCCAGCTGTATTTATTTCATTTCTTATTATCAGAACTACCCAACACTGTTTTCTTACTGAATGTTCTTCCTAAAAGTCAAATATCCCAAGATATTGAATTCCCAGCTTTGATCCTGTGACCATGTCAACACAGAGAGTGTAAGATCATACATATACATATTTACCTCTATTTGAGTTATTAGTTTATTGATTGGGTTTTGGATATTATGTGATACAGACTACTGAAGGTTGTTTTCCATCATTTTTCCTTACATTAACTTCATCAGTTGTGTCTATTGTGGCTTTCTATAGTTCTTCCTTCTTTTCCCTTCGTTCTTCCTTTGCTATTTTCTGTGTTTTATTTCTAACCTACCTTCCCTCTCTGTCCCTGCTTAGTAAACACCCCCTGCTGTACTGTTTAAATCTTTTCCAATAACATCAGCAAACATCCTGAAGAGAATATCAGTCCCAGAACTGAGTTAATATAAACTTTCTAGTTTTTTTTCACCACACCACCTCCCCCACAGACTGAGGTTAATACCCTAAAATTAGCATTTCAGTTCCTCATACCTCCTACACCATCCCTATAGTCATAGTTTCATCTTTTCCATTCTCTGATTTCTGTTATTCAATGTTGGAGATACTGGGAATAATTCGGAGATTACTGCCTTTGAGGTCCTGCATTTCAATTTATTTCCTAACTCTCTTTATGCAGTGTGAAGGACTCATCTCCTTTTCCACTTACCTTTTTGGGCCCAATATGTACCATGACCCTTAACTTGATCATCCTAAACCAAAAGCTCCAGCATCTGTTCCATGAAATTAGGAACTTCAGCACCAGTTCACTCAGAATCACACAGCGCAACTGCAGAAACACCCATCAATTCCGCTATCACTATAGATTTTACTACTCTTCCTCCTCTTCTCCTGTGCAGATGAGCCATCTGTGTTGCCAGAAAATTGATTTTTGTGATATTCTCCTGAGAAGTCCTCCCCTCGAAGGGTAACCGAACAGTGTATCTGTTTGGGAGCTTGGGGTAGTGCAGGGGACTCTTGGTCTATCTGTCTTCCCATACTTTGTCTTTTCCTCATTCCATTCACCCATTACCTCTCTGCTTGTGTAGTCTTTGCTTAGGGTGTGACTATCTCAATACATGTGCTATCCACAGAGATCTCAGCCTGTCACTTGTGCCATGATGACTCCATTTGCAGCTCCAGCTCCAACATGTAGATTACAAGTGGCTGTGGCTGAAGACGCTTCCTGCTGACATTTTCACCCTGGACACTGGTGGAGTCCCTTGCCTCCCATAATTCACAAGATGAGCTTTCCAATTTGAATGAGCTATCCTGCTATGAATTGCTCTTAAATTATCCCATTTACTTTCTATAAATTGAGTAATATTAATTATATTAAATATTATCACACTCTGAGCACTACTTCCATTAACTCTAGATCTTACTTTTTATTTTTGTTCCCAAGGTTTCAGCCGTGGAACTTTCCATACTGACTAGAATGTGAAATATGTTATTTAAGAAAGTCCTTTGTTTTATTTCACTGGTAAATATAACAAAGAAAGTTAATAAAGGTTTTTATTTCTACTGCAACAAATAAGAGTATATCTTGATTTATATGGAATCACAAAGACCTCCATAGATGTATCTGTGCGATAGAAATCAGAAAAGAGCACAGGATGAAGCATAAATTAAATTACTGACACGACATCCCAGCAATCTGGGCAGAAATCCAACTGGAAGTAACGACTATAAGATTCTTCTGCCTGTTAAGCTGCATTCTTTCATGTGGAAAATCACAGTCCAGCATTAAATGGGCATGTAGACCATGTTTCTTGGTATAGAGGTTGCTTAACTTGATGTCTACAAATATCAGTGTAATAGATGTGTGTGAATAAATGTACCACTTTCAACACCGTGTCATTGAAAGCTGGTAGCACAAGCTAATGGTTATGCAAATCAGGGAAATGATAGTTAAAATAAGCAAACAACTATATTGTCATCTTTTAGATGGTGTGTAGACAAAATGTTGTGGTATTCCATTATAATCAAATTAACAAGTCATGATGATGGAATTTCATTAAATTAAGCTAAAAGGCAAATGATCTGATTAGAACACATTGTGAAATTAATTATGTAATAGTCTAAGCAATTCATGTAAATTGCATCACAAATACTGTTGATTAAAATGTTTGCAAAATGTACGGTGAAGTCATTATAACAAATGATCCTGTTATGACATTTTATGTTAATATCATTTGCGAAAATAGCTCTTGGGGGCTGTGTTCTTCAGTGCTGATGAACTTCACACTTGCAGCTGTTCTGCTGTAAGTATTTTGAGTGAGATTCAGAACATCTCAAGTATATTCATTTCTAACAAAGCAAAATATAAATACTAAGATTTAGTTGTGATTGAGTATGGAGTAGGGAACAAAAATCCTACAGGAAGTGAGTTTACACTAATTGAACCACATCAAAGATAAATTTAGCCAATTCAATGGTAAGAATGTTGCATACACAAGAGATTCTGCAGATGCCAGAAATCTTGATCAGCACACACAAAATACTGAAGGAATTCAGTAGGGCAGGCAGAGATCAAGGAATAAAGAATCGATAGTTCAGGCTGAGACCCTTCATCAAGACTCATCAGTAATAATGTTGTTATTCATAGCTACACAGTCTAAATTACTATGCTTATCTAAGATAAAATTTTCTCATAAATATACACAAAAATAATGGAACTTATTTAAAATTACAGAACCATAAATCATTCACACATCATTCAAGGGTAGACTGAAACAATTGTGCTGTGGATAAATTTGTAAAAGAATAGAACAATTCATAGCAGGTTTAGAATTTATGTGCAGCCATGAGAGTTCAATCTACTCCAGAGAAATTTTAAGAATTTCTTAACAAACTGCATGGTCATGTAGGCCCTTACTAATAACTGCATCAACATTCCTCAAATGAAATTTCTGGCTGCCAGTAACAAACAAGATTATTATAGTGTGGGAGTAAAAATGTGGGCACTAAACAGAGACTCTCCCTGTGGGAGAGCCAACAAAATTCAGTGTGAGACTAAGTGGCAAAATCTATTTGCATATAACTTACTTCCTTATGTCTTTATCATACTCGTGCTGGCAAGTAAGCTTGGCATAGAGGACTGAGTGCTCATATGATTGCAATTCAAGGAGAGGGGCATGTTCCTAACTCACCATAGGCCCATACTTTGCTGATAACATTTTGGAACAGTGGAGAAAGAGAATTGGGAATTACTGCCATCGTACACCATTGCATATTGGCCAGCTTGCAAGACGTGGGAGTTAAGTGCTATTTTGATTATTGCACTCAGCAGGTAATCTTAGTACATTGAGTCAGCCCAGAAAAAAACACAAAAGTTCATTCTTTTCATGTAAAGAAAATCATCTGAGCCTCAGCAAATTTAAATGGAGGAGAGTACATAGAGAAGGAGGGGGGAGGAAGATTAGCTTGATTTGCCACATGTACAGTAAACCAGTGGTCCCCAACCTCCAGGCTACGGACCGATACTGGGTGCAGCGGCAGCCGGAACACACCCAGCACATCTTTAAGGAAAAAGCTGAAATAAACAAGCTAATTGATTAGGTGCTGCCCGGCACATAAATGTTGGCCCAGATCACAGGCATTTGCTGATTGCGTTGCCTCTGATCTGGGCCGATATTTATGTGCCGGGCAGCACCTAATTAATTAGCTTGTTTATTTCGGCTCTTTTCTTAAAGATGCGCTGGGTGCGTTCCAGCTACCGCTGCATTCTTCGCGGCCCCATATCGGTCTGCGGCCTGGAGGTTGGGGACCACTGCATTAAGCCATAGAGTGAAATGAGTTGTCGGTGTCAAATCTAATCTAATTGTGTCGCTAGGTTTCTGGCACCAACATAGCATGCTCACATTGTACTACCCCAACCATATGTTTTTGAAATATGGGAGGAAACCTGAGCACCTGGAGGAAACCCACACAATCATGAGAGAGTGCAAAATCTCCTTACAGACAGCGGAGGGAATTGAACTCCAACTGGTGATCATTGGCTCTGTATTATGCTGATAACTACACCACTGTGTTGTCCTAAAAAAACCTCCAAAGGAGAAAAAAGACCCAGAAGGAGGATAACATAGTAATAGCAGATGGAGAAGGTAAAGGTGGAAGAATAGAAAGACATAAAAATGGAGAAGATTAGGGTGAAGGAATAAAAAATAAGTAGCTGTATGTGGAGGGAAAACTAGAGGAGGAAAAGCTGAAGGAAAGATGAAGGAAGTGGAAGAGAAGGACAATTGGAGAAAATGCAGGTGGTAGAATTGAATAACTTTGATGGAAGAGGAAGTAGAAGAGGAGAGGGTGAAGGAGCAGGAGTGGCCTCTATTGTCGGAGCTGATCCTTCAGATGAATAGCCTCTTTCTTCCTATGTACAAATAGTCTGCAGTCTCCTCTTTGGCATCGGCCAAGACTCAGGCATTTCACGCAACACAATGTTAATGAAGACACTGAATGTCCAGATGAACTTGTACACTTGTTTACTCAAATAATTTTGCTGGTTGGCTAAACAGGTGACAATGGTACTGACATACCGTTACATACTTACAGAGCATAAGCCACGCTGCATTGATGTGTTTCCACTGTGTTAGGTTCTTAACCGAGAGGATGTGTGGTAGTGAGCTTTGTGTGATGTCCAATGAAAGTCCCTGTTGTGGTTGAATATGTGGCATGCGGTTTGGAAGACAGGTGGTGTGAGGAAGTGTTACACTGGTGCGTACTTGAGCTTGAAGGAAAAGGAAATGGAGTGATTTGAACTGAAATACTTATAGAATGGTGCAAGATACCAAATGAATGAATTAATGTGAGGCTGGAGATGGAAAAGAATAATTTGTATACATCGGCAGTTCTGGTGAGGTCATCAAATGAGATTCAGTATTGCGTCATGTCCTGGCTATGTCTTTAATATTAATATTCTTTCCTACTTCTTCCACTGCTCCTTGTGTGTGAGATGACAGAGAAAGTGTTCTCACTGTCTGAGCTAGAACTTGCAAAGTGTTGTCTGATGGCTTGCTGCCCCCTCTGAAATTCTTCAGACATTTTGTGTTGATAAGTGTTTTCCTTTTCACTCCAGACCATGTTTCAGAGGTGCTGGATATTTATTCATAAGTATTCAGCTCTTCTAACATCTAAGGTACCCAAGTACTTCAGTGGTCATGGAAATAACTTAGCCACCCTCCATGCCACAAGCAGGCATCTAGGCATTAAGCAGCAATGGTGCTTGTGTAAATGATAATAATGTCCTGGCTGCAGCCATCTATGGACCGTAGGATAATCTAAAGAGGTTCAAGCAATCTTCTCCTCTCTGTTTAAAGGTACAATTAAATTGATGGCCAAACAGGTTAAACGACTGACATTTGCATTGTAAAATCTAATGATTCTATAAACGCAGTGCTCTTCTTTCATTCTTTTAATCCCATAACATTCATCTTGGGTGTGATTTCAACAATGTTATCTTTTAACAAGTAGGGATAAAGAAAATATACTTTCTGCTCTCAGCTCTGAAGCAGCAGTCTCAGGAAGCTGTGGGCTTTTTGTTTGCCTGAAATGTGAAATCATGACCTTGGCAGACTTTCCGTGTTTTTACCCTCATTTGGTATGCGAGGCTGGTTCTCATCCTGTAATGTGTCTGCAGATAGAAGCAAGAGAGAGAGAGAGAGGAGAGAGAGAGAGAGAGAGAGACAGACAGAGAGAGAGAGAGAGAGAGAGAGAGAAAGAAATAGAGAAAAAATTGTATGTATCATCAACCCTTCTGTGGTAAACCATATATATGTTGTAACTGGGTTAACTGTCTGGACACGCCCCTCTGCTAACTGCCCCTGTGGCTCTTCCCAAAGAATCCTGTATAAAGGTGATTTCGCCTTGCCCTTCCCCTTCAGTCCAGGGGAAGACACTCAGCATGGAGGTCGTATTGTACAGCGAATAAAAGCCTTTCAGTATCTTACCCAACTTCAGTCTTTTGGAGTTATTGAAGGTGCTTCAATTTTATTCACTGTAAATTTTAATGCATGGAACACTCTGAGACCCGACAAGTTAGACCTTGATCCACAAAGGCCTGAATTTGGAAACGTTTTTGAACTCTGGCTGGCTTGCTTCGAAGCGTACCTAGAGGAGATTAGAGCGACCCACCCTGTAGCGAAGTGCAGAGTTCTACTCTCCAGGGTAAGCCCACGGGTCTATTCGCTGATCAGAGACCAGCCGAGCTATGACGGCGCGATGAGCGCCCTCAAAGGCCAATACCTGCAGCCGATAAACAGCATCTATGCTCGGCATCACTCAGCAACATGGCAACAACGGCCCGGGGAATCAAGTGCTGAGTTCGTCCAGGCCCTACGGACACTCGTGAGAGCCTGCAATTGCCAGGAGCTGACGGCGGCGCAACATGCAGAACTCCTAGTGAGGGACGCCTTTGTAATGAGGACCAGGTCAGTGTATGTATGCCAGCGGCTGTTGGAAAGAGCCGATCTTACCTTAAGTTTGGCGATTGAGCTGGCCAACATGCTGGAGGCTGCTGTGCATAACTCCGAGACTCTCCAGGCACGTGATCCCCCGACGGCTCGTTGGCGCCGCAGACCCCGCAACCCGCCGCCGAATTGACCTCGGCTGCTATGAAGTGCCACTTCTGCGGACTGGAGAAGCACCCCCGGAAATGCTGCCCATCTCGATAAGCTACCTGCTCCAGTTGCGGAAAGAAGGGCCACTTCGCCAAGGTCTGTAAGTCCAAACCACGAGCGGGATCAAGCAAGATGTGGGGGTCACCATCGTGCCTGCTGCCATCTTCCCTGCACACCGCCACCCCGTGAGAGACACGGGGGGTCGCCATCTTCCCTGCACGCCGCCACCACATGCGAGACATGGGGGTGGTCATCTTGGTCGGCGCCCCTTCCCACCGCCTATGACCAACAGGTGCTCACAGGGCACCCCACCGTGCTGGACCAAGACAGCGACTCAACCCTGGCCTCCGTGACCCTCGACCAAAGCTCTTCCCACCAGCTTGCAAGGTCAATGATGGACATCCTGGTGGAGGGGCGCAGGACAAGCTGCCTGTTTGACACAGGCAGCGCGGAGAGTTTTATCCACCCGGACACGGTGCAGCATTGCAGACTCGTGATACGGCCGGTAAGTCAGAGGGTCGCCATGGTTTCCGGGTCACATACAATAGACATCCGGGGGGGTTGTGTAGCAACGCCAGTAGTGCAGGGCACAGAATATCGAGACTTTACGTTACTGGTCATGCCTCAACTGTGTGCCCCTGTGCCATGGGGGCTCGACTTCCAGAGCCACCTGAAAAGCATGACAATGAAGTACGATGGGCCCCTCCCACCAATACTGTCGTAAATCCCCAGTTTTGTAGGGATACGTCACATACCCCGCTACTGACCACACACACACACACCAACCCGCACATCCAACACCATGCCAACTGCCGCACTACCAACGCCACTTGCGGCCTCTCCACCCTCAGGATCTCTCCCCCACCGCTGTTCGCCAACCTGACCCCCGACTGTAAACCTGTGGCAACTAAAAGCAGGAGGTACAGCGCGGGGGACAGAGCTTTCATTAAGTCGGAGGTGCAGCGGCTGCTCAGGGAGGGGGTCATTGAGGTAAGCACAAATCCTTGGAGGGCGCAGGTGGTGGTTGTTCGGAACGGGGAGAAGAATAGGATGGTCATGGACTATAGCCAGACCATCAATAGGTTCACGCAGCTCGACGCGTACCCTCTACCCCGCATCACGGATATGGTCAATAGATAGCACAGTACAAGGTGTACTCGACCATAGACCTAAAATCCGCTTACCATAAGCTCCCCATCCACCGGAGAGACTGCCCTTACACCGCCTTTGAGGTGGACGGCAGGCTTTATCAATTCCTGCGCGTCCCCTTCGGTGTCACGAATGGTGTATCTGTCTTCCAGAGGGCAATGGACCGAATGGTGGACCAGTGCCAACTGAAGGCCACATTCCCATATCTGGATAACATCACCATCTGTGGTCACAACCAGCAGGATCACGACAACAACCTCCAAAAATTTCTCCAAGCGGCCAAATCTTTCAACCTCACCTATATCAAGGACAAGTGTGTATTCGGGACCACCCGACTTGCTATCCTTGGGTGTGTCGTGGAGAGCGGAGTCATTGGCCCTGACCCCGACCGTATGCACCCCCTGTTGGATCTTCCTCTTCCCAACACCCTCAGAGCCCTCAAGAGGTGCCTGGGCTTCTTTTCATATTAAGCCCGATGGGTCTCTAACTATGCAGACAAGGCCCGCCCCCTGGTCATGTCCACCACATTCCCCCTCTCAGCCAAGGCCCGAGCAGCCTTCAGCAGCATTAAAGGGGACATTGCCAAAGCAGCAATGCATGCGGTGGATGAGGCCATTCCCTTCCAAGTGGAGAGTGACACCTCCGACTTTGCACTGGCTGCTACCCTCAACCAGGCAGGAAGACCAGTGGCGTTCTTCTCCCGTACCCTTCAAAGCCCTGAAATTCAGCACTCTGCAGTAAAGAAAGAGGCACAGGCCATAGTGGTAGCTATTAGGCACTGGAGGCACTATCTTGCCGGCAAAAGGTTTACCCTGCAAACTGACCAGCGCTCAGTCGCATTCATGTTTAATAAACAACAGCGGAGCAAAATCAAAAATGATAAAATTCTGAGGTGGAGAATTGAACTCTCCACCTACAACTCTGACATCATGTACAGGCCTGGGAAGCTCAACGAGCCCTCCGATGCCCTATCCTGGGGAACGTGCGCCAGCAGGCAGATCGACTGGCTATACGCCCTACATGTAGATCTTTGCCACCCGGGAGTCACCCGGCTTTTCCACTTCATGAAAGCCTGGAATCTGCCTTACTCCCTTGAGGAGATCAGGATGATGACCAGGGACTGCCAAGTCTGCGCAGAGTGCAAACCGCACTTCTACCGACCCGAAAAGGCACAACTCATCAAGGCCACCCGCCTCTTTGAGCAACTGAGTGTTGACTTTAAGAGCTCCCTTCCCTCCACTGCCTGCAATGTGTACTTTCTTAACGTTATCGACGAGTACTCGTGGTTCCCCTTCGCCATCCCCTGCCCCGACACCACTACCACGTCAGTTATAAAAGCCCTGCACAAGCTCTTCACTCTGTTCGGATACCCATGCTATATCCACAGTGACAGAGGGTCCTCGTTTATGAGTGACGAGCTGCGCCAATACCTACTGGCTAGGGGAATTGCAACTAGTAGGACCACGAGCTGTAATCCCCGGGGGAATGGACAGGTGGAGAAGGAGAATGGCACGGTGTGGAAAGCCACACTCTTAGCCCTCAGGTCAAAGGGACTGCCGGTCTCCCGCTGGCAGGAGGTCCTTCCTGAGGCACTCCACTCCATCCCGCTCCCTGTTATGCACAGCCACCAATGCCACCCCTCATGAGCGACTCTTTTCTTTTCCCAGGAAGTCGACCACTGGGACCACCCTACCAACTTGGCTAATGTCCCCGGAGCCAGTGTTGCTCCGGAAACATGTGAGGAGCAATAAATACTCCCCGATGGTCGAGAGGGTTCACTTACTTCATGCGAACCCCCAGTATGCCTACATTGTTTTACCTGATGGGTGGGAGGACACGGTCTCCATCTGTGACCTGGCACCCGCAGGAGCTCCAGGCCCCTACCCTGAACACTCCATGGTGACTATTGATCCCGTACCCACTGATATATGTACCCATGAGACACCACACACTCCAAGCCCTACACAGACACCACACGACACTCCCATACCAGGCGCGACACACACGCACGAGGGATTACCAACGCCTAACGTGCTGGCACATCAAGTCAGGCCGGAGCCAGCATAACCGCCATCGCCTGTGCAATCACCGCCGGTGCTACGTAGATCACAGCGACGGACTCGACCGCCTGATAGACTTGACCTGTAAATATACTTGTTTTAAATATTGTCAGTCACTTCACCCCGCGGGACTCTTTTTTAAAAACGAGGGGTGAATGTGGTAAACCATATATATGTTGTAACTGGGTTACCTGTCTGGACACCCCCCTCTGCTGACTGCCCCTGTGGCTCCTCCCACAGAGTCCTGTATAAAGGTGATTTCGCCTTGCCCCTCCCCCTCAGTCCAGGGGCTGACAAATTGATGAGTCATGCAGGTCACAAAGGGTTGTCCATCAACATGCTCCATAATTAGGTTTCCTTGTGCTAACTTTAATTCTGCCCCAAAGTCTCAATCTCCTCATGGTTCATTTCCCCCTGCAGTCAGACACTTCTTTCTTTTTTTTTTACCATGAATAGTTTTTCAGGTAGTTACAGCATTCAAGCAGTAAGCAGTTCTTGCTGTCCAATATCCCAATTACACCAGTCTCAAGAGAAGCTGAGAAATAGTGATAAAAAAAATAGATTTTGGGAAGGATTGGTTCATAAGATGGCACTTGTGCTTTACTTCTGCGTTTTTTTTCCACTTGTCTAGGTGAGCATAAGAATATAAGAAGCAGGAACTGGAATGGACTATAGGATGCCTCAAGTCTGGTCTGTCATTCAATTATAGCTCGCTAATCTGATCCTGGCATCAATTTCAAAGTGGATAAAATGAGCTTCTTCATTTACCAAATCTGACTGCACCTCTATAGCTTTATTCAACATATCAGCACTTAATTGGACATTGACACAGGTAAACAGTTTAATACCTTTATGCTGCACTCAAAATCCTCAAGCCTTTTAATGTAAAGTTCCTTCAAAAGTAACATGCCAAGTTAGAGGCACAATTGGGTGCAGTAGGACCAAGAAAAAAAAACCCTTTAGTGTTTCTTTATGAAAGCATTGCTGGTTTAAGTATACCTCCTTAAATATATCCTCGAAGGAGCTGCAGGGCTTATAAGCTTGAGTGAAAGCATGCACCTAATGTAGGCCTCATTTTCTTTTTCTTTTCTGTCCTGAGGCAGTGTCGCTTTTTCTCCTTGCTTTTATTCAGACTCCATTTAGAGGAAATTAGAGAATGCTGATAGGGATTCACTGGCAGGGCATGGTACTGTCAGTTGGAAATAAAATGACTGAGGCGAACGGTGCTTCGAAGCAGCCTGTGAAAATGCACCTGTGCCGCAAAGCACAAAATGTATCTGTGAACCACATCAATACCTGCGGAGACATTCAGCAGAGTGTAAAACACCACGTTCAGTGGTCACTTCAACATTGATCTGCTGATCCCTGCCCTTCTGCCCATTGTAAACAAGATGAATCTGGTAAGGTATCACAGTACTTTATGTCCAATATCATCCTCTCATTCTGTCATTTACTTGAATCTGTCTGCTTGGTCTGATGGCTTCACCCAGTCACCTGCTGGTTTGCAGTGTTTTCAATGAAAGACACAGACTTTTGGAAGTTCCAACTTTTACACTGAATTCCAAACAGCCATTACACGCTTCACAAATCATAACATTCAAACTTAATTTCAACTGAATATGCTGTAGATGTATAATATAAATGAGAACTTTTTCTTTCAAAAGTTGCTAAGAAATAGGATGTTTTAATAAATCTGAAAGAAAAGGGCATAATATTTCTGCTATGTAAGTAAGAGTTGCATGTGTTTATTGATAATTTTTAGTGCTACTTCTCTTGCAAGAGCAATGTGAGCATTTCAGTATCTACTCTATTAAAACTTTATAAGGGAGCTCTCCTTAGTGTGTTGATAACATAAAGAGATGGTAGGGGTTTCCAAGAAGGCTCAGGATAGTAATTGGGTCTGATGCATGACACGCTAAAAAGACAAAGAATCATATGATATGGAAGCAGGCCCTGCTGGACAAGATACACACCTAAGGTAGACCTGTAAGTCCATATATCTCTAAACTTTTACTCTCCATGTACCTGTCTTTTCAATGTTCAGTACTATCATCCAGGGATTTAAGGGAAGTAAAGGAGGGAATAATTGAAAGTGCTATTGGAGAAGATACTGAAGCAAACCTGTTATGTTTCTTGGCCTTGTGATCCAGAAGGCTTGAGCTAATGAGCTAGTAAAATCCCATCATCACAGCTGGAGAGTATAATTTCAGTAAATTAAATAAATCTAAAATTAAAACACTGGGATCAGGATAATAGACATTATTATTGTAAAAACCCATCTGGTTACTGAAATCCAGTAGAGAAGAAAATGCATTATTTTGGCATGGTCTGTTCTACTTGTGGCTTGACATGCATAGCAATGTGTTTAACACTTAACTGTCCCCTGAAATAGCTGAATAAACAATTCCCTTCTAGAGCAGTAAGAATTAGGCGATGAATATTGCTTTGTTAGTAACCCTTGTGCTGTTAAAATGAATAAAAAGTCTAATTTTGGAAGGTGTAGTACTATGCAGAGAAGAAGATTGAGCTGAAGAACAGTGTTAGAGGATGTGAAAAACACATTCTTCTGCTCAGGTCACTGACTATTTTTCAACGCTGCTGTGGGCATCACTGAGCCATGGCTGAAAGAAAAGCATAGTTGGGAGCTTAACATCCAAGGTTAAGGGTTGTCAGAGTTTACAGTGGGACATGGATAGGATGCAGAACTGGGCTGAGAAGTGGCAGATGGACTTCGATCCATAAGTGTGAAGTGGTTCATTCTGGTAGGTTTAATTTGAAGACAGAATATAATATATAATGGTAAGACTCTTGGCAGTGTGGAGGATTTGAGAGATGTTGGGATCCATGTCCATAGGACACTCAAAGCTATTGTGCAGGTAGACAGTGTTGTTAAGAAGGCGTATGGTGTGTTGGCATTCATTAACTGTGGGATTGAGTTCAAGAGCCATGAGGTAATGTTACAGCTATACAAGACCTTGGTCAAACCCCATTTGGAATACTGTGCTCAGCTCTGGTCACCTCACTACAGGAAGGATGTGGATACTATAGAGTGCAGAGGAGATTTACAAAGATGTTGCCTAGATTGGAGAGTGTAACTTATGAGAATAGGCTGAGTGAACTTGACGTTTTCTCCTTGGAGCGACAGAGGATGAAAGGTGACCTGATAGAGTTGTATAAGATGCTGAGAGACATTGACCATGTGGATAGCCAGAGGCTTTTTCCCAGGGTTGAAATGGCTAACATGAGGGGCTCTATTTTTAAGGTGCAAGGTACAAGGGGGATGTCAGGGGTAAGTTTTACACACAGAGTGCTGTGGAATGTTGTAACATCGGAAAAGTGAGCTGATGGTCTCCTGCTCTTGTTGTTGCAAGACCGATCTCTCTTCCTTGCTGATGAGAGAGAGCCTATCTGAGAGAGTGAGGTGCTGGGTTATGGATTGTAGTTTTTGATGGATTCTAGTTTAAAGTCTCTTTGGGGGTTTTGCTCTTGCTTACATGGTGGGTATGCTGGTGAATGTGAGGGGTTGGGGAAAGGGGAAAGGTGATGTTTCTGCTGCTGTTTTGAGTGTGGGTGGGGAAAGGGGCTTTGCGGTTCCAATGTTTCTGTCATTCATTTGGGATTGAATCAAAATCAGCTTTAATATCACTGGCATATGTTGTGAAATTTGTTACTAGTGGCAACAGTACAATGCGATACATGATCAATATAGAAAAAAATAAATAAGCAAATTACAGTGAGTATATACAGTGCCTATAAAAAGTATTTACCCCCCTTCCCCCCTGAACATTTTCATGTTTTATTGTTTTACAACATTGAATTACAGTGGATTTAATTTGGCTTTTCTGACACTGAAAAGCAGGAAGTCTCTTTCATGTTAAAGTGAAAACAAATCTCGACAGTGATCTAAAATAATTACAAATATAAATCATCATTGGTGCAGCCCATTGGTTTTAGAACCCATATAATTAGTTAAATGGAGATCACCTGCGTACAGTGGGTGAGAGAGCACAAGTCCGGGTATTTTTAGCATTTTTAAGGGGTACAGGGGTTTTTTATAGAATATGACGAATAAACAGGAATAGGATACTAGGATGGTCAAAGATGGGAGGGTGAAGTGTAGGTTTGTGTGTGTGTGTGTGTGTGTGTGTGAGATTGGGTGAAGGGATTTAGAATGTATGTCTAGTGCACATTCTGGAACAGAGGGTGGCGGTAATGCACCATTAAGCTGGATGCCAACCGCCGTAAAACAAGATACAGACAGACAGACAGACCTGCGTACAGTCAAGGAGTTTCAATTGATTGTGGTGAAAATATACCTGTATCTGGAAGTTCCAACTGCTGGTGAGTCAATATCCTGACAGAAACTACACTAGAAGACAAAAGAACACTCCAAGCAACTCTGCAAAAAGGATATTGAAAAGGACAAGTTAGGAGATGGATACAAGAATATTTCCATGTCACTGTATATCCCTTGGAGAACAGTTAAGTTGATCATCAAGAAATGGAAAGAATATGGCACAGTTGTAAATCTGCCTAGAGCAGGCTATCCTCAAAAACTGAGTGACCGTGCAAGAAGGGGACGAGTGAGGGAGCCCACCAAGAGACCTATGACAACTCTGGAGGAGTTAGAAGCTTCAGTGGCTGAGATGGGCAAGACTGTGCATACAACAAAAATGATGATCCTCAGCTAGAGTTTGCCAGAAGGCATGTGGGAGACTCTGAAGTCAGCTGGAAGAAGGTTTTATGCTCTGATGAAGCCAGAATTGAGCTTTTTGGCCATCAGACTAAGCACTATCAAAGTTGCTGGTGAACGCAGCAGGCCAGGCAGCATCTCTAGGAAGAGGTGCAGTCGACGTTTCAGGCTGAAACACTTCGTCAGGACTAACTGAGGGAAGAGTGAGTAAGAGATTTGAAAGTTGGAGGGGGAGGGGAGATCCAAAATGATAGAAGAAGACAGGAGGGGGAGGGATGGAGCCAAGAGCTGTAGACTAAACACTATGTTAGGTGTACGCCAAACACACCATCCTACCGTGAAGTGTGGTGGTTGCTGCCTTATGCTGTGGGGGTGCTTCACCCTGGTGAGCTTGAATAAGCATCACTTCAGAATGTAATATTGAAACAGTGATCTGTTCATCTCCTGTCTTGCTATAGAAGGGGTGACACCTCTCCCTCCCTTGTTAGTGAGAGAGAAAGCCTGTAGCATGCCAGACTGTTAGGTTAACAGTCGTATTCCTCTCCCTTTAGAGGCTTGGCGGGTGGTGGGCACTGGAACAAGTGGGAGGGGGCAGATGGAAGAGGGTTGTTGCCTTGCTGCTGCTTGTGGGCGGGAGAGGGTGGGAGGGCTTTGTGGTTTTAATATTTGTCTGTCATTCATTCTTCGAGTTTTTGCTTCTGTTTCATGGATGTCTGTGAAGAGCACGAGTTTCAGGTTGTATGCTGTACACATTCTCTGATATTAAATGACAGCACTGAACAGAATACTGTGCTGCTGCAGCTGAGAATCTGGGAGTTCTTGCTGAGCTTATTGTTATGTTTTGAAATTCCAGAAACTACCCAGAAGAAAAACACAAGAGCAGGGATATTTGTCTACTTAGTTTTTCTTTACTTTTTTCTTTAGTGAAATGCTCACATATGACGTGGATGCATAATGACATATGCCATTCATGTACTACTTAAAAATAACCCATAATGTATTATATAAACAAAGCTTAATCAAACAACATGTTTACATCATTATTCAAATATTACTGAATTATTAAATACACTGCACTTATCCTCTACCTATTACTCCACAATGTTTTGACCAGCCATTTGATCGTAGAAGGAAAAAAAATCATCTCACGCATTTAATTGTCACACACTGCCATTAAGAATCATGTTCTCAGCTGGATTGTCTCCTTAGTCAGAGAGCTGCCTGTACCAAGCATGACTGTGCATCACAAAATTGTATATCAGCTCCTTCAGGCATATAGCATACCCTTGATTAATATTAGAGCACAATGCATTTTAGCACATGCACTGTATTAGTTAATTGGATGAAAACCTCACAGTTTTGATGGTTTGCCCATTGCTCCAACTATGCACCCACAAGGACACAGTGAGGACATTGTTATGTTATTACTTAACATGACAGTTAGCCAATGAGAGCTGCTGTACTATAAGAGGCATAGTATTAATCCAACAGTGCAAAGGAACATAGATCATAGACAGCAGAAAAGATTCACTAAGATGCTGCCTGAAGTATATTTAGGTGAAAAGGCTGAATTTATTCTCACAGGACTTTTGAGGCTGTGGGTGACCTGACAGAGGTTTACAAAATTATGGGGGGCATAGTTAAGATATACGGTGAGAATCTTGTTATTTACCCCCTATGTATTAGGTGTTTAGAACTAGAGGTCACAGTTTTAAAGTGATAAAGGAGAAAGTGGATGAAGGCAAGGCAGATGTCAACATGGACTTTAGTAAGGCATTTGACAAGGTCCTACATGGGAGATTGGACAAGAAGGTTCAGTTGGTTTGCATTCAAAATGAGGTAGTAAATTGGATTAGACATTGGCTTGTGGGAGAAGCCAGAGACTGGTGGCAGAGGGTTGCCTCTCTGACTGGTGATCCGTGACTAGTGTTGTGCCGCAGGGATCGGTGCTGGGTCAGTTGTTGCTTGTCACCTGTATCAATGAGTTGGATGACAATGTGGTTAACTAGATCAGAAAATTTGCAGATAACACCAAGCCTGGGGGTGCAGTGGACTATGAGGAAGGCTATCATGGCTTGCAGCGGGATTTGCATCAGCTGGAAAAAATGGGCTGAAAAATGGCAAATGGAATTTAATGCAAACAAGTTCGAGGTTTTGCACTTCAGTAGGACCAACCAGGGGAGGTCTTACACAGTGAATGGTAGTTCACTGAGGTGTGTGATAGAATAAAAGCATCTGGGAATACAGGTACATAATTCATTGAAAGTGGTGTCACAGGTAGAAAGCTTCGTATAGGAGATGGGATGTTATGTTGAAGTTGTACAAGATGTTGGTGAGGCCCAATTTGGAGTATTATGTGCAGTTTTGGTCACCTACTTTCAGGGAAGATGTAAACAAGGTTGAAAGCGTGCAGAGAAAATCTACAAAGATGCTGCTGGGTCTGAGGGGAAAATTGAATAGCTTAGGATTCCAGGTGTCTCAAACGACAATGGGTGATGATTAGCCTGGGCGGATGGTACGTAGATCCTGAGATGTCTGTCATCAAGATCCCCCTCTCGGCCTCACTAGTACAGTCCAAAGGAAAGCCTCTGCAGCAATATGTATGGCACCAGCTTGGCTGCAGGAGCTGCCGGAAGGATGTTCAATGATGTTCAAATGCCTTAGGGGCTCCACTCCTGATTTGCTGCCAGAGTTTATGCTCATCACCTTTGTCTCTCCTGAAGGTGCCTGCAAGGCAGTGGGGCTATTTAAATGGTTCCTGCATGGACTAGCTGGGCCACAGGACCTGTTTCATTTCTCTACCATACTTCTCTATGACTCTATCACTCAAATTTAAAGAAGATTCAAGAGGTAAGGTTTTCACTCAGAAGATCGTGATTATTTGTAACTAGCTGCATCTAAAATGCTTTTATAAAAAGAGGAATGTGGGATCAACATATGTGTCTCAAATAATTGGATGAAGAAAAAAAATAAATTGTTGGAATACATCAGATGTCAGGGGTTGGGAAGATGTTGGGGTTGATTATTAAAGATGAAGTCGCAGGGTGTTTGGAGGCACGTGATAAAATAGGCCATAGTCAGCATGGTTTCCTCAAGGGAAAATCTTGCCTGACAAATCTGTTGGAATTCTTTGAAGAAATAACAAGCAGGACAGACAAAAGAGAATTAGTTGATGTTGTGTACTTGGATTTTCAGAAGGCCTTTGATGAGGAGCGACACATGACAGTGTTTAACAAGCTACAAGCCCAGGGAATTACAGGACAGATTCTAGCATGGATAAAGCAGTGGCTGATTGGCAGGAGGCAAAGAGTAGGAATAAAGGGAGCCTTTTCTGGTTGGCTGCTGGTGACTAGTGGTGTTCCACATAGTCTGAATTGGGACCGGTTCCTTTTACATTATATGTCAATGATTTGGATGATGAAATTAATGGCTTTGTTGCAAAGTTTGCAGATGATATGGAGATATGTGGAGGGGCAGGTAGATTTTAGGAAGTAGAGAGAATACAGAAGGACTTAAACAGATTAGGAGAATGGGCAAAGAAGTGGCAGATGGAATACAGTCTTGGAAATTGTATGGTCACGCACTTCGGTAGTAGAAATGAAAGGGTGGTCAATTTTCTAAATGGAGAAAGAATCCAAAAAATACTGTGGTGCAAAGGGACTTGGGAGTTATTGTGCAGCATTCCCTAAAGGTTAACTTCCAGGTTGAGTATATGGTGAGGAAGGCAAATGCAATGTTAGCATTCATTTCAAGAGGACTAGAATATAAAAGCAAGGATGTAATGTTGACACTTTATAAAGCACTGCTGAGGCCTCACTTGAAGTATTATGAGCAGTTTTGGGCTCCTTATCATAGATGGATGTGATGAAGCTCGAGACGGTTCAAAAGAGATTCACAAAAATGATTCCATTATTGAATGGCTTGTCATGTGAAAAGTATTGGATGCTCTGGGCCTGTATTCACTGGAATTCAGAAGAATAAGGAATTACCTCATTGAAACCTATTAAATGCTGAAAGGCCTTAATTGTGGAGAGGATGGTTCGTATGGTTGGAGAGTCTAAGACAGTGGTCCCCAACCTCCGGGCCGTGGACCGATACATTGCCGTGAAGCATGCAGGGGTGCAACGGTGGCTGGAATGCACCCAGCACGTCTTTAAGAAAAAAGCCTAAGGATGGCAAACCTCCGGTTAGACCGAAAGGTACTGATTTCCCTCCGACTGAACCACCGGTGACTTTGAAAGCTATATCGGAGCTAATTCAAAGGGAAATTTCAACCTCTGTTACGGAGCTGATTCGTGCGGAAATTTCAACTAGTTTCCAGAAAGTTGCCGATTCAATCGAGAAGATACAGATATCTATTACGGAACATCAGTCGGCTACATCTGATCTTCAAAAATCCACTCAACAAAGTGAGCTCAAGATGGAGAAAATCGAAGAAACAATTAATGTAATGAAGAAGAAACTCGACTTTCTGACCTTTAAAAACTCTGACTTAGAATCTAGAATGCGACGGCAGAATCTTCGAATCATTGGGGTGCGTGAAGCTGTTGAATCCGATAACCCTATGAAGTATTTTTCTCAACTTTTAAAAGATGCATTTCCTACTGTATTTCCTGACCAACCACCGTTATTGGATCGTGTTCACAGAGTTCCATCATACTCGCCTAGGTCAGATAAACCTAGACATGTCATTTTACGTTTTCATTACTTTCAAGACAAGGAGAAACTGTTTCGATTCGTTCGATCTAAAGGTTTCATTGATTTTTTGGATCTTAAGTTCCGATTTGTGGAGGATTTCAGTAAACCAATCCGGGACCAACGGGTTCGTTACAGATCTGTGATGTCGGAACTCTACAAGATGGATTTAAAACCAGCGCTGCTTTACCCTGCACGTTTAAGGATTCGTACGCTGGATGGAGCCCTCCATTTTTTTGAATCTCCATCGGATGCCCAGAGCTATCTGGATCAATTTTCACCTTCAATATCTTAATCGTAATATTTTAACTATCTCCGTTGATCGGAGGCTGTGAATTTGTCGGTCTTAATTTTTTTTTGCCCTATTTGGGCAGAAAAGTTTATTTTTGATTACTTAATATGGTTGCTAAACTTTCTTTTTAACTGCGTCATTTCTTTCTTTTTCCCAGGGGATTCTGGGTAGTTACTTCCTCATCGTCATTTTACGTATTTCCTTTGTGGCCTTAAATTTTGTAGTTTTTTTTTAAATCTATTTTGTTTTGTAGGTTTTTATAACTAGTTTATGTTAATAATCTCATTTTTTATTGTTGTTTTGTTTACTCATGGGTCTGGGGTTTATTGTAGTTTTTTTTATATTTTCTGGCTTTTATTCTGTTATGTGTTTATTTTAATTGAGTTATCTTTTTTTATTCTTTTACTGTTTTATAATCAGCTGATCTTTTTTATATTTACACTTTTTTTTAGGGAGCGTATACCAGAAGTCATGGGGGTAGTTTTAGTGCTTGCTTCTTTTGGGCTGGTCTGCGTTAGATTTAGCCTTGGAGTCATGGGGTGAGGGGTGGTGGGAGGGGCTTCACGTTTTAGTTTCTTTCTTCTTGGGCTATATACATTATTGAAGTATTGGTTGCGTTCTTCTTCCCGGTATCTCTTGTATGTTCTGTTCCCTTTCCGGGTTCGTGGGTCGAGCCTATCGTCAATCCTCCTTGTTGCGGGTTGACTTTAGGGTTTATGGAGTCTATTATTAATTTTGTCTCCTGGAATACTAATGGTCTTAATCATCCTATTAAAAGGAAAAAGGTTTTTAAAGTGTTCCTGAGACTTAAAGCACAAATTTTATTTTTACAAGAGACCCATGTGCGGAGGGGGGACAGATTACGTTTTTTCAAATTCTGGAAGGAACAACAGTTTCATTCGAACTCCAATGCTAAGATTCGAGGCATCTCTATTTTTATAGACTCCTCAGTTACTTTTATACAACATGATATTATTTCTGATCCGAATGGTAGATTTCTATTGGTTAGTGGTTTACCATTTAATAAAAAAGTAGTTTTGGTTAATGTTTATGCTCCTAATATGGACTGTCCGGAATTTTATAAATCATTATTTAATCAGTTTCCGAATTTGAATGAGTTTTCATTGATCTGGGGCGGAGATCTTAATACCTGTTTGTCTCCATCTTTGGACCGTTCGGCTCCTCTACGGACCTTACCTAATAAATCTGCAACTTTGATTAATTCATTCCTTTCTGATTCTGGGTCGACGGACATTTGGCATTTTTTGCATCCTCAGGAAAAAGATTTTTCTTTTTTTTCACATGTTCATCATTCCTATTCAAGAATTGATTATTTCTTTATTGATTCTCGTCTTATTTCCTCAGTGATTAAATGTGATTATGACTCTAGAACCTTTTCGGATCATGCTCCACTTAAGCTTTCTATTAAAATTCTGGCCAATATACAAAATAATAGATAATGGCATTTTAATTCGCTGTTGCTTCAGGACTCGGACTTTGTTAACTTTATGAATGAACAGATTGATCTATTTTTTTACAATTAACTATACAGAGGATATTTCTGTCAACATTCTTTGGGACACTTTTAAAGCTTATATTTGTGGTCAGATTATCTCGTATTCTGCTGCTTTGAGGAAGAAGCTGAAGCAGGAGGAGTTGGTAATTGTGGACAAGATTAAGGAAATTGATAAGAAATATGTTTTAGCTCCTTCTGAGGAGTTATATAAACAAAGAACTGAACTTCAAATGGAACACAGTTTATTACTCTCATCCTCGATTGTAAACCAATTAAAGAAAACAAGAAGTGAATTTTATGTACACAGTGACAAAATTGGCAAACTGTTGGCTAATCAATTGAAGTCTAATTATGCTAAATCTCAAATTAATCAGATTTATAACCAAAATGATCGACTGATACTTGATCATGTGGGGATTAATCAAACCTTCTGTGATTTTTACTCTTCCTTATATCAATCAGAGTCTCCTCGAGATTCTAAATATATGAATGATTTTTTAGATAATTTAGACTTCCCTGAGATTTCACAGGATATGTCTTCTATGTTAGATACTTCCATTACCATGGATGAGATTAAGAATGTTATTTTCTCTATGAATTTGGGGAAAGCTCCTGGCCCTGATGGGTTTACCGTAGAATTTTATAAATGTTTTGCTCCTTCGTTAATTCCTTGGCTCTGTAGGGTTTTTGAGGCTTCATTAAAACTTGGTAAACTTCCTGAATCTTTCAATAGAGTGTCAATTTCTCTAATATTAAAGAAGGATAAAGATCCTGCTCAATGTGCATCTTATAGACCAATATCTTTATTAAATGTTGATTCTAAAGCTTTTTCTAAGTTATTAGCAAATAGATTAGAAAAAGTACTTCCTTCTATTATTTCGGAAGACCAAACGGGTTTTATTAAAGGTCGTTACTCTTTTTATAATATTCGCACACTGTTAAATATCGTTTATACTCCCTCACAAAATGTTCCTGAGTGTGTTATCTCTTTAGATGCTGAGAAAGCTTTTGATAGAGTAGAATGGCCTTATTTATTTAAGGTGCTTGAAATGTTTAATTTTAGCTCGAAATTTATATCCTGGATTAAACTGTTATATCATTCTCCTGTGGCCTCGGTCCGTACTAACTCTTTAAATTCACCTTTTTTCCCTCTTTTTCGAGGTACTCGACAAGGTTGTCCTCTTAGTCCCTTATTACTTGATATTGCATTAGAACCTCTTGCAATTGCCACTCGAGAATCTCCAAATATTACTGGGATAACTCGGGGCTTAAAGTCCCATAAAATATCACTCTATGCTGATGATTTACTTTTATATATTTCTAATCCTCAAAAATCCATCCCGGCTGTTTTAGAACTATTAGCACAATTTGGTCTTTTTTCAGGTTATAAATTAAATCTTAGTAAGAGTGAACTCTTTCCGATTAATAAACAACTTCCCTTATATTATAAATTTCCATTTAAATTGATTAATAATTATTTTTCATATCTTGGGATTAAAATTACTTGTAAATACAAAGATTTACTTAAGACTAACTTTTTACCATTAATAGACCATATTATTCAACTTTCATCTAAATGGTTTCCTTTATATTTAACATTGATTGGTCGTATTAATGCAGTTAAGATGTTTTTTTTGCCAAAATTTTTATATATATTTCAGGCATTACCAATCTTAGTTCCAAAATCTTTTTTTGACAAAGTTGACTCTATAATTTCTTCATTTATTTGGCAGAATAAAAACCCGAGACTGGGTAAAATGCATTTACAGAAAGCTAAGAGAGATGGAGGCTTAGCATTACCTAACTTTAGATTTTATTATTGGGCAATTAATATTCGACATATGAAATTCTGGTTACTTGACCAGGATATACTATCCATTTCTAAATGGGTAGCATTGGAATTACAATCTGTTCAGGGTTTTACACTTGGCTCTATTTTAGGTTCCTCTCTTCCTTTTGATTTGAAACGCCTTAAACAGGTGTCTAACCCGATAGTTAAATATACCTTACGTATTTGGTTTCAATTCAGAAAATTTTTTGATCGTAATCAATTTGGGTTAGCGATCCCTATTTTAGGTAACATATTTTTTCCTCCCTCTTTTACGGATCGTGCTTTTCAAATTTGGAAGACTAAGGGTATTTCACGGTTTTTGGATTTATTTTTAGATGGTTCCCTTATGTCTTTTGAACAATTATCTAATAAATATAACTTATCAAGAATACATTTTTTTAGATATCTACAAGTTAGAAATTTCCTAAGTACTATACTTTCTTCCTTTCCAATGCTTCCTCCTACATACATTTTAGATACTATAATTAACCTTAATCCATGTCAGAAAGGTGCATCGGCTATGATTTATAATATTATTATGAAACTTAGGAAAGCTCCATTTGATAAGATTAGGGTAGATTGGGAACAGGAATTGGGGTTTACCATTTCTGTGGATGACTGGGGGCAGATTTTACAATTAGTCAATACTTCCTCTATCTGTGCTAAACATTCCCTAATTCAATTTAAAGTTGTTCATAGAGCACATATGTCCAAAGATAAGTTAGCGCGCTTTTATTCTCATATTAATCCTTTTTGTGATAGATGTCCGGGGCAGATAGCCTCTTTAACTCATATGTTTTGGTCTTGCCCTACTTTGGAAACTTTTTGGAGAGACATTTTTAATATTATCTCCAAGGTATTGAATATAGATATCTCTCCTCACCCTATTACTGCTATCTTTGGACTACCTAAAATTTCCAGTAATCTTTCCCCTTCAGCCCGTAGAATGATTGCATTTCTTACTTTAATGGTGAAAAGATGTATCTTACAACATTGGAAAGAGCTTAATGCTCCAACTACCTTTTTTTGGTTTTCTCAGACGATATTATGCTTGAATTTGGAGAAAATTAGAAGCAATCTTTATGACTCCTCATTTAAATTTGAACAGACTTGGAGATCTTTTATTCAATATTTTTATTTAATGTAATATAGACCCTTCTTGTTTTTTTTTTACTTTTTTTAATGGAGGTCGGGATTGAGGACATGATTTTAAGTTTAACTCTGTTTGGTTTCAAGTTAGCCCATTGCTTTGCTTTGCTTTTAGTTAGTTGCACGGTGGCTTTTTTGGGGTTTTTTTTTCCTTTTCTCTATTGATATATATATAAAAATTAGTATACTATTATGTTACCTTGGTATGTTATGTTTAAATTACATTGTTTGTAGTATTTTTTGTATTAATATCTTCTGTAATTTTATTATATTCTAACAGTGTATTAGTGTCTATATGGCTTACCTTTTTGTATACTTATTCAATAAAAAGATTTAAAAAGAAAGAAAGAAAAAAGCCAAAGTAAACAAGCTAATTAATTAAGTGCTGCCCGGCACGTAAATGTCGGCTCAGATCAGTACCCTCTGTCTAAGACCTGAGGACATAGCCTCAGAATAAAGGGATATCCTTTTAGAATGGAGTTGAGGAAGATTTTTTTTTAGCCAGAGAGTGGTGAATCAGTGGAATTCTTTACCACTGGCAGCTGTGGAGGCTAAGTCTTTATGCATATTTAAGGCAGGGGTTTATAGATTCTTGATTGGTCAGGGTATGAAGGGATATGGGGGGAAGGCAGGGTATTGGGGCTGAAAGGAAAACTGAATCAGCCATGATGAAATGTCAGAGAAGACTTGATGGGTAAAATGGCCTAATTCTGTGCCT
This sequence comes from Mobula hypostoma, assembly GCF_963921235.1. Taxonomy (NCBI): domain Eukaryota; kingdom Metazoa; phylum Chordata; class Chondrichthyes; order Myliobatiformes; family Myliobatidae; genus Mobula; species Mobula hypostoma. The sequence continues at coordinate 61,979,114 of NC_086097.1, read as the reverse complement.
ATATCTTATGATCTTATACAGTAGAAATAATTTTTAGGCTTAGGAGAAGCTTAATGATCAACATTATTGCTTTACACTGCTCTATTTATATTGAAGTTTTGGTACAAAATGTTTTTATTGATCATGGCTCATTGCTAACAGTCATAACAGTTCCTTTCAATCTTGTCACCACAATATCTCTCAATCACGTCAATCATTCTCATTTGTGTTAATCTGTTTTCCTCAGGGTGTCATTGCTTGGATGTTGTGAAAACCTCTCACAAATCATGCTGGTGGGAAATTTGATTAGCATAATGAGTCAGTACACTTTCATTTTTGTGACTAAGGCAAACTCTAACGACACTGCAGGGAGAAAAGCCACTTCGTTAGTTTTCTGTTGGAACTCCATCCGAATGGGTTTAGGGCCTTCAGGTAAAGTTCAGTTAATATCTCTCAGTCCCTAAAATGCAAATCAGTGATCTCAAAAATGCCCATGGCAAATGGACCAGGGCTTCACTGACAGCATAGTGGTACGTTGTACTTTCTCCCTGTGACCACAGGGACCTCCACCTGTTTCCCACCCTCATTTCCCCAGGGACACATTGGATGGTTAATTGGTTTTGGTGGAATTAATTGAATGAAGAATCAAAGGGAAGTTGATGCATCTGTAAAGGAGAGATAAAGTTGCAGAGCTGCAGAGAAATAAAGAGAGGGGGATTGGAACTAGAAGCCAGCATTAGCATAATGGCTAAATGGTATGATGTGAGGATCTTGCAAGCCACTAAAAGTAAAAGTGAAAATTATATTTTGCAGATGACACAAAGGTTGGTGGTGTTGTAGGTAGTACAGAGGATTGTCAAAGATTGCAGAGAGACTTTAATAGGATGCAGAAGTGGGCTGAGAAATGGCAGATGGAGTTCAACCCGGAGAAGTGTGAGGTGGTACACTTTGGAAGGACAAACTCCAAGGCAGAGTACAAAGTAAATGGCAGGGTACTTGGTAGTGTGGAGGAGCAGAGGGATCTGGGGGTACATGTCCACAGATCCCTGAAAGTTGCCTCAAAGGTGGATAGGGTAGTTAAGAAAGCTTATGGGGTGTTAGCTTTCATAAGTTGAGGGATAGCGTTTAAGAGTCGCGATGTAATGATGCAGCTCTATAAAACTCTGGTTAGGCCACAGTTCCTGTCGCCTCACTATAGGAAGGATGTGGAAGCATTGGAAAGGGTACAGAGGAGATTTACCAGGATGCTGCCTGGTTTAGAGAGTATGCATTATGATCAGTGATTAAGGGAGCTAGGGCTTTACTCTTTGGAGAGAAGGAGGATGAGAGGAGACATGATAGAGGTGTACAAGATAATAAGAGGAATAGATAGAGTGGATAGCCAGCGCCTCTTCCCCAGGACACCACTGCTCAATACAAGAGGACACAGCTTTAAGGTAAGGGGTGGGAAGTTCAAGGGAGATATTAGAGGAAGGTTTTTTACTCAGAGAGTGGTTTGTGCGTGGAATGCACTACCTGAGTTAGTGGTGGAGGCAGATACACTCGTGAAGTTTAAGAGACTACTAGACAGGTATATGGAGGAATCGAAGGTGGGGGCTTATATGGGAGGCAGGGTTTGAGGGTCGGCACAGCATTGTGGGCCGAAGGGCCTGTACTGTGCTGTACTATTCTATGTTCTATGTTTATATATCTTGGAATCCTGCAAGATACGTACAGGTCTTAATTGCAAATATAACACTGTCATTGCTGGGAAGATTTAGGAGGAATGTATGTGGTGTGAGGCAATTCATGCCAGACTTCATCTGGGAGCAACTTGTCACTATACGTTTAGCAACATAATGCTCTTCTGTGAACTTCATCATTGATATCAATGGGAATATATTACAATGGGCAAAGCAGGACAGAATGTGTAAGGTTGGTAAGGAAGAAAGAGTAGTGGTAGAAGATGAGCTAGGGTGGCTGAGATGTCCATGAATACTTGCACTGAACTTTCCAGACAATGTAAAAAGAGACAAGCAAAGGAGCAGTGGCCTTATCCAGCGGAGAGCAACGCGTGGTAGAGTAACGCAAGATCAGTAGTGTGATTAGCATTGCAGAGTGAAGGTATGGATTAGTTTTGCGGGTAAGTGTGATACTTTAGAGCGGAGAAGTGGAAGATGGCACTAATTGAAACAGCTTTGCTGCCATAAAGCAGACAGCACAGATACCGACTCTTTGGCTTAACAAGTCCATGCTAACCATATTGTCTATGCAGCTGGTCCCAATTTCCTTCACTCAGTCCATATCCATTCAGGCTTCCCCACTCCATGTACCTATCCAAGTACCTCTTAAATGATCTATTATACCTACCTCAACCACTTCATTTCATTTCATATACTCACATCCTCTGGATGAAAACGTGGACCCAGAGGTCCTTTTTAAAAAATCGCAGAGGCCCTTGCAGAGATAGTTGCTTTATTGTTATCTACTTGCAAAGTTCACAAAGGCTTGAAGGTGGCTAAAGTTGTTCTGTAATTTAACAAGGGCACCAGAAACAATGTCAGACTGACATTAGTGTTAGAGAAGCTACTGGAGGGAATTCAGAAGGACGGGAACAATAAGCATTTGGATAGACAGAGTCTGATTTAAATGTTCTTCCCTTTCACCCTAAATTTATGACCCTAGCTTCAGATTCCCCTACCCTGGAGTAAAGAATGTAATTAACGTCCTTATCTAGGCTGGCCAACTCCAAGTTCTGGCAGAATCCTTTTAGATATTTTCTGCACTCTTTCCAGTTCAACCACACAGTATCTCTCCTGTAGCAGGGTGACCAAAAGTATATGGAATACTCCAAATGAAGCGTCACCAACAATTTATAAAACTGCAACACCATGTCCTAACTCATACTCAATGCCCTGACTGAAGAAGCCCAGTGTGCACAATAACAAAACAAATAAAAAAGAGTCTCACCACCGCTCACCAGTGTCCACTCTGAGAAACAAACTTCAATGGCTGCCCTCTGCTTGCTATCTCTGATCAAATTTTGAATCCACTAAACTAGCTCTCCTTGAATACCATCGGACCGAACCCTCCAGACATTCCTGCCATGTGGAACATTGTCAAAGGCCTTACTAACATCCAAGTAGATAACTGTCCTTCCCCCATCTACCCCTTTAGATACTACTTCAACTGAATCCAAAAGATTCATCAAGCATGATTTTTCCATGCACGAAGCCAGGCTGATTCCTCCTAATCAGACTCTGTCTATCCAAATGCTTATTGTTCCCGTCCTTCTGAATTCCCTCCAGTAGCTTGTCTAACACTAATGTCAGTCTGACATTGTTTTTGCTGCCCTTGTTAAATTACAGAACAACTTTAGCCACCTTCAAGCCTTTGTGAACTTTGCAAGTAGATAACAATAAAGCAACTATCTCTGCAAGGGCCTCTGCAATTTTTTTTCCAGCCTCCCACGAAGTTCATGTATATATTCATTCAGGTTGTGAGGATTTATCAATTTTTATGCACTACTAGGTTGCAAATACCTCCTCCTTACTAGTACAAATACCCTCCAAAAGTTCTCCACTTGTATCCTTTTTCTCTTGAACAACTTTGATTTTCTCTTTGGTAAACACCAAGGGGAAAATATCATTTAAAAATCCCACTCATTTGCTTTGGCTCAAGACATAGGCAGCCTAACTGATCTCTAACCTTCCCCTTCTTGTGCATTTGTTCTATCTATATGGCCTCACAGGATGATATTCCAAGAATGTTAACTCTAAGCACTGCTCTTGTCAAAAAGGCAAAATTTTTTCCTTGCTTACCTGTACCTCTATCACTTGTGCGGCATTTGTATCCCGGAACTCTATGCTGCCAATCTCAGCCATGCGTCTGTTACAGCTAACATCCCAGTCAGCAGAGCCAATACATGGCCTCAGTTTGTCTGCCTTACGATTAAACCTCATGCATTGAATAAATGCAGTTTAACTGAGTATTCCTTTCACTCGCTTTACTGTGCCCCTGGCTGTCCTGAGTGCTTAAACTTACTCACGCAAGCTACTGCTTTATCCCAAAACATTGATCCCACCCACCCCACACAAATCTAGCCTAAACCCTCCCATGCAGCACGAGCAAACTTCCCTTCAAAAATATCAGCCTCTCTCTGGTTCAAGTGCAACTTATCTCTCTTTTACATGTCACCTCTGTCAGTAAATAATAGGTATCAACATCTCCGGTCATCTGTCCTGGGCCCAACATATTGATGCAATTATGAAGAAGGCACATCAGTGACAATGTTTCATTAGGAGTTTAAGATTTGGTATGTCAGCAAAAACTAGCAAATTAATATAGCTGTACCATGGAGCACATTTTGACTGGTTGGATCACTGTCTCCTATGGAGGCACAAATGGACAGGAATGTAAAAAGCTGCAGAAGACTGGAAACTCAGCCAGCTCCATCATGGGCACTAGCCTCCTCAGCATGGAGACATCTTCAATAGGAAACACCTCAAGAAGGCAGCATCCACCATGAAGGACTTTCACAATGCAGGGCATGCTCTTTTCTTATTGCTACCTTCAGAGAGGCAAGCCTGGAACTCATCTGTTCAGGAAGAGCGCCTTTCCCTCCACCATCACATTTCTAAATGGACAGTGAACCCACGAACACCACCTCACATCTTGCTATCTTTTTGCAATACTTATTTACTTTTGTAAATTTCTTTTTGTAATGTAGAATCATTTTTAATGTATTGCACTGTTCCATTGCAGCAAAGCAACACATTTCACAACATACATCAGTCATAATCAACCTGATTCTGATTCTGATTCTAGTTAATTTCCTGTCACCTTAACTAAACTAAGATGAATGTACCTATTTCCTAGGTAAGGCGATCAAGAAGTATATATTTCACTTTGGCAGAGGCATAGATTTCAGTAAATAGGATTAACGCAGAACTGAGGAAAAAAAAATATTTTTACCAAAAGTGTAGTCCGTTTAAGTAGATTAAGTTGGTTTAACTATACTCAAGTGAAGTTTACTATCTGACAAAATGGTGGAGATAGAAACCATCAATATTTTAAAAGCACCAGGATTTTCACAAAATGGGACATAACTTGTCAAGCTTTGGACTGAGTGCTGGTAAGGGGGATCAGTCAGAAAATCTCCTCTTTCTCCATAGTGGACTTGATGAGCCAGACCAAAAGGATTTGAAGGCTACAAATATCAAACAGCTGAGAAAACAATGAGACAGAAAGGAGGAAACCATAAGCCAGTTGGTCTAAATTCTGTAACTGGAAATTAATAGGATTCAGTGTAAAGGAAAGGTGCATCGCATCCGGAATTTTTCCAGTTAGTGGACGACTTCCCCCCGCGCCACTCTGACTTAGTGGGAAATCGCGTATGAGGCAAGTTATAGCAGTGGTTTTCTGCCTTCTGCTGGGTGAGTTTTTCAAAGAGATCACCAGCTATTAACCCAGCACAGATGAAAATCGTGCGGTGGAGCCAGTTGGATTCGAACTCGGGACCTCCCACCCTGCAGTCCAGCGCTGATGAAACTATGCTACCAGCCGGGTCAGGATTCAGTATAAAGGAGTTAAAAGCAAAACATTCAGTAAATCATAAGATAATCAAGCAGAATAGTGTGCTTTTATGTTTGAGAAATTCGTTACAGCTCTTTACCTAAAGGGATAAAGAGGATTCAGCAGACTTAGAGTATTTGGATTTCTTGAAGGCGTTCAATAAAGTGCCTTATAATAGGCTACTACATGGGATAATAGTGATGGGAAGTAGCTAACTGCAAAAAGAGAGTCAATTATAAAGCAACACACATCAAAGTTGCTGGTGAACGCAGCAGGCCAGGCAGCATCTGTAGAAAGAGGTGCAGTCGACGTTTCAGGCCGAGACCCTTCGTCAGGGCTAACCGAAGGAAGAGTGAGTAAGGGATTTGAAAGTTGGAGGGGGAGGGGGAGATGCAAAATGATAGGAGAAGACAGGAGGGGGAGGGATGGAGCCAAGAGCTGGACAGGTGATAGGCAAAAGGGGATACGAGAGGATCATGGGACAGGAGGTCCGGGAAGAAAGACGGGGGAGGGGTGACCCAGAGGATGGGCAAGAGGTATATTCAGAGGGACAGAGGGAGAAAAAGGAGAGTGAGAGAAAGAATGTGTACATAAAAATAAGTAACACTTGGGGTACGAGGGGGAGGTGGGGCCTTAGCGGAAGTTAGAGAAGTCGATGTTCATGCCATCAGGTTGGAGGCTACCCAGACGGAATATAAGGTGTTGTTCCTCCAACCTGAGTGTGGCTTCATCTTTACAGTAGAGGAGGCCGTGGATAGATATGTCAGAATGGGAATGGGATGTGGAATTAAAATGTGTGGCCACTGGGAGATCCTGCTTTCTCTGGCGGACAGAGCGTAGATGTTCAGCAAAGCGGTCTCCCAGTCTGCGTCAGGTCTTGCCAATATATAAAAGGCCACATTGGGAGCACCGGACAGTATCCCTTACTCACTCTTCCTTCAGTTAGTCCTGACGAAGGGTCTCGGCCTGAAACGTCGACTGCACCTCTTCCTACAGATGCTGCCTGGCCTGCTGCGTTCACCAGCAACTTTGATGTGTGTTGCTTGAATTTCCAGCATCTGCAGAATTCCTGTTGTCAATTATAAAGGACCATTTTTGGACCGGCAGTCAATAACTAGTGGGGAGCCATAAAGATTAGTGCTGCAGTCTCTACTATGTATAATCTATATTGGTTTCTTGGATGAAAAGGCCAAGTGTTTTGTAGCCAAATCTGCAGATTATAAAAAAAAGGTGGGTTGGCAAGTTGTCAGGAATAAACATAAGAGACTGGAAAAGGATGCAGGTATAGAGGAGTGGCAAGAGGTTGACCAAAGGAGCATAACATATGAAAATATAAGTTTATTCACTTTGGAAGAAAGAATGATATACTATAGGAAGTAATACTCTAAGTAGATTGGGATAACTTTTTTTTAGAGTGTCTGTGTGCCCTAGTAAATGAAACTGGATCAGCCTGCAGGTTTGGCAAGTAGCTGGGAAGGTTTAATGCTACATTGCCCTTTATTCTGAGGAATTTAGGATATTAATGTAATTTGCAGGGTTCTAGTGAGACAGCATTTGGAGTATTGCATAAAGTATGAGCCTCCAAACTTGAGGCATGATGTGCTTGCTTTGGTGGCAGAGTGAGGAAGTTCACTAGGTTGATTGCTAGATTTGTATTATAACTGGAACAGAGGAAATAAGCCTCCTGAGTTTTCCAGAGGAGGAACTGTCCATTCACAACGGATCCAGAAACCTAACAGGAAAATGATCCGAGTCAATGAATGTAACAATTTCTACTGGGCTTTAGGCTTTTCAGCTCTTTTACTTGTTCGTATCATTGTCCCAAGTCTGTGTGCTCAGCCCACTGCTGTTCTCACTGCCGACACATGACTGTGTCGCAGGATCCAGCTCAAACCATGTCACCAAGTTTGCAGATGACACACCGTAGTTGGCCTTATTGAGGATGATGATGAGACGGAGTACAGAGAGGAAGTGGAGCGGCTGGTGGATTTGTGTGGGAAGAACAACCTAAGCCTGAATGTGGAGAAGACGAAGGGAATCATTGTGGACTTCAGGAAGGTGCAGACAAACCCATTCTCCTCTGTGAATACATGGCTCCTCCTGGGAGTTCACATCATGGATGATCTTGCCTCGTCCCTCAGTATCACCTTCCTGAACAGGAAGGCACAGTAGCGCCGCCACTTTCTAAGAAGACTGAGAAAAGCAAGGCTCCTACCTCCCCATCTCAAATGTGTTTTACAGAAGCACAATTGAGAGCATCCTGACAAGTTGCATCTCCATACGGTATGGGAGCAGTCGAGCTTCAGACTAGAAGTCCCTACAAAGAACTGTAAGAACCGCTAAGATGATCATAGGGCTCTCCCTGCCATCCATTGAGGACATTTATCAGGAGTGCTGTATACACAGGGCCCTCAGTATTATTAAGAATCCCACCAACCGTCAAGTATCCTCTTTGACTTCCTACCATCAGGCAGGAGACTACGAAGCATAAAAACAAGAAAGGTCAGGATGAGAAACAGTTTCTTCCCCCAGGCCATCAGGCTTCTAAACTCCCTCATGCGTAGTATTCAAAGTGTCACTGGTTAATCTATTCTGTATCTTACAATATTTAATATTAATGCACTTTAATTTTTATTTATGTATGATCCATGTGCAGATTTTATTCTTGCTTTCATAAATTGTCTGTTATGCGTACTACTGAGCTATACACACAGTTTCGGAGAAATGTTGTCTCATTTTCACATATTTCTATTATACATGTAAATAAACTGACAATAAAATACACCTGATTTGACTTCTGATACTTCTGAGGTTCTTTTTTGACTTACTCTTCACAACGATATGCTCCGTCAAATGCCATCATAAAGAAGACATGAAAGGACCTCTATTTTCTTAGAAATTAGCAGAAAGTCATTGTGTCACCTAAAACTTTAACAAACTTCTATAAGTTACATAATGGAAAATATTCTAACTGATATAGAAACACCAATGCCCTGAGAAGGAAAAGTCTACAGAAGTAGTGGATACAGCCCAGTCCCTTACAAGCATCCACCCTACCACTAAGCATATTTGCATGAAGCATTGACACAAGGAAGCAGCATCCATTATCAAGGACCCCCATCATCCAGGCCATGCTCAAAACTATCATTTTGCTACTACCATTAGTCGGAAGGTACATCAGCCTTAGGTTTCACACCACTAAGATCAGAAACACTTATTACCCGACAACCATCAGGCTTCTAGGTCAAAGTTCAAAGTAAACTTTATTATCAGAGTGCATACATGTAGTAAACATCAGGGCATGTTAACTTTAAATAAACTGTGCAAATGCAGATATAATAAATAACAATAAATAATGAGCATGAAGTAACAATAAAACAGAGTCCTTAAATGAGTATAGCTCTCCCCTTTTGTTCAAGAGCCTGGTGGTTGAGGGGTAATAACTAGTCTTGAACGTGGTGGTGCAAGTCCTGAGGCACCTGTACCTTTTACCTGTTGACTGCAGTGAGAAAAGAGCATGGCCTGGGTTGTGAGGATCTTTGATGATGGATGCTGCTTTTCTATGGCAATGATTCATTTACAAGTGCTCAATAGCTGGGAGGGCTTTGCCTGTGATGTACCGGGCCAAATCCACTACCTTTGAAGGATTTTCCATTCGAAGGCATCAGTACTCCCATTCCAGGCTGTAATACAGCTAGTCAGCACACTTTTCACCACACATCTGCAGAAGTTTGCCAGGACTCTCAATGTCATGCTGAACCTTCACAGACTCCTGAGGAAGTAGAGGTGCTGCCCTGCTTTCTTCGCAATAATATTTATATGATGGGTCCAGGACAAGTCCACTGAGGTAGTGACACCCAGGAATTTAAAGTTACTGACTTATCAGTTACTAATCAGCATGAAAAACCTCACTCACCACAACTCTGAACTGACTGCACAACCTACAGACTAACTTTCAAGGACTCTACAGTAGTTCACAGTATTAATTTTTCTTACTTCTACAATTTATCTTCTTTTGCACATTAGTTTTTTGTCAATTTTTATCTATATATACAGTAGTTTTTTATAAATTCTTTCGTTTTTCTTTATTTTCCTTTAAATGCCTGCAAGAAAATAAATCTCACGGTAGTATATGATAACATTCTGTAAATGTACCTTGATAATAAATTTATATTGACTTGACTTTGACTGCAGACTACTGCTGGCTTCTTGAATTCTCATGTATCTCATATCAGGAATATTGTTCATGATCACAACAGGGTCTTGGTAGTAGGTGTAACTCCAAGCTCACCATCGGACACAGAGCACCATAAATCCTTTGGTGAAATGCCTAAAATAGAAGTTATAATTGGAAGAATATAGGGAAGATATTACAATTCTAAAAGGCATGATGAATGTAAGAGAATATTGTGAATATGCTGGTCAACTACTGATAGGAAATCTTGAAAGAGTACAGAGAAATGTTGCTGGGACTAAAGGACTTGATTTATAAGGAATAGTTGAATAGGTTAGGACTTTATTCCTTGCAGCGCAGGAGAGTGAGGGGAGGTCTTACAGAGCTACATAAAATTATGAGGGTATATAATACGGTGAATGCGTGTGGTAATGTTCCTCTAAAGTTGGTTGAACCTAGAACTAGAGGTCATAGGTTTAAGGTGTTGCAAACGTGGAAAAAACTGGTAGTGGTAGATGTGGGTTTAATTGTAACAGTTAAGGAAAACTTGAATAGGTATATAGTTGAGAGGAATATGGAACACTATGGGGTCTGGCTGCAGATACGGCCAAAGGGCCTGTCTTTGTGCTGTACAGCTCAGTAACTATGAAAACAATGGCCAAAGCATGTCATAAGGATAAAAGTATTAGGTATAAATTCAAGATAAAATTAATCATCGCTAGATGATGTAATCTTACAAAAATTGCACGTAGGGCAAGTTAGTCACTTAACAGATGCTGAAAAGGAACTAGACGAAGGCACCTACATTGTTTTAGGCGTCTCATGGAAAAAAATCAGCTTTTCTTTAAACTGTGATCAAATTGTTTACATCTTACTGATCCACCAGGAGAGATCTTAATGTTTCATCCAGATGATAGCTATTCTGATAGAGTAGTATTGGAATGTGGCCTGAGATACACACACACCTGCTCAGGGCTGTGAGTATTACCAAGTGAGCTAAGCTGAGATTCTATCAGATGCATTGAAACTCTAATTATAAAAATCTTATCCAAGCAGTTTCTTCACTATAGACAGCAGCTGAACCTTCTATTATTAATCGTATCCATTAGTGCTGACTCTCTGCTGGTGTTACTATCTGATGCTATGTGTGGAGTCTATTATCACCAAATTCATTTTCAGCGATGGCAGAGTTTCCTTCAGTTGGACAATCATTGTTTTTTTGTAAATGAGAATGCTTACACCTGATTGAATTTTGATTTAATTGCTCACAATATTTTTTTCCTTCACTCTGATAATTATTTTACTCCTAATTAGTTTCAGGTTTTTCCTGTAAGTATTGTAAATAACTTACAATTGTTGAATCCGTCAGAATCCTAGTAAAGGAAATGGTGCTTATCACATACTAATTACTAACCAAGAGATTTCTGTTTCTGGGACAGAACAAACTGCTTTTTTCAGAATATGGGCTATTAACTCTATTTGTTCATGATATTCTAAGCCATCATATAAAAAGAATGCACATGAAGGAAGTGGGTCTGGCAACATACAAATGTAAGTTGAATGGACTAGGATTGACTGTAAAATAAAATAATTCAGTTTTTTTGTATTTTCTCTCCACTTAGAGGATAGGTAACCCTTTTATTTCTTCTATCAAAGTACATGACGATATACTTCCCGACACTGTCTTCCATCTGCCGTTATGAGCACTATCTGAGGTCATTCTTACCCTCAGCCGTTAGGCTTAAAATGAGTTAACCGATAGCCAGGGACGTGATGATCCCCCTCCTATTAGACTGTTTGCGGTAACTTTTTTAATCCTTTCTACTTCTCTTCTAATATTTATAATCTCTGCACTTGTACTGCTACTGTGACATTGTAATTTCCTTTGGGATCAATAAAGTATCTATCCATCTATCTATTTATTTGCTCATTCTCCTATTCTGTCTAAGTCCTTCTGTAACCTCTCTACTTCCTGAAACCTACCTGCCCCTCCATGTATCTTCAGACTTTGAAATAAAGTCATCAATTCCATAATCCAAATCATTGACATATAATGTAAAAAGAATTGGTCCTAACACAGACCTCTGTGCAACACCACAAGTCATCAGTAGCCAGTCAGAAAATACTCCCTTTGTTCCTACTCTTTGCCTTTTGCCAATCAGCCACTGCTTTATCCATGCTGGAATCTTTCCTGTAATACTATTGGTGCATAATTTGTTCAGTGGCTTCATTTGTGGCACTTTGTCAAAGGCCTTCTGAAAATCCAAATACGTAACATCAATTGATTCGCCTTTGTCTATCCTGCTTGTTACTTCTTCAAAGAATTCCAGCAGGTTTGTCAGCTAAGATTTCCCCTAAAGACAACCATGCTGACTTTGGCTTATTTCATCATGTGCCTCCAAGTACCCCAAAACATCACTCTTAACAATCTAGACCAACATCTTCCCAACCATTGATGTCAGGCTAAATGACTTATAATTTTGTTTCTTCTGGCTCCTTCCCCTCTTGAAGAGTGGAGTGACACTTGCAATTTTCCAGTCTTCCAGAACCATTCTAGAATCTAGTTATTCTTGAATGATCAATATAATGCCTGTACGATATCTTCAGCCACTTCTTTCACAACTCTGGGGTGTATACCATCTGGTCCAGGTGACCTATCTACCTTCAGATCTTTTAGTTTCCCAAGAACCTTCTCTCTATTTATGGTAACTTCACACACTTCATGCCCCCTGACACCTGGAACTTCCACCATCTTGCTAGTGGCCACCATAGTGAAGACTGATGCAAAATACTCCACTGTTCTCCCCCATTACTACCTCTCCAGCATCATCCTTCAGCAGTCCGATATCCACTCTCACCTCTCTAATACACTCGCTGTCTCTCATAATTCTATATGTTTCAGTAAAGTTGCCCTAAGCCTCCAAAACTACAGAGAAAACAATCAAAGTTTACCCAATTTCTCCTTGTAGCTCATACTTTCTAATCCAGGCAATATGCTGGAAAACATTTCCACACTCTCTCCAAATTACCCACATTCTTCTTGTAGCCAGTATTTCACACAATCCAAATTTTGTTAGTAATTAATAGATGATCATTCTGAAACAAATCTATTTGATTTAAATAATAAAATTCAGGTTAGCATTCAATTGTTTCTTTGAGTTTAAAAACGCAAACACAAGGAAATCTACAGATGCTGGAAATTCAAGCAACACACATCAAAGTTGCTGGTGAATGCAGCAGGCCAGGCAGCATCTCTAGGAAGAGGTACAGTCGATGTTTCAGGCCGAGACCCTTCATCAGGATGAACTGAAAGAAGAACTAGTAAGAGATTTGGAAGTAGGAGGGGGAGGGGGAGAGCCAAAACGTTAGAAGAAGACAGGAAGGGGAGGGATGGAGCCAAGAGCTGGACAGTTGATTGGGAAAAGGGATATGAGAGGATCATGGGACAGGAGGCCCAGGGAGAAAGAAAAGGTGGACGGGGGGAAAAAACCCAGAGGATGGGCAAGGGGTATAGTGAGAGGGACAGAGGGAGAAAAAAGAGAGAGCGAGAAAAAGAATGTGTGTATATAAATAAATAACGGATGGGTACGAGGGGAAGGTGGGGCATTAGCGGAAGTTTGAGAATTCAATGTTCCTGCCTTCAGGTTGGAGGCTACCCAGACTTCTTTGAGTTCTTTGTTTGAGAGAATTCTACTGCTTATCAGCTTACAGCTTTACTATTTGCCTGTGCGGGACTGGAGGGTGTAGATTGGAAACTGTTGGTTTGCCTGAAGCCATACACAATTTGAAGTCTCTACAACATTTATTCAAAATAGTAAGTTTTAATTTTGAATAGATTCTTGGCTAGTATTTTCAGAATATTCTCCAGAGAGGAGAGCATTAGTCCTTCTTCCTGGTGTTATTTTATTCTGCACAAAAATGTATTTCTTGAAAACACTGTATTAATATTGAAGGATTTGATGAATGTGGAATTGAGCTATTGAGCCTGGTAGACATTGCTTCCTGGGCAGAACATCTAAACTGGATACCTTCAGCAACTCTGTTCCTTTGGACAGTGGGACAGAAGAGGTAACTGTTTCCTTTGTCTTTCTGGCCTACCAAACTGTTCCCTGTGAACTTGACAAGTAATGATTCAATTTGTGAGTCTTCCAGATCCACGATAAAGGAGACAAATCTCCTTTTCCTAGAAGAGAATAGCATTTGTTAGTTAAGTTTACCCAGTCTATTGATTAAAAAAATACTTAGGATATTTGGCATAGTTGATACTTAGCATTTCATAGACACTGAAGGAGGAAATTTGACCTCCCTTTTGTGAGCGAGAAATAACAATACAGTGTCCTGCCTATCATTCTGGTTTAACTGTAACATTCATATTAGAAAAGATCATAGTTACAGAGGTTTGAACTTTCATTCCAGATTGTACAGAAACACTATTCTTGTGCTGTCTTTTGGATGAGAGTTTAAATTTTTCTATATTTAGAGCATACGATAAAATTACACTGCACTATTTGATGAAGAGCTGTCTATTCTCCCATTGTTCTGGTCAATACTTATCACTCTGTCAAGGTCAGTAAAATGATAATCTTCTGACTATTTGTCAGACAGTGCTGTGAGCAAACTAATGGCTGAGTTTCCCTCAATTACAATAGTGATTGTACTTCAGAAGTTTTTAATTTGCTGAGAAGCTCTCAGGGAACTCCGGAAGTCATGGATTATAGATTTGACTTTGACAGCTAAATATTTAATACGCTTGCTCCATTATATCTTCCATTTATTTTAAATGGGTAAATATATCTGCTAGAATAATATCATCACATAACTGAGTTAAGTGTTCCTTTTATTATTATTACCAAAATGATTACAAGGTTTAATTACTTCTTCAAAAAAAAAGTACTAAATATATCAATGTGATTTTTGCAATTGCTGCATGGCAGATTGCTTAATATTATAAAATTCTAGGGGATGTGATTAACACAAGACAACAGTGCTGAAGCAAAAGACCATCCCCTATTCTGTTCAAATGGAGGAGCAATGCTTACTCTCGTTTTCACTCCTTACTTTTTCATGTTCTCTGCCTGAGTTAACTAATCAAGTAATTACTTGTGATTATTTATGATGAGATTTCTTCTGCTTTTGACATATAATAACAATAGAAAATGAAAAGGAATTCAACAGGTCAAGCTGTATCTCTGGAGGAAAATAAATAGTCTCAGTTTGGGACTGAGATTCTCCCACTCCATAGATGTTGCCTGACCTGCTGAATTTTTTGCAACATTTTGAATGTGTTGCTCTGGATTTCCAGCATCTGCAGAATCTCCTGTGTTACAGAGAAAATGATAAATAGGAACAAGATTATCCTATTCATCAAATCAGTTCTGCTAGTCAAAAAGATCTGGACTGAAATAAAGGCAAAAATTGCTGACAACACTCGTCACACCCGAATAGAAAGGTAAGGGGAGAGGAAGGAGGATGGCTAGAAGGTGATAGGTGAAGCCAGGTGGGTAGGAACGGTAAAGGGCCAGAGATGAAGGAAGCTCATAGGAGAGGAAAGTGGACCATAGGAGAAAGGGAAAGAGGAGGAGACCCAGGGGGAACGGACAGGCAGATGAGAAGAGGAAAGAGGCCAGTTTGGAGAATAGCAGAAGAGGGGAGGGGGCGGGATATTTTTTAACCAGAAGGAGAAATTAATATCCATGCCATCAGATTAGAAGCTACCCAGGCAGAATACAAGGTGCTGCTCCTCCACCCTGAGGCACAGCCATGTCGGAATGTCAATGGGAATTGGAATTAAAATGATGCGTCACTGGAAACTTCCACTTTTGGCAAATGGAGCGGAGGTACTTCACAAAGAAGTTCTCCAATGTATGACGGTTCTCACCAACGTAGAGGATGCCGCATCTGGAGAGTCGAATATAATAGACAACCTCAGCAGATTCACAGGTGAAGTGTTGCCCCACCTGGAAGACTGTTTTGGGCCCTGAATGGAGGTGAATGAGGAGCTGAATTGGCAAGTGTAGTACTTTGGCTGCTTGCAGGGATACAAGACAGAAGGAAAAGACAAGTGGACAAGAGAATCACAGAGGGAGCGATCCCCCTGTGAAAACAGGAGGTAAAACTGTAGTTTGGTGGTAGGATTACTTTGGAGGTGCCAGAAGATTCGGAGAATGATGTGCTGGGTGTGGAGGCTAATCGAGTGGTAGAGAAAGGCAAGAGGAACTCTATCACTGTTAAGGCGGCGGGAAGATAGGATGAATGCGGATGTCCAGGAAATGGTGGAGATGCAGGTGAGGGCAGCATCAATGGTGGAGGAAGGGAAACCCCATTCTTTGAAGAAAGATGATTTCTCTGATTGTAGTTCTGTATTTGTATTTCAGCTAATCTAATCTAATTCCATTCATTGTTAACCGGTAGTGATCAGGGTTTTGCTAGTTGCTTCAAGAACCTATGAATGACTAGGCTTCATTTGGAAAATTGCAAATGTCACTCCATTCCTTAAGAAAAGAGGAGGACATCAGAAAGGAAATTATGTACCGGTCAGCCTGACCTTAGTGATTGGGAAGATGTTGGTGTCAATTGTAAAGGATGAGTTATTGAGTAGTTGGTGACACAGGACAAGGTAGGATAAAGGTTTCCTTAAGAGAAAATCTTGCCTTATGAACTTGCTGGAATTCTTGAGATTACAACTGGGACAGAGAAAGCAGATGCAGTAGATGTTGTATATTTGGACTTTCAGAAGGCCTTTGACAAGGTGTCACACATGAGGCTGCTTACCAAGTTAAGAGCCCGTGGTATTACAGGAAAGTTATTGACATAATTATTGGTGCAATGAGACCTGGGTGTCATTATACACCAGTCATTGAAAGTGGGCATGCAGGTACAGCAGGCGGTGAAAAAGGCGAATGGTATGCTGGCATTTATAGCGAGAGGATTCGAGTACAGGAGCAGGGAGGTACTACTGCAGTTGTACATGGCCTTGGTGAGACCACACCTGGAGTATTGTGTGCAGTTTTGGTCCCCTAATCTGAGGAAAGACATCTTTGCCGTAGAGGGAGTACAAAGAAGGTTCACCAGATTGATTCCTGGGATGGCAGAACTTTCATATGAAGAAAGACTGGATGAACTGGGCTTGTACTCGTTGGAATTTAGAAGATTGAGGGGGGATCCGATTGAAACGTATAAGATCCTAAAGGGATTGGACAGGCTAGATGCAGGAAGATTGTTCCCGATGTTGGGGAAGTCCAGAACGAGGGGTCACAGTTTGAGGATAGAGGGGAAGCCTTTTAGGACCGAGATTAGGAAAAACTTCTTCACACAGAGAGTGGTGAATCTGTGGAATTCTCTGCCACAGCAAACTGTTGAGGCCAGTTCATTGGCTATGTTTAAGAGGGAGTTAGATATGGCCCTTGTGGCTACAGGGGTCAGGGGGTATGGAGGGAAGGCTGAGGCGGGGTTCTGAGTTGGATGATCAGCCATGATCATAATAAATGGCGGTGCAGGCTCGAAGGACCGAATGGCCTACTCCTGCACCTATTTTCTATGTTTCTATGTTTCTATAATTAGAACATTGGCTAATTGGTAGGAGGCAGCAAGTGGGAATAAAAGGATCTTTGTCCAGTTGGCTGCCAGTGACTAGTGGTGTTCCACCGGGGTTGATGTTGGGACTGCTTCATTTTATGCTGTGCATCAATGATTTAGATGATGGAATAGATGACTTTCTTGTTAAGTTTTCAGATGGTATGATAATTGGTGGAGAGGCAGGTGGTGTTGAGGAAACAGGTAGTCTACAGAAGGACTTAGACAGATTAGCAGAATGGGCAAGAAAGTGGCAAATGAAATACGATATCGGAAAATGCATGGTCATACACTTCAGTAGTAGAACTAAATACCAAACGGGGATAAAATCCAAAAATCTGAGATGCAAAGGGGCTTGGGATTTCTTGTGCAGAACAACCTAAAGGTTAACTTGCAGGTAGAGTAGGTGGTGAGGAAGGCAAATGCAATCTTCGCTTCCATTTCAAGAGGCCTTGAATATAAGAGCAGGAATATGATGCTGAGGCTTTATAAAGTACTGGTGAGGTCGCACCTTGAGTATTGTGAACTGTTTTGGGCTCCTCATCTAAGAAAAGATGTGCTGGCATTGGAGAGGGTCCAGCGGAGATTCACAAGAATCATTCCACGAATGAAAGATTGCCAAACGAGGAACATTCGATGGCTCCAGGTCTGTATTCGCTGGAATATAGAAGGATGAAGGAGGATCTCATTGAAACCTTTTGAGTATTAAAAGGCCTAGACAGAGATGTGGAAAGGATGTTTCCCATGGTGGGGGAGTTTAGGACAAGAGGGCACAGCCTCAGGATAGAGGGGCATCCATTTAAAACAGAGATGTCTTGAAATTTCTTTAGCCAGAGGCTGGTGAATTTGTGGAATTTGTTACCACAGGAGGCTGTGGAGGTCATGTCAGAGTGTGTTTAAGGCAGAGCTTGATAGGTTCTTGATTGGTTCCTGCAGCACTCAGCTAGTCACAGGCTTCTGGTTAGAGAAGCAACCATTTACTCCCACTCTCTTGCTTCTCCCACAAAGCCAAAATCCAATTTTTTACCTCATCTGTAATGCCAAGTGACTTAATGTTCTTGATCAGCCTCCCATGTGGGACCTTGTCAAGTGCCTTGCTAAAGTCCTTGTAGACTATATCCACTTTTTTGCCTTCATCAGCTTTCTTGGTAACTTCCTCACAAATGTCTATAAGATTGGTTAGACACAACATACCATGCATGAAGTCATGCTGACTAACTTTAATCACTCCATGTCCAACAAATACTCATCAATCTGGTCCCATAGAATACCTTCCAGTAACTTTCCTATGGCTAATGTCAAGCTCACCAGCCTATAATTTCATGGTTTATTTTTAGAACCTTGCTTAAACAATAGAATAACATTGGCTATCCTCCAGTTCTCTGGTACCTCACCAGTCACTAAGGATTACTTAAGTATCTTTGCTAGGGCCTGGTAGTTCCTGAACCTTTTTCCTACAGGGACTAAGGGAACACCTTGTTAAGCCATGGGGATTTATCCATCCTAAACTGCTTTGAGACAGCAAACACCTCCTCCTCTGTAATCTGTACCGAGTCCATTAATTTGATGCTGTTTTGCCTTACTTCTGCAGACTCTGTGTCGGTCTTCAGAGTAAATACAGGTGCAAAACATGCATTTAAGTTCTCCCCCATCTCTTCTGGCTCCAGGCATTGACTTCGTCGAGCACCTCTACTCCGTCCGCCACAACAGACAGGATCTCCCGGTAGCCACCCACTTCAACTCTGCTTCCCATTCCCATTCAGATATGTCCATACATGGCCTCCTCTACTGCCATGATGAGGGTAAACTCAGGTTGGAGGAGCAACACCTCATATACTGTCTAGGCAGTCTCCAGCCCCTTGGTATGAACATAGAATTCTCCAACTTCCGGTATTTCCCTCCCCATTCCTTCCTCTATCCCTATTTCACTCTACCCCCTCCCCCAGCTCCCTTATAGTTCCGCCTCTTTCTTCTACTACCCATTGTTTTCAAGGGCTATGATGTCAATGCTTCCCCTCCCCCACCCCTTTGTCGTTCAAATTACTGGTCTTTCAACTGAAGCTACAAGCATTCTTCAAATCCTTCCCCATCTTTCATTCTTCAGTCCTGACGAAGGGTTCCAGCCTGAAACGTCGACTCATCATTTCTAACTGAGGCTGCCCGACCTGCTGAGTTCATCCAGCGTACTGAAAGTGTTGCTCCAGGCATTGACTACTATTTCAATCTTCCAGGGGACCAATTTCCTTATAGCAGATCAAGTATTGCACACTTTCTCATTAGGACTTCTATGTACTGATGTTAAACATATTCCTGAACATATTTAAGAAACTCTATCCCATCTAGTCCTTTTACAATATGAGATTCCCAGCCACTACGTGGAAAGTTAAAATCACCTACTACAACAACCTTGTATTTCTTGCAACAGTCTGTGATCTGTTTACAAATTTGTTTCTCTAAATCCCTCAGACTGTTGGGTGGTCTGTAATATCACCCCATTAACGCCCCATCACCACCTCTTCTCCTTTCCTTTCTGAGTCACAGAGCCAGACTCAGTGCCAGATTCGTGACTAGTATGACTTTCCTCTGCTAGGACATTCTCCCCTCCAAAGTGGAATACCTGTTGTTAAGGGGGATGACACAGGGGTACTCTGCACTGGCTGTTTAACACCCTTCCCTTTCTTGACTGTCACCCAATTTCCTATCCACAAGAAATACCATAAGATCATAAGACCATCAGACCATAGGAGCATAAGACAGAAGGGCAGAATTAGGCTATTCAGCCCTTCGAGTCTGCTATACCATTTTTGCATGGGTGATTTATTACCTCTCTCAACTCCATTCTCCTGCCTTCTCCCCATAACCTTTTATACCCCGAAAAATCAAGATCCTATCAACCTCTGCTTTCAATGCACACAATGACATGGCCTCCACAGCTATCGTGTTGCAATGAATTCCACAGAAACACTACCCTCTGACTAAAGACATGTTTTTTCTATCTCTATTCTAAATGGACAACCCTTTATTCTGAGACTGTGTCCTCTGTTCCTAGACACCCCCACTGTGGGAAACATCTTCTTCACACTTATTCTATCTCAGCCTTTCAAGATTTAATAGGTTCAATGAGATCCCTCCTCATCCTTCAAAACCAGTGAGTACAGGCCCAGAACCATCAAAAGCTCCTTATGTGTTAACCCTTTCTTTCCCAGAATCTTTCTCATGAACCTCCTCTGGACTGACTCCAATGCCAACAGATCCTTTCTTTGATAAGGAGCCTAAAACTGTTCACAATACTCTAAGAGCAGTCTGATCGATGCCTTATAAAGCCTCAGCATTACATTCTTGCTCTTATATTCTAGTCCGCTCGAAATGAATGCTAACATTGCATTTAGATTCCTTACCACAAGTCAAACTGCAAGTCTGGCACCAGGGCAGGAATGGATTCTCAATATTCCTGGATTTCAGTGCTTTAAAAGAGATAGAGAGGGAGGAAAAAGGGGAGGAGGGATGGCATTACTGGTCAGGGATACTATTACAGCTACAGCAAGGGTGGGTAATGTAGCAGGATCCTCTTTTGAGTCAATATGGGTGGAAGTCAGGAACAGGAAGGGAGCAGTTACTCTACTGGGTGTATTCTATCGGCCCCCTGGTAGCAGCAGAGATACAGAGGAGCAGATTGGGAGGCAGATTTTGGAAAGGTGCAAAAATAACAGGGTTGTTATCATGGGTGACTTTAACTTCCCTAATATTGATTGGCACCTGATTAGTTCCAAGGGTTTAGATGGGGCAGAATTTGTTAAGTGTGTCCAGGATGGATTCCTGTCACAGTATGTGGACAGGCCGACCAGGGGGAAAGCCATACTAGATCTAGTACTAGGTAATGAACTGGGTCAGGTCACAGATCTCTCAGTGGGTGAGCATCTGGGGGACAGTGACCACTCCCTGGCCTTTATATTTATCACTGAAAAGGATAGAATCAAAGAAGACAGGAACATTTTTAAATGGGGAAAGGCAAATTATGAGGCTATAAGGCTAGAACTTGCGGGTGTGAATTGGGATGATGTTTTTGCAGGGAAATGTACTGTGGACATGTGGTCGATGTTTAGAGATCTCTTGCAGGATGTAAGGGATAAATTTGTCCCAGTGAGGAAGATAAAGAATGGTAGGGTGAAGGAACCATGGGTGACAAGTGAGGTGGAAAATATAATCAGGAGGAAGAAGGCAGCATACATGAGGTTTAGGAAGCAAGGATCAGATGGGTCTATTGAGGAATATAGGGAAGCAAGAAAGGAGCTTAAGAAGGGACTGAGAAGAGCAAGAAGGGGGCATGAGAAGGCCTTGGTGAGTAGGGTAAAGGAAAACCCTAAGGCATTCTTCAATTATGTGAAGAAAAAAAGGATGACAGGAGTGAAGGTAGGACTGATTAGAGATAAAGGTGGGAAGATGTGTCTGGAGGCTGTGGAAGTGAGCGAGGTCCTCAATGAATACTTCTCTTCGGTATTCACCAATGAGAGGGAACTTGATGATGGTGAGGACAATATGAGTGAGGTTGATATTCTGGAGCATGCTTATATTAAGGGAGAGGAGGTGTTGGAGTTGTTAAAATACATTAGGACAGATAAGTCCCCGGGGCCTGACGGAATATTCTCCAGGCTGCTCCACGAGGCGAGAGAAGAGATTGCTGAGCCTCTGGCTAGGATCTTTATGTCCTCGTTGTTCACGGGAATGGTACCGGAGGATTGGAGGGAGGCGAATGTTGTTCCCTTGTTCAAAAAAGGTAGTAGGGATAGTCCGGGTAATTATAGACCAGTGAGCCTTACGTCTGTGTGGGAAAGCTGTTGGAAAAGATTCTTAGAGATAGGATCTATAGGCATTTAGAGAATCATGGTCTGATCAGGGACAGTCAGCATGGCTTTGTGAAGGGCAGATTGTGTCTAACAAGCCTGATAGAGTTGTTTGAGGAGGTGACCAGGCATATAGATGAGGGTAGTGCAGTGGATGTGATCTACATGGATTTTAGTAAGGCATTTGACAAGGTTCCACATGGTAGGCTTATTCAGAAAGTTAGAAGGCATGGGATCCAGGGAAGTTTGGCCAGGTGGATTCAGAATTGGCTTGCCTGCAGAAGGCAGAGGGTGGTGGTGGAGGGAGTACATTCAGGTTGGAGGATTGTGACAAGTGGTGTCCCACAAGGGTCTGTTCTGGCACCTCTACTTTTCGGGATTTTTATTAACGACCTGGATGTGGGGGTAGAAGGGTGGGTTGGCAAGTTTGCAGAGGACACAAAGGTTGGTGGTGTTGTAGATAGTGTAGAGGATTGTCAAAGATTGCAGAGAGACATTGATAGGATGCAGAAGTGTGCTGAGAAGTGGCAGATGGAGTTCAACCCGGAGAAGTGTGAGGTGGTACATTTTGGAAGGACAAACTCTAAGGCAGAGTACAAAGTAAATGGCAGGATACTTGGTAGTGTGGAGGAGCAGAGGGATCTCGGGGTACATGTCCACAGATCCCTGAAAGTTGCCTCACAGGTGGATAGGGTAGTTAAGAAAACTTATGGGGTGTTAGCTTTCATAAGTCAAGGGATAGAGTTTAAGAGTCGTGATGTAATGATGCAGCTCTATAAAACTCTGGTTAGGCCACGCTTGGAGTATTGTGTCCAGTTCTGGTCACCTCACTATAGGAAGGATGTGGAAGCATTGGAAAAGATACAGAGGAGATTTACCAGGATGCTGCCTGGTTTAGAAAGTATGGATTATGATCAGAGATTATGGGAGCTAGGGCTTTACTCTTTGGAGAGAAGGAGGATGAGAGGAGACATGATAGAGGTGTACAAGATAATAAGAGGAATAGATAGAGTGGATAGCCAGTGCCTCTTCCCCAGGGCACCACTGCTCAATACAAGAGGACATGGCTTTAAGGTAAGGGGTGGGAAGTTCAAGGGGGATATTAGAGGAAGGTTTTTTACTCAGAGAGTGGTTGGTGCGTGGAATGCACTGCCTGAGTCAGTGGTGGAGGCAGACACACTAGAGAAGTTTAAGAGACTACTAGACAGGTATATGGAGGAATCGAAGGTGGGGGCTTATATGGGAGGCAGGGTTTGAGGGTCGGCACAACCTTGTGGGCTGAAGGGCCTGTACTGAGCTGTACTATTCTATGTTCTATTAACCTTCAGGGAATCATGCACAAGGACTGCCAGAGTTTGTAACTCTGAATTTTGTATTTTCTCCTTTTATCCCCACATATATAGTAGTCTAGACCTTTATTCTTTCTACCAAAATGCATGACCATAAATTTCCCCACATTATATTCCATCTGCCACTTCTTTGCCTATTCTTCCAATCTACCTAAGACCTTCTGCAGACTCCCTGCTTCCTCAACACTACCTGCCCCTCTTTCTATCTTCATGTCATCTGCAAACATGACCAGAAAACCATCTATACAATCATCCAAATCATTGAAATATTATCAATTAATTAAGGTGGTGCCAAGTGGCTGCCTCTTTGAACTCATCTGCAGAAACAGTTTTAATTTGTCTCTTTAATGTTCCTTATTTTCCTTTTCAAGGTGATTGGGGTTCTGTCGAGGTCCTGATCTACAAATGGCACTTAAACTGCCTTTTTTTTAACGGTGGATGAATTCCAATTTCTGGCCAACTGTTTTCCGACCTTCTCCAGACTTGGAAGATGGTGCCTCTGGGGTGCGGCCCTGTAGACAAATGATTCTGGGCTGTTGTTGCCAACTGAGAGAAATGGAACATTAGGATTTTTCTAGGGCAGATGTATGGATGGAAGACTCAGTAGTCGAGTGGTCACACACTCACTCGCTTTCTCTCAATGATGAGGAGCGTTTGCTGCCGATTCCCAATTCGGAGAATCTCCGAATAAAAAGCGAAGTGGCAGATTGTGATATCATAACAAAGGCTATCAGTCTCCCCTTTCTCTGTGAAAATGGATAATATTTCTCTGTCCTTGTTACTGAGGGAGAGCACGTGGATTGTCGAACTGTTGGGAAAACAAGTTTTTGTTGACTGCAGATCATGGTCTCCCTTGGGTGTTTTGCTGTTACTTTGTTGGTGGTGGGGACTGATGCTTTTTGCTGAAAAGGGTGGCAGGTGGAGGAGGGAGGTTGATGAATTGATGCTTGCTGCTGCTTGCAAGGGGCCTTTGGGGTTCTAGTGTTTTTCCTTCGTTCATTCTTTTGGCGTTCTTCTGGTTTTCATGGATGTCTGTGAAGTCAAGTATTTCAAATTATATAATACACATTCTGTGATAATAAATGGAACAATCTGAGCCATATAATATGAAAACAAGTGGTCCTAACACCATCCCTGTGGAACACCATTAGCTACTGGCAGACAACCAGAAAAGGCCCCATTTATTTCCACTCTTTGCCTCCTGCCAGTCAGTCATCCAATCTTCATGTGTGTTTTCTTTAATCCTACTCTTCAAGGTCTTCTCATGTCTCCTTCTAGCTTTCCTGAGTCAATTTTCCTCAGCCACATGATCAACTGCTTATTCGTACAGTTTTATTCTTACTGCAACAACTGCATGACACAGACAGCCATCCACAGATTATTACCATTGAGGTCCTGCTTTTAGTTTCCTACCTTGCTACTTTTCATACCTTAACAATTTTATTCAGGAATTCAAACCTTTTCCTACTGATGTTGTTGGTATCATTATGTACCATGACTTCTGGCTGCTCACCCTCGCTGTTAAGAATGTTGCAGTCGCAATTTAATGTTTTCAGTTACAGTGAATTTTATGCTGCTATCGTGATAGTACAGCATGACTGTGGTTAATTGTATAATGCTACAAATTTACGCAACCATTAATTACAATGCTATGTTTAGAAACTTTAAATTTATATTGTTTTTTTTGGCCATGTGCTGCAAAAATCTGTATATTTTTTACAATTTTCCAAGAGTTGTCTTGCATTTTGACTTCCTGTTCAATCTGAGCAAGCTATCATAGTTGCTGTTTTTCAAAGTTTTGAATGGTATTTTATTCATTTTTCAGCCAATGTAACACATTAGGTACATTATGAAGTTCTGAAGATCTGAAGATATTGAACATTATATCCCAAACATCCACATCAACATCAAATAATGTCTGAGCACCAGATTGCTAATGTGGTAGCAACTTCAAAAATCTATAAATTCAAGCAAACTTCTGAATAAATCCTTTAGAACTTGCATACTTGTTGATGCATCTTGATGAGATCTATTTTCCTGTTTTCATGGACTGCTTAATACAAGTTATTTTTAAATTATAGTGTTCATGCTTGGTATATTTCACATAGCTTTGACCTTCACTGGTAAAAGCCTTTGAGAGCAAAGGTTGAGTCTGCATATTTCTTTGAAGATATTTCTCAATATTTGATTTTAGATAATTAAGTTTGCATTTTATCTTGATTTGCTATTGATTTACATTGAGATTCACTCGGTTAATGTTTTGAAATGGGATATTGTAATCCTCAATTTCAAGTCACTGCATGATTTCACTCCTGCCTTTCACTGTAATCTCTTCCAGGCCATCTAAAGCCATGAACCTCTAGATCTCCACGACTTTAGTATCTCTTTGCTCTTCCAGAAGCAGCATTTGGCAGTCCTTATTTTCATGATTCTACTGTGGGTACCTTTGTTTTTAGCAGCTGAGGTTTCATGCATGGAAATTTTCCCAGCCTTTCTTTTTTCCTTAAATAGTTGTCTTTTTAGAAACACTTTTAACTAGCTCTTAGTCATCAATCATTCTCAGAAGGCACAATAGACAGCTGGTATTAGGAGATAAAAGAGAACAAAATAAACCACCAGAAGAGTTCAGCAGGTGAAGCAGCATCTGTAGAGTCAAAGGAATGGTTGAAGTTTCAGGCTGAGACCTTTCACCATGTTAGTGCTGTATAAAATTTTGATTAGGCCATATCAGGACCATTGAGTACAGTTCTGGCTGCTGCATTACTGGAAGGATGTGGAGGCTTTGGGGAGGGTGCTGAAGAGGTTCATCATGATGTTGCCAGGATTACAGAGTATATAAGGAAACGGACAAAATTGGACGGTTTTCTCTGGAGTTTCAGAGGCTGAGGGTTTACATGACTGAAGTACTGTACATAAAGTTATGAGAGACCTAGAAAGGGTAGTTCCTAGTATATGCATGATAAATACTAGAGGATGTAACTTTAAATTGAGAGGGGGAAAGTTTAATGGAGGTTTACATGGCAAGATTTTACACAGAGATTGGTGACTAGAATACGGTCCCAGAGGAAGTGGTGGAAGCAGGTACTTTAGCAATGTTTAAGACACATTTAGCCAGGCACGTGAACCAAAAGGGAACTGAGGGTGTGCAGTTTGAATTGGCAAAATGATCGGCACAGATGACATAGACTGGTAGGCCTGTTCCTGTACTTGTACTGTTCCATGTTCTCCGTTCAACATCCTCTTGTAACATGGTGTAAAAGATTCCCTGATGATTGTCCATAAGATTTTCATGAAGTTAAAGGCACTACATGAGGACAGGTTGTTCCTTGTAAATTTTAAAGTTTCATAAAAGCTGTAATAAAAATAACACCACACATTTTTATTTCAACTTATTCGCCTGTGAAATGCAAAGAATCTACCACCACTTTGAATTGCCAATGGGTTCAATGTTTGATAAACATTTTCTTCATGTTATTCCTATTGCATATCTTCTGAATTGTCTACATGAAGAGACAGCTCTGCCCACCCGTATTTGACTGCTTTCTATCTTTGTATTTTGATCTTTTGTTGTAATGTCTTAGATTTTATTTCTATTAATTTGTTCCATTTCAGAGCATGTTCATTGGTGCTATGGACAGCAACAAATTGTTAGTCTATATTATTCCAATCCACTGTGTTTTTTTCCAGCAATATCCTATTTACTTAGCAATTGTAAAAGTACCTAATGCAAGAGAGTATAAAAGAATTTAAATTAATGTAATAGGAGATATATTTACCTGTAATGTGTCAAGAAGACAAAGCCTTTAGAATAATCTTACTGAGCTTTCAATATATGCACCGACTTTGAATAGGTAAGCACACAATAAAACTATGCAATCTTGCATGGATAACAAAGCAATGTTAAATAATCAAAGACGGCTGGTACAGGTAGAACAAGCTTCAGAAATAAATCAGATTGTGTTCAGAGCAGCTGAGAGAGCCACTGCCTCACAAGCACGAGCAACCAGATTTGGTTATGATCTTGTTTGCTATCTGTGAACATTTTCCCTGTGACTGTATGGATTTCCTCCCACATCCCAAAGACATAAGGACTTCTACGCTAAATGGATATTGTAAATGATCTCGTATGTATAAGTGAATGATAGAATCTAGGAGGGGTGGGGAGGAAGTAATGGTAATGCAGCCAGAATAGGCTCAGGGAAAATTATTGGGGATTCTGGATGGTTGGAGAGCTGACGTAGACAGTAGGGAGAATAGCGTGCTGCTTGGTCATACAAGTTAGGAAATAAAGGTAAATAGAAATTCTCCTTGCTACTGCCTCTGGTTGGAACAGCAGAGCTACATTAGCCTTTGAGTTGAGAAAGTTATAAGTGTAATGCTACTGACCATAAGAAGTGTGCAGAAGAGACAGATTGGGATATCAGCTGGCGTGCTATATTGGTTTGTTGCCAAAGGGGACAAAATGGACCTAACCCAGAATAACTGCACATGGTAAAGTACGTTTCTAACAGCAGGAAGGAAAATCTACCAGCAGCATTAAAAGGCTTCATCAGCTTCTTGCAGATAAGTAGTTGAATCATTTCTTCTAATTGTTATTTCATCTGAAGAAGATTTGGCACTGACTTGACTTATTTAAAATGGCTGAAGTCCAGATAACAATATGCCACACTGTGGAGTAGTTTTACTTGACTCCAAGGCTTTGTACAGACCAGTGCCTCTTCTTCAGTGCATGCACTGGGAGAATGAGCAGAATGTGATAGATGATGGGAAGATGAAGGAAAAATGAGAAAAGGGCTCTCACAGAAGATCATATCACCTAAACCCCCTCTCTGAACTGCACAAGAGAACAAAGTAAAGTACCTGAGCTTCAGTGGGACTGTAAACACATTTCACCTACAACTCTGATCTTGCCACCCTCTTGCCAGAGAAAAGCATGTGACATCAGGACAGTTGCATCTTATCTCATAGTTGAGGGGACAGATAACTGGGCTCACATTTGTTTGTGAACACTGCAAGTCAACCTGGAGATGCACACACTGGAAGGCTGCCCAGTTGGTATGTGACCAATTAGTACATCCTTCATGGAAGCTTGTGTTTAGCATCCTGGCAGTGGTCATGTTGTTTCATTCTGCACCATTCCGTCATATCAGTTGCACTTGAACCATGATGTTAAACCAAAGAGTGGCCAATTGGGTTATAACAGACATGGCACCTGATACCACTGCATGTCCACATGGCATCATGTGCATAACATCTGGTCGGGTATCACATGAAATGTGATCAGGCAGTCTGCTTAAACAACATTTTGTCATCTGAACTGCTTATTAAGAAGCCTATACTGTAGTTCTTAGCCAAATGTATGCTTTACAATAATGTCATCATACGGACTCAGCCCCTGTAATCTGCCATGCAATGTAGAGTTGTTGAACTGGGGCAATGAGGAGAAATGAGGAACAAGTGGATCATAAGTCACAGGAGCAGAATGGGGCCATTTAGCCCATTGAGTCTGTTGTACTCAATGGAGGCAGAGGAAAAAGAAATGCAGGAGGAAGGATGGGAGGATACAGTGAATCAGAATGAGAACCAGATTCAGGTTTATTATCATTGTTGTAAGGCAAGAAATGTGTTGTTTCAGGACAGCAGACAGTGCAAGGTGCTCTCTTCCTCTGCTACGCTGCAGGGCACCCTGGGGCAATGTGTAGCACCTGCTTAGCTCCCCCCCCCCACAGTAGTTAGGGTCACATGAAGGCATGGGCTTAGGTGGTGGATGGTCATATGTGCAGCTGGTGCACATCACGTCCTGGATATGCAACCACTGAGGCCAGGCAGACAATCTCTGAAGCGTATTGATAATTGCTGGGGTCACCCTTCTTGTAAAGACACTGCCCAGAAGAAGGAATGGCAAGCCACTACTGTAGAAAAATTTGCCAAGAGCAATCATGGTCATGAAAAGACCAATGTCATATGACACAGCACATAACAAATGAACAAAGTACAGTGCAAGACATAAAAAAGTTACTACAAGTTACAATAATAGATAGATTGAGTGTGCAAACAAAAAGAATAGCAATGTAGTCTTCTTGGGTTCATGGACCAATCCGCAATCTAATGGTGGAGGGGAAGAAGCTGTTCCTAAAATGTTGAGTGCGTGTCTTCAGGCTCCTGTACCACCTCCCTTATGGTAGTAATGAGAAGAGGGCATGTCCCAGCTGGCGAGAGTCCTGTATGATGGATACCACCAACAGGGCATAATTCTATAGAGGCACAATTGAAAACATCCTGACTGGCTGTATCACTTCCTGGTATGGGAACTCTACCTCCCTCTATTGCAGGATTCTGCAGAGAGTGGTGAGGACAGACCAGTGCATCCGTAGATGTGAACTTCCCACTATTCAGGACATTCACAGCGACAGGTGTGTAAAAATGGCCCGAAGGATCTTTAGGGACCCGAGTCACCCCAGCCACAAACGGATCCAGCTGCTACCATCCAGGAAAGAGTACCATGGCATAAAAGCCAGGTCCAACAGGCTCTGGGACAACTTCTTCCACTAGACCATCAGACTGATTAATTCACGTTGACACAGTTGTATCTCTGTGTTATATTGACAGTTCTGTTGTATATCTTACTGTACATACTATTTATTACAAATTACTATAATTTGTACATTACACATTCAGACGGATTCATAATGTAAAGATTTTTATTCCTCAGGTGCGTGAAGGATGTAAGAAATAAAGTCAATTCAATTGAGGCACCGCCTTTTGGAGATGACCTTGCTGGTGGGGAGATTTGTGCCCATAATGGAGCTGGTTGAATCTATAACTCTCTACTGCATCTTTGGATCTTGTACATTAGAGCTTCCATACCAGACAGTGATGCAACCAGTCAGAATGCTCTCCACTGTACTTCCGTAGAAATTTGCATATGTCTTTCATGACATACTGAATCTCCTTTTTCTTGTTGCTATTTTGGGAGACTTTGAATCTGAGCAGCCTGCAGGTAATGAACACTAAGCTGAACTAAATATGGTTGGACTCTTTCAATCTTGTG
The DNA here is from genome assembly GCF_963921235.1 of Mobula hypostoma. Classification (NCBI taxonomy): domain Eukaryota; kingdom Metazoa; phylum Chordata; class Chondrichthyes; order Myliobatiformes; family Myliobatidae; genus Mobula; species Mobula hypostoma. Next base: position 61,948,595 of record NC_086097.1, on the reverse strand, counting down.
TTTTATATTCTGTATATTTCACTTTTTTTTGTTGTTGCCATTTGCACAATTTGTTTTTATTTTGTGTGGATGGTGATTTGATGTTTTTCTTTGAACAGGTTCCGTGGTCTCATTTGATTTGTGGCTGTTTGTGGGGGAGATGAATCTCTGGGTTGTACACTGCTTGCATACTTTGATAAATGTACTTTGAATCCTCAAAGGAGAAATGGAAAGGGATAAAGCGAAGAGGATGAATGGAGAAAAAGTGAGAGAGTCAGAAGAAAAGGATGGGGGGAAGAAGGAAAGAGAACAAAGAAGAGGGAGGACTAAGAAAGGGAGGAGAAAGGAAGAAGAAGAGGGGAGATAAATCAGGCATGGTCTTTCTGGATGAACATTTTCACAATTCTTACATTCCTGCTCCTGCTGATTCTCTTGGCCAGGAGTCAAACATAAAAGCCAACAATGATAATATTCAAAATCAAATTTACAAAATGCCATATAATAATAAAGGCATCCGTTAGTCTTGCGAGACCATGGATCTGCGTCTAGAAAGTCTTCACTCTCCAGGGCGCAGGCCTGGGCAAGGTTGCATGGAAGACCAGCCGTTGCCCATGCTGCAAGTCTCCCCTCTCCACGACACCAGTGTTGTCCAAGGGAAGGGCATTAGAACCCATACAGCTTGGCACCAGTGTCGTGGCCTATAAATGTCAAATGATTGCCCTATGCATTTCTTAATGTTTTTGCTGTTGGTTTCCTGAGTGCTCCTTCACAGTGTAAGTCAGCAGCCGCAGAGTGAAACTTGGAAGGCTGCTAACTTTTTGGGTCACAGTACTTCTCTACTATCTTAGAAACTGTAAGGAGCTGGTTCTTTTGAACACCTTGCAGAGTCAGCCAGCATCTTGGCAGTTGCTTCTTTAAAGCACTTTTCTTCTGGACATTCCTTGTTAAACAATTTTACAGTGCTATCCCAAGATTAGTCATATGTAATAATCCAATTAGAGTGATAGCATCAAATGTTTTATCCATTGACTAAAATTACATATGACAAAAATATAACATCCATCCTTTAATAAGGGAAAATAGGAAAATAGACACATTTAGATAGTTGTATAGTCCTCAAGCACTTGGGTTGTGGACTGTCCCTCACAACATGATGGTAGGTCTCCAGAGGACTCTTGCTGAGCTGTGATATTCTCGCCCTGCAGAACTGGTGTGAATTTGCTATCACCTTACGTTCTGCTTCAGTCTCTTAAACTGTGATGCCACCTGCTCCCTTAATATGGGACATCCTTTACTCTCATAGAAATGTGTGACCTTGAGGGTGGAATGTATATTCCATCTATCAAGCTTGATGTTGGTCTCACATTGAATTTATTCTCACTGACCCCATCTTTCAGAAGCAGCAGGACTTTAACACACAAAAATCACAAGAAAATACAGATGCTGAAAGAACTCGGCAAGCTGGCATCTTCTGTGGAAAGAGAAGCAAAATTATTGCCTCAGGTTCACTTTGTCAAAACTCAGGTTTTTTTGGCATTTCTGCTGCAATAAAAAACCCTACCATTGTCTGTAATCTTCTCGCAACACACATCAAAGTTGCTGGTGAACGCAGCAGGCCAGGCAGCATCTCTAGGAAGAGGTAGAGTCGACGTTTGCGTCTGTAATCTTCTAACTTTTCTGCACTGCTTTTTGCAATAGCTTCTCTGTCAGGAGAACATTTCTGGTTCACCTGCTCATAAGTCTGGAGTCCAGCAATTTTCATCGTTCCTTGGGCTAGATCATAATGGAAAGCTAGGAGGTTTAAAAAGGAGTGTGCTGAGATGAGCTAGCTGCCTTCTGTATTTCCTCAGTTATATTCATTGTATTCTCTGCCTTTCTGTTACTACAAAGTGACACTGATTAAATTGCTAGTCCTTTGGAAGTCTCATAAAGTTTCCTACTGTAAACTTTGGCCCATTATCTGTCATGAGCATCTCTGACCCTTTTGATCTTTGAGCTTGCAGATGACCATCACTGAAATGATATCCTCTATACACAAACAACAGGAATTCTGCAGCAACTTTGATGTATGTTCCTCTATACACTCTCTCTTCCAGCAATTTCAAATGTCTTCAAATACATTTTTTTCGAAGTGAAATGGATCAGACCATTTCAATGGATATTTTGTTCGGGATCTTTCTAGGACTTGATGCTGCCAGGATGGTGCTGAGCTGTGGTCCCTATTGATATTGTGGCCCAGACTTAGCTGTTTTATTTTGAAGTTATCAATGGTCTTGAGGACAGAGAGGGAAATTAGAGGTCAGGTTAGGGTTTAGGGACAGTGATGTGGGGAAGTTAGAAGTCAGATTAAATTTTAGGGACAGGGATGTGGAGGATTTAGAGATCAGGTCTCTGTTTCCTAATGTTTGAAGGACAACAATGTGGATGGGTGACAAAACACATCTGCAGTACAGGCCTCTACTCTGCACTTGAAAGCCAAATGAGCAGGAGGCATTGATACCAAAGAATGGAACCCAAAATTCAATAAGTGTTCCAGAAGTCAAAGCCTGATGGATACATACATGGGATTATGATGTAGTGGCTATTACAGAGACTTGGCTGGCACCAGGGCAGGAATGGATTCTCAATATTCCTGGATTTCAGTGCTTTAAAAGGGATAAAGAGGTGGGGGAGAAAGGGGAGGAGGGGTGGCATTACTGGTCAGGGATACTATTACAGCTACAGAAAGGGTGGGTAATGTAGCAGGATCATCTTTTGAGTCAGTATGGGTGGAAGTCAGGAACAGGAAGGGAGCAGTTACTCTATTGGGGGTATTCTATAGGCCGCCAGTAGCAGCAGAGATACCGAGGAGCAGATTGGGAGGCAGATTTTAGAAAGGTGCAAAAATAACAGGGTTGTTATCATGGGTGACTTTCCTTAATATTGGAACCTGACCAATATCCTTGCAGGGAGGTTTGTTAATGCTATTGGGGGGGGGCTTTAAACTAGATTTGCAGGGGGATGGGAACCACAGTACCAGAGCTGACAGTGTGGCTGGGGTGAAAATAAATGATGTTGTAAGTTTAAGCAAATCCGCTGATAGAAAGGTTGTGAGTGGTGGTATATTTCAATGCTAGGAGTATTGTAGGGAAGGTGGATGAGTTGAGGGCGTGGATTGACACGTGGAATTATGATGTTGTAACAATTAGTGTAACTTGGCTACAGGAGGGGCAGGACTGGCAGCTTAATATTCCAGGGTTCCGATGTTTCAGATGTGATCAAGGCAGAGGAATGAAAGGTGGGGGAGTAGCATTGCTTGTTAGGGAAAATATTACAGCAGTGCTCAGGCAGGACAGATTAGAGGGCTTGTCTATTGAGTCCTTATGGGTGGAGCAGAGAAACAGGAAAGGTATGGCCACATTAGTGGGATTGTATTACAGACCACCCAATAGTCAATGAGACTTGGAAGAGCAAATCTGCAGAGAGATAGCAGGCAACTGCAGGAAACATAAAGTTGTGGTGGTAGGGGATTTTAATTTTCCATACATTGATTGGGACTCCCATATTGTTAGGGGTCTAGATGGTTTAGAGTTTGTAAAATGTGTTCAGGAAAATTTTCTAAATCAATATATAGAGGGACCAACTAGAGGGGATGCAATATTGGATCTCCTGTTAGGTAACGAATTAGGGCAAGTGACAGAAGTCTGTGTAGGGGAGCACTTTGGTTCCAGTGATCATAACACCATTAGTTTCAATTTGATCATGGCAAGGATAGATCTGGTCCTAGGATTGAGGTTCTGAACTGGAAGAAGGCCAAGTTTGAAGAAATGAGAAAGGATCTAAAAAGTGTGGATTAGGACAGGTTGTTCTCTGGCAAAGATGTGATTGGTAGGTGGGAAGCCTTCAAAGGGGAAATTTTGAGAGTGCAGAGTTTGTATGTTCCTGTCAGGATTAAAGGCAAATTGAATAGGAATAAGGAACCTTGGTTCTCAAGGGATATTGCAACTCTGAAAAAGAAAAAGAGAGAGTGTATGAAATGTATAGGAAACAGGGGGTAAATCAGGTGCTTGAGGAGTATAAGAAGTGCAAGAAAGTACTTAAAGAAAGAAATCAGGAGGGCTAAAAGAAGACATGAGGTTGCCTTGGCAGTCAAAGTGAAGGATAATCCAAAGACCTTTTACAAGTATATTAAGAGCAAAAGGATTGTAAGGGATAAAATTGGTCCTCTTGCATATCAGAGTGGTCGGCTTTGTGCGGAACCAAAGGAAATGGGGGAGATCTTAAATAGGTTTTTTGCGTCTGTATTTACTAAGGAAGCTGGCATGAAATCTATGGAATTGAGGGAATCAAGTAGTGAGACCATGGAAACTGTACAGATTGAAAAGGAGGAGGTGCTTGCTGTCTTGAGGAAAATTAAAGTGGATAAATCCCCGGGACCTGACAGTGTTCCCTCGGACCTTGAAGGAGACTAGTGTTGAAATTGCGGGGGCCCTGACAGAAATATTTAAAATGTCGCTGTCTACGGGTGAAGTGCCGGAAGATTGGAGAGTGGCTCATGTTGTTCCGTTGTTTAAAAAAGGATCGAAAAGTAATCCGGGAAATTATAGGCCGGTGAGTTTAACGTCAGTAGTAGGTAAGTTATTGGAGGGCGTACTAAGAGACAGAATCTACAAGCATTTGGATAGACAGCGGCTTATTAGGGAGAGTCAACGTGGCTTTGTGCGTGGTAGGTCATGTTTGACCAACCTGTTGGAGTTTTTCGAGGAGGTTACCAGGAAAGTGGATGAAGGGAAGGCAGTGGATATTGTCTACATGGACTTCAGTAAGGCCTTTGACAAGGTCTCGCATGGGAGGTTAGTTAGGAAAATTCAGTCACTAGGTATACATGGAGAGGTGGTAAATTGGATTAGACATTGGCTCAATGGAAGAAACCAGAGAGTGGTGGTAGAGAATTGCTTCTCCGAGTGGAGGCCTGTGACTAGTGGTGTGCCACAGGGATCAGTGCTGGGTCCATTGTTATTTGTCATCTATATCAATGATCTGGATGATAATGTGGTAAATTGGATCAGCAAGTTTGCTGATGATACAAAGATTGGAGGTGTAGTAGACAGTGAGGAAGGTTTTTAGAGCCTGCGGAGGGACTTGGACCATCTGGAAAAATGGGCTGAAAAATGGCAGATGGAGTTTAATACTGACAAGTGTGAGGTATTGCACGTTGGAAGGACAAACCAACGTAGAACATACAGGGTTAATGGTAAGGCACTGAGGAGTGCAGTGGAACAGAGGGATCTGGGAATACAGATACAAAATTCCCTAAAAGTGTCGTCACAGGTAGATAGGGTCGTAAAGAGAGCTTTTGGTACATTGGCCTTTATTAATCAAAGTACTGAATATAAGAGCTGGAATGTTACGATGAGGTTGTATAAGGCATTGGTGAGGCCAAATCTGGAGTATTGTGTTCAGTTTTGGTCACCAAATTACAGGAAGGATATAAATAAGGTTGAAAGAGTGCAGAGAAGGTTTACAAGGATGTTGCCGGGACTTGAGAAACTCAGTTACAGAGAAAGGTTGAATAGGTTAGGACTTTATTCCCTGGAACGTAGAAGAATGAGGGGGGATTTGATAGAGGTATATAAAATTATGATAGGTATAGATAGAGTGAATGCAAGCAGGCTTTTTCCACTGAGGCAAGGGGAGAAAAAAGCCAGAGGACATGGGTTAAGGGTGAGGGGGGAAAAGTTTAAAGGGAACATTAGGAGGGGCTTCTTCACACAGAGAGTGGTGGGAGTATGGAATGAGCTGCCAGACGAGGTGGTAAATGCGGGTTCTTTTTTTAACATTTAAGAATAAATTGGACAGATACATGGATGGGAGATGTATGGAGGGATATGGTCCGTGTGCAGGTCAGTGGGACTAGGCAGAAAATGGTTCGGCACAGCCAAGAAGGGCCAAAGGGCCTGTTTCTGTGCTGTAGTTTCTACGATTCTATGGTTCTATGGTTTGCAGGCCGACTAGGGGGAATGCTATACTAGATCTAGTACCTGGTAACAAACCGGGTCAGGTCACAGATCTCTCAGTGGATGAGCATCTGGGGGACAGTGACCACCACTCCCTGGCCTTTAGCATTATCATAGAAAAGGACAGAATCAGAGAGGACAGGAAAATTTTTAACTGGGGAAGTGCAAATTATGAGGCTATAAGGCTAGAACTTGTGGGTGTGAATTGGGATGATGTGTTTGCAGGGAAATGTACTCTGGATATGTGGTCGATGTTTCGGGATCTCTTGCTGGATGTTAGGGATAAATTTGTTCCGGTGAGGAAGATAAAGAATGGGAGGGTGAAGGAACCATGGGCAACAACTGAGCTGGAAAATCTAGTCAGGTGGAAGAAGGCAGCATACATGAGGTTTAGGAAGCAAAGATCAGATGGGTCTATTGAGGAAAATAGGGTAGCAAGAAAGGAGCTTAAGAAGGGGCTGAGAAGAGCAAGAAGGGAGCATGAGAAGGCCTTGGCGAGTAGGGTAAAGGAAAATCCCAAGGCATTTTTCACTTATGTGAAGAACAAAAGGATGACAGGAGTGAAGGTAGGACCGGTTAGAGATAAAGATGGGAAGATGTGCCTAGAAGTTGTGGAAGTGAACGAGGTCCTCAATGAATACTTCTCTTCGGTATTCACCAATGAGAGGGAACTTGATGACGATGAGGACAATATGAGCGAGGTTGATGTTCTGGAGCATGTTGATATTAAGGGAGAGGAGGTGTTGGAGTTGTTATAATACATTAGGACAGATAAGTCCCCGGGGCCTGACGGAATATTCCCCAGGCTGCTCCACGAGGCGAGGGAAGAGATTGCTGAGCCTGTGGCTAGGATCTTTATGTCCTTGTTGTCCACGGGAATGGTACCGGAGGATTGGAGGGATGTTGTCACTTTGTTCAAAAAAGGTAGTAGCGATAGTCCGGGTAATTATAGACCAGTGAGCCTTGCGTCTGTGGTGGGAAAGCTGTTGGAAAAGATTCTTAGAGATAGGATCTCTGGGCATTTAGAGAATCATGGTCTGATCAGGGACAGGCAGCATGGCTTTGTGAAGGGCAGATCGTGTCTAACAAGCCTGATCGAGTTCTTTGAGGAGGTGACCAGGCATATAGATGAGGGTAGTGCAGTGGATGTGATCTAAGTGGATTTTAGTAAGGCATTTGACAGGGTTCTGCACGGTAGGCTTATCCAGAAAGTCATAAGGCTTGGGATCCAGGGAAGTTTGGCCAGGTGGATACAGAATTGGCTTGCCTGCAGAAGGCAGAGGGTCGTGGTGGAGGGCGTACATTCAGATTGCAGGGTTGTGACTAGTGGTGTCCCACAAGGATCTGTTCTGGCACCTCTACTTTTTGTGATTTTTATTAACGACCTGGATGTGGGGGTAGAAGGGTGGATTTAGCAAGTTTGCAGACAACACAAAGGTTGGTGGTGTTGTAGGTAGTGTAGAGGATTGTCAAAGATTGCAGAGAGACAATGATAGGATGCTGAAGTGGGCTGAGAAGTGGCAGATGGAGTTCAACCCGGAGAAGTGTGAGGTGGTACACTTTGGAAGGACAAACTCCAAGGCAGAGTACAAAGTAAATGGCAGGAAACTTGGTAGTGTGGAGGAGCAGAGGGATCTGGGGGTACATGTCCACAGATCCCTGAAAGTTGCCTCACAGGTGGATAGGGTAGTTAAGAAAGCTTATGGAGTGTTAGCTTTCATAAGTCGAGGGATAGAGTTTAAGAGCCGCGATGTAATGATGCAGCTCTATAAAACTCTGGTTAGGCCACATTTGGAGTACTGTGTCCAGTTCTGGTCACCTCACTATAGGAAGGATGTGGAAGCATTGGAAAGGGTACAGAGGAGATTTACCAGGATGCTGCCTGGTTTAGAAAGTATGCAATATGATCAGAGATTAAGGGAGCTAGGGCTTTACTCTTTGGAGAGAAGGAGGATGAGAGGAGACATGATAGAGATGTGCAAGATATTAAGAGGAATAGATAGAGTGGATAGCCAGCGCCTCTTCTCCAGGGCACCACTGCTCAATACAAGAGGACATGGCTTTAAGGTAAGGAGTGGGAAGTTCAAGGGGGATATTAGAGGAAGGTTTTTTACTCAGAGAGTGGTTGGTGCGTGGAATGTACTGCCTGAGTCTGTGGTGGAGGCAGATGCACTAGTGAAGTTTAAGAGACTACTAGACAGGTATATGGAGGAATTTAAGGTTGGGAGTTATATGGGAGGCAGGGTTTGAGGGTCGGCACAACATTGTGGGCCAAAGGACCTGTAATATGCTGTACTATTCTATGTTCTATGTTCTATTTGGTGGGAGGAAAAGATGGCAGCGCGACACAGTGCGCGCAGCTCTCCAGCGAAATGATAACGTATCTGTTAAATACAGGCCATGGACAATTCTGATTTGATGGAGACAGACGTGAAAGCACAGAGGAACATCTGGAGAAATTTCTAAAATGCTGGTTCGCTGCTGCTGCTACTGTGCGATCGAGAATCTCTGGAGGGAACGCCCCAAAATCCCCGGCTTTGCCTGCTGCTGGAGACTGAGGCTGAGGTTGAAGCGTTTGGATAGAGATGGTGCTCGGCATTTGGTGTTGGAGGGCTGATCAGAGTTTGAAGTTTTCGGACGACTCAGAGTTGGACTGTGGTCGGGCATGGCAGGGAGAGTTTTCCTCCTTCTCCCGTCTGCGTGAGATGTGGGACTTTTGAGAGACTTTGAACTTTTTTTACTGTGCCATGGCCTGTTCTTCATCAAGTTATGGTATTGTTGCACTGTTTTAATTATGTGGTTTTTGTTAGTTTTTCAGTCTTGGTCTGTCCTGTGTTTTTGTGATACCACAGCGGAGGAATATTGTATCATTTCTTAATGCATGCATTACTAAATGACAATAAAAGTGGACTGCGTATCCTCATAATCTAATCTAATCAAATCTATGAAGACTGAAGACAGGAGGCTGGAGGCCTGTCTTGGAGTTAGAGGACTCTCCATGTATTGGGGTGTGTGGGAGGGAGAAAAGAGGTTTGTTTTGCTGCTGTTGTTTTGGTGCTTGTTGTGTTTTGTGTTCTGCTGAACATTATGGCCATGCTATGTTAGCGCTGGAATGTGTGCCCCAGCAGATCCCTAGATTTTATTAGTTATTAACACAAATGATGCATTTCACTTTATGTTTTAATATGTGTGATAATTAAATATGAAGCTGCATCTGATTGTAGGAGTCATGTATTCTGTATTGTGCATTTATTATGTTTATTGTGGTAACTAGTCACATGAGTGGGGGTGTGCTAAAAGAAGTGAAGGGAGTAAGTTACGTATTCTTGCTCATTTTGTGGCAGTTTGTAACATGGAGCCAGTGGAGATCATTTCTTTGCTGATCGCTGAGATTTAATATTGCTCAACAGTGTTTAATTGGATGTTTGCCAATTGCAAATAAAGAACCGAAATAAGGAATTCGGCTCTTTAGAAGCAATTATTTCATTAGAGCTGAAGGTGCATCATGCAAGTAAACCAACCCTGTGGTGGTTGCAAACTAGCAGCAATTGTTTTGATTTTGGATTAGTTTTTGGCACGATGCTGATGATAACGAAGTATTTCCTTCAGTTTCTTTCTAGACTTCTACAATTTTCTCATTTCTTAGCTCAGTGCTTGTTCCCTTGTTTATCCTTTACCAATGGTACTTTTACTCGGCGAAGGTAACCATTCCCTCGCAGCTGAGAAGAGGAAATGCATTTTATAATGTCATTCACTAATCTTCTTCTGTAGCAAGACTTCCAGTGCAGAAACCACTGTGTTTTGAAGAGGGTCACGCGCTGCATTCACCTCCACTATAACTTTCACCACCTGCTGCAGCCACTCTGTGCCTGCCTTTTAAGAGGTTCAGGTTGATTGTCGATTATACAGGCGAAACATGGCCCCAGTCACTCATCAAGCTGGGTCAACTCCAGAAGTGATTAGTGCTGGCACCGGCTGGATACAGAAATCAATATAATGAGCAGTCAGCACAGAATGTCTCGTTGAATGAGCGTGGATTAACCACACTTTGTGATTCCCAGACTGTCTCTGAAGTATACAATGTAGCCACGAAGAATGTATTTGTAGTTAGTCACTGTAATGGAAACGAATAGCTCTGCTAATAAGAGAGCAACCAGATTTGGGCGGCAACTCTAAGGAGTAGGGCAGCACAGTAGCATTGTGGGTAGTGTGACGCTGCTACAGCTCAGGGCCTTTCCTAGTTCAGAGTTCAACTCCGAAACCATTCTGTAAAGAATCTCTTTCGTCCTCCCTGTGGAATGCATGCGTTGTCCCCGGGTGCTCTGGTTTCCTCCCACAGTCCAAAGATATACTGGGTAGGTTAACTGGTCATTGTAAATCTTCCATGATTAGATTAGGGTTAATCAGGTTTGAGGGGTTGCTGGGACAGCAGAGCTCAAGGGGCAGAATGGCCTACCTCACACTGTGTCACAAATTCATAAATAAATACTGACCTGAAAAAATCTGATGGTCAAAGTAAATAGTTAATGCACTTTGTGATTTTCCTTTCCCAACGCTCACTCGGGGAGGCATTGGCAACATGACCTTCATTCTCAGGGTTAATGCAACTTGGCTTAATGGCTATTATCAATGAGATGGAGTTCCAGGACAAGCTTAAAGGATTTAAAACACGGTATTGCCATGGGTGAATTGTATTTATCTGAGTATTCTTAGACATACAAGGAGCATTTCTCCCTGTCTGCTTAATTTCTGCAGACAAATACAATTAAGAGATGACAGGAAAACCAGGAGGGTGTTGATGGCCATAAGGGAAAGATTAGGCTGCGGGAAGGTAAATGTGGAAAAGGGCTGATGAGAATGTTCCAAAAGCCATCATAGATTTGATGCGCACAATATTCTCTTCCATTGTTATAAAGGCTGTTACGAGAATACACATAAAATTAAGATGTTTGCTGGCCTGGGCTAGCATCAGTGGCATCAGCAGTTGGTCTGCCACCTGCCCTCAGGGGAAGGAGAGATAAGGAACAATGGAGCAGCGTCTGGAGATGTGTAATGAAGGGATGTGGGAGGGAGAGCTGTCTGGAGCGGCTCCCCCCTTTGAACCCTGAACTGTTTGAAGTGATGGACAGGCGATACCCCAGCAGGGGGATAAAAAGGGACAGGTTCGCTAAGGCAGCACACACACGCCACCCGAGGTAACGAGACCCTGGAAGCGGTGCGCCTCTCACGAGTGGGTGAGAAGTATCAGACAACGACAAGGGGGGAAAGGTACGATCAGCGGGAACCCGGTGTGTGTCCGCCCTTGCCTGGGTGCCGGGTTCACTGCAGAGGATCGACCGCATCTGGAGGAGGGGTCACAGTCGGTGACCTCAGGTGACATCACCAAGGACCCGCCCAAAAGCTGTTTGTGAGCCATCTCGCTGGTCTGTGAGTGAAGCCGTGTCTGAATGATCAGTTGTTCCTATTCTATCTCTCTCTCCCCCCACGATGTCCCTCGCCATGGCAACGATTACTGCGAACTGAACTGGACTGAACTTTGAGTCATTTTGAAATTTGGTCATTTACCCCTAGACAACGATAGAGCTTGATTGATGCTGTTATCTTAATTCTGTGCACATGTGCGTTTATCATCGCTGAACTGTTGCATTTATTATCCTTTCGATTACTGTGTTGCTCGTTTCTTTAATAAAACTTTCTTAGTTCTAGTACTCCAGACTCCAACTGAGTGATCCATTTCTGCTGGTTTGGCAACCCAGTTACGGGGTACGTAACATAAGTGGGGTTCTCGTCCGGGATTTTGAACGCTAAATTTGGGACGGAGTAAATTGATTGGGTTAAAATTCCCGAAAGAAAGAAAAGACAAACAGCAGAAATGGAGGTTGAGGAATTTATAAAGGCGCCGACCTTGGAGGCATTAGAAGATGCCAGGAAATCGGAATTGATAGCTGTGGCCAAACGGGTGAATCTTGCCAAGGTGAAGTCGACAATGAGGAGAGAGGAGATACACAGCTATTGTAGAGCACTATGTATCTAAAGGAGTGTTTCCCCAAGGTGAGCTGGGGGAGGTGTCTATTGAAAAACCTGCTGGAGACGCGGTACAGGTACAGCTTGAAAAACTGAGACTCGAGCACGAGTTCCGGGTACGGCAGTTAGAACACGAAGAGAAAGAGAGGGACAGACAGATGGAGAGAGAAGAGAAAGAGAGGGACAGACAGATGGAGAGAGAAGAGAAAGAGAGGGACAGACAGTTGGAGAGAGAGGAGAAACAGAGGGAAAGGGAATTTGAGCTGGAGAAGTTAAAGATAAGGGCCGAGCAGGGGCTCGTGCCGAACCAAGGTGGAGGGTTCCGGGCGACCCAGGAGGTAAGGCTGGTTCCCCCTTTTGACGATACCGACGTGGATCGGTACTTCCTCCACTTCGAAAAGGTGGCTATAAGTCAGGACTGGCTGAGGGATAAGTGGGTTGTTTTACTTCAGAGTGTACTGAAAGGGAAGGCCCAAGAAGCTTACTCCGCTTTATCCGCGGAAGATGCCCAGAAGTATGAGGTGGTGAAAGAGGCCATCCTCAGGATTTATGAGTTGGTCCCGGAGGCATACCGGCAGAGGTTCCGGAATGCGAGGAAGCGGTGGGACCGCACGTATTTGGAGTTTGCTCGTGAGATGCAGACATATTGTGAGCGTTGGTGCGCCTCGAAAGGGGTAGAGGGGGATTATGACAGACTGCTGCAGCTGATTCTGATTGAGCAGTTTAAAGGTTGTGTCCCTGAGGGTATGAGACCCTACCTCGATGAGAAAGAGGCAGCCACGTTAGCCGCAACTGCTAAGTTAGCGGATGAGTATGCGTTGACGCATAAAATGAAGTTTGCCCCGAGTAAAGGCTACCAGAAGGGTAGTCAGGACGGAGGGGAGAGTCCGCCGGAAAAGTCAGAAAGTAAGCCGGGGACTAGTGAAAAGGATAAGGTAGACCGGGAGCAGTCTGGTAGGAAGTCTCCTGGGGTTGTCTGTTATAATTGTGGGAAAGTCGGACACTTTGCGTCCAGGTGCTTTGCCCCAAGGAAGGAGACGGGGAAAGGAAAAGCGGAAATTTGGAATGGCTGTATCGAGCTGTTAAGTGAACCGCTAGGGAAGGACAGGTCTGAAAAAGTCCAGGAAGGGCGCGAGAGGTTTATCTCGGCCGGACTGGTGTCAGTGAAGGAGGGGTTAAAACCAGTTCCAGTGCGGATCTGGAGAGACACGGGAGCGTGTCAGTCACTAATACTGAAGAGTGTATTAGAGTTTAGCTCAGAGACCCAGACTGGGGAGGTAGAGGTCAAAGGTGTTGGGGAAGGGACAGAGTCAGTCCCTGTGCACCAGATACACTTACAGAGCAACCTGGTCTCTGGACTAGTCACGATCGGGGTGAGGTCCGAATTACCGATGAAAGACGTGGAAGTCTTGCTCGGTAATGACATCGCCGGAGGAATCGTGTTCCCAGTCGTGAGACTGACGGGTCAACCTGCCAGCATTGAGGCCCGGCCCATGGACTCACAGGTTCATCGCGGGCCCCCGATGGTGAATTTGGCTGAAACATTTCTGTCAACCTTGTATGAGACAGGGTGTAGTGAGATAAGAGGTAGTGAGGGAGCTGGGACAGATGTAGCAGTAGCCAGGAAAGAATTTGTGCAGACGCAGGAGCGAGACGAGGGGCTGATGGTTTTGGCAGAGACCGCTCTCTCTGACACAGCCTTGACAAGCTATTGTGTGGAGGAGGAAGTGCTAAGGAAGAAAGGGAAATCAAGTACAGTACCCGCAGATGAGGAATGGGGGGTGGTGCAAAAGAGTTATGGGGATAAGGTTTTTAACATGGCCCATGAGGTACCCCCCGGTGGACATTTTGCGGTGCTGGAGGAAACAGTTGGTGGAATCATGAAAGAGATTTACCGGCTGCCCAGGGGGAAAAATGTTATTGATCATGACCGACGCGAACTGAGACGGTCACCGGCTTTTGATATGCTAACAAACCTAGTCGGTGTTAGCGTGGAAATCAATGAAGCTAGGGGCCCCCTGATAAGAGAAAAGAACCATTTTGAAAAGATTAGGATGGGATCGGTCAGATGGGAGAAGGCTATTGTTTTGGCCAGGTCTACTGATAAGGTCTCTCCCTTAATCCCCGAACAAAGTGAATCTTTAGAAGGAGTAATTAAACGACTCGCACCTATGTGTTTGATTGTCCCGAGGAAATGCAAAGAACTGGGACGTTGGGTTATGTCTGTTACAATAGGGCAGCCCAGTAAAGAACACTCATATATATTGAGTAATTCAGTGACTAAAGGGCTGATGACCACAGAGGTGTGTATTGGCAATTTAATACGGCTGTCTGAAGCCAGTTTGATAGTGAACCTTGAAAAAAATGAATTCGGCCACACGAGGGTCACTTACCTGGGAATTGTGGTGACACAGGGGCAGCTGGCAGTGATGCAAGCTACAGTGCAGGCTATCGCTGTCCTCCCAACCCCGACAGACAAGAGGGCCCTCAGAAGGCTCTTGGAGATGGTGGGGTACTGCAGGAAGTTTTGCAATAACTCTGCGGTCAATACCCGTCCCCCTCCTACTAAGCCCTTGCGAGAGAAAATTGAGTCGGAATGGGACGACCCTTGTTATTGTGGTCCGGGACAAAACCAAATGAGAGGTTACATTGGTCGCAATTCATCAGTGTTTTTGGCCACTATGAAGTTTGCTGAGTTGGAGCCTGGTCTAAGGGATTATTAATAACACGTGTAAAAGGAACAGAAAATGTGATGACTGTCTGTCAAGGTGTTGACAGCTTCAAATTCTCTGTATTAGCCAAATAGCTGATAAAGATGTATATTGTGTATGTATCAGATAATGTAGTCATGTTTGTAATTTTTACCTCCCGGTAAAAATCCTTAAAGGGGGGAAGTGTTACGAGAATACACATAAAATTAAGATGTTTGCTGGCCTGGGCTAGCATCAGTGGCATCAGCAGTTGGTCTGCCACCTGCCCTCAGGGGAAGGAGAGATAAGGAACAATGGAGCAGCGTCTGGAGATGTGTAATGAAGGGATGTGGGAGGGAGAGCTGTCTGGAGCGGCTCCCCCCTTTGAACCCTGAACTGTTTGAAGTGATGGACAGGCGATACCCCAGCAGGGGGATAAAAAGAGACAGGTTCGCTAAGGCAGGACACACACGCCACCCGAGGTAACGAGACCCTGGAAGCGGTGCGCCTCTCACGAGTGGGTGAGATGTATCAGACAACGACAAGGGTGGAAAGGTACGATCAGCGGGAACCCGGTGTGTGTCCGCCCTTGCCTGGGTGCCGGGTTCACTGCAGAGGATCGACCGCATCTGGAGGAGGGGTCACAGTCGGTGACCTCAGGTGACATCACCAAGGACCCGCCCAAAAGCTGTTTGTGAGCCATCTCGCTGGTCTGTGAGTGAAACAGTGTTCTGAATGATCAGTTGTTCCTGTTCTATCTCTCTCTTCCCCCACGTTGTCCATTGCCATGGCAACGATTACTGTGAACTGAACTGGACTGAACTTTGAGTCATTTTGAAATTTGGTCATTTACCCCTAGACAACGATAGAGCTTGATTGATGCTGTTATCTTAATTCTGTGCACATGTGCGTTTATCATCGCTGAACTGTTGCATTTATTATCCTTTCGATTACTGTGTTGCTCGTTTCTTTAATAAAACTTTCTTAGTTCTAGTACTCCAGACTCCAACTGAGTGATCCATTTCTGCTGGTTTGGCAACCCAGTTACGGGGTACGTAACAAGGCATATGAGAAATATTAGGAGTGTGACCAAATGCTTTAAACTTCTTAATTGGAGGTGAAACAATGTACAAGGGAAGGACATGAAGATTGGGATGAAACCTGGATGTGAATGAAACAAAGGGGGTGAAATTTTATATAGGTTAATGTGATATTGTCCCTTGCAAATTAAGATTGGAAATGCATAAATGGTTTGAAGGAGCTACCGGTGAAATTGAAGGATATCTGTGTGAGGATATTCGATCCAGCATCCATGATATTCTTTCATGGTACAGCGGCAGTCAAAAGCAAGCTAACAGCAAGCTGAGGCCACAAAATCAATTTTGTTTAATGGTGGAGAATATCATGTAACCTGCAGAATGTACGGGTTTGACTATACTGGATCTCGTTTTGAGAGTAAGTCATTGGAGACATTAAGGTTTCAGAGGCAGTGCAGAAAAAAACTCAAGTCTGACCCCTTCTGATCTTCAGCTTCACAGGGATATAAGAACATCTATGTAGTACCTCTAACATAGAAACAACATCCCTAGACAGTGAATCCCTCTGGATAAGGTGGATTCCAAGGCAGGGAGGATATATTAGGGATGACCAAAGGGTTGGGTTCTGCAGAATGTTTTGAAGAACGGTGGGAGAGGCAGAGGGTTTGACATAGTCTTAACAGGAGATATAATCAAGCTCTGGGAGTTGCACACTGCTGCCATTTATAGAGTTTGGTAGACTAAAGTTCATTTAAAGGTGAAAATGAAAATTTTAAATTGGAAACACTGAGGGACAGAATGTCAACACAAGTAAGTAACATAGCACACCACAGTAACGTAGCAGTTAGCATGACACTATTACAGCTCGGTGCATCAGATTCGGAGTTCAATTCCAGCGTCCTCTGTAAGAAAGTTTGTACATTTTTTCTGTGTGTGCGTGGGATTCCATCGGGTGCTCCAATTTCCTCCCGTAGTCCAAAGACGTATCGGTTAGTAGGTTAGTTGGTCATTGTAAATTGTCCTGTGATTAGGCTGGGGTTAAACAGCTGGGTTGCTGAGCGGTGCTAGTCAGTGGGCCTGACAGGCCTGTTCCACACTCCATCTCTAAGTAAATGAAACAAAAGTAAGGTCAGAATTGGGATGTGGGTAAGGCATCTTGTGTGATGAAACTAGGGCAGCGGGTATGGCTGTATTTTCCAGAGCAAGCAGACCATGAGGTAAGTCTAATAAGACCAAAGCAATATTTGAGAATTTCAGCAGCAAATGGACTGAGACAAGGATGGAAACAGCAACATTATGGAGAGGCAGATGGAAACAATTTTGTGTGGGGGATCAGCATGCGATCAGCTTGGACAATGAAGCTTTAAAGCACCGTCCGGAGCTTGAGATAGTGGTGTGCTGAATTCTAATCTAGAGTCAAAGCCCTGATAACTGTTGTGAGATATACATCTCAGCTTTATTCAAACTTTTCTTTACAAAGACCAGTATAAGGGCTCACAGCTGGCACTGTATACTATTCATCACAACGAGGCCTACCTACTGCCCATTACACTGCTGGTGCTTACGGCAGCAATGAAGGTCCTCTATCTCTGGCAGCATTCAGGGCTTCCTTCATCATTTTAGCAGCTTGGTTTTCACTACTGTCAGTCATGCAAGTTCCAGGTGGAGACTCAGGAATACCTTTGCACTCAGGTGTAGAAGGATTCTTCATTGCTATTTCTATCACAGTTTTTTTTCACTACTACCAAGAAATTTGTGCTCATGTATGGTATGTCAAAGTCCACATGAATCCACTGCCAGAGTAATGCAGGCCAAACCAGGGATAGAGATGCACAACTTTTGGCATCTTCCGGACGAGTTGACGTCCCATGCAGTACATGGGATGCTGCTCGATCTGCCGATTTATTCCATGCCACCGGAAAAAGCTTCAAGCCAACACTTTTATTTTAACCACACCAGGATGACTGGTATGTAGTTCCTCCAACACTTTGCTCTCAGATTGTGTTTTGGTAGTTAATAATGGAATTTGTTTGTCACTCAGTTAGCCAGTCCCAGCTGGGAGGAGTTCATCTACTGTACAAGCAGCATTATCAATAAAGTTCAGTTGAATATCCTGTGTCCTCTGCACTATCCCTTATAATGAACACAACGTGATGTCAGAGGTGGTTGATCATCAATGAATTGGTGCTAGAGACTAAGAGAGATACCCAACAAGAAAGAATTTATAGTAAGACTGTTCTTGTCCACATATATCTATGCAAAATATCCAGAGACTTATCAACCCAAACTGCCCATGCTAACTGCTAATTGTATGCACCATGAGGCTGAGAACTGGCCAGGCTTGCCAGGTAATGCCTTTGAGCTACACCCAGAAATAGACACATTGTAATAATTTGCGGGCCACTGGCCTGGGGAAGTGCACAGAGACACAGACACAGCAGAGAAGTCAGAGAAATCAGTCAAGCTCTCAAGGAGAGAAATGAAACCTTTTGTAGTCCAAATAAATAAAATAATAAATAAATAAACAATCAGGAGAATGGAGCAGACACCTGTAGTACCTACATCCTCGTAAAGCCCTCGAGGCATCTAATTTCTCTAAACCAAGGGTCTTTGAGAGATGGCTCAGACACTTTGAGAGATTTAGAGTTGCAAGCTATCTCACTCAGGCTTCAGAAGAGCATCAGGTAAGCGCACTGATATACTGGCATGGGGGATAAAGCAGATGAAAACATGGGCGGATAGGACTGACAGATGTATGGAAAAAAAGAGTGCCAAACAAATTCAAAGAATATTTCACAGGAAAGCAAAAGGCAATATATGAGAGGAAACAAGGTGCAGGCAGGACTACAGAAAGAGCAGACAGTAGAGCTCAGCTCACTGAAAACAGACAAGCAAAACAATAGCAGGTAAAATGTCTGACTGCAAGAGAAGTGGCAAGTCTCTATTCCACGTCAAAGAGCCCATTCCAGCAAAAGAAATGAAATGCCAGCAATGCAATAGAGTTGCCCATTATAAAAGTCAGTGTCACTCAAAATCATTTCCTCAGGAGGTCAAAAAAGACCATGACTCAGATTAAGAGAGAACTTTCCTTGGGGACCTGGATTCAAATAGACAAGGTTGGTGTACTACGGTTCAGTTGCAAAATGAGGCAGAGATGTTCAAAATGGACACTGGGGCAAATGTCACAGCCATCCCCATTTGTCTGTTCACAAAATTGGCAAACAAAGCAAGTAATTCGCTAAACCCAACAAAAAAGTGCATAAAATGAAACATAAGCTCAGTGTGAAGGGAATGTTTACTATTTCTATCCATAAAAATGAGAGACAGTTAAAAGAAAATGCCTATGTTGTTTAAAATCTCTCTCACCATTACTGGCATGACATGCCATCGAGAAGCTAAATCTCATTGCAAGGTTGGATTCTCTAAACTATGTTCAGTGGCAGGAGAAGTAACCAGAGTTTTTCACAGCACTGGGGGTACTGAAAGAAGGGTGCTTTATCCAAATGAGACCAGGAGTGACGCCCTCCTCTCTGACCACAATGAGGCATATATCAGTCCCATTGATTAACAAAGTCAAAGCTGAACCTGAGAGAATGGAGGGAATAATTTGAAAAATCCATCTCTGGATTCATAGCAAAGGTCATCATGCAATAGTTAGAAAAGACAGTGTGACAAATTATAAACCCAGAAATTTGGGTACATTACATTGATGATATATTTGTCATAGTAAAACACTGCAAAATTGGAAGAACTTACAAACTAATCAATGATATGTTCAATGATTCTAAGTTCACAATGGAAATAGAAACTGAAAAAGAAACTAGCATTCTTGGTATGCTTGGCAGTAGAAACATAGCTGGCATTTTGGAAACTTCCGTTTATTGTAAGTGAACACATACAGATCTGTTTCTAAATTATCACAGCAACCATCCAAATGCACACTAGAAAAGCTGTTTCAAAACTTTGTTCCAAAGAGCTGAGACACACTGTAGCATCGAGAAGCTAAAGGATAAAGAGGAGAGACATCGCTTTAAAGTATTCGCTTGAAATGGATACCCACAGAACTCCATACCAAGATGCCTATGACATCAACAATGTACCAACCAAGAAAACACCAAATGGGTTATCCTTCCAGACATTTGAAATATTTCAGAAATGTCAGCCTGACTGCTCCAAGAACTTAGAATTTCAGTCGCACATAAGCCAACATTGAGCAGAGTACTTTGCAGACCAAAAGAACAAACTAAAATATTGGACAAGACCAATGTGGTCTAAAAAAATCCAATGCGGGGACTGCAGCAAATATTAGCTCAACTGGGAGAAAACTACCTACAGGGATCCAAGAAGATCAACTGGCTCTCAAGCGACATGACCAATTCTCCCTTGTCTCTACCCATATAGATCAAGAGGGGCACAAATTCGACTGGGCATCAGTGAAAGTCATGTTGCAAGCAAACACACGGCATGCACTAGAATTCCGAAAGCCATGGTTTTCCGTGAACAATTCTGTAAACATACATGCAGATCTCAACCCTATTAACATGCCAATGCGGGCAAAATTCCTGACTACAACACACAGAGTTTGCCGCATAAACAGTCAGCGGTGAGACTTCCTCTTTATATCACAATTGAGTTTCTGTAATGATGGCCAATCAGCTGATTGATAAATATATGAATTTAGGGAGTTAGGAGATAAACTAAAAAGTAGGACCACAAAGGTAATAATCTCTGGATTACTACCAGTGCCACTTGCTAGTCAGAGTAAAAATAGGAGGCTATTTCAGATGAATACGTAGCTTGAAAAATGGTGCAAGGGGGAGGGATTCAGATGTCTGGGGCATTGGAACGTAGTTCTGGAGGAGGTGGGACCAGTACAAACAGGATGGTCTGCACCTGGGCTGGACTGGATCCAACGTCCTAGGGGGAGCGTTTGCTACTGTTGTTCAGGAGGATTTAAAGTAATGTTGCAGGTGGATGGGAACAAGTGCAGAGATACAGAGGGGTGTAAAAAGAGGGTAGAAGCAAAAAGTAGTAAGGTGAAAAGTAAAAGTGGCAGGCTGGCAAATCCAGGGCAAAAATTAAAAAGGGCCACTTTTTAGCATAATTGTATAAGGGCTAAGAGTGCTGTAAAAGCAAGCCTGAAGGCTTTGTGTGTCAATGCAAGGAGCATTCGTAACAAGGTGGATGAAATGAAACTGCAGATAGTTATTAATGAATATAATATAGTTGGGATCACAGAGACATGGCTCCAAGGTGATCAAGGAAGGGAGCTCAGCATTCAGGGATATTCAATATTCAGCAGGGATAGACATGAAAGAAAAGGAGGTGGGTAGCATTGCTGGTTAGAGAGGAGATTAGCCGAGAGGATGTGGGATCGATATGGGTAGAGCTGCATAACACTAAAGGGCAGAAAACGCTGGTGGGAGTTGTGCACAGGCCACCTAATAGTAGTAGTGAGGTTGGGGATAGCATTAAACAGGAAATTAGAAATGCGTGCAATAAAGGAACAGCAATTATAATGGGTGACTTCAATCTACATATAGATTGGGTGAACCAAATTGGTAAGGGTGCTGAGGAAGAGGATTTCTTGGAATGTATGCAGCATGGTTTTCTGAACCAATATGTCGAGGAACCAACTAGAGAGCAGGCCATTCTAGTCTGGGTATTGAGCAGTGAGGAGGGGTTAGTTAGCAATCTTGTCGTGCGAGGCCCCTTAGGTAAGAGTGACCATAATATGGTGGAATTCTTCATTAAGATAGAGAGTGATATAGTTAATTCAGTAACAAAGGTTCTGAACTTAAAGAAGGGTAACTTTGAAGGTATGAGACTTGAGTTAGCTAAGATAGACTGGCAAATGATACTTAAAGGGTTGATGGTGGATATGCAATGGCAAGCATTTAAAGATTACATGGATGAACTACAACAATTGTTCATCCCAGTTTGGCAAAAGAACAAACCAGGGAACGTAGTGCACCCATGGCTGACGGGGGAAATTAGAGATAGTATCCATTCCAAAGAAGAAATATACAAATTAGCCAGAAAGAGCGACACACCTGAGGACTGGGAAAAATTCAGAGTCCAGCAGAGGAGGACAAAGGGCTTAATTAGGAAAGGGAAAAAAGATTATGAGAGAAAGCTGGTAGGGAACATAAAAACTGACTGTGAGAGCTTTTATAGATATGTGAAAAGAAGAAGATTGGTTAAAACAAATGTAGGTCCCTTACAGTCAGAAACAGGTGACTTGATCATGGGGAACAAAAACATGGCAGACCAGTTGAATAACTACTTTGGTTCTGTCTTCACTAAGGAGGACATAAATAATCTTCCGGAAATAGTAGGGGACAGAGGGTCTAGTGAGATGGAGGAACTGAGGGAAGTACATGTTAGTAGGGAAGTGGTGTTAGGTAAATTGAAGGGATTAAAGGCAGATAAATCCCCAGGGCCAGATGGTCTGCATCCCAGAGTGCTTAAGGAAGTAGCCCAAGAAATAGTGGCTGCATTAGTGATAATTTTTCTTTCTTTCTTTTTAAATCTTTTTATTGAGTAAGTATACAAAAAAGGTAAGCCATATAAACATTAATACAATGTTAAAGTATAATAAAATTCCAAAAGATAACAATACCAAAAAGAAAATACTACAAACAATGTAATTTAAGCATAAGAAACCAAGATAACATAATAGTATACTAGATTTTATATATATCAATGGAAAAAAAGAAAAAAAAACCCCAAAAAAAACCCACCGTGCAACTAACTAAAAGCAAAGCAAAGCAATGGGCTAACTTGAAACCAAACAGAGTTAAACTTAAAATCACGTCCTCAATCCCCACCTCCATTAAAACAGTGAAAAAAAACAAGAAGGGTAAATATTACATTAAATGAAAATATCGAATAAAAGGTCCCCAAATCTGTTCAAATTTAAATGAAGAATCATAAAGGTTACTTCTAATTTTCTCCAGATTCAAACATAAAATCGTCTGAGAAAACCAAAAAAAGGTAGTTGGAGCATTAAGCTCTTTCCAATGTTGTAAAATACATCTTTTCGCCATTAAAGTAAGAAATGCAATCATTCTACGGGCTGAAGGGGAAAGATTACTAGAAATTTTAGGTAGTCCAAAGATAGCAGTAATAGGGTGAGGAGAGATATCTATATTTAATACCTTAGAAATAATATTGAAAATATCTCTCCAAAAAGTTTCCAAAGTAGGGCAAGACCAAAACATATGAGTTAAAGAGGCTATCTGCCCCGAACATCTATCACAGAAAGGATTAATATGCGAGTAAAAACGCGCTAACTTATCTTTGGACATATGTGCTCTATGCACCACTTTAAATTGAATTAGGGAATGTTTAGCACAAATAGAGGAAGTATTAACTAATTGTAAAATCTGCCCCCAATCATCCACAGAAATGGTAAGCCCCAATTCCTGTTCCCAATCTACCCTAATCTTATCAAATGGAGCTTTCCTAAGTTTCATAATAATATTATAAATCATAGCCGATGCACCTTTCTGACATGGATTAAGGTTAATTATCGAATCTAAAATATATATAGGAGGAAGCATTGGAAAGGAAGAAAGTATAGTACTTAGGAAATTTCTAACTTGTAAATATCTAAAAAAATGTATTCTTGATAAGTTATATTTATTAGATAATTGTTCAAAAGACATAAGGGAACCATCTAAAAATAAATCCAAAAACCGTAAAATACCCTTAGTCTTCCAAGTTTGAAAAGCGCGATCCGTAAAAGAGGGAGGAAAAAATATGTTACCTAAAATAGGAATCGCTAACCCGAATTGATTAAGATCAAAAAATTTTCTGAATTGAAACCAAATACGCAAAGCATATTTAACGATCGGGTTAGAGACCTGCTTAAAGCGTTTCGAATCAAAAGGAAGAGATGAACCTAAAATAGAACCAAGTGTATAACCCTGAACAGATTGTAATTCCAATGCTACCCATTTAGGAATAGATAGTATATCCCGGTCAAGTAACCAAAATTTCATATGTCGAATATTAATAGCCCAATAATAAAATCTAAAGTTAGGTAATGCTAAACCTCCATCTCTCTTAGCTTTCTGTAAATGTATTTTACCCAGTCTCGGATTCTTATTCTGCCAAATAAATGAAGAAATTTTAGAGTCGACTTTATCAAAAAAAGATTTAGGAACGAAAATTGGTAATGCCTGAAACACATATAAAAATTTTGGCAAAAAAAACATCTTAACTGCATTAATACGACCAATCAAAGTTAAATATAAGGGAAACCATTTAGATGAAAGTTGAGTAATATGGTCTATTAATGGTAAAAAGTTAGTCTTAAATAAATCTTTATGTTTACAAGTAATTTTAATCCCAAGATATGAAAGGTAATTATTAATCAATTTAAATGGAAATTTATAATATAAGGAAAGATGTTTATTAATCGGAAAAAGTTCACTCTTACTAAGATTTAATTTATAACCTGAGAAAAGACCAAATTGTGCTAATAACTCTAAAACAACAGGAATAGATCTCTCAGGATTAGAAATATATAAAAGTAAATCATCAGCATAGAGTGATAATTTATGGGACTTTAATCCCCGAGTTATCCCAGTAATATTTGAAGATTCTCGAATAGCAATTGCAAGAGGTTCTAATGCAATATCAAATAATAGGGGACTAAGAGGACAGCCTTGTCGAGTACCACGAAAGAGAGGAAAAGATAATTTTTCAAAACTCTTTAGATTCTGGACTAGTTCCTGAGGATTGGAGGGCGGCTAATGTAACCCGGCTTTTTAAAAAAGGAGGGAGAGAGAAACCGGGGAATTATAGACTGGTTAGCCTGACATCGGTGGTGGGGAAAATGCTAGAGTCAGTTATCAAAGATGTGATAACAGCACATTTGGAAAGCAGTGAAATCATTGGACAAAGTCAGCATAGATTTGTGAAAGGAAAATCATGTCTGACGAATCTCGTAGAATTTTTTGAGCATGTAACTAGTAGAATGGATAGGGGAGAACCAGTGGATATGGTATATTTGGATTTTCAAAAGGCTTTTGACAAGGTCCCACACAGGAGATTAGTGTGCAAACTTAAAGCACATGGTATTGGGGATATGGTATTGATGTGGATAGAGAATTAGTTGACAGACAGGAAGCAAAGAGTGGGAATAAATGGGACCTCTTCAGGATGGCAGGCAGTAACTAGTGGGGTACCACAAGGCTCAGTGCTGGGACCCCAGTTGTTTACAATATATATTAATGACTTAGACGAGGGAATTAAATGCAGCATCTCCAAGTTTGCAGATGACACGAAGCTGGGCAGCAGTGTTAGCTGTAAGGAGGATGCTAAGAGGTTGCAGGGTGACTTGGATAGGTTAGGTGAGTGGGCAAATTCATGGCAGATGCAATTTAATGTGGATAAATGTGAGGTTATCCACTTTGGTGGCAAGAACAGGAAAATAGATTGTTATCTGAATGGTGGCCGATTAGGAAAAGGGGAGGTGCAACGAGACCTGGGTGTCATTATACACCAGTCATTGAAAGTGGGCATGCAGGTACAGCAGGCAGTGAAAAAGTCTAATGGTATGCTGGCATTCATAGCAAGAGGATTTGAGTACAGGAGCAGGGAGGTACTACTTCAGTTGTACAAGGCCTTGGTGAGACCACACCTGGAGTATTGTGTGCAGATTTGGTCCCCTAATCTGAGGAAAGACATTCTTGCCATAGAGGGAGTACAAAGAAGGTTCACCAGATTGATTCCTGGGGTGGCAGGACTTTCAGATGATGAAAAAGTGGATCGACTAGGCTTGTGCTCTCTGGAATTTAGAAGATTGAGGGGCAATCTGATTGAAACATATAAAATTCCAAAGGGATTGGACAGGCTTGATGTAGGAAGATTGTTCCCGATGTTGGGGAAGTCCAGAACGAGGGGTCAGTTTGATGACAAAGGGGAAGCCTTTTAGGACCGAGATGAGGAAAAGCTTCTTCACACAGAGAGTGGTGAATCTGTGGAATTCTCTGCCACAGGAAACAGTTGAGGCCAGTTCATTGGCTATATTTAAGAGGGAGTTAAATATGGCCCTTGTGGCTAAAGGGATCAGTGGGTATGGAGAGAAGGCAGGTACAGGGTTCTGAGTTGGATGATCAGCTATGATCGTACTGAATGGTGGTGCAGGCTTGAAGGGCTGAATGGCCTACTCCTGCACCTATTTTCTATGTTTCTATATAAAGGCCAAGCATTCAGAGAGCACCACAATTAATATTGCACTGATTATGTTTCCTTGTATGGTGAGGAAACATTTTCAAGTAAGTTGCCAAGATTGGAGAACAACCAAAAGGGAGACACTTGACATCAAAACTAGTTTGAATGGACCTACTGACTGTGTGCGTATATAGTTCTTGTTCCCAAGCCAGATGTCACAGTGAGGATATGTGTTGATCTTACAAAATTGAATAATGCAATGCGGTGGGAGAAGTTTATTGTGTCCTCTGTTGAGCACACATTGGGTATGCAGATTGGAGCAAGTGCTTCATCAAACTAGATGCAAACTCAGGGTTCTGGCAGATCTGTTTATTTCCTGAGTCACAGAACCTCACAACCTTTATCACACCAAATGGACACTATGCATTCAATAAATTCCCTATTAGCAACTCTGCAGCCCCTGAACCCTCTCGGATGAGAATTCGTTGTCACGGCTATCCCTCGAGGTCGAGGATGATGGTCTTCGTTCTGAAGAAGTGGCCCACAGAGTGAAGATGCCTGTGTGTGTATTTGTTTAATGTGTACTTGATGTTGCACTGCAAGAAGCACATGAAGCACAAATTAACCACCTGATTCCAATGGCATGGAAACCACAACGACTGGAGCTGAAGGATTTGTTGCAGCCGTCATCCGACTTCACAGCCATTGAGTTCGAAGTAACTTTGTCCGCCAGTTCCACCGTTGAGGTCTTGGTTGGATTGTTCTTTGTCAGGGACCTCACCCTTGACCTTACCACTATGGGTGACACTACCAGGAGCATAGCTCTAGACAGCATTGCTCTCGAGATCACAGGACCACACAAGCTCCTCCACCACGACAAGGTGACAATCCATGGAGAAGAGGATGAGAATTAATCAAATTGTGGAGGGACTGGAAGTAGTCTGCCACATGGACAATATACTCATCTTTGGAGGCTCAATGAGGAACATGACAGAAGAGTGGAAAGTGCCTTGGAGGAAATGGAACTGGCTGGAAACACCCTGAACAAAAAGAAATGTGAATTTACACAGTTGGAGGGGAAGTCCTGAGGCCACCAACTGTCCTCAGAAGGGTTCAGCCAGATTCAGACAAACTGGCAGGAGTTCGGAACATGAAACAACCTACGAATGTAGCAGAGATCCGTCGTTTCCTTGGCATGGTAATCTAGCTGGGAAAGTTAATTCCAAATTTGGCAGAAAGCAACAAAGCCACTATGATACCTCATCTCTCAGAAAAATGTTTGGACCTGGGATGCACCACAGGAGAAGCCATTCTCATCACCTAAAACGGAGCTTAACTTTCCTCCAACATTAGCATTCCAAACAATGCCTAACCAAGGACCCAGTAAATGCCTCTTCCTTTGGCCTAAGGGGAGAGCTCATGCAAAACTGCAGTGGTGTATGGAAACCAGTGGCCTATGAATCAAGAGAACTGACTCCTACTGAACAATGTAATGCCCAAATTGAAAAGGAGATGCTGGCTCTTATGTGGGCTTGTGAACGCTTCAGGTGCTACTTCACAGGCACGAAATTTATACTTGAAACAGATTGCAAGCCACTTGTCAGCCTCCTTAGCTCAAAACACTTGGATGACTTACCTCCATGTCTGCAAAGATTCAGAATCAAGATTATGCAATACTGTTACGACTTTGAAAATATTCCCGGCAAATCTCCACAACACCAGACATCTGTCAAGGATGCCATGCAAAAATAAGTGCACAGAAGCTGACCTGTCCTCATGGAAGATACCAACATCTACTTAGGTCAGGTACATGAAAGCTTTTGTGCCTCAAATGGACGTAATTTTTGCTGAGTTGAAAAAGGACCAAATCTGCAGCAGGGTCATACCATACTGTGTGCATGGATGGCTAGCTGTTCCAAAAAGAGCTCATGAACTCAGACCTTACTGGCTTGAAAGAGACACACTCACCATTCTTGATGGTTTGCTGCTAAAGGGCTCCAGACTCATCATTCTTGCTTCTACACATGCCAAAATCATCAGTCAAATCCACCAAGGGAACAGCAGTAAGACAGCATGCACCAAGATTGTTTGTGATCAGAACATCACAAGGTGAAATCAGGTGGAACATCTTCAAAGTCCATGAAAGGTACTGTAAAAAATAAAGTGACCTGATCCTTATGATGAGGACATTTACCTGAGGTGAACACATTTTTTCAAGAATCTCCATCTGCTCCAACAATTCCAGGAACCTATACCAGATCGGGTTGTTTAGATATATACTACATAGCCTAATAGCTTAGGGCAAGTGAATAATGAGGCAGAGTAATCCTTTCACTTTGCCGGAGTGTTCGGGTAGTCTACTCTGAACTCCACTAGATTTAGAGTTTTTGAAAAAGAGTTCTAATATTGAAAACATTTCACAAAATGAGACTGTTCTTAAAAAAGGAACTTGTGGTGAAAAGAAGGAGGAAAACAAAGAGAGTGAGAGACCAGTGAAAGCAAAGAGAAAGATAGTTATAATGTTGGCATTTTTTTTAATGTTTATGTAAGGAGCAAAAGTTAAAGTGAACTGAATCGCTCAGTTTCAGTGACTATAATTTCAATGCATTTCTATGGACAAGAAGTATAGATATATAGATTATGAAAACACTCAGTCCTCCTTAATTGCCATTTAGAAATGTATACATGCATTAAGAAATGATACAATGTTTCTCCAGAGTGATATCACAGAAAAACAGGACAAACCAAAGACTAACACTGACAGAACCACATAAATATAACATATAGTTACAGCAGTGCAAAGCAATACCATAATTTGATGAAGAACAAACCATGGGCACGGTAAAAAAAGTCTCAATGTCCCCGAGTCGATTGACTCCCGAGTCCCTGATAGCAGGCGGCAAAAAGGAGAAACTCCCTGCCATAAACCTCCAGGCACCGTCAACTTGCTGATGCCTTGGAAGCAGCTGACCACAGCCGACACTGAGTCCGTCCATCCGAAAACTTCGAGCCTCTGACCAGCCCCTCTGATACAGCCTCCCGAGCGCCTTCGACCTCACCCCGGCCGCTGAAACAAGCAAAGCCGAGGATATGGGGCCTTCTGCTCCAGAGATTCCGGACCACACAGTAACAGCGGCAGCGAAGCAGGCATTTCAGAAGTTTCTCCAGATGTTCCTCCATACTCTTACATCTGTCTCCATCGAATCAGAATTGTGCACGGTACCCTACTTGACAGATTACAGATATCATTCACCGGAGAGGCCACGCGCGCCGCCGTCGCGCCGCCATCTTCTCCTCCTCCATCACAAAAGTACCAGTACATACCTAGTTTTTTCTTTTTTTCAAGAAGGGGAAGATTGTGTGGTAGTTGATAGTGTTATTCCTGTGTCACTCAGTTAGCCACTCCACATGGGAAGAGTTCACGTACTGTACAAGCAGAGTATCAGTAAAGTTCAGTTGAATATCCAGCAGCTGGCCTCCTGGTGTGCACTGTGCATTATCCTTCATAATGAATACAACAGTTTGGATGGTACAACAACCCTCAATCTGCTCATAAGGCAACCTCCGTTAAGGGCAGGTTTATCTCCGTGGTGGTAAAAATGGGGGAACTGGAATGTCTGCTGTACAGTCCAGCCATTTTGGGTGGCCATGTAGACCTGAGACAGTGCTGTTGTGGATTCAAATTGGACACTAGTGGTTGATGATCAGTAATGAGGGTAAACTCTCTCCCATACAAGTGCTGTTTGAAACATTTTACACCCTAAACCAGATTTAGGCCTCTCGGTCAATCTGTGTGTAATTTTTCCCTGCGGTGGTAAGGGAAAGTGATGTAAAGGCTATGGAGCATTCACTTCTGTCATGCAAATCGTGACATGACTGCAACTATACCATAAGGCGAAGCATCACAGGCAAGCTTCACTAGACGATGTGGATCATAATGTGTGAATGAAGTGTCTGATGTCACTACTTCCTTTGTCTTTTGGAAAGCTACTTCACACTGCTTTGCCCATTGCCATTTCTTTCTGATCTGCAGTAGTGAGTACCAGGTGTGGAGCAGAGTAGCTGGGTTTGGAAGGAACCTGTTACAGTAATTGACAAATCCTAAGTAAGATCAAAACTGTGACATGCCCTTTGGTCTTGGAGCATCTACCACTGCTTGAATTTTCTTAGCAAACTTGTGTAATCCTTGCATGTCAGTAGTGTCAACAGTAAATGATGCTTGGTTTAAATAATTCACACTTGTTGCATTGTGCTCACAGCCCCTGATCTTCTCGTCTTTTTAACATTGTCTTAAGATTTGGAGATATTCCTTGCCAACCTTACTGGTAACAATGACATCATCCAGGTAACACTGAGTACCTGGGTAGCCCTGCAGATCCTGGTCTATAGCTTTCTGCCAGAGTGCAGGAGCAGATGTTACCCCAAGAATAAGCCTCTTCCAGCAATAAAGCCCTTTGTGGGTGTTTATGGTGAGAAACACTTTAGACTCTTCTCCCATCTCCATCTACAAGTAGTCCTCAGCTAAGTCCATTTTGCTGAAGTGTTTTCCTCCAGAAAGATTTACAAAGGCATCCTCTATCCTGAGCAGAGGTTGTTGATCTACTTTCAGTACTGGGTTGATGGTGAACTTAATATTGCCACAGATCCTGACAAACCCATCCTTCTTGGCTATGAGACCACTGGCATTGTTCATTGGCTCTACTCAACTTTCAAAAGAATTCCTTCAACCTCCATGCAATCTAGCTCCCTAGCTACTTTATCACAGATGGTATAAAAAGACAGATGGGCTTTGCAAAACTTGGGTATGGCATTTTCATTTGACAAAATGGAAATAGGGAGATAGGGAGACAGATTCTGGAACGGTGCAATAATAACAAGGTTTTCGTGATGGGAGATTTTAACTTCCCCAATATTGATTGGCATCTCCCTAGAGCAAGGGGTTTAGATGGGGTGGAGTTTGTTACGTGTGTTCAGGAAGGTTTTCTGACACAATATGTAGATAAACCTACAAAGGGAGAGGCTGTACTTGATCTGGTATTGGGAAATGAACCTGGTCAGGTTTCAAAGGTACATTTAATGTCAGAGAAATGTATACAATATACATCCTGAAATGCTTCCTCTTTGCAACCATCCACAAAAACAGAGGAGTGCCCAGAAGAATGAATAACACTTAAATGCTAGAACCCCAAAGTTACCCCCAGCTCCCTTCCCTCCCGCGCGTAAGCAGCAGCAAGCAACGATCCCTGCCCCTCACACTGGCAAAAAAAAACATCAGCACCCGCCACCAAGCATTCAAGCACACAGCAAAATCAACAGCAAAGACGTGGATTGGAGGGTAGCTAATATTGTCCCCCTCTTCAAGAAGGGAGGAAGGGAGAAAGCAGGGAATTATAGACCGGTGCGCCTGATGTCGGTGGTGGGAAAGGTGCTGGAGTCAATTATAAAAGATGAAATTACAACCCATCTGGATAGCAGTAACAGGATCGGTCCGAGTCAGCATGGATTTACGAAGGGGAAATCGTGCTTGACTAATCTTCTGGAATTTTTTGAGGATGTAACTATTAAAATACACAAGGGAGAACCAGTGGATGTAGTGTACCTGGACTTTCAGAAATCCTTTGATAAAGTCCCACATAGGAGATTAGTGGGCAAAATTAGGGCACATGGTATTGAGGACAGAGTACTGACATGGATTGAAAATTGGCTGGCTGACAGAAAACAAACAGTAGCGATTAACGGGTCCCTTGCGGAATGACAGGCAGTGACCATTGGGGTACCACAAGGTTCAGTGCTGGGACCACAGCTGTTTACAATATATATTAATGATTTCGATGAGGGAATTAAAAGTAACATCAGCAAATTTGCCAATGAGACAAAGCTGGGTGGCAGTGTGAAATGTGAGGAGGATGTTATGAGATTGCAGGGTGACTTGGACAGGATGGGTGAGTGGGCAGATGCATGGCAGATGCAGTTTAATGTGGATAAATGTGAGATTATCCACTTTGGTGTTAAGAACAGAAAGTCAAATTATTATCTAAATGGAGTCAAGTTAGGAAAAGGGGAAGTACAACGAGATCTAGGTGTTCTTGTACATCAGTCATTGAAAGCAAGGATGCAAGCACAGCAGGCAGTGAATAGAGCTAATGGCATGCTGGCCTTCATAACAAGGAGAACTGAGTATAAGAGCAAAGAGGTCCTTCAGCAGCTGTACAGGGCCCTGGTGAGACCACACCTGCAGTACTGTGTGCAGTTTTGGTCTCCAAATTTGAGGAAGGACATTCTTGCTATTGAGGGAGTGCAGCATAGGTTCACGAGGTTAATTCCTGGGATGGTGGGACTGTCATATGTTGAAAGATTGGAGCAACTGGGCTTGTATACTCTGGAATTTAGAAGGCTGAGAGGGGATCTTATTGAAACATATAAAATTATTAAGGGATTGGTCATGCTGGAGGCAGGAAGCATGTTCCCGCTGATGGGTGAGTCCAGAACCAGAGGCCACAGTTTAAGAATAAGGAGTAGGCCATTTAGAAACGAGTTGAGGAAAAACTTTTTCACCCAGAGAGTGGTGGATATATGGAATGCTCTGCCCGAGAAGACTGTGGAGGCCAAGTCTCTGGATGCTTTCAAGAAAGAGATAGATAGAGCTCTTAAAGATAGCGGAATCGAAGGTTATAGGGATAAGGCAGGAACTGGATACTGATAGTGGATGATCAGCCATGATCATAGTGAATGGCGTTGCTGGCTCGAAGGGCCGAATGGCCTACTCCTGCACCTATTGTCTATTGTCTGTTGACACAGACTTGCAGTACTTCAAAGACTATGCATTCAGCCGGTATTCAACATACCACAGGTTCTCTTTTTCCCTAATAAGGGAGAAAGAGGTGTCTCCGTCTCATAGTGAGACGGGAGACATGACAAACAACTCGTTGGTTTACGATGTTAAAAGTTTGTTGCGTCAGTTTTTCCGAGCTCTGTGCCCAGAGATCTCAGGTATCTGGGCCTACAGCCAAAGATCTTCCAGCTCCCACAACACACCAGTCTGTTGGGACACCGACCTTCAATCTGCCCATCTCCAGAGCCTCAAGATCTTAGTCCTCCAAAGGCAAGCTGAACTCTTAGAACCCCAGGCATATCAGATAATGACTAATTGTGAAACCCTGGGAATGGGTCCCATTCCCACAAAGAACCAAAGTCAGCGTGTAATTCCAGGTCAGGGTCTTCAAAAGAACCCTGAAAGGGAAAAGTAGAGATCTAGAAAATTATAAGGCTAGCAGGAAGGAGCTTAAGAATGAAATTAGGAGAGCCGGAAGGGGCCAGAAAAAGGCCTTGGTGAGCAGGATCAAGGAAAACCCCAAGGTATTCTACAAGGATGTAAAGAGCAAAAGGATAATACCTGAGAGAATAAGACTAAACAAGTGTGGCAGTGGAAAAGTGTGTATGGAACTGGAGGAGGTAGTGGCGGTACTTAATGAATAATTTGCTTCAGTATTCACTACAGAAAAGGACCTTGGCAATTGCAGGGATGACTTAGAGCAGACTGAAAAGCTTGAGCATATAGACGTTAAGAATGAGGATGGGCTGGAGCTTTTGGAAAGCATCAAGTTGGATAAGTCATCGGGACCTGGTGAGATGTATCCCAGGCTATTGTGGTAGGCGAGGGAGGACATTGATGAGCCTCTGGCAATGATCTTTGCATCATCAATGGGGAGGGGAGAGATTCTGGAGGATTGGAGGGTTGCAGATGTTTTTTCCTATTCAAGAAAGGGAGTAGAGATAGCCGAGGAAATTATAGACCAGTGAATCTTACTTAAGTGGTTGGTAAGTTGATGGAAAAGATCCTGAGAGGCAAGATTTATGAACATTTGGAGAGGCTAATATGATTAAGAATAGTAAGCATGACTTTGTCAAAGGCAGGTCGTGCCTTACAAGCCCGTTTGAATTTTTTGAGGATGTGACTAAACATATTAATTAAGGTAGAGTAGTAGATGTAGTGTATATGGATTTCAGCAAGGCATTTGATAAGGTACCCCGTGCACAACTTATTGAGAAAGTGAGGAGTCATTGGATCCAAGGGGACCTTGCTTTGTGGATCCAGAATTGGCTTGCTCACAGAAGGCAAAGAGGGGTTGCAGACGGGTCATATTCTACATGGAGTTTGGTAACCAGTGGTGTCTCTCAGGGATCTGTTCTGGGACCCTTTCTCTTCGTGATCTCTATAAATAACCTGGATGAGGAAGTGGAGTAATGGGTGAGTAAATTTGCTGATGACACAAAGGTTGGGGGTATTGTGGATCGTGTGGAGGGCTGGCAGAGGTTACAGTGGGAGATCGATAGGATACAAAACTGGGCTGAGAAATGGCAGATGGATTTCAACCCAGATAAATGCGCAGTGGTTCATTTTGGTAGGTCAAATATGACGGCCGAATATAGTATTAATGGTAAGAAACTTGCAGTGTGAAGAACAGAGGGATCTTGGGGTCTGAATCCATAAGACACTCAAAGCTGCTGCGCAGGTTGACTCTGTGGTTAACAAGGCATACAGTTCATTGGCCTTCGTCAACCATGGGATTAAGTTCAAGAGCCAAGAGGTAATGTTACAGCTTTAGGACCCTGGTCAGACCCCACTTGGAGAACCGTGCTCAGTTCTGGTCACCTCACTACAGGAAGGATGTGAAAACTATAGAAAGGTTGCAGAGAAGATTTACAAGGATGTTGCCTGGATTAGGGGGCATGCCTTATGAGAATAGGTTGAGAGAACTTGGCCTTTTCTCCTTGAAGCAACAGAAGATGAGAGGTGACCTGATAGAGGTGTATAAGAAGATGATTGGCATTGATCGTGTGGATAGTCAGAGGCTTTTTCCCAGGGCTGATATGGCTAACATGAGAGGGCATAATTTTAAGGTGCTTCGAAGTAGGTACAGAGGAGATGTCAGGGGTAGGTTTTATGCAGAGAGTCGTGAGTGCGTGGAATGGGCTGCCGACAACGGCGGTGGAGGCGGATACAACAGGGTTTTTTAAGAGACTCTTGGATAGGTACATGGAGCTTAGAAAAATAGAGGGTTATAAGTAACCCTAGCAAATTTCTGAAGTAAGTATATGTTCGGCACAGCAATGTTGGCTGAAAAGCTTGTAGTTTCCTGTAGGTTTCCAATGTTTCTATGTAATATTTTACCCTTGTTATGTTTACATTTTACAATGCTATTTTTGAACACTGCTCTGGCACCATTCAGTACCGTACTTAATTTGCTTTCAGGTGGCTTCAATGCGGGGTATGTGACATGCAAATTGTGCAATGACCTCCAATCAATTTGAAGTTGTCTCAGCCAATCATGTCCCTACAATGCTGGTCCTTCTGTTTTTACGACAAACAAGTCCAATGTGATTTGCTGGTTGTTTCAAGAATGTCTTTTCCATAGGAGTTATCTTTACTCCAGTATAAGTTCATTTACTTGGATATCTGCAGACTTGATTTTTGTGTCATTGAAATTACTCTCAAGCTCATTTTGTGGAATGACTGAAACAGCTGAAATGTTGTTTAATTCCCATTTTAATTAATTTGCCTTTCACTTCTGGTATAAGCCATTTGGTTGAATATTGCCAGTTCTTACATTTGAAATCAAAAGGCTACTCCGTCCTGAGTCACTCTCTTTATCAGATTTATCACCAACAGCATGCAGATTAGTGCTCTTTTTGAAATTGCAGCTTAGTATTTTATCTTCTTCTCTTCTCTGTGCAGTCCACTTATTTTTGTCTGCCTTACATGCTCTTTGTATATGACCTACTTTGTTGCATTTTCTACGCATTTTGCCTTTAAATCTGCATTGGTCTGGTGTATCTGAGCGCATGCCACAATGGCAAAACTATTTATTTGGCTAGGCAGTCCTCCATCTAGACACACTGCAATTTTTTTCATGCTCACTTTCCTTCCTGACTGCAACTCCACTGCTTCTCTGTATTCTGTTTCCATTGATACAGCACTTCCAATTGCTCTTTTAAATGTAAGCTATGCTTCACTTAGGAGCCGTTCTTGATTGCTTTCCTGTCACTTTCCTCAAACTAAATGATTTCTCAGTGCATCATTAAGCCCATCATTGAACTGACAATGCTCATAAAATCTCTTTAATTCAACCGCATGCACTGAAATGGATTCCCCTTCCTTTCACTTCCACTTATAAAACCAAAAGTGTTCTGCAATCAACAATGGTTTTGGTTCTAAGTGTTCCTGCATTACTTTCAAAATAGCAGTAAATTTCATTTCAGATAGTTTGGCTAAAGCAGTTAAGCTTCAAAACAATCTGTATTCCTTTAAACCCAATGCACTCAGCTAAATTGGTACATGTTTCTTATTGGCTATTTCATTTGCTTTATACTGTCAAATTATCTCAGTGTACATGAGCTAGTTACCTGTGGAGCAATGAAAAACGTCAATCTTTCTGATGCAGCCAGCCACTTTTTTTTTATTACTATCTCCTGGTCCTCACTGTTTATGAACCTCATGTTCTTCTATTTTCTGCCTTTTATAAAAACTCAATTGTGTCTTCCCTTCCAAATAACACATTCTGCACTGTGCTTTTTAAAAACTCAAATGTGTCACTGCATTTCAACAGTTTGGTAGCCTTTTTGGGTACATTTATGTTATGTTTTGTAACTTGAAAATATTAAACCAATTTAAAGGAAGACTCATGAGTCTGAAATGTGGGTCTAACTTCATGTTTACTTTAAATAAGATGCTCATGTATCACATCGTAGTGTGATGATGTATGCAGTTATGTATTTATACAACAACCCAGAATGAATTATTGAAACAAACAAGAATGCTTAATCAACAATATCTGTATATACAAGGTTACTCAAATATTATTGAAATATCAATTATACAACAAATTGAATAATTTTCTTTCTGGGCCTGATATTCTTTTGACCAGGCCTTTTCACTAAGCAGTCTGTTTTGGCCTGTGTCTCTGGTTAGCTGTGTTTACCATTGGACTGGCAATTAGAGCTAATGGGGTCCTGGATAAGACTTGAGAGATTTTTAACAAGCCATATCATCTTACCACATGAAAGTTTATTTGCTCTGGCTTCAGCCCAATGTGCTTTACTGTACATGGTCTGAATTGCCGCTGACAGCTCTTTAGAACAATTCCTGATTCAGAAATCAATGATCAATCAATGTTAAACAACTTATTTCTCCTTAGATTGAGACTTTGCTTGTATTTTTAGAGAACTTCACAGGCTATTAACTACCAGTAAGCATGGCTTCCTCCAGATGTCTTTTTATATGTGGCACCGTCTTCTATTCCATGATGTTTTATTTAACTTTCTGAACAAGCACAATGGGAGTCAGGAAAAGTTTGGAGTTAATGGAACAGATGGAGATTGAAGAGAGGATGTCAGGCAATTGCCTTGATCTTTTCAAAATTAGAACGATTCTGTTTGCCAGGATTATGAGGGAAAATTAACTGACATTGATTTGCTGGATATGGTAGTTTTAGTAAAAATTAGCAGGTCAGGCAATGGCTGTATGGAGAAAAGAAGTAGCATTTCAGGTTTGGGACTCTTCTTGCTGAAAATCTGAAATATTAAACAGGAAAAACTAGAGACATTCAACAGGTCAGGCAGCATATATTAAAACAACTTGGTAAATTGGTTCATTACTGTCACATATACCGAGCTAAATGGAAAAGCTTGTGTTCCATGCTGTTCCATACCACTTATACTAATTAATGCATTATAACAGGGTATTAGGGTAGTACAGGGTAAGAAAGTCACAGAATGCAGAATAAAGTATTACAGTTACTTGGAAAGTTGAGTACAGGTAGACAATAGGGTTCAATGTCATAACAAGGTAGATTAAGAGGTCAAGAATCTATCTTATCCTACTAGAGTATTACAATAAGATAATAGTATAATAGTCTTATAATAGTTGGGTAGCAGCAGGCCTTGAGCCTGGTGGTAAATGATGTGGTATGTTCTACCCAATGAGAGGGTGAAGAAGAGAGAATGTCTGGGGTGGGTGAGGTTTTTGAGAAACCAGGCTGCTTTACTGAGGCAGCAAGAAGTGTAAGTGGAGTCCATGGATGGGAGGTGGGTTTCTGTAATGTGCTGAACCGTGTCCACTCTCCCCGGACTTTATTGCAGCATGGATCGAGCAGGTGCCATGAAGGATCCAGATAGGATACTTTCTGTGGTGCATCAATAAAAAATGGTGAGGGTCAAAACAGGCATACTGTGATGGAAATTCACTTTCCAGGGCCCAAAATGCTTATTACTAACCTTAATTGTTTAGTACAGTAGCATAACGTTTCCAAAGGGTCAAAGCTGTTTGTGACAAAATTAAACATCTAACCAATATTTCTTGCTTTGCTTCTTGTTGAAAACAAGAATGAGTCTTCAGTTCTTAATGTAAAGTGCAAGCAGTATTCAGTCTGAAGTTAAAAGGACAACTTTGCAAACGGTGTTATAGAGTATAGGCTGCTGGCCCACAGTGGTGGGAAATGAGGGTGATGGTAGATGGCTGCCAAGAGATGTGGTTTGCAAAGTGAAGTGACCATGAAACATCTTGAGTGCATTAGCCAACAAAAGGCAATAAGGATTTGTCAATTACCACATCAAACATAGCCTCAGGTATGATTAATCAATAGTTGGGATAGTTGTGTATTCAGAGACTCTGCCCTCACAGCATTAAATGTGATATCTGGGATTCTATCCCAAAAGCTTTTAGACCAACTGTGTGAATTATTTTGTCACAACAAAGGTGTCTGAGAAACATCAAATGCAACTAATTATATAAATATTAGAAAGCATTGGAGATGACAATGACGGAAATATGGCTTGACAGAAAGCTGAACTAGAATTCATTTCTCAGTCTTCGCTTTCCACGATGGACAACTCGTTCACCTGCAATCCATTGATATGCTCTTTTAGTTCATAAGAATTTTACCTGTGTTTGGAAAACCTTTAGTAGTTTTAAATCTTTTGTAATTTGGAAATCTTTTAAAATTTAGAAATCCTCTGTAAATGCTAAATGTGTGTTATGACCTATTTGCCTAACTATAAATATGTGTCATTAAAAATAAAATAAACTTTGTTTAAGTTACTTTGTTACATGGAAATATCTCCTCCTTGGTAAGTGGGGGCAACCATCACTCTAGCAGTGGATATTGGCAGCTAAACCTCACCACAATGACTAGACAGGGCAATAAGTTAGGTCTTGAAGAGTCGGTGAATACAGTACTGCATATGTAGTGGGTGGATGCAGTACAAACTCTATCTAGTGAGGAGGAGGAGAAGATGGCAACACGATGCAGCGCGCGCGCCTCTCCAGTGATGATATCTGTTATCTGTCAAGTAGGATACCATGCACAAGTCTGATTTGATGGAGGCAGATGTGAGAGCACGGAGGAACATCTGGTGAAACTTCTGAAATGCCTGTTTCACTGCCACGCTACTGTGTGATCTGAAATCTCCGGAGGGGAAGGCCCCGAACCCTTGGCTTTGCTTATTGCTCGGCGGATGGAAAAACTTGGCAGAGATGGTGTTCAGTGCTTGGTGTCGGAGGGCTGGTCGGAGGCTCGAAGTTTTCGGATGGATTCAGAGTTGGACTGTGGTCGGGTGCTTCCAGGATGCTGCATTGGCAAGTTTGCAGCGCTGGAAGCTCATGGCAGGGAGTGTTCCTCCCTTCTACCGTCTGCCTGAGATGTTGGGGCTATCGGGACTTTGAGACATTTTTTTACCATGCCCATGGTCTGCTCTTATCAAATTACGGTATTGCTTTGCATTGTTGTAACTATATGTTATAATTATGTGTTTTTTGTCAGTTTTAATCTTGGTCCGTCTTGTGTTTCTGTGATATCATACTGGAGGAACATTGTATCATTTTTTAATGCATTCATTTCTAAATGACAATAAATGAGGACTGAGTGTCCTCATAATCTAATCTAATCTAATCTATCGTAGCCAGGGACACTTAGTGTATATTGGATAGGGCTTAATATCTTCTTTTGA
Source organism: Mobula hypostoma (assembly GCF_963921235.1). NCBI lineage: Eukaryota > Metazoa > Chordata > Chondrichthyes > Myliobatiformes > Myliobatidae > Mobula > Mobula hypostoma. The sequence goes on along the minus strand of NC_086097.1, from coordinate 61,908,680 downwards.
GTTTAGGGCTTTGTACACAGTGAACCTAGAAGAATTTATGAGTATTCTTGGGTCAGTGTGGTAGGAGCAGGGCAGGGGATTGCTGATGCTTAAACATAGGAATCTGAAGCTCTGAGTTCTCTTGACATCAACTCCATTGATGTAAACAGGATTGTGTGCACCACACTATCTTTCTGAGGTTACTATCCACAAGAGAAATTGAGTTACCGTATCAGGTTTTCAATTTTGGATCTCATTAACCTACCATTGAAGAGGAACTCAATCGGTTGGGCAGCATCTCTGGAAAGAAATGGACAGTCAACATTTTGGGTTGTTTTCTTTATCAGGATGAGAAAGAAAGTAGGGAGATAGCGAATCAGTGGTGGGGGGGGGGTTCAAAGGCTAGTAGATGATACTGGTTATTTTCCCTATTTTTTCCAATCCTAATGAAGGATCTTAACTTGAAAAGTTGACTGTCCATTAGCCTTCATAGATGCCACCAGACCTGCTGAGTTTCTCCAACTTTTGTGTGATGCTCCAGAGTTCCAGCATTTACAGACTCTTGTGGCTGCCTCTGAAAAACTTTCTGTCTGAGTTAGGTAGGTGGAAGAATCCAAGGCGTGAAAATCTCAGCACCAGTACTTTAAATATTAAGGTTCCCAATGGGTCTACAAGGTGCAGAAAAGGAGGAAAGTTCAGAGCAGGGTTGGTCTAAGCATTAATTTTCTTTAGTCTATAAAAATGACTAAGCTTCTTGTTGAGATGTGAATTTGCTCTGCTGATGGTTCACCTTTGGCTGAGATAGAAAGCTAACTGTGCTTAGTATTCCCAGCAAATATTCCATTTCCGTCTCCTTTAACCAGAACTTCATGGATCTTAGAACTTGCCACCTAGCATTATTGTTAGATCTATGATGAAAGGCTTAATAATCTTCAAGGTTTACCATCACTGAAGAGCTAATTAAGAGTCCTTTTCATAAACTTTCTTTAACAAGCAGTATGAAAACATGTATTTTCTTTGGTAAGTTTTATTCTGTGATTGCACCTAAGGTAATCAGTACTTTGTTTTGTTATTGGACCTTGGTTTGCATGCTTTTCATGTTGTAAAATACTTCAAGTTCAAGTTCAACTTCAAGTTTAATCATCATTAAATCATACGTGAATACAGCCAAATGAAACAGCGTTTCTCTGGGGCCAAGGTACAAAGGCAGAGTCACGAAAAAATAGCTCAAAACCCTGATTGGCATGGCCTATAGATTGATGGTGCATGGGATGTTGTCCTACTTTCTTTCATCAAGTGAACACTGGAGATCAACACTGACAGGAGAGGCCAGCCCCAAACAATACAGATTCCAATATGAACCTTTGTTCTTGTCCACACTGCTTTCCTGGGCAGCTGCAACAGGAGAGCCTATGCCATGACAGCCTGGCCCATGCCACAACAGAGGCAATGGAGCTCCCTGTGGTCAGTCTCGCCAATGTCCCAGTGAACTGATCTGCAGTATTCTGCGTTATCAATGTCCAACAGGGTCTTGCGATCACAAGAAAGATGTCCAAGATTTGTATCATTGGTTAGATCGCGACAGGTTCAGGCAACAATACAACAATGGTACACAATAGGTCCAGCTACATTGCTATCTAGTGTCTTGCTGATGTGGTAGACCTGTGACACTTGATGCTCTTAATATCCTGCAGTGTCCTGTGACCATAAAAAAGACAAAAAGGGCGAACAATTAATTTGTATATTTGAGTATATTGTAAATATGTATATTATTTAATTAAGCTTTCTTTGTTGGTTACATAATGCATGACAGGTTATCTGTAATAGTACGTGAATGGCATACATCATCCCACCACCCTGTATGCATCTCGCTTAAGGTAAAAAAGAAGTTAGACTCAGATTCCTGGCTCCCTTGTTTTCCTTTCAATTAGCTTTAATGTTTAGGAGTTAAAAAACATAACAAATTACACCTTCTGATGGATCCAGAGAGGCCACTGCATCTAAGTGCACTGCCATCTACCCACAGGAATTAATTCCATGCCTGAATTGCATAAACTGATGCATGAATCCCTTTACATGCTACAGACAGTTATCTAAATAGAATATAGACTCAATTAAACCAGTGGACTGAATCGAGACTGAGTTTACTTAAGCTTGGGCTCCTCGTTTGTATCCCCTGTTTGATTGCGTTTGCTTGGAGCAATGTTGAGGGATGATGAAATGCTCCTTACACTAAGTGGGGACCCAGCAAGGCATTGCCAGGCCTTTGTGACTGTGGGCAATTTAGTGCTGAGACCCCGTCTTAGATCGGTCTTGACAGCCTTTGACAGGATGAAAAGCTGGAGTTGAGCTTCAGTCTCTCAAAGCCTGTCATCACACTGTAACAGATTTTCAATAACTTTACTACGAAAATTACCTGGACCATAACATTTAATAATTTTTTTTAAAAAAATGATTAAGATGCAATAATAACATTGAAACAACACAAAAAACTTAGGATAATTAAAAAAATAAAATAAAATATGATTTTACTTAACATAATCTGGACCTCGAAACCTATTGAAATAATGCAATCTCCTTCCCAATGCCAGGTCTGATTGACCTGCGGTTCAAAAATCCTGCCCTCACCATCCAACAATCATCTTTGTATGTCAATGCTTTTAATTATTGACCGTTCCTAATTACCTGGAAACAATTGACAATTTTGCCAAGTCTGGAGTCACATGTAGGTTCAGATCATGTAAGAATGGTAGATTCCCCCCTCTGATCCAGCCAATGTAACCTTTATAACAGTCCAGCAGCTTCACTGTGTAATGCCCTGGTTCACATGGTTCATATCTTTTCTTTGTTATGCTTTTCTTTTTCTATTGAAGCTGCTTGTTTGGGTTACTGTCGAAGATAAGAGATAGGAGATATATGTACCATCCAGTTGGGATGAACGGATTCAGGGAGGTTTCTCTGGTGAGGGAGACGAAGGTTGGGCTTGGGGCTTTTGGGAGGGGAGAAGGGAGAAGACGCTGGAGAGAAGAGGTTGGAGGAGTTGACCCAGAGTGGAGCTGTGATTCGGTGAAGCCCGGGGAGATCGAAGGAGGATCGGCGAAGAGCTAACTGTGAGCTCCAGCTTGTGCACATTAGACTGTTTCATTTAACATTGGCCCTTTTCTCTTTTTTGCTTTTTCTTTATTATCCCTTTAGTCAAATTAAGAATTATAAAGCTAAATCTTTTAATTGTATGCGGTGTTTCTGTCTGTTATTCTGTGGTACTTATTTGTAACAGGGTAACAAATCACGCATCATCCACACAAAAAAAGGTGATCTGGGAGGCTTGCACCTCAATCTCCCACATTTGGCAGGTCCGAGGGTGTCTCCCCTAGACTTATGCAGCCGACGGACGGAGTATTGCAATTGTTACTATTACAAAGTCTAATATTCTTCTGTTTCATGTTTATTTAGTTATTTGAGTTTAAATTAATTGCCATCTTTGGATCAATTATTCTACAACTTTGGTAGTTAACTCAGTAACCTAATCAGTACGCTGTGGGGGAAGCCCAGCATGAGTGGGTTCTTCATTGTGATCCAGTGATGGGGTGAAATCACTTGTCTTCTCACAGGCTTGCAAAAGCCCAGTCCGTATAGTCATTGGAGCAGCTGAAACTGCTGGCTGCACCTGGGTTTATATAGTTCATAATGTGACAGGGCATCAGATTGATTTGAGAAGAGTGTGGGAAGCAGATTTATATCAACAGTTAGTTTGTCAGGTTCTTATCCAGGTAGTGTAGTGAATCTATGGTTTTAGACAAATGATTTCTGGTTGTTCAAGCTGCTTTCACAAGTGTTATTTATTAATATACCTGTCAGATTGTTCTCTTCGGGTTTCTGTGATACTTGTGTTGACTTTGAAATTTTTGCCTTAAACTCAGATTATTTTTAGCCAGCTTTGTTTACCACATCCTTCCATTCAGACAATTTTCACAGTGCTTTACATCAGGAAGGCTATTGGTATTGTCAAGGATGCTTGCCGTTTTAGCCATTCCCTTTTCCGCTTTCTACCTTCTAGGAGAAGATACAGGAGTTTGAAAGCCTGGATATCTGGACTCAAGAGCAACTTCTTCCCCACTGCAATGAAACTTCTGAACCAATTACCTCTTGCACATTCCTTTTCCAGAGAAGCTGCCAGATTCTTATACTCTTTAAATTATTCCCATATTGTAAAAGACCAGAGGAGAAAGGTACAGTAGCGTTGTTTATGTTAACTAGGTGACGAGTGCTAAGAAGAGGCCTGAATTAAGACTGTTATGGAGAATCTCACTGAAGTTGAAGTTATAGTATTTCAGCTCTGTCCATTAATACAATACCCAACTTTGATAACTCTGTCATTTTTTGGCTGTAGCCTGTGCACTAGTCTGGAAACTACTTGGTTCTGATTCTATACCAGCCGCGAACCTAAAAATCTCAAAATTGTTACCAATTTTGACAATCTAACAGGTCACACAAACAAAATATTGGAGGAACTTAGCCTTTCTGAAGGGTCTCAGCCGAAAACATCAACTATACTCTTTTCCATAGATACTGCCTGGTCTGCTGAGTTCCTCCAGCATTTTGTGTGTGTTATGCTTGGATTTCCAGCTTCTGCAGATTTTCTCTAATCTGTGGCAGGTTCCAACTTTAAGAATTTGAAAGGCTAGAACCAATTTAAGGAGTGTAGTTGTCTTTAAGCAGTGCTTTAGACATATTATGTTCAGGCCTTGAGTACATGAGGTGTCAATGAACATTCTGCATAATTTTGACTATTTTCCTGTTCACTTTTAATGAGTCATAGGGACCATTATTTTTAGTTCAGGCTTTGTGCTTAGTGTCAGCTTTATTCCAAAGGTAAGAATGAAGTCTACTGCTCTTGATTGACATAACTGTTACATAGCAGGTAATCTAACATTATTCTAAACACATCTAATATTCCAAAATACCTTCTAATTAAGCTATTGGTGTTCACATTTGCAACAATATTGATCATAACTGTAACTTAGCTTAGATCTATCCTTTAAGCAACTTAAATCAAAGTTCAAAGTACATTTATTATCAAAGTATGTATAACATATACAACCTTGAGATTCAGCCTCTTGCAGGCAGTCACAACACAAAGAAACACACCACAAAAACACTCATACATCCAATGTGTGAAAAAGAAAGAACAAATCACACAAACAATCCACAGGCATGAGTCACAGAGTTCCCCTAAGTAAATCTACAGCCTTGTAGCTGGTTCAGCACCACAGACAGTCCAGCAGCCTGGTGGTTGCATGCAGGCCACAGCCACAGAGCCAGGATCAGCACTGAGGCATGGGCCTCAGCTGCATGATCAGTTCAGCGCTGAAGCCAATAAAGCTTCTCAGTGTAACGATGTAGTGAGCCGAGCACGAGCTAGCTCTCCATCCTTGACCTCAAAGCCTTAATCTTTTTAATCTGGCTCGGCGCTCAAATCGGGCAGAAAACTGTTCGTTATCCACTCTCATGCTGAACTCTGCTGTTTTGGTTCAGACTGTCCTCAAGTCCACTTCAGTAATGGCTACCACAGTTGTACTTGAAGTCTTGAGAGTCCAGTGCACCGAATATTTCAGGATACTTCAAAAATATCAGGTTGTACAGACAGTTGAAAAGCACACTTCCCAGCAGGAGAACACAGGTTGTGCATTGCAGTGATCCTAGTCCTGATATATATATATATATTATAATAATATTATGAAGAATACATAAAATAATAAATAATATTGTCATAGCATATATTTCTAAAAAATGCCACTATTTTACTTTCAGATCCATTTTAATCCCAAAGAAGTGAAACATCTGTGTTTTCTCAAGCATTAGCCATGTCTTAATTAATCTCATTAAACTTACATTATCATTCAATACGCAACCTTCAAGCCTCGATATCATGTTATTCATGCTGCTTAATTTAGTTTAAAATACTTAATTTGTTAATATTATAAATATCTGTAGTCAGGCAGTCAGTTATCCGGTATTACTTCTGGACTTATTTATATCTCAGTTCTATTAAGATATCTGTTCTTACATACATTGAATCTTATGCTCTTATTTTTTGCAAATCTAATTTAAGCATTTCTTAATTACTTTCAACAAGTTCCATTTCAAATCCTATATAATCAGAACTCATCAATTTCAAACAAGTCATAACTTCTCAAAAACTTATCTAACCTTAGTGAATTGTTATTTTATATTCTCCCATATGATCTATTCAACCCAAGCAATTAATTTACAGCATTGTTTGTTGACCTATATTATCTAAAACTGTGGCCCCCAACGTCCGGGCCGCGGACCGATACATTGCCGCTAAGCATGCAGGGGTGCAGCGGTAGCTGGAGTGCACCCAGCACATCTGTAAGAAAGAAGCTGAAATAAACAAGCTAATTAATTAGGTGCCGTCTGGCACGTAAATGTCAGCCCAGATCAGAGGCGATTGCTGATTGTGTCATCTCTGATCCGGGCCAACATTTACGTGCCAGGCTGGGCGACGTTTACGTGCCAGGTGGCAGCTAGTTAATTAGCTTGCTTATTTTGGCTTTTTTCTTAAAGATATGTTGGGTGCGTTCTGGCTACCGCTGCACCCCTGCATGCCTTGTGGCCCGGAGGCTGGGGACCACTGATCTAAAATACTTACATAACTTTACTATCAAGTTTTTGTAATGCAGATTCAAAATGACTTCTCTAGACTTAGGTATTAGCTCCCTAAATGATTTTTGCATATAACATTAATGCCAGTCTATACTGTCTGTTCCTCCAGCTTATACAGAGAAAACAACATTTTAACCAAAGATTTAAAGCAGTATTTGATGTTATTAAGATTATCACTCAAAATTATCTTAATTTAATTTACTTTGATTTGTGATGATCAGATTTCTTAATGGTTCATTGACCATGAACACAACTTCACCATTTCAATCACTTTTTGCACTGTTTGTTTACTTTTTGATACTTATTGTAACATATCGCAATTTTCAATCGCACTCCGCCGCTGCTCCAAAACAACAAATTTCATAATGTATGTCCGAGATATAAACCTGATTCTGATTCTTCTATTTTACACCATCATATTTATGTGAATCATGTCAACAGAAGCAGTATTCGAGCTACAAATTTTAGCTAGTTATTGAAAAACAAAATAAGCGATTATGTTTAAGTTGATAATTATCCACCCCCTCCCCCAATTTTGTAGATATTTCAATGAAAGATGCAGTGAGACCTGTTGACTCGCACCTTGGATAACAAACTTAGTTGAATTGAATTGAATTGATTTAATTACTTACATCCTTCATATACATGAGGAATAAAAATCTTTGCGTTACAACTCTGACTATGTGTAGTGTACAGTTTATGGTAATTTATAATAAATAGTATGTACAACAGGACATAGAAATACAGCTGTTTCAACGTGAGTTAAGCAGTCTGATGGCCTAGTGGAAGATGTCCCGGAGCCTGTTGGTCCTGGCTTTTATGCTGCGATACTGTTTCCCAGATAGTAGCAGCTGGAACAATTTGTGGTTGGGGTAACTCAGGTTCCCAATGATCCTTTGGGCCCTTTTTACACACCTGTGTTACGTACCCCGTAACTGGGTTGCCAAACCAGCAGAAATGGATCACTCAGTTGGAGTCTGGAGTACTAGAACTAAGAAAGTTTTATTAAAGAAACAAGCAACACAATAATCGAAAGGATAATAAATGCAACAGTTCAGCGATGATAAACACACATGTGCCCAGAATTAAGATAACAGCATCAATCAAGCTCTATCGTTGTCTAGGGGTAAATGACCAAATTTCAAAGTGACTCAAAGTTCAGTCCAGTTTAGTAGTTTAGTTCGCAGTAATCGTTGCCATGGCGATGGACAACGTGGGGGGGGGGAGAGAGAGAGAACAGGAACAACTGATCATTCAGACACGGCTTCACTCACAGACCAGCGATATGGCTCACAAACAGCTTTTTGGGCAGGTCCTTGGTGATGTCACCTGAGGTCACCGACTGTGACCCCTCCTCCAGATGCGGTCGATCCTCTGAAGTGAACCCGGCACCCAGGCAAGGGCGGACACACACCGGGTTCCCGCTGATCATACCTTTCCACCCTGGCCGTTGTCTGATACTTCCCACCGACTCGTGAGAAGCGTACCGCTTCCAGGGTCTCGTTACCTCGGGTGGCGTGTGTGTCTGCCTTAGCGAACCTGTCCCTTTTTATCCCCCTGCTGGGGCATGGCCTGTCCATCACTTCAAACAGTTCAAGGTTCAAAGGGGGGAGCCGCTCCAGACAGCTCTCTCTCCCCCGTTCCTTCATTACACATCTCCAGACGCTGCTCCATTGTTCCTTATCTCTCCTTCCCCTGAGGGCAGGTGGCAGACCACTTGCTGATGTCACTGATGCTAACCTAGGCCAGCAAACATCTTAATTTTATGTGTATTCTCGTCACACCTGTCACTGTAAATGTCCTGAATAGTGGGAAGTTTACATCTACAGATGCGCTAGGCTGTCCGCACCACTCTCTGCAGAGTCCTGCGATTGAGGGAAGTACAGTTCCCATACTAGGCAGTGATGCAGCCAATTGGGATGCTCTGAATTATGCCCCTTTAGAAAGTTCGTAGGATTTGGTGGCCCATAACCAAACTTCTTCAACCATCTGAGGTGAAAGAGGTGCTGTACAGACTATGTGAGATCCTTGGTGTTGTTTATGCCAAGGAATTAAAGCTGTTCACCCTCTCAATCCCAGATCCATTGATGTCAAGAGGGGTTAGCCTGTCTCCATTCCTCCTGCAGTCCACAACCAGCTCCTTTGCTTTTGCGCCATTGAAGGTGAGGTTGTTTTCTTGACACCACTGTGTCTGGGTGACTTCTTCGCTGTAGGCTAACTCATTATTATTTGAGATTAGGCCTATCAGTGTCGTGTCAACAGCAAATTTAATTTCATACATGTCCACACAAATCCTAATTAATTCAATCTTACAACTTTATGCATCAACTTTATTATATCATATGCAAGTATTCATGTAAATGGCCCTGGGTCAACAATTCCTTAATTTTATTTTCCATTTTGGACCAAAAAAAACATGTTTCTCACACCAAACAAGGGATCTTCCATTAGTCAAGCGATTGAACCTTCTCTCTGCCCCAGGAAGGGGGTCTCCGTCAAAGCCGGTCTCCTGATATTCGAAAGGGGTATAGAATCAGAATGGGGATGAGGGTGGTGGAAGGATCTAAAGTATTTCATCGACATTCTAGTGTCCTGTTCCAGCGCTGTTGTCCCTGGATGACCTGATAACAGCCATCCAAATATAATGTAGTTTTAGTTCTCTGTCATCACTTACAAAGGATTGACTGATAAAGACCAGTGATTATCATGAAGGTCCCCGATGGAAACATTTTATCTGGTTCACTAAGGTGACTCAGGAATTGCCCATGAGTTTTCAGAATATAAATCAACCAGAAATGGCTGTTATTGTGTCTTGCTCACAAACAATTGATTTTCAATTGCCTAACATGGTCAAAAATTCATATTGATATTGAATTTCCAAACTAGAACATTAACTCTGTTTTGCATTCCATTGACTGTATCTTGATAACTGTTTCTAACACTCTTGCCTTTATTTTAGATTTTGATTATTAGCAGTTTTATTTTCATTTTGTTTTATACAGTATGTCGTGAAGATCACTTTTAAAAGCATATAATCACAAACATGTGGTTTACTGTATGCATTATTAATTCTGTTGATTACTTGCAAATATATCATGTTGAATAAGGGCATAATGAAGAATGCTTACCAAGCTTTCTTTCTTTTTGAAATTTCTGTGTTATGATAAACATGCTAATTTCATTTTTTAAAATTAATTTTGTTTATTTGTGTTCATGATCCAAGAGACAGAATGCAGTTGGATCACTTTGCTGCAGTAAGCGACTACATTTATCCATTGTGTAATATAAGAGTTCAGCATGCCCTGAGTAAACAGTTAAATGTGGGTCAGTACACAATGCATTTTGCTAGAAAAATGCAAAGTGAATTGGGTCTGTTAATGAACTGCTTCCAAAGAACATGTCTTAATAATGCCTCTGAGGTATCTTTGAATTATGTATATGCAATGGATTTTAAATACTGTATTTCAATTTTAGTCATAGAGTTATAGAGCACTACAGCACAGAAACAGGCCCTTCAGCCCATCTAGTCCATGCTGAACTTTTTTATGCCTAATCCCAGCGGCATGCACTTGGTTCAAAGATGCCCATACCTTTCCCTTTGAAGACTTATCCAAATTTCTCTTAAATATTGAAATCAAACCCACACCCATCATTTCTGCTGGTAGCTCATTCCACACTCTCAAAACCCTCTGAGTGAAGAAGTTCCCCCTTGGTTTCCCTCTAAATATTTTACCTTACCCCCTTAACTTTTGACCTCTAGTTCTAGTCTCACCTGAACATGGTGGAAAACGTCTGTTTGTATTCACTATATTTATACCCTCATAATTCTGTATTGTAAAGTCATTTATCAATGCATTGCACATTAGCAATCTGATTAAAATATAACATTCTGCAAATAGTATATGGGGTTGGTAGAAATGGAGAAGAAAGTGGATTTAATGTTTCAGACCTATAAGCTTCCTTAGGATCTTTTCCTGGTAATCCCATATCCCATCTTTTCCCACTTCCACTTGATGCTTTTTGTACTAATCACCACCACTTCAGCTCACCTCAATAAATATCACACCCTCTACTCTGTGTGTGTGTGTGTGTGTGTGTGTGTGTGTGCGCGTGTGTGTGTGTGTGTGCGTGTGTGTGTGTGCATGTGTGTGTGTGTGTGTGTGTGTGTGTGTGCATGTGTTTGTGTGTGTGTGTGTGTGTGTGTGTGTGTGTGTGTCTATGATTATCCTTACTGCTTTACCCTCCTTATTATCCTTTCAATCAGCAAACACTCCAAATTATTCCTTCCTAATTAGGCTATTGACATTTTAAACATGTGATTTCTATACAAATATGATTTCCATGTAAATAATTAGTCATAGTGTAAAGACATTGGCGAGACTGGTCACCTGGATATAGGAAGGATGTCATTAGGCTGGAAGGTGATGCAGAGAAGATCCACAAGGATCTCACTACGTGTCTTGCTCATTCTGAGTGTCTAGCGCATGAGAATTACAGGGGTGCAGAGCAAATAATCCAAAGACATTCTTAAACGCTGCTTGAAATAATGCAGCATCCTCACAGATCAGTGTTCATGAGCACAGAAACAGGCCCTTTGGCCCATCTAGTCCATGCTGAACCATTTAAACTGCCTAATCCCATTGACCTACACTTGGACCAGAACCCTCCAAACCCCTGCCATCCATGTACCAATCCAAATTTCTCTAAAAGATTGAAATTGAGGTTGCATGCACATCTGCTCTGGCAGCTCGTTTCACACCTTCATGACCCTCTGAGTAAAAAGTTTCCCCTCGTTTTCCCTTTAAACTTTTCACCATTTCCCCTTAACTCATTACCTCTTGCTGTAGTCCCACACAACCTCAGTGGAAAAGGCCTGTTTGGATTTACCCTATCTATATCCTTCATAATTTTATATATCTCTGTCAAATCACCTCTCAATCTTCTATGTTTCAAGGAATAAAGTCCTAACCTATTCATTTTTTCCATATAATTCTGGTCCTCCAGACTGAGCAACATCATTGTAAGTTTTTAACTTTATTTACATCTTTCCTGCAGGTAGGTGATCCAAACTGCAGACAATACTACTAATTAGGCCTCAGCTATGTCCTATACAGCTTCAACATAGCATCCCATGTATAGTTAATATTTTAATAATATTTGAGAATATTTTGTGAAAAATTGGTTGATTAAGCATTCTTGTTCATTTAATTAATTAATTATGGGTTATATGCAACGTTCCCGCTAAAGTGTGCCTGTGCACACATCTTTTGCTACTAGCACAGAAAAGAATTTAAACTGCAGTCAAAAAGTTGTCAGCCTCTACCTTGTTGGCATGTTAAGTATATCTCACGATCGTCCACAACCACATTTCATTTTCCAGTTTCTGATGCGGACAGTGTGACAAAGCGGAGTTTGTGATGATTTGCCTGCAGATTGTAGAAATGGCAAATTTGTACTGCTTTTATTGAAGTAATTATTCAGTGCACACATGTGGTCACTGGGCAAAAAATTGCACAGCACAAGATTTTCATGCACAATGGTCATTACAAATTGGAAGGAACATTGGTTATATGTGAAAATATGTTAACTGCATATGATGTCATGCTAGCACATAATAAGTACATGCCTCCTTAAAGTAAACTCCAACTAGACTCCAGATTCCTGGACTCTTGCATCTTCCTTAGAAGTAGTTTAATGTTTTGAAGTTGCAAAACATAACATCCACTGTGCCTACCATTCACTGAGTAAGACCTACCCCACTGGTCGTACCGAAGTGCAACACCTCACGCTAATCTGGATTGAATTTCAACTGCCATTTTTCTGTTCAAATATCTTCCTATAATTTGCCCATTACTGATGTCAGTCTTACTAGCCTACAATTTCTAGTCTATTTTTAGAGCCTTTTTTAAACAATGTAACAAACTGGCTATTCTCCAATCCTCAAGAATCTCACCCATCGCTAAGGATGATTTAAATATCTCTACTACGGCCCCAGCAATTTTTGCACTTGACTCCTGCAGGCTCTGAGGGAACTCTTTGTCAGGCCCTGGGGATTTAGCCAGCCAAATTTGGCTCAAGACAGCAAACACCTCCTCCTCTGTAACCTCTATTGAGTCCATGAAGTTGATGTTTTTTTGCCTTACTTCTATAGACTGTGTTTGTCTTATGAGTAAATACATATGCAAAATTGCATTTAAGAATGCCCCCATCTCTTTTGACTCCACATTTGGATTACCATTCTGATGTTCCACAGGACCAGTTTTGTTCCTTGCTATCCTTTCGCTCTTAACATATCTGTAGAATCTCTTAGGATTCTCCTTCACTTTGCCTGTTGGGCAAACTCGTGCCTTCTTTTATCCCTCCTGATTTATTTCTTAAGTGTTCTCTTGCATTTCTTATAGTCCATAAGCACCTCATTTGTTCCTACTTGCCTGAACCTGCTGTACACCTCTATTTGTTTCTTAACCAGAGCATCAATACCTCTCAAAAACCAATGTTCCCTAAACCTGCTATCCTTGCCTTTTAATCTGACAGGCACATACAAGCTTTGTTCTCTCAAAATTTCATTGTTGAAGACCTCCCACTTACCAAGTACTCCTTTGCCAGAAAACAGCCTGTCCCAATCCACACTTGCCAGATCCTTTCAGATACCATCAAAATAGGCCTTTCTCTGTTAGAATCTCAACTCACACACCAGACCTATCTCTTTACATATTTACTTTGAAACTAATGGCATTGTGATCACTAGATGTAAAGTGTTCACCTACACAAACTTCTATCACCTGCTCTGGTTCATTGCCTAATAGCAGATCAAATATTTGCAGATGAACTCCAGCTCATGAAAGACCGTAACTAAAGAGGTGGAGCTGGAATTGAATGAACGTTGGATAATCCGGGAGGCAGAGCAATTAATAGATATGTCTTTTGAGCAGGTGGTTATATCCAGAGGTCAGAATTCAGAGAGTAGATGGGTGAACACAGAGAGAAGAAAGGGAAAAAGAAGTCAGTACAGAATCCCCCGGTGGCCATTCCCCTCAGCAACAGGTATACTGCTTTGGATATTGCTGAGGGGGATGACCAGTCTGACAAGGCAGTAGCAGCCAGATCAATAGTACTGTGGTCGGATCTGAGCCTCAGAAGGGTAGGGTGAAGTCAGGTAGAGCAATAGTCATAGCGGACTCAATAGTTAGGGGGACAGATAGGAGATTCTGCAGCAGCAAAAGAGATGCCAGGATAATGTGCTGCCTCCCCGGTGCTAGGGCCCAGGATGTCTCTGAGCAGTTACAGAATATTCTCGAAGAGGGAGGGTGAGCAGCCGGAGGTCGTGGTACATGCTGGTACCAATGACATAGGCAGGAGAGGGGTAGAGGTCCTGTGCAGTAAGTTTATGGAGTTAGGAAGGAGGTTGAAGAGCAGGACCTCCAAGGTGGTAATCTCCAGATTACTCCCACTGCCATGAGCTAATGAAGATCAGAACAGGAAGATAACACAGATGGATGAGTGGCTGAGGAGATGGTGCAGGGGCCAAAGTTTCAAGTTCTTGGATCATTGGAACCTTTTTTGGGGAAGGGGTGACCTGTAGAAGTGGGACAGGTTACCTGAACTGGAGGGAAACCATATCCTGGGAGGGAGGTTTGATAATGCTATTGGGGAGGGTTTAAACTGGGTTTTCGGGGGGAGGGAATTGATGTGAAGAGACAGAGGATGGGGTGGTTGGTGCACAGGTAGAGACAGATTGTGGGGAGCTTGTAGGAAGGATAAGCAAATGATAGAGCAAAGATGCACTCAGCCAGATGGATTGAGATGTGTCTATTTTAATTTAAGGAAGATCATAAGCAAGGTGGATGAACTTAGTGCGTGGATCAGTATGTGGAATAATGACATTTTGGCCTTTACAGAGAGGATGTCTCAGGAGCAGGAATGGCTGCTGAGTGTGCCAGGCTTTAGACCTTTCAAAAGAGGACAGGGAGGGAGGTGAAAGAGGTGGGGGAGTGACTTTGCTAATCAGGGCTAGTATCACGGCTGCAGAAATGGAGGAAGTCATGAAGGGATTGTGTACTGAGTCATTGTGGGTGGAAGTCAGAAACAGGAAAGGGGCAATAATCCTACTGGGTGTTTTTTATAGAGCCCCCAATAGTAACAGAGACATCGAGGAGCAAATATTGTTAAGTTACAACATAGAAGATATTGGGCTGCCTCTGGCACCTTTGCTGGCCCATGGGTCAAGAAGCATTCCAGATTTTCCCTCTCCAGTTGTATTGGTCACAGGTCAGGAGGCTTCAGTGAGGAGAGGCTTAAGTGAGAAAAGGCAAAAAAGCTGCAGGTAGAATTATTTTTCCTCTCCCACAGTTCATTGTTCTTCCTTCTTTATAATTGCTCAGATAGGAACAGTAGAGATGCCAGGCAGGATAGTTGAATGCTCCTCTTGCAGGATGCAGGAATGCAGGGAGACCTCCAGTGACGCTGGTGACTACAACTGTGAGTCTTATAACAGTGGGGTGGAAGCTGTCATTGTGACTAGTGGTAGGTGATTTCAAGCTTTTTTGTCTTCTTTGCAAAGGAAGAGGGGAGAAGCAAGAAATTCTGAATGATTGTGGCTTTTGATTATGCTGGCTGTTTCACTGATGTGGTGAGGATTATAGGGAGTCCAAAGAGGGGAGCTCCATTCACAATTCAGTGCAGTTTCTTGCAGTCATGTGCAGAGTAGTTACCATACAAAGTTGCTATGCATCCAAATAAGATGTTTTCTAAGGTGCATTGATTAAAATTGCTAAGTGTTGACAGGAACATATCAAATTTCTTTAGACTCCTCAGGAAATAGAGGAGTTGGTGAGTTTTCTTGGTCATGGCATCTACATAGTTGGATCAGAGCAGGCTATTAGTGACGTTCACTCTTCAGAACTTGAAACTCTCAACCCTCTCAAGCTCAACACCACTGATGTAGACAAGAGCATGTGTACCAACACCACCACCCCCCCATCTTCAATGACCAGCTCTTTTATTTTGCTGACAAGGTTGTTGTCATGGTACCATCTAACTAAGCTCTCTATCACTTTCTTGTACTCGTTGTTGTTTGAGAAATGGATCAATATAGTGGTGTCATTTACAAACGTGTAGATGGAGTTGAGCAAAATCTGGCCACGCAGTCATGAGTGTACAAGGAGTCGAGAAGAGGTCTATGAAGATAATCTTCTGGAGAACCTGTGTTTAAAATAGTCATGGCAGAGCTGTTGCTGCCTAATTTTACTAATTTCAGTCTGTTAGTCAGGAATGCTGGTCTTGTTATATTGAAAAGTATTCAGAACCAGAATCAGAATCAGATTTGTTATCATCGGCATGTGTTGTGAAATTTGTTAACTTAGCAGCAGCAGTTCAGTGCAATACATAATATAGAAGAAGAAGAAGAAAAATAAATAATTCAATCAATTACTGTATATGTATATTGAGTAGATTAAAAATCATGCAAATACAGAAATAATATATATTTAAAAAAGTGAAGTAGAGTTCACGAGTTCAATGTCCATTTAGGAATCAAATGCCAGAGGCAAAAAGCTGTTCCTGAATCGCTGAGTGTGTGCCTTCAAGCTTCTGTACCTCCTACCTGATGGTATCTGTGAGAAAAGATCCTGCCCTGGGTGCTGGGGTTCCTTAATAATAGGTGTTGCCATTCTGAGACACTCCTCTTTGAAGATGTCCTGGGTAATTTGTAGGTTCATACCTATGATGGAGCCGACTAAATTCAAGACCCTCTGCAGCCTCTTTTAATCCTGTGCAGTAGCCAACGCACCCCCCCACCATACCAGACAGTGATGCAGCCTCTCATAATGCTCTCCATGGTACATATATAGAAGTTTTTGAATGTTTTTGTTGACATACCAAAACAAATTGCTAATAAAGTATAGTCGCTGTCTTGCCTTCTTTATAGCTGCATTGATATGTTGGGACCAGGTTAGGTCCTCAGAGATCTTGACACCTAGGAACTTGAAACTGCTCACTCTCTCCACTTCTGATCCCTCTATGAGGATTGGTATGTGTTCCTTCGTCTTACCCTTTCTTAAGTCCACAATCAGCTCCTTCATCTTACTGACGTTAAGTGCAAGGTTGTTGCTGCAGCACGACTCCACTAGTTGGCATATTTCACTTCTGTATGCCCTCTCATCTTCATCTAAGTTGCTTTGCAGGAATATATTTACTTATTAAATATCACACTTACTTGAGGAGAGATTTGTTCAGAAAAATGTGTCGGTTTTATGGAACTTCTTAATGGAAGAACGTGAGGTTGAAAAAATACTGAGGTTTAAGAAGAGAATTCTGGAGCCTACAACTTGGGCACTTGAAAGCACGTCCACCAAGGAAAATCAAATCAAATCTAGGGATGATCAGCAATCTAGCATTGAAGCAACACTGTGTTGCAAGGGTGGAGAAACTAATACATATAGGGAGATGTAAGCCATAGTGCAAATGGAAAATAAGTGAGAATTTTTCTTTGAGATATGGCCATTGCTAACAAGTGCAGCATTCTTAACTCATCTCTCATTGTCCTTGGGGAAAAATATGATACTGGCTCCGAGAAACACTGCAGCTCTAATATGTAACGATATAACCATATAACAATGACAACATGGAAACAGGCCATCATGGCCCTTCTAGTCCGTGCTGAACTCTTACTCTCACCTAGTCCCACCGACCTGCACTCAGCCCATAACCCTCCGTTCCTTTCCTGTCCATATACCTGTCCAATTTAACTTTAAACTACAACATCGAACCTGCCTCAACCACTTCTGCTGGAAGCTCGTTCCACACAGCTACCACTTTCTGAGTAAAGAAATTCCCCTTCATGTTACCCCTAAACTTTTGCCCTTTAACTCTAAACTCATGTCCTCTTGATTGAATCTCCGCCACTCTCAATAGAAAAAGCCTATTCACGTCAACTCTATCTATCCCCCTCATAATTTTAAATACCTCTGTCAAGTCCCCCCTCAACCTTCTACGTTCCAAAGAATAAAGACCCAACTTGTTCAACCTTTCTCTGTAACTTAGGTGATGAAACCCAGGTAACACTCTAGTAAATCTTCTCTGTACTCTTTCTATTTTGTTGACATCTTTCCTATAATTCGGTGACCAGAACTGTACACAATACTCCAAATTTGGCCTCACCAATGCCTTGTACAATTTCAACATTACATCCCAACTCCTATACTCAATGCTCTGATTTATAAAGGCCAGCATACCAAAAGTTTTCTTTACCACCCTATCCACATGAGATTCCACCTTCAGGGAACTATGCATCATTAGTGCTAGATCCCTCTGTTCTACTGCATTCTTCAATGCCTGACCATTTACCCTGTATGTCCTATTTTGATTAGTCCTATTAAAATGTAGCACCTCACATTTATCAGCAATAAACTCCATCTGCTATCTTTCAGCCCACTCTTCTAACTGGCCTAAATCTCCCTGCAAGCTTTGAAAACCTACTTCATTGTCCACAACTCCACCTATCTTAGTATCATCTGCATACATACTCATCCAATTTACCACCCCATCATCCAGATCATTAATGTATATGACAAACAACATTGGACCCAGTACAGATCCCTGAGGCACACCACTGGACACTAGCCTCCAATCTGACATTCAGTTATCCACCACTACTCTCTGGCGTCTCCCATCCAGCCACTGCTGAATCCATTTTACTACTTCAATATTAATACCTAACGATTGAATCTTCCTAACTAACCTTCCATGTGGAACCTTGTCAAAGGCATTACTGAAGTCCATATAGACAACACCCACCACTTTAACCTCATCAACTTTCCTAGTAACCTCTTCAAAAAATTCAGTAACATTTGTCAAACATGATCTTCCACGCACAAATCCATGTTGACTCTTCCTAATCAGACACTGCCTATCAAGATAATTATATATACCATCTCTAAGAATACTTTCCATCAATTTACCCACCACTGACGTCAAACTCACAGGCCGATAATTGCTAGGTTTACTCTTAGGACCCTTTTTAAACAATGGGACAACATGAGAAATACACCAATTGTCTGGCACCATCCCCATTTCTAATGACATTTGAAATATTTCTGTCAGAGCCCCTGCTATTTCCACACTAACTTCCCTCAAGGTCCTAGGGAATATCCTGTCAGGACCCAGAGACTTATCCACTTTTATATCCCTTAAAAGCGCCAGTACTTCCCCTTCTTTAATCATCATAGTTTCCATAACTACTCTACTTGTTTCCCTTACCTTACACAGTTCTAAAGAACCTACATCCTCAGTTCCTGGGGTAGGAAATTGTAAGATTTAGGTCAATAACAAATTAGAATAAAGCAATCCATTTGCAGATCAATCTGGTTCATGTGGAACATACATTTGGTGGTGTTCCCATCTATCCACACTTCCGTAGAGTTTCCAGGTTTGAAAGGTTTCACAGAGCATCCTAGTGAGAACAGCAGAACATTTTATAGAATATCCACTCTGCACTGGTGATGGAAGGAATAAATGCTTGTGCAATGACAACCGTTCAGGTTCACAGACACTGGAAATGCTGGAAATCTAGAGCAATACAAACAAGATGCTGGAGCAGCTCAGTGGGTCAGACAGTACCATTAAGAGAACTTCTGAGTTGAGACACTTGGGTTTCAGCAAAGGCTGCTTGGGTGAAAGTGACATTAGTCAGGATATAAACTACAATAAGGGAATGTGACATCAATTCAGAGACAGCAGAATTTTGTAAGGCTGTAGGTTTATCGGGCTGGAGCTGGAGGGATTACTCATTCTTTTGTAGTTCACATATTTAAGCATGGGGTTGTGGACCTAATTCAGCTGAGACAGAAATGTAGATGTACCATTCTCATAAAGTTCACCATTAACTTATGAATAAATCAAGAACTACAACTAAATATTTGCAAGAGACTTGACTGTGCTAAATTAACCACCATTGAAGCCTGCCTCTTTAGATATCTTTTCCCATTAATTTCAGAATCCCTCATGCTATCTACCAAAGTTATTGGGACATAGGGAAAAACAGCACACTTCTGGTACACTGGTCCTTGAGAAGGGTCTTCTCAGTGTATCAACAGTGTGTGAGGCTGCAGTGGAGGCTATTGGGAACACTTCTGGCCACTTTGTGGCTGCATGCACTACTACCAAGAACTTTGTTCCCTTGAGTGGGGTCGTAAAATTCACAAGAATCCTCTGCCAAGGCAAATGTAGGTCATTTCCAGGGATGGAGAAGCGCTGCTCTTGGCATCTTCTGGATGTGCTGGCATCCGAATAGTGTATGGCAAGCTGCTCAAACACCTGATCTATCCTAGGACACCAGACAAAGCTTCGAGACAATGCTTTCATTTTGACCAAGCCTAGATGACCGGATGTAGCTCCTCCAACACTTTAACTCTCAGCTTGAATGGCACAACTCCTCTCAAACCCAATGTAAAACAACCTCCATCAAGGGCAAGTTTGTCCAGCACTGGTAAAAATGGGGGAACCCAGAGTTTCTGCTGCACATTTCAGCCATTTTGGGTAGCCAGATAGACCTGAGACAGTGTGGGGTCTTATCTGGTTTCCCTTTGGATCAAATCTGTCGTGACAGGTAGACTTTTGGTTTGCATTTGGGAGAATACAGCAAGAGGAGTATCCTCTTCTGAAAATTTTTCAGGAACAGTGAAACCCCGATTTTATGCGCCCCGATTTAACGCGAATTCAGATATAATGTGATGAGTCATTGGAATCCATGTCCATATCAATCTATACATCCCCTTCTCCAGCCTTGAATCCTTTTGCCAATCAACTTCCCAGATCTTGGCTTCATCTCTCCTCCTCCTGTCTTCTCTTATCATTTTGGGTCTCTCCCACCCCCTCCCACTTTCAAATCTCTTACTATCTCTTTTCTCTGTTAGTCTGTCATGGTCCGGTCCATGAAGTCCGTATTCCAGTTCACGGTCCGGTCCATCAACCTTTTCCAGGTTTTCCTATCTACCCTGTTTCTGTCCTTGTTGAGTTAATTGAGGCAGCTGATGCTAGTTGTGACTGGCTGCATAAATACCTCTAAGACCAGGGCACGGTTGCTGGATTGTTCTTGTCCTTACTCCTTGCATCCCTTCCCCTGCCTTCTGTTTCCTCGCCTGAAGCCCTACATTGTCTAGCAAGTAACTCCCGCCTCGCCTGAAGTTCTGTCTTGCCTTGCTTTGCCAGAAGCCCTGCCTTGTCTTGCAGGTAACTCTTGCCTCGACTGAAGTTCTCGTCTTGCCTTGCTTTGCCAGTAGCCTTGCCTTGTCTTGTTGTCTGGTCCTGAAGCCACCCTGTACCTAGCTCCCTTCCTGTCTCTTGCCTCCGCCCAAGTAAGCCAGGCCGTCTTGCCGTTACCTGGGGTTGGTTCTGTCCTTCCTGTCTGTTGCCTCTGTTGGGTGGTGATCCGCACCCTGCCCAGGTGATCCGTGCCCTGCCCAGGAGGAGCCTGCCAAGGCTCACCTCAAGTCTCCAGTCTCCAGCCTCGCCTCGCCTCAAGTCTCCAGTCTCCAGCCTCGCCTCAAGTCTCCAGTCTCCATTCTCCAGCCTCGCCTCAAGTCTCCAGTCTCCAGCCTCGCCCCGCCTCGTCCCCAGTCTCCAGCCTCGCCCCACCTCGTCTCCAGTCTCCAGCCTCGCCCCTCCTCAAGTCTCCAGTCTCCAGCCTCGCCCCGCCTCGTCTCCAGTCTCCAGCCTCGCCCCGCCTCGTCTCCAGACTCAAGCCTCGCCCCGCCTCGTCTCCAGACTCAAGCCTCGCCCCGCCTCGTCTCCAGACTCAAGCCTCGCCCCGCCTCGTCTCCAGACTCAAGCCTCGCCCCGCCTCAAGTCTCCAGACTCAAGCCTCGCTCCGCCTCAAGTCTCCAGTCTCCAGCCTCGCCTCAAGTCTCCAGTCTCCAGCCTCGCCTCAAGTCTCCAGTCTCCATTCTCCAGCTTCGCCTCAAGTCTCCAGTCTCCAGTCTCCAGCCTCGCCTCACCTCGTCTCCAGTCTCCAGCCTCGCCTCGCCTCAAGTCTCCAGTCTCCAGCCTCGTCTCGCCTCGCCTCCAGTCTCCAGTCTCCAGCCTCGCCTCAAGTCTCCAGTCTCCAGCCTCGCCTCGCCTCAAGTCTCCAGTCTCCAGCCTCGCCTCAAGTCTCCAGTCTCCAGCCTCGCCTCCAGTCTCCAGTCTCCAGTCTCACCTCGCCTCAAGTCTCCAGTCTCCAGCCTCGCCCCGCCTCGTCTCCAGTCTCCAGCCTCGCCTCAAGTCTCCAGTCTCCAGCCTCGCCTCGTCTCCAGTCTCCAGTCTCCAGCCTCGCCTCACCTCGTCTCCAGTCTCCAGCCTCGCCTCGCCTCAAGTCTCCAGTCTCCAGCCTCGCCTCGCCTCGCCTCCAGTCTCCAGCCTCTCCACCAGTCTCCAGCCTCTCCTCAAGTCTCCAGTCTCCAGCCTCGCCTCGCCTCCAGTCTCCAGTCTCCAGCCTCGCCTCCAGTCTCCAGTCTCCAGTCTCACCTCGCCTCGCCTCAAGTCTCCAGCCTCGCCTCGCCTCAAGTCTCCAGCCTCACCTGTCCTCAAGTCTCCAGCCCCCAGCCTTGCCTCGCCTCAAGTCTCCAGTCTCCAGCCTCGCCTCGCCTCGCCTCAAGTCTCCAGTCTCCAGCCTCGCCTCGCCTCGCCTCCAGTCTCCAGTCTCTAGCCTCTCCTCAAGTCTCCAGTCTCGCCTCGCCTCGCCTCCAGTCTCCAGCCTCGCCTCAAGTCTCCTGTCTCCAGCCTCGCCCCGCCTCGTCTCCAGTCTCCAGCCTCGCCCCGCCTCGTCTCCAGTCTCCAGCCTCGCCTCAAGTCTCCAGTCTCCAGCCTCGCCTCAAGTCTCCAGTCTCCATTCTCCAGCTTCGCCTCAAGTCTCCAGTCTCCAGTCTCCAGCCTCGCCTCACCTCGTCTCCAGTCTCCAGCCTCGCCTCGCCTCAAGTCTCCAGTCTCCAGCCTCGCCTCGCCTCGCCTCCAGTCTCCAGCCTCTCCACCAGTCTCCAGCCTCTCCTCAAGTCTCCAGTCTCCAGCCTCGCCTCGCCTCCAGTCTCCAGTCTCCAGCCTCGCCTCCAGTCTCCAGTCTCCAGTCTCACCTCGCCTCAAGTCTCCAGTCTCCAGCCTCGCCTCGCCTCAAGTCTCCAGCCTCACCTGTCCTCAAGTCTCCAGCCCCCAGCCTCGCCTCGCCTCAAGTCTCCAGTCTCCAGCCTCGCCTCGCCTCACCTCAAGTCTCCAGTCTCCAGCCTCGCCTCGCCTCGCCTCCAGTCTCCAGTCTCTAGCCTCTCCTCAAGTCTCCAGTCTCGCCTCGCCTCGCCTCCAGTCTCCAACCTCGCCTCGCCTCGCCTCCAGTCTCCAGCCTCTCCACCAGTCTCCAGCCTCTCCTCAAGTCTCCAGTCTCCAGCCTCGCCTCGCCTCCAGTCTCCAGTCTCCAGCCTCGCCTCCAGTCTCCAGTCTCCAGTCTCACCTCGCCTCAAGTCTCCAGTCTCCAGCCTCGCCTCGCCTCAAGTCTCCAGCCTCACCTGTCCTCAAGTCTCCAGCCCCCAGCCTCGCCTCTCCTCAAGTCTCCAGTCTCCAGCCTCGCCTCCAGTCTCCAGTCTCTAGCCTCTCCTCAAGTCTCCAGTCTCGCCTCGCCTCACCTCCAGTCTCCAGCCTCGCCTCAAGTCTCCAGTCTCCAGTCTCCAGTCTCGCCTCGCCTCAAGTCTCCAGCCTCCAGCCTCGCCTCGCCTCAAGTCTCCAGTCTCCAGCCTCGCCTCGCCTCGCCTCCAGTCTCCAGTCTCCAGCCTCTCCTCAAGTCTACTGTCTCCAGCCTCGCCCCGCCTCCAGTCTCCAGTCTCCAGCCTCGCCCCGCCTCGTCTCCAGTCTCCAGCCTCGCCCCGCCTCGTCTCCAGTCTCCAGCCTCGCCCCGCCTCGTCTCCAGTCTCCAGCCTCGCCCCGCCTCGTCTCCAGTCTCCAGCCTCGCCCCGCCTCGTCTCCAGTCTCCAGCCTCGCCTCGCCTCGCCTCCAGTCTCCAGCCTCTCCACCAGTCTCCAGTCTCCAGCCTCGCCTCGCCTCCAGTCTCCAGTCTCCAGTCTCGCCTCGCCTCAAGTCTCCAGTCTCCAGCCTCGCCTCGCCTCAAGTCTCCAGCCTCACCTGTCCTCAAGTCTCCAGCCCCCAGCCTCGCCTCGCCTCAAGTCTCCAGTCTCCAGCCTCGCCTCGCCTCGCCTCCAGTCTCCAGTCTCTAGCCTCTCCTCAAGTCTCCAGTCCCGCCTCGCCTCCAGTCTCCAGCCTCGCCTCAAGTCTCCAGTCTCCAGTCTCACCTCGCCTCAAGTCTCAAGCCTCCAGCCTCGCCTCGCCTCAAGTCTCCAGTCTCCAGCCTCGCCTCGCCTCGCCTCCAGTCTCCAGTCTCCAGCCTCTCCTCAAGTCTCCTGTCTCCAGCCTCGCCCCGCCTCCAGACTCCAGTCTCCAGCCTCGCCCCGCCTCGTCTCCAGTCTCCAGCCTCGCCCCGCCTCGTCTCCAGTCTCCAGCCTCGCCCCGCCTCGTCTCCAGTCTCCAGCCTCGCCCCGCCTCGTCTCCAGTCTCCAGCCTCGCCCCGCCTCGTCTCCAGTCTCCAGCCTCGCCTCAAGTCTCCAGTCTCCAGCCTCGCCTCGCCTCCAGTCTCCAGTCTACAGCCTCGCCTCGCCTCCAGTCTCCATTCTCCAGCCTCGCCTCAAGTGTTCAGCCTCCAGCCTCACCTCTCCTCAAGTCTCCAGCCTCCAGCCTCGCCCCGCCTCGTCTCCAGTCTCCAGCCTCGCCCCGCCTCGTCTCCAGTCTCCAGCCTCGCCCCGCCTCGTCTCCAGTCTCCAGCCTCGCCCCGCCTCGTCTCTAGTCTCCAGCCTCGCCCCGCCTCGTCTCCAGACTCTAGCCTCGCCCCGCCTCGTCTCCAGTCTCCAGCCTCGCCCCGCCTCGTCTCCAGTCTCCAGCCTCGCCCCGCCTCGTCTCCAGTCTCCAGCCTCGCCCCGCCTCGTCTCCAGTCTCCAGCCTCGCCCCGCCTCGTCTCCAGTCTCCAGCCTCGCCCCGCCTCGTCTCCAGTCTCCAGCCTCGCCCCGCCTCGGCTCCAGTCTCCAGCCTCGCCCCGCCTCGGCTCCAGTCTCCAGCCTCGCCCCGCCTCGGCTCCAGTCTCCAGCCTCGCCCCGCCTCGGCTCCAGTCTCCAGCCTCGCCCCGCCTCGTTTCCAGTCTCCAGCCTCGCCCCGCCTCGTCTCCAGTCTCCAGCCTCGCCTCAAGTCTCCAGTCTCCAGTCTCCAGCCTCGCCTCAATTCTCCAGCCTCCAGCCTCACCTGTCCTCAAGTCTCCAGCCTCCAGCCTCACCTGTCCTCAAGTCTCCAGCCTCCAGCCTCGCCTCGCCTCAAGTCTCCAGCCTCACCTGTCCTCAAGTCTCCAGCCCCCAGCCTCGCCTCGCCTCAAGTCTCCAGTCTCCAGCCTCGCCTCGCCTCACCTCCAGTCTCCAGTCTCCAGCCTCTCCTCAAGTCTCCAGTCTCCAGCCTCGCCTCGCCTTGCGTCCAGTCTCCAGCCTCACCTTGCCTCAAGTCTCCAGCCTCCAGCCTCGCCTCGCCTCAAGTCTCCAGTCTCCAGCCTCGCCTCGCCTCTCCTCCAGTCTCCAGTCTCCAGCCTCTCCTCCAGTCTCCAGTCTCCAGCCTCGCCCCGACTCCAGTCTCCAGTCTCCAGCCTCGCCCCGCCTCAAGTCTCCAGTCTCCAGCCTCGCCCTGCCTCATCTCCAGTCCCCAGCCTCGCCTCGCCTCAAGTCTCCAGTCTCCAGCCTTTCCCCGCCTTGTCTCCAGTCTCCAGCCTCGCCCCGCCTCGTCTCCAGTCTCCAGCCTCGCCCCGCCTCGTCTCCAGTCTCCAGCCTCGCCCCGCCTCGTTTCCAGTCTCCAGCCTCGCCCCGCCTCGTTTCCAGTCTCCAGCCTCGCCCCGCCTCGTTTCCAGTCTCCAGCCTCGCCCCGCCTCGTTTCCAGTCTCCAGCCTCGCCCCGCCTCGTTTCCAGTCTCCAGCCTCGCCCCGCCTCGTCTCCAATCTCCAGCCTCGCCTCAAGTCTCTAGTCTCCAGCCTTGCCTGAAGTCTCCAGTCTCCAGCCTCGCCTCAATTCTCCAGCCTCCAGCCTCACCTGTCCTCAAGTCTCCAGCCTCCAGCCTCACCTGTCCTCAAGTCTCCAGCCTCCAGCCTCGCCTCGCCTCAAGTCTCCAGCCTCCAGCCTCGCCTCGCCTCAAGTCTCCAGCCTCACCTGTCCTCAAGTCTCCAGCCCCCAGCCTCGCCTCGCCTCAAGTCTCCAGTCTCCAGCCTCGCCTCGCCTTGCCTCCAGTATCGAGTCTCCAGCCTCTCCTCAAGTCTCCAGTCTCCAGCCTCGCCTTGCCTCGCGTCCAGTCTCCAGCCTCACCTCGCCTCAAGTCTCCAGCCTCCAGCCTCGCCTCGCCTCAAGTCTCCAGTCTCCAGCCTCGCCTCGCCTCGCCTCCAGTCTCCAGTCTCCAGCCTCTCCTCCAGTCTCCAGTCTCCAGCCTCGCCCCGACTCCAGTCTCCAGTCTCCAGCCTCGCCCCGCCTCAAGTCTCCAGTCTCCAGCCTCGCCCTGCCTCATCTCCAGTCCCCAGCCTCGCCTCGCCTCAAGTCTCCAGTCTCCAGCCTTTCCCCGCCTCGTCTCCAGTCTCCAGCCTCGCCCCGCCTCGTCTCCAGTCTCCAGCCTCGCCCCGCCTCGTCTCCAGTCTCCAGCCTCGCCCCGCCTCGTCTCCAGTCTCCAGCCTCGCCCCGCCTCGTCTCCAGTCTCCAGCCTCGCCCCGCCTCGTTTCCAGTCTCCAGCCTCGCCCCGCCTCGTCTCCAATCTCCAGCCTCGCCTCAAGTCTCTAGTCTCCAGCCTCGCCTGAAGTCTCCAGTCTCCAGCCTCGCCTCGCCTCCAGTCTCCAGTCTCCAGCCTCGCCTCAAGTCTGCAGCCCCCAGCCTCACCTCTCCTCAAGTCTCAAGTCTCCAGCCTCGCCTCGCCTCAAGTCTCCAGCCTCGCCTCGCCTGAAGTCTCCAGCCCCCAGCCTCGCCTTGCCTCAAATCTCCAGCCCCCAGCCTCGCCTCGCCTCAAGTCTCCAGCCCCCAGCCTCGCCTCCCTTCAAGTCTCCAGCCCCCAGCCTCGCCTCGCATCAAGTCTCCAGCCCCCAGCCTCACCTCGCCTCAAGTCTCCAGCCCCCAGCCTCGCCTCGCCTCAAGTCTCCAGCCCCCAGCCTCGCCTCGCCTCAAGTCTCCAGCCCCCAGCCTCGCCTCGCCTCAAGTCTCCAGCCCCCAGCCTCGCCTCGCCTCAAGTCTCCAGTCTCCAGCCTCGCCTCCAGTCTCCAGTCTCCAACCTCGCCTCAAGTCTCCAGTCTCCAGTCTCAAGTCTCGCCTCAAGTCTCCAGTCTTCAGTCTCCAGCCTTGCCTCAAGTCTCCAGTCTCCAGTCTCCAGCCTCGCCTCAAGGCTCCAGCCTCCAGCCTTGCCTCGCCTCAAGGCTCCAGCCTCCAGCCTCACCTCGCTTCATCTCCAGCCTCGCCTCGCCTCAAGTCTCCAGCCTCCAGCCTCGCCTGACGTCTCCAGCCTCCAGCCTCGCCTCGCCTGACGTCTCCAGCCTCCAGCCTCGCCTCGCCTCAAGTCTCCAGCCTCCAGCCTTGCCTCGCCTCAAGTCTCCAGCTGCCAGCCTCGCCTAGCCTCAAGTCTCCAGTCTCCAGCCTTGCCTCGCCTCAAGTCTCCAGTCTCCAGCCTCGACTCAAGTCTCCAGTCTCCAGCCTCGACTCAAGTCTCCAGTCTCCAGTCTCCAGCCTTGCCTCAAGTCTCCAGTCTCCAGTCTCCAGTCTCCAGTCTCCAGTCTCCAGTCTCCAGCCTCGCCTCAAGTCTCCAGCCTCCAGCCTCACCTCGCCTCAAGTCTCCAGCCTCCAGCCTCGCCTCGCCTCCAGCCTCCAGCCTCGCCTCGCCTCAAGTCTCCAGCCTCCAGCCTCGCCTCTCCTCGTCTCCATCCTCCAGCCTCGCCTCGCCTGATGTCTCCAGCCTCCAGTCTCACCTCGCCTGATGTCTCCAGCCTCCAGCCTCGCCTCGCCTCGCCTCAAGTCTCCAGCCTCCAGCCTCGCCTCGCCTCAAGTCTCCAGCTTCCAGCCTCGCCTTGCCTCGTCTCCAGCCTCCAGCCTCGCCTCAAGTTTGGTCCTGGAGCCACCCTGTACCTAGACTGGAGCCATCCAGACTGGGTCCTTGTCCAGTCTCTAGCTCGGAGTCCTTGCCTGGGCTCCCAGCTCTCTTGTTCAGTCCTGTTCCAGGTTCCTGGTTCTCCTGTCCATGTCCTTGCCCTCGCCCTGTCTCCTAGCCTTGTTCCTAGTACTTCAGTGTCTGTGTCTCGCACTTGGGTCCATTCCCAGCCACCGCCCCGTATGACATGGTCCTGATGAAGAGTCACGACGAGGTGCTGCCTGGCCTGCTTCTTTACACCAGCATTTTGTGTGAGTCATTGGACCTTTTTTTCTCTGGAAATGGAACAAAAAGTGAGAAAAAGAAAATCTTTTTCTGTGAAAGATAAGCTTCACGCACTTGACGCGATCAAGACTAAAAGTCAAACTCAAGCTGCATGAGACCTTGGGATACTAGAATCAACACTTTGTGGCTGGAAATCTCACGAAGAAAAGTTACGCTTGTTGCTTTGCAAAGTTGAAGAAGAAGCAGGACTAAAAGCCAAACGCCTGAAGACAGCCAAAGATTTCAGCCTCGATGACTCCCTGTACGAGTGGTTCATTCAAGCTCGCTCAGAAGGCCTTCCAATTTCCAGTCCTATTCTCAAAGCTCAAGTTGAGAAGTAGATCAACGGAGAAACCTCACAAAATTCAGAGCTAGTAATGGATAGCTAGACCGGTTTAAACGCCGTCACGGGATTTCTCAAGTGTTAGTGTCAGGAGAAATTCACAGAGCCAACAGTGCCGCCGCCAGCAAATACCCAGCTGAACTAAAAACTCTTAGAAGAAGGTGGCTACATGGAAGAACAAGTATACAACTGTGACAAGTATACAACTATGACAAACAGGCCTCTGCTACAAGATGATCCCAGACCGTAAACTGGCTAGCAAAGTGAGAGAGGAACTGGCCAAAGTTGACTGGAAAGGGACGCTGGTGGGAAAGACGGCAGAGCAGCAGTAGCTGGAGTTTATGCGAGAAATGAGGAAGGTGCAAGACAGGTATATTCCACAAAAGAAGAAATTTTCGAGTGGAAAAAGGATGCAACCGTGGTTGACAAGAGAAGTCAAAGCCAAAGTTAAAGGAAAGGATTGGGCATACAAGGAAGCAAAAATTACTGGGAAGACAGAGGATTGGGAAGTTTTTAAAACCTTACAAAAGGAAACCAAGAAGGTCATTAAGAGGGAAAAGCTTAACTATGAAAGGAAGCTAGCAAATAATATCAAAGAGGATACTAAAAGCTTTTTCAAGTATATAAAGACAGGTGAGAGTAGATATAGGACTGATAGAAAATGATGCTGGAGAAATTGTAATTGGAGATAAGAAGATGACAGAGGAACTGAAAGAGTACTTTGCATCAGTCTTCACTGAGGAAGACATCAGCAGTATATCGGACACTCAAGGGTGGCAGGGAAGAGAAGTGTGCGCAGTCACAATTACGACAGAGAAAGTACTCTGTAAGCTGAATAGTCTAAAGGTAGATAAATCTCCTGGACCAGATGGAATGCACCCTCGTGTTCTGGAGGAAGTAGCTGTGGAGATTGCGGAGGCATTAGCGATGATCTTTCAAAAGTCGATAGATCCTGGCATGGTTCCGGAGGACTGGAAGATTGCAAATGTCACTCCGCTATTTAAGAAGGGGTCAAGGAAGCAAAAAGGAAATTATGGACCTGTTAGCTTGACATCGGTGGTTGGGAAGTTGTTGGAGTCGATTGTCAAGGATGAGGTTACAGAGTACCTGGAGGCATATGACAAGATAGGCAGAACTCAGCATGGATTCCTTAAAGGAAAATCCTGCCTGACAAACCTATTACAATTTTTTGAGGAAATTACCAGTAGGCTAGACAAGGGAAATGCAGTAGATTTTGTGTATTTTGATTTTCAGATGGCCTTTGACAAGGTGCCACACATGAGGCTACTTAACAAGATAAGAGCCCATGGAATTACGGGAAAGTTACATACGTGGATAGAGCGTTGGCTGATTGGCAGGAAACAGAGTGGGAATAAAGGGATCCTATTCTGGTTGGCTGCCGGTTACCAGTGGTGTTCCACAGGGGTCTGTGTTGGGGCCGCTTCTTTTTACATTGTACATCAACGATTTAGATGATGGAATAGACAGCTTTGTGGCTAAGTTTGCTGACGATACAAAGATAGGTGGAGGGGCCGGTAGTGCTGAGGAAATGGAGAGTCTGCAAGAAAGACTTGGATAGATTGGAAGAATGGGCAGAGAAGTGGCAAATGATGTATAATGTTGGAAAGTGTATGGTTATGCACTTTGGCAGAAAAAATAAACGGGCAGACTATTATTTAAATGGGGAAAGAATTCAAAGTTCTGAGATGTAACGGGACTTGGGAGTCCTCGTACAGGATTCCCTTAAAGTTAACCTCCAGGTTGAGTCGGTAGTGAAGAAGGCGAATGCAATGTTGCCATTCATTTCTAGAGGAATAGAGTATAGGAGCAGGGAAGTGATGTTGAGGCTCTATAAGGTGCTGGTGAGACCTCACTTGGAGTACTGTGGGCAGCTTTGGTCTCCCTATTTAAGAAAGGATGTGCTGACATTGGAGAGGGTACAGAGAAGATTCACTAGAATGATTCCAGGAAAGAGAGGGTTAACATATGAGGAACATTTGTCCACTCTTGGACTGTACTCCTTGGAGTTTAGAAGAATGAGGGGAGACCTCATAGAAACATTTTGAATGTTGAAAGGCATGGACAGAGTGGATGTGGCAAAGTTGTTTCCCATGATGGGGGAGTCTAGTACGAGGGGGCATGACTTAAGGATTGAAGGGCGCCCTTTCAGAACAGAAATGCGAAGAAATTTTTTTAGTCAGAAGGTGGTGAATCTATGGAATTTGTTGCCACGGGCAGCAGTGGAGGCCAAGTCATTGGGTGTATTTAAGGTTGAGATTGATAGGTATCTGAGTAGCCAGGGCATCGAAGGTTATGGTGAGAAGGCGGGGGAGTGGGACTAAATGAGAGAATGGATCAGCTCCTGATAAAATGGCGGAGCAGACTCGATGGGCCGAATGGCCGACTTCAGCTTCTTTGTCTTGTGGTCTTGTGGTCAAAGATGATGCCCACAGATGTGAGGGGTTCAAACAACGCAAATATCGCGTGATATTGTTGATTTGTGTAAACAAGTTGGAACACTTAAGTTAAAACCATTCATGATTGGCAAATCTTGCTCGCTCCGCTGTTTCCACCATGTCAACATGAAGTTGTTACCGTTTGTGTACACGCACAGCAGCAGCGCTTGGATGACAAGTATCATCTTTGAGGATTAGTTTCACAAAACTTTTTTCCCAGCCCTCTGCGCTTATTTGCATAAGCAAAAGCTAGAACCCAAAGCTCTTCTTTTGCTTGACAACTGTCCCACTCATCCACCAACTGCCAACCTAGTAAGCCGTGATGGAAATATCCGAGCTTCTTACCTCCCCAAGAACACTACATCCAAGATCCAGCCCCTAGATCAGGGGATCATCTCCGTGTTCAAGCAGAATTACAGGTGGGAATTAATTCATGGAATTGTAGACTACTCAACAACACTTGAAGCCTATCTGGAAAGCCTGAATGTGAAGGAAGTTTGCCACTTAGGTGGGAAGGCCTGGGCATCAGTCAGCTTGTCATGTGTAGAGAAATGCTGGGAGAAGAGTCTGGGGCCAGCCGTTTCATCACGCCAATCCACCACGGTAGATGATGATGACGAGCCAGATTTGTGTGGCTTCATAGAGGAAGATGTGCATGAGACAGAGAAGCTGTCTCAATGGAACAAAGAAGAGCTACTCCAGTGCTGCCAACGACGAATGCCCAACATCTGTGCACCTGCTGGACGCAAGTGTACCGGTTCTCGAGCCACAGGAAAATGATAATGAAGAGTTTCCACCCCCACCCCCAAAAGTGTCTGAAGCCATTGAACACCTCGAGGCTAGCCTCCGTTGGCTGGAGACCCAGGAGGTCGACCACATAAAAAAACCTCCAACTCAGAAGCATTCTAGATTTCGCTCGCAGCCAGTGACATGCTACATTTAAGCAAGGAACACTAGATCACTTTTTAAAGAAATAAACTGTAAATGATGATTGCTAATATTCTTGAATGTTTTTATTTGTTTTGTGTATTAAAAAGCTTCACAAAAAATTAATTTGTGTTTTAATTTCTACAGTAACAACAACCCTGATTTAGCACGACCTGCTTTTTTTGTGTTCACATTTTATGGACCCAAACAATCACATTATAACGGGGTTTCACTGTACTTCCTTTTATAAGGTTAAATGAGGCAATCCATCAGCATTTCTATCATTATATGTCCTCTTGAATTTGATCTTGTATTTGCGTCCTCCAAGAAACAGTGTCCATCTCTGCATTTGTGCTGCTACTATTAGTGGAACATCCTTCTGATGATAAGTAATGGGGGTGAACTCTCTCCCATAGAAATACTGCTGAAATGTTTTCCAACGCAAACCAGATTCAAGTCCTCTGTCAATCTGTGCGTATTTTTTTCTGCACCTGTAAGGGACTGCGATGCAAAACTATGGAGTGTTCACTTCTATCACTCATAACATGTGATATAACTGCACCTATACCATTAGGCAAAGCATCACAGGTAAGTTTTACTGGATGATGCGGATCATTAAATGTGAGAACAGTGTGTGACATCGCCATTTCCACCTCACACTGCTTTGTCCATTGCCATTCTTCTCAATCTATTGAAATGAGTTCAAGGGGTGGAGGGACATTAGCCAGGTTTGACAGGAACTTGTTATAGTAACTGACAACTTAATAAAAGAGTCACAACTGTAACATGTCCTTTGACATGAAAGCATTCAGCACTGCTTGAATTTACTTCGTGCACTTGTGTAATCCTTGTGCATCAATGGTGTGACCACAGTAAATGATGCTTGGTTTAAAGAATTCATACTTGTTGGTTATGCTTCGAGCCCATTTTTGTCTAATCTTTTTAACACCGTTTTGTGGTTTTAGAGATTTTCCGTGTCATCCTTGTCAGTAACAATGATATCACCTCGGTAACACTAAGTGCCTGTACTACCTTGCAGCACCTAGTCTATAGTTTTCTGCCAGACGGCAGGTGCAGATGCTATTCCAAGTATAAGCCTATTATAGTGATAAATCACTTTATAATTTTTTATGGTGGCAAACACTTCAAATTCCTCTTTGATTTCTATCTGTAGGTGCGCCTCAGATAAATCCACTTTGTTGAAGGGTTTTCCTCCAGAAAGGCTTGCAAAGATATTCTCTATGCTGGGAAGAGATTTTCACTTTCACCACTGGGTTAATAGTGACCTTAAAATCAACAAAGATCCTGACAGATCCATTTTTCTTGGCTACTGGGAATACTGGGCTCCACTCAACTTTGGGAAAAAAACTCCTTCAGCCTCCATGCAATCTAGGTTACCAGCTACTTTATCATGGATGGTATAAGGAACTGGACGGGCTTTGTAAATCTTGGGTGTGGCATTTTCATTTAATGCTGTTTTATCCTTGATATGTTTGAGTTTTCCAATGCCCTTTTGAAAACTGCTGTGGCATCAACCAGTACCTTACTTAACTCACTTTCAATTGGCTTTTTAAACCTGCTACTTTACATTTTAGCTTTTTGTCTTCCCTGTGCATTCCCTTTGTTTCTATCTGCCCAACATGCTCTTTGTATGTGTTTGACTTTGTTGCATTTTCTGCAATTTTTTCCTTTAAACCTGCATTGGTTTGGGGTATGTTACTCCCGGGCACAATGGTATAAGAAATTGTTCAGCCAGGTCGGTTTCTTATTAGATGCTGAAACATTTTTGATGCTAACTTTCATTCCTGATTGCAACATAATTGTGTCTCCTCAATTTTCACTTCTCTTTTATATGTGAGTTGTTCCTCAATTAGGAGCTGTTTTTGAATGTTTTATTGTAAATTCCACAAACTAAACAATCTCTCAGACAATGCTCAGACACTTACTTCAGTTCAACCACATGCAGTGAAATTGTTTTGATTAGTGCACTTTGCAATCAGCAATATTATTGGTTCTAAACATTCCTGCATTACTTTCACGATATCAGCAAAGCTCATTGCGGCTGGTTTGGTTGGAACAGTCACACTTCTAAGCAAACTGAATGCTTTTCCATGCAACATGCTCAGCAAAACGGGCAATTGCTTTGCATTGCCTATTTCATTTGCTTACAATATCCAGTTATCTCTTGTGTAATCAAATGTGTCTATCTTTCTGATAACTAGCCAATTCTGATTTTTGAAAATTTATCATTATTATTATTATCCTGTACTCACTGTTTATGAACCCATGAATTTCACCTGTTTTGTGCATTTTTTTAAACTTAACCATTTCTCTCCTCCTGCAAAGAATAACACATGCTGTGGTTAAATATGTATGCAGTCATCTCTGTTTTGTTTAAGTTCTTACTCATTGTGACAGTTAAGTTTTGCAACTCCAAAGCAAAAATCTAATTGAAAAAAAACAAAGAGCTGGGAATAACGTGCACCTGATTTTTACTTTTAGTGAGGCATGCACTTATGGCTTAGTGGCGTAATGACACAGAACATTCACTTACTTTTACATATAATTCATAATGGATTATGTAAACAGAAAAGAATTCTTAATCAAACAATATATTGAAAATATTACAGACATATTAAATACACAGCAATTGTGACCATGTTCTCAGTTCTGTGAAGGAAGATTCTAGGTTGTTGAGACTTAGTCAAAAAACAGTTTGTCCTCTTCATTTTATATGTCAATTGCCAAAGTTTAACAAATGGCTTGTCTCAAGTTTGCTCTAATTTGAATGGTTCACTCCTGAGCAACTTATGATTTATCCTTTGTTATCAGTTGACAGATAATTTAGTGTCTCTATTTCTTAGCTCAACTGATGATGGTAACAATCAGCCTGATGTGGTTCAATTATTATTAAAGTTCTTCTCACATAATTTACATGATTCTACAATTCACAGTATTTCACTTTGGATTGAAATTATTCTTTTTGTTAGCAATGATTAAAAAGATTCTTCCTTCGGTAAGATAATGGTGATCATGCAGAATGTTTGTAATAGTCAACATTATTATTAAGTAACTAGTAGTAAATAAGGGCTTTAATTGTACTTGAACAGAAGCAGGGTAGGCTTGGGTAACCTTACCAAGGTGGAAATGGGGATCAAAATAAAAACAAGTCTGCAAACTGTTTGATTCAGTTTCAGGCAGAAACCAAGGAGAAGAATGGAGTAAATTGGTAGGAAACAAAATTTACCACAAGTACAGATGTTACAGTTTTCCCAAAATTTATTGGAGGAAATTTCTACTCATCCAATGCTCCCTGTTGATTCAACAATTTAACAAATTAGAAACAGAAAAGAGACCAACAAAATGGTGGTGCAATGGACCTGTTATAATCAGTAGCTAAGTGATGATTTTCCTCAAAGAGTTTAATACAGACAAGGAATTGAAATTGGAACTGGTAATAGAAATGGAATGAGGCTATTATTGTCACATGTCACATGTGTGAACAAGGGCACTCCCAATAACTTGTAGATCTCTACCTCGACACCGTTGATGCAGGCAGGAGCATTTGCATTGTTCCCTTCCTGAAGTTAATGACTTGTTCTTTGGTTTCTCTGACAGTAAGGGAAAGGTTGTCATGAGACCATGCTACTAAGTTTTTATTCTCCTTCCAATACTTCGGCTCATCATTATTTAAGGTACGGCAACTACAGAGGTATCATCTGCAAACTTGTAGAAGGAATTAGAGAAGAATCTGGCCACACAGTCATGAACGTACAGGGAGTAGAGCAGGGGGTTGAGGACACAATTTCATGGAGCACATCTTGTGGAGTAATCTTGCTGTCGCAGATACCAAGGTGCAGTGAAAAACTTGTCTTGCACACTTTTCATTACATATCAAGTCATTACAGAGTGCATTGAGCTAGAACAATGTAAAACAATAACATTGCAGAATAGAAGTGTAATAGCTACAGAAAAGTGCAATGCAATGACGTGCAAGATTGTGAGGCCAATATTTCATCTTCTTGTAGCAAAAAAACACTTAATAGTCTTATAACAGCACATTAGAAGCCCTCCTTGAGCCTGATGGTGCATGCTTTCATGGTTTTGCATCTTCTGCTGAATGGAAAAGAGGAGACGAGAGAATGTTTGGGGTGGATAGGGTCTTTGATTCTGTTGGATACTTTACTGAGGCTGGAGAAGAGTTCATAGGTGACTCCATGTTTCTGTGATGTGCTTGAGCTGTGTTCACGACTCTCCATAGTTTATTACAGTCACATGCAGAGCAGTTGTCATACCAACCCATCATGCATACAGATAAGGGTGCTTTCTCTGGTCCATTGATAAAAATTAGTAAGGTTTCACAGAAACATGCCAAATTCCTTTAGCTTCTGAGGAAGTAGAGGCTTTGATGAGCTTACTTGGCAATGGCATCTACATGGTAGGGTCAGGACAGGGTATTGGTGATGTTCACTCATAGAAGCTTGAAGCTCTCAATCTTCTCAACCTAAGTACCGTTCATGTAGACAGGAGATGTTCACTATCCCCTTACTGAACTCAATAACCAGCTCCCTTGATTTGCTGAGGGAAGGCTGTTGTCATAACACCGTCTTACTAAGCTCTCTATCTCCTTTCTGCACTCCAACTCATCATTGCTTGAGATATGGCCCACTGTAGTGGTACGATCTGCAAACTTGTAGATAGAGTTTGAGCAGCATCCAGCCGTATAGTCATGAGATTAGAGGGAGCAGAGTGGGAGCAGCTGAGAATGCAATCTTGTGGAGCACCAGTGTTTAGAATAATTGTGGCACAGGCATTGTTGCCTGTCTTTACTAATTGCGGTCTGTTGGGCAAGAAGTCAAAGATCCATTTGCAGAGGGAAGTATTAACTCCTAAGGTTATGAGCTTGGTAATGAGTTTGTTTGGATTTATAGTATTGAAGGTTACTGTTCATGTGCTCCATAAATGAGTGCATCCACCATAGAGCTTTCTCAGCAGAGGGTCAATGTTGTCTGAAAGGCTGGAGTTAAAGTGGGCTGTAATGAGCCTCTTGAAGCAATTCATGATTGTAGATATCAGAACCATTGGGCATTAGCTGTTAAAGCATGTTATGTTTCTTTTCTTAGGTACCAGGATGATGAATGAACGCAGGTGGAAGCCACAGACAGAAGCAGGGAATGAAAAAAAAATGCCTGTTAATACTCTTGCCAGCTGATCTGCACAGGATCAAAGAACATGGGCCAAATGCTCTTTGGGAAAACAAGTTGCCAGGAATAAATTGCTGGAGGATCCAAGATTTGCTTCTTTTTCTTTCTTGTGACATTGAAGAAGACTATTCAGATCATTAAGTTGTGCTATTTTCTACTATGAACCCGCTTGTTGTAAACTACTTTTTAATGTATTTCATTGTGCTGAATCATTTAGTAAGATTTATTTTGTTGTTTAAACCTGAGCAGTTAGAGGCAATTGTATCACAAATCCCATCAATCCCACGTTTCCATTCATTTCCTGTAACTTCCTATTTATTACCTAATTCTTTAGTCAACTGCTTACTCTCGGTGATACTTACAGTCAATGACTAACTTGTCAAGCAGCAGTTCTTTGTAATGTGGGTGGAAACAGGCACATCCAAGGAAACACACATCAAAGTTGCTGGTGAACGCAGCAGGCCAAGCAGCATCTATAGGAAGAGGCGTGGTCGACGTTTCAGGCCGAGACCCTTCGTCAGGACTGCTTGGCCTGCTGCGTTCACCAGCAACTTTGATGTGTGTTGCTTGAATTTCCAGCATCTGCAGAATTCCTGTTGTTTACATCCAAGGAAAGCCCATATGGCCACAGATTCTAGAGATCATTTAATTTTTTTGAGTATGTGTTCTCAATGCAGATGTGAGAACTAAGGAATAGAAATAGTTTTGAGTGGTGCCTAACAGCAAAGAAGTTTTTGAAGAGGACACTGTGCAGGGAGGTTGAGAAAGATGGAAAGTGCTATTTTATCTTCACTATCACACAGAATGTCAGTAATCATTTTGTAAGTGATTTTCATTGCTGGACCAGGGGCATAAGTCTGAGAAAAGGGTTCTATTTAGGATTTTGAAAACATGGGCATGAATTTGGGAGATTTCTTTTCCTCTTCATTTATTCCACCAAAT
This sequence comes from Mobula hypostoma, assembly GCF_963921235.1. Lineage (NCBI taxonomy): Eukaryota > Metazoa > Chordata > Chondrichthyes > Myliobatiformes > Myliobatidae > Mobula > Mobula hypostoma. The sequence goes on along the minus strand of NC_086097.1, from coordinate 61,870,677 downwards.
TAATTTATCATTCTGTACACCTTTATAAGGTCACTAATTTGCTATGTCCTCTGATCTTCTACTTATCCATTGTTCCTAAAAAGTAATTTAGTTTTGGATCCATATACACTACATCTTAGAAGGTCTTGACTTCATTTCCCAGTGAAGATCTTTTATTTATTTCCCCTTGTGAAGAACTAGCTAATTTTCCCCAGTGATCCTTAAATCTATAATTATCTCCAGTGAAGGCCTACTAATTAATTAATTTCTGCAGAAATATTCAAATCCTTAATTATCTTTCCCTTGGCATTTTGATATTTAATTAATCCCCCCTCCCAGTGAAGACCAAATAATTAATTAATTTTCCAAAAGGAAAATTCTATCCTTAATTTATTTTCCCCAGCGAAGTGCATATCTTTATTTCTTACAGTGAAGATTTGCCTTTTAATTAATTTTCCCCAGTGAAGCTTAATTTTTTTTAATTAACTTCCCCAGTGAAGATTGGATGCATCCAATTTAAGTAATATTTCATTGCTAATGTCAAGTTTCATTTATTTATTTTATGCTTTCCTGGATGAGATGTCATCTTATTTATTATTCATGTTGATTCGTCCATTCTCAAATGGTTGATACTTTATATTCACCTATGCTGTTCTGCACCTTTCCACTTTTTTTGTAGTCAGGGTTGTACAGTATAGAAACAAACACTGTGGCCCTCCATGTCCTTACCATCTATTGTACTTATCTACTCTCACTCTACACCTATCTCCTCTGTTCCCATCCCAGGACTTTGCCAGTTGTCATTTCAACCGGCTTCTGGATGATCTTCCATCACTCTCCTCCCAACCCTATGCCTCGATACATTCCTTACCCTGTATTGGTTGTCCCAAAGGTGTATCGACTTCTTTTGACCTCCAAACAACTTTGAAATAGTCTTACATGTTCAATTGCCAGTACCTCACAAATCTTTTCCCTTTGGCCTCTCGCAGTCGACTAATCTTGCTCTGTTTATTCAATAATAATTTGCTGCAGTCTAGTTGAATAGTACCTCCTCTTTGAAGCATCCAGTCCAGTTAATGGGAAAATCACATTAGCACTTACACAGGAACTGTTTAAGATGGTGCTGTACAACTTGATTTAAACATACCAACTGAGATATGTTATCAGCTGTTAGACTCTGACAGATGGAATCTATTTTCTATAGCTCAATAACAAGGTTTTCACTTTATATGTTCAGAGAAAATAATGGTTATCTCTGCTTTGCAGGAATGGGCAGGGGTCAGGCAATTCAGTTAATAAGGTCTGAAAATAGATTTTTTCATTAAGTTTGAAGTAAGTTTGGTTTTATTCTTATGTAAGAGTGCAAATCAATTTTGATCTCTGGATGGGGGTGCGGGGGGAGGAGTTACAACCTCAACACCATCTAAGATTTAAGCATTTAATACTCACGTCCCCTGTGCCTCTGGCTCAGGAAATTAACAGGAAAAGCACACAGATAGACCATAAGACCATATGACATTGGAGCAGATCTAGGCCTTCTGGTCCATTGAGTCTGCTTTGCCATTCTATTATGACTGATTTATTATCCCTCCCAACCCTATTCTCCTGCCTTCTCCCTTAATGTTTGACTCCATAACTAATCAATAACCTATCAAATTCCACTTTAAATATGCCCAATGGCTTGGCTTCCACAGCCATCCGTGGCAATGAATTTCACAGATTCACTACTTTCTGGCTGAACAAATTCCTTCTCATCTCTGTGGTAAAAGGACATCCTTCTATTCTGAAGCTGTGGCCTCTGGTCCTAGGCTCCCTTGCTGTAGGAAACATCCTCTCCACATCCACTCTATTTAGGTATTTCAATATTTGATAGTTTCCATGAGATTCAGCCTCATTCTTCTAAACTCCAGCTAGTACAGGCCCAGAGTACAGGTAGGTCCTGAGGCCCTCAGAGTAGAGTGAAAGTGAATTCAATACTAAGTTCATTCCTTTCAAAGATTTTTCCTCTTTTAGTAGCTAAGATACATTATCATCACAAGAAGATATTGAAAAATAATTAAATTGCTACATAAATGGAGGACTACTCCTAGCAGAGCAAGTAAAACAGAAATAATTAAATCTGTGAAGCGTTTGTGTTCCCATTGTAACAATGAAAGATCTTGATCATGTTGCCCAGTTTCCAATTTATTTAAGTCAGTTTTTCTGAAAAATAAAAGTCAGTGAAAGGAATCTATATATATTCTACATTCCCATTGATGGTAATTTCAAAAACGTGTAATGGAATTAGCTGCTTGTATTGCTTTTAATTAAAGGAACAACCTACATATTTTGTGCTGTAGGGAAAAGCATTGCTTTGAAATTCATCTATGGTTGAAAGTATTAATCATGCTGTATGGCAATATCACTTTGATGTATACTGTCTCTGAAATTCATTCCAATCAGTTCAAAGAAATATGTTAAATCCATCACAATATGTAGTTGAAGAACTGTGACCTGCAAGGCAGGAGATCTGGTGCTGGAAAGTCAGGGTTAGGCAGGGAAATTCTTTATAGACAGTCATCACCACAATGGGTGAAATAGCATTTGTCTGTGTTGTAGATATTCTATGATTCTTCAATATTTGGATGAAGAGTACAATATTCCCACTCAACCTTGCATTTGGCATGGCCATTTTCAAGGTACTTAGTTCAAAGGCCAAATAGAGATTTGTAAATATCAGAAATATTCAACATGCCAGCCAGGAATTTTTGGAGAGGAACAGAAATAATGTTTCAGGACAGTGACTACTTTTGAAAAAAAAAATCACTGGCCTGAAATGTTTTTTGTTCTCCACAAACTCTGGCTGATCTAGAATGTTTCTAGAATTTATGATACTTATTCATGAAAAGCTATTGTGCTGTCTTATGTTCATGCTATATTCATATCTGGCAAACCCTCTATGTCTTTGTTCAGAATCAGAATCAGTGGCACGTGATGTGAAATTTGTTAACTTAGTAGCAGCAGTTCAATGCAATACATAATCTAGCACAGAGAGAGAAAAAAAATAAATAAAATAAAACATGATAATAAATAAACAAGTAAATCAATTACATATATTGAATAGATTTTTTTAAATGTGCATAAACAGAAATACTGTATATTAAAAAAAGCGAGGTTGTGTCCAAAGCTTCAATGTCCATTTAGGAATCGGATGGTAGAGAGAAAGAAGCTGTTCCTGAATTGCTGAGTGTGTGCCTTCAGGCTTCTATACCTCCTACCTGATGGTAACAGTGAGAAAAGGGCATGCCCTGGGTGATGGTCAATCAGAAGATGGTGTATAGTTCTGTGGATTACAGGAGACCCATGGCAACTGAAATACAACAGTAGGTTCCTAATTACAGAAGTATGTTTTGAATCAAGTTATATTCATTGAAATGAGTGTAGTGTACAGATCTATTTCTTTTAGTGCAATGACTCCACTTAGCACTTAGTTATTGACTGATAACTTATCCATGCACATTGATCTGTTGCTCTCTCTGCAAAGTGAATATACAAGTTTACTTCACTTCTGAGTGTGTGCCTTTATTTATTTGATAAGTAGTTGTACAGGCACAGCAAACTGGCGATGATTACGAACCTGAATGTCAGTGAATATCATCAACACCGACAGTTATGCGAGGGCAGAACTCGGAAGAAGGGAAGGAGACAGTGAGAGAAAAGAGTGAATCAGTATGGAGAAGGCAGTCACGGATGGTAGCACAGGGATGCAAGAGTGACAGTTCACAGTAAAAAGTGAGAGATGCACAACTAGCAAAGCTAAAGTGAAAACGCGACATTGGCCTTAACCAGGAAAGTTGACAAATTTGATAGTGCTAATGAGGACTGGGATTCATATATCAAGAGGGCTGAACTGTATTGTAATGCTAATGATGCAGATGAGGAAAAGAAAGTCTCCACACTTCTTAGTTTAATGGAGGCTGAACTGGGGATCATGCCTTATGAGAATAGGTTGAGTGAACTCAGCCTTTTTCCCTTAGAGTGACAGAGGAGGAGAGGTGACCTGACCTGATAGTGGTGTACAAGATGGTGAGAGGCATTAATTGTGTGGATAGTCAAAGGCTTTTTCCCAGGGCTGAAATGGCGAGCATGAGAGAGCACAGTTTTAAGGTGCTTGGAAGCAGGTACAGAGGAAATATCAGGGGTAAGTTTTTTACACAGAAAGTGGTGAGTGCGTGGAATGGGCTGCCGGCGACGGCAGTAGAGGCAGATACAATAGGGTATTTTAAGAGACTCCTGGACAGATATATGGAGCTCAGAAAAATAGAGGGCTATGTGTAACCCTAGGTAATTTCTCAGATAAGGACATGTTCAGCACAGTTCTGTGGGCCAAAGGGCCTGTATTGTGCTGTAGGCTTTCTATGTTTCTATGTTCTGTGTTCCTATGTTTCAAAGGATGAAAGCATTTAAAAATAAATTGCAGAACTGCACAAACTTTCCCAAAACTGTGACTTTGGAGATGGGCTTTCTGATGCATTAAGGGACAGGCTTGTAAGTGGCATGCATGGTCAAACACTCAAAAGAGGCTACTGTCAGAATGAGACCTAACCTTAGAATGGGCATTTACCATTGCAATATCAATAGAGATAGCAGCAAAGGATGCATCAGAATTACAGAAAGAGAGTTTAGAATGTGAAACACAAAAACTGTCCCCGAATGGTCCAAAAAAGCCAAAAATGTTGTTGATGTGGAAAATCCTCCCATAATGCAAATGACTGTTGGTCCAAAATAAAAGTTTACAGAAAGTGTCACAGATAAGGTCACATAGAGAGAGTCTGCAAGTCAGACAACCAAAGAGAAAAAACACACCCAGTGGAAAGTTTCAAACACAAAAGTAAACATGTGCATAAAGTGACTGAAAGTGAAACTGAATCAGACAAAACAGAATCTGACAAAGATGAGCTGTCATCCCTAGAAATGCATAGCATTACTGAAGCAGATTGCAAAATCATCTGGATCACAATAGATGTGTCTGGTATAAAACTGAAAATGGAGCTGGTTACAGGGTCCGCTTTGTCTATAATTTCAGAGGCTGACTACGACAGAATGTTTTCCAAGCTACCATTAGAAAAGACCTCGGTGGTGCTAAAGAACTACACAGGAGAAGAAGTTTCTCCCAAAGGCAAACTGAAAGTGAATGTAATGTACAGAGGCAAAGAACAGCAGTTAGAGCTTTATGTGATGAAAAGTGGAGGGGCAGCACTTTCTGGATGTGAATGGTTGAGAAAAACTAGACTGACACTCAATCAAAGCTCCCAATGCGTCATTAACAGGCAACTGCAGCCCAAATGGTAGCACTAGCCAGAGATTATCATAGCTGATTAATGCTAATGAGAAGGTGTTTAAGAAGGGGATTGGTAAACTCAAAGTCATGAAGACCAGAATTGAACCAGATGAGGCAGTAACTCCAAGATTCCATGAAAGGTGTCAAGAGCCTTATTCGCTATGTCCTAAAGTGGATTCTGAACTTCAGAACATGGAGGCGAGTGCTGAGTTGTGAGAAAGGAGAGTGGTGAGACGAGTTGTGGAGGAGTTGCTGTGGTTGGAGTGGTTGTGGAAAGAGAGAGTCGAGTTATGACTGGAAAATGGAGGAGAGAGAGAACATCAAGGAAAGAGCCAAGCCGTTGAAGGAAGTTTTTGGTGAGAGTGGAAGTGAACTAGAGATGGAGGTCGGCGGGAAAGAGGAACAGAATGGAAAGAGGAAGAAAAGAAAGCAGAGCTATGGGATATCAACCTCTGAGGAGTCAGCGGATGATCAAAGCAGGTCAGCAAAGCAATGGAAAGAAGATGAAATTGAAGCAATTATAAAACTAAGTGCAGACGGAGCGTCATTTGGTGATTGGAACCCCATTCATTTGACAAAGATGCTCAACAAAATTATAGGCGAAATTAAAGGAGCAAAGATTTTACGAAATGGATCGCTATTAGTGATTTGTCGGGATAGTTCTCAGCAAGGTAAAGTGATAAGATTATGTAAAATAAACAGCAAAGAAGTACAATGCTCAATACCCAACAATAGAAAGTGGACTAGAGGAGTTATTTCGGGGATACCAACAAAATTTACTATGGATGAGATTAAACAGAACATAAAAGGAGCAAAACTTATTGAGGCCAAACATTTGAAAGTTACAAGAAACGGGAAGAAGTATAATAGTTTATTGGTAATGATTAACTTTGGTGAGGAGAGATTGCTGACTAACCTTTACTGAGGGAATATGTGTTATGCAATTAGAATATATATACCACCGCCTTTAAGATGCTATAAATGTCAGAAATTCAGGCACATTGCGGCAGTCTGCAGAGGAAAACAAAGATGTGGTAGATGCGCTGGAGAACATGAATATGGGAAATGTGAAGCGGGAGCTAGGCTGAAATGCTGCAATTATGGCAAGGAACACAGCGCAGCTTATCGAGGGTGCATTTCTAGCAAGAAGACGGCTGAGATACAATATGTAAAAGTAACTCAAGGAACCAGTTATGCAGAGGCAGTGAAAGAATTTGATGAAAAAAAGGCTGTCAAGCAAACAAATACAGAGAATAATAAACTGGTGAATTGTGAGAGTTGTAATATGAAAAATAAGGATACACTATTAATGAGTAGAAAGGAGTTCATGCTTTTTATGATGGATGCAATTAATTGTTCAGCGCAGCAAGCAAAAGAACTGAGAAAATCAAAATTATCATCAAGTCTGCAGAAAAGTATCTTGGTATTAAAGGAATTAGGTGGGAAGAAATAAAAGAAACGTTGAATGGAGGATCCAACAGTTCACAGGCAGGGGAGGTGGAATCTTAATGGCAGTATATTTATCGCAAATGGTCAAGAATTTAAGAAGTGTTTCAGAACTTAAGGAAAATCCTCAGATTTTATGGTTGAAGCTCAGGGTAAATGTGCAGAACTCCAACAACAAAGAAGTACCTGACAAGAACAACGGTGAATTGGAAAGAGATTGGAAAATGGAGGAAATTATTACAAGGTTACAAAAGGAAAAGGAATTTGTTGCAAAGTAAATTATCTACATTCAGATTATAAAATGAAAACATGGAAGCAAATGAAGAAGAACTCTGAGGTCTCAGTAAACAACTGCAGGCTATGATCCAAGAAAAGGAAAGCATGAAAAAGCAGATAGACTTGGAAAAACGGCAATTTTAAAAGTATAACGCGCGATAATTACTATTCTTTAACAAGACGATTTTAGTCTTGCAAGTGATGTAGATGAAATCAATGTAATTGAGGTAATGCAACTATGCAAAAACATGTGACATAATTAGGAAAGAATAGCAGTTTGCGGCATTATCTAATGAGTGTATTAAGCATTCACGAGGATTTGCAACTACAGAGTGATGCTAATAGAGAACTGCAGGCTGAACTAGATTGTCTAAAGTAGAGAACTCCAGGATATATTTGGTTGGAACACTACAAGTCTAGCAGGTGGCAGTAACGCACTGAAAACTGGTTGCCATCTGCCATAAAACGAAAAAGAAGAAGAAGAACATGGAGGCATCTGGCATTCTCTCCAAGGATGAGTGGAACAATTGGGCCATGCCCATTGTCCTGATGGTCAAAAAAAGGGAAGGCTGGAGCTGTTTGGAAATGTGGGGGACTTCAAAGTGAGCATCAATCCTGTGCTGTGTACTGTGCAGTATCATCTGCTGAAAATAGAAGACATTTTTGTGTCTTTGGCATTGCCTCTGCACCAGAAATTTGATAAAGACCAATGGACCAAGTGCTCCGATGCCCCAGGAACACAATGTCACCTTGATGACACCATAGTGACTGGCAATAATGATGAGGAGTACCTCCCGAATCTTGGTAAAGTGCTTGCCAGGCTGAGTGAGTATGGTTTGCATGCAAAGAGAAAGAAATGTGAGTTTTTCAAGAATGAGATTTCATATTGTGGATGTGTCATTGGCAAGCATGTCTTACATAAGCCACAGGAGAAAACTGAAGCAGTGCTGCAGGCACCCAAAACAGAAAATGTGACACAACTCAGGTCATACTTGGGCCTTGTAAGCTTTTATTGTTGGTTTCTCCCAAACAGTACTACAGTGCTGCCCCCATTGAATGCACTGTTGCAGACAGGAGCAAATTGGGAGTGGTCAGAAAGATGTGAAAGAGCAATCAAGGAAACAAAGAGACTAATAATGTCAGATGAACTGCTCACCCAATATGACCATCTAAACCCATTAGAGTGGCGCAAGATGGATCCTCTTATGGCATTGGAGACATTTTGGCACACACTACAAAAGATGGATCTGAACACCCGATTGTGTTTGCTTCAAGATCACTGACTAGCACAGAACACAACTACACATAGATCGACTGAGAGGCCCTTAGTTGAGTATGGGGAGTAAAGAAGTTCCACCACTATCTCCAGGGACAAAATTTTACTCTAGTGACAGTTCATCAGCCCCTTGTGTCCATCTTCAGTCTCAGCAAGTGAATTCCAGTGATATCTGCTACTCCGTTACAAGTGTGGGCACTTTTCCTAGGATCCCACTCTTATGTCATGAATTCACAGGTATCAAACAGCACAGCTGTGTGGCACGTAGCCAAGTGGTTAGGGCATTGGACTAACGATCTGAAGGTCGTGGGTTCGAGCCTCGGCCGAGGCAGCATGTGTGTCCTTGAGCAAGGCACTTAATCACGCAATGCTCCAGTCTACCCAGCTGAGAATGTGTGGAGAATGTTAACCTCACGATAAACCGACATCCTATCCGGGGGTAGTCTTTTACTCTCAGTCGCTTCACGCCACTGAAACTGGCATAAGCACCGGCCTGATGGGCCACAAGACTCGTGACAGACTTTTAATTTCTAAAACTGATGGCTTGTCATAGCTTTCAGTATTGACATCTGAAGAAATACAGTCTTCATTCTGTGACCCAGCAGAAGTGTTCCACACAGCACTGGTGCACTAGCTGTCTGTAACAAATAATGAAATACAAAGAAAAACAAGGAATAACCCAACATTGTCAAAAGTAGAGACATCACCATGCAAGGATGCCCAGCTCATGGTAATCCAATGTCTCCAGAGTTCTCAGTGAGATGAGACCAATTGTCTGTATGTTAAAGAACGCTGATGTGTGGATCTCGTGTTGTGGTTCCCTCTAAACTGTACACCAGAGTGTTAGAGAGTCTGCAGGAAGGACACCTCAGTACAGTCAAGATGAAGAATCTCACCCTGAGCTATGTGTGTTGGCCACGAATAGACAGACAGATTGAAGACATGACGAAAAACTGTTCAGGATGTCAGATTGTTCAAAATGCACCCCAATGAGCACCTTTGCACCTGTGGGAGTAGCTCCCTTCACCATGACAAAGAGTGCGTATAGACTTTGCTGGGCCATTCATGAACTCCATGTGTCCGAGTGCTGTGGATATTCATTCAAAGTGGTCTGACATCATACCAATGAAGTCAACCACATCAGAAAAGACTGTTCCTACTCTGAGGACTCTCTTCTCCAGAAATGGCTTATCCAAACAAATTGTGAGTAACAACAGACCACAATATATGTCGGTAGAGTTGGAACTATTTACGAATCAGAAGCAGAAAAATCCAAAATAAAATAATAATAATAAATAAATAAATTGCAGTATATGTATATTGAATAGATTAAAAATCATGCAAAAAACAGAAATAATACATATTAAGAAAATGAGGTAGTGTCCGAGGATTCAATGTCCATTTAAGAATCTGATAGCAGAGGGAAAAAAGCTGTTCCTGATTTGCTGAGTGTGTGCCTTCAGGCTCCTGTACCTCCTACCTGATGGTAACAGTGAGAAAAGGGCATGCCCTGGGTGCTGGATGTCTTTAATAATGGATGCTGCTTTTCCTGAGACACCGCTCCTTGAAGATGTCCGGGGTACTTTGTAGGCTAATACCCAAGATGGAGCCAACTAAATTTATAACCCTCTGCAGCTTCTTCCAGTCCTGTGCAGTAGCTCCCCCCTCCACCTGTACTAGACAGTGATGCAGCCTGTTAGAATGCTCTCCACAATACTTCTAGAGAAGTTTTTGAGTGTACTTGTTGACATACCAAATCTCTTCAGATTCCTAATGAAGTATAGCCGCTGTCTTACCTTCTTTATAACTGTATCAATATGTTGGGACCAAGTTAGATCCTCAAAGATCTTGACACCCAGGAACTTGAAATTCTCGCTCCACTTCTGATCTCCCTATGAGGATTGGTGTATGTGTCCCTTGGTCTTACCCTTCCTCAAGTTCACAATCAGCTCTTCATCATACAGCAATAAATAGGTTACCTGAAAGGTTTTGTCCAATCCTTCAAGAAGTCTATTAAAGCTATGGACAGCATCTATGGAAAAAAATAGAGTCGACTGTACTTTTTTCGATATATGCTGTCTGGCCTGCTAAGTTCCTCCAGCAGTTTGTGTGTGTTACTGTGAAAGCATGTTTACTTGAACATGGTCTGTTAAAAGGAAATTTAATGCTTTCTTAAATATACAGTTTTATGTTACACTAATCAAAAGGGGAGGAAGTGTAATGTATGGATCTACTTCTTTTAGTGCAATGACTCCCCTTAGCACTAATTCTTGACTGATAGCTTACCTATGCACATTGATTTGTAGCTTTCTCTGCAAAATGACTATACAAGTTAATTTCTCCTCCATGTGCATGCCTTTATTTAGGTAGTTGTACAGACACAACAATGAGAATAAAATAATGGATATCATTTATAGTGAAGGACAAGGCCTCATACATGCAATAGGACAGAATTGGAAAAAAAAACAGTTCAGCTCTTCACATAATATTGCCCATCCTTTAGTCTTGTCTTAAAATTTTGAATGAAGAATTGGAATGGTCATCTACCATTTACCTATGTCCTTTGACACTGGTTGAACTTTGCTCCATCAGCATTTCACAGTCATTTATTTTTGTATTGTAGAAATTTATTTTAGCTTGTCTTTCATAGATTTGCATTATCTGTTAAGAAGCATAAACACTCACTTATTTATTTCTTGTACTTACCTTTTGAGAAAATATTCTTCTCACTTATTTGAGTGATTTTAAAAGACATTTCCTTCACTTCACCTTTTATTCCTGATTAATGGTATTTGCTGAAATTGCTTGTTCAATCAAAGTGTTTTCTCTCTATATATATTTTCAATAAATGTGCTCCTCAGTGGAGAATTATTTAGCACTATGTGGGCATGCTTTTCCCGGACTATTCTCTGTAGGTTTGAGATCAGCTGTGTTGTAAACAGACCTTGCAAGTTTCAGTTCAAATCTCACTCCCTTCGGTGACTGTGATATGGAAAAGACACTCCAAGCAATATTTGTTGCTCAGATGCTTCTATAACTTATTCAGTTATTCAGTCAAGGTTTGGTTCCCCATCATTTGCAATTCATAATTTTTGAAGCCTTTCTTCCTTGCTGCCACAGTTTATTATAAAGAAATAAGTTGCATTTATACAAGACCTTTCCAAAGCACTTTGCCGGTTTTTCAGGCTATTCCAAAGCACTTCACTGTCAATGAAGTACATCCACTTTCACACACAGTGAGGTTGCACACGTCAGGTCACAGGGGTACAAGATGAGGCAGAGATATGAATGTTGATCATTTTACAGGACACCTGTATTGATCTAAAGTTTAAATGTTTCCAGATAAGATGGCAGATGTGGATACACTCTTACATTTTTCCTTCCCTCTCTGTAGTACCAGCCTTGTATAGGCTCATAAATGCTGAATCTCTGTCTTGCATAAAACACATTAAAAATATTTCCATTATCAAAATATGATTACTGGTTTGTGAGATACCATGAAAGGTATCTGGATAGTTACCTGCAGAACATATTGTAGATAGCGCAGACCACTGCCCTCTCTGTTCCCTTGTGACAACCTTCTACATGCCATTTGCAAACGTACTAACACACCCTTCCAGTTCCTCATCCGAATCATTTTTAAAAGTCACAAATTGCAGGGTCCCCAGAACAGATCCCTATGGAATACCATTAGTCATCAACCTCCAGGCAGAATACTTTCCGTGATATATGAATGAAGAGCGGAAAATATGACAGCTGGGTTTTGTGAAGTATTGAGGATTTGGGAGAAGCTTTTTTTTCAGGAACAGACACAGGTGGTGATGGAACGATACGGGTGAAGAGGGCTGTGGTGGATGTCAAATGCACATAACTGATTAGTGGTGGCCTTCTCTGCGACTGACACAATGGCTGCAGCAAGGCAACATTTCGTGGAAAAGTTAAAGAGGATGGCAAGTACGTAGTGAGTAATTTAAATGAAGGGACAATAGAAAGGCAGCTAAGAATATAATAACCTGAACTGAAGGTTGAAACTGCTGCGAGTAGGAAGTTACTTGAGGTATAACTGGAGAAGAATGCAAAGAAGATGTTCCATCAAGAATTCTTTGTGGTTTTTGGATGAATGATAGAAAACAAAGCCCGTAATTGTGAGAGTGTCACAAAGTGAGATTACCAAGGGAGGAGAGGGCTGCACAGAAACAGCAATAACACAGACTGTGATATAGTGAGACGAGTCGTATCTTTTATACGACTGCCTACACCGGCAGATGATAGAGGGAAAGACAGATATAGGCCCTTTCCTTAAGCAAATTCAATGAATTCCCATGTGAGCAGTATTTAATGGAAGCACAGGATGAAACAATAAATAATCGCTGTTTTGAAAGCAACAACAGTGTGTTGCTCACTGAATCCATTGGTAAATACCATACAAAGGGATGCTGTTAGATTTATCCAAGAGTAATTGAGTTCATAAAGAATAGTAGGAGTATAAATGTCAATTGGATTCGATGGGTTGTAATCGATTTGGGAGGAATGTGGACCTAAGGAGAAAAATGGAAAATAGATTGACTACTGGCCGTAGGTTGTCAGGAGGAATGAAAGCAAATTGAGAAAGTATAGATAAAAGAGAAAAATGAAGTGATGGGCTTGAGCAGCAGCTAGGATATGAATGGACAGCAGGGACGTGTTCATTGGCAAATGTTCAGGAGATATTTGAGTGGCATTCTGCATAGGCACATTCTAATGCGACAGGGAAAGGATGGTAGGGTACAGGAACCATGGTGTACAAAGGCAGTTGAAAATCTAGTCAAGAAGAAAAGAAAACTTAAGAAAGGTTGGAAAAATTAGGTAAAGATAGAGACCCATAAGATTATAAAGCTAGCAGGAAGGACTTAAGAATGAAATTAGGAGAGCCAGAAAGGACCATGAGAAGGCCTTGACAGACAGCATTAAGGAAAACCTCAAGGCATTCTACAAGTATGTGAAGAGCATGAGGATAAGATATGAGAGAATAGGACCAAACAAGTATGACAGTGGAGGAGTGTATATTGAACCAGGGGAGATAGCAGAGATATTTAATGAATACTTTCCTTCAGTATTCACCACAGAAAAGGATCTTGGCAATTGTAGGGATGACTTACAGCAGATTGAAAAGCTTGAGCATATAGACATTAAGAAAGAGGATTTGTTGAAGCTTGTGGAAGGCATCAAGTTGGATAAGTCTCTGTGACTGGATGAGATGTACCCCAGGCTACTGTGCGAGGCGAGGGAGGAGATTGTTGAACCTCTAGAAATGATCTTTGCATCATCAATGAGGACAGAAGAGATTCCAGAGGATTGGAGGGTTGCAGATGTTGTTCAAGGGAGGAGGTATAGCTGAGGAAATTATAGACCAGTGAGTCTTACTTCAGTGGTTGGTAAGTTGATGGAAAAGATCCTGAGAGGCAGGATTTATGAACATTTGGAGAGTCATAATATGATTAGGAATAGTCAGCATGGCTTTGTCAAAGGCAAGTCGTGCCTTACAAGCCTGTTTGAATTTTTTCAGGATGTGACTAAACACATTGATGAAGGTAGAGCAGTAAATGTAGTGTATGTGGATTTCAGCAAGGCATTTGATAAGGTACCCCATGCAAAGCTGATTGAGAAAGTAAGGAGGCATGGGATCCAAGCAGATCTTGCTTTGTGGATCCAGAATTGGCTTGCTCACAGAAGGCAAAGAGGGGATGTAGATGGGTCATATTCTGCATGGAGGTTGGTGACCAGTGGTGTCTCTCAGGGATCTGTTCTGGGACCGTGATTTTTATAAATGGCCTGGACGAGGAAGAGGAGGGATGGGTTAGTAAATTTGCTGATGACACAAAGGTTGGAGGTGTTGTGGATAGTGTGGAGGGCTGTCAGAGGTTACAGCGGGACATCGATAGGATGCAAAACTGGGCTGAGAAGTGGCAGATGGAGTTCAACCCAGATAAGTGTGAGGTGGTTCATTTTGGAAGGTCAAATATGATGGCAGAATATTGTATTAATGGTAAGACTCTTGGCAGTGTGAAGGGTCAGAAGGAGTCCGAGTCCACTCAAAGCTGCTGCAGAGCTTAACTCTGTAGTTAAAAAGGCATAAGGTGCATTGGCCTTCATCAACCATGGGACTGCGTTTAAGAGCTGAGAGGTAATGTTGCAGCTTTATAGGACCCTGGTCAGACCCCACTTGGAGTACTGTGCTCAGTTCTCATCACCTCACTACAGGAAGGATGTAGAAACTATAGAAAGTGTGCAGAGGGGACTTACAGGGATGTTGCCTAGATTGGGGAGCATTTTTTATGAGAATAGGTTGAGTGACGGAGGATGAGAGGTGACCTGATAGAAATGTATAAGATGATGAAAGGCATTGATAGTGTGGATAGTCAGAGGCTTTTTCCCAGGGCTGAAATGGTTTACATGAGAGAGCCCATTTTTAAGGTGCTTGAAAGTAGGTACAGAGGAGATGTCAGGGGTAAGTTTTTTATGCAGAGAGTGGTGAGTGCCTGGAATGGACTGCTGGCAAAGGTGGTGGAGGCGGATATGATAGGGTCTTTTAAGAGACTCCTAAATAGGCACATGGAGCTCAGAAAAATAGAGGGCTATGGGTAACCCTAGGTAATTTCTAAAGTTTCAATGAAAATGGAAGATGGTTGTTGAACAACTGTGAGAGTGTGCCCAGCCTAAAGTAGGCAGGAATTAGAGGAGAGTTGTTTGATGAGATCCAGTGTAATGGTCGTGTAGTATTGGGGAGGGGGTGAAATAAAATTGGTCCTTTGGGAAAGAATAGCAGAAATCACCTATTAACAGTCACCTCCGTTTCGAAATATGTGCGACAAGTGAGTTGTTTGAAAGGCAGGGAACCAGAAAGAAAACTCCAATAAAAATCTTACCATGACAATGAAGATCAAGAATTTATGTAGAATAGGTCCTCTGGCAGAAATAAAATGTGGTACTACTGGATTTTACATAGAAACATAGAAACATAGAAAATAGGTGCAAGAGTAGGCCTTTTGGCCCCTCGAGCCTGCACCGTCATTCAGTATGATCATGGCTGATCATCCAACTCAGAAACCTGTACCTGTCTTCTCTCCATACCCACTGATCCCTTTAGCCACAAGGGCCATATCTAACTTCCTCTTAAATATAGCCAGTGAACTGGCCTCAACTGTTTCCTGTGGCAGAGAATTCCACAGATTCACCACTCTCTGTGTGAAGAAGTTTTTCCTCATTTCGGTCCTAAAAGGCTTCCCCTTTATCCTCAAACTGTGACCCCTCGTTCTGGACTTCCCCAATGTCGGGAACAATCTTTCTGCATCTAGCCTGTCCATTCCCTTTAGAATTTTATACGTTTCAATAAGATCCCCCTCAATCTTCTGAATTCCAACAAGTATAAGCCTAGTCGATCCAGTCTTTCATCATATGAAAGTCCTGCCATTCCAGAAATCAATCTGGTGAACCTTCTTTGTACTCCATCTATGGCAAGGATGTGTTTCCTCCTCAGATTAGGGGACCAGAACTGCACACAATACTCCAGGTGTGGTCTCACCAAGGCCTTGTACAACTGCAGTAGTACCTCCCTGCTCCTGTACTCGAATCCTCTCGCTATAAATGCCAGCATACCGTTCGCCTTTTTCACCGCCTGCTGTACCTGCATGCCCACTTTCAATGACTGGTGTATAATGACACCCAGGTCTCGTTGCACCTCCCCTTTTCCTAATCGGCCACCATTCAGATAATAATCTGTTTTCCTATTTTTGCCACCAAAGTGGATAACTTCACATTTATCCACATTAAATTGCATCTGCCATGAATTTGCCCACTCACCTAACCTATCCAAGTCACCCTGCATCCTCTTAGCATCCTCCTCACAGCTAACACTGCCGCCCAGCTTCGTGTCATCCGCAAACTTGGAGATGCTGTATTTAATTCCCTCGTCTAAGTCATAAGTATATATTGTAAACAACTGGGGTCCCAGCACTGAGCCTTGCGGTACCCCACTAGTCACTGCCTGCCATTCTTAAAAGGTCCCGTTTATTCCCACTTTTTGCTTCCTGTCTGCCAACCAATTCTCTATCCACATCAATACCATACCCCCAATACCGTATGCTTTAAGTTTGCACACTAATCTCTGTGTGGGACCTTGTCAAAAGCCTTTTGAAAATCCAAATATACCACATCCACTGGTTCTCCCCTATCCACTCTACTAGTTACATCCTCAAAAATTCTGTAAGATTCGTCAGATATGATTTTCCTTTCACAAATCCATGCTGACTTTGTCCGATGATTTCACCGCTTTCCAAATGTGCTGTTATCACGTCTTTGATAATTGACTCTAGCATTTTTCCCACCACCAATGTCAGGCTAACTGGTCTATAATTCCCCGGTTTCTCTCTCGCTCCTTTTGTAAAAAAGCGGGGTTACATTAGCCACCCTCCAATCCTCAGGAACTAATCCAGAATTTTACCGTATTGTGCTGGAGAACAATGATAATCCTGCCAAGGATCAACCTCCAGCCCAAGGTGATAGGCCACGTATAAGCACTCTGTAGGAGAAAGACTTTACAGTTCTTCAAAATTACTTTATAATGTAAGGGGGTTTCATCTTTTATGTTGCTGTGTAGGCTAATTAAAATGGCTTCTTTGTTATGTTAAATGCTAAGAAAGTTTTGCATTAGCAGCTTGTTGTGGGTTAGGGGGTAATAAGAGATTGTTACGAACCAATTGGGATAGTTGTTATGACTTTAGTGTATCTGGAAGATTGGTATGCGTAGGATTTTGAGGCAGAAGGTGGGGGAGAAAGACAGAGGATGGACCAGGTGCTGTGAGTCCGCTAACGGGGTCAGACCCTGAGGAGGGCATTCGGCGAGGAGAGGAGACGGAGACAGACTCGTGTGGAGCGTCTGCTCGACCACTGTTGTTGGTCCCAGGCGGCCAGTTGAGGCGGTCCGAAGGGTCGCAGGGTGAAGAAGAAGGGTCTTGAGCTCCAACTGTTTTGTGTACGAAGAGACTGAACTTTGATAAGTGTGGCACCTTTTATTTTCCCTTCATATTTTATTCTCTATTAATTATATAGTTCCAGTAATATCTATAAACTGTAAATCATTTAATCGTATCCAGTGTATTGTCTGTTATTTGGGCAGGGTGGGGTACATTACACAGCATCCACACAAACTAATTACCCAGTATGGCGGGGTCGAGGGCTGTTTCCCTAGACGACAGCGAGCCGAGCGACCCTGAGGGTGGCCAGAGGGGCTACATTGTGGGGGCTCGTCCGGGATTGTGTCTTCTGGTATGCTGTGTGGGTTCCCTGTTTAAATCTGTAATGTGTGTCTCTGTGGGTTATTTGCTGGTTATTTCTGCATGCGTGGTGGGTGTGGTCTTTGTTCGAGTTCAGGCTCGCATTGACAAGTTGGACATGGCACTCGGGGCTGTCCATGCTGTTGGGAGATAGAGGAAAGAGTGGTCTGATTTGGAGGTAGTGTCTGTGAATAAATGTTCTAGCTTTGGCAGGCTCCGCCTGGCGCTTGGGATAGTGCCCACCCCAAGAGGGGCGGAGGCAGGTAAAAGGTGGGTGGAGCGGATCTCTCAGTTGTTTGATGAGTGGCAGTGCTCGGTTGAGGGAGAGCGACAGGGATTGGTTGAAAGTTTAAGTAGGCTGGCTGGTGACAGTGTTAGAGCTGTCAGGTTCATTTACACCGTAGTGACAGCTGTCAGTTATTTGAAAGAAGGGGGAAGTTTTCAGTGTGTCTTGTCTGGCTAGGAGGGCGGCTAAATTGCTTGCAGTGCCAGGGGTATTATTTCAGGGGATCAGCCCCTCCTTCAGTTGTTCAGCTGATCAGAGAGGTGTCGGGAAACTTAGTGGAGGCCCAGTGGGGGAACGGCTTGGGGTCTCTGGGGAAGCACGTTCCCAGCAATGTACCAATGAACTTCCAAAAGGAAAAGACCCTTTTCCTGAAGGCTTAGAAGGATCACGCCCCACGGTGTCATTACGGATAGAGGGAAGCGATGCTAAAGCCATCCTCAACCCCGGGACGCGTCGAGTTGTTGTACAGTTCGTTTTACAACTGGTGTCTGAAGCACTTACCCTTGACAACCGCGAAGGCACTGGAGATTTTGGGTACCAGTGCCAGTAGTTATCCAGAAGACAATGATTGGTTGATGACCCTGGAGTCCCAAAATCCTTTAGAAGTCACTGACTGTGACCATAACAAAGGGGACTGTTCTTCTGTGATGGAATTATCAACCCATGCGAGGGTTGGACACACAAATAACTCTCCACCGATCACGCCCTTTTTCACACTGCGAGAGCTACTGATCGATCCTCCAAAACCCACTTTTTCTGTGGGCACAACGAAGCTAATCCAGTGTCCAAAACCATGTGTCTGTAGGACTAACAGCTGACTTTCTATTTATCTCACTGTACTGAATACCAGCTGTCCATCAAGCTGCCCCTCCCTTCTCTCTCTGTAAGAACTCGGAAGCTGCTAGTGTCCTTGCAAAAGTGTAAACAAACTGTGAGCAGTCTTTGCCTCTCTCTCTCTCTTCTTAACAATGTGTCTGTGTTCCATAACTCTCTTTCTCTCTCTTTTAAAAGTACAGTTCATAGGAGTAATTCAGGACCCCGTCACAGTAGTTTGCGGAGGGTTTCTGTACAGACATTCCACAACTTGCTCATTCACTTTCCTTAAAGCAATGCTGAATACAGCTCCCTCCATAAGAAGACTCTCTACATGCTGCTTTAAAAACTCTCCCTGGGTTCATTTTTCAAATCCACACCATCTAGGCCAATTACACTAAAGCAATCCCAGCCAATATTGGCATAGTTAAAATCACTCACTACTGCAACCCCATTTTTTTTTACATCCTCTTGCTATTTGTCTATTTATTTCTTTATTCCAATTCCACTGACTATTTGAAGACCTAACGTATAATCCTATCAAAGTTATCACTTCTTTCTTCTGAGTTCTACCCATATATCTTAATTTGGCAATCCTTCAAGGAGGAAGGAGCTCCTGACTACTGATCTAGTGCTCTCCCTGATCAGCCACACAATATCTCCTCCCCTTCCCCACCATGCCTGAAAACACTATACCATGGAAAATTGATCATTCCCTCCTACCCTTAGCCATGTTTCCCTCATTAATCTGTGTGCTGATGCATGCTCTCATGCAAAAGATGAATAATGAGTTAGTGTTCATGGTTACCACCCTGTTATGAGATTCAGAAATCTGATGGCAGAGGGGAAGAAGTTCTTCTTAACCTATTGTGTGTGGGTCTTCAGACTCATATACCTCCTCCCCGATAGTAGTAATGCAAAGAGGGCATGTCGTGGATGGTGATGGTCTTTGATGATGGATGCTGCCTTCTTGAGGCATTGCCTATTGAGAATATCCTCGATGGCATGGAGGGTTGTGCCCTTGTTGGAACTAGTTGAGTACACAACCCTCTGCAGACTCTTCTGATCCTGTGTATTGGAGTCTCCATACTAGGTTGTGATGCAACTAGTCAGAACCCTCTCTACTGTACATCTGTGGGTATTTGCAAGAGTCTGTGGAGACATAACAAATCTCCTCAAACTTTCTCAAGGTTTCATACATTCAAATAAATGCTGTTAAGACCTTCTCACCCTCCAATGCTCCCTCACCCTTTTGTAGCTCGCCTGTTCCATGATGCTTCTCCAACTCTATCTGAACAATCAGAACAATCTGGAGCTAAATACGCTCAAGACTGTGGAGATGACAGTCTTCCAGCCTCCCTGATGGCCACATCTGCGCCAGGTGCACCGAGTTGTAGCTCCTCAGGGACCGTGTTAGGGATCTGCAGCTGCAGCTTGATGACCTAGTGCTTATCAGAGAAAGTGAAGAGGTGATAGACAGGAGCTACAGGGAGGTAGTCATCCCTAGGCTACAGGAGTCAGTAGTCATCCCTAGGCTACAGGAGTCAGAACACTGGGTCACTGTCAAGAGAGGGAAGGGAAATGCTCGGATAGTGGAGAGCACCCCTGTGGCTGTCCCCCTCAGCAACAAATATCTTGTTCTGGATGCTGTTGAGGGGGATGACCTGACGGGGGATGCCCACGGTGACCGGGTCTCTGGCACTGAGTTTGGCGCTGTTGTGCAGGAGAGAAGGAGGGTGAAGAGAAATGCGGTAGTCGTGGGGGATTCCATAGTCAGGGGAACAGACAGGAGATTCTGTGAGCCTGACAGAGATACCCGCATGGTGTGTTGCCTCCCAGGTGCCAGGGTACGGGATGTCTCGGATCGGGTACTAAATATTCTAAAGGGGGAGGGTGAGCAGCCAGTTGTCTTGGTACATGTTGGTACCAATGACATAGATAGGACAAAGGAGGAGGTCCCGAAGAGAGATTTCCAGGAGTTAGGAAGGAAGCTGAGAAGCAGGACCTCCAGGGTAGTAATCTCGTGATTGCTACCTGTGCCACGTGCTAGTGAGGGCAAGAGTAGTCGGATCAGGCAGCTGAATGCGTGGCTGAGAGACTGGTGTAGGGGGCAGGGCTTCAGATTCTTGGATAATTGGGATCTCTTCTGGGGGAAGTATGACCTGTTCAAAAAGGACAGGTTACACCTGAACCCGAAGGGGACCAATATCCTGGCGGGAAAGTTTAATAGAGCTGTTAGGGAGGGTTTAAACTAATTTGGCAGGGGGATGGGAACCGGAATGATAGAGCGGAGGAAGGGGAAAACAGAAATAAATCTAAGATAGTGAGCAGTAAAGATGGCAGGAAAGACAGGCAGGTGATGGGGCAAATGTGTGGCCATTGGGATGAGCTGCAGTGCAATAAAGTTGCAGTGAAATCAAAGCAAAAAGTATCAAATACTGGTCTTAAGGTGTTGTACTTAAATGCACGCAGCATAAGAAATAAGGTGGATGATCTTGTTGTACAGCTACAGATTGGCAGGTATGATATTGTGGCCATCACTGAGACCTGGCTAAAGGATGCATGTCTCTGGGAGCTGAATGTCCAAGGATACACGGTGTATCGGAAGGATAGGAAGGTAGGCAGAGGGGGAGGCGTGGCTTTATTGGTAAGAAATGATATTAAATCATTAGAAAGAGGTGATATAGGATCGGAAGGTCCAGAATCTTTATGGGTTGAGCTAATGAATAGCAGGGGTAAAAGGATCCTGATGGCAGTTATTTATAGGCCTCCAAACAGCTGCAGGGATGTGGACTACAAATTACAACTGGAAATAGAAAAGGCTTGTCAGAAGGGCAGTGTTATGATAATTGTGGGGGATTTTAACATGCGAGTAGATTGGAAAAATCAGGTCGGCACTGGATCTCAAGAGAGGGAATTTGTAGAATGTCTGCGAGATGGCTTTTTAGAACAGCTTGTTGTTGAGCCCACTAGAGGATCGGCTGTACTGAATTGGGTATTGTGTAATGAACCGGAGGTTATTGGAGAGATTGAGGTGAAGGAACCCTTAGGAGGCAGTGATCATAACATGACTGAGTTCACTGTGAAATTAGAAAAAAAGAAGCCGAAATCTGATGTGTCGGTGTTTCAGTGGAGTAAAGGAAACTAAAGTGGCATGAGAGAGGAACTGGCCAAAGTTGACTGGAAAGAGACACTGGCGGGAAAGACGGCAGAGCAGCAGTGGCTGGAGTTTATGCGAGAAATGAGGAATGTGCAAGACAGGTATATTCCAAAAAAGAAGAAATTTTCGAGTGGAAAAAGGATGCAACAGTGGTTGACAAGAGAAGTCAAAGCCAAAGTTAAAGCAAAGGAGAGGGCATACAAGGAAGCAAAAATTAGTGGGAAGACAGAGGATTGGGAAGTCTTTAAAACCTTACAAAAGGAAACCAAGAAGATCATTAAGAGAGAAAAGACTAACTATGAAAGGAAACTAGCAAATAATATTGAAGAGGATACTAAAAGCTTTTTCAAGTATATAAAGAGTAAAAGACAGGTGAGAGTAGATATAGGACCGATAGAAAATGATACTGGAGAAATTGTAATGGGAGATGAGGAGATGGCAGAGGAACTGAACAACTATTTTGCATCAGTCTTCACTGAGGAAGACAGCAGGATACCGGACACTCAAGGGTGGCAGGGAAGAGAAGCGTGCGCAGTCACAATTACGACAGAGAAAGTACTCAGGAAGCTGAATAGGCTAAAGGGCGATAAATCTCCTGGACCAGATGGAATGCACCCTCGTGTTCTGAAGGAAGTAGCTGTGGAGATTGTGGAGGCATTAGCGATGATCTTTCAAAAGTCGATAGATTCTGGCATGGTTCCGGAGGACTGGAAGATTGCAAATGTCACTCCACTATTTAAGAAGGGGGCAAGGAAGCAAAAAGGAAATTATAGACCTGTTAACTTGACGTCGGTGGTTGGGAAGTTGTTGGAGTCGATTGTCAAGGATGAGGTTACAGAGTACCTGGAGGCATATGACAAGATAGGCAGAACTCAGCATGGATTCCTTAAAGGAAAATCCTGCCTGACAAACCTATTACAATTTTTTGAGGAAATTACCAGTAGGCTAGACAAGGGAGATGCAGTGGATGTTGTATATTTGGATTTTCAGAAGGCCTTTGACAAGGTGCCACACATGAGGCTGCTTAACAAGATAAGAGCCCATGGAATTACAGGAAAGTTACATACGTGGATAGAGCGTTGGCTGATTGGCAGGAAACAGAGAGTGGGAATAAAGGGATCCTATTCTGGTTGGCTGCTGGTTACCAGTGTTGTTCCACAGGGATCAGTGTTGGGGCCGCTTCTTCTTACATTGTACATCAACGATTTGGATTATGGAATAGAGGGCTTTGTGGATAAGTTTGCTGACGATACGAAGATAAGTGGAGGGGCCGGCAGTGCTGAGGAAACGGAGAGTCTGCAGAGAGACTTGGATAGATTGGAAGAATGGGCAGAGAGGTGGCAAATGAAGTACAATGTTGGAAAGTGTATGGTTATGCACTTAGGCAGAAAAAAAAACGGGCAGACTATTATTTAAATGGGGAGAGAATTCAAAGTTCTGAGATGCAATGGGACTTGGGAATCCTCGTACAGGATACCCTTAAAGTTAACCTCCAGGTTGAGTCGGTAGTGAAGAAGGCGAATGCAATGTTGGCATTCATTTCTAGAGGAATAGAGTATAGGAGCAGGGATGTGATGTTGAGGCTCTATAAGGCGCTGGTGAGACCTCACTTGGAGTACTGTGGGCAGTTTTGGTCTCCTTATTTAAGAGAGCATGTGCTGACGTTGGAGAGGGTACAGAGAAGATTCACTAGAATGATTCTGGGAATGAGAGGGTTAACATATGAGGAACGTTTGTCCGCTCTTGGACTGTATTCCTTGGAGTTTAGAAGAATGAGGGGAGACCTCATTGAAACATTTCGAAATTTAAAAGGCATGGACAGAGTGGATGTGGCAAAGTTGTTTCCCATGATGGGGGAGTCTAGTATGAGAGGGCATGACTTCAGGATTGAAGGGCGCCCTTTCAGAACAGAAATGCGAAAAAATTTTTTTAGTCAGAGGGTGGTGAATCTATGGAATTTGTTGCCACGGGCAGCAGTGGAGGCCAAGTCATTGGGTGTCTTTAAGGCAGAGATTGATAGGTATCTGAGTAGCCAGGGCATCAAAGGTTATGGTGAGAAGGCGGGGCAGTGGGACTAAATAGGATAAAATGGATCAGCTCATGATAAAATGGCGGAGCAGACTTGATGGGCCAAATGGCCTACTTCTGCTCCTTTGTCTTATGGTCTTATGGTCTTATGGACAGTGGACTTCAGGAGGAGCCCCCCAATACTCCCCCGACTCACTATAATACTCAACAGTATTGTGTCTGCTGTGGAGAACTTTAGGTTTCTGGGTGTCACAATCTCCTAGGACCTGAAGTGGACACCCAACGCGGACACTCTTACCAAAAAGGCGCAGCAGAGTTTGCATTTCCTACGTCAACTCAGGAAGTACAACCTGCCTCAGGAGCTGATGATTCAATTCTGTTCAGGAATTATCCAGTCTGTTCTCTGTTCATCCATCACTGTCTGGTTTGGATCAGCTACCAAACAAGACAAGAATAGACTCCAAAGAACAGTCAGGGCTGCGGAAAGGATTATTGGTGTGAAGCTGCCCTCGATCCAGGACTTATATGCATCTAGAGTCAGGAAGTGAGCAAGCAGCACCATTGTAGACCCATCACACCCTGAACATCACCTGTTCCAACTCCGTCCTTCTGGTAGGTGCTTTAGATCACTGTATGCCAGGAAAAATAGGTACAAGTACAGTTTCTTTCCGTATGCCATCAGTCTTATGAACACTTGAATTTTAGTCTATTATAAACCAAGTCCACCTGTACTTACACAGGTATACTTCATTGTATATAGTTCACGATTATTTGCACTATTGTTTTTTTGCTTTCTGATTCTGTACAGCGAGAGCTCAGGGAAACCGACATCAAATTCCCTGTATGTGTCCACATACTTGGCGATAATTAAGGATTCTGATTCTGTACTACCACTTTGGTTCTCACCCTCTGCTTCACTAGCTAAACCACCCTGAGCAGTACTGGCAAACATCTCTAGCCCCTTCCAGTTTGGGTGAAACCTATGTCTCTTGTACAGGTTATTGCTGACTCAGAAATAACTCCAGGTATTGAAATATCTGAGGTTCTGCCCCCTGCACCAGCTCCTAAGTACCACACTCAGCTGTTCTACCTTTTTTAAGCTCACTACCTTGTGGTACTATTGCTAGTACCAACATGGACCATGACTTCTAGCTGCCGCAGTCCTGCCTTTTCAAGAATATGGTGCACCCACTCACCAGTATCATTGAATCTTGCACCAGGGAAGCCATACATCAGTCAGGAGTCACGCTCATGGCTACAGAAATAGTTGCCAGCTCCCTTCTACACTGAGTCTCCTATCATTGCTGCTTGCCAAGACTTTAACATTCCCTTCTGTATAACAGAGCCACTTGTCGTGTCACTGGAACTGACTGCTGTTGTTGCTTTCTCCTGAGAGGCTTTCCGTCTAACAGGATCTAAAGCAATATACTTGTCAGAGAAGAAGGTAACCACGGGGACTCCTCCACTACCTGCCAGCTCCAACTAGCAGTCACTGATCTGTCTGGTTTAACCCACAATGTAACACCTCCCAAAACTCCTCACTTAACATTTACTGCCTCCTGTAAACACCTCAGTGAGTCAGCTGCTGCTTCTATCGATACAAACCTTCTGAGCCGAGCTGCCACTGGACATATTTCATGCAAGTGTAGATAGCAGGAGCACCTGACTTCCCCCGATCTCCCACATTTCACAGGAGGATTACACCCCTCTCCCACAGTTATCTCGGCTTCCTAACTAAATGTTGGGCTAAAAAAAGGAGGAAATGACTTGTTACCATCCCTGATTACTGGTCGGTCTTGCTTGTCCAAGCCTCTGCACTTAGACCTCAGGCTCAGCACTTTGATCCCTCCAAATAATCAGCTGCTCTTAAAATGGCTGTTTCCAAGCAGGCTCTCTGCCTGTTCTCCAGTCTCTCAAGATGCGTCAGTCTGAAATTAACAAGCTCCCTACCTTGTCCACACAGTCTTTTTCACTTGTTTGTGTATTTCAGCAACTGTGATGGGATTGGAACTCAAGGACATTAATTCAGTAACTTAACCGTTATGCTATTGTGCCCTAAGCATTGAATTAAGAGTGCTGCAGAACCAAATAGTTTGCTGTGTGTTTCTGCTGTTACCTGCTTCTATTTCAGATTTCCAGTATTTAAGAGTCTTAAGCTTCTTAGTGTTCAATCTGGATGTTTAGTTCATTCTGTCAACTCATATCTCAGGACGTTACTGGAAAGAGGTATCTGATCATCCCTATTACTGAAGAGATTGCCCTCCTAAATCAAAAGAACAGGGCAATACGATTTTATGCCATGGTGAAAATACACAGCAAGCATTCATTTATTAACCCTGGAGTTCCTTGTCTCATTCACATGATCATTTAGTAACTCAGTGGTATAGCTTAGTGGCTGCTTTCCACTGCCTGGAATCCAATACATTAATACCTTACATCTGCTAGGCTTCTTTTCCAAACACTGGTGTACATTTCCTTTGGAGTTCCCAATAAATACTACCTGGGAGACATCCCAAAGCAGGTGTAAATATTCTTTGGCACTTAGAGTATGAGCTTGTGGAGACACTGTTGGCTGAAGCATATCACATAAAGTAGAGCAAATGGATGTTTGAACGGGAAGCATTAGACAAATTTCTGATCTCTTGAGTCTTGAGAAGGGAACTGTCGCATGATCACTGGCATTTCCTAATATATTCAGAGAGTTTGTGAAATATTGCAAAGGTTTTCAGTGAATGCTTAGTAGCTTGTTGCTGGGGGAAGGGGAGATATGTTCCTGTAGCATGTGGCAACTTCACGGCCAACTTTGGCACCTTGGACAGAAACTCAATACTTTGTATGAAAGTAAAGCTTAAAACCAGCTTAAGGGAATTTCAATAGTGGAATCAACAGATTTATCTAAAAGGTTAAAATAGAACTGAGGCCAATGGTAATGCTAACTGAGTGATACTGAGGGAGGACTGGAGAGCAGAAAGCTAATCTTACTTAATAGGTGTTGCAATGAACGGGGCGAACCCAAACGCAAGACACTGGCACGGAGATTGAGTTAGGATGCAGACGAGGGTGAGAGAGTGGCTGGAGTTGAACAGCAAACAGGAGGGTGAACAGGAAAGCAGGAGGCAGGCAGAATTTATCTTCACACAGGGCATTTCTGGCGCTGAACAGCAAACAGGAGACAGGGGGCAGGCAAAACTTATCTTGACACGGAGCATAGAAAGGCAAGCGGTAGACAATACTTTTCTTGACACGGAGAGATGGAGTTACACAGGTAAACCTCGGTACTGAAGTAAAACTTAGAATACTTATCTTGACATGGAGTGACAGAGCTTCACAGGTAAACCTCAGTACTGAAATAAACTTAAAATACTTATCCAATCCTAAGTGGCCGGGAACGTTAATTACCACACTGGCTAAACAATGATCTGGAAATGAGTGGATGTAAAGCTGGGGTTTTTATGCTGCAGGTCTTGGTGCGAACCAGGTGTGCCACCATCAAAGGGAACTGGGAGAAAATGGGGAATTAACGGTCGGGACGGTGACAATAGGAAACATTGCTCTTTATAGGCAGTCAAAATTAAGAACATTGAGAAGGAAACTGGTCTCTGCAGCAGCCATGGGCAGGGTCATTTAATGTATAATCACAAAGTCAAGAACCAGAAGGATGCACCCAAAAGATATACTGTACCTGTGTGGGTAAAAGCATAATGACAGTGGAATGTGCGAGAGTGTATAGCCCAGGGAGTGTGGCATGGTACCCGGATAACTACCAGGACTGTCAGTAATGAGGAGGGATATAGCTTATTTAAGGAGGAGGTGGGCAGCGACTGGGAGGGAGGTGACAGTGATTGAGGAATGATAATAGAAACATAGAAACATAGAAAATAGGTGCAGGAGTAGGCCATTCGGCCCTTCGAGCCTGCACCGCCATTTATTATGATCATGGCTGATCATCCAACTCAGAACCCCTCCCCAGCCTTCCCTCCATACCCCCTGACCCCCGTAGCCACAAGGGCCATATCTAACTCCCTCTTAAATATAGCCAATGAACTGGCCTCAACAGTTTCCTGTGGCAGAGAATTCCACAGATTCACCACTCTCTGTGTGAAGAAGTTTTTCCTAATCTCGGTCCTAAAAGGCTTCCCCTCTATCCTCAAACTGTGACCCCTCGTTCTGGACTTCCCCACCATCGGGAACAATCTTCCTGCATCTAGCCTGTCCAATCCCTTTAGGATTTTATACGTTTCAATCAGATCCCCCCTCAATCTTCTAAATTCCAACAAGCCCAATTCATCCAGTCTTTCTTCATATGAAAGTCCCGCCATCCCAGGAATCAATCTGGTGAACCTTCTTTGTACTCCCTCTATGGCAAAGATGTCTTTCCTCAGATTAGGGGACCAAAACTGCACACAATACTCCAGGTGTGGTCTCACCAAGGCCTTGTACAACTGCAGTAGTACCTCCCTGCTCCTGTACTCGAATCCTCTCGCTATAAATGCCAGCATACCATTCGCCTTTTTCACCGCCTGCTGTACCTGCACACCCACTTTCAATGACTGGTGTATAATGACACCCAGGTCTCGTTTCACCTCCCCTTTTCCTAATCGGCCACCATTCAGATAATAATCTGTTTTCCTATTTTTGCCACCAAAGTGGATAACTTCACATTTATCCACATTAAATTGCATCTGCCATGAATTTGCCCACTCACCCAACCTATCCAAGTAACCCTGCATCCTCTTAGCATCCTCCTCACTGCTAACACTGCCACCCAGCTTCGTGTCATCCGCAAACTTGGAGATGCTGCATTTAATTCCCTCATCCAAGTCATTAATATATATTGTAAAAAACTGGGGTCCCAGCACTGAGCCTTGCGGTACCCCACTAGTCACCGCCTGCCATTCTGAAAAGGTCTCGTTTATTCCCACTCTTTGCTTCCTGTCTGCTAACCAATTCTCCACCCACACCAATACCTTACCCCCAATACCGTGTGCTTTAAGTTTCCACACTAATCTCCTGTGTGGGACCTTGTCAAAAGCCTTTTGAAAATCCAAATATACCACATTCACTGGTTCTCCCCTATTCACTCTACTAGTTACATCCTCAAAAAATTCTATGAGATTCGTCAGACATGATTTTCCTTTCACAAATCCATGCTGACTTTGTCCGATCATTTCACCGCTTTCCAAATGTGCTGTTATCACATCCTTGCTAACTGACTCCAGCAGTTTCCCCACCACCGACGTTAGGCTAACCGGTCTATAATTCCCCGGTTTCTCTCTCCCTCCTTTTTTAAAAAGTGGGGTTACATTAGCCACCCTCCAATCCTCAGGAACTAGTCCAGAATCTAACGAGTTTTGAAAAATTATCACTAATGCATCCACTATTTCTTGGGCTACTTCTTTAAGCACTCTAGGATGCAGACCATCTGGCCCTGGGGATTTATCTGCCTTCAATCCCTTCAATTTACCTAACACCACTTCCCTACTAACATGTATTTCGCTCAGTTCCTCCATCCCACTGGACCCTCTGTCCCTTACTATTTCTGGAAGATTATTTATGTCCTCCTTAGTGAAGACAGAACCAAAGTAACTATTCAATTGGTCTGCCATGTCCTTGCTCCCCATAATCAATTCACCTGTTTCTGTCTGCAGGGGACCTACATTTGTCTTTACCAGTCTTTTCCTTTTTACATATCTATAAAAGCTTTTACAGTCCGTTTTTATGTTCCCTGCCAGTTTTCTCCCATAATCTTTTTTCCCCTTCCTAATTAAGCCCTAATTAATGTCAGTAGTTCAGAGAGCTAATAAGCATCTGAGGGGCAATCAGGGTTGGATAATCCGAGGAGGAATGATCCATTTTTCCTGAAAATGCTGAATGAAGGCCTAAGCAGAGCCTATCAGGAAGTGTTAGATTTGAAGATAGCAGTGGGGTCAACCTACTCCGTGATGGTATCAAGGGCCTGAGAGATAGACCAGGGGAGGGGGAAGGGAAGTCATAAAGTGGTTGTAGTGGATGTAGCTGCTGTGAAGACAGAGAAGATTTGTTTTGTCTGCCAATAACCAGGGCACCTAGCAAGGAACTGTTGGACTGGGCATAACTTGGTAGAGGAGATGTTACGCTACAGCTGTGCCCTATCGGGCCACAGTTAGAGGTAGTGTCCTAAAAAGGGAGGAAGGTGTGAAAACAATGGGTGATTTGACTGCTGATCAGATTATAGAGCTAGTGAGGTCAGAATCCAGATCATAGAAATTTCAACTGGTAGCCTCCATTGCCAGTACTGGTCAAACATGAATGCAAATAAATAGTTTATCAGGGAGTTGGTGTTATGTTTTGTAATTCCAAAACATAAAGCTAATTGCAAGAAATAGATGGGTGCTCAGAAGTCTAAGTTCATTTTTACTTTAAGTGAGGTGTATATGTATAATGCAGTGGTATAATGACGTATGCCATTTGTGTACTTTTACATATGACCCACAATGCATTATCCAAACAACAAAGAGTGCTTAATCAGACAATATTACTGAGAATATTGCTGATACTTTTCCTTGCTTAGCTTTATACTCCAACTCAATATAGAATGCATCTCAACTACATACACAGTATATTATATCATACAACTAATATACTAATATACTGACATCCACAGCATAGTAAATTTTAAATTGTACCATTCAGGCCTGAATATTTAGTCTCTATGGAGGCTTTCTTATTCCTATGAGATAATATGTCTTTCCTAACAAGAGAGGTCACCTACTTGACAGGTGAGACTTGTGTCTGTGAAACAATCTCAGGTTCTAGGGCTCCTTCTGTGGTGGTTGACTCTGGGACTGCAGGAAGTGGTACTGACGGCCCTGGACACCTTTCTTCTCTAAGAATTGATTCTGCTCCCCTCAGCTGATCAATGTGCCATCTGCAGATGATATTTGGGCAGAAGACTTCAGATGCATTCTCCACCTTGCAGGAGAGTGGTTCAGTTCTGTCCATAATCTTATTGAGCACCAATGTTTGATTACCTGTGTAGTCCCTCACCAGGACTGCGTGTCCAGGAGTAAAACATCAAACTTCCATGCTTGAGGAACCTTCATTTTGTTTCAGCTGTTAAACAACAGACATCAATGGTAAGTTCATCCCAGCACCAGTAAAAATTAGGGAACTGGGATTTCTGTTGCTAATTTCAGCCATTTTGGTGGCCAGGTAGACCTGAGACAGTGTGGAGTCTTTTCTGGTTTCCCTTTGGATTATCCCTACCTTAACAGGAAGACACTTGGTTTGCGTTATAGAGAATTCATCAGGAGGAGTGTCCCTTTCAGTAAATTTTTCAGCTATTTTGTTTTCCAAAATCAGTCCATCAGCGTTTCCATGATTAGTTGTCACTTGAATTTGATCTTGTAATTGTGTCCTCCGGGAAACAAAGCCAATCTCTGCAGTAGACTGGCTGCTGTTAGCGGAACACCCTTCTCTAGATTGAAAATGGGCATTATTGGTTGTGATCACCCATACAAGTACTGGTTGAAATGCCTTATAGCCAAAACCAGACTTAAGGCCTCTCTGTCAATCAGTGCATATTTTTCTTTGTAGTGGTAAGGGAAATTGATGCAAAGGCTATGGGACTTCCATCACTCATAACCTGTGACATGACTGCACCTATACCATAAGTTGAGATGACACAGGCAAGCTTCACTGGATGATGTGGATCATAATGTGTGAGTACAGCGTCTGATGTCACTATTTCCTTTGCCTTTGGTAAGCCACCACACGCTGCTTTTTCCATTGCCATTTCTTCCCAGTCTATAGTAATGAGTTCAAGGAGCTGAGCACAATAGCCGTGTTTGGCAGGAACCTGTTATAGTCATTGACAAATCCTAAAAAGGACCACAACTGTGACAAATGCTTTGACCTTGGGGTATCCGCCTCTGTTTGAATTTTCTCTGCAGACTTGTCTAATGTTTGTGCGTCAATAGTCTAACACAATAAGTGATGCTTGGTTTCAACAAATCAAACTTGTTGCATCTTGCTATGAGCCCTTGTTGCTCTAATCTTTTTAATGCTATCTTCAGGTTTTGGAGATGTTCTTTGTCATCCAGGTAACATTGACTACATGAGCAGCCTCACAGCATCCAGTCCATAGCTTTCTGCCAGAGTGTAAGTGCAGATGCTAGTTCAAAAATAAGCCTATTATAACGATGAAGCCCTCTGTGAGTGATTATGGTGAGAAACACTTTGGATTCTTCTTCCATCTCCATCTGTAGATTGGCTTCAGCTAGGTCTATTTTATTTAAGTGCCTTCCTCCAAAAAAGCTTGCAATGATATTCTCCTTCCTGAGCAGAGGTATTGATCTACTTTTAATACACGGTTGATAATGACCTTAAAATCACACAGATCACGACACACCCATGCCTCTTGGCTACTGGGGCCATTGGCATTGCTTATGGGCTCCACCCAATCTTGGAAAGAATTCCTTCACCCTCCATGCATTCTAGCTCACTGGCTGCTTTTTCACGGATGAGATAAGGAACCGAACTAGCTTTGTAAATCTTGGGTGTGGCATTTTCATTTCACACTATTTTACCCTCGATATGTTTGAGTTTGCCAATGCCATCTTTCATCACCCAGTACCTTTCTTAGTTGGCTTTCAGTTGGCTCTCTTGTAGGGAGTGTGGCATGAAAATATGGATGGATCTTCAATCAAATTGTAGTTGTATCAGCCAATCATGACTTCACAATGCTTGTGTTCCTGCTTTTACCACATACAAGCCCAATGTAACTTGTTAGCCACTGTATTTCACTGTTATAAATGTCATTCCCACAGGAGTTATCTTTTCTCCAGTGCATGTTCTTAGTTGGATATCTTCAGTATCTTTGAAATGCTGTTCAAGCTCATTTTGTGGAATGACTGAAACAACTAAACAAGTGTCCAGTTTAATTTGAATTAATATGCTTCTGTTGTAAACCATATGCTTGCCTGTTGTTAGTTTTCACATTGTAGATCTCAAGGCTATGTAGTTCTATGATCACTCTCATCATTATCAGAGTTTTCATCAACAACATGCAGGTTAGTTTTCTGCAAGTTTCAATATTAAATCTGCATTGTCCTTGTGAATTTGTGAATGTAAGCCCCTGCCACAGTAGTGATACAATTTGCTTTGGCCAGGCACATATCTGTTTAGACTTTGCCGTTTTATTCATGCTCACTTTCATTCCTGGCTGCAATGCAATTGTGTGTCTTTCTGCTGTCTCCATCTCAATGTAATGCAACATATTTAAATGCAAGTTGTGCTTCGGTCAGGAGCTGCTTTGAATGCTTTCTTGTAATATTTCTTGTAAGTGCATCTTAAGCCCATTTCAGAACTGACAATACTTAGACAACTACGCTGAACTGGACTCCCCTTGATTTTGATCCTCCTAATGAGACTTAAAGAGTTCTGCAATTAGCAATGTTTTTGATTTTAAATGTCCCTGCATTACTTTCTTGATGTAGCCCCTCTGGCAAGCCTCAGGGTTGCTCAGCTCGCTGTCATCTAGGGAAACAGCCCTCGGCTCCGCCAAAATGAGTAATTAGTTTGTGTGGATGCTGTGTGATGTACCCCACCCCACCCAAATAACAGACGATACACCGGATACGATTAAATGAATTACAGTTTATAGATATTACTGGAACTATATAATTAATAGAGATAAAATATAAAAGGAAAATAAAAGGCGCCACTCTTACCAAAGTTCAATCTCTACATGCACAAACAGTTGGAGCTCAGGACCCTCCTTCTTCACCCTGCATCTGCCCTCAGACCACCTCGACCTGCCGCCTGGGACCGACAACGGTGGTCGACCAGACACTCCACATAAGTCCGTCTCCATCTCCTCTCCTCGCCGAACACCTTGGACCTCGGACTCCTGCATAGGGTCCAACCCCATTAGTGGACTCACAGCACCTTGTCCATCCTCTGTCTCTCTCTTCCGCCTTCTGTCCAAAAACCCGTGCATCACAATAACTTACAGATACACAGAAAGAATAACATCAATCCGAATTGGTTTGTTCTTTCTCTTATCAGTAACATAGTCCAGACAAACTGCTAGCAGGAGGACTTTCTCAGCAGTTAACATAACAAAGAAGCCATTTCAATTCTACCATAACAAAGAAGTCATTTTAGTTAGCCTGCGCAGTAACATAAAAGAAGAAACCCCCTTACAATGATATCAACAAAGTTCATTTCAGCTAGCTTAATTGGAGCAGCTAGACTTCTAAGCAAACTTTCTGCCTTCAAATTCAACGCACACAGCAAAATTGCATGTGCTTGTCATTGTATGTTCCATTTACGTTGAAATATCTCTCAATCTGCTATATCCACAATCCAGTTATCTGTTGCGTAATCAAATGCATCAATCTTTCCAATGTAGTCAGTTATTTATGCTCTTATTTTATGATTACTATAAGCTGGTACTCACTGTTAAAGAGCCTGTGAATTATTTCATGTTCTTCCTTTTCTTAACTCAATCGCCTTTGTCTCCTTTTCTGCAGAGACATGTGGTGTACTGCTTTTCTTTTGCTCAACTGTTTGGCACTTTCTTTTTAACTCAAGCAACTCAGTGCACGTTAACAGGTAGATAGTCACCTTGGTTTCATGTTTAAAATATCTCATCGCCACTGTTATACTTTGTAACTCTGAAATGTAAAGATAGTTATAAGAAAAGGACGGGAGCTCAAGAGAAGTGAGTATCACATGACAGTGTAATGACATATGCCATTTATGTACTTTTGCCTATAACCCACAATGCATTATGTAAACAATAAAGAATGCTTAAAGAAATAATATATTTTCAATATTACTCAAATATTACTGAAATATTAAATGTACAACACTTCAGCAAAGCGATATTTTAGTGGACAAAGGGTCTTCAGTATTGATAACTGATCTATCCTTGCCAAACTGGAGAGCAATTTACATTACCATGGAGAAGTCCAGGTATAATCTCAAGAAAGCCAGCTCACATGCGATTTCCAGACTAAACAGTCCAATTTGCCTACCGGCACAACAAGTCCACAGAAAATACCACTTCATTGTCTCTTCACTTAACCCTAGAAATTCTGGACAGCAAAGATGCATACATCAGGATGCTCTTTATCAACTACAACTCGACGTTCGATACTGGCATCCCCTCAAAACTAATCAATAAGCTTCAAGACATTGGCCTCAATCCTTCCTTGAGCAATTGCATCCTCGATATCTTCACTTGCAGATCCTGGTCAGTTCAGAATGGCAACAAGATCTCCTCCACAATCTACATCAGCACAGGTGCACCACAGACTGGGTGCTTATTTCCCTGCTTTACTCACTCTACACTTTTGACTATGTGGTTAAACACAGCTACAATGCCATACTTCAGTTTGATGATGGCACCATTGTCATTGTCATTGTCATTGGTGGTAATAAGTCAGCATATAGGATGAAGTTTGAAAACTTGGCTGTGTTATCACGACAACTTTTACACAATGCCAGCAAAACCACGAAGCTGATTATTGACTTCAGGACGAGGAAACCAGAGTCCATGAGCCAGTCCTCATTGGAGAATCAGAGGTGGAGAGAGTCAGCAACTTTAAATTCCTCAATGTTATCATTTCAGAGGACCTGTGCTGGGCCTCACACGTAAGTGTATGTACAAAAAAACCACAGCAGTGCCTCCACTTCCTTAGGAGTTTGCAAGATTCAGCATGACATCTAAAACTTTGTCAAACCTCTATAGATGTGTAGTAGAGTGTATATTGACTGGACCCATTGCAAACTGGTATAGAAATACCAATGCCCTTGAATGGAAAATCCTACAAAGTGTACCAGATTCATCCCAGTCCATCATGGGTAAAGCCCTCCCCACCATTAAGAGCATCTACTGTTCCATCTGCTATGGACTCACTTTCAAGAATTCTTCATCTCATGCAATTAATATTTATTGCTTATTTACTTATTATGATTTTTTTTCTTTTGTATTTGCACAGTTTGCTATCTTTTGCACATTGGTTTCCTGCTCCATTGGGTATGGGCTTCCATTGATTTTATTATGGCTATTGGATTTGCTGAGTAGATCTGTAAGAAAATGAATCTCAGGGTTGTATATCATGACATATGTAGCTTGATAATAAATTTCCTGTGAACTGTGAACATTACCAGTGCAGGGGGTGAAACTATGAGTGCAGAGAGAGAAATGAGCCTCAGATGCTTGAGATTGAGGAAATGCAGCTTCCTGCAGATTTTAAGGTGTCTCCAAACAATAAGGGAGTACTCCTTGGGATAGACACATTATAAGGCAGGAAAGGAAGAAATCACATGGACAGGACAAGGGCAGCAACCTTGTGTGATCCCCAGAGCAGACAATATGGCCCACTGAGCGACAGCAGACTAAGCAGGGACAGGAGATGGGCACTGTACGTGAATCATGTCAGGAGTTCAAACAGAGTCAAGAACCATTAGGAGCAGTGCAGCTGCGTGCAGACATCAAAGACACACCAGAAAGGGGAGAGAAAGGTGAGGAAAGGGAATGGGTGTTCAGATTATGGGGCAAAGAGAGAAAAGGAGCATGAGTCGACAGGAATTGAATGTGTAGAGAAAGAAACTATAGGAGCCAACTTAGTAAGAATATATTGAAATTTGTAGGACCATTGTATCCAGATTAACATGATGTAGCATAGAGCAAAACAACAGCAACATATTGCCAGAGGGAAAGAAGATAATCCTAATCCTCCCACAGGTGGGTAACCAAGTCATGTCACTGAGCTGTCTGAAAAGGCAGGGCTCACTCGGAGGTGGATAGGACCACAGATATTGGTTCTGACAAATGACACCTTTGTTTGTGTGCAGACCCAGCAAAGCAAAGCCTGGTTAAACAGTATGACTCACCTTCCTGTCACCCTCACAGACAGAATAAGGGATCAATTCTACCCAGTAACCATGTCATTACATGCAATTTAAGTGATGAACATCAGCCTGCTGCTTCATATCTGACCACTTCCGATGAAGCAGGTCTGCAGATAAAAGAGAATGTGAAAGTGAATTCAGACACAGAGTGATCACGTCAGCAAACCATGAACAGCATATTAAAGTGTAATGGTAACTGTGTGATGAAAGCTGATTCTGGGAGATAGATGACTGGTTATATATATAAAAATAGAAAGATATTGGAAAAATAGATGGGAAGGAATCTGAGATACGGCAGACTTCAAGTTCCACAACTTTGATGGCAAGGCAGAATGAGAAAGAGAATTGCACAATGTGTCTGAAGATAGCCGCCCCAGCCTGAATGGGAGGGAACACATATGAGCTGGGCTCTTTCAGTGGTTGGGCTAGTGATCGAAAGAACACTACAGGAGGGTGTGCCACCAAGCTAAAGTTCTTGCAGCCATTCAAATAAAGACTGCCCCAAACCCTCTTGCACATCGACCAAAGGGACTAAGAGGCTGCTTGTCGGATTATTCTGACAATCACCTGTCATGGTATGGAATGTGAACTGTTGCCTATGAACCTGAAACAAAGTTATCTTGCTGGTACCTCCTGGCCACAGATAGTTTCAGTTATTAGAGACTGACGTGGCGAAGATAAGGATATGAAAACTGCAAAGGGCCAATAAGGAAGAAGCTAACAGGCACATGAATGACAAAAAACAGTTAATATTAAGAGGACAGGAGTATCCAAGGAGAAGATGTGATCGAATTTCTGGAATGTTTGGCACCCTTGCTTACTCAATTAGCCAATTAAGGATGACAGATGGTGTGGATGTAGGTACACATTGGGATATGATAGGCTAGTAGTTGGGGAAGGGATCTGAAATGAAGGGCATTTTTGCTGTCCCACTTAATCAGATCCTCCCTTAAGTTTAGCCTTCCTGAGACACATGTATGTCCAGGGGCTAAGAGGGAATGTTATGAAGTTATGTGAATATAGCAGATATTAATTCAAACAAGAAACAGTCTCCAGTTCTTAATGTGAATTATAAATTGCAAGCAATAATTTGTAGTAAAACTGGCCCATAGATTGCATATGTATCAGCCAAACATTAAAACAATGGGGACATGTACATTGCCCTGCATCAACTATGGGTTTAAGGAATTTGTACCATTGCAAGTATAAATAAATTCAGAAAGCTTGCAATTAGTTTGTCCCAGCAAAGTTATTTGAACATTCAGAGGAATTTCCCAATGTAGGTATATAATTCAATGGAAGCATTCTCGACCCAAAACATATTGAAGTAAATGATGTTATTGCAACTATTGAAACTGCATTGAGTCATCTTTCATCTTAACGGTATAAAACTGTGATGTACGAGTGTCTCGTCAGAGATGCCTGCTTGTTGTGATGGATAAAGTCTTCTATATCACCAGCTTTAGTGTCTCTCTGGTGACTTTGTTCACGATCATAACAAGAAGTACCGAATTACTACCATGTAATGAGAAAAATGAGCTCACATTCAAAATAAGCTTTTCCACACTATTTATCATTGTCCTTAGACTTACACATCTGTCACAGAGTTTAATCTTCGGATGCTACACAACCTCTATGAAGGTCCTAGGGTCCCCAAAACATGGGTAGCAGCTTGTCTGACTTTTGAATGGATAAACATAGAAGATAAAAGCTGTTTTTCCATCATCCTGTTTGGCTGCTTTGAAGATTCAGATCCTGACATTCTGGAGGACTCTGAAAAGAGAAACTCACTTTCTTAAATGTGGTTTCCTTTTACAAGACAGAGTATTTGACTGTACACATGGACGTGCACTTCGATGTTGGGGAAGTCCAGAACGAGGGGTCACAGTTTGAGGATAAAGGGGAAGCCTTTTAGGACCGAGATTAGGAAAAACTTCTTCACACAGAGAGTGGTGAATCTGTGGAATTCTCTGCCACAGGAAACAGTTGAGGCCAGTTCATTGGCTATATTTAAGAGGGAGTTAGATATGGCCCTTGTGGCTAAAGGGATCAGGGGGTATGGAGGGAAGGCTGGTGCAGGGTTCTCAGTTGGATGATCAGCCATGATCATACTGAATGGCGGTGCAGGCTCGAAGGGCTGAATGGCCTACTCCTGCACCTATTTTCTATGTTTCTATGTTTCTATATATTGTTTGCATTAATTTGTCGATGACTAAAAGGAGTGAAATCAGTTTTTGGTGCAACAGAAGCTCGTGGATAGTGTAGAGTCATGTCAGCATCCAGGGATACTGCAAACTGGCTTTGGAGGTGCTGGGGAAGGGTCCTCTGTCCATCTTTCTCCATGCATGTGGGGTCAGGTCTATGACTAGTCCCTCTGATGAAACATGTTTGGCAGTCTCTAACTGAAAAGATTCAGTGTCTAACTGAGGGTACACTTCTGCTTTAAATAGACCTTGAGTGGCTCAGTAGGGATTACATAGAAAATATAGGGGCATTGCCGAATTCCTGGACATATTAAAATAGAGACCAGAATTTTAATCTGTGATGGATCAAGCTGCTGATTGCTTGACTACTACTGCCA
Source organism: Mobula hypostoma (assembly GCF_963921235.1). Classification (NCBI taxonomy): domain Eukaryota; kingdom Metazoa; phylum Chordata; class Chondrichthyes; order Myliobatiformes; family Myliobatidae; genus Mobula; species Mobula hypostoma. Next base: position 61,831,298 of record NC_086097.1, on the reverse strand, counting down.
ACTACTGCCTGAGATAAAAATGAGCCTAAAGTTCTGTTCTTGAAGTGCAAGTTCCGTTTGGTTTCCACAGGCTGAATTAGCAGGGGGTTATCTCCATTCTCCTGTTGGAATTCAGCTAATGACTTGAAGTTGTTTTCTAGAGACACATACTGTAGCTCTCCTTATTGCAGATAGGCAAGCTAACAGATTTAAACTGTGATGGAGAAAGATACAACTCTGAAAGCGCTGGTGACTTTGGTGCCATTTCCATGGCCAACTTGTCCGACCCCACTCATACCTTATTTATATTTACTGCAGAATGCTGATCTTTCAGAATAGTATTAACTGGCCATTAAAGGTCCATTAGAAGCACTTGGCAAAGCATAGTTTGACATCAGCATAAAACATTAGTTAAAACAACTCTGCTTGCAGATATTATTAAAAGCACTTCTTACTGTCAAATGCTGTATAGTATGATCAGTTCCTCTCAAAAAAATTGATTTCTTCTTAGTCAAATTTAGTAGCAATTGAATTTTGAGCCTAATTGTATTCTGTTCTTAACCCCATCAATAATGCACAAGTCCGTTGGAAACATTGTTTAGACTTCCTGCTAATTCAATAATCCAATTCCAGCAATGTTAACATGTATCAGCCGAATAGTCACTGATAGTCACAGATATGAAATGTTCTGTAAGATCGCCAAGATTAAATAACATGGTATTTAATTTATTGTTTTGTTTTCCTTATTAAAACATAATTTAGCATGTGTAATTCCTTTCAATGTAACAAGGAGATTTTGGGTCTTTGGGGAAAAAAAACAAGATCATTAATTTTATTTATTTGAAAGGACCCTGAAGTAAATCCAGGTTAACACTAAACTTGACTAGGTGGAGCTCAGAAAAGTTGCAATAGAGATCAGACGTGAGGAATTATCTAGCTCTCAATTAACATCTTCTCAAATTGTGCCCAATTTGACAACAATACATGGCAGGTTTTGGGAGTACTACTCAAACTATGGACTGAGTTAACCTTTATGAAGCGTGAAAGAGATGTTCTACATTTGACATCAAGAGAGACAAATCAGTTCCTTGGAATAAACTTTAGGCACTGAAAAGGTATGTTTTTTTTAAAAACAAAAGAAAAAGGCAGTAGCCGGGAGATAAGTGTCTACTAGTTCTACAGTACTTTCCTTTTCTTCAGTGATGTGCTCCCATATGACATGGTGGCTAGTGACCTACGCCATTCAAGATCCTCTTACATATAACCTGTAATGAACTACATAAACAAACAAAGAATGCTTCGTCAACGTATTTATATATATAAACAATATATTTACAATATTACTCAAATATTACTGTAATATTAAATACACAACAACGTGTTTCAAAAATATGCTGTAAGCATTTTGTGTAATGTCTCAGAAAATAACTGAAGACCATTACTGTGCCTTTAGACATCTGACTTTCTATGGAACGTTAGTTTGGTTTTCTCAGGAGCAAAGCACAATTGTTGACTTTAGGCAGAGTAATGTAGATGGGTGAGACACAAAGTATTTCCAGCCACTCAGTTTAGTACATTCTGGAGTGACTGTTGGAGCATGGCAATTCCAGACACAGGAGAGAAGGTCATTGGACCAACATACAACCTCCAACATAATTCCAGCTGCTATGGTGGAGTGTACGGATTGGAATTCATTCCAGCCCTGTATATACAACCTTTCTCTACCCTGTATGGTACATTCTAGCTGCCTAATGCCCTTGAATTCAAGATGCTGGTCAATGGGATAGAGTTAAATAGAATCACACACGAATTTGCATTTTTCCCAGTTTTCAATCTCAGCTTCCTGTACCCTGAACTCAAGAAAGTCTTTGGTCACACAATTTAGCAAAACTGTTGACAAAATAACTTAAGCCAGTTTTAACCAAATCTGGAAAAGGCTCAAGATGGTGTAGTTTGCAGCTTCCCTGCTGTTACTTTGCTTTTCTAAATCTTATGAATTTCTATTCCCTTTTCTGAGATGTATCAACCTCACTCTCAAATCAGCTCAGCTGGACTGGATTTATGACAAAGGTTGGTTAAATGTCTTGTTTGATGTTTTCTTTTGCCATCAACAATACAAACTTTGTCCCGGCTTTATAATCTATGGCCTTAATACCAGAGTGTGAATAATTACCTTTCATCCTTTGCAGTTCACTTAGTGGTTATAAATGTGAATGTTAACAGAATGGAATAGAAGTAAACCTGTAAAAAGAATGCTAAATGAAAATTTCCATTTTAATTGACACCACAGTCAGTATCATTAATTATGAGTGCTATCTTTAACCAGGAGTTTTAGGTGAATTAGTAGCAATACACATTAAGCCTTTATCTACTGATAATTTCCTACTGTAAAATTAATGCATCACATTGACATTGATGAAGTAGGTAATTTTGTCACTAAGTATCTTAAATGTTGCAACAAAAGACTGTGCACGAAAGGATCTCATTAAGCAGTTCATTTAAAAATTATAAATATTCCATTCAACCTATACTTCATAGGTTCAAAAGAGAGCACAGAGTTCTGAATCACTCCACAGTGGCATGCTTCCTTCAGATTATTTAAACGTGTAGGGCTGAATTTATACTGCATTTCACATTTTCCAAATGTTAAGAAAATATTTATTTATTCCTCCATGGGTTCAAGTTGTGACTCTGACAGTCCAAAATTATATGCTTTACTGAAAACAATGGACTTCTGAAAATCTGAAACAAAATACACTGGAAATATTTAACTCGTCATGTGGCATCAGTATTAATATTAACGTTTAAAGTTCAAAGCAAATTTATGATCAAAGTACATGTATAGGTTTCCATATGCTACATTAAGATTCATTTTCTTGCAGGTATTTATAGAAAAATAAAGAAGTACATTAGAATTTAGGAAAAACTATTCATAAACTAAAGGGCTTATTAAATGAGAGAGAAATGGTTCTGGTGCTCTGTGTATTGACAGCATATAAAAAGCAGTTTGAATTAAAGTTAGTACAACATTTGTTTACTAAGAAGTTCCATTCTTCCTTTGAAATCTTTCCTTTCTTCAAATCAAACCAGATGCATTCCTTGTTAGAATATTTAGAGTTACACATAAGTAACATAATAAATATAGGAACAGGACGTATCACTTGTCACCATAAGCCTGTCTCACCATTCAGTATGATTATGATTGATCTGCCCCAGCCTCATTTCCTGGTCCCCATAGCCCTCAACTCTCTGATCTTATGAAGATGCATCTACATTCTAGCTATTATCCACTTTCTGTGAAAATATTATTTCCTGTGCTGCCAATCACCATAACAATTTGCCCTTCAATTCATGGTTGGATACTTGAATTGTGGACATCTTCAAAACAACAATAGATACTGTTCTCTTATTGGACAGACACATATCGACTTTTTCTGTTTACTTAGATGTATCATTTCACTGCCACTAAACGCTGCACCTAAAGGGCCCAGACTAAACTTAATGAAATTCTCTGATCTGAGGAATTGATATTCAATGAGAGGCACAACTGTGAATCGACCACAGGTTCCTTGACTGGGAACATAATATGGTTCCAACAGAGATACTACAATATATTAATGTATTTATTGAAAGAATGAGCTTAATTTTTAAGGTCTTAGATACAATATTCATTCATTCCTATCATAACCTAAAGCCTAACGCACTAATTAATTACATTCAAAATTACAATTAAAATATGTAGTAGTTCCGTATTTTCTGTTTAAAAATACTACCTCAATTATTAAAACAGACTACATTTTAACAACTTCTTTAATGGTTAAAAAAACAAATTTGCTTTTGTGTATTAGCTAATTCGACGTACATAATCAAATGATGTCTTTCAATAATTTAAAGAATATTAACAGTCCTTTAGGATAAAAATCTGAATCAGAGCTCAGATTTAGAACCTTTAGTGAAATTGTTAATATAATTCATGTCACTTTAACTTGTTTTTCTTCTTAGTTACTAGTTATGACTCTCTTAGTGATATTCTTGTCTTTCAGTTAGATTCTGGCATCAACTCACCCTCAGAGATTTGAGCAGCACAATAGACTGATGTTTCTGTGGCGCTATGAGGAAATGCCATACTTTCAAAGTTGCTTTCCTTCAGACATGATTGCAGCCCTGTCCACTCTCCCAACTGATGGAAAACATCTCCAAGCCCTTCTTCAAAGATGCGAACAAAAACCAATAAAAAAAACCCTGCTGATATCAGTAATCTAATATAAAAGAAGAGAAGGCAGAAAGCAGTTTTTGGATCAGGTGACATCAGTGAAATTATAAAAACTAAGGTAGTATTTCAGGTCAAAGTTGCATTGTTGGCGGAATATTGTTGTTATTGTCTGTTTTTGTTTCAAAGCAGAGAATATGTTTCTCAACGGTCTGGAACAAAGATAGATTATGCAGTACTTGTTATTGTCATTTGTCAGTTTTCTAAGATTCAGCAGGGAAACTGGACTTCAACTCTACTGAACCAATGTTGACCATCGACAATCCACTTACATTAACTCAGTTTCTTTTATTCTCCCCACATTCTCATCAATTACACCAGATTTTGCCACTGCTCCACACACTAGGAACAATTTATAAAATACAATTTACCTATCAATCTGTACACCTTTGAGCTATGGAGGAAACTGGAACACCCAGAGGAAACCTTCACAGTCACAAGAAGGATATACAAACTCCTCACAGACAGCATCCAAAGTCAAGTTGAACTCCAGTTTATTGTAATAGTGAATACATTTCAAAATTACTTCTTGGCTATAGAGGGCTTTAGGAAATTCCAAAATGAATGTGAAAGCTATGATATAAATACGCTTCTTGTAAGAGGTAGAATAGTTAATTCAAAATTAAACTCCTTTTTGATTTTCTGTGAGCAACAACATTTATTTAAGTGAACTTGTCTTCTGGCATCTTGCAGCTGCTACCAATCACTTGTAGGAAGGGTGGTTCAGGGGTTCATTTGTTGTTCAGACAAAACGTGAGATTGAGGAAGAAACGTGATCTAAGTGACTTTGACCATGGAATGATTGTTGGTGTCAAACAGTGTGATTTGATCATCTCAGAAACATTGACCTCCTGGGATTTTTACGCACAACAGTCTCTAGAGTTTACAGAGAATGGTGTGAAAAACAAAAACAAACATCCTGTGAGCAGCAGTTCACAGAATGAAGTCAGAGGAGAATGGCCAGACTGGTTCATGCAGACAGGAAAGTGACAGTAATTCAAATAACTATACATTACAACAGTGGTGTGCAGAAGAGCATCTCTGAATGCACAACATGTCAAACCTTGAAGCGAATAGGCTACAGCAATAGAGGACCTCCTGAACCTTATAAAGTGGCCACTGACAATTTTCCAATCCAGAAACATAAAACCATGAAGAGAAATCCAAAACATAAGAAGTAAATGGCTTAATGTTTGTAACATTCACAGTACTAAAGACTTAACAAATTTATAAAGTAGAAATTATTTTAAAGCAAAATCAATCCATGGATCATTAAGAACAAAATCAAAATACTGAAGTTTGTTGAGAGACTACATTTATCAATTGTCAATATATGCTTATTTAGCCATTTCTAGTTAGTTACAAGCAAAACAGAATTATACATCAGTAGAATAGGTAATAGACTCAAGAAGCTTCAAGGCAGAGATGTGTTTGCATATAAGATTAAAACCTGTTCTATATCTGAACTCAAACCAAGCCCCTATATTTTTATTCTTTCCTGACCTGAAGCATTTGCAGAATATTATTCCCAGGCACTGACACCATTTTAGACTTGAGAGCCATACTTATTTATAGACTGGATTCAAACGTCTGCCTTAATCCTTAAACCAATCTGAGGTGAAGAATTTAGAGTCAAGGCTCTGCATAATTGAGTTACAATTAGCATTAAAAAATGCATAGAGGTCAAAAGATATTTAATAATTAAAACAAGGATAAAGTGATGTTTTAATTATGATTATAATTGGTGTTTTATTGAACTGTTCTCAGGAAAGCAAGCCCACAGAAATTTGAAGTTCACTACTTCTCTAGAATTTGCCTGGCTACACCTGAAGAAAGCACTCCAAGTCTGAGTGAAACCTTCCTGCACTCCGCATGGCAGATGTCATTGCCTGATCATTACACCCAGCTAAACAAGGTGCCAATGCCTGGAAGCACACTTTCCAACCATTTCCTGTTCAGTATCTCCCCCTATTGGTGGCTCAAAGCTGGATGTGAAACCACCATCTAAGAATTCACCCTACCTTCCAGAGTCAAGTCCCTGCCTGGTCTCTGGTTGACTGTCTAACAGCCTTCACAACAAGTCAAACCTTTCTGGAGGAAATATTAAGCTGGTCCAGCATGACACAATCCAATCTGATCTAAACCTGAAATATAAAGTCATTTCTGCCAGGTGGGATCAGGTAGTTGGGGTTTTCACTTTTTAATGCTTATAATGATACAGAAAGAAGCTATACAGCCCATGGGCTCCCTGATGTTCCCAGCAGTACAATACCATAAGTATATTTTCCTTTCTCCTGATTTCTCTGTATCCCTGTAACTTAATCTCACTTCTACATCCCTATCACTGTCTCAATTTTTTTAGCCACTAACCTTTTCTAACAATTAATATTCAGTTGTCAATTGAACTACTAGAAACATTTGGTATGTGGAAGAAAACCAGTGTCCTTGGAGAGAAGTCATTTTCCCACAGACAGTACCCGAGGTCAGGATCAAACCAGGTTCCTGAAGCCAAGGGGCAGCAGCACTGTTGTGCCAGTTTGAGATGTCTTCTTTCTGTAAATGACTACTTATCCAATTACTGTGAGCTTTGTGCATCCAAAATTACCCACATTTTTATGTAAGTTTTCACATATCCTAGAGATGCAGCAGTTAGGGCAATCAGAACTTCAATCATATCAACTGTTCACCCTCACTGGGCAAATCATATCATGTGACATTAATTAATATACACTCCATGCCACTTTATTAGGTATATCCTGCACCTAATAAAGTGGCCAGAGTGTATGTGCGTGGTCTTCTGCTGCTGTCGCCCATCCATTCAAGGTTTGATTTATCCTTTCAAAGATGCTATCCTGCACTCCACTGTTGTAAGGTGTCGTTATCTGAGTAACTGTCACCTTGAACCAGGCTGGTCATCCTCCTCTGATCCCTTTCATTAACAAGGTGTTTTCCCCACAGAACTGCTGCCCACTGGATACTTTTTGTTTCTCTTGCCATTCTCTGTAAAGAGACTATTGTATCTGAAAATTCCAGGAGACCAGCAGTTTTTGACAACACTCAAAACACCCTTTCTGGCACCAACAATCATTCCACGGTTAAAGATTTGATTTAGATCTCATTTCTTCCTTATTCTGATATTTGGTCTGAATAACAACGAGCAGGTGTACAGGTGCACCCAATAAAGTGGCCACTAAGTGTATCCTTTCTAACGATAGATATATATGTAAAATGAAGTGCCCTCAAGCCACATAAACTTTCCTTAATCTCCCAGCATGAAGCTTTTGAAGTAATGAATGTTAAATAACCCATGAAAGAATAGATGTGGAAATACTTTCCTAACTCTCTGTTCTCTTCAGAGTTGATTACATCAAAGGAAATTGCAGTGCAAAGAAAACAAATGGTGAATTGTTTTTCCTTGGTGTATTGATTATGTGGGCTTTTATAGGTAATTGTTCTTGTAATTCTTTGTGAACTCAATGATTAATGTTGTGGATCATCTTGCACTTCCATCATTACAAACAGAACCTGTTGGTTTAAAACTGGGGACAAAATGATTATATTACTGTATTGTGGAGCCAATTTTGCAGGCATTAAGAAATTAAGCACTGTGAAAGGGGAATGGCATTTTTATTGGTAACAGGGTAGGAAGAAGTATAGTCTAAACAACCATGGGAGTCAATGGGTTTATAAAAGATATCAGGAGACAGTTTGTTTCTAGAGATGGAGACAGAGAGATCGAGAAAGGGGAGAGGTGTCAAAAGTGGACTAAGTTGATTTAAGGACAGGGTGGTAGTTTAGAGGTAATTTTGATGAAATTGACGAGCTCAGCAAGGGTGCATGAAGCAGCATCAATGCGGTTGTCAATGTAGTGGAGGAAGAGTTGAGCAGCACCACCACAGAGGTTTGGAACATGGACTGTTCCACGTAGACAACGAAAAGGCAGGCATAGCTTGGGCCTACGTGGGTGACTATGGCTACACCTTGAGTATGGAAGAAGTGGGAGGAACCAAAAGAGAAATTGCTTAGTGTGAGGACCAGTTCTGCCAGACAGAGGAGGGTGATGGTGAAAGGGAACTGACCGGATCTGTTCTCATGTTGCAGGAGCAGCACCTATATAGCTCCTGGGTAGTCTCCAAATTGATGGCACAAACATCAATTGCTCTAACTTCCAGTAGTTTTTACTATTCCCCCTTCTTTCTTCCTCAATTTCCCACTATGGCTCCCCTCTTACCCCTTCTCTTCTCCTCACCTGCCACTGGTGCTCCTCCTCCTTCCTTTTTCCCCACGATCGGATCTCCTCTCCTATCAGATTCCTTCTTCTCCAGCCCTTTGTCTTTTTTACCTACCAACTCCCCCTTCCCCAACTCCTCTTTCCTCTTCACCTATTATCTTTCAGCTTGTACTCCTTCCCCTTCCCTCAACTTCTTATTCTGGCTCCTTCCCCCTTCCTTTCCAGTCCTGATGAAGATTCTCAACCTGAAACGTCAGTTGTTTATTCATTTCCAGAGATGCTGCCTGACCTGCTGAGTTCGTCCAGCATGTTGTGTGCATTGCTCTTGTATTTAAATATAGACTTCTGACCAGCTGAGGCAATCAAATCAGCCACTGCCTATTACTTGTAAGCCTCTTGGCAAACACATTGGGCTGAATCCTGATGGCTGTGGCACAGGTTTCAAAACACATGCTGAAAGTTTGTGTTGATGACAGCTGGGGGCAGAGGGAAAGCTAATTTTCCATTTCGCTTCATTGCTGAACTCAAAGTAGAATATGTTAACTGCCAAAAACATATTGAAACTATAAACTGTGAAATAAACAACGAGATGGAAATACAAGAAAGATTGCAGATGCTGAAAATCTGGAGAAACACACAAATGCTAGAGGAACTCAGGAGGTCAGGCATCGCTGATGGAGGAAAGTGAACAGCTTTGGGCCAATGTCCTTCATCAGCATTAGAACGAAAGAGGGAAGACACCCAAATAAAAGACTGGGGGAAGGGCAGAAGCACAAGATAGCAAGAGATAGATAAACCATGTAAGTGTGAAAAAGATAAGTGGGTGGGGGACGGTGGTGGGAATGATGCAAAAAGCTGTAAGATAATAGGCGGAAGAGCTAAATGGCTGAACAAGATGGAATCCGATAGGAGACGACAGAGCACCAAAGAATAAAGGAAAAAGGGTGGGGAAGCAGAGGGAGGAACATGGAGGTAATGGGCAGGTCATGGGGTGGGGTTGGAGATGGGGTGACAGCTGGGGAAGAGGAGGAGAAAAAAAAGGATGGGGTAATAAAATAATGGAAGTAATCGAAAACAAGGGGGGGGGATGGTTGGAGATGAATGGGGAATGGTTTCTAGAAGTTAGGGAAATTGATGTAGATACTGCCAGCAGATTGAAGACTATCAACCTAATTTCTCAAAGAGAGAGGATGGAGTCTTGAGGTGATTTGAAGAGGTGTGGATTCTCCAGAATAATATTGGAGATTTTCAACAAGATTAAACTTCACCATATCTTCACAGAGAACAGTGAACAAGCACTGGCTTCTATGCTCAACAGGTTGTAGAGTGATAACTTTTGCCTGAGACTTATTGGGAGTAGTTGAATGCCAGAGGTTCTCTTGGGAACTATCACTCAGTGTAGGCACGGATTAGCTCACTATCTTAATGCAACTTTTTATCAAATTTGAATTTGGTTCCACTGTAGCCTACAAGGCTTGCCCTAAAATATGAACAATGTGAAGAGTAAAAATGAACTCACTTCTTGTTTGAATGTTTGTCAAAATATAGAAAATTTATATTTTGGTCTGTGTCAGGAATAGAAACATAGAAACATAGAAAACATTCTGCACAATACAGGCCCTTCAGCCCACAAAGCTGTGCCGAACATGTCCCTACCTCAGAGCTACCTAGGCTTTACCCATAGCCCTCTATTTTTCTAAGCTCCATGTACCCATCCAGGAGTGTCTTAAAAGATCTTATCTTTTCCCCCTCCACCACCGCCGCCGGCAGCCCATTCCACACACTCACCACTCTCTGCGTAGAAAACTTACCCCGACATCTCCTCTGTACCAACTTCCAAGCACTTTATACCTGTGCCCTTTTGTGGCAGCCGTTTCAGCCCTGGGAAAAAGCCTCTGACTATCCACACAATCAAGGACTCTCACCATTTTATATACCTCTATCAGGTCACTTCTCATCCTCCATCGCTCCAAGGAGAAATGCCTGAGTTCACTCAACCTGTTTTCATAATGCATGCTCCCCAATCCAGGCAACATCCTTGTAAATCTCCTCTGCACCCTTTCTATGGTTTCCACATCCTTCCTGTAGTGAGGTGATCAGAACTGAGCACAGTACTCCAAGTGGGGTCTGAGCAGGATCCTATATAGCTGCAACATTACCTCTTGGCTCCGAAATTCAATTCCACGATTAATGAAGGGCAATACACCATATGATTTCTTAACCACAGAGTCAACCTGCGCAGCTGCTTTGGCGTCTTGTGGATTCAGACCCCAAGATCCCTCTAATTCTCCACACTGCCAAGAGTCTTACCATTAATACTACATTCTGCAGTCATATTTGACAAACCAAAATGAACCACCTCACACTTATCTGGGTTGAACACCATCTGCCACTTCTCAGCCCAGTTTTGCATCCTATCAATGTCCTGCTGTAACCTCTGACAGCCCTCCACACTACCCACAACACCCCCAACCTTTGTGTTATCAGCAAACTTACAAACCCATCCCTCCACTTTTTCATCCAGGTCATTTATAAAAATCACAAAGAATAAGGGTCCCACAAAATATCCCTGAGGCACACCACTGGTCACTGACCTCCATGCAGAATATGAGCCGTCTACAACCACACTTCACCTTCTGTCTGCAAGCCAGTTCTGGATCCACAAAGCAATGTCCCCTTGGATCCCATGCCTCCTTCCTTTCTCAAAAAACCCGGCATGGGGTACCTTATCAAATGCCTTGCTGAAATCAATATACACTACATCTAAATCTCTTCCTTCATCAGTGTGTTTAGTCACATCCTCAAAAAATTCTATCAGGCTTGTAAGGCACGACCTGCCCTTGACAAAGCCATGCTGACTATTCCTAATCATATTATACCTCTCCAAATGTTCATAAATCCTGCCTCTCAGGATCATCTCTATCAACTTAACAACCACTGAAATAAGACTCACCGGTGTATAATTTCCTGAGCTATCTCTACTCCCTTTCTTGAATAAGGGAACAACACCTGCAACCCTCCAATCCTCCAGAACCCCTCTCTTCCCCATTGATGATGCAAAGATCGTCGCTAGAGGCTCAGCAATCTCCTCCCTCATCTCCCACAGTGGCCTGGGGTACATCTCATCCAGTCCCGGCGACTTATCCAACTTGATGCTTTCAAAAAGCTCCAGCACATCCTCTTTCTTAATATCTACATGCTCAAGTTTTTCAGTCTGCTGCAAGTCATCACTACAATCACCAAGATCCTTTTCCATAGTGAATACTGTAGTAAAGTATTCATTAAGTACCCCTTCTATTTCCTCTAGTTCCAAACACACTTTCCCACTGTCACACTTGATAGGTCCTATTCTTTCACATCTTATCCTCTAGCTCTTCACATACTTGTAGAATGCCTTGGAGTTTTCCTTAATCCTGTCCACCAAGGCCTTCTCATGGCCCCTTCTGACTCTCCTAATTTCCTTCTTAAGCTCTTTCCTGCTAGCCTTATAATCTTCTAGATCTCTAACATTACCTAGCTCTCTGAACCTTTTGTAAGTTTCTCTTTTCTTCTTGACTAGATTTACTACAGACTTTGTACACCATGGTTCCTGTATCCTACCATAACTTCCCTGTCTCATTAGAACATACTTATGCGGAACTCCACACGAGTATCCACTGAACATTTGCCACATTTCTTCTGTACCTTTCCCTGAGAACATCAGTTCCCAGTTTAAGCTTCCAAGTTCCTGCCTGATAGCCTCATAATTCCCCTTACTCTAATTAAATGCTTTTCTAACTTGTTTGTTCCTATCTCTCTCCATTGCTATTGTAAAGGAGATAGAATTATGATCACTATCTCCAAAATGCTCTCCCACTGAGAGATCTGATACCTGACCAGGTTCATTTCCCAGTACCAAATCAAGCACAGTCTCTCCTCTTATAGGCTTATCTACATATTGTGTCAAGAAACCTTCCTGAACACACCTAACAAACTCCACCCCACCTAAACCCCTTGCTCTAGGGAGATGCCAATCGATATTTGGGAAATTTAAATCTCCCACCACGACAAATCTGTTATTATTACACCTTTCCAGGATCTATTTCCCTATCTGCTCCTCAATTCCCTGTTACTATTGGGCGGCCTGTAAAAAACACCCAGTACAGTTAATGACCCCTTCCTGTGCCTAACCTCCACCCACAGAGACTCCGTAGACAATGACACCCACCTTTCCTGCAGCCGAGACACTATCTCTGATCAACAGTGCCACACCTCCACTTCTTTTGCCTTCCTCCCTGTCCTTTCTGAAACATCTAAAACCCAGCACTTGAAGTAACTATTCCTGTCCCTGAGCCATCCAAGTTTCTGTAATGGCCACCAGATCATCGCTCTAAGTACTGATCCATGCTCTAAGTTCATCCGCTTTGTTCACAATACTCCTTGCGTTAAAATAGATACATCTCAAACCATCAGTCTGAGTGCATCCCTTCTCTATCACCTGCCTATCCTCCCTCACACACTGTCTCCAAGCTTTCTCTATTTGTGAGCCAACTGCTTCTTCCCCAGTCTCTTCATTTTGGTTCCCAGTCCCCTACAATTCTAGTTTAAACTCTCCCGAGTAGCCTTAGCAAACCTCTCCGCCAGGATATTGGACCCCTGGGATTCAAGTGCAATCTGTCTCACACCTGGCCCAAAAGAGATCCAATGATCCAGAAATCTGAATCCCTGCCCCCTGCTTCAATCCCTCAGCCACGCATTTATCCTCCACCTCATTCTATTCCTATATTCACTGTCATGTGGCATAGGCAGTAATCCCGAGATTACTACCTTTGCAGTCCTGCTTCTCAACTTCCTTCCTAACACCCTGTAGTCTGTTTTCAGGACCTCTTCCTTTTTCCTACCTATGTTATTGGTACCAACATGTACCCCAACCTCTGGCTGTTCTCCCTCTCACAGCAGGATATCGTGGACATGATCTGAAACATCCCGGACCCTGGCAAATGGGAGGCAAACTACCATCCGAGTTTCCTTCCTGTGTCCACAGAATCACCTCCTAACTAAAGAGTCCCCTATCACTACTGCCTTTCTCTTCCTTTCCTTACCCTTCTGAGCCACAGGGCCAGACTCTGTGCCAGAGGCACGGCCACTGTTGCTTCCCCCAGGTAGGCTGTCCTCCCAAGCAGTACTCAAACAAGTCGGGTACTCTCTAGTACCTGACTCTTCCCCTTCCCTCTCCTGACTGTTACCCACTTGTCTGATAAATGGTATAAAATGGTATAATATAATTAATGTGATAAATAGATAAATGTTGACACTTCACCATTTATCACATTAATTATAGCAAAACTAAACTTAACAAGAGATTAAGTTAATCCTACACAGGTAAAGGATGACTTTAGACCTTATAAGTTTGTTTATTTCTTTCATTTGTTAATAGGATAAAGATGTTGAACTCCACCATGAATGGTCCCAGCCTAGATGCAAAAGCAGGAGGGTTTGGCATGGGCTAGCAACCCCATCCTGTAAGAACCCAGGCTACAGAAACACCAACAGGGACTCCGAAGACTTCATCCCTGAGAGAGAAGTGAAATACTGATCCAGAAGAGAGGACATTGGTGAGCTGATTTTGATGGCCTTTTCTCCAGTGGAGGTGATGGGCTCATGTAAGTAAAAGAATAAAAATGTTGCTATGCCCCTAATTGTCCCTAAACAGTGTGGCTTGTTGGACCATTTAAAAGAACAATTGAAAATTGACTACACTGGTGGGGCTGGTATTGTAAAATATGGATGACAGATTTCATTCCTCGGAGGATAATCTTGGAAAGGGTTTTTAAGTAGTCTGTTCAGTTCATGATCACCACAGCTGAAGTCAACTTTTTATAATTTTACACTCATACTATATACTTGTACCCTAGAGCAGCCTTTCTCAACCTTTTTGCCCTGGAGTAACTCCTGAAGTAATATCTAGGTTTCAGGGAACCCCTGCGTAACAATTAATTTTGCCTACAGTTCACAGTACATCAGTGTGATCAGTAAGTTGTAGATATATTAATCCAAAAATAATTGTCAGTGCTTTTTTAAGTAAAGAATGAATTTTTTAGCCAACCTTTCTTGAAAAGAAACAGGTAGTTAAGCTTAGCTTACTTTTCATGAAATTAATCTTTCTTTCCCTTACATAAATTTTAAAAACTCAAAAGGCAAACATAACAAACACACACGGATTTCACCTTCATCTGAAATTAGTCAATTTCTGTCCTTGCTCTTGATGCTTGGTAACCAAGAAAAAGCTTGCTCACACATATAAGAAGTAGAAAACTGCAGCAAAATGTTCATTGTTTTCCTATGAATGGCAGCATACCCTTCTCCCACAAAAATCCAGAACTTGTCCAGGATACGTCAATAAATCTTATCTGGCAATCAGACTGTAGCTCACAAAGTTCTTCCTCTTCTCTTGAAGTCAGGTTCTTACGCTCAGAAGAAGATTCAGAGGAACGGTCTCTCACCCAGTCATAAACTTGTGTGGATAGGGAGGAAAAATACTATTCAATTGTGTTCTATCAGACCATAAGACCATAAGATATAGGAGCAGATTAGGCCATTCGGCTCATTGAGTCTGCTCTGCCATTCAATCATGGTCTGATCCAGTTCTTCCAGTAATCCCCACTCCCCTGCTTTCACCCCATACCTTTGATGCCTTAGCTAATTAAGAACCTGTCTATCTCTGCCTTAAATACACCCAATGACTTGGCCTCCACAGCCGGTCATGCAACAAATTCCACAGATTTACTACTCTCTGACTAAAGTAATTTCTTCACATTTCAATTCTAAAAGGACGTCCTTTAATCCTGAAATCATGCCCTTTTGTCCTAGAATCCCCTACCATGGGAAATAACTTTGCCATACCTAATCTGTTCAGCCTTTTAACATTAGGAATGCTTCTATGAGATCCCCCTCATTCTTCTGAACTCCAGGGAATATAGTCCAAGAGCTGCCAGATGTTCCTCATACGGTAACCCTTTCATTCCTGGAAACATTCTCGTGAATCTTCTCTGAGCTCTTTCCAATGTCAGTATATCCTTTCTGGAAATAAGGAGCCCAAGACTGCACACAATACTCCAAGTGTGGTCTAACGAGTGCCTTACAGAGCCTCAACATCACATCCCTGCTCTTATATTCTATACCTCTAGAAATGAATGCCAACGTTGCATTCACCTTCTTCACAACACACTCAGCCTGGAGGCTAACCTTTAGGGTATCTTGTACAAGGACTCCTAAGTCATTTTGCATCTTTTATTTTGAAGTATCTCCCCATCAAAATAATAATCTGCCCATTTATTTCCTCCACCAAAGTGCATGAACGTACACTTACCAACATTGTATTTCATTTGCCACTTCTTTGCCCATTCTCCTAAACTATCTAAGTCTCTCTGCAGGCTCTCTGTTTCCTCAACACTATCCACTGCTCCACCTATCTTTGTATCATCGGCAATTTGAGCAAGAAATCTATTTATACCATAGACCAAATTATTGACATACATTGTAAAAAGCAGTGATCCCGATACAGACCCCTTTGGAACTCCATTGATAATGTGCAGCCACCCAGAATAGGATCCCTTTATTCCCACTCTCTGTTTTATGCCAACCAGCCAATGCTCCACCCACACTAGCAACTTCCCCGTAATTCCATGGACCCTTATCATGCTAAGCAGGCTCATTTGCAGCAGCTTGTCAAAGGTCTTCTGAAAATACAAGTACACCATGTCTACTGCATCTCCTTTGTCTACCCTGCTTGTAATTTCCTCAAAGAATTGTAGTAGGTTTGTCAGGCAGGATTTTCCTTTCAGGAAACCATGGTGGCTTTGGCCTATCTTGTCGTGTGCCTCCAGGTACTCTGTCATTTCATTTCTAACAACCGATTCCAACAACTTCCCAACCACTGATGTCAGGCTAACAGGTCTATAGTTTCCTTTCTGCTGCCTCCCACCCTTCTTAAATAGCGGAGTAACACTTACAATTTTTCAGTGACCCAATACAATGCCAGAATTTATCGATTCTTGCAAGATCATCATCAATGCCTCCGCGATCTCTCCAGCTACTTCCTTTAGAACCCAAGGGTGCATTCCATCAGGTCCAGGAGATTTATCCACCCTCAGACCATCAAGCTTTCTAAGCACCTTCTCAGTCATAATTTTCACTGCACATACTTCACTTCTCTGACACTCTTGAATGTCCGGTATACTGCAGATGTCTTCCAATGTGAAGACTGATGCAGAATATACATTCAGTTCCTCTGCCATCTCTGCATCTCTCATTACAATATCTTCAGCATCATTTTCTATTGGTCCTATATCCACCATCGACTCTCTTTACCCTTTATATACTTAAAAAGCTTTTAGTATCTTCTTTGATATTAGTCACCAGCTTCCTCTTATAATTCATCGTGTCCTTCCGAATGACCTTCTTAGTTTCCTTCTGCAAGTTTTTAGAAGCTCCCTGATCCTCTATCTTCCCACTAGCTCTGGTCCCTTGTATGCCCTTTCTTTCACTTTACTTCCAGAGTAGTGTCCTTCTTCCCTTTGCAAATTTTTTCTTATTTGGAATATATCTGTCTTGCACTTCCCTCATTTTTCACAGAAAAAACAGCCATCTGTTGTCTTTCCTGCAAATGTCCCCTTCCAGTCAACTTTAGCCAGTTCCCCTCTAATGCTATTGTAATTTCCTTTATTCCACTGAAATACCAACACATGGGATTTTATTTTTTCCCTCTCAAATTGCAATGTGAATTCAATCATGTTGTTATCACTGTTCCCTAAGGGTTTCTTAACCTTAAGCTCTCTGATCACCTCTGGATCATTACACAACCAATCCAGCACAGCTGATATCCTAGTGGGCTCAATAACAAGCTTTTTTGAAAAGCTATCCCTTAGACATTCTATAAATTTTTCCCTCTGGAGGTCCAGTACTGACCTGGTTTTCCCAATCCACTTTCATGTTAAAATCCCCAACGATTATCATAACGTTGTCTTTATGACACACCTTTTCTTTCTCCTGCTGTAGTTTCTGCAGCCATTCATCATCTTCAAAGCACTCTGCAAGATCTGGCCTATTATTTTCTTGAAAGTATCCTTTCGATTCACCTTTCAGCTCAAACACCTTGTAGCAGGAGATCGGCATGTCATTTGTCCAGATTTTCACACTTTTTTTTAACATTCCTGAGTGATCTGGTCTTTGTTTAATAGGGTTAACCATTTTGCAATATCATCCAGAACCCTTTTTATTTCAGCTCCAAGAGGTTTTGATATCAGCACCTCTCTGTGAAGAAAGCAACATCAGGATTTTCTTTTTCTACAAGAGAGCCAAAACCTCTCATGAAGCTAACCATTGGTGGGACACCATCAGTACAAATGTCAGCAAGTTTCCTCCAAGACAGACCATCTGTTTCCTGATATGAAAACAAAGCATTAAATATATCATGGCTTTTGCTTGATTCGGGCAACTTTTTGCATCAGAAAAAATGTTTTCCTGAATTTCACCATCATGTTGGGAGGAGGAGAAGATGGCGGCGCGACGGCAGCAGTGCAGCCTCTCCGGTGAATGATATCTGTAATCTGTCAAGTAGGGACTGTGCACAATTCTGATTTGATGGAGACGGACGTAAGAGTATGGAGGAACATCTGGAAAACTTCTGAAATGCCCACTTCGCCTCCGCTGCTACTGTGTGGTAACCGGGATCTCCGGAGCAGAAGGCCCCGAATCCTCGGCTTTGCTTGTTTCAGTGGCCGGGGCAAGGTCGAAGGCGCTTGGGAGGCTGTATCGGAGGGGCTGGTTGGAGGCTCGAAGTTTTCGGACAGACAGACTCAGTGTCGGCTGTGGTCGGCTGCTTTCAAGGCATCGGCAAGTTGATGGGGCCTGGAGGTTTATGGCAGGGAGTTTCTCCCTTTTGCCGCCTGCTATCGGGGTCTTGGGAGTTGATCGACTCGGGGACTTTGAGATTTATTTTACCGTGCCCATGGTTTATTCTTCATCAAATTATGGTATTGCTTTGCACTGCTGTAACTATATGTTATAATTATGTGGTTCTGTCAGTGTTAGTCTTTGGTTTGTCCTGGTTTCTGTGATATCACTCCGGAGAAACATTGTATCATTTCTTAATGCATGTATGCATTTCTAAACGACAATAAAAGAGGACTGAGTGTTCTCATTTATAAATCTTACAAGTGCTACAACATGACATTTACTGGTGAAATCTGTTGACTCATCAACTTGGATAGAGAAGCTGTTGTTTTTCAGTTTATCGCTCTTCAGCATCATGTGCTATGTCATCAATACATCGACTTATCGAGCTTTTAGAGAGTGAAACCTTTTCAATTTCTCATACTGCATCTTGTCCTACCATTTTGCCCACTAAAATGTTATGTGCTAGCTTTATTAGGTTGTCATCAACTGAGTGACTTTTCCTTTCCTGGGTAATAGGTTCTTCTAAGTTACAGTGCATAAAAAGCCCTTCTTTAGAATGAAAATTTCCTCTTCAATTGTCTACTACAATTGTTCACTCCCACAAGTTAGTCAGCAGTGTGTAAGGGGAAATTGCGGGAGGTAATTCGGGAGGGAGAGGCTGACGTCACAGTCCAAGTTGGGTGAGTCTATTCACACCATGCTCCTCATCAGCCTACCGTTCTCCCCTCTGTGCAATACAGCGCTCACTAATTCTCAACAGTCTCTCCTAACTGGTTTCAAAAACTGAGAAAGGACTCAACCAAATAAACACAGTCCTAATATGCACCGCCATACTGGGCTGGGAGACTTCTAAGGAGATTGCTTCGGAGTTGCTCGGTCACTGCCCACAACTGCAAGTGCTAGCATCATGCATTGTGAAAAGTTCAAAAAACTATGGTTTGTCTTAATCACGATTTCTTCTGGAACCCCTAGTGACCTCCATTGAACCCATGGTTTCCAAGGTACCCTGGTTGAGAAACCTTGCCCTAGAGCAATAGATTAGGTCTCATTTTATTCTCCAATCATTTAACAATCGAGAAATTATCTCCATTGATGATACTCTCTCCAACCAGAGCCATCTGACTGGATAATATTCATGTCAATGAAGCCTGGTGACCTAATATTTGTAAATATTTGAGACTGATGTTATACATATAATTGGCATGTGTTTTATTTCTGGCAAATCAGCTTGCTTTATTTGGAATATATTGATGCAGTTTCTGTTAGACTTTCTGTTCAATCTGCACTTTAGGCTCCATTTCCTGAGTTAGTTCTGATTAAAAGCTGGAGTGGAAAGCAATGAACTGTTTTTGTCAATGAAATTAAAATTTCTCTAAAGATGCTCAAATAATAATTGATTGTACTACTTACTGGCCTGATGACACACAGCTCACAAAGAGTAAAATCAAATTTGATTCATTAAGCTGAGTTTTCACTATGCAATTAACGAGAGTGAACCAAAAACAACCCTAAATATAAACAAATGAAGCTCTGGAAAAAACATGTCCTGGATGAAGTTGATCAAATTGTCTGTGTTATAAGTTGATTAGTAAGCGTGGTGACTAAGCAATAGACATTTAGTGAATCAATCTCACAATACCGAGTGTGAGACTTCGAAATAAAAAATGATTATCAGTTATGGTGTGTCTTTCACAGTAGGCTAGACAAGGGAGATGCAGTGGATGTTGTATATTTGGATTTTCAAAAGGCCTTTGACAAAGTGCCACACATGAGGCTAAACAAGATAAGAGCCCATGGAATTACGGGAAAGTTACATACGTGGATAGAGCGTTGGCTGATTGGCAGGAAACAGAGAGTGGGAATAAAGGGATCCTATTCTGGTTGGCTGCCGGTTACCAGTGGTGTTCCGGCCGCTTCTTTTTACATTGTACATCAACAATTTGGATTATGGAATAGATGGCTTTGTGGATAAGTTTGCTGACGATACGAAGATAGGTGGAGGGGCCAGTAGTGCTGAGGAAACGGAGAGTTTGCAGAGAGACTTGGATAGATTGGAAGAATGGGCAGAGAAGTGACAAATGAAGTACAATGTTGGAAAGTGTATGGTTATGCACTTTGGCAGAAAAAAATAAACGGGCAGACTATTATTTAAATGGGGAAAGAATTCAAAGTTCGGAGATGCAACGGGACTTGGGAGTCCTCGTACAGGATACCCTTAAAGTTAACCTCCAGGTTGCGTCAGTAGTGAAGAAGGTGAATGCAATGTTGGCATTCATTTCTAGAGGAATAGAGTATAGGAGCAGGGATGTGATGTTGAGGCTCTATAAGGCGCTGGGGAGACCTCACTTGGAGTACTGTGGGCAGTTTTGGTCTCCTTATTTAAGAAAGGATGTGCTGATGTTGGAGAGGGTACAGAGAAGATTCACTAGAATGATTCTGGGTATGAGAGGGTTAACATATGAGGAACGTTTGTCCGCTCTTGGACTGTATTCCTTGGAGTTTAGAAGAATGAGGGGAGACCTCATAGAAATATTTCGAATGTTGAAAGGCATGGACAGAGTGGATGTGGCAAAGTTGTTTCCCATGATGGGGGAGTCTAGTACGAGAGGGCATGACTTAAGGATTGAAGGGCGCCCATTCAGAACAGAAATGCAAAGAAATTTTTTTAGTCAGAGGGTGGTGAATCTATGGAATTTGTTGCCACGGGCAGCAGTGGAGGCCAAGTCATTGTATGTATTTAAGGCAGAGATTGATAGGTATCTGAGTAGCCAGGGCATCAAAGGTTATGGTGAGAAGGCGGGGGAGTGGGACTAAATGGGAGAATGGATCAGCTCATGATAAAATGGCGGAGCAGACTTGATGGGCCGAATGGCCTACTTCTGCTCCTTTGTCTTATGGTCTTATGGTTTTTTAAAAGGTGTCCGAATTGCTTTAAAGCCTAGAAAGTGTTTTTGTTGTAATGCAGGAGACATAGCAATCAAATTATCTTCAACAATAACACCAAATCAGTAACATGATAGTGACAAGATATTCTACATGTGTGATATCTATAGACGGATAATTATAGAACAAGACACTAAAGATAAACCCTTCCTCTTCAAAGTAACCCTATGAGTTCTTGTCTGCCCGGTAAGCAAGTCCTTGTAGCCATGGTTTTTCAGCATCTGGCAAATGGCACATCCAACAATGTAGCCTTCCCTCAATAATGCTGGAGAATCAGCTGAGATTTCTGTGTCCTTAGCCTCGTGTGCAAAGCAACAACCTTTGGCTCACAGATGATATTACCACCCAAATGCACTTTGTTATGTTTCTGCCATATCTGCTATCTCCCAAGGGACCTAACAGCCTTTATCCACATGTCTACACATACCTGGTGTGATTTATTTTTATTACAAGTCATAGAACAGTAAGAAAGTCCCACACAGTATCTTGACCCACAAGTTTACCATCACAAACTCTGGTTATTACTGCTTTGATATTTGTGACACTTTATCATTGTAGTGGAAAGGCTAAAAAATCAGGTATATTCACTCTCAGCTTATGTAATGAAAGAATTGTTAAAATGATGCAAAAATTTTTTATCTTAATCCCTGGGCAAAAAAAAAGAATTATTGGATTTCCCCGAGGAGACTACTAATGGTTTCAGCGGCCTTATTTACAGATTTTCTTAAAAGTAAATAAAGATTCTATCTCAACAACTTACTCCATTGTCACGGAGGTGACACAAGTGAAAGGATAGTATTTCAACCCACATTATTACAGAATTATATCATGAGTTTTATTTTACTATTATTTCTTTTTCAAACTTTTTATTAATTTCATAATAATACACGTAGCATAGTAATGGTACAAAGTTATTGGGAATACATTGTTATAGTTAAGTATAAAGCCAGTTAGCAATTAAATGATAAAACTCCCAATCATATAGGATATAGATGAACAATATAAAACAAAGAAAAATATCTAAGAAAAATCATGAAAAAGGAAAAAAAACTGTAACCCCCCCCCCCAAAAAAACTAATCAAAACAGTATTAATCAACTAAACTGAAAAACAGACATGGGCTGTTATGTAACATCATTAAAAAAAAGGAAACCTTAGTGTTGACGACTCCCTTCCTCTCAACCAATATTACAAAGAAATAAAATAAGTTTGGAAAAGGTCAAATAACGTCATATGAAAATGTTGAATAAATGGCCTCCAAGTCTTTTCAAATTTAATAGAGGGATCATAAACAACACTTCTAATTTTTTTCCAAATTTAAACACAGCATGGTTTAAGAGAACCAATGAAATGTGATAGGAGGATTAATCTCTTTCCAATTCAGCAAAATGGATCTTCTAGCCATTAATGTAAGAAATGCAATCATCCGACGAGCTGAAGAGGTTAAGTGACTTGATTCTATCATTGGTAACCCAAAAATAGCAGTAAGTGGGTGAGGTTGTAAGTCAATACTCAAAACAGTTGAGATAATATCAAAAATATCTTTCCAATATTTTTTCAACGAAGGACATGACCAAAACATATGAGTTAAAGAAGCTATCTCAGAGTGATATCTATCACATATAGGATTTATATAAGAGTAATAACGAGGTAATTTATCTTTAGACATATGAGCCCTGTGCACTACTTTAAACTGTGTCAACGTATGTTTAGCACATATAGAGGATGAATTAACTAATTGAAGAATTTTTTCTCATTTTTCAATCGGTACAATGATCTTAAGTTCTCCTTCCCAATCAGTCTTAATTTTATTACATACATTAGTACATACATTCATAATTGTATTATAAATAATTGCTATAACACCTTTCTGAAAAGTATTTAAATCTAGAATTTTTTCCAAAATATCTATTGAATATAAATCTGGAAAGTTAGGAGAAACAGTATTTTAAAAATTTCTAACCTGTAAATATCTAAAAAAGTGAGATCAAGACAGATTATATTTATTAGATAGTTGTTTAAAGGACATAAAACAATTATCCGAAAATAAATCATGAAATCGTACTATACCTTCGATTTTCCAATCTAAATATGATTGATCCATAGTGGAGGATTGAAAAAAGAAATTAGATATAATAGGACTTGCTGAAATAAATTGATTCAACCCAAAAAATTTTCAAAATTGAAACCATATACATAAAGTATGTTTAACAATTGGATTATCCATTTATTTATACAATTTAGAAAGAGTAAAAGGAGGCGAAGTCCCTAAAATAGAACCCAGTGAAAACCCTTGTAAAGAATTACATTCAAAATTTACCCAATGTGGACTTGAAATTACGTCCGTCCCACAAGCAAAATTTTAAATATCGAACGCTAATTGCCCAATAGTAAAATCTAAGATTCAGGAGCGCTAACCCTCCCCCCTCCCCTTTTTAGATTTCTGTAAATGTCTTTTACCTAACCTAGGGTTTTTGTTCTGCCATATATATGAGGACATTTTTGAATCAACATTATCAAAAAAGGATTTTTGAATAAAAATTGGTACCGTTTGAAATACATATAAAAATGTAGGCAAAATAATCATCTTGATAGCATTGATCCGACCGATCAGTGACAGAGACATTGGTGACCATTTAGTAAACAAAAGTTTGATCTGATCAATTAAAGGTAAAAAAAAATAGCTTTAAATAAGTTTTTATGCTTTTTCGTGATTTTAACCCCTAAATATGTAAAAGAGTCAGTAACCAATTTAAATGGTAAACATCCATAACCAGGAACCTGCTTATTTAGGGGAAATAGTTCACTCTTATTAAGGTTCAATTTATAACCAGAAAAAGTTACTAAATTGATCCAACAAAGATCAATGGGAATTGATTTCCCTGGATTAGAGATATATAATAACAAATCATCTGCATATAATGATAATTTATGTATTTCGTTTCCACGGGTAATACCAAAAATGTTAGGCGAGTCTTGGATGGCAATTGCTAAAGGTTCAAGGGAAATATCAAATAATAATGGACTAAGAGGGCATTCTTGCCTAGTACCTCCAAGATAGACGATAAAAGGGGGATCTTTGATTATTAGTACAAACCAAAGCTACAGGGGTATGATATATCAATTTAATCCAAGATATAAGTATTGGACTACAATTAAATTTCTCGAACACGCTAAATAAATATGGTCATTCAACTCTATCTAAAGCTTTCTCAGCATCTAGTGAAATAATACATTCTGGAGTATTAAGTGAAGGAGTATAAACAATATTCTTTAACCTCCTGATACTAAAAGATGAATAATGGCTGTAATCTCCTCAATGAATTCTGGCAAAGCACCTGGTCCTGATGGTTTTACAGTGGAATTTTTTAAGTCTCTTTCCTCTATTCTCTCTCCTTGGTTGTCTAGAATATTCAGGTAAATTACCACAATCATTTTATGGAGCTTCTATTGCTTTAATTCTTAAGAAGAATAAAGATCCTACTGATTGTGCATCATATAGACCGATACCTCTTTTGAACGTAGATCCAAATTTTTTTTTAAAATGTTAGCAACTAGGTTAGAGAAGGTATTACCTTAAATTATCTCTGTGGACCAGTGGGGTAGCATCAGATTCGGTAGGTGTCTTGTCTAAGAAAATGGTCCAGGTTTCCGCTGTCACATTGCTGACATTGACATCATCACTGAGAGAAAGGCCTGGTGACCGTAATATGTCTGTCTTGTTGGATGCAGTCGACTTAGGTGTGTTCTACAGTTGAGCATCAGTGTCTGGTCCACATGATGTCTCATGTGTGATATACAACATCCACTGTGTACATCAGTAGACCAAATCTTGTAGCTATCCAACTGGTTATCCACTTGTCTTCTCAGTAATCACGCACTAGGATTTCCTGTGCAATCTTGAAACTCCTTGCTCCTTCACTTGGCAACTGGTTGAACTGTTTATTCTGTACTTCCCTCCGTAGATCTGGTTTCAGGAGGTCGATGCGAAATTGCAGATTCTTGTTTATGAACAGCATTGCAGGTGCTTGACATCATCACATGAGCAGAGTTCTGATACACAAAAAGGAATTTGCCCACCTTGTGTTGCAGAGGAATGTCTTCCTTGTCCATCGCTTTAATGGATTTCTTGAAGGTTTGGATAAACCTTTCAGTTAACCTATTCATTGCTGGGAGGTGTGAAACTGACTTGAAATGTCTGATGCTATTTTTCTTCATGAACAGTCAGAGTTCTTCTGTTGTGTATTGTGGTGCATTGTCACTCACAATTTGTTCTGGTAAGCTGTTTTTGATGATAGCCCTTCAGAGACAGTCTTTGCTGAGGTGAATGACTTCATTAGTATAACCTCCAGCCACTTTGAATGAGCATCCACCACAATCAGAAACATGGAGTCCATGAATGGCCAGGTGAACTCTTTTCCATGGTGAAGGCGGCCACAACCATACATGTAACAGTGCCTGTGGTGGTGCATTTTGAACTTTTTAGCATCCCAAAGAGCTTTGGCCAAATCTTCAATCTGTTTATCTATTCCCGGCCACCAAACTTAACTCTTCCCTCGAACCAGGTGTTTTTCATGCAGATTCTTTAACACTCTGGTGTGCAGTTTAAAGGGAACTACAACATGAGATCCAAACACCAGCGTCCTTTGACATACCGACAGTTGGTCTCATCTCGTTGAGAACTCTGGAAATGCAGGGTTAAAATGAACTGGTCATTTGGCCATCCTTGCATGGTGATTCCATAGACTTTGATAATGCCGGGTCATTCCCTGTTTCCCTTTGTATTTTAGAATTTGTTAGTAGCAACTGGTTCACCAATGATGGGGTTTGGAACTCTTCTGCTGGGTCACAGTAAGAAGACTTTTCTTCTTTAGAAACATAGAAACATAGAAAACCTACATCACAATACAGACCCTTTGGTCCACAATGCTGTGCTGAACATGTACTTACATCAGAAATTACCTAGGGTTACCCATAACACTCCATTTTTCTAAGCTCCATGTACCTATCCAGGTGTCTCTTAAAAGACACTATCATATCCGCCTCCACCACCATTGCCGGCAGCCCATTGCACACACTCAGCACTCTGCATAAAAAATTTACCCCTGACATTTCTTTTGTACCTACTTCCAAGCACCTTAAAACTGTGCCCTCTCGTGTTAGCCATTTCAGCCCTGGGAAAAGCCTCTGGCTATACATGCCATCAATGCCTCTCATCATCTTGTACACCACTATCAGGTCTCTGCTTATTCTTTGCCGCTGCAAGGAGAAAAAGCCAAGTTCACTCAACTTGTTCTCATAAGACATGCTCTCCAATCCAGGCAACATCCTTGTAAATCTCCTCTGCACCCTTTCTGTAGTTTGCACATCCTTCCTGTAGTGAGGTGACCAGAACCGAGCAAGGTACTCCAAGCGGGGTCTGACCAGGGTCCTGTATACCTGTAACATTACCTCCCGGCTCTTAAACTCAGTCCCATGGTTGATAAAGGCTAATGAACCGTATGCCTTCTTAACCACACAGTCAACCTGTGCAGCAGCTTTGAGTATTCTATGGACTTGGACCCCAAGATCCCTCTGATCTTCCACACTGCCAGGAGTCTTACCATTAACGCTATATTCTGCCATCATATTTGACCTACCAAAATAAACCACTCACACTTATCTCCGTTGAACTCAATCTGCTAATTCTCAGCCGAGTTTTGCATCCTATCAATGTCCCATTGTAATATCTGACAGCCCTCTACACTATCCACAACAGCCCTAACCTTTGTGTCATCAGCAGATTTACTAACTCATCCCTCTACTTCCTCATTCAGGTCATTTATAAAAGTTACAAAAAGAAGGAGTCCCAGAAAAAGATCCCTGAGACACACCACCGGTCACCGACCTCCATGCAGAATATGATCCGTCTACAAATGCTCTTTGTCTTCTGTAAGCAAGCCAATTCTGGATCCATAAAGCAAGGTCTCCTTGGCTCTCATGCCTCCTTACTTTCTCAATAAGCTTTGCATGGGGTACCTTATCAAATGCCTTGCCAAAATCCATATACACTACATCTATTGCTCTACCTTCATCAATGTGTTTAGCCACATCCTCAAAAAATTCAAATAAGCTTGCAATGTATGACCTGCCTTTGACAAAGCCATACAGACTATTTCTAAGCATATTATGCCTCTCCAAATGTTCATAAATCCTGCCTCTCAGGAACTTTTCTATCAACTTACCAACCGAAGTAAGACTCACTGGCCTATAATTTCCTGGGCTATCTCTACTCACTTTCTTGAATAAGGGAACAACAGCTACCACCTTTCGGTCCTCTGAAACCTCTCCCATCCCCATTGATGATCATTGCCAGAGGTCTCAGCAATCTCCTCCCTCGCCTCCCACAGTAGCCTGGGGTACATCTCATCCAGTCCGGAGACTTATCCAAATTGATGCTTTCCAAAAGCTCCGGCAAATCCTCTTTCTTAATGTTTATATGCTCAAGCTTTTCAGTCCACTGCAAGTCATCCTTACAATCGCCAACATCGTTTTATGTAGTGAATACTGAAGCAAAGTATTCATTAAATATCTCTGCTATCTCCTCCAGTTCCATACACACTTTTCCACTGTCACACTTGATTGGTCCTGTTCTCTCATGTCTTATCCTCTTGCTCTTCACATACTTGTAAAATGCCTTAGGGTTTTCCTTACTCCTGCTCACCAAGGCTTTCTCATGGCCACTTCTGGCTCTCCTAATTTCATTCTTAAGCTCCTTCCTGCTAGCTTTATAATCTTCTAGATTCATATCATTACCTAGTTTTTTCAACCTTTCATATGCGTTTCTTTTTTTCTTGACTAGACTAAATGTTCAACAGTCTTTGTACACCCTGTTTCCTGTACCCTACCGTCCTTTCCGTCTCATTGGAACGTACCTATGCAGAATGCCACGCAAATATCACCAGAACATTTGCCACATTCCTGCTGTACATTTCCCTGAGAACATCTGTTTCCAATTTATGCTTCCAAGTTCCTGCTGATAACTTCATATTTCCCCTTACTCCAATTAAACACTTTCCTGACTTGTCAGTTCTTATCCCTCTCTAATGCTATGGTAATGGATATAGAATTGTAATCGCTATCTCCAAAATCCCCTCCCACTGAGAGACCTGACAGCTGACCAAGTTTATTTCCCAATACCAGATCAAGTACAGCCTCTCCTCTTGTAGGCTTATCTACGTATTGTATCAGGAAACCTTCCTGAACACACCTAAAACTCCACCCCATCTAAACCCCTTACTCTAGGGAGATGCCAATCAATATTTGGGAAATTAAAATCCCCCACCATGACAACCCTGTTATTATTATACCTTTCCAGAATCTGTCTCCCTATCTGCTCGTCATTTTCCCTGTCACTATTTGGTGGTCTATATAAAAAAAAACAGTAGAGTTATTGACTCCTTTCTGTTTCTAACTTCCACCCACAGAGACTCAGCAGAACATTCCTCCATGACTTCCTCCTTTTCTGCAGCCGTGACACTATATCTGATCAGCAGTGGTTTGCCTTCCTCCCTATCCTTTCTGAAACATCTAAAGCCTGGCACTCTAAGTAACCATTCTTGTACCTGAGCCATCCAAGTCTCTCTAATGGCCACAACATCATAGCTCCAAGTACTGATCCACACTCTAAGCTCATCTGCTTTGTTCATGATGCCTCTTGCATTAAAATAGACACATCTCAAACCATCGGTCTGAGCACATCCCTTCTGTATCACCTGCCTATCCTCTATCTTGCACTGTCTCCAAGCTTTCTCTATTTGTGAGCCAACAGCACTTTCCTCCATCTCTTCAGTTCAGTTCCCACCTCCCAGCAATTCTAGTTTAAACTCTCCCCAAAAGCATTAGCGAACCTCCCAGCCAGGATATTGGTCCCCCTTGGATTCAAGTGCAACCTGTCCTTTTAGCACAGGTCACACCTGCACCAAAAGAGGTCCCAATGATCCAGAAATCTGAAACCCTGTCCCCTGCTCCAATCCCTCAGCCATGCATTTCTCCTCCACCTCACTCTATTCCTATACTCACTATCACGTGGCACAGGCAGTAATCCCGAGATTACTACCTTTGAGGTCCTGATTCTCAACTTCCTTCCTAACTCCTTGTAGTTTGTTTTCAAGACCTCCTCCTTTTTCCTACCTATGTCATTGGTACCAATATGGACCACGAGCCCTGGCTGTTCACTTTCCCACTTCAGGATATTGAGGACACGATCAGAAATATCCCAGACCCTGGCACCTGGGAAGCAAACAACATCGGTATTTCTTTCCTGCGTCCACAGAATCGCCTGTCTGACCCCCTAACTATAGAGTCCCCTATTACTGCTGCCTTCTTCCTTTCCCTACCCTTTTGAGCCACAGAGCTAGACTTTGTGCCAGAGGCATGGCCACTGTTGCTTCCTCCAGGTAGGCCATCCACCCCCCCCAACAGTATTCAGACAGGAGTACTTATTGTTAAGGGGTCAGCCACAGGGGTACTCTCTAGTACCTGACCCTTGCCCTTCCCTCTCCTCACTGGTACCCACTGATCTGTCTCCCGAGGCCATGGTGTGACTACTTGCCTATAGTTCCTCTTTATCAACTCCTCACTTTCCCTGACCAGACGAAGGTCATCGAGCTGCAACTCCAGTTCCCTAACACGGTCCCTAAGGAGCTACAGCTCGATGCACCTGGTGCAGATGTGGCCTCCTGGGAGTCTCCCGGACTTCCCACATCTGACACCCAGTACAGAACACCGGCCTCACAGACATACTTCCAGTTTCTATTCTACACAAGTAACGTACTTCGCCTTGACCTGTTATTGCCGAAGCCTCGTTGAGCCAAAGCCCTCCTACTCTGTCTACCTCTACTCCATTGCTTGTTCCTCTGACTCCCACTCTATAAAGCTGTCTTCACTTTAAACTCTTCCCGCGGTCTAACTCACTGATGTCCACACACCTGCACAGTCGTTCCTCGATCAAACCGCCAGAGGAAAAATGATCTGTTTTTATACTCCTCCCGTCGGTCTAACTCACTGATGTCCACGCGCCTGCACAGTCGTTCCTCGATGCCAATAGTGCAATACGAGACAAGCTATCAGCATTGCTGTGTGGTTTGGTACCCTTGAACTCTAAGTCATAAGAGTGGGCTCCTAGGAACAGTTCCCAACCTTGTAACCAGGTAGCAGGCATCACTGGAAATCCCTTAAGATTGAAGATGGACACAAGGGGTTGTTGACCTGTTACAAGTGTAAACTTTTGCCCCTAGAGGAGGTGGTGGAACATCTTTATTACCAGTGATCTTGAAGAAAACGCAATAGGGCATTCAGATCCATCTTTCGCAATGTGTGACAAATAGCTCCAAAGCCGTAAGGGGACGTATCGCACGGCAGTCTGATGGGCATGGATGGGTCATAATGGGTGAGCCGTTCATCAGATGTTTTTAGTCTCTTTGTTTCCTTGAATGCTCTTTCACATCTTTCTGACCTTTGACACTTTGCTCCTGTCTGTAACAGTGCATTCAATGGATGCGACAGTGTAGAAAAGTTTGGGAGAAACCTGTGGTAGTAGTTTACAAGCCCAAGTGTGTCCTGAGTTGTGACACATTTTCCAGTTTGGTTGCCTGTAGCACTGCTTCAGTATTCTTGTGTCTTACGTAAGCCATGCTTGTCAATGGCATGACCATGATATGAAATTTTGTTCTAGAAAAACTCACATTTCTCTCTCGTTGCACGCAGACCATACTCACTCAGTCTGGTAAGCACTTTAGCAAGGTACTGGAGATCCTCTTCATCATTCTTGTCAGTCATGATAGAAACATAGAAACATAGAAAATAGGTGTAGGAGTAGGCCATTCGGCCCTTCGAGCCTGCACCGCCATTCAGTACGATCATGGCTGATCATCCAACTCAGAACCCCGTACCTGCCTTCCCTCCATACCCCTTGATCCCTTTAGCCACAAGGGCCATATCTAACTCCCTCTTAAATATAGCCAATGAACTGGCCTCAACTGTTTCCTGTGGCAGAGAATTCAACAGATTCACCACTCTCTGTGTGAAGAAGTTTTTCCTGATCTCGGTCCTAAAAAGCTTCCCCTTTATCCTCCAACTGTGTCCCCTCGTTCTGGACTTCCCCAACATCAGGAACAATCTTCCTGCATCTAGCCTGTCCAATCCCTTTAGGATTTTATACGTTTCAATAAGATCGCCCCTCAATCTTCTAAATTCCAACGAGTATAAGCCTAGTCGATCCAGTCTTTCATCATTTGAAGTCCTGCCATCCCAGGAATCAATCTGGTGAACCTTCTTTGTACTCCATCTATGGCAAGGATGTCTTTCCTCAGATTAGGGGACCAAAACTGCTAACAAAACTCCAGGTGTGGTCTCACCAAGGCCTTGTACAACTGCAGTAGTACCTCCCTGCTCCTGTACTCGAATCCTCTTGCTATGAATGCCAGCATATCATTCGCCTTTTTTACCACCTGCTGTACCTGCATGCCCACTTTCAATGACTGGTGTATAATGACACCCAGGTCTCGTTGCACCTCCCCTTTTCCTAATCGGCCACCATTCAGATAATAATCTGTTTTCCTGTTTTTGCCACCAAAGTGGATAACCTCACTCGTTAGATTCTGGACTAGTTCCTGAGGATTGGAGGGTGGCTAATGTAACCCCACTTTTTAAAAAAGGAGGGAGAGAGAAACCGGGGAATTATAGGCCGGTTAGCCTAACGTCGGTGGTGGGGAAACTGCTGGAGTCAGTTATCAAGGATGTGATAACAGCACATTTGGAAAGCGGTGAAATGATCGGACAAAGTCAGCATGGATTTGTGAAAGGAAAATCATGTCTGACGAATCTCATAGAATTTTTTGAGGATGTAACTAGTAGAGTGGATAGGGGAGAACCAGTGGATGTGGTATATTTGGATTTTCAAAAGGCTTTTGACAAGGTCCCACATAGGAGATTAGTGTGCAAACTTAAAGCACACGGTATTGGGGGTAAGGTATTGGTGTGGGTGGAGAATTGGTTAGCAGACAGGAAGCAAAGAGTGGGAATAAACGGGACCTTTTCAGAATGGCAGGCGGTGACTAGTGGGGTACCGCAAGGCTCAGTGCTGGGACCCCAGTTGTTTACAATATATATTAATGACTTGGATGAGGGAATTAAATGCAGCATCTCCAAGTTTGCGGATGACACGAAGCTGGGTGGCAGTGTTAGCAGTGAGGAGGATGCTAAGAGGATGCAGGGTGACTTGGATAGGTTGGGTGAGTGGGCAAACTCATGGCAGATGCAATTTAATGTGGATAAATGTGAAGTTATCCACTTTGGTGGCAAAAATAGGAAAACAGATTATTATCTGAATGGTGGCCGATTAGGAAAAGGGGAGGTGCAACGAGACCTGGGTGTCATTATACACCAGTCATTGAAAGTGGGCATGCAGGTACAGCAGGCGGTGAAAAAGGCGAACGGTATGCTGGCATTTATAGCGAGAGGATTCGAGTACAGGAGCAGGGAGGTACTACTGCAGTTGTACAAGGCCTTGGTGAGACCACACCTGGAGTATTGTGTGCAGTTTTGGTCCCCTAATCTGAGGAAAGACATCTTTGCCATAGAGGGAGTACAAAGAAGGTTCACCAGATTGATTCCTGGGATGGCAGGTCTTTCATATGAAGAAAGACTGGATGAACTGGGCTTGTACTCGTTGGAATTTAGAAGATTGAGGGGGGATCTGATTGAAACGTATAAGATCCTAAAGGGATTGGACAGGCTAGATGCAGGAAGATTGTTCCCGATGTTGGGGAGGTCTAGAACGAGGGGTCACAGTTTGAGGATAGAGGGGAAGCCTTTTAGGACCGAGGTTAGGAAAAACTTCTTCACACAGAGAGTGGTGAATCTGTGGAATTCTCTGCCACAGCAAACTGTTGAGGCCAGTTCATTAGCTATGTTTAAAAGGAAGTTAGATATGGCCCTTGTGGCTACAGGGGTCAGGGGGTATGGAGGGAAGGCTGGGTTCTGAGTTGGATGATCAGCCATGATCATAATAAATGGCGGTGCAGGCTCGAAGGGCCGAATGGCCTACTCCTGCACCTATTTTCTATGTTTCTATGTTTCTATGTTATCCACATTAAATTGCATCTGCCATGCATTTGCCCACTCACCTAACTTATCCAAGTCAGCCTGCATCCTCTTAGCATCCTCCTCACAGCTAACACTGCCGCCCAGCTTCATGTCATCCGCAAACTTGGAGATGCTGCATTTAATTCCCTCGTCTAAGTCATAAGTATATATTGTAAACAACTGGGGTCCCAGCACTGAGCCTTGCGGTACCCCACTAGTCACTGCCTGCCATTCTGAAAAGGTCCCATTTATTCCCACACTTTGCTTCCTGTCTGCCAACCAATTCTCTATCCATATCAATACCTTACCCCAAATAACATGTGCTTTAAGTTTGCACACTCATCTCCTGTGTGGGACCTTGTCAAAAGCCTTTTGAAAATCCAAATATACCACATCCACTGGTTCTCCCTCATCCACTCTACTAGTTACATCCTCATAAAATTCGTCAGACATGATTTTCCTTTCACAAATCCATGCTGACTTTGTCGAATGATTTCACCGCTTTCCAATGTGCTGTTATCACATCTTTGATAACTGACTCTAGCATTTTCCCCACCACTGAAGTTAGGCTAACCAGTCTATCATCCCCCGGTTTCTCTCTCCCTCCTTTTTTAAAAAGTGGGGTTACATTAGCCACCCTCCAATCCTCAGGAACTAGTCCAGAATCTAAAGAGTTTTGAAAAATTATCACTAATGCATCCACTATTTCTTGGGCTACTTCCTTAAGCACTCTGGGATGCAGACCATCTGGCCCTGGGGATTTATCTGCCTTTAATCCCTTCAATTTACCTAACACCACTTCCCTACTAACATGTATTTCACTCAGTTCCTCCATGTCACTGGACCCTCTGTCCCCTACTATTTCCAGAAGATTATTTATGTCCTCCTTAGTGAAGACAGAACCAAAGTAATTATTCAATTGGTCTGCCATGTCCTTGCTCCCCATAATCAATTCACCTGTTTCTGTCTGCAGGGGACCTACATTTGTCTTTACCAGTCTTTTCCTTTTTACATATCTATAAAAGCTTTTACAGTCAGTTTTTATGTTCCCTGCCAGTTTTCTCTCATAACCTTTTCTCCCCTTCCTAATTAAGCCCTTTGTCCTCCTCTGCTGGACTCTGAATTTCTCCCAGTCCTCAGGTGAGCCACTTTTTCTGGCTAATTTGTATGCTTCTTCTTTGGAATTGATATTATCCCTAATTTCCTTTGTCATCCACGGGTGCACTACCTTCCCTGATTTATTCTAGTTTGCCAAACTGGGATAAACAATTGTTGTATTTCATCCATGCGATCTTTAAATGCTTGCCATTGCATATCCACCATCAACCCTTTAAGTGTCATTTGCCAGTCTATCTTAGCTAATTCACGTCTCATACCTTCAAAGTTACCCTTCTTTAGGTTCAGAACCGTTGTTTCTGAATTAACTATGTCACTTTCCGCCTTAATGAAGAATTCCACCATATTATGGTCACTCTTACCCAAAGGGCCTCTCACGACAAGATTGCTAATTAACCCTTCCTCATTGCTCAATACCCAGTCTAGAATAGCCTGCTCTCCAGTTGGTTCTTCAACATGTTGGTTCAAAAAAACCATCCCGCATACATTCCAAGAAATCCTCTTCCTCAGCACACTTATCAATTTGTTTCACCCAATCTATATGTAGATTGAAGTCACCCATTATAACTGCTGTTCCTTTATTGCACGCATTTCCAATTTCCTGTTTAATACCACCCCCAACCTCACTACTACTGTTCGGTGGCCTGTACACAACTCCCACCAGCGTTTTCTGCCCCTTAGTGTTATGCAGCTCTACCCATATCGACTCCACATCCTCCTGGCTAATGTCCTTCCTTTCTATTGTGCTAATCTCCTCTCTAACCAGCAATGCTACCCCATCTCCTTTTCTTTCATGTCTATCCCTCCTGAATCTTGAATATCCCTGAATGTTGAGCTCCCATCCTTGGTCACCCTGGAACCATGTCTCTGTGATCCCAACTATTTCATATTCATTAATAACAATCTGCACTTTTAATTCATCCACCTTGTTACGAATGCTCCTTGCATTGTCACACAAAGCCTTCAGGCTCGCTTTTGCAACACTCTTAGCCCTTATACAATTATGTTGAAAAGTGCCCCTTTTTGATTTTTGCCCTGGATTTGCTGGCCTGCCACTTTTACTTTTCACCTTACTACTTTTTGCTTCTATCCTCATTTTACACCCCTCTGTCTCTCTGCACTTGTTCCCATCCCCCTGTTGTGAAATAACCTCCTCTCTCCTAGTCTCTTTAATTTGATTCCCACCCCCCAACCATTCTAGTGTAAAGTCACCTCAGTAGCCCTCGCAAATCTCCCTGCCAGGATATTGGTCCTCCTAGGATTCAAGTGTAACCTGTCCTTTTTGTACAGGTCACGCCTGTGCCAAAAGGGGTCCCAATGATCCAAAAACTTGAATCCCTGCCCCCTGCTCCAATCCCTCAGCCACGCATTCCTACTCTCACTGTCGCGTGGCACAGGCAGTAATCCCGAGATTACTACCTTTGCGGTCCTTTTTCTCAACTCCTTTCCTAACTTCCTATATTCTCCTTTCAGGACCTCTTCCCTTTTCCTACCTATGTCATTGGTACCTATATGTACCACGACCTCTGTCTCCTCACCCTCCCACTTCAGGATATCTTGGACGCGATCAGAAATATCCCAGACCCTGGCACCAGGGAGGCAAACTACCATCCGAGTCTCTGGACTGCGTCCACAGAATCGCCTATCTGAGACCCTTACTATCGAGTCCACTATTACAACTGCCCTCCTCTTCCTTTCCCTACCCTTCTGAGCTACAGGGCCGGACTCCATGCCAGACGCACGGCTACTGTCGTTTACCCCAGGTAAGCTGTTCCCCCCAACAGTACTCAAACAGGAGTACCTATTGTCAAGGGGCACAGCCACCGGGGTACTCTCTATTACCTGACTCTTCCTCTTCCCCCTCCTAACCGTGACCCACTGGTCTGCCTCCCATGGCCCCGGTGTGACCACCTGCCTGTAACTCCTCTCTATCACCTCCTCACTCTCCCTGACCAGACGAAGGTCATCGAGCTACAGCTCCAGTTCCCTAACGCGGTCCCTTAGGAGCTGCATCTCGGTGCACTTGGCGCAGCTGTGGATGTTCGGGAGGCATCGAGAACAACAAACTGCCTTCACACTCATACTTCCCCTCTCCTCCAATAACAACAAAAAATGAATACCAAACCTTCCTCGCCTCGCCCGTTTCCGCCTAAGCCCGTTGAGCCGAAGCCCTTAAGCCTTCACTCTGCTCCCGGCTCACTCTACAGCCCGCTGTATAAGACTCTCTTCCTTTTAAATCTTCTGCGCTTCACTGCCCGATGTCACACATCTTCGCAGTCCCGCCTCTCTGAACGCCGATGGAAAAAAAACCCGAAAAATTCAAAAATGGCTTCATTCGCACTCCTGCTCCGATTCTCAGACTTCCTTCTCCGAATTAAACCCGAAGCAGGATTTCTGTCCTTTTTTTTGTCATCAAGGTAATATTGTGTTCTTGGGAGATCTTAAAGCCCTTGGTCTATTGCTGTTTGCCAAATTGCTGAAGCTGATGTGATGCCAAAGATGAGATGATTGTACCGGAACAGCCCTTTGCATGTGTTGTTTGTGAGGAACTCCTTGCTTGACTCCTTTGAAACCCTCTTCCAAAGATGCAAAATTGTCTTCTTTTTTTGACAGGGGATACGGCACAGTACGCAGCACAAGGTTGATGCTCAACTTGGAATTTCCATATTTGCCAGTGGCTCCAGCCATTGATCACCTGGATAACAGGCATGGCCCAATCCTTCCACTCAACCTTAGAGAGAATTCCAGATGCCTCCAAGCTCTGTAGTTCAGCGTCCACTTTAGTACATAATGCATAAGGCACTAGATGTGTTTTGTGGAATCTTGGTGTTGCGGTTTCATCCTGTTCAATTCTGGCCTTCATGTCTTTGAGTTTATCATTTCCCTTCTCAAACACTTTCTCATTAGCATTAAGCAGCTGCACCAGTCTCTGGTTAGTGCTACCATTTGGACTGGCGTTGCCTGCTGATTTAGTGGCAGTCTAGTTGGAATTTTCTCTACCATTCATGTCCGAAAAGTGCTGACCCTCCACTTTTCAGTACATAAATCTCTAACTTCAGTGTTCGGCCTCCATAGTCACATTTATTTTCAGTTTACATTTAAGTCCTTAGCATCACAGAGGTCTTCTCTAATGGTATCTTAGGAAACATTCTGTTGTCAGACTCTAGAATCGTGGACAAAGCTGACCCTGTATCCAGTGCTATGCTCAGTTTTACACCAGACATGTCTATTGTGAGCCAGATGATTTTGTGATCTACTTCAGTAATACTCTACAGTCCTAGGGATGTCAATTTACCTTTCCCATCTCTATGTTGTCTGATTCTGTTCTACATTCAGTAACTTCATGCATTTGCTTAGTTTTGTGTTTGAGACTTTTCATTCAGCTGTGCTCTTTGTCGCTCTATGTTACATTGTCTGTGACTTTTTCTTTGAACCAAGTCATTTGCATCATGGGAGGATTTGCCTCTTGCCTCATTTTTAACACCTTTGGCTTTTTTGCACTTTTCAGGGTCATTTTGTGCATTTCGCATTCTAGCCTCCATTTCTGTAGTTCTGTTGCATCCTTTGCTGCAGTCTCTAACTGTATTAGTCAATTCTTGTTCTATGATTAGGTTTCTTTCAGATATTAGCATCTTTTGAGTGCTTTGACTGTTCATGTCACATACAAGCCTGTCCCTTAATGCATCGAAAAGTCTATCTCTAAAGTCACAGTACTGGGAAAGTTTGCACAATTCTGCAATGTGTTCAGAAATGCTTTCATCTTTTGACTGGTTCCTTTTATAAAATCTAGGTCTCTCAACTATTGCTAGGGATTTAGGATTTAGGTGAAAATTTCATTGAACATCTTGCTTGCTGGCTTTTCAGGGGTCACTAAGTTGTGTGAGAGACTTTACATCTTTGCACCATTAAGCAAAGAAGCATAGGAGTTTCCTTTTGCTCCTCCACATTGTTCATGTTACAGTACAGTTCAACCCTCTCGATATACGACTCTCAGCCTTCATTAGTGCTATCAAATTTGTCAACTTTCCCGACTGAAGCCATTGCCACGTTATTTTCACTTTAAATTCAGTGTGCCTTTCTCTGTTACTGAGCTGTTTCATCCTGTAACTATCGGTGCAGTTCATATTATTTCCTGACATTCGAGTCCGTACTTGTCGCCAATTTGTTGTGTCTGTGCACAACTACGTATCACTAAATAAAAGCATGGCTCACAGGAAGTGGCTTTAACTGGTGTATTCACATTGCAGCAAGAGAGAGAGAACAATGTACATGC
This sequence comes from Mobula hypostoma, assembly GCF_963921235.1. Lineage (NCBI taxonomy): Eukaryota > Metazoa > Chordata > Chondrichthyes > Myliobatiformes > Myliobatidae > Mobula > Mobula hypostoma. The sequence goes on along the minus strand of NC_086097.1, from coordinate 61,792,425 downwards.
GCAGACAACAGATCAATACAAAGTACTAAGGTGGGGGGTCATTGCTCTAAAAGAAATACATCCATACATTACAGATTCTGAAAGCAAAGTCCTGCACAATGTTGTTAAAGAGTTTCTATCCTTAAACCTGTTAATCTGCTCTTCCACTGTTTATTTTTTGTTAACTAGTAAATAAAGCAGCCTTTACAGCTGAAATCTCTGACCCTTTTACGGATGTCGATCCCTGGCCTTTGCTCATCCCTGGAGCATCTGGACAATAAAGAAACATATATATGACTAACGATTATTGCTGCAGTTATGACTTCAATGCAATTATTCCAAGCTAACTTATCACCAAACTCCAGGCCCTGGGAGTCAATGACTCACTATGCAACTGGAGCATTGACTTCCTGACCAACAGTATGCACAGGCAGAGACACCTGGACTATGATCATTCTAAGAACTGATGCTCCACAATGTTGAGTCTTCACCCCTTACTCTACTGCCTCTACACTCAGGACTGGGTGGCCAGATTCTGCTCTTACTCCTATTACAGGTTTGTGGATGATACCACCGTAGTGGTCCACTTCTCAAATAAAAATTGGTCAGAGTACAGGAAGGAGATAGTCAGCAACACACAGAAAATGCTGAAGAAACTCAGCAATCAGGCGGCATCTATGGAAGGGAATGAACAATCAATGCTTCAAGCTGAGACCCTTCATTGGTACTGGAAGGGAAAAGGGTCAGAGGCCAGAATAAGATGCTGGGGGAAGGAGAAGGAGTACAAGTTAGCAGGTGATAAGTGAAACCAGGTGAGAGAAAAAGTGAAATGACAAGCTGGGAGTTGATAGGTGGAAGAGGTAAAATAATGAGGAAGAAGGAATCCAATAGGAGATGACAGTGGACCAGAGGGAGGTGATGGGCAAGTGAGAGGGTAAACAGAAAGGAGAATGGAGAAAAGAGAGAAGGGGGAAGGGGAGTAATTAGCAGAAGTTAGAAAAAACATTGTTTCTAGCATCAGGTTGGAGGCTACCCAGATGGACTATGAGATGTTGCTCCTCCAACCTGCATTTGACCTAAATCGCAGTAAATGAGCCCATGGAGAGACAAGTCACAATTGGAATTGAAAGAGAAGTTGAAATGAATGGCCATCACAAGATCCTGCTTTTCTGGCAGACTGCGGCAAGTTGCTCAACAGGATAGTCACCCAGTCTCTGTTGGGTCTAACTGATGTGGAGAAGACTACAGTTAGAGAATCAGATACAATAGGTGGCCCTGACAGACTTGCAGGCAAAGTGTAGTCTCAGCTGCTAGGACTGTTTGGGACCCTGAACCGTGGTGAGGAAGGTGATGCAGGGGAAACATAGCACTGGGCATGCTTGCCGAGATAATCAGAATCAGGTTTATTATCACCGGCATGTGTCGTGAAATTTATTAATTTAGCAGTAACAGTTCAATGCAATACATAATTTTGAAGTAAGTAATAAGTAATTTAATTACAGCATCATCATCATCATCATCAGGTACCGTGCCCAGTTTGAGCTTTGATTGCCATGGCCCACACACTCCTGTTCCGGGTCAAGTGGATCAATTCATTGATATTCATTTCCCAGTTCTCTGGCTGCTGTCTCCATCGTCATTTGTCTTTGTCTTCCTCTTGTTTTCTTCCCTTCGATCTTTCCCATAATTACCATGCATTCTAACTCCTCTTTCCTAATCACATGTCCAATGAAGTTATGTTGCCTTTTCATGATCTCATACATTATTTCTCTTTTTGTGTTTGCTCTGTTCATGACATCCTCGTACAGTATATAATTACGGTATACATATATTAAATAGATTCTAAACATTTTGCGAAAACAGAAATAATATATATTAAAAGAGTGAGGTAGTGTTCACAGGTTCAACGTCCATTTAGGAATCGGATGGCAGAGGGGCAGAACCTGTTTCTGAATTATTGAGTCTGTGCCTCCAGGCTTCTGCGCCTTCTACCTGATGGTAACATTGAGAAAAGGGCATGCCCTGGGTGCTGGGGGTACTTAATAATTGTTGCTGCCTTTCTGAGACACTGCTCCTTGAAGATGTCCTGGGTACTTTGTAGGCTCGTACCCAAGATGGATCTGAAATTTACAACCTTCTGCAGCGGTTTCAGCCCTATGCAATAGCCCCCCACATCCCCACCCTCCACACCAAACAGTGATGAAACCTGTCAGAATGCTCTCCACGGTACATCTGTAGAAGTCTTTGAGTGTTTTTGTTGACATACCAAATCTCTTCAAACTCCTAATAAGGTATAGCCACTGTCTTGCCTTTTTATAACTGCATTGATATGTTGGGACCAGGTTAGATTCTCAGAGATCTTGACACCCAGGAACTTGAAGCTGCTCAATTTCTCCACTTCTGATCCCTACATGCGGATTGGTATGCGTTCCTTCGTTTTGTCCTTCCTGAAGTCCACAATCAGCTCATTCGTCTTAATGATGTTGAGAGCAAGGTTGTTGCTACAACACCACTCCACTAGTTGGCATATCTCGCTCCTGTACACCCTCTCGTCTCAATCTGAGTTTCTATCAACAATGGTTGTATCATCAGCAAATTTATAGATGGTATTTGAGCTATGCCTAGACATACAGTCAGGGGTATAGACAGAGTAGAGCAGTAGGCTAAGCACACACAACTGAGGTGCACCAGTGTTGATTATCAGTGAGGAGGAGATGTTATCATCAATCTGCACATATTCTGGTCTCCTGGTTAGGAAGTTGAGGATCCAATTGAAGAGGGAAGTACAGAGGCCCAAGTTCTGTAACTTCTCAATGATAAGTGTCAGGAGGGAGATCAGTAGCGAGGGACAAGTGGACAAAGCAGAAATGATTCCAATGGAAAGCAGAAGGATGGGGAGGAGTTTGGGGAGATAGAGAGGTTTGGACATGATATCATAATAACAACCTTTTTTTCAGTAAACAAAAGAGCTAGTCATTGACTTCAGAAAGGGGAACTCTATCTACATCAAGGTGTTGACATTGGGAGGGTTGAGATCTTCAAGTTTTTTAGGTGTGAACATCACCAATAGCCTGCCTTGGCCCAAACACATTGATTTCACAGCCAAGAAAGCTCACCAATTGATTAGTGCTGGAAGTTGAAGAGGTTTAGCATGTACCTGTCGCCCCTTAGCAATCTTTATCAATTCGTCATAGAAAGCTTTATCAAAAACACTGTAATGAGATCTTCAAGCAAACAAACCCAGGCTTGAAGTAAACTTGACACTCAAAATATAAAGTAACAACAAGTATTTATTTGAAGTACATAACAGAGGAATAACAAATGACTTGGAGTGTACTTACTCGAGAGGACTGGAGTACACACAATGTTAGTTCACTCGGAGTCCGAATTCAGGATTCAGCAATGAATGCTAGTCATGACAAACTTAAATACAGCACAGGAATCACGTGTGTATTAAAATCAAAACTAAACAAACCAGCGGTCAATGAACTGTGTATACTTCTTGACCATCAACAAAATGAGGAGGTGGAGGAGACTTGGAATCAAGAGCCAAAGGACTTTAAAATACAGATTTAAGGGAGGAAACACGAAAGGCAGAATGGATACACAAAGTCCATGATAATTGTAGGTGGTATGATATCTGATTGATTCGCCATAGAACTTCTAAATGATCGATGTACTTAGGAGCCAGTTTTGGAGACTCCACCTGCATAGGAGGATCTTGAGTGGAAAACGAAACTCACTGGATCAGACAGAACAAAAGACTTGGTTACCTTCGACAATTAGTCTGCTGCTGCTATTGGGAGTTGGCTATTAATTGATCTCACCTTTGACCATGTCTGTCTGCATCTTTTAACCATTCTATTGGCTGCAGGGATACCCACCTCGGACTCTTGCTCCAGGATTAGAGGAAGGCTGTAGCTGATATATTCAATGTGTGGCATCCCAATGGAGGAGTGTAAGAAATTATTATGTGCAAACTCTGCCCAAATAAGATGGTCACTCCATTTAGTTGGGTATCCTGAAAACAAATTTCATAAGGATCTTTCCAAATTCTGATTCTGTCTGTCCATTGGTTTGCAGATGGAACCCAGGGGTTAGGCTAACCATTACCCCAATGAGTTGATAAAAAACCTTCCACAATTTAGACGTGAATTGTGGACCATGGTCTGAGATGATAACCCAGGGAAAGCCATGTATCCAGAAGATATTTCATAACATAAGATCAACTGTCTCTGAAGCTGTGGAAAATTTGGGAAGAGGGTCAAAGTGGCATGCCTTTGAGAATCATTCCACCACAACCATAATAACAATATTCCCCTGGAATGAAGGAAGGCCAGTGATAAGGTCCATTGAAATATGAGATCGGGGACGAGTAGAAATAGGTAAAGTTTGTAAGAGACCTTGGGTTAGTGATTTAGATTCCTTATTTTCGACAAACATTTCACCCGCCGAAGAATAGTCCTTGATGTTTTTGGTTATGCCTGACCACCAGAATCACCTCTTAATGACATTTAATGTTGCATAATTCTCAGGTGCCCAATGTCTGAGGCATAGACTTCACTACAAAAGGTAGATCTGGATTGGGGGATCACGTACAGGCGTTGTGGTAAATCTGTTTTTAATGTTGGCAGAAAGTGGTTTCTGCCTCTGGAGTCCAGTGGATAGGCCCTTCAGACCTTTTAGTGAGGTGGTGAGTGGACCTGTGATAGAACTGAAGTTGCAAATGAAGTGACGATAGAAATTGGCAAACCCTAAAAAACTTTGTAGCTGTTTAACCAATGTAGGTTGTGGCCAATTCTGTGCCACTTAGGTCTTCTCAGGGTCCATCTGTAAATCCCCATTGGAAGTGACAAATCCAAGGAAAAATACTTTGGGGATATGGAATTCACACCTCTCAAGTTTACTAAAAAGACAATTCTTTACGCCATCCAACTGTCTCTTCTTGGCAGGTCAATGCTGTACATAATTGATCAAACCCTACTGGATCCATGATGGCTGAGTTCCACTGAAAGGAGATCCTAGGCAAACAAACCCAGGCACGGAGTAAACTCAACACTCGAAGGTAGAGAGTAATGATGAGAATTTATTTGAAGAACATAGCAGAGGAATAACAAATGACTGGGAGCGTACTTACTCAAGAAGGCTAGAGAACACAGAATGTTAGTTCACTCAGAACCCAAATTCAGGACTCAGCAATAAATGCTAGTCATGATGAATTTTGAATAGTGCATATAGCGCAGGAACCCCATGCATATCAAAATCAAATTTCAAAAGGATGCACAAGGAACCTGCCTTCAAAACACAAGCGGCACTAAAAACACAAGGAAAACTTAATGACTAAACCAGTCCCTTAACAAGTTCTAGTTAAAACAAATCAATGTATGGTAGCATAGTGGCTAGCACAACACTTTGCAGCACCAGTGACCCCAGTTCAATTCCTGCCATTGCCTGTAAGGAGTTTGTATGTTCTCCCTGTGACAACATGGGTTTCCTCCAGGTGCTCCGGTTTCCTCCCCCAATTCAAAGACACAACAGTTGGTAGGTTAATTGGTCATTGTAAATCGTCCCATGATTAAGCTAGGGTTAAATTGATTGTTGCTGGGCGGCACGGCTCAGGGGACCAGAAGGATCTACTCCATGTTGTGTTTCAATAAATAAATAAATGATGTTTAGGTGTGTCAGCGTGCCAAGGCTTGACGCTCTCTGGTGCTCTGTGCTGGTCCAAAGAGTTCATGACAGAAAGAATTCTAACTACTTAGAGACACATCATGGAGAAGGCCCTTCCAGCCCTTCGAACCACACCACCGTGGCAATCCCTGATTTAACCCAGAGGGCACAGTCTCAGAACAGAGAGATATTCCTTTGGAACAGAGATGAGGAGGCATTTCTTGAGCTGGAGAGAAGTGAATCTGTGGAAATCATTGTCATAGATAGTTGCGGAGGCCAAGCCATATTTAAAGCAGAGGCTGTTAGGTGCTTAATTAGTCAGGAAATCAAAGGTTTTGGGGAGAAGGCAAGAGAATGGGGTTGAGAGAGAAAACAAATCACCCATGATCAGATGGCAGAGAGACTCAATGTACCGAATGGCCTAATTTTGTTCTTATGTCTTATGGCTTTATAGTCTAAAATGATTGAATGTGCTACATATCTTCTATTTGAATCTTTTTGTTTTTTTCAGTCTCTGAATATCTGCTAACAAAAAAGGCAGAGAAATTTGGAAAATAGAATAATAATTGCAAGTAAATAAAACAGCAGAAAAAGGTTCTTCAGCTATGTTTTTTACAGTGATGAAGTATATGGACTTTGAATTCAGTTCCAGCATATTGTTTTGTTATACTTTAGACTGGAATCAAAAATATTGAAAGAGGTTGTTGATTACTAAATGGATAAGTGAAGCTGTCATCTTGGTATTACTATTAGTTTATTATTGTCATATATACATACCAGGTTACAGTAAATAATTGTCCTGCATACAGTTCATACGATTAAAATCATTGAACTAGAGTAAGGTAAAACGATATTAATACAGAATAAAGTGTACAAGCTACTGAAAAAGTGCAAGCAAATGATAAAGTCCAAAACATTAATTGGGTGGATTGGATTGTGAGGCCAAGAGTCCATCTTAGTCTACAAGAGGTTCATTTGAGAGTCTGACAACAGTGGGATAGAAGCTGTCTTGAGCATGGTGATATGAGCTTTCAGGGCTTTACTATTGGAGAGGGGAGAAGAGAGAATGTTTGGGGAGGGTGGGGACTTGTTTAGGCTGGTAGGTTTATGGAGGCTTTTATTTCAAGTCGTTGCTGTGACACCATTCAACCAGCTGATCTATCTCACTTCTGTGTGCCTCATCCGAAATTCTGCCAAAATAGTTCCGTCATCAACAAATTTATAGGTGATGTTTGAGCTGTGCCTAGCTACACAATTATGGTCAAGAGAGAGTAGAGCAATGGGCTAAGCACACATCTTAAGGTGCGCCAATGTTGTTTGTCAGTGAGGAGGTGATCTTATTTCCAATCTGCACAAATTGTGGTCTCCTGGTGAGGAAGTCAAGGATCCAGTTACAGTCGCCCAGGTTTTGGAGTTTCTTGATTAGAACTGAGGATATGATTGTGTTTAATGCTGAGCTGTAGTCAATAAACAGTAGCCCGATGTAGGTACTACTATTGTTAAGGTGATCTATGACCGAGTGGAGAGCCAGTGAGATTGCATCTGCTGTAAACCAATTGTGGTCTTTTGGTAATCTCAATTTTAAGCACAATTTCATTGTTTTTCTTTTCTCCCTTAAAATAATTGCCCATTATTATTCACTGAATTTACATTTATCAGAACCTTCAGATGCAGAGTCATATTTATCAAACATATAGAGACAAATATAGTGAAATGTGTCATTTGTGTTAACGAGAAACACATCTTTTTGCAAGTGTCACCACATAGACTGACACCAACAAAGCGTGTCCACAATTCTCAGCGGAATAACACAGAACACAACAGGAAAAAAAATGACAAGAGCAAAACAAGCCCTATTGCTTCCTCCCCTGCACCCACACACACGAGAAGTCATCCAACTTCAGGGCAGGCCTCCAGCCTCCAGCGTACGCCATCTGGTTTTAGCTTCCAGACTTCTGATTGACCTTCTGTCTTTGGTCTTCAGTATCAATTCCCAAACTAACCACTAATGGGTCCCGGAATTCAAGGTTCAACCTCTGGCTTTGTCGACTCAGTGGCCTCATGTCTCCTGCTTGCATGAACATCCAAACACGGAACCTACGAAGCTTGGACAGCCCAACATCCATGGATGTCCTTCGCCAGTCGTCCATGCCACTGGTCTTCGAATGAAGAGCGGAACCTACACTTTAGATGTCCTTCACACTTTGCGTACAGAAAACAACAAAGCCTGCCATTTGACTGACTACATTCGTTCTCATTTCTTTTTTCCCGTTTAGTATTTACAGTTAAAGTTATGACATAAAAATATTAGAAAGTAGTGGAGGTGCATGGGGCAGAGTATTCCATACCATTGTGCAATATACATTCATAAAGATTGATATCATTGTTAGAAACAGCAATAGTGTACAGGGATCTCTCATTTATATATTTCTAAACAGAAATTTGAGGTGAAATGATGAGCATTGTTCACAAAACTATGCAATTCTAATAATTAAATTTGTTTAAACATTTGAAAATGTTTGAGATAAGGGAACATGTTAAAATGACACTTGACTTGATAGGTAACATTAATAAAATATGACTTTGCTTGGAGATGGATTTTGCTAACAGATGTAAATAAATGTGCAATAACACTTAAAGTCAAATAAAATCTAGAAAGTGAAGTATTTGGCTGCTAGTCATGCCATGATTGCAATAAAGATTAAAATATTTCATTGTTTCAAAAGATTGTGAATATAATTGAAGTTTTTTCCCCTAAAAATGCAGTTGTAAATACTTTTCAATTCATATTTTTTATGAAAAGTGTCATGAAAGCCACCATGATTTTAATCGATTCTTTGAAAGACAGAAAAACAGAGTTTGTACTTATGTGATGTTCTTTGTAACCTCAGGATATCTCCATAAGTATTACTAAACTATCAACTGTTGTAATTTAGGATATACAAGAAGATCTTATGAAATATGAAATTGACAAACCATATTGTTTTATTATTAAATTTGATAAGGGATAAATACAGGCTAAGTCATCTGAAAGAGTTCTTTTCCTCTTTTCTAAATTAATCACTTGGGATTGTTTATGAATACTTGAGAGGTGGTCAGATTTGGGTCGAAAAAGTCAGGTTAGATCTGTGTTCAGGTCTCTGGAGAGGATCTTGAAACTATATCCTTTTTATCGACGGGGGATGGTATCTAACTGATCTGCACAAGTAACCATTAACAATATCCTTTATTTGACCTTAAAAAAACAAAATCTAGGTGCATGATATCTACTTGTTTTTATTGTAAGTAGCTACCTATGATTTTTACATTGTGATAATTAACTGTGTTTGGTATTCAGAGGTAATGAGGTATGGAAGACAAATATACAGTATGGACAACCTACTATGTTTTACATCTTGTCACAGTAAACCTACAACACAAGGCAACACACACACAATGCCTGAGGAATTCAGCAGGACAGGCAGTGTCTATGGAAAAGAGTAAACAGTCAACGGTTTGGCCTGAGATCTTTCATCAGGACTGGAAAGAAAGAGGAAAAGTCAGAATAAGAAGTTGGGGGAAGAGGAGGAAGAAGTACAAGGTGGTAGGTGATAGGTGAAACCCGGAGTGGGGGAGGAGATGAAGTAAAGAAATGGAAAGTTGATTGGTGCAATTCCCCATTCCTGTTTCCCTCTCTCAACTTATCTCCTAACCTACTCATTACCTCCCTTAGCTGCCCCTCCTCCTTCCCTTTCTTCCATGGTCTTTTATCCTCTCCTATCAGATTCCTCCTTCTCCAACCCTTCCCAGCTCTTTACTTCACCATTCTCCCAGTTTCACCTATGACCTACCGCCTTCTACTTCTTCCTCCCCTTCCCCAACTTCTTACTCTGAGTTCTCCTTATCCTTTCCAATCCTGATGAAGAGTCTTGGCCCGAAACATTGACTGGTTACTCTTGTCCATAGATGCTACCTGGCCTGCTGAGTGCTTTAGCGTTTGTATATGTTGATTTGGATTTCCAGCATCCACAGATTTTCTTGTGTTTGTGAGCCTATAGAACACAATCTCACTTAACTACAGTGCAGGTGGAGTAGATTACCAAATTAATTCTGTTTCTTCTGAGTAAAGTAATAACACATCAACAAATTTCACTTGTGCACTTCTGACTTGCACAGAAGAAGACTTTCAGAAAGCTTTGTTGGGTCTGATTTCATTGGAAGCTGTTTTATTGCCACAGTTTCTTGCAAATAGATTCACCTTCATATTTTAAACAAACTTCACCACTACCATCCTCCTTTGCCAAGGAGAATTATAAGCTTATGTTATTAACTCGTGGGTTTTCTCTCCCCACTATTGTCCTGATCACATTCACTATCTCCTTTACCAATTCAGGATTCAACCTACAAAACCATTTGGACCTTTTATCCTACATTTTCCTCTTTTGGCTTCATTGTCTCCAACAGACTTTGCCCAATTGTAGGAATTCAGAACAGAGGTTGTAGTTACTGTGAGACACTAAGGAGATAGAAAGCTTCCTGGGTGAAATTTTCCAGCAAGGGAGTATAAGCACAAGTGGGCGTCTATCTGGAAGGGCAGGAGGCAGCGGAGGTGTGTGCCACTCTCTATCTCTATCTAAACCTACATATATCTCTCTATGCTTTTCCTATCTAAGTTACCATTTCAAATTCTACTTAGGCATTGTTATTCTATCTGCCTCTAGTACCTCCTCAAGCAGCACATTCCATCTAACCACCACCTTTTGTGTGAAAAAGTACCCCTCAAATCTCTTTAAATTTCTCCCTTCTCACTATAAAACTATGCTGTCCAATTTTAGACTCCATAACCCTTGGGAAAAGACCCTGAATATTGACCCTATCTAAGACCCTCATACCATCATAATCCTGTTTAATGTCACTCTTTCAATGTTAAGTTACACTTGGGAGAATTGTGTACAGTTCTGGTTCACAATACTCCTACTCCTAACTTGCACCTTAAGATCTCTATTTGTACAAAAATACTTCAAAGTTCCCTGCCACTTACTGTGTATGTCCTGCTAGCACTTTGCCTCCTAAAATACAGTACTTGATTAACACACTGATCCAATGATGAATGCAATATTTTAGAAAAAATGTAATAGATTTAAACAGTGATAAAAATGATTAGGAATATTTGATTCTGTGTATAGACTGCAACTGAAAAGGGTAAGATAAAAGTATGAATGATATAGTCGAAGTAGATAGAAGATTTTGTCATTAGTGGTAGGTTCAAGAACCAGGGGTTATAGAAAGTAACAGGATGGGAAAAAAAAATCCTGAAATTAAATGAGCAAAACACGTTTTACATAGAAAGTGGTTAGTTGACTACTAGGGTTAGGGATAGAGATAGATTAATTCATGATATTCCAAAGAGAGCTGCATAAAAAATGGAAAGGAACAATTTTCAGGGATACGGAGATGAGTGCAGTAGGATAGTTCTAACTGGATCTTATTTGCACTTAGCTGGCGTTGACTTGATGGTCCAAATGGCTGACTGTATTTTTCTACTAAGTCCTTATGTGTGTTTATTCTATTAATCTTGGCCTTTGACGTCCTACTTATTCCCTCAGTATTAAGGTTGAATTACTTATGCACAAGTGTTTTTGGCTCAGAACTGACTGAGAAAGCCAACATGGCGTGGATGGTCTACAAGATTGTGAGTTCTTTCTGCTGTATTCTTTGATGTACACTCCCAAACTTGGATGCAAGTTCTCAGTGCCATCCTCAGTAGTCCTCACTTCGAGCAATCATAGACCATGAACCAAGGATTCCGAGGGGTCATAAGATGTTTGACATTTCTCAAGGAAGCTTTAAGAATATCTTTGAATTTTTTCCTTTCTGGGCGGTAACTAGCTTGAGTTATGTGTTATTGCTAGTCTGATGTCCTGGGAAAGAATGCTGACATAAGATTGTTTACCCTCCCACTGGATTTGGAGCATTTTGTGGAAACAACTTCGGTGATATCTTTCAAATACTCTCAGGTATTCCAAGTCGCAGAAGTGTTTATAGGCCACAGACCCTTGTAAAACATGTTGTTTCAGGTTTGAGATTTTCGTCTTTAAATACCATCCCTTCAGTAGGCCAAATGCTGTGTTGAGGCATTAAAAACAAGATATTCAACCTCAAGAATATACTGTGACCATGCTTCCTGTGAAACAGTCTGGGGCCTTGGCTGTTCACAATGCACCCAAAACGTAGGCTCCACGGAATGCAATTTCTAGACTTGTGTCATTCCTTTGGTCACTTAAGTCATTGATCTTATGTTATGGGGAATCTGATATTTATTCTTAACCTATTGCTTGTTACGAGACAATTTTGTTTGATAGACAAAGAAAAAGTCAAATATTACAGACGTGTAATGAGAAGTTTCCATGATTCTCACGCAGCTGGTAGATTATCTGATCTCAATTCTCTAAAATTAATTCCATTCCAGAATTTTCATTTTTTACAGTAAAGAACTGAATGAAAATTGAGAATATTCTCAACTACAAAACTGTTTCCAAGCACGCATCTGTTCTTTCCTAAATGATTTGGATCTGCTATTTTGTACATGATCAATAGCAAATATTTACAGCAGCCTTTCAGTAAGCACTGAGTATTGTTTAATTTTGTCTAACTCAATCAATCTACAAAGCTTTTCCCTTCTGGATTTGATGATGAGTTCTCACTAGGGATTATATTTTCCAGAAAACAGAATCCTATTGGTGTGAAATGCATGCGTCACTTTAGGGTCACCCATTCCACTATAAAATTCAAAATAATAACTGAAGAAATGCAAAATAATAAATGCTGTCAAAATTGGCATTGTGTTACTTGCCAAAATTCCATTACCATTTTACATTTCTCATTCGCTAAAACAAGAATCCTCTAGACTGAAGACAGTTGCACATTGCATTTTGTGTATAGTATATGCCATGTGTTTAGAGTAATATTTCATATTAATGATTAACACAAAAAATATTACAACATTAATAACATTTTAACTACATGTTGCCTGCATATCCATAATAATCTTAGGTTGCCAATTATTTGATTGAATGTGCTTTCTCAGCCAAGATCATAATGAACATCAGGAAGTAAATAAGCATTATTAATGAAAGGATGAGTTACATATGTCATATTTTAGTTTAATCCTGATTCCCATAATCTTATTTCTATTTGCTTATATTTATGCAGCCATCAAAGCAATCAGTAATTGTTCATTTTAATTTCAGCTAATGTTATGCAGACTTCTGTGTTCATGGAATAAACATATTAGAATTTTTTTTTAGTTTTGTGCAAAAATCAGGCAGATTTAGTATCATGGAAACATGATAGCACCCTGAAGGTGGAAAGCCAACAATCAATCATCTTTTTCCAACCTCACTGTTGTCATCAACATTTCTCTGTGGTCCTCTGTGGTCCACAGTGAGTATCCATCTGAAAACAGAATTGGATGTGATGGGAGAATGACCAAAATGGTCATTACTCTCGCACTACCATAACATTCTAGGATATCTGTTACAGTACACAAAACACAGTGCAACATCTCCACTTACTCAGAAGTTTCCGCAGATTCACCATGTCATTAAAACTGTAACCTGCTTCTATATTTGTGCAGTGGAGAGTATACTGACTGGTTGCATCACAGCCTGGTATGGAAATACCAAAGCCCAAGAATGAAAAAGCCCACAAGAAGTAGTGGATACAGCCCAGTATATCACGGGAAAAGCTCACCTACCATTGAGCACATCTAGAAGGAGAACTTCCACAAGAAAGCAGCATCCATCATCAAGGACCTCAACTATCCAGATTAAGCTTTCTTCTTGCTGCTGCCCAGCAAGAAGGTACAGGAGCCTTAGGTCCCACAGCAGTAGGTTGAGAAACAGTTATTTTCCTCAACCTTCTCAACCGTCAGTGCTCTGAACCTGCATGGATAATTTCATTCACCTCAACACTGAACTGATTCCAAATCTATGGACTCATGTTCAAGGACTCTACAACTCATGTTCTCAGCATTATTTATTTATTTTTTATATTTTTGCAGTTATCTTCTGTACATCGGTTGTGTGAAAGTTTCTGTGTGTAATTTTTCATTAATTCTATTGTATTTCGTTGTTTTACTGTGATAGGCCACAAAAATATGAATCTCAGGGTAGGATGTGGTGGAATATACATGCTTTGATAATTGAATTACTTTGAACTTTGAAATTTGAAAAACAAATTCTAAGCACAAGTATTTGTCCAAACAAATTATATTTGAATCAATTGTTCAGATATTAAGTTTTAGGTAACTTGGTCAATATCAGTTTGGAAAACATTTTAAATAACCAGGAAAAGGCAGTCTATTTAAAAAGAGAACAACAAATGTGTGAATCTATTTGAAATAATTCAAACCCCAATTTTGTATTGAATTATTCTTGAATCAATCTTACTTGTGTAACCCTCAGGCTCGCCCAGCTCTTGTTCATTGAGGGAAACAGCCTTTGGCCCCTCCAAACTGGGTAATCGCGTCTGTGTGGATACTGTGTAATGTACCCCCAGTTACAAACCCACAACACAAAATATCAGACAGTACACCATACGCAATTAAATGACTGAAGTTTATGAATCTTAATCTGAGTATAGGGTTAGTACTGAAAATAATAAAAAGGGCCCAAGTCAAGTCAAAGTCACGTTGGAGCTCACTCAGTAGTCATTCTTCAACCATCAGTCTACTCCAAGCGTCGCTGATCTTTGGATCCTCAGATCCCAGTCCAATCCGTCTGGTGGTCTACCAGCTCTCACCACACGCGTCCCCCCTCTTCCTCTCTCCTCGACAAGAGACCGTGAAAACAACATCCTTTCCAGATACACAAGACAAAACAACAATCTCCAATTGGCCAACATGCATACTACAGGTCCTGTTATCTCCAACCATAACCCAAACATTGCTGCTACAAAGAAACCGTTATCTCAGCAGTGAACATTACAGATAAGCCATTACATTAGCCTTAGCAGTGAAACATTACTAAGACACCATTACACTTACAATTGCTCAAAATCGTGAGAATATAGGTACATGTCATCATGAGAAGTTATGTAATTTTCTTTGAATATAAATGTAATTGTTTTTGGGGTTAGCACATATAGCAAATAACTTCGGCTATCAATCTTCAGATCTGAATATGAGCAGTAGGTTAAACCTAACATGTAGCTCTAAACCTTGTGTTCCTAAGAACTGTAAACCACAGTTACAGTTCAGTCTGAAAGACCAGACAATGGTGATTTAAATTTATTATTTGAGTGTCTGTAGTGTGAGTGTGAAGAGGGAGGTGTAAAGGTTGCATGTAGTTCAAAGGAAGCATTGTGGACACATTGTAAATATGGAAGTGTCCTAAAATGACCTTTGATCTTAAGCATATAAAATTTCAAGTAGTGTTGGGTCAAGCAGACTTACTTCCTGTGAAAGGGTCTTCATATGATGCTGGCTGTGTCTCATTTTGTTGAATAAAGAGACTGCTTCATACCTACTAGTACTGTCTGGTGGCTTCGTTCATGTGATAACATTTATGATCTCATCCAGGATGCTTTTGTGACCCATTGTGTGGTCAGTGATCTCAGCTGTCTAAGTGGGTGAGTACGTTTAATATTAATACTCACACTTGGACCTGTTCGGGTCAGTGGCTCTGAGATAGCTAGGTATTACGAACATGGTGGAGAGCTGAAATGGTGTGTGTCTGTGTGTGTGCATGCATGTGTGTTTATGGAAGAGACTAAACATTTTTCTTAGCATTTTACATTTACAGCATTATATACTGTAGATGGATGAAAAGAGATATAGAATGAGCTGTAGCTCCTTGGAGTGCCAATCCGATAGTTCATGACAATTAGAAAACCACTTATGGATGGTTCAGAAGCATTTATTCTTTTAAGCAAGACAGTATTCAGTTGAGCTTAGAATTCAGATTATATTTGCCAAATTTGAACAGAAAGTTTAATTTACATACTCTGATTGAGCAAAGCTAAATCTTGTTGTGCTGGAAATATGCCCATGTTTTAATACTTAAAAATATTTACTCCTTTCACAGACGGAACGCAGGCAGGAAAAATAGGAATTACAATGGAAGTAGTCACTCAACAACAAAACTGGAAGTACTCATTTTGCCAGCATGGATTCTTACTATATTTTTTTGAAACAGTTCTACCACAAGTCAAACTAAAATCACAAGCAATAAAGGAAAACATGAGTTGAATATATATATATAATATCTTTGAGCTTTTCAGATATATGACTTTCTTGCCAAGGAAAGCAGACCTAGTTGAAAGTACCATACCTTGCTTAGGAAGACTGACAATCATAATTGGAGATGGTTCTTTGACTTCCTGCCAGGCACATTCTATTTTGGCTTGTGGCTAATGCCTGATGCACCATTAGCTTTACTCTGCTGAAAGAGCTCTCATCTTTGCATTAGCAAACTGCAAGATCCAGATCCAAGCAGGAATTACTGTTGCTTTAGATGAGAAGGTAAATTAAAGCACTTTCCAATTCATTCAACTGAATGTATAAGATACTTTTAAAAAAGCAGAGCACTTCTTCATTGTGTTGGACAACATCTTCTCTCTGAACAGCAACATCAAAATGACTGGCTGGTTGATTATCTTATTTGAATTCCATTACATTCTCTTTGCCAACTTTTTAATATTGTATATGTTCCTTGAGAATAAAGACTGTGGAAGTGAAATTTTTAAAAAAAGAACTTGCTGGAAAATCTCAGCAGAGCAGGTGACATCTATACGGAGAAAATGTTAGTATATCTGTTCTGTTCATCAGAAGTGAAGTCTGTAGTTCCAGTGCAGAAAGCAACACTTCTATTGAAGTTTTGAAACCTTTAATTAATCTGTCTTCAAATTCATACACATCTCTGTTTAGTGTGCAAATATTGGTATGGTTAAAGTAGAAGGCATCTGAATATCGATTTAGTTCTCTTGGCACATATTTTTCAAATAGCATTAAGTATAATAGCCTAGTAAGTGGTTGACAGCTGTAAAATCACATTAAGCTGTCATCTTGCAGTACACCCTTGCTGAAGGGTGTACCACAGATTGTACTATACAGTGCCAGTGCCTCTGAAGACAGCACCTGGCAGGAGATCTTGGGATAATATTTTCCTACATGGTTCAGGGTCAAAACTATAATGATAATTGTTTAATCAGGCTTTTTTCCAACATTGACTTTATTCTGGGGTCACTATAATACACAAGGAATCTATGGACTATGCCCAGAAGAGAGAATTCACTTTTGAGGCATATGGAGTTAAATAATCTTCAAGAGTACCCAAGATGCCTGGTTATAACTACCCAGATGAGTTGAGAAGGCTTTTGAAATTATAATCTTGAGTGATAATCTGATGCCATCAACTAAACAATCAAGGAGTCTGAATGGATAAACATAGGGAGAGTATTTCTAGTAGGGTTTGATGAGAAAGAATAAGAGGAGTTTGAGTGAAGCCTAAACATTAACATGGGCTCGATGTTCTGGTGCACGGTTTTGTATACTTCATGTAATTCCCTTGGTTTTGGTCTGTCTACCTCATCCAATAAGTAGAAGAGGTTTGTATCTTCAGTAGAAATCTCGTAAAACTTTGCACTGACAAAACAGCACAGGAACACCACATATGAAACTGAGAAAAAAACAAGTTCTCTTCTCTTAGGGCATACTACTTGAGAAAATAATTATAAATCTTTACATCAAATTCACTTCAAATACATCATAAAAAGATCCATTGGTTGCAACCTTCTAGGCTTCAGTCTCATTTCAAAGAGTTTAATGATACACATTGAGATGGTATTGTGTTTGCTGACCACAAAGTTCTAAACGCAAATGAAGACCTTAAACCCTATTGGATATAGTCACGAGTACTCTCACTAAAGGGAGATTAAACTGTAACTAACCAATCATCAAAGATTAGTTTACTTCCCTGTTTAATCTCCATGGTGAGCTTAGCTGTCAAAACCCACTATTCAAGCAGTGGGTCCCCTCTCCCTACCAAGGAGAGGATACTTACAGCTAACAAAGTAGCTTAAAACACAATTTATTTATTCACAGTGATAGACATTTTGTTCTGGGTATGGCTCTAAACTGCAACCAGTGATGAGGCTCTGATTGGGGACTTTCAGAGCTTTGGGAAAAGTGGAGCTACCCCTTAGTCATTCATTAATCCCAGGGCCGCTCTGACCTGGAACAGTAGCACCTGCAGGGGATCCTGCTCAGCATATGAGTGAAGGCCAACAGCAGATCTGGCAGGTTCAGTAACTGAACTTATGATGGAGAAGGGGGATGAGCTACGACCCCAGATAACAACGGCTATAGTACAGGCGGATGAACATTTGGGAAGAGAAATGGCGATTTTTTTCAGTTCGCCCAACCGAAGGCAATAGCAAACCATCGTTGCTAGATACTAGGTTTCCTAGAATCTATTTGCTAAGAAAACCATGGTCAAAATCACAATATATATCACACAGCAACAGCGTCAAGAGGACCTTCAAGGCAATTCTGAAGATGCTTCGCTCGGTAGGGTTGATTCAGGGCAGCAGGGGATTCCCGACCGTCGTCAAGCTACTTCTCATAAAATTCAAGTACAGGTGGCCCCCGTTTTCCAAACATTTGCTTTACGACACCTCACTGTTACGAAAGACCTACATTAGTTACCTGTTTTTGCTGACAGAAGATGTTTTCACTGTTACGAAAAAAGGCAGCATGCGCACGAACAGCCAAGCTCTTCCCCTGGAACTGCATTCTAGCCGGCATTGTTTAAACACGTACTTTATCTCGATTTATTTTGTGCATTTATATTCCGCAAGATGAGTTCTAAGGTATCGGAAAAGCCTAAAAGAGCTCGTAAGGGTGTTACACTTAGCGTAAAGCTAGACTTAATTAAGCGTTTCGATCGTGGTGATTGAAGTAAGGACAGTGTCTGCGCGTTGAACTTGCCTGCGTCCACCATTCCCACTATTTATACAGAGAGAGAGAGAACCCTGAAAGCTGCCGATGTTACTGTTGGTTCTGCTCATAGCAAAGTGGTCTCTCTTAGTCGGCATCCAATAATGGATAAAATGGAAAGTCTATTGCTTGAGTGCATTGATGGGTGTACAAAGTGTGGTGTTCCATTAAGTATTCTTATACTTAAGGAGAAACCAGTCAGTCTTTTTAATAAGCTGAAACAGAAAGCACTGGATGATAGTGATGAAAGTGTTGCGAATGTGAAATTTAAAGGTAGTCATGGGTGGTTTGATCAGTTTCTGAGGCGAGGGCAGCTTCATAGTTTAAGCAGTGGTCCCCAACCTCCGGGCCGTGGACCGACACATTGCCGCAAAGAATGCTGCTGTGCAGCGGTAGTCGGAACGCACCCAGCACATCTTTAAGAAAAAAAGCCGAAATAAACAAGATAATTAATTAGGTGCCACCCGGTACATAAATGTTGGCCCGGATCAGGAATGATTGCCGATTGTGTCAGGTGGTTATTTGTATAAGCAAATGTTTAACTGTGACAAAACAGCAGTTTATTGGAAACAACAGGAATTCTGTAGATGCTGGAAATTCAAGCAACACACATCAAAGTTGCTGATGAACGCAGCAGGCCAGGCAGCATCTCTAGGAAGAGGTGCAGTTGACGTTTCAGGCCGAGACCCTTCGTCAGGACTAATGAAGGGTCTAACGCCTAGTACTGACGAAGGGTCTCGGACTGAAACGTTGACTGCACCTCTTCCTAGAGATGCTGCCTGACCTGCTAGGTTCACCAGCAACTTTGAAGTTTATTGGAATCTTCCCGATTCCAGTAAGTGAAACTACACTGTACGTACATTATTTCCATTTTATATAGGCTGTGTATTTTTATGTGTTATTTGGTATGATTTGGCAGCTTCATAGCTTAAAGGTTACCAGACAGACTGTTTCTATTGAGAGTGCTTGCGCCGTGTTTCTGCCGTGAGCGCTTCTGCGAGATTTTTGCTGCGCTAGACAGTGCTGCAGAAAAGTATTTCTACTTTATATGGGCTGTGTATTTATCGTATCATTCCTGCTTTTACTAAATGTTACTGTTATTTTAGGTTTTATGTGTTATTTGGCATGATTTTGTAGGTTATTTTTTGGGTCTGGGACCGCTCAAAAATTTTTCCCATATTAATAAATGGTAATTGCTTATTCACTTTACAACATTCCGACTTACGAATCATTTCATAGGAACGCTGTACCTTCAGATAATGGGGGAAACCTGTAACACAAAAGAAAATTATGAATTGGAATTGGAATTGGAATGTAAGAACCCTATATCAAGCAAGAAAATTGGACAGTGTGATAAATGAAATGGAAAGACTAAAAATTAGCATCATGGCAATTAGTGAAGTTCGTTGGATAGGTGCTGGAACATGTTAGAATACTATTAAAACACTAATTTATTCTTGTGGAACATCCCATGCTAATGGAGTAGGAATTCTTAAGGATGAAAACATGGCAAAAAGTGTTTTAGGACATTGGGCAATATCAGAAAGAGTGCTTCTTGTTAGATTCACAGGACAACCATTTGATTTAGCAATTATACAGGTATATGCACCAACAGTAGATGGAACAAATGAGGATATAAAGTCGATGAACAGCTTGAACAAGCAAATCTTGGATGCAAATCTCAAGATATGGTTATTGTCATGGGAGATATAAATGCTAAAGTAGGACAAGGTGCTAATGGAAATACCATAGGAAAATTTGGACTAGGGGAAAGAAATGAAAGAGGTGAGAAATGGGTAGAATGATGCAAGATGAATAATCAGGTCATATTGAATACCTATTTTAAAAACCATCCAAGACACCTGTGGACCTGGAAGAGTCCAGGTAATAACACCCAAAATCAAATTGACTTGATAACTATAATCCAAAGATTTAGAAACTCAGTGACTCAATGTGAAACATATCCAGGTACAGATTATAATAGTGACCATAAACCAGTAATATGTCATGTCAAAGTAAAACTTAAAAAACTAAATAAGCAAAAACCTGAACAATCCCTTGACTACTCGCAATTAATTAAAGATGGAAACTTAAGTCAAAAATTTACAATTGAAGTAAGGAACAGATTTCCAAGTCTAGAAATAGAATCTGTTGAAAATGATAGCAATCATGTAGAATGAAGTTTAACTCTCTGAAAGATGCCTTGGTAGAATCAGCAAAGTCAGTGATTCCTAAAAAAGAAAAAAAGCACAAAGGATAAATGGATGACAAATTAAGTCAGAAATCTACTGGAAGAAAGGAGACTGAAGAAAGCAAATCCTATAGAATATACATCCTTAGATAAAAAAGTTAAAAGCCTGTGTCAAAAAACCAAAGAAGACTGGTTAAATCAGGAATGTGAGCAACTAGAAAGAATCCCTATTACTGATCCAAAAAGGGTAAATCTACAAATCAAGAATATCACTAGTAAAAAACTCCTCTGTTCTTCAGGTGGATGTTTGAAAGCAAAGGACGGTACCATTACCATGGAAAAAGATGAGATTATGAACAGATGGACTGAGTATATTCAGGAATTGTTAGAATATGATTGAGGCGAAAAGCCAGAAATTAAGAAGAACATTGAAGGTCCAAGTATTTTAAAATCTGAAGTTCGTAATGCTATAAATAAGATGAAAAAAGGAAAGGCAACAGGTCCTGATGAATTAGTAATAGAACAAATTATTGCCCTTGAAGATTATGGAATTGAAAAACTTACTGATTTAATCAATGACATTTATGAGACTGGAATAGTACCAGAAGATATGAAAAAATCAGTATTTATCACTCTTTCTAATAAACTTGGATTATTATTCCTAATAATGAGTCATATCACTAGATACTCTAAGAATTTTGATGACAAGAGCTAAAAGTAAACTACAAGCTGAAATAGGTAAAGAACAACGTGGTTTTGTGAAAGACAAAGGTACAATAAGTGCGATATTGATGTTAAGGATACTATCAGAATGAGATATTCAAGTGCAAAGAGATTTGTTTGTTTGTTTTATTGACTACACAAAAGCATTTGATAAAGTGAGGCACAATAATTTATTTGAAATATTACAGGAAGCTCTAGATCTAGATTCGAAAGACCTCCACCTAATCAGAAATCTGTACTGGGAACAAACTGCCACTGTAAGAATAGATGGAGAATTGAGTCAGTTTACGAAAATCAAGAGAATGCTGGTGGAACACAGTAGGCCTGGCAGCATCTATAGGAAAAGGTACAATCGACGTTTTGGGCCAGGACCCTTAGTCAAGACTAACTGAAAGAAGAGATAGTAAGAGATTTGAAAGTGGAAGGGGAAGGGGGAGATCCAAAATGATAGGAGAAGACAGGAGGGGAGGGGTGGAAAGTTGATTGGCAAAAGGGAAACCAGGCTGGAGAAGGGAGAGGATCATGGGACGGGAGGCCAGGGGAGAAAGAAAGGTGGGGGGGGGCAAGCCCAGAGGATGGGCAAGGAGTTATAGTGAGAGGGACAGAGGGAGAAAAAAGAGAGAAAAAAAGGGGGAAAAAAAAGAAATAATAATTGTAGCCCCCCTGGCCACCCTCAGGGTCGCTCGGCTCGCTGTCGTCTAGGGAAACAGCCTCGGCCCCGCCAGACTGGGTAATTCCTTTGTGTGAATGCTCTGTGAGGTACCCCACCCCGCCCAAATAACAGACAATACACCAGATGCAATTAAATGATATACAGTTTATAGATATTACTGGAACTATATATTTAAAAGAGAATAAGATATAAAAGGAAAATAAAAGGCGCCACACTTATCAAAGTTCAATCTCTTCGTGCACAAAACCATTGGAGCTCAAGGACCTTCTTCTTCACCCTGCGACCCCCTCGGACCACCTCGACCGGCCGCCTGGGACCAACAACGGTGGTCGACCATACGCTCCACACGAGTCCGTCTCCGTTTCCTCGCCGAATGTCCCTCGTCCATCCTCTGTCTCGCTCTCCCGCCTTCTGCCCCAAAACCCCGCGCATACAGTATCTTCAAATACATCAAAACCATAACAACTATCCCAATTCGTTAATAACGTATTTCTTATCACCCTCTAAACCAAAATAAGCTGCCAGTGCAAACTCTCCCAGCGTTTAACACAACAAAGCCGCATTCCCCAGATTAACATAACAAAGACGCCATTTTAATTAGCCTCCGCAGGAACTTAAAAGTCGAAACCCCTTTACACTCTCCCCCCACCAAATAAAGTCATGTCCTCATGTCTTCTAAATAACTCGCCAACCAGTCCTGCAGACACACAACACACACATACACAGATACACACAGTGAGAGTGCTCCCCAAACAGTGGACTTTACTCCCGTCCCACGGGCGCTACATAGGCCAACCTATCTGGGAGCTTCTTAACCCTCCGAGACCTCCGTACCCCCTCACCTAAACCCAAAAGGCTCAGACACTACCAGGGATACCTCGAGCCTGCTTGCCAACTCCTCTCTCACTCAGGCCACTACAGCTCGGAGCCCCCTGTCCCGTGTCCGGGGCCCCTCCCCTCCTCCTTTCTGATCCTGCCGTAACTCAGACTGCCCACAGCTAGCCCTCCCCACTACACCTGACTCAGTGGGAGAAGAGCCAAAAGTCTCTTCCTCAATCAAGGGGAAGTTAGCGAAAGGCTGCATGTTCCACATGTGCAGCACATCATCCTTCGAATCCGTATCCTTCCTCATTCCCTCGATCGGTAGCTGCTGTTTACGTTTCTCCAAACTGAAACATTTAGCCGGGGCTACCCCTTCAGCCTCCTGCAGTCGAGACGTCAGCTTCTTCGGGGACTCCTTCAACTCTCGCCACAGCCTCCGCAGTTCTGACTCAGGGTTCCTGGCCATCTCAACCTGGGATGCAGTTACCCCACCAGCTTCTTCCACCCTGACCTGAAAAGCAGCAGTTAAAGAATGTTCAGCCTCCGGTTGTTTCTTCCTCATGACGTCTTCCAGGTCAACTTTCAGTTTTTCCACTTCATTTAAACTTGCGATAGGGCATCTTCAGGTTCCTTTCAAGCGTCCGCCTCCCTTTCCCGAGATCTGTCCTCCATTTCTTTACCTCCTCGGGAGTGTAGTCAAACTCCCCTCCCTGGGCTCTCGGTTTTCTGTTGACCTTAGTCAGAACACTTCCTTGATCTTCCCCAACTTGCAAGTCTTCCAATCTGTCCTGAATCGACGTCTTGAGTTTCTGCTGATCCCTTCGAAGGCGGGTCATTGTTTCTTCTCGCTGGATTAATTCATCAGTATATGACCGCAGTGCGGTGCAAATTCCCTCTCTTCTCTGTGTCTCATTCAAATTGACGACCTGAGTTTCCATCCCCCGGTCCACCACCGTCTGTCCCAACACCAGGAAGTTCAACTGGTATGTCGGGTCATTTTCCTCACATTGCACCAAACTCCACCGGCCAAAAACTCCTCCACATTTGACACTTCGCTTCGGTCGCCCGGGCTCAGCCACTCACCTCGCCTCCCCCAGGCGAATCCAAGCTCTAGGCAGTCACCCACATACGTCAAAACTCCACACACCTTCATTTCCCCCATGGTCTTCCTCATGCCCCGCGGGAAGGATGCAGGGGCTCCGGATATGCCCTTGGGCATCTTTTCGGATCGGAAGAATCCTAGGGAACTAGTAAAGGCCATCTTCAGTTCAACAGCCGCCCTCCTCAGAATCCACACACACGCTGCCTTCATCTTCCACGCCGCTAGGGTCCAGTTGCCGCGACCTCTCTCTCACTGAAGTGTCTTCAGCGGTCAACTCCCCTCCCTCGTGGTAGTTCGGAGCATCTACTAAGAGGGTCTCACCCTCAGCTACTTTCCCCAGGCCGTACCACCGCTGGGTCTCGTTTAAATTCGGTACCGGCTCAAGGCTGCTACACACGTCCTCAGAAGCAACTCGACACGCTGGGTGCCCAGAAAATGCCTTCATGAACTCCAGGGTCATTAACCAATCATCGTCTTCTGGATAACTACTGCCACTGGTACCCAAAGTCTCCGGTGCCCTTGCGGTTGTCAAGGATAAATGCTTCAGACACCGGTTGTAAAACGAACTGTACAACAACTTGATCTGTGCCCCGGGGCCGAGAATAGCTTTAGCATCGCTTCCCTCTATCCATAGCGACACCCTAGGGCGTGGCCCCTCTAAGCCTTCAGGAATAGGGTCTTTTCCTTTCGGAAGTTCATTGGTACATTGCTGGGAACGTGCTTCCCCAGAGACCTCAAGCCGTTCCCCCACTGGGCCTCCACTAAGTTTCCCGACACCTCTCTGATCAGCTGAACAACTGATCCCCTGAAATAATACCCCTGGCACTGCAAGCAATTTAGCCGCCCTCCTCGCCAGAGAAGACACACTGAAAACTTCCCCCCCTCTTTCAAATAACTGACAGCTGTCACTACGGTGTAAGTGAACCTGACAGCTCTAACACCGTCACGGGCCCGCCTACTCAAACTTTCAACCAATCCCTGTCGCTCTCCCTCAACCGAGCACTGCCACTCATCTAACAACTGAGAATCCGCTCCGCCCACGTCTCGCTAGTCTCCGCCCCTCTTGGGGTGGACATATCCCAAGTGCCAGGCGGAGCCTGCCAGAGCTAGAACATTTATTCGCAGACTCTACCTCCAAATCAGACCATTCTTTCCTCTGTCTCCCAACTGCATGGACAGCCCCGAGTGCCACCTCCAACTCGTCAATGCCAGCCTGAACTCGAACAAAGACTGCACCCACAACGCATACAGCAATCAACAGCAAATAACCCACAGAGACACACATTACAGATTTAAACAGGGCACCCACACAGCATACCAGCAGACTCAAGCATCCCGGACAAAGCCCCCACAATGTAGCCCCCCTGGCCACCCTCAGGGTCGCTCGGCTCGCTGTCATCTAGGGAAACAGCCTCAGCCCCGCCAAACTGGGTAATTCGTTTGTGTGGATGCTGTGTGAGGTACCCCACCCCGCCCAAATAACAGACAAGACACCAGATGCAATTAAATGATATACAGTTTATAGATATTACTGGAACTATATATTTAAAAGAGAATAAAATATAAAAGGAAAATAAAAGGCGCCACATTTATCAAAGTTCAATCTCTTCGTGCACAAAACCGTTGGAGCTCAAGGACCTTCTTCTTCACCCTGCGACCCCCTCGGACCACCTCGACCAGCCGCCTGGGACCATACGCTCCACACGAGTCCGTCTCCGTTTCCTCGCCGAATGTCCCGCCGGGGTCCGACCCCGTTAGCGGACTCACAGCACCTCGTCCATCCTCTGTCTCGCTCTCCCGCCTTCTGCCCCTAAACCCCACGCATACAGTATCTTCAAATACACCAAAACCATAACAACTATCCCAATTGGTTAATAACGTATTTCTTATCATCCTCTAAACCAAAATAAGGTGCTAGTGCAAACTTTCTCAGCGTTTAACACAATAAAGCCGCATTCCCCAGGTTAACATAACAAAGACGTCATTTTAATTAGCCTCCGCAGTAACTTAAAAGTCGAAACCCCTTTACATAATAAATAAATAAGGGATGGGGTACGAAGGGGAGGTGGGGCATTAACGGAAGTTAGAGAAGTCAGTGTTCATGCCATCAGGTTGGAGGCTACCCAGACGGAATAGAAGGTGTTGTTCCTCCAACCTGAGTGTGGCTTCACCTTGACGGTAGAGGAGGCCGTCGATAGACATATCAGAATGGGAATGGGACTTGGAATTAAAATGTGTGGCCACTGGGAGATCCTGCTTTCTCTGGTGGACAGAGCGTAGGTGTTCAGCAAAACGGTCTCCCAGCCTACGTCAGGTCTCGCCAATATATAGAAGGCCGCACCGGGAGCACTGGATGCAGTATATCACCCCAGCTGACTCACAGGTGAAGAGTCACCTCATCTGGAAGGACTGTCTGGGGCCCTGAATGGTGGTGAGAGAGGAAGTGTAAGGGCATGTGTAGCACTTGTTCTGCTTAGACAAGGGTATGTTTTTTCCCCTGCTTTGTTTCATGTATACAATGAAACAATATTACAAAAAATAAGAGACAGCTTGGGAATCAAAGCTGGCAGTGAAAACATCAATAATTTTAGATCTGCGGATGACACTGTGCTGATTGCAAGTACGGAGGAAGAACTACAAAACTTAATTGGTTCTATCTATCAATTACAAAAAGACAGAATGTATGGTAATATCCAAAAAAAAGGAGAATCCTATCTGCAGGCTGAAAATAAATGGGGAAGACATAAAACAAGTACAGAACTTTTGCTACTTAGGAAGCTGTGTGACATCAGTTGGCAGGTGTGACACGGATATCAAAAGAAGAATAGGGATGGCAAAAGACGCCTTCATGAGAATGAAGAATATACTGACCAACACTAAACTAGGTATGACAACCCCACTCAGAGTACTGAAATGTTATGTTTATCCATTTATGTTATATGGCTCAGAATGTTGGACAACATCTAGTAACATGAGGAAACAAATTGAAGCAGCAGCGATGTGGATTTTGAGGAGGATGCAAAGAATATCATGGACGAAACGAATATCGAATGAGGATGTCATGAACAGAGCAAGCACAAAAAGAGAAATAATGTATGAGATCATGAAAAGGCAACGTAACTTCATTAGACGTGATTAGGACAGAGGAGTTGGAATGCACGGTAATTATGGGAAAGTTTGAAGGGAAGAAAGCAAGAGGAAGACAAAGACAAATGATGATGGAAACAACAGCTGGAGAACTGGAAATGAATACCAATGAATTGATCCACTTGATTGGAAACAGGAGTGTGTGGGCCATGGCAGTCAAAGCTCAAACTGGGCATGGCACCTGATGATGATAGACGTTTGCATTCACACAAGTCTCTTAAAACACATTTAAAACTCACAGAGGATTTCTATTTTAAACACTTCCCAATTCTTACAGAGGATTTCTAGCTTATCTTGAATCATTAAATCATTATCTTCAATCCTGAAACATTACCAAACATTTCCAAATTACAGACAATTTCTATAACACAAATCATTTCCAAAACCAAAAGATTTAACCATTTCTTAAACACAAAGGATAAAGCATAAATCAAAAAGAGCAATCAATTTCCAAGAATCAGGTATAATTCCTATAAACTTAAAAGACATACCAAAGAGGCAGAGAGACTGAAGCTGGAGGAATGGCTTAGAGTTCTTCCATGTTCCTTAATGCTGCTTTACTCATTCCTAATAAGCCTGAACTGTTCTCATACCTTTTCAGCCACTTGAGTGACTTCACAAGCATGTGATGTTTCCTCAGAACACACACAAAATGCTGGAGGAACTCAACAAGCCAGGTAGCGTCCATGGAAAAAAGTAAACTATCGATATTTCAGTTCGAGACCCTTCATCCGGACTCTTTTCCATAGATCCTACTTGGCCTGCCGAGTTCCTCCAGAAAATTTTATGTGCTGGTTCCATTTTCAACATCTGCACATTTTCTCTTGTTTGCGATATTTCTTCAGTTATCTTTTTAACACAAATGGTTTAAAAACATCTTTTGGAGACATTGATCTTAGCTATCTACCATTAATGCTGTATAGCTAGCTTCTTTGAGTACATAAGCATTTCAAACTATAAACATATCAGTTATTAATATGCTAAATGATATTATCCATCTTTCTATGAGCTTCCTTGAACTAATCAACTTAAGAGACAGCTTGTCTGTTTGAACCGACCCAAATTAAACAGCCCATTGTCTTATGCTCTACCCTTGAGCAATAATAAAGCAGGTGCAGTGACTCTTTACAGACAGATCATCTTCAAAATACAAAGCTTATTTGCAAAGCTGTTCTATAAAGAATGCTTTTCATTCATATTTCTAGGAACTGAAGACTTACTTCCATTTATGATCAGAAGTTAAGCAATCTGTTGAAAGTTTACTTACAACTGTTTCATTTTACAAGATGCTGTGTTTAGGAAGCAATGTTAGCAAAAAAAATCAAAAAGTGAATATCTAACGCAATAGCAACAGATCTACTATCCTTCACAAAGTAGCCATCAGTACTGACGGGACTTGTCAATTCATAATTTCATAATAATTTTTCATATGTCACCAGCTGCAGCCTCAGATTTCTAGAGGTGCTGTGGAGAGATATTTTGAATTATGTGACATATCTAGAAATATGTTATGTAGGATAATCAGTTCAGCATGTGTCTTTGTGCAGTCTTGCTGTCCAATTTAACAATGTTAGTGTGAATTTCTGTCATTGCTGCAGACCCATAACTTACTGGTCCTGACTCTGTAATTATATGTGTACATAATAAAGAACTTCAGTTCGCAGTATGCAATGCAGGGCAGTTCAGCAGGAAACCAGAAGGGCGTTGGTGAACTAGGAGAGCGCGCTTAAGTGCAGAGCTAGAAGCCGTAATTGTTAATACATGTGCTGGCATCTGAAAGCCCATGTAAAATTTGTGTTTTTATCAAGAAAAAACATAACATGGTGTCAGAAGTCAGCACAAGGTCTAAATATGAAGTATAACTGAATACTGTGAGTGGCTAAGAAAGAGGCGCTAAGTTCCGACGTAAAAAGGTTGCCAGCACACTGTTTGGAAGAAATTGAGGTGAAAGCCTAAAAGATCAGCTCAATGGATAAAATAAGTCCTCCCACAGCTATGCTGTTTACTGGCAACCTAACTGATACATGGAAATGCTTCAATCAGTGATTATACATACACATTTTTTTTATATATATACACACATACACATATAATATAATATATATAAAAAAAGATTTTCCTGTGAACAGAAACAAGGTGTGTTTTTTTTTGCTTTAAAGGGGGAAGATCTGTTTTTATATGTGTACACAACAAAGAACTTTAGTTCCCAGTGTGCAATGCAGGCGATTCTGCTGGAAATGGAAGGACATTGGTGAACTGGGAGCATGTGCTAAAGTGTTAAAATAGAAATAATGATTGTTAATAAATCTGCTAGCATTTGAAAACCCATGCAAAGTTTGTCTTTTATCCAGAACAAACATAACACTGATTGTTAATAATAATTCCATTGGTTACTGACTCATGCTGATGAAATGATTTCAGTAATATATTAGTTATGGGATTAGATTAGTGTATGTCATCATAATTACATACGCGAGACATGGACACTCACCAAGATGATACGAAAGTCTCTAGATGGTTGCTATACACGAATGCTCCGGATGGCTCTTGATGTGAGTTGGCAACAGCACATGATGAACGTTGAGCTCTATAAGAACCTACCGATGCTCTCCATTAAAATCGAGGTGAGAAGACTGCAACTAGCGGGGCACTGTCTACGCCATCCTGAGCTACCTGCCAGCCTAGTCATCATATGGGAGCCCAAGCACGGGAGGATGAACCCTGGGCACCCTTCCAAGACTATAGTCAACACCCTCCTAGAAGACAGCGGCGCGGCTAATGTAGATGAACTGAACGCACTGATGAGGGAGAGGGAGAAGTGGAGAATCCGTCATCGTGCCCAACGCCGGCCCCCTAGGCCTGAGTCGATGTAGTAGTAGTATAAGTGTATGTGGGTATCTGATCATCTGTGTCTGTGCACTCATTGGCTTTAATTGTTTGTTTTTTTTTGCTGTATCTCACTGAGACCCGATAATCATGAGCTAAATTAATTTCACTGTTTGGACAGATTAGTAATATGGGCAAAGAATTGGCAGATTGAATATAGTGTTGGGAAGTGTATGGCATTGCACTTTGGTTGAAGGAATAAAGGCATAAACAATTTTCTAAATGGGAGTGAATTAAGAAATTGGAGCTGCAAGGGGACTTAGGAGTCCTAATGCAGGATTCACTAAAGATTAGCTTGCAGATTGAGTTGTTACTAAATAAGGCAAGTTCGATGGTAGCAATAATGTCAAGATGACTAGAATATAAAAGCAACAATGTAATGTTGAGGCTTCATAGGACATTGGTCTGACCACTTTTGGAGTATTATAAGCAGTTTTAGGCTCCATAATGAAGAAAGGATGTTTTGGCTTTGGATGGGATTGAGAAAAGTATATGGGATTGATTCCAGGAATGAAATGGTTAACAAATAATGAGCATTAGATAGATTTCGGCCTGTACTCACTACAGTTTAAAAGAATGAGGGGACATCTCATTGAAACATACTAAATATTGAAAGGCTGAGATCAAGTGGACGTGTAGAGAGTTTTTGTATTAGTGGGGGAATTTAGGACCAAAGGCAGTGAGTCGAAAAATGCGCTTTAGAACAGCAAAAAAGTGGAATTTGGTAAATCTGTCTAATTCATTACCACACATGGCAGTGGATGCCTAATGTTTGGGTATACTTAAAGCCAGGGTAGATAGTTTCTTAGTTACTAAGGCTGTCAAAGGAAAGAAGGCAGGAGAGTCAGGTTGAGAGGGACAATAAATTAATCAAGATCAAATGATGGAGCAGACTCAATGGGCCAAATGGCCTAATATTTCTCCTAAGTTTTATGGTCTAATGATCTTTGAAATACTTCTGTAATTTACAAAGGTAAAACAGAGCACTAATGGAAAAATGTTTTGCATCATGGGTTAATAGATTTGTGAATAGATTTGAAGGAGACCTGACTTTTTTTTTGGTTTCAGACATACTTATGATGGTTATCATAGAAAATATACTGAATTAACCAGAAGTATACTTGTGTTGTATATTAGGAATAGCAAACCAATCCAAAATTGAATACTGTTCATCCTACAAACCACAACTCAGAGCTTAACAATCAGAAATAATAATTCCAAAGCTCATTTTGTTGTGTTTTTAAGACCACAGTTGTTAGAAATTATTCTGTTATTGACACTTCTTACTCTTCTAGAGCCATTTTATATTTCCTTCTTCCTTTGCTTGGTATCCCCTTTGTCATTTAATCTTTCCTTTTCCCCTTTCATTGCTATTCCCCTTTCCTTCCCTGTCTCTGTGGTTCCATATAACCCGGTGAATCTCTAATCATTCTGAGCTTCAGTCAAAGAGCATCAACCCGCAGAAGTTAACTATGTTTCTCTCTCCGTGAAAACAACTTGTTTGACAAGTTCTAGCACTTAGCATCTTGATTTAAAAAAAATAATTGCAAAATGGTTAGTTTTGGAAATCATAACTCTTCAGGTTTCAATCAATGTATGGAGAACCATTCTTGTGGCTTATTAGTATCACTGTACATTAGGAAGTGTTCACTCCAATGTGTTGAGGATTTGCATAATTTATTTTTTCATCAAAAAATAATTTCTTTATCCTATTACTAGGCAACACATCAGCCATGCTTGCATGTATAAAGGTTAACAGCAACCTACTTTTGAGATACCAGAATATTCAAGTCCCTCATTCAATGGTACATGTAATAGCCTTTTATACAGCTACGTGTAATCACAAAAGTTAATGCTCCTTCTAGTTAACTTGCTTCAAAATGCTTGCTTTCATTAATAATTCAAGGGGACAGAAAATCTTCTCTGTAAAGCAATTTCCATTTTATTCTTAATATACAAAAACCTTTTTATCCTCCAACACATAGCTTGCCATCTAACTAGTGCTGTAATATTTCCGGGAACATATATTTTCCATTAAACCCTCATCAAAATTATAGACTATTCATGAAACCACAAAAAGAAAAAAATCTGGATTACTCCAAGAACATTCAAGGAAACACTTGGAAATATACTGATCTTCATTCAAACTTGTTGGTTGGACATAATATCATAAAAACCATGAGATATAGGAGCAGAATTACACCATTTGACCAAACGAGTCTGCTGTGCTATTTCATCATGGTTGATCCAATTTTCCTCTCAGTCCTAATCTCCTACCTTCTACCTGAGCCACTTCATGCCCTGAGGAATTAAGAATCTATAAACAGCTGCCTTAAATATACAATTCTGATTTGATGGAGACGGACATGAAAGTACAGAGGAACATCTGGAAAAATTTCTGAAACGCTCGTTCGCTGCTGTCGTTACTGCGCAGTCAGGAATCTTTCGGAGGGAAGGCCTCGAAATCCCCAGCTTTGCCTGCTTTTGGTGACCGAGAAGGAGGTTGAATCGTTCAGTCAGAGATGGCGCTCAGTACTCGGTGTCGGAGAGCTGATCAGAGCTCGAAGTTTTCGGATGACTCAGAGTCGGACCGTGGTCGGGTATGGCAGGGAGAGTTTTTCTTCCTTCTCTCCGTTTGCGTGAGATGTGGGACATTTGAGAGACTTTGAACTTTTACTGTGCTCATGGACTTCTTCAGCAAGTTATGGTATTGTTGCACTGTTGTAACTATATGTTATAATTATATGGTTTTGTCAGTTTTTTTCAGTCTTGGTTTGTCCTGTGTTTTGTGATATCACACCGGAGGAAATATTGTATCCTTTCTTAATGCATGCATTACTAAATGACAATAAAAGAGGACTACGTGTCTTCATAATCTAATCTAAATACTTGGCCTCCACAGCTATCTGTGGTAAAAAAAATTCCACAGATTCACCACTCTCTGGCAAAAGAAATTCCTCCTCAACTCCATTCTAAAAGGACATTTCTTTATTCTGAGACAGTGTCCACTAGCCTTAGATTCTCTCACCATAGGAAGCATCCTCTCCACATCCACTCTATCAAGGTCTTTCACCATTCGATAGGTTTCAATGAGGTCACCCCTCATTCTTCTCAATTCTAGTGAATACAGGTCCAGAGCCAACAAATACTCTTCATATGACAAGCCATTTAATCCTGGAATCATTTTTGTGAACTTCCATTGAACCACCTCCAGTTTCAGCACATCATTTCTAAGATAAGGGGCTTAAATGTGCTCACAATACTCCAAGCAAGGCCTCACCGGTGCTTTATAAAGCCTCAGCATTACATCCTTGCTTTTATATTCTAGTCCTCTTCAAATGAATGCGAATATTGCATTTGCCTTTCTCACCATAGACTCAACCTGCAAATTAACCTTTAGGAAATCCTGCACAAGGACTCCTAAGTCTGTATGCACCTCAGTTTTTTTGTATTTTGTCCACTTAGAAAACCGTCAACACTTTCATTTCTTCTACTATACAATTTCCGACACTTTATTCCATCTGACATTTCTTTGCCCATTCTCCTAATCTGTCTAAGTCCTTCTGTAGTCTCTCTACTTCTTCAAAACTACCTGCTCCTCCATCTGTCTTATCACCTGTAAACTTTGTAATGAAGCCATTAAATCCATCATCCAAATCATTGACATGAAAGATAAAATGAATTGGTCCCAACACAGTCACCGGTGGCCAGTCAGAAAAGGCTCCTTTTTTTCCCACTCTTTGCTTCCCACCAATCAATCACTGCTTTATCCATGTTAGAATATTTCCTGTAATACCATGGACTCGTAACTTGTTAAGCAGCCTCATGTGTGGCACCTTGTCTGAAAATCCAAGTGCACAACATTAACCAATTCTCTTTTGTCTCTCCTATTTGTTATTTCTTCAAAGAATTCCAACAGATTTGTCAGGTAATATTTTACCTGGAAGAAACCATGCTGACAATGGACTATTTTTTCATACGCCTCCAAGTACCCTGAGACCTCATCCTTAATTATTAACTCCAACATCTTTCCAACCACTGAGGTCAGACTATCTGGTCTATATTTTCCTTTCTTATGTCTCTCTCCCTTGTTAATGAGTGAAGTGACTTTTGCAATGCTCCAGTCTCCTGGAACCATTACAGAAACTAATGATTCTTGAAAGATCATTACTAATGCCTCCACGACCTCTTCAGCCACCACTTTCAGATCTCTGGGGTGTACACCATCTGGTCCAGGCGACTTATCTAACTTCAGACTTTTCAGTTTTCCAAGAACATTCTCTCTAGTTGTGGTAACTTCACACACTTCATTACACCTGACACCTGGAACTTTTACCATACTGCTAGTGTATTCCACAGTGAAGACTGTTGCAAAATTCTTATTCAGTTCATCTGCAATTTTGTTGCCACACATTTCTACCTCTCCAGCATCATGTTCCAGTGGTCTGGTATTCACTCTCATCTCCCTTTTACATTTTCTGTATCTGAAGAGACATTTGTTATCCTCTTTTTTATTGGCTAGCTTACTTTCGTGTTCTATTTTTTCCTTTTTAATTAGCCTTTTAATTGCTTTCTGTTGTTTTTTAAAAGCTCCTAATCCTTTAATGTCCTACTATTTTTTGCTCTATTTTATGCCCCCTCTTTGGCTTTAATGTTGGCTTTGACTTCTCTTGTTAACCACAGTTGTGCCATCTTTCCTTTAGAATACTTCTTCCTCTTTGGGATGTAACAATCTTCTGCGTTCTGAATTGCTTCCAGAAATTCCAGCTATTGCTGCTCTGCCTTCATCCCTGACAGTGTCCTTTTCCAATCAATTCAGTGATGCCTACAACATCATACCTGCCAATCTGCAACTGTGCTGCAAATTCATCTACTTATTGCGTGCAAATACATCACCTTCAGTCCTGTATTCACCCTCTTTGATTTTGTCCGCCTTTTTATGTTGCAACTCATGCTATTGACTGCAATTTTGCCCTATCAACAGCCTCCCCTCATTACACATTGCCTCTATTTGTAAATCAACTACCTTATCTTCAGCACTATTATCCGCTTTTCCCTCGATACTTCTTGCATTGAAATACTGGCAGCTCAGGGCGCTAGTCACACATTGCTCAACCATTTGACTCCTAACATGGTCTGAGATCTTACCAACATCTGCCACCACAACCTCTCCATTAATTGTTCTGGCACTCTGGTTCCCATCCCCCTATAACTTTAGTTTATACTCCACAATACAGCTTTAACAACCTTCCCACTAGGATATTTGTCCCTGTCCAGTTCGGGTGCAAAGCATCCCTTCTGTACAGGTCCCACGTTCCCTGGAATGGTCCACAAATCTTATGCCCTCCCTCCTACACAAACTCCTTAGCCACATATTAAACTGCGTAATCTGAGTTCTGGCCTCACAAGCACCTGGCAGGGGTAGCAGTCCTAAGACTGCAACCCTGGAGGTCCTGTCCTTTAACTTAGCACCAAACTCCCAGATCTCCCTATGCAGAGTCTCGTCACTCATCCTACCCATGTCATTGGGACCTACATGGACCATGACTTCTGGATATTCACTCCCCCACTTAAGAATGCTGAGGACTCAATCCGAGATATTCCAAACCCTGGCACCCAGGAGGCAACATACCATCCGGGAATCTCGTTCTCACCCACAATTCATCCTGTTCATTCTCCTAGCTAATGAATCCCCTATCACTACAGCTCACCTCTTCTCCATCTTTTGTTTCTGAGTCACAGAGGCAAACTCTGCCAGAGATTTGACCACTGTGACTTTCCTCTGTTAGGTCATCCCTCTGACAGTATCCAAAATGATACGTGTTGTTGAGGGGTATGGTCACAACGATTCTTTGCACTGGTTCCTTAACCCCTTTCCCCTTCTTGACTGTCACCCAGTTTCCTGTGTCCTGTCCCTTTGGTGTAATTGCCTCTCTTTTTGTCCCATCTATCACGCCTACAGCCTTCGGAATGATCTGTAGTTCATCCAATCCCAGCTCCAACTCCTTAACAAGGTTTATTAGGAACTGCACTGGATGCACTTCTCGTAGTCTTCTTGCCTTCCCACATCCTGCAAGTGGTGCATTTCACTATCCTGCCTGGAATCTCCACTGTCCTAGCTGAGCAGATATAGAGAAGAGAAGGAAAAAAAGAATCTTGAGCTTTTCTTTCCTTTGCTTTCTCTGACTGATGTCTCTCTTCCTGGAAGCCTCGAAGAGCTAGAGCCTCAAGATCACCCTGGCCGCTCAGATGACAGCTGCTGCGCTTGTCCCTGCCTTCCTTTAATTTGCTCTTACTAATCAGCCCCAGATGCCGAATGGTGTCTGGTCAAAGCTCTTTTTCACTGCTGCAACCCACTGCTGCCTTTTATCCTTGGGGTGTGGACCTGACTGAAGTCCCCTCCTTTCCAAACTTCTGATCTCCTATTGTGTATCTGAATCTAGACTGTAATTTTTCTTAACGTATTCCAAGTTTGAAGAAACAAACACCACATAGCCTGATCATTCTTTAATCTTGTTTTTCTTATCTAAAACCACTAACTTTTGAACAGTTTGCTTTGTTGTAATAGAAAATGATACAGAGTAGCAAATCTGTAATTTTCTTTTGACCAACAGAATTGTTAATCATGCACAAAAGGGTCTGCCCCATTTCATGGAATTGATGGTGGTGGCCATGCCAATCCAGCAAAGGCTGTTTCCTCCAAGGGCAACGGGTTTTGTGCAAACATTCTACTCTCACTAGGATAGTAGATTCATTTATAATATCAGGCCGCCAGACAGAGATAATGTTTAAGGCAGGCACATCAGCAACATTTAAAAGCCAACTAGGTAAATATATGGATTGGAGAGGTTTAGAGGACTTTTGGCAAATTGATGGGACTTGCTCACTGGGTGACACAGTCAGCATGAACAAGTTGGGCTGAAGGGTCTTTTTCCATGCAGTCTGACTTTATGACTTGCTACTTCTTCGATACATTGACATTGGAAACTTGGATGACTTTTGTCCCATGGATCATTGAAGAACTAGCTATTATAGAAAGCACTAAAGAGACAAGTCACTGTCATGCTTGGAGGATAAGCATGGAGAACAACACCTTCATTTATCCTTGGTTAATCTTGTGAGGTGATTAAACTTCATCCAGATGCTCCTGCTCAGTGGTGCATGAATCCAAAAGACTGCAAATGCTTCGAAGCAAATCACTATTCTGGCTTTTC
Source organism: Mobula hypostoma (assembly GCF_963921235.1). Lineage (NCBI taxonomy): Eukaryota > Metazoa > Chordata > Chondrichthyes > Myliobatiformes > Myliobatidae > Mobula > Mobula hypostoma. The sequence goes on along the minus strand of NC_086097.1, from coordinate 61,755,042 downwards.
AAACAACTTGCTTTACCATCTAAAAATATATGCTTGGTGAGTTCTTCTTAGTAAATGTGAACAATCAATTCACATGTCGGTAGTATACATGTTAAATTGTCAATTAGAGAGAAAGCTTTCTCCATTTATTTATCTATTTGACTATATAATATCCTTTTTTGGACAAAGAATTAATTTCTGTTCACTGTCTATTCATTCGTTAATGTATTGAATTAAGATGCATAGATGCTGCAATTTAGAGTGTAATTTGAGATCTTTTTTTCCTTTTAGCAAATTGATGCACATGAAGGACACAATTGTTATTCCAGTTGAATGATTGCTGCTGAGAAGTTGAGAGGTTTGGCTTTTCTGCTGCTTTATTCTGCATAAACAAACATAAAATTTAAAAAGTTTGACCTCTGTTGTGGTGGTGTAGGATCTCCATATTCTTGTGAGGTTGGAGAAAGATCAAATCGTTGTTAATAACCAGTAGTGATTATTACCAATGTGGGGCCTTTCATCCCACAAATGGTTCTTTTAGCAACGTTAATTTTATTACAATGGAAATTATTTAGACATGATGTAACATAGCAATGCCCATCAGTTATAATAATATTCCTATAGAAATCAACTATCTGGAGCAAAGTCATTTTTCTTTTTAAGCTATCTTTATGCTGGTTTGTACTTTTAAGAATGTTCTCTTCACTCAGAGCATCTTGCAGAACTGTCAATTGGAATTATCTTCTCCACCTCTTTTTTTTCCCTAAACTAACTATGCATAGAAATACTGAACGAGGCATTTCATGATTAACTTTTAATGAAAGACAGTTGTTCTTCAGTCACAATCTCAGTTGCCATAGCAACAAGAATAGGCTAATAAGTCTTCTTGAAAGTCCAGCCTGATTCTTTGATTTGAACCATCAAGCTCAGTCAATGCTCTTGAAACAATTACTAGACTTCTTTGCATTTAAATAATATTCATCTAAAATCGGAAGTAGCTAACAATCATGCACATAACTAAATACCTTGTACAACTTATCTAGTTTATAGTGTACATCTGGATGCCTCTTTCCAGTCAAGAGTGCAGAGAAGAAAACAAAATACATATAGCACAAAATTGACACAAAAGGAAAAAAAGGCATTGATTCATCTGAATGTATATTGACTGATTTATAGGAGTTGTCAGCAAGTTCAAATGCTTCAGATCTGACACATTCACAATAGTTAACTTATATTGGTTGTGTTTTGTGTAGAATTTCTATCAATTTTCCAAGTCCTCACTACAACTTCAGCAAAACATTGGTGGGATATCTGATGAAATGGGAGAAGCAAACAATTATATCAGTAGACCTTGAATGACCGGAACACATCCTGCACACGTGTGCTATTGCCACTGAGAGATAACATATCAAAAGTTGCATTTAGCAATTGCTTTTTCCCAGTTTAAGATGGCGCTAATGAAGCGTAGTGATTACTTACCTGTAGCAAACAAAACAAAGAACACTAATATCTGCTTTATTAGCTGCACTCTTCCTGGTAAATGATCACTACAATCAATAACCTGTAACTTCCCTTGCGAAGAGGAGCTTTTGAATCGCCTATATGACCGGGCATCTTTGCGGTGTAAACTGAAGTTCTTGAAGACGCAGGACGGTTGCGATGTGGCATTTACAGGCCCAGTCAATGTGCTTGGCTCAGGCCTGAGAGTGGGGAATGAACCAAGTTTGTCCATTGCTGGAAGAGACTTGGAGGTGATTTAATGCGGCACAACCGATGCAAGGTGAGCAGAGGCAATGCAGATTCGAGGTGGTAGGGCCTGGGACACTAGTCCATGAGCCAGGACCCCAAACTTGGGCCACCAGTACCATCTGGGGGGAATAATTATTATAGTGATTTTTGGCAAGGTGCACACCCCCAGTGCTAGAAAATATATGATAGCATTGCAGCGGAGGTAGCTTTCTGTGCGTGGAGTAGCTCCATCACTTTGCTTCAGAATGGAGAGCCATAAGCACAAAGAATCTATTAAGAAGCAGTGTATCATATACCAGAAAACATCAAAAGGAGATGATGACCATTTAGTTAGTCCTCAAGACTATGAATCCTGGAAAATGTTACTTGAAGCAGCCAAAGTGAGAAACTACGCCCCTATTTTAGACGTTGCTAAAGAACTTGGAGAAAAAGAAGTCCCAAAAATCTATTATCACAGAAAGTGCCGAAGCCTCTTCACCATGAAGAGAGACTTAGAGACTCTGAAAAGGAAAGCCAAGGAAAGCATTACTGATGAAGCTGGTGAGAATACCTGTACATCAAAAAGGTCAAGTAGGAGACTGCCATCAGAAGCAAGGGTGTATGATCAAATCTGCATTTTTTGCAATAAGGTGAAATTTCTGAAGAGGTCCAAGTCACGTGAAAAGCTTACACAAGCTGTTCACTACGAGAATGTGCAACCCAAAAGGAAGATGAAAAGATTCTAGCAGTAACAAGCAGAGACGTAGTTGCTGCAGAGGCCTGCTATCATGTTTCATGCTAAGGATTATAGCAGAATCAAGAAAAAGCAACCTAAGCGCAAAGAGAGTGATGATGAGACAGACAGTAAGAAACTGTATAAAAAGATTGAAAGGCAAGCCTGTAAAGCCCTTTTCAAGTATATCAGAACTGATATCATACGCAAAAAGATGATTGTACAAGTCACTTCTTTGCTCATGAAGCTTGAATTTTTTATGCTATCAGGTGGAGTTACACTTCTGCAAGGTTCTACAAGGAAGCACATTCATAGGAAACTGGAATCTGAGCTGGGCAATTCAGTAGACATATTTCCAGATGACAAAGGAAAATTGTTAATGGTTCCTGACAGTGTATCATTAAGGAATGTTGTCTTGGAAAATCAAACTTTACAGAGGGAACTCAAATTTTGGAGGGCCAAAGCAACCAATTTCAACAAGATCATAGATTAGACTTTATCACATATCAGATCAATCATTAGACAGGAGATGACCATGACTCCCTGGCCATTCCATCTATCTGATGTGAAGGATAGTGCTCACACCTCCATACCGGATCAACTAGAGCAGCTTCTTGTTGGACTGCTCACTGGAAATCCTGACACCAGACTCAAACACAGAGAGTCACTGCTCTGGTTCAGTCATTTAGTCAGGACATAATATATGGTGTGACATGTGGCCAACGTAAACCACCAAAGCACCTTCTACTTCTTAATGAGGTAAAAACACTGACGGGTAACACTGAGCTCAACCAAACACAGAGCAGGCTTGGGCATGGTGTGTCTTACTCCTGACTTGAAGAGAACAACACTGCTCTATGTCTCCAAAAGCTAGCAACAGCCTCCAACCAAAGAGTTGTACTTCCAGCTCCATCAAGCCTCATGTCTTCACCAATCTTGCATGGGACAATATCGATAGACTTGAGGAAACTCTCACTGGAAAGAGTACATCACATAGAGTCAATGGCATAGTGGTACAGGCCAATGTCTATGGACCACATCTGCCAAGAGCTGAGCTTCCACACATTGAGAAACTGAAGCAGAGATCAGTCACCATTGAGGACCAAGAACTGGAAGTATATGTAGCAGGTGCACGTGTGGACCCACAGCCTCTTCCCACCAGGGAACACTGTGTCCAGGAAACCAAGGAAGCTGCTCTTCTTGCCTACAAGAAGAACCTGGTGTGGACACTTGTGAGGCAAACAGATCCAGAGAATCAGACAATCCCAAGCTGGACTCATTTTAATATCAGCACCAGGTACCAAGAACCAATCTCGAAGGATATTGTTGGGTGTCTGCCAATCATCTATTCACCAGCCACACAGTTGACCACAGTATTTGAAATCTTGAACCAATCAGAGCTAATCAGGAAGGAGCTTTATCTGGAAACAATTGTGGTAGTCATGGGTCAAGCACCCTATGCAAAAGCCACTGAAATTGCCTGGAAGTACGAAGAGCGCTTCTCCAACATTCTTCTCAGGATGGGGATATCCAATACCATATGTAATGGCTTAGCCATCCTAGGAAAGTGATTTTGGGATGCTGGTGTAAAGGATGTATGCATGGAGGCTAGAATTGTCGTGGAGGAGTCCATCAATGGAGTCCTTGATGGTAAACACTACAATCATGCTGTCAGGGTCCGTAAGTACATCTATGAAGCACTGATGAGACTTGCATGGGCAGAGTTCACACCGTGGGTTGAGGACAACGTTCCAGAGAGGAGTGGGATGATCAAATCATTCTTAGACCATGTGAACGACATAGCCAGTGACTTGAACCAACAGAGGTTGAAAGCTACCACTGGTGCAATGCTATCACATATTTTCTAACTCTAGAGATGTATACCTTGTCAAAAATCATGATGAGCATTATTTCCCTCAGATAGTACTGACCAACCCTACTGGCTCATAGACTATATGGCTCAAGAGTTAGGAAAGACCCAAGGTTTGATCAATCTAAGTGCTGGCCTGAACTAGAAAGGTTGGGTACAGGCCGATTTGAGCTGACAGGGTCCAGGTCTGGGAGTGTATTGAAGTGACAAGTCTCAGGTTCGGAAGCAAGGAATAATCTGAGGTTTGATCGACTTAAGCACGGTCCAAGTTGAAAAGGTCAGGTATGGGTTGAATCGAAGCAGCAATATTCAAGTCCAAGAGCAAGGAACTGCACGGATTTAGAAGGTTTAAGCACAAAGCCAAATTGAAGTTAGGGTGTCGGGGCCGGAGGTGAGGGACGGGCCAGTTAAGCTTGCTGTTCTGCAAGGTTTATTTGTCTCTGCGCTGAACTGAGGCTATGGCCTGCAACTAATGGGCTCCTGAATATGCTGCATTGATGACAAGTGTCAAGGCTATGGACTCACTTTCGTAAATGTCAATTGTTTGCTTGCTTTTGTTGTTTGCACAATATGTCTTTTTTTATGCACATTCGGTGTTTAATGGGTTCTGTTTGGGTTTCTTTGGTCTGTGGCTGCCTGTAAGGAGACGAATCATCAGATTGTATATCGTATACATACTTCGATAAGAAATGTACTTTGACATAATCCAGGCTGGGGTTGAACAAAAGTAGAATGAGCATTTAATTTTAAATATCATTGCAAATCCATTAAAGATCCTACACAGATATTGGAGTATCAAAATACTAACAACTACAAAAATAGGAATATTAAGGAGAGGAGAAGATGGCGGCGTGACGCAGCTCGCAGCGGCCACTCCAGTGGTGATATCTGTTATTTGTCAAGTAGGGTGCTGTGCACAATCCTGATTTGATGGAGACAGACGTGAGAGCACTGAGGAACATCTGGTGAAACTTCTGAAATGTCTGCTTCACTGCTGCTGTAACTGTGTGGTCCGAAATCTCCAGAGGGGAAGGCTCCAAGTCCTCGGCTTTGCTTGTTGCTCGGCAGCCAGGGCGGGGTCGAAGCGCTCGGCAGAGGATGGTGCTCAGTCCTTGGTGTCGAAGGGCTGGTCGGAGGCTCGAAGTTTTCGGACGGACTCAGAGTCCGCTGCGGTTGGATGCTTCCAATGGTGCTGCATCGGCAAGTTTGCGGCGCTTGGAGGTTCATGACAGGGAGGGTTTCTCCCTTCTACTGACTGCGTGAGATGATGAGGCCAACGGGACTTTGAGACTTTTTTTTACTGTGCCCATGGTCTGCTCTTTATCAAATTACGGTATTGCTTTAACTGTTGTAACTGTATGTTATAATTATGTGGTTTTGTCAGTTTTAGTCTTGGTTTGTCCTGTGTTTCTTGTGATATCATTCTGGAGGAACATTGCATCATTTTTAATGCATGCATTTCTAAATAACAATAAACAAGGACTGAGTGTCCTCATAACCCAATCTAAAATAAAATATTAGGAACATTTGAGTTGGAAAGTATTTTAATGGAACCTAGCAAAATACATGGAGAGAAGGGTAAAGTAGGTATGCTGAATGGATTAGATGTAATTGTAGAACAGGCAGATAGGTTGGAGCATTAAAACTGACATAGAAGTGTTGGATGGGTGTCTTGTTTCTAGGCTGTAAATTCTAATCTTCTAGTAAAATACACTGTGGAGAAATAGAAGAATCCATACTTTGCCAATTGTAAAACATTTGCCAGTCTGTTTTTCCAGCTGAACTGTTACAATGTGGTTTCAGACTTTATTAATTCTGAGAGCCACAATTTCATACAATTAACCATGTCGAGCAGGTGCAGCTCTGTGAAGCAAAGCAAATATTAAATATGTGTAGATTTCCTACCTCTCCAGACAGTCCCACCAACTGTCTTTTAATTTAAGAGAGCAAGAAATTCATACAGTATTAGGTACAGAAATCTAAACCCTACTTGAATGGTTTTATTGTTGCAGAATTTGTATCCAGTGGCGAGAATGATAGAACACATCAGCCATGGACCTTTCATGTTGAATGCCTGCAAATTAAAAATAGAGTCAGAAATGCAAGAAATCCAAGATTAAAGTAAAATTCTAAAGATCTCAGTATGTAAAGCAACTTTGTGGAAAGGGAAACAGATTTAATGCTTCAGTTTGAAAGCCCATTGTCAGAATTGGAATGAATCAAGTAAATTAGTTTTAAGTTGCACGGATACGACAACGAGAATCTTCTGCTTTGTCCTATCCTTTCATCCCAAAACTTCATAACTTGCAGATTATTGATTTGCTCAGTAAGTGACCAGTTTTTGTTGGTCAGTCCTTGATCTGAGTATCACCTAAAATATGACCAATCCTTATGTTTAATGCTATTGCATTTCAATAATATATTTGGAACCACATGAATAATTATTCCAAGCTCTCTGCAGAGAGAGGTTACATGTTGAATTTAACTGTCTAAAGGAAACCTGTAGAAAAGCATTTGCTAGACTAAGTTCAAGATTTTACAGCTGGCAACAGTCTCACAAACATCACCAGAGCCACAGATATTTTGGTAGTGACATTATAGGCATGTTCAAGCAGCTGCATTAGATCATGAATGATAAATATGTAAGAAGTTATAAAAGATGCAGACTAATTCTGTGATGTGTACTGATACTGACAAATTAACTCTAAAGCAAGAAGGAAGTAGAGAGAAAATATGCCCGGATTTCTGGCTGCAGTTGTCTACACAGATTCATTGCTGCATCCAAAATATCTGTCCATCAAATATAGCTGAGGTCACAGGTCAATTAACAGCATTTAAATACTTGTGATAGCCTGTAGTTCTACACCACCAGTTTCATAATCAGCTACTTCCTCATAACAACTGAGTTCCTGAACCAGCCTGCACTACAGTTTGACAACACTGACCACTTTATCGCTTTGCATAAGTTGGCTATTTTTGTTATATTTGGGGTTGTTCTCCTGAAAGTTGTTTATGGCTTGCATGTGAGTGAATGCTGCTTATATGATGCTGTGTCCTTGATGCTGTTGCAAGTAAGTTTTTCATTATACTTACATATACATGTACATGTGCATATGATAATATATTTGACTTTGACTTTGCTATATTGCCTACCTGACATTGACCAAGAGCTTTTGCTGAAGGTGGAAGTTTTATATAAGTACAGTATATATAATATGCATTGTGGACAATAAATGTTATTTTAAGGCTATTATCCATTCATGGATTGTGACTGTATTACTGCCACTCTCCAGATTGTAACAATAGTTGCAGGAAGTTCCAAAAGGAATCTGTGAAGAGTCCATGAAGAAACTTCATGGACTGTTTAAGTTCCTCATGCCACATGTGATTCACTCTGTATATTCTGCAATTTAATTTGAGGTTAAGAGGCCATTGAGCGCATATATTTTACAACACTATAAATTTTTAGAGCATTTTTACAGAGTCAAAATGTCAACATTTTGGGCAGCGTACGAACAGGCCCTTCAGCCCAATCTATCTATGCTGATGTCAAACCTGTCCATGTTAATTTCATTTGAATACATTTCATATATATCCCTCTTTGCCCTGCTCATTCAAACACCTGTCCAGTTGCCTTTTAAATGTGTTACTGTTCCTGTCTCCAGCACCTCCTCTGGCAGCTTATTCCAGATACCAACAACACTTTGTGTAAAAATTTAACTCTCAGATCTTCTTTAATTATCTTCTCTCACACCTTAAACCTACGCCTTCTAGTTTTAAACAGGCAAACCATGGGAAACAAACACTTTCTATATGCCCCTAAAAAGTCAAATCTTCACTCCAGGAAAATTATACCTAGACTATCTTGATAACTTAGTCCATCCAATTAAGGCAACATTCTCTCTAGCTTAATCACTTTTTTTCTACAGCATGATGATCTGAACTGCACTCAATACTCCAGTAGTCTGGCAACATATTCATGACTGTATGGCTAGGTTCCGCACTAACTCTATCTGCCGGTGTGCAGATGACACCATTGTAGTGAGCCACATCTCGAATAATAATGAGTCGGAGTACAGGAAGAAGATAGAAAACTCATGACATGCTATCATGACAATAACCTTTCCCCCAATGTCAACAAACAAGAGTTAGTTATTGACCATAAGAAATGGGATGGTGCATGTGCTTCTGTTCACATCAACAATGCTGTGGTCGAGAGGGTTAAGAACTTCAAGGTCCAAATAGTTAACATCACCAATGTCCTTTCCTGGTTCAAGAATGTTCATCAGCATCTCTACTTCCTCAAGAAGCTAAAAAAAAATTAGTATGTCCCTTTGACCCTTATTAATTTTTATTGAAGTACCATAGAATGCATCCTATCCAGATGTCTCATGGGTTGGTATGGCAACTAAATAAAAAAAAACTGCAGAGTTGTGGACACAGCTGCATACATCATGGTAACCATCTTCCCCTCCAAAGATTCTGTGTACACTTCTGGCTGTCTCGGTAAGCAGCAATGATAATCAAAGGTCCCACCCTGTCAGGATGCTGAAGCAGGGATCCAATTGCAGACCAAGTACTGTGAGCACTGAGATATTTGCTGAGTAGCAAATCCAGAGGGGCAACAATGTCAGTGTCAAAATTCAGGCGGAGATCAAAAATTCCAGAGAAATCCAAAAACCAGAATTGGGAAATAGACAGAGTCAATATTCAGACAGCCAGAGTTCAGATACAAACACTGAAAAGGCTAAGGAAAACTCACTAGTACAATCTGACAACAAACAGGTGAAAACACAGGATTGAAATACACTGAGCAATAAACAGAGAGGCAGATGATAGGTGGAGCACAATGAGACACAAGTGGCAGCAATACAGGTAATAATGAGAAACAGGTGAGAGGCAGAGTACTCAGTAATACAGGGGCCGGAGCAGAGCAGGAGCAGGGACAGGAGCACATGGCAATACAAAACCACAGACTGATGGGTACGGGGAAAACACACAAACAGACAGAGTTCAACTGGAGGTACTGACACACCCATCCTGAACATTATCTTTTCTCCCTCCTTCCCACTGAGCAGAAGATATAAAAGCTTGTAAGCATGTTCCATTGAGATCAAATACACCTTCTATCCCACCTTCATAAGACTATTGAATTGTTCCCTAGTACAGTAAGGTGGACTCTTTGCCTGATAAGCTACCTTGTTATGACCTTGCACTTTATTGTAATCTGCAGCATACTTTCTCTGTAACAATAACCTTTTATTTTGCTCTTTGTTATTGTTTTATCTTATTCCACCACAATGCACTGTTATGATTAAATGATCTGTATGGACGGTGTATAGGAAAAGTTTCTCAGCACAGCTCTGCATGTGGGTCAACAAAAAACCGATTTACCCACTTACCAAGTGCTGCTTAGCAAACACTTTGCACAAGTGTAACATGACGTTTCAATCTTTATATTCAGTGCCACAGTTAATGAAGGCAAACATGTCATATGCCTGACTGTCTAAATAAATTCCCACTTTCAGGGAAGGAAATACCTATACCCAAGGTTTCCTTGGTGAAGAACACTCCTCAGAGCTCTACCTTTCTCTGTGTATGCTTTACCCTGGTTTGGATTCCCACAGTACATCATCTCACACTTGTTCAAGTTAAATTCCATCTGCCAGTCTCTTGTCCACTTCTGTATCTTATTAGCCAGCTCACACTAGATCCCATATGTTCTAACCTTTTGGGTCAGCTTGTTATATAGGACCTTGTCAAAGGCCAGGTGAACATCATCAACAGCCAAGCCCTCATTAATCCTCCTGATCACGTCTCCAATAAAGTCAGTCAAATTCAAAAGACATGATTTTGCACACACAAATCCAATGCTGACTATCACTAGGCAATCATTACCTTTTAAAATAAAAATAAGTCTTGTACCTCAGAAATCTTTCCAATAACCTTCTCATCAATGATTTATGTAAAGCTCACCAGCCTGTAGGTTTCTCCCTGGTATCCTTCTTAAATAAATGCTCAGTCTTATGGTACCTCAACTGCAGTCAATGAAGAAACAAAAAAATTCTGCCTAGTTTTCCATATTAAATTTTGTAAAACATTGAATAAATGTTTGAATAGCTCAGAATGACATCTTAACTCTTTCTGAATCGTTAGCATGTCGGGTCTGTATGTCTGTAGTTAGTACTGTTGGTAGAGTTTCTAAACAAGGTAAATACTTTTAATGTCTGTGGAACATTTTCTGATAGCAGCAGGATTTTTTCTAGTCTCAGGCAGCATTAAAATGTGAATATCTGTCAAGTTCATTTCAATAGTTCAATAGTTTATCAGTTCCATTTAATATCAGAGAAATGTATACAATATACAACCTGAAATTCTTGTTCTTCACAGATAGCCATGAAAACAGAACAGTGCCCCAAAGAATAAGTGACAGTAAAAACGTTAGAACCCCAAAGCACCTCCAACTCCCCCCATGCAAAAGAAGCAGGAAGGCAATGATTCACTCACTCCCCCACTTACTTCAGCAAGAAAAGACATCAGTGCCCTTCACCCACTGAACAAGCAATAGGAAAGCCCCCAAGAAATACCACAATCTGCAGTACAACAAAAACTAATTGGTCACCCAATAATTCAACATACCACAGGCTCTCTCTCCCCAGTAGAGGGACAGAGGGATGTTGTCCTTTCACAGTGAGAGGGGAGTCACAAACAGAGCAACTCGCTGATTTCCAATGAAAAAGTCAGCCACATCGCTTTTTTTTTATCAACTTCTCTGACTTGAGAATTGCCAACATATTCTCCCTCACCAACGAGAGAGAGAGAGCACTGTAGGTTTCTGCAAATAAAATGTAAGTGAGACGTTTTATGCTTAACAAATCCCATAACTCATTTTTATGAACTCCCTATCCTACACATAAAAAGCATGCTAAAAACTTTCATGTTATAATGTCATCATGTCAGATCTGCCTCTTAAAGTGAAACCCCAATTCAAAGTCGGTGTTGTAAATTATGTACTTTTCTGCCAATTACATTACCCTACAGTGTGATTTGCAGAATACAGAACTCCTGACAGCAGAAGCTGTTCCTGATGCTCCGTTTCCTTCTGCGTCGCATCAGTCACCGGCACCGGCATAGATTCAGCTTGTCTATGGGTCCGCAAAGCCTCCGAATCCCAAAGACACCCTCATCTTCTAGTCCGTATGCTTGGGGTGCCGAAAAATGACCAGCCATGAACCCCTGGGAGCTGGTCCCACCACTGCAAAGATCTGAAGTCTGAATATAGCTCTACGTCAAGGTCTCTGACAGAACCCCACCTAACTTGAAAAGGAAAAAGAGACTCATTAAAGGTAGAAATTAAATCTTTCCGCAGATGAGCTCGAAGGAGTCGCTGTCAGACTCCATCATAGGTCCGCCCAGTTTGATGGTTTGATAGCTTCTTATCTGGATTCATTCTTATTGCTTATATGTAATATTATTGTTCTTCTGTAAGTCAGAGGGTTGTTACGTCCAACATATTCATGGTCTAATGGATGAAGAGTGACCATTAAAGTGTCTAATTGATTTATGCGAGGATGCTGAACACCATATTAACACCATAAGACCATAAGATATAGGAACAGAATTAGTCCATTTGGCTCATTGAGTCTACGCCACCATTTCATCATGTCTGATCCAATTTTCCTCTCAGCCCAATCTCCTGCCTTCTCACTATATCCCTTCATGCTCTGACCAAACAAGAATCTACCAACCTCTGCCTTCAATATACATAAAGACTTGGCCTCCACAGTTGCCAGAGGCAATGAGCTCCACAGATTCACCACTCTCTAGTTAAAGAAATTCCTCCTCATCTCCATTCTAAAAGGATTCCCCTCTGTTCTGAGGTTGTGTCCTGTGGCCTTAAACTCTCCCTCCATAGGAAACGTCCTCTCCACATCTACTCTATCAAGTCCTTTCACCATTTGATAGGTTTCAATAAGGTCACCCCTCATTCTTCTGAATTCCAGTAAATACAGGCCCAGAGCCATCAAGTGCTCTTTAAGTGACAAGCCGTTCAATCCTAGAAACATTTTTGTGAATCTTCTTTGAACCCTTTCCAGGTTCAGCACATCCTTTCCATCACACGGGGCCCAAAGCTGCTCACAATATGCCAAGTGAGGCATCACCAGTGCTTTATAAAGCCTCAACATTACATCCTTGCTTTTATGTTCTACTCCTCTTGAAATGAATGCTAACATTGCATTTGCCTTCCTCACCACAGACCCAACTTGCAAATTAACTTTTGCGAATCTTGCACAAGGATTCCTAAGTCCCTTTGCATCTCAGTTTTGTGTTTTCTTTCCATTTAGAAGATGGTCAACCCTTTCTCTTCTTCCACCAAACTGTACAACCATATACTTACCGACCCTATACTTCATTTGCCATTTCTTTGCCCATTCTCCTAATCTGCCAAAGCCCTTTTGTAGCCTCTCTACTTCCACAAAATTATTTGCCCCTCTACCTACCTTCATATCGTCTGCAAACCTTTCAACAAAGCCATCAATTCCATCATCCATGAAAAGAATCAGTCACAACACAAAACATGATGAGTCACCAACAGCCAGCAAGTGGCTCTCTTTATTCCCATTCTTTGCCTCTTGCCAATCAGCCACTGCTTTATTCGTGCTAGAATCTTTCCTGGAATACCATGGGCTCATAGCCTATTAAGCAACCTCATGTGTGGCATCTAGCCAAAGGCCTTCTGAAAATCCAATTATACGACATCACCCGAATCTCCTTCTTATTTCTTCAAAGTATTCCAGCAGATTTGTCAGGCAAGATATTCCCATGAGGAAACATTGCTGCCTATGACCTATTTTATCATGTGCCTCCAAGTATACTGAAACTTCATCCTTAATAATCGAATCTAACATTTTCCCAACTGCTGATGTGATACTAATAGCTTCCTTTCCACTGCCTCTCTCCCTTCTTGAAGTGTGGAGTGGCATTTGCAATTTTCAAGTCTTCCTGAACCATTCCAGAATCTAGTGATTCTTGAAAGATCATTACTTACTAATGCCTCCAAGATCTCTTCAGCCACCTCTTTCAGAACTCCAGGGTGTACACCATCTGGTCCAGGTGACTTATCTACCTTCAGACCTTTTAGTTTCCCAGGAACCTTCTCTCTAATTGTGGCCACTTCACACAGTTCATGCACCCTGAAACCTGAAACTTCCACCATATTGCTAGTGTTTTCCACGGTGAAGACTGTTGCAAAACACATATTTAATAAATCAGCCATTTCATTATCTCCCATTTCTACCTCTCCAGCATTGTTTTCCAGTAGTCTGATATCCACTCTCATCTCCCTTTTACACTTTACATTTCTGAAGAAACTTCTGGTGTTCTCTTTAATAATATTGGCTTGCTTACTTTTGTATTCCATCTTTTCCTTTCATAATGACTCTTCTAGTTGCTTTCTGTTGGTATTTGAAAGCTTCCCAATCCTCTATATTCCTAATGATTTTTGCATTATTTTATGCCTTCTCTTTGGCTTGTATGTTAGCTTTGACGTTGCTTGTTTGCCAAAGTTGTGTCATCTTTCCTTTAGAACACTTCTTCCTCTTTGGGATGTATATATCCTGTGCCTTCTGAATTGCTTCCATATATTCCAGCCATCTCTGTTGTCATCCCTGCCAATGTTTTTTTTCCAATGAATTATGGCCTACTCGTCTCTCACGCCTCTGTATTTCCCTTTACTCCACTGTAATACTGATACATCTGAATTTAGCTTCTCCTCAAATTTTAATCATATTATGATCCCTTGCCCCTACAAGTTCTTTTACGGTAAGCTCTTTAATCAATTCTGTTTCATTGCACAACACCCAATCTAGAATAGCTGATCGTCTAGCTGGTCTTAACCACGAGCTGCTCTAAAAAGCTGTCTCATAAGTATTTTACAAGCTCCCTCTCCCGTAATCCAGCACCAACCTGATTGTTCCAATCTAACTTCCTGTTGAAGTCCCTCGTGACGACTGTAACATAAACCTTTTGGCATGCACACTCCATCTCCCATTGTAATTTGGAGGCCACATCCTTACTATTGTTTGGGGGTCTCTATACAACTCCCATCAAATACTTTCTACACTTGTAGATCCTTAGCTCTATCCACAATGATTGAACACCTTCCAACACTATGTCTCCTCTTTCTAAAGAGGCCCCCTCAGCCTTCCTACCTATCCTTTTGATATAATGTATATCCTTGAACATTGAGCACCCAGCTATAATCTTTCTGTCTTGATTCAGTGATGCTTACAACATCATACCTGCCAATCTGCAACTGTGCTGCAAGTTCTCCAACATTATTCTGTATGCTGCGAGCATTCATATTTAACACCTTCAGTCCTGTATTCACCCTTTTCGATTTTGTCTGCTTTTTTATGTTGCAACTCATCCTGTTGACTGCAGTTTTGCCCTATCAACAGCCTCTCCTCACTACACATTGTCTCTATTTGTAAACCAGCTACCTTATCTTCAGCACTATTATCCGCCTTTCCTGTGATACTTCTTGCATTAAAATATGGGCAGCTCAGGACATTCGTGGCACCATGCTCAACCTTTTGATTCCTAACTTTGTTTGATGACTTACCAACATCTGCCGCCACAATCTCTCCACTAACTATTCTGGCACTCTGGTTCCCATCCCCTCAGCTCTAGTTTAAACCCTACCATGCAGTATTAGCAAACTTTCCTGTTAGGACATAGTCCCCCTTCAGTTCAGGTGCAAATCCCTTCTGTACAGGTCCAACATTCACTGGAAGAGGTCTAATGAACTAAAAATCCTATGTCCTCCCTCTTACACAAACTATTTAGCCACATAGCACACGGCATGGGTCGCAATCCTGAGATCACAATCCTGGAGGTCCTGCCCTTTAGCTTAGCAACTAACTCCCAGCACTCCCTATGCAAAAACTCATCACTTGTCCTCTCATGCCTTTACTACCTACATGGACTGTGACTTCTGGCTGTTCACCCTCCCCATTAAGAATGCTGAGGACTTGTTCTGAGATATCCTGAAACCAGACACCCAGGAGAAACGTACCATCTAGGAATCTCGTTCTCATCCACAGAACTCTGTCCATTCCCCTAACTATCAAATCCCCTATCACCACAGCTCGCCTCTTCTCCCCCCACCCCTTTTCTTCTGAATCACAGAGGCAGACTTAGTGCCAGAAACTCAACCACTGTGACTCTCCTCTTTTAGGTCAACACCCCTGGTAGTATTCAATGTGATATACCTGTTGTTGAGGGGGATGGCAACAGGTGTACTCTGCATTGACTACTTAACTCCTTTCCCCTCCCTGACCATTGCTCAGTTTCCTGTGTCCTTCACCTTGAGTGCAAATACCTCTCTACATGTCCTACCTATCTACCCTTCATCCTCCCGAATGATCCAGAGTTCATCCAGTTCCAGATCCAACTCCCTAATGTGGTTTGTTACAAGCTGCAGCTGGATGCACTTGCAGTTGTAGTTATCAGGGACACTGGGGGTCTTCCTGCCATCCCACATTCTGCAAGAGGAGCATTTCACTATTCTGCCTGGCATTTCTACTGCCCTAGCTGAGCAGATATAAAGAAGAGATGGAAAAAAAAAGAGCTTTTCTTTTCTCTTGTTTTCTCTGACTGAAACCTCTCTTTGATGAAGCCTTGAAAAACTAACGCCGTAAGATCACCACTCTGACTATGTCCACTGAGACGATGGCTGCTGTGCTTGTCCCTGCCTTCCTTTAATTTGCTCTTACCAATCAATTCTAGACACCAACTGGTTGCCGGTCAAAGCTCTGTTATGCTGCTGCCTTTTATCCTTGGGCAGTGGACCAGATTGAAATCCCCTCCTCTCCAACAGAGGATATATTTGAAAAAGTCATGGGTCTAAAGTTGAAAGACTTTGTTTGTCTCTGTGTGTGTCTCTCCATGCCTGTGATATTTCTATTTATTGGTGTACCTTTCCTGATTTCATCAGGCTTGAAATAAGGGCCAGAAATTGTGATCAGTGCCAACAACCCAGGGATGGTTTCATGAGTGAGTTGGAATTTGGGGATCCACTAACAACAGCAACAATCAAGTGGTGACTAAGAATCATGGGCCCTGCTATCTTTTGTGAATACATATAGTATTTTGTGTGGTTTATCTGGGCCTTTCTATTCTATAATAATTAGTTAGGTTGGTTACTTTGTTGTGTTAGTATGCTTATTACCACATCTCCTGGACACTCAGATAGTTTGGATCTGATCAACCTAACTCTCTACACCAAAGTCCCAGCAATCCCTTCCCTTTCTTTCTGTAATATCCAAGGATACACCTGGTTAGGCTTAGTGCTTTATCTGAGGGATTTCCAATATATTAAGTCCCAGGGACTGACCAAGTATATCCTAGGATGCTATGGGAACCAGATTATGTTTCAAGATCTCCGGCACCTCCTTCTTTGTAATGTTGACGTGCTCCAGGATATCACTGTTGCTTTGCTGAACTTACTAGTTTCCATGTCCTTCCCTCTGGAGATATTCACTGATTCTTGTCTCCAACTTAAGAACTGAGGTGAAAGATAACTGCCTCAGAACTAAAATTAATAGTTATAATTAATCAACTGCATTTTTATAAATACTAATTTTGACAAATGAATGGCATATTAACGTAGCTTTTTCAAATATTTAATTTCACCCATTTAGCAGTATTATAAGTGATGAAATGGCTTGTATTTATAAAGTGTGTTTCAGAACCTCAGGAAGAAGTGCAGAAAAGATTTATGAGAACGTTGTTGGGACCAGAGGTGGCTGGGTTATAAGGAGAGTTTGGCCAGGTTGAGTCTTTATCTCTTGGAACAAGAATGAGAGGTGACCTCATAGAAATATTCAAAATTTTGAGAGGCATAGATAAGGAGGACAGAAACAGTCTTTTTCCAAAAATTAGGGGAGTTGAAAACTAGAGGGAGGGGAGGGGATGTGATAGTGATAGATTAAGTGAGAAGAGAGAAAATAATGTGAGGGGCAATGCTTTAACATAGAGGGTGGTGAGGGTGAGTATATGCAACAAGCTGACAGAAGTGGTTGAGGAAAGTACAATAGTACAATTTAAGAAGCACTTAGATATGTCCATAGATGGGGTAGGGGGTGAAGAGGGAAGTTTGGATTAGCTGAGTGCAAACTGCTTGACATGGATTTGTTGGACCAAAAGGCCAGTATCTGTGCTGTACTGTATATTGATCTATGACTCTATAGAGGTTTGTCACTATTATAGGGATTGTGACAGCCAATTATTTGTATGCAGCAACGTTCTGTAAACAACATCAAGGCCTGTTCATCTATTTCAGTGAAATTGGATGAAGGGAACATATTGCTTGGATCACCAAAGTCTCTTCTGTACTTCTTTAGATGAGATTTCTTTTACTATCACCTGAGAGATTAGAGTAAGATGGCAGCACACTCAGACGCAGAGGCAATTCTGGGTCTAATCAGAGGTGTATCTGTTTGTCTTGTATGTCTTTTTTATGATCACAAGTCACAGCTGTAAACTAAGAACATCAAGCTCTGCAGGGTTATCCCATCAGCGAGTTGCTTGAAAGTGATAGAGCTGGACTTATTATGTACCATTGTTGTGTTGTCACCTGGATTTGCCATGTACTGTTGTGCCAAGCTGGTGACCGGTCCAGGAAAAAGGCCTGAGGCAACACACATCAAAGTTGCTGGTGAATGCAGCAGGCCAGGCAGCATCTCTAGGAAGAGGTACAGTCCCAGGCAGCATCTCTAGGAAGAGGTACAGTCCCAGGCAGTATCTCTAGGAGATGCTGCCTGGCCTGCTGTGTTCACCAGCAACTTTGATGTGTGTTGCTTGAATTTCCGGCATCTGCAGTATTCCTGTTGTTTGCATTTTTAAAAGGCCTGAGGGATTGTTTTTGTGATCCCAAGATCCTGTAGGACATCAGTAACATAGAATTCTGCAAGTCCAGTTCACTGGTTCATCTGTGAGACTGACAGCAAGGGAGTTGCGTTGCCTCAGTTGTGGCAAGGGCTAAGCCCTAGCCGCCGCCTTGCCTGTGGCTGCTGACCAAGAGAGGAAATGCCGAGGCAGTGCGTGAGTGCCTTTGTGGGGCAGGTTGGAATACATATTTGTGTTGGGGGCTGGCATCTTCCATCAGTGCTGCTCTCCAGTGTTTGCTCAGTGGAAAATCAAGCAACTTACCATCATTTCTAAAGTCATCCCATTCAGGGACTCGGGCAAAATTATTTTTTTTCCTTCATGACTATGTTTTTCTGAAATCATAACCATACATGCCATTTGTGCTGTTTGTGCTATGTGCTATGTGTAGTGTGCTGCTGTTAATGTGTTTTGCACCTTGGCCCTGGAGGAACAGTGAATGGTACATTCATGTACAGTTGAATACTCATTAAACGTGAACTTGAACTTGCACTTGAATGATGATGCTGAGAGAATATTTCATCGAATGTGGATTGTGATCATTTAGACCAGTCAGAATATAACTATTCAGCCTGACATTACACATGGGACGCTTATTTTCCTGAAATACCTCTCTCCAGAGATGTCTATTCATTCTCCCTGTTACATGAGAAGCAGTAATAATTTATGCATTTTAAATGATGCAATATCTATTCTAAAATGGAAGAAATTTCCTTTCTAGTTGCCTTGTGCAGCTACCTTCATAGAAAGTCATTGGAAACTCAACTTATTCAGTGCCTTCAGAATTTCTAATGATTTTTTTGTCAACGTTAAACTGAGCAATCAGGATGAGCTAGAACAAATTCTTGGCACAATCTGGTATTGATCCCAAATATAGTTTCTAGCCTATTTATTACTATGTATATTAAGCAATACTCAAAAACCACAACGTGATAGGCCACGTTGACAATTGTGCATCATTCAGTAAATCAGCAAAGCTGAGTGTAACAGATTTAGTTACTGCCAGACACTTGTTTCATACAAGGAATCTGCGTTCCCTGGAGATATCCCTGACTTATGAACAATAGCTGAGCAGATGTGGCTCAAACCCAAAATTAAAAGTTATAATGAACCACCTGCATTCACAGCACATGGGTAGAATACCGATTGCAAATGATGATTGGTAAATTCAAATAACCTATTCATGTGCTGTGGTAATTAAAGTTCAATAGTGCAGAAAATACTAATTATACTTTTCTGGAAAGGAAAGTTTTATTGAAATTTTGTCTACCTGTGATTTCATCAAAGTTTGTCATATAACAGATTAATGAGGCTTAAGTATTTTGATGGGAAGAGGACTCGTGTGCACTTGTTGTGATGTATTGTCACTTTGTTTGTTCCTTTCAGTGTTATGGGGATTTCTTTCAATTATATTGCAATGAATATTTGTGGTAATGTGCATATGTTGAATAATTATATTGAAGGTGGACTACTTTTCTGGATTACTGCTATCCCACAACATGTCATGGCACCAACATGCTTACCATAATTACAATAGCCTTATACAGTCCAGAATGATATAATATGACAAAAGATGTATGTAATGTTCTAATTAAATATATTTAATATTTTCCATTGGGAATGCAGATGCAAGCCTTTAGTTTTTGTCACACATTCTGCTCCCTAGCTGCTGATAAACCTCACTTCTCTGTTCTGAAACTGGATCAGGGCATCAATGTTTTAACTGACTTGAGCTGATGCTATATCCTCTCATCACCAACACCATTGCTTCCATTTCTATAAGGGTGGATAACTTTGTTCTAGCTTGTACCTATTTGCTCCTAAATATATAACCATGTCCTTACTGACTTTAGTCTCAGCAATTCCAATATACTTCTGGTTAACTTCCCACCTACTACTTCTCCCAAACTTGACTTCTTCCTAAAACTAGCTACCTGTTACTTAAGTCAACAAGTTCTGTGCATCTGACATCAATCATCTCTCTGTCATTTACCAATATTGGCTCCCAACAGACAATACTTCAAACTTAAAACAGTGACGTTTGTGTTCATGCCCATCTGAGGCCACATGCCTTATTCAAAAGAACAATCCCTTTGTGTCACTGCGCTCCAATTCAGACATCTTAATTACTGGTCCACCATTCACAGTCTTGTCCTTATCTACTTTATGTCTAATGGCAACTAAGTAAACCCCTTTCTTCACCCTTTTTATAGGTACCCCTTAAATCCTAGTAATTTGATCAAGTTTTTATTTATGAAGCTTCTGTGAAATTTGCTGACACTTGTGTAGGGCACTGGGATAATTAACTATATTCTAGTTACCTTATAATTGTATGCTATAAATGTATGCTTTGGTGCTGATATGGCTGTCTTTTCTGTTAAAATCCTCCAGCCTTACTTTGATAAACCAATTCAAAAAATGAGGAGAAAGAATAAGAGGGAAATATGATGTTAATTAGCAGAGCATTTCATTTGCTATATGACACATCTACTTTCAGTGACAAGTGAAACCAAAAGAGCTAAGCTGAAGGAAAATCAGCAGTGATGGTATGTAGTTTTCTACTTGTGCAGTTTCAGTTATTAAGTATAAGGGAGCAACAATGTAAGCATTTTTAATGTAATGCTAAGACACCACTTCCATTCATCACTCAAAACCTGAATCGATTTCTGATATAAAATTTTAGTAAAATATCTGAAAGAGTTGGTCATTAGATATGCTTAATCAATTTATTTTTAATTGTTCTATTATTATGGGTTTGCATTCATTCATAGTCAGTCAATAATTAGCTGCAGAATAGCTCAGAGCATTTCTGTAATAGATCTGATAAATGTAAGAACAATAGTTCACAGTACATGGCACAATATTATTTCATATAATATCAGTGCACCTTCTTCTATAAAAAGCACAAAATTAAAAGCAAGTTACAAATTTTTTTTTCTTTCCTTGTCTTTGGACCTTTCTTGAAGCAAATATATACTTACTGATAAAATTTCCTCTCCATGGCACTGAAAGGCTCAGCACTACTAGGGGTTAACAAAGTAATTTGGAAAATCAGGTATAATCAAAAGGAGATAAGCCTTCTGATAGTTGTATTACAAGATTCTGATTCTGTAGGAGATTTTTTTTATAAATGTATAACAACTCATGGGGTAGAAATCCATTTTCATCAGCATGTACCTTTAAGTCTTCATTCCATTCCAAGTTTGACCTCTGTGATCTCAATCCGTCCAACTCAACCACTGGAGATGAATCTATGATCCAGAAATAATAGAAATGGTGTAAAATTGCAGACATCGCTATATATGCATGCTTAACTTGAGTGAATTTACGGTCTGCAGTTTGATTTAGTAACAGAGTTAAAATGTTCAATTTGGCAATAGATATTTGACATTCTGAGTAGCTTCTCTCCCACTTATAGGAATGCTTAAAATAGACTACATCCTGTCTTTCTTTGGGAAAGAAAAGTAGGAGTGCTAATACTGGTTAACAATTGGTCACTTGGCTCTGTCAACTGCACTGTGAACCTTGCTGTAATCAAAATCAAACACAAAGATATCAGATTGGGATCTTTCCTAACTGATTTGTTCTGCCTTCAATTTGCATAACCTAATCGCAGTTTTGTTTAATTATTTGCTGGATGTTCAGAAAAAGATTCCTTGTCATCTCTTGAATCATGTCTAATCAATGCCACATTCTTAGATACTGATAGAGGCCAAGTGCTCAGTTTGGTTCTGCGGCTTAATTATCTGGCTGTGGGTAGATTTATTTTACTTTCTTGGTGATTTTATTGGTCATTTGCATTGTAAGGCAAGTCTTCAATACTCAGAAATTAAATATTTTCTGATTTTTACATACTCACAACTAAAGATGTTCCCCAGTTTTAATATTGTACTTGGTTACTGTACTCAGCCAGGTGTCTTGGGTCATTTTTGTTTAGATTAAACAAAAAAATGTTGAAAATGCTCAGCAGCTCAAGCGACATCAGTGGAAAGATGTTCTGATGAATGATCTTCAACCTGAAATACTACATCTACTTCTCTGCCCAGAGAAATAGCCTGATTTGCTGCGTATTTTCGACATTTTCTGGTTTATTTCAGATTTCCAGCATCTGAAGTTTTTTTTGAATTTCAGTTATTTTAACAGTTACTTAGACTCCCAATAGGAATTTCTGGTGAGCTGCACCTCTGGATAAGGAGGAGACTATTACCATTTTTCAGCTTGGTGGTGATGAAGCTATGTCACTATTCTTGGCACCGGAGGAAGGCAGGTAATATTTAACGTTTATTATGCAGTCAACCACCCTACAGTTGTTCCTCTAATGCTTGCAGGCATGTTAGAATTAGTAACATTACCTGCTGTTCTATCCTTGTTTTTATCAATTTTTCCTCTAAATGCATCACCTTAATTACTCCACGTGGTAATAAATCCAGTATTAAAACTGCTTTCAGGGTAAACAAATTTAATCTGAATTTCCTATTATTTTTTGAGTTTCTAATATTTATGATTTGGAGTTTTGTTCTCTCTGCAAGGTGAAATATCTCCTGTACATCTTATGAGGAGAGGCAGTAAGGCAGTAAAGGTATTACTCTGAAAATGGTTCAGGAGCAGTGGGACCTGGGAGAAAAGGTATATAATTCAAGAAAATGGCAGGGTTGGCTGAGAAAGTAGTTAATTATGCATGCACAATTCTAAGTTTAATCCATAAAGCCATTTGATTTAAAAGCTGCAAAGTCATTTTAAAATGCTGCTCCTGTCTCATCTAGAGTATTTCTGGTAGGATTGATATGCAGCCACTGGAGAATGTCCAGAAGAATGGTCCCAGGAATGAAGAACAGAATTTGTGAGTGTAGATTGGAAGGACTGCATCTGTTTTCTTTAGAGAAAGGAAGGCTGAGGGGAAATCTAACGGAAGTATATAAACATGATGGGAGGTTCGAACAGAGTTGATGGTGTGAGGCTGTTGCCATGAATGGAAGGGACAATCTCACAGGTATAAAATAAAGAAGAAGAGAATTAATTATGATTTAAAGATAAATGGTATTATACAGTATCTGCTTGGAATAGGGAAAACAACGCCTGGTGATGGAGTAGAATTGGGCTTCATCATGGCCTTCTAGTGGGAACTGGATAGGTATGTAGTGAGGAAAATTTTGAAAGGCTGAAGAAGTTACAGAGAGGAACTTGTGAGTTGTTCCAGTAGAAAGCTATTGCAGGCAGGTTGGAGTAAATTGGATCTTTCTGTGCTGTAGCCAGTTAATGATTCTATCCTATCAAGTTCACCTACTAACCTTCAGATGGAAAACAATTATCTTCATATATAAATCCTTCTGGTTTTCATTTGACGTACTAACCATACCCATTTACTTACAGCATTGATGCTCTCTATTCCTCCAGCATCGGCTTTTTTACAGAAACTGTTTCTTTTTACTCCACCATGTAAGCAACACAGCCTCAAGTGAGCATTTCCTCTCTGCAACTAAATATCCATGCCTTCATCAAGGCCTATTTTAAAACTTAAAGATCTTAACAATATTTTGCTAACATTCCTAATGTCTCCTTTTGTTTGCTTACAACATTAGGAAGAACTGTTTTCTGTTGTAAAAGTACGAGATAAATTAAATAAATGAGGGTCTCAAAGTCACCACTATATTTATGCTTGATATAAATATTAAAAGTGAATTCTAGTTATATTTTGGATTCAAGTATAATCTTGACTTCTAAGCAACGACTTACCATCTGTTCTCAAGGTCAGCAGAAAAGAGCTGCCATACTGCTAGAATTTTGCAAGTATTCAGCTTATTTTTTTTATCTGTCCACGGACTCCTTTGCTGATGGCAACTCAAATAACAGCAGCTTCTGCTCAGAAACAAATCTGACCTATTGCTTCACCGTGTATTACGGGGAGAAACATAATCAATGATGTGTAAGGTCTAACGAAGGTGAAGAACTCTCTCATCACTATGTGTGATAGAATTGCAAATGCATTGAACAAGCATGTTTATGATACATCAGATCAATTCCTCTGCCCAATTTCACTTTCTTCCACTTGAAGTATATTACAACAATAAGTAATCACATTTTGTCTTTTGTCCTGCTCCACTAATGACCAATTAGTGTCAGATATTAGAAGTGAAGAATCTCATTTAAAATTAACCGTTGTGCTTTGGCTTCACTGATAAATATGCAAGGCCAACCAGGATGGTATAAGACTCCTGAAATGCATTTTTGAGGAGCCTCAATATCCATGATTTAGTCAAGAAGTTTTTTTTTCCTCTATTACTAGTAGCCCTATATTATTGTCACCTGCGCTTTGCTATCTCAGGTCATTGCAGCTGCCTGATTTGTTGAGACACTCTCTACTAATCTGAGGAGAGCAACACCGTCCCTCTTGCAAGTTCTTCATAAAAGTGTGGGTGACCAGACTCTCATCAGCAGACCAGCATCCGAACCAGAGGTGTCACAATGGGCATCACCGTTGATCAAGCTACAAAAACCACCCAGAGTCAACTGCACTGTCACTGTCTTTATTTTTATGAGGAAGGTTGTGAGTAGAAAGATAATGGCCCAGGAGGACACAATAAGTGAGAGCAACAAACAATCTGCTGGAAGAACTCAACAGGTTGAACATATCTACAGGATGAAACGAATTATCAATATTTCCAGATGAAATCCTGCATCAAGACTGGAGGCAATGAATAATTTAAACCTATCTAATTATGCACAACCTTTAGTGAATGAAGAAGAGGTTCTCTCATTATCCTTGGCTAATATCCCTATATAATCTTTAGTAATGAATAGCTATTTAGAAATATGTGCTTTTGCCAACATTATTGTTGTAATAATTTTATGTGAAATTATAATTTGCCTTTTTTTCTAGATCTGCACACACTTTTGGATATTATTCTGAATTAAAGCTTTTTGAATTTTCTGTTCATCCTCAGCTTTGCAATGCTGTAATTTAAGAAAAAGAAAATAAAAACCAACATTCTCTGAGCACTGGCTACCTGTAATTAAATAACATCTTACATTTTTTGGCATTTACGTGTAATCTGAGGCCTTTTTAGAAAGTGCAAAATGAGTTTGATAGATGGAATGACTTTCTTGAAAAGAGATAGTACGTAGTTATCATAGTAACTCCTATATTGTTATGTTCTGCATACAAAATGTATTCTTCAGTGAAGAATAACGGAGACATGAAATGGTGAGAGCAATTAACTGTAATATGAATGAACACTCAGAGTGGAGGTTAGATGTTTTCAGCTGAAGAAAAATTAAAATGAAATAGACAACCACAACAAAGAAAGAAACTTGATTGTTAAGAATTCTGATGGTCTGCGTGATTTCAGCAATGAAATCTAAAGCCATTCTCTTCAAATGGCTTTTGATTGTATTGGAATTAGAGCCTATATGATGGTTCAAAGAAATCTTTTTCATCTGTCCTTGAAGGTAAGTGACGTTACCCAAGTCTCCTTTTTTAACAAAAGCCAATTGCCTTCTGTTTCCTTTGTATTCTTTTTTACAGATTTGTCCTTGGAGAAGAGAATTACATTTCTGAGTAAAAATAACGAGTGGGTCAAAGTGTGAGTTCAAAACCAAAAGTGAATTTTACAGTAATGAAATAGCAAATTCTGACTTTTGGAGTATGTTTAAAATGCTAGTGAGATGAAGGTTATATCAAACATCTATCAAAAAATATATATATTTCCATGTCTAAAGTAACGCTTCAGTAATGTTAGCTTTTGATTCTGAATGAACTACAAAATAATGATTGGTTTACAGAGGGTAGACTAAGGAAGCTGTCCCTATCAAGGATCAAGCGCAAAGGGGGTGATGAGTCGGACGGGGTTCTGATTATAAACAGTTGGCAAACCATTCTTATTCACAGAGAGCAGCTATGGTCTAACATTCACTATGGCTTCAGGAAGTAACGGGATAGGCAATAATTGATAGTACTATGGAGAAATTTGGAAGCACAGCAACCTGTCAGGAAAATGATAATGGAGCTCAGGAGAAGCAATAAATAGTTTGGTGGAATGGGCAGACAAAAGACCACTGGTATGCAGATAAATGCACAATTAAATTTTGCAAGGAAGAACAAGGAGAGGCAAAATGATTAGATGTTCTCAATATCATAAGATGGTGGCGCACTTGGTCACAGGCGCCACTCTGAGCCAATCAAAGATGTGTTTGTTCCTTTACATTTTTTTTATGATTGCAAGACACTGCTGGATACTAGGAACATCAAGTACTGCAGGACTATTCCATTAGTGAGTTGCTCGATAGTGACAGAGTTGGGCTTACCGTTTCTGAGTTGTTGCCTAGACTTGTTGTGTAACATTGTTGTGTTGAGAGGGTGCACAGTGTGAGTGATTGCCTTAGGCATTTTTATTGTGATTGCAAAACCATGTTGGACATTGCTAATGTAGAACACTGCAAGTATTTTCTACGTAGGATGGGTGAGACCTCAACTACTATAGAGGTCATGTGTAAAGGATGAATAGTGAAATACTTAAGGAGAACATGTATAAGGAAACTGCTTCCGAAGTCTAAGGAAGTCTAAGTTGAAGTCAAGCAGGCTTCAATTATATCAGTGCCTAAGAAGAACATGGTAACAAGCCTTAATGACTATTATTCAGTAGCACTTACATCCACAGTGATAAAGTGCTTTGAGAGATTGGTGATGAAACCTATCAACTACTGCCTGAGAAACAACTTGGATCTGCTCCAATTTGCCTACTGGAGCAAAAGGTTCACAGCAGATGCCAACTTATTGACTCTTCACTCAACCCTTGAATATTTGGACAGCAAAGGCTCATACATCAACTATAGTTTGACATTCAATACCATTATCCACTCAAAACTAATCAATAATCTACAAGACCTTGGCCTCAATACCCCTTTGGCCAAATGGATCCTCAATTTCCTCACTTGTAGACCCCAATCAATTTGGATTAACAACATCTCCTCCATGATCTTCATCAGCATAGGTACAACACAAAGCTGTGTGCTTAGCCTCTCCTCTACTCGACTTACATGTATTACCGTATGATTAAGGACAGCTTCAAAGCAATATCCAAGTTTGCTGATGACACCACTATCATAGGCCCATATGAATCAGCTTATATGAGGGAGATTGAAAATCTAGCTGAGTAGTGTCTTAAAAACAACCTCTTACTCAATGTCAATAAGACCTAGGAGCTGATAAGTAACTTCAGGAAGAACAAACTAGAGATCCATGGGCCATGTCCCAGTGGGGGATCAAAGGTGGAGAGAGCCAGCATCTTTAAATTCCTTGGCATTATCATTTTGAAGGACCTGTCCTTGGGCTAGTATGTAAATGCAATTACAAAGAAAGCACAGTAGCATCTCTTCTTCCTTGGCATGATATCCAAAACTTTGACAAACTTATATAGATGTGTAGTGGAGAGTATATTGACTGATTGCATCACAGCTTGGTATAGAAATAACAATGCCCTTGAATGGAAAATCCTACGATAAGTATGGATATGGCCCAGTCCATCATGGATAAAGATGTCCCCACCATTGAGTTTTGTTGTGGAAAGCAACATCCATCATCAGGGACTCCCGTCACACAGGACATGCTCTCTTCTCACTGTTGCCATCAGGAAGAAGGTTCAGAAGCCTCAGAACTCATGCCACCAGGTTTAGAAACAGTTATTACCCCTCGTCCACCAGGCTGTTGAACCAAAGGGGATAACTTCACTCGCCCCACAACAATGAGATGTTCCCACAACATTTGGACTCACTTTTAAGGAAACTTCATCTTATGTTTCCCAGTATTTATTTCTTATTTATTTTCTATTATTTCTTTCCTATTGTATTTGCACAATTTTTGTCTTTTACACACTAGTTGAACACTGAAGTTGGTGCAGTCTTTCACTGATTATATTATTTAATGCTATTGTGTAGTTGTAGATATCACCATTGGTTCAATGTAGAGGTTGCTCAGGTTCCAAAGTCTTTCAATTTCCTCTTTTAATTCAGTGCATTTCTGGTATTTTTCACTTATTGATTTCTGTAAGTTTGGAATGGCTATATCTATTAAATAAATAGTTCTTGCTTGTTTATCCTGTATTATTATATCCAGATGGTTATTATGGATTATCCTATCCATAATAACTGATCGGTCATAATATAATAATAATTATTATTCTTTATTTTCTTCATATCTTTGTGCAGTTTGTCTACTGTTTCACATTAGTTGCTTGTCCATCTTTGTGTGTCGTTTTTTTATTGGCTCCATTGTGTTTTTTTTGCATCTGCTATGATGGCCCACCTGAAAATGAATCTCAGGGTCGTATGTAATGACATTTACATCAACAATAACTTTACTTTGGAATGAGACTTTTGCTACAAGGAGTTAGTCACCCCGAGGCTGCTGGAGTTAGATAAGTGGGTGGCTGTCAGGGAAGGGATGGAAAGAGCTCAGATAGTAAAGAGCACCCCTGTGGCCATCCCCCTCAGTAATCGTTATCTTGTTTTGAATGCTGTTGAGAGGGTGACCTGACAGAGGACAACCACGGGTTACACCTGAAGCCAAAGGGTTCCAATATCTCAGCAGGCAGGTTTAATAGAGCTGTCTGTTAGGGAGGGTTTAAACTAATTTGGCAGGAGGGTGGGAACCGGGGTGATAGGGCTGAGGAAGGGGAAAACAGAAATAAATCCAAGATGGCGTGTGACGGAGATGATAGAAAGTACAGGCAGGAGAGGATGCTTAGCCAGTGGGATGAGTTAAGGGCAGTAGAGGTGTGGTGCAGTTAAAACAGAAAGCAACAAATACTGGACTGAAAGTGTTGTATTTGAATGCACGCTGCAGAAGAAATAAAATGGATGATCTTGAAATTCAGCTACAGATTGGCAAGTATAACATTGTGGCCATCTCTGAAACTTGGCTAAAGGATGGCTGCCATTGGGAGTTGAAAGTCCACGGATATATGGTGTATTGGAAAGATAGATTAGTAGGCAGAGGGGGTGGTGTGACTCCGTGTTTAAGAAATAATATTAAATCACAAGAAAGGAATGACATAGGATCAAAAGGTGTAGGGTCTCTATGGGTTGAGTTAAGAAATGGCAAGGGTAAAAGGACCCTAATGACAGTTGTATACAGGCCCCCAAACAGCAGCCAGGATGTGGATTACAAATTACAGCAGGAAATAGAAAAGGTGTGTCAGAAGGGCAATGTCATGGTAATCCTTGGGGATTTTAACACAAAAGTGGATTGGGAAAACCAGGTCAGTATTGGACTTCAAGAGAGAGAATTTGTAGAATGTCTAAGGGATGGCTTTTTAGGTGTTCTGCAATGATCCGGAGGTGATAAGAGAGCTTAAGGTTAAGCAACCCTTAGGGAACAGTGATCACAAAATGATCGAGTTCACTTTGAAATTTGAGAAGGAGAAACTAAATTCCAATGTGTCGGTATTTCAGTGGAATAAAGGAAATTACAATGGCATGAGAGGTGAACTGGCCAAGGTTGATTGGAAAGGGACACTAGCAGGAAGGACAGCAGAGCAGCAATGGCTGGAGTTACTGTAAAAAATGAAGGAAGTGCAAGACAGACATATTCCAAATTTTCAAATGGAAGAAGGACACTACCGTCGTTGACAAGTGAAGTCAAAAGCAAAAAAAGAGGGCATACAAGGAAGCCAAAGCTAGTGGGAAGATAGAGGATTGGGAAGCTTTTAAAAACTTGCAGAAGGAAACTAAGAAGGTCATTAGGAAGGAATAGATGAATTATGAAAGGAAACTAGTGACTAATATCAAAGAAGGTACTAAAAGCTTTTTAAAGTATATAAAGGGTAAAGAGAGTTGAGGGTAGATATAGGAGCAATAGAAAATGATGCTGGAGATATTGTAATGAGCGATGCAGAGACGGCAGAGGAACTGAATACGTATTTTGCATCAGTCGTGACAGTGGAAGACATCTGCAGTACCATTCACGAGCATCAGGGAAATGAAGTATGTGCAGTGAAAATTACGTCTGAGAATGTGCTCAGGAAGCTTAATGTTCTGACGGTGGATAACTCTCCTGGACCTGATGGAATGCACCCTCGAGTCCTGAAGGAAGTAGCTGGAAAGATTGCAGAGGCATTAAAATTGATCTTTCAAGAATTGACAGATTCTGGCATTGTACCAGATGACTGGAAAATTGCAAACGTTATTCCTCTATTTAAGAATGGTGGAAGGCAGAAGAAAGGAAACTATAGACCTGTTAACCTGACATTGATGGATGGGAAGTTGTTGGCATCGGTTGTTAGGGATGAGATTACGGAATACCTGGAGGCACATGACAAGATAGGCCAAAGCCAGCATGGTTTCCTATAAGGAAAATCCTGCCTGACTAAGCTACTGCAATTTTTTGAGGGAATTACATGCAGGATAGACAAAGGAGATGCAGTAGATATGGTATACTTGGATTTTCAGAAGGCCTTTGACAAGGTGCTGCACATGAGACTGCTTAGCAGGCTAAGAGCCCATGGGATTACAGGGGAGTTACTAGCAGGGGTGGAGCAGTGGCTGATCGGCAGAAAACAGAGAGTGGGAATAAAGGGATCCTATTCTGGCTGGCTGTCGGTTACTACTGGAGTTCTACAGGGGTCAGTGTTGGGACCACTGCTTTTTACAATGTATATCATTTGGACTATGGGATTAATAGATTTGAGGCTAAATTTGCCGATGATACAAAGATAGGTGGAGGAGCAGGTCATGTTGAGGAAACAGAAAGCCTGCAGAGAGACTTAGATTGTTTCAGGGAATGGGCAAAGAGGTAGAAAATTAAATACAATGTTGGAAAGTGTATGGTCATACACTTTGGTGGAAGAAATAAACAGGAAGACTATTATTCAGATGGTGAGAGAATTCAAAATGCAGAAATGCAAAGAGACTTGGGAGTCCTGTGCAGGATACTCTAAAGGTTAACCTCCAGGTTGAGTCGGTGGTGAAGAAGGCGAATGCAATGTTGGCATTCATTTCTGGAGGTATGGAATATAAGAGCAGGGATATGATGTTGAGGCTCTATAAGGCACTCGTGAGACCACACTTGGAGTATTGTGTGCAGTTCTGGGCTCCTTATTTTAGAAAGGATATACTAACATTGAAGAGGGTTCAGAGAAGATTCAAGAAAATGATTCCAGGAATGAAAGGATTATGATATGAGGAATGTCTGGCAGCTCTTGGGCTGTATTCCCTGGAGTTCAGGAGAATGAGGGGGGATCTCACAGAAACATTCCAAATGTTAGAAGGTCTGAGCAGATTAGATATGGCAAAGTTATTTCCCATGGTAGGGGAGTTTAGGACAAGAGGGTACGACTTCAGGATTTAGAACAGAGATGCAGAGAAATTTCTTTAGTCAGAGGGTGGTAAATCTGTAGAATTTGTTGCCACGAGCGGCTGTGAAGGCCAAGTCATTGGGTGCATTTAAGGCAGAGATAGATACGTTCTTGATTAGCCAGGGCATCAAAGTGTATGGGGAGAAAGACGGTAGGGGAGTGGGGATGACTGGAAGAATTGGATCAGCCCATGATTGAATGGCAGAGCTGACTCAATGGGCTGAATGGCCTACTTCTGCTCCTATATCTTATGGTCTTATAGTATAAGGAGAGATTATGCAGATATGTTCTGCTCCCTGAAATTTAGAAACAGACAAGCTCAATGTGTGGACCACTACAGAGAGCATAATCTCAAGCCATCATAACAGGTTGGGAGATGTTTTTTTCATCGAGAAGGCGAATGGTCTTTGGAATTTTCTAGCCAAGGTGAACATAGAAGCATTGTCACTGGGTATACTCAAGAGTGAGATCAGGAGATTTATGGATAGCTAGGGAATCAATGTTATGAGTCTAATACTGGAGAATACTTCTGAAGTAATAGTTCAACCAGGGCAGGCATGAGGGCCTGAAAGGCTTCATTATTATTTTTCTCATTCTTAGTATCCAGAGGCACAGCCAGGACAGCAGTTTCAATCAAATTCAAAAGGAGCCTGGCAACCACTTGAATGGTTAGAGAATAATTGCAGGCAGATGGGAAGTGCAAGTGAATGGAACTAACTGGATTGCTCTGTCATAGACTGGATTGGTTAACTAATTTCCTTTCTTGCTATAACTGTTCTTTGATCCTGTGAGTATGACATTGACTTGCTCAGCTAGACTCAAAAATCCTTTACCTGTGCCTTTAAAACTCTGATTTTATTCTATGAAATTGATATTAATTATAAACAACTACCTAGATTAAAAATTATCCATTATTTGACGATTTAGTTAAATTTGAATCACAGTCTATAGTCTGAAGTTGCTATGCCCAAAGAAAAATTATAAGGGAACCTTTAACATGTCATAAAATCTTAAGTCTAAGTGGAAAGAAACTACAAAATACTGAGGTGCAAGGGAGTCCTTGTGCAGGATTCCCTAAAGGTTAATTTGCAGGCTGAGTCTGTGTAAGGAAGGCAAGTGCAATGTTAGCTTTCATTTCAAGAGGACAATAATATAAGAGCAAAGAGGTGGTGTTGAGTCTTTACAAAACACTAGTGAGGCCTCACTTTAGCATGGTGTGTAGTTCTGGGTCGCTTATCTGAGAAAGGATAAGCTGAAATTGGAGATAAGGAGGAATTTCTTTTAGCCAGTGAGTGGTGAATGTGTGGAATTCTTTGGAGGCCGAGTCTTTATGTACATTATGCAGAGGTTGATATATATTTGGTTCATCAGGGCATAAAGGGATACAGAGAGAAGGCTAGAGATTGGGGTTGAGAGGAAAGTTAGATCAACCATGATGAAATGGTGGAACAGACTCGATAGCCAAGTGTTCTACTTCTGCTCCAAAATCTTATGGTCATTTGGTCCTATACGTCATACATGTGTTATGATACATTTTATTTTCTTAATAGGATACTGTTTCTGCTTAAACAAATTCAAAGAAAATTCAAAGAAAAGTTTGTAAAATGCACAGGAGATGAATAATACATTCAAATGCAGCTTCATGTCATGCAGTGTCATTGTAATCTAATGGTCTAATACAGTCTCCTAAAATAGCAGGAAATTATGTTGACAACAAACAGGAACAAGGGAATCATAATGCTTTCTTAAATCAAGTATAAATAATACGTGATGGTTGCATCTTGTTTAAAGAAATACAAGTTTAGAAAACATAAATTCTACTCAAGCCACAGGGAACATTCCCAACTGGCTTTGTGCTAAAGCAAACTGACAAATTTATAAGTGACCCGTAAGTGACCATTTTAGATGTTATAATTTAGTGATCTCTTGGAGTATTTAAAAGCAAGAAATAAAAAAATGATGTTGCCTCTATGTGCATATAATATTCATGTGTGTATTTTTTTTAGAAAGGGAGAACATTGCAAAACAATTGACAACTTTTTAGTAACTATCAGAATACCTTATCACTTTTTATCAATTGCTATGTTTTAATGTTCGAGCATCAAATAATTAAGCACAGATCTACAAGTATTCCTAATGATCAGAAGAACAGACAATATAGGCAATCTGGTATTTTTTCCGTGTTATTTCGATTTACGTTGGGATAGACTGTAGTCTGTCTGTACCAGTAGATGGTTAGAAAAGTACTAAGGTGTCAGTCTTGTAAAGTTCTGATGGAGATCAAGATCAGAAGAATTAGGAAGTAATGAGAAGGGAACCCTACCACAAAAGGGCTAAAATAAATTACTAAATGTAGAGATAAGTTGGCATATATATAGATATAATTTTACCAGCAAAACTGATAAAGAAAATGTGAACTTTTTTATCATCTTATTTAAGTGCTGAGTTAATGTAGGTTGGCTAAAAAGGATGGAAGCAAAGATTAGAGACAGAGATCAATTAATGGGCAAAGCAGCACAAAAAAGGTGCTGGGGAACTCAGTAAGTCCAACAGCATCTATGGTGGGGGAATAAACAGTTGACATTTCCGACCAACGCCCTTTGTCAGGACTGGAAAGGAAGGGAAGCAAGAATAATTAGGTGCAATGGGGAAGGAGTACAAGCTGGCATTTGATAGGTGAAACCAGGTGAGGGGAAAGTGGGGGGGGTGAATGGGGTGTGGGCAATGAAGTAAGAAACTGGGAGGGGACAGGTGGAAGAGGTAAGGGGCTAAAGGAAAAGGTATTCAACAGGAGAGGACAGTGTGAGAAGGTGACTAGAATGAGGAAGGGAAAAAGAGAGAAGGGGAAAAAGAGATAAGGGGAAAAATTG
The DNA here is from genome assembly GCF_963921235.1 of Mobula hypostoma. Lineage (NCBI taxonomy): Eukaryota > Metazoa > Chordata > Chondrichthyes > Myliobatiformes > Myliobatidae > Mobula > Mobula hypostoma. The sequence goes on along the minus strand of NC_086097.1, from coordinate 61,720,566 downwards.
GCAGAAGTTAGAGAAATCAATGTTTATGCCATAAGGTTGGAAGCTATGCAAATGAAATATCAGGAGTTGCTCCTCTAACTTGAGACTGGCCTCATCATGGCAGTAGAGGAGGTCATAGACAGTCATATCAGAGTGGGTATAGGAAGTCAAATTGAAATGGGTAGCCACCTGTAGATCTTGCCTTTGGCAGCGGACAGAGTGAAGGTGCTCAACAAAGCAGTTTCCTCAAAGCTGAAGGGCTTGTAATGTGCTGTACTATTCTATGTTCCTCCAGTCTGCATCAGATCTCACTGATGTAGAGGAGGCTGCATCGGGAGCACTGGATAGAATAGATAACCCCAAAAGACTTGCATGTGAAGCGTCATCTCACTTGGAAGGACCATTTGGATCTTTGAATGGTGGTAAAGAAGAGGGGTTGCATATATGCCAATTGTCCCTTTTGCCAGGAGGGGAATCTATGGGAGGGATGAGTGGACGAGTCAGTCACTTAGACAGCTAACCCTACGGGAAGTGGAGGAGGGGTGTACAGGGAAAGATGTGCTTAGTGGTAGGATCCTGTTGGAGATGGTGGGAGTTACAGAGAACGATGTGCTTGATATGGAGGCTCATTGGGTGATAGGTAAGAAACATAAAACTATAAAACCATAAAACATAGAAGCACAATTAGGTCATTTGTCCCATTGCATCTGTTCTGCCATTCTGTTATAGCTGATTTATTTCTCTCAACTCTAGTCTCTTGCCTTCTCCCTGTAACCTTTGATGCCCTGACTGATCAAGAACTTATCAAACTTCACTTTAAATATACTCAATGACTTATACTCCACTGTCATCTGCAGCAATGATTTCCACAGGTTTGCTGCTCTCTGGCGAAAGAAGCTCTTCCTCATCTCTGTTCTAAATGGAGATCCTTCTTTTCTGAGGCTGTACTTTCTGGTACTACACTTACCCACTATAGGAAACATACTCGCCAAATCTGCTCTATCTAGGCCTTTCAATATTTAATCAGATTCAAAGAGATACCCTCCACCTTCATTCTTCTAAACTCGAGTGAATACAGGCGCAGAGCCATTTAATACTCCTCATACGTTAACATTTTCCATTCCCGGAATCATTCTCATGAAACTTCGAGACTTTTTCTATTGCCAACACATCTTTTCTTCAATAAGGGGCCCAAAACTGCTTACAATACTCCAAGAGTGGTCTGACCAATGCTTTATAAAGCCTCAGCATTACACCCTTGCTCTTATATACTTGTCCTCTCGAAAAGGATGCTGACATTGCGGTTGCCTTCCTTATCAAAGATCAACCTGTGTTAATCTTTAGAGGATCCTGCACAAGCATCACTTTGCACCTCTGAGGTTAGAGTTTTCTTCCCATTTATAATATAGTCTACACATTAATTCCTTCTACCAAAGTACACGATCATAAACTTCCCGGCACTATATGCTGTCTGTCACTCTTTTGCCTATTCACTCAATCTGTCCCATTTCTTCAGTAAGCTCCCTATTACGTCAACACTACCTGCTCCTCCACTTATTTTCATATTGGCTGCAAACTTGGGCACAATGCCGTCAATTCTGTCACCCATATTATTGACATATAATGTGAAAAGAAGCAGTTCCTATACTGACACCTGCAGAACATAACTGGTCACCGGCAGCCAACCAGAAAAGGCCCTCTTTATTCCCACTCTTTGCCTTCTGACAGTCAGCCAATCTTCTATCCATGTCATCATCTTTCTTGTAATACCATGGGCTCTTTTTAAGCGGCCTCATATTTGGTACCTTATCAAAGACTTTCTGAAAATCCAAGTAAACAACATCCATTGACTCTCCTTTATCTATCTTGCCCATTATTTCCTCAAAGACAGATTTGTTAGACAAGACATGCACTTAAGGAAAGAAAATTTTTATCATGTACCTTCAGGTACCCCAAAACCTAATCCTTAATAATGGACTCCAATATCTTCTCAACCATTGAGTCAGGATAACTGGCCGATAATTTCATCACTTCTATCTTCCTCCCTTCTTCAGAATTAGAATAATAATCACTAGCATGTGTTGTGAAATTAGTCGTCTTTGTGGCAGCACTACAATGCAATACATAGTAAGAGAAAAATTGTGAGTTTATATGTATTAAATGGTTAAATAAAATATGTAATGCAAAAATAGAAATAAGACAGTAGTGACACACAGAATGCTGGAGGAACTCAGCAGGCCAGGCAGCATCTATGGAAAAAAGTATAGTCGATGTTTTGGGCTGAGACCCTTCGGCAGGACAGGGGTGGAAGTGTACAGTAACTGGATGTCCATAGGAAAATGAAGTATTCTGAGTTAGGGAACGGAAAAAGATTAAAGTGATGCGGAGAATGTGTAGTCTCAAGTCAGAAGTGACTGAACCAAGCAGGACAAAATAGATTTGAGGTATGTAGACATAAGTTCAGTGGTGCAGGAGCAGTCAGAAACAATGGGCCTACTGGGGTAGTTGGGTTTGTGGATCTTGGGTGAGAGGTGGAAACACACAATGCAGGGTATGGGAACTATGAGGCTGGTGACAGTGGATGGGAGATTTCTAGAGTTAATGAGGTTAATGGTAGTATGGGAGCAAAAGGCCTGGTGCTTTATAGTCGGGTCCTTTACAATAGTAGGTAAATGGAGGTGTCTGAGTTCTGCCATCTGGCCTCAGCAAAGCAGAGGTCAGTCCACCTGACTGCAACAGCACCACCGTTGTCTGTAGGTTTGATGCTGACACAACAATAACCTCTTATTCAATGTCAGCAAGACCAAGGATCGGATGATTGACATCAGGAAGAGGAAACCAGAGGAGCATGAGCCTGTCCACATCAGAGGAACAGAGGTGGAAAAAGGCAGCATCTTTAAATTGCTGGTGTTATCACTTCAGAGGACCTGTCCGGGGCTCAGCACTAAGTGTAAGTACAATGGAAGCATAGCAGTGCCTCTACTTTCTTGGGAGTTTGCGAAGATTCGTCATGACATCTATAAATTCAACAAGTGTCTATAGATGTGCAGTGGAGAGTATGTTGACTCGCTGCATCATGGCCTGGCATGGAAACACCAATGCCTTGAACAGAAGGTCCTACAAAATGTAGTGGATTTGGCCCATTGGTAAAACCCTCTCCACCACAGAGCATTGCCACAAGAAAACAAGACCCATAGTCGCAGAACATCTTTTACCCATGTTATGCTTTCTTCTCACTGTTGTCATCAGGAAGAAAGTACAAGAGGTTCCATACTGCCAGATTTAAGAACAGTTATTACCCCTCAGCTAACAGGTTGCTGAACCAGACAGGATAACTTCACTCAACTTCACTTACACCATCAATGATATGGAAATTGTTCCCACAACCAATGGAATCTCTTTCAAGGACTCTTCATCTTAACTTCTTGATATTTATTGCTTAATTATTATTATTATTTATTTTTGTATGTGCACAGTTTGTTGTCTTTTGCACACTGGATGTTTGCCCTGATAATGCGTTCTTTAATTGATTCCATTGTGGCTATTGGATTTATTGAATATCCTGCAAGAAAATGAATCTCAGGGTTGTATATGGTGATATATAACCATATATAACCATATAACAATTACAGCACAGAAACAGGCCATCTTGGCCCTTCTAGCCTGCGCCAAACTCTTACTCTCACCTAGTCCCACAGACCTGCACTCAGCCCATAATCCTCCATTCCTTTCCTGTCCCTATATCTATCCAATTTAACTTTAAATGACAACATCCAACCTGCCTCAACCACTTCTGCTGGAAGCTCATTCCACACAGCTATCACTCTCTGAGTAATGAAGCTCCCCCCAAACTTTTGCCCTTTAACTCTCAACTCATGTCCTCTTGTTTGAATCTCCCCCACTCTCAATGGAAAAAGCCTATCCTCGTCACCTCTATCTATCCCCCTCATAATTTTAAATATCTCAACCTTCTACACTCCAAAGAATAAAGACCTAACTTGTTCAACCTTTCTCTGTAACTTAGGAGATGAAATCCAGGCAACATTTTAGTATATCTCCTCTGTACTCTCTCAATTTTATTGACATCTTTCCTATAATTTGGTGACCAGAACTGTACACAATACTCCAAATTTGGCTTTACCAATGCCTTATACGATTTCAACATTGCATTCCAACTCCTATACTTAATGCTCTGCTTTATAAAGGCCAGCATACTAAAAGCTTTCTTCACCACCCTATCCACATCAGATTCCACCTTCAGGGAACTATGCATCATTATTCCTAGATCCCTCTGTTCTACTGCATTCTTCAATGCCCTACCGTTTACCATGTATGTCCTATTTTGATTAGTCCTACCAAAATGTAGCACCTCACATTTATCAGCATTAAACTCCATCTGCCATCTTTCAGCCCACTCTTCTAAGTGGTCTAAATCTCTCTGCAAGCTTTGAAATCCTACGTCATAATCCACAACTCCACCTGTCTTAGTATCATCTGCATACTTACTCATCCAATTTACAACCCCATCATCCAGATTATTAATATATATGACAAACAACATTGGACCCAGTACAGATCCCTGAGGCACACCACTAGACACCGCCTTCTAATCCGACATACAGTTATCCACCACTTTTCTCTGGCGTCTCCCATCCAGCCACTGCTGAATCCATTTTACTACTGCAATATTAATACCCAACAATTGAACCTTCCTAACTAACCTTCCGTGTGGAACCTTGTCAAAGGCATTACTGAAGTCCATATAGACCACATCCACCGCTTTATGCTCATCAGCTCTCCTAGTAACCTCAACAAAAAATTCAATAAGATTTATCAAACATGACCTTCCAGGCACAAATCCGTGTTGACTGTTCCTAATCAGACCCTGTCTATCCAGATAATTATATATACCATCTCTAAGAATACTTTCCATCAATTTACCTACCACTGACGTCAAACTCACAGGCCAATAATTGCTAGGTTTACTCTTAGATCCCTTTTTAAACAATGGAAAAACATGAGCAATACGCCAATCCTCCGGCACCATCCCTGTTTCTAATGACATTTGAAATATTTCTGTCAGAGCCCCTGCTATTTCCACACTCACTTCCCTCAAGGTCCAAGGGAATATCCTGTCTGGACCTGGAGACTTATCCACTTTTATATTCCTTAAAAGCGCAAGTACTTCCTCTTCTTTAATCATCATACTTTCCATAACTACCTTTCTTGTTTCCTTTACCTTACACAATTCAATATCCTTCTCCTTAGTGAATACCGAAGAAAAGAAATTGTTCAAAATCTCCCCCATCTCTTTTGGCTCTGCACATAGCCGTCCACTCTGATTCTCTAAGGGACCAATTTTATCCCTCACTATCCTTTTGCTATTAATATAACTGTAAAAACCCTTTGGATTTATTTTCACCTTACTTGCCAAAGCAGCCTCATATCTTCTTTTAGCTTTTCTAATTTCTTTCTTAGGATTCTTTTTACATTCTTTATATTCCTCGAGCTCCTCATTTACTCCAAGCTGCCTATATTTATTGTAGATCCCTCTCTTTTTCTGAACCAAGTTTCCAATATCTCTTGAAAACTATGGCTCTTTCAAACTTTTAACCTTTCCTTTCAACCTAACAGGAACATAAAAATCCTGTACCCTCAAAATTTCACCTTTAAATGACCTCCATTTCTCTATTACATCCTATCCATAAAACAAATTGTCTCAATCCACTCCTTCTAAATCCTTTCGCATCTCCTCAAAGTTATCCTATCTCTAATCAAAAATCTCAACCCTGGGTCCAGTCCTATCCTTCTCCATAACTATATTGAAACTAATAGTATTGTGATCACTGGACCCAAAGTGTCCCCAACACATACCTCCATCACCTGCTCTATCTCATTCCCTAACAGGAGACCCAGCACTGCTCCTTCTCTAGTTGGTACTTCTATGTATTGCTGCAAAAAACTATTTTGCACACATTTTACAAACTCCAAACCATCTAGCCCTTTTACAGAAACATACATCAAAGTTGCTGGTGAACGCAGCAGGCCAAGCAGCATCTATAGGAAGAGGCGCAGTCGACGTTTCAGGCCGAGACCACGAAAGGTCTCGGCCTGAAACGTCGACTGCGCCTCTTCCTATAGATGCTGCTTGGCCTGCTGCGTTCACCAGCAACTTTGATGTATGTTGCTTGAATTTCCAGCATCTGCAGAATTCCTGTTGTTAGCCCTTTTACAGAATGGGCTTCCCAGTCAATGTGTGGAAAATTAAAATCTGCCACAATCACAACCTTGTGCTTACTGCAAATATCTGCTATCTCCTTACAAATTTGCTCCTCCAAGTCTTGCTCCCCATTAGGTGGTCTATAATACACCCCTCTAAGCATCACTACACCTTTCCCATTCCTCAGTTCCACCCAAGTAGCCTCCCTAGACGAGTCTACTAATCTATCCTGCCAGAGCACTGGTTATATTTTCTCTGACATAGAATGCAAAACCTCCCCCTCTTGCCCCTCTGATTCTATCACATCTGAAGCAACAAAATCCAGGAATATTTAGTTGCCAATCACACCCCTCCTGCAACCATTTAGTTGCCAATCACAGCTCTCCTGCAACCATTTTTGGCATATATGCACTTTGATAACACATTTACTTTGAACTGGAATAGCGCAGAGAGAATGGAGGACAGTGTGCTCAGAGGAATGTTGTTAGAATAGGAGAAAGGTCTGCTGAAGTTGAAAAGATGAGAGGGCACACAGGAGTGAGATATATCAACTAATGGAGTGGTGTCACAGCAACAACCTTGCACACAACATCAGAAAGCTGAGTCTACTAATCTATCCTGCCAGAGCAGTGCTGTTATATTTTCTCTGAATTGCAATGCAAAACCTCCCCTTCAAAAAGAGCTGATTGTGGACTTCAGGAAGGGCAAGATGAAGGAACACATAAAAATCCTGATAGAAGGATCAGAAGTGGAGAGAGTGAGCAGTTTCAAGTTCCTGGGTGTCAAGATCTCTGAGAATCTAATCTGGTCCCAACATATCAATGCAGCAATAAAGAAGGCAAGACAGTGACTGTACTTCATTAGGAGTTTGAAGAGATTTGGCGTGGAGAGCATTCTGACAAACTGCCTCACTGTCGGGTATGGGGGGACGTGTTGGCTACTGCACATGACTGAAAGAAGCTGCAGAGTTTCGTAAATTTGGTCGGCTCCATCTTGGGCTTTAGCCTACAAACTGCCCAGGACATCTTCAAGGAGCGGTGTCTCAGAAAGGCAGTGTCTATTATTAAGGACCCCCAGCACCTAGCCGTGCCCTTTTCTCACTGTTAGCATCAGGTAGGAGGTACAGAAGCCTAAAGGCACAAACTTAGAGATTCAGGAACAGTTTCTTCCCCTCTGGCATCTGATTCCTAAATGGACATTGAACCTGTGAACAGTACTTCACATTTTCAATATATATTATTTCTGCTTTTTGCATGATTTTTAATCTCCAATATAGATGTACTGTAATTGATTTATTTATGTTTCTTCTATATTATGCATTGCATTGTACTGCTGCTGCTAAGTTAATAAATTTCACAACATATGCCAGTGATAATAAACCTGATTCTGATTCTGATTGGCAGTTAGAGATGAGGCTATTCAGAGCAGCCAGAAGGCCTGAGTTATGTGTCCAAAAAGAGGAGAGAGATTGAATCCAGTGGAAAGGACAATTAATTGGAGAGAGTGGAGGGGTGAGGAATCCTTGTCAAAGAAGTATGCCTGGAGACAGAGGCAATGGAAAAAGAGTTCAACATCATGGTGGCCATGGAACTGACTGGATATGGATGCAGCGAGAAAATGTAAGGCCTTTGCTGAGGACAGAATGTTCCACCTCAGAGAGAGGAAGGATGAAAGGATGGTGAAGACATGGTAGGGTTGGTATCCAGGTACTGTATAGAGTGGAGGGTCAGATAAGGGAGGAGGCTGGGTGTTTAGGGGAATTGGGTGGGAGGAAGCTGGGGGGGGGGGGTTAAAGGAATGAAGGGGAATGAGGGGTCAAAAGAAGCCTGAGAGACAAGAGGTGGATGTGAGGTACTGGTGAAAGAAAAGCAGAAGTAGGACCTAGTGGCAGTGAATGTTCTTGACCCGGAGGTAGACTGATTTCATTTATGTCTTTCATTTGAGATTATGTTGTGGAGAACACTACATGCACTTTTTAAACTGGAGTTTGGATGTTACTTCATTGGTATTACATAAAATAGGAAACAAATAGGACAATCAGGAATGTAGGCTAGCATGGCAGAGGCAGAAATAGTGACTTATAAAATAATAACACAAATATTGATGAGCTCTGCAATGAATAATCTATAAAACAACATAATTATAATATTGATTAACCGACTAACAATCATTCAAGGCCATTACTTAGAAACAAGTTGGCTATGATAAGTGCAAACTTTTATTTGGTAGTAATTGATTACAATTTCTTTCAAGGAGTAAATGTTATTGCAAAATAACCATTAATATAGTCTTTTTCAGATTGGCAATTTTTTTTGAAAGAGTAGGACCATTAGCATTGTGGCCTTATCTTCACTCCTGCTGTTACAAAGTGCCTCTACTCCACCTAGACTATTGTGATATCAGACCCATGATGGGGGAGTAGTAATTTCATTATTAGCTGGGAATTACTGCAGTTCAAGTCGTAACAATGTATAGCATTAATAATAGTGATATAGTTTCATTCCATGAGTGGAGTTTCATCATTTACGTATGTTTTCCATTGAAAACTTTCAATGACTTTCTACTGAGAACTAAGAACACATTCTATTAAAATATGAAGTGAGTTATTTGAAAAATCATGGTAACCTACATGAAAAGCTTTCAGCATGATAAATCAACCCATCTACATCATTTAATGAGGTGAAGAGAGGTGAAACGTAAAATATTTCTGCCATCAAAATAAATCATGATCCAAATCTTCTTCTAAAATTATATTTATTTTGCTTAAATTCTTAATTTTTCAATTTAGTTCAAAATCATGGTGATTAGTATAAGACAATGAACCAGGTGATACATCTATAAATCATTTTAATTGCCTCGCAGTGAATGCTCCAGTGTTTTACATGCTGAAAAAGCGAACCAGTATGATTGAGTATGAGATGCAGCTTAATATTTTAGCAAGTACAAGGTTCCCTAGTCTACTAGAGCATTTATTATATATGTGACCTTAATTTTTATTTTAATTATAGGGAACATTGTATTGTCCAAAAAAAAAAGCATGGCTAAGAGTGAGAGGAGATTTTCACCCATCAATTTCTCAATGAGTCTGTTTGGACTTGTGAATGAATTGTGCCTGTACCTGGCAGCACTGGCACAGAAATGTGGCGCAGCGATGACTGGAATACCAAAAGATTGAGCCTCTTCAAAAATAGAGTATTAGGTAGTTCCAAGCTGTTGCTGTTAATATTTGTACCAGTTGTCTGATAGCCAGGCACTGAAATTAAATGAAATCTCCACAAGCCAAGTAACACAATTTAAGTGACAACACCATGCGGTGAATAAGATAAATGCCATATTTGATAGTTTACAGATATCCATGTAATTATTTCACAGGCTTAATTTAACATAAAGCATTCAACTATTTTGATTCATAAGTGGATTTTTTAAAATACTAAAACCATTATGAATACAATGGTGATACATTATCTCTCCATCCTTTCTACATGAAAACTTTGTAAAGTCTTATTAGTATAGATTAAAATGAAAGTACAAATAGGTTGTTAATTTTTTTTCTAAGATGGTTTGAATGCTGGCTGTGTGATTCATTTGCAAGTTTAGGTAGCAGAGGAATATCAGGAAATTTTAATAGTGTTGCTCGAGGCCCAGCTGCTGAGTAGGGATGCAGTTTCTAATTCTGTCCTTCTTAATCTTCTCATTTTAATGTATATATTTCTATAATATTTAGGACCAGTTATTAAATAGCAATGCTTCACAAGCCTCAGAAAATTTAAATCTCAAGAAACCACAGTTTAAAAACAGTGAATAAATCATATGTGATTTATTTAATGACATACCAATCAACAATCTGCATAACCAGTGAATCACATCAAACAAAAAACATCACTGGAGTGAATGGATGTGTAAAATGGAATGGTTGCTGGCATATGTGACCATTTAATAACCAAGTCTATTGCATATTCCTGATGCTTCAGTGTTTTGCACAGCATATGGTATACCGGGTTTATTGATGAGAACTGTTCGGTGGGAAAATTGTCTACCAATGATTTCACTAATTATCATTGCAGATTTCACCCAAAATCTCTAGAGACATGGCTCTGATTGGGAGTATTTCACTGTGGTGAAGCATATAATCTGAGCTTCGAGTTATTACATTGCCATCAATTCAAACATTAAGATTTATAGAAAATATAATTACATAAGCGTTAAAGCAGTCAACTTTCCCAAAAGTCTGATAAAGCATAAGCCCATCCACTATTCAGATAATTCTTGATACCATTTCCCCAGGCAACCTTTAGAACACAACAAAAAAAGATTGCAAGAAAATAGGAGCAGAGGAATCACTAGGTCCCTCAAGTCAGCCCCACCATTTAAAATGACCATGGCTGATCTATGCTGGCCTCAGTTCCTCTTTGGAACCAGTTCTGCTACTCTCAATTTCTGAATCTTTCAAATATTTATCCATCACCACCTTAGATCTCTATCTAATGATCTGGTCTCTATTACTCTTGTAGGCAGAGTATTTCAGGGATTCACTGCCTTCAGAGAGAAGAAATTTCCTTGTACCTCCATTTTAAATGATCGGGCCCTTATTTTTCATCTGTATCTGCTTATCTATAACTCTCACACTAGTCTCAATATCTACCTTGTCAAGCCCCCCCATAGGCCCTTATGTGTTAGAGTAAGGTCCAGCCTCTTTCTTCTAAACTCCAAAGGATACAGGCACCAAGTGTTTCACCACTCTTGGCAGAACAATCCTCTCATCAGGTAAGGAGAACAAAACTGTGCAGTATGCCAAATGTGCCCTCACCAATATTGTGTATAACTGTTCTTGTTTTCACTCATGTCTTTTCCTCCCTTCTTTCTCCTGAATCTGGCTACTTTATTAGGTACGCTTGTGCACCTGCTCATTAAAGCAAATATCTAATCAGCCAATCATCTCATTGCAACTCAATGCATAAAAGCATGCAGACACGGTCAAGAGGTTCAGTTGGAATTCAGACCAAACTTCAGAATGGGGAAGATATGTGTCTAAGTGATTTTGATTACGGGATGATTATTGGTGCCAGACAGGGTGGTCTGAGTATCTCACTAAATATTGATCTCCTCAGATTTTCCTGCACAACAGTCTCTAAAGTTTACATATGTAACGTTCAATTATATTGGCTCGTGTATGTCTAGGGGAAATCCAGCCCAGCACCCGCCTCAACACTCCCCACAGGGTCGGTTGCCACCCGAATCAATCACAAACATCAATCATCAGCCAGCACACCCAATAAATTTTAACAAATACACTTTATAGATATTACTAATTCTATGACATTAATATACATTTGATACAGAGAGGACAGTAATGGAAAAAAAAAGGCGCCAACACTTATCAAAGTCCAAGTTCTTTGCGCGCTACGTTGGAGCTCAATTCGACTTCAGACGACCACCCGAATTCCGTCAACTCACAGCTCAGGACCACCCTGAGTGATCAACCGGAGCCTCTCCACACGTCCGCGGTCTTCCTCGTCTCTCCTCCAGCTCCCCGCCAAAACTCAGTCCACAGTCATATCATACAGCATGGTATCCGAAAACAAAACGATACATAACCACCCATTGGCTAATAGAACCCTGTTATCTCATTTTAAAGTAAAACAACTGTTAGCGCAAACTCTCTTCAGCGTTAAAGCACAACAAAGCCGCATTCCCCAGATTAACATAACAAAGTCGCCATTTTAAATGTAACAAAAGAAAGACTCCGTACACTCTCCCCCCACCAATAAAAGTCATGCCCTCATGACGATAACAGAGTTCACCAGTGCTCCTTGTAAAACACAAAACCCAACCCAGGTGCATAAAGCAGTGACATAACTTTGCAGGGCAGTAGAGATCACACCCTGCTCTCCCGGCGCTGTATAAGTTAGTCTTTCCGGGGGATGCCTACTCCTCTGAGGCCTCTGTACTTCCTCTGCTGACTCTCCCTGTTCAGACACCCCAGCTGACCCCTCGGGCCTATCTGTCGGACCTTCCCCTTCACCGGGCTCCCTCTGCCCCTGTGAGCCCTCCGGCTCAGGTTCTGCCTCCACCCTCTCCTCCCCCAATTCCGGCTGTAATACAGGTGGCTCTGCAACACCCTCCCCCAATCCCAGCTGTAATACAGGCGGCTCTGCAACACCCTCCCTCGGTTCCCCTGACTCAGTGAGGGAAGGGCCAAGAGTCTCTTCTCCCGGCACCGGGGAATCAGCGAACGGAAACAGGTACCACACGTCTGAATCATCATCTTCCGATGACGTATCCCTTCTCCAGGTGGGGACCGGCCCCGTCTTCTTTGCAGCGGTCTCTTCCCTCGCCCCGCACCCTCGCAGAGTCCTCGTACTAGGCGTAAACTCCCATTCGGGCTCTGGGTCTACCTTCACCTCTCGACCCAGAGGCAACAGGTGGTTCTAATGGAGTACCTTGACAGGCCCCTTCCTGTCCTCGGGTCTCACCCGGTAAACCGGGAGATTCGGCATCTGACTCTCCACCACATAGGGGGTGGCTGCCCAACGGTCCGCCAACTTGTGCTTACCAGGTAGTCCTAAATTCCGGATAAGGACTCGGTCTCCCGGCAATAGCTGGACGAACTTTACCTTCTGATCATACCTCCTTTTATTCCGCTGGTTCTGCTTGGTGGCTGCCGCCTCAGCCAACTCGTACGCCCTTTTCAACTCTCTCCTCATATCGGACATGTACTTCAGACATGGCTTCCAAGGTATTTCCCCCGCTTCAGTCCCAAAACACAGATCAATGGGCAACCTCGCTTCCCGTCCGAACATCCGATAGTAGGGCGAGTACCCTGTAGCATCATTGCGAGTACAATTGTAACAATGAACCAAATGGGCGATGTGCCGACTCCACTTACTCTTCTGTCCAATCTCCAAGGTGCCGAGCATGTCCAGCAGGGTCCGGTTAAATCTCTCGGGCTGAGGATCACCCTGCGGGTGATAGGGGGTGGTTCTGGATTTCTCAACCCCAAGCATATCCAGCAATTCATGTATAAGCCTGCTCTCGAAGTCCCGTCCCTGATCACTATGGATCCGCCGGGGAAGGCCATAATGAACAAAGTACTTCTCCCATAACACCTTCGCCACTGTAGTTGCTTTCTGATCTTTAGTAGGAAAAGCCTGCGCATATCTAGTGTAGTGATCCGTGAGGACCAAGACATTCGCAGTGTTGCTGGTGTCTGGCTCAATAGACAGGAAATCCATACACACCAGGTCCATGGGTCCCGCACTCTGCAAGTGGGATAACGGGGCCGCCTACGCAGACAAGGTCTTCCTCCTGACACAATGGCTACAGGTCTTACAGTATTCTTCCACCTCCCCTCTCATCCGGGGCCAGTAAAACCGGTCCTTGACTAATCCATAGGTCTTCTCTACCCCAAAGTGCCCGGAATCATCATGTAGAGCCTGGAGCACAGTCTTCCGATACTTCTCAGGCATGACCAGCTGCCAGCGCCGGGGGTGGTCCGGAGGCGACGTGACTCGGTACAGGACGTGGTTCTTCAGCTTCAACCAGGGCCACTCCTTCAGTCGTAGGGGAACGGAGGCGTGTTTCGCCTTCTCCACCTGCCCCATATCACCCTGGCTAACAGCGTACCAGATAGTGCCAATGCTCGGGTCATCACGCTGAGCCGCCCCCACTTCCTGGGGGCTCAACTCCGGCAGCTGCCTGTTCCTCAGAGCAGTCACATTACAGTAAACAGTGGGTAGCGCGTCATCGTCAGCCCCCAATTGATCTACTGCCCGATCCGTTCCCGTCTGTGCTCCTACTTCCCCGTCGCTCCCAACTTGACACATGGCCTTTACTCCCTGAGCAGGGACACTCTTCCACTCCTCGGCCGTGCCCGACTCGTCGTGCGCCCGACAAGACAGGGCATCTGTTCTGACTCCCCGGGCGGTACCTCAGGCTGAACTCATAGGCAGACAAGGCTGCTAACCACCGGTGCCCAGTAGCATCCAACATAGCTGAGGTCAGGATATAAGTGAGGGGGTTGTTATCAGTTCTCACCTCAAACTGGGCCCCATATAGGTAGTCACTCAACTTGTCCACTACCACCCATTTCAATGCCAAGAATTCCAGCTTGTGAGTGGGATAGTTTCTCTCAGATGGCGACAAACTCCGACTGACAAACGCCACCAGCCTCAATCCGTTGCCCTGTTCCTGGTACAGGACAGCCCCCAGACCCTCGTGACTGGCATCAGTGTGTAGAACATACGGCTTCCGGGGATCAGCAAATGCCAACACTGGGGCCTGCGTCAGCGCCCTTTTCAGAGATTGGAACGCCCCCTCACATTGAGCATCCCACCTCAATCCAAAAGGCTCCCCTGGGTTCAGGTATCCTCCTACCTCCGACCCTCGGTCTCCCTTCCTCCTCCTCCCCACAGGTGGATAGCCACACAGCAGCTGGTTCAATGGATGACTCATTTTCGCATATCCTTTCACGAACCGCCGGTAATATCCGCAAAACCCCAAAAACGAGCGTAAGGCGCTCACCTTCTGAGGTCTCGGCCAGGTGGTGACTGTGGCTATCTTATCCGGATCGGTGGCCACTCCATTTCGCAAGATTATGTGCCCAACATAACTGACCGACGTCTTACAGAACTGACCGACGTCTTACAGAACTGACATTTATCCAGGGAAAGTTTTAACCCTTCCTCCTTCAGCCAACTCAACACCTTCAGCAGCCGCTCCTCATGTTCCTCCAACGTAGATCCAAACACTATCATGTCGTCCAGGTACACCAATACCTCCAGCAGGTTCATGTCCCCCACTGTCCGCTCCATGAGCCGCTGGAAGGTGGCTGGGGCCCCCGAGATGCCTTGGGGCATTCGTTCGAACTGGAAAAAACCCAGGGGGCAGATAAAGGCCGTCTTCTCTTTACCGGTCTCACTCATCGGAATCTAGTAATACCCACTCCGCAAATCCAATACACTGAACCACTGTGCACCACTCAGACAGGCCAAGGCATCTTCCACCCTCGGGACCGTATATTGGTCGGGAACAGTGCGCCGGTTCAGGGTCCTGTAGTCCACGCACATGCGTACCTTCCCATTTTTCTTCCTTGCCACCACTATGGGGGACGCATAGGGGCTTCGGGACTCCACAATAATCCCTGCGTCTTTCAACTGCCGCACATCTTCCAGATCTGCTGGGGCCAACCGCCGCGACCTCTCTCTAAACGTGGTGTCATTTGTCACTTGGATAGTGTGCCGAGTGCTCTTGGAACATCCCACATCAAACTCGCCCTGAGAAAAGACACCCCCTAACTTCAGCATCTTCTCCACCAGCCTGCTCTTATACTCCGGCGGTACAGAGGAGTCTTCAAAACTAAAGGCCTCCTTGGTCAGCTGCCCCCCGTTCTCCAATAGTTTTCCTCCAGTGGGCTTCACGGGGGTGCTGGACATCACCGTCACCGGGAACAAGTGCACGAGGGGCATCCCGTGCTTAAAGGTGATCTCCCTCTCCGTTATGTTCCTTACCATCACCCCCATCCGCCGTGCCTGTACAGCTGAGGGCCTCTGCAATTCAGGTCTCACTAGCGCCCCAGCCGGGAACCGGGACTCCCTTTCCAGGTCGTCGGGGGCGTCTACTAGCAGGGCCTCGCCTGGCGGTAATCCGGGGAATCTGGGGGTCCCCATCACTAATGCCGCCTCCCCTGGCCGTATCACCTTAGGCCTGGCCTGAGTGCACCACACCGTCCCTCGTTTGCACTCAGGATCCAGCCCCGGGGGGTCACTCACTCCTTCGTACACCGCTCAGAACACGGGGTGTACCGAGAGGGTCTCCAGAAAGTTCTCCCCCGCCGCCTTCTTACAGGCTCCCAAGAGCCGTCGCACCAGAGGGGAGTTAGTCCCCACTAGCAGGGCAGCACCAACGGTTTCCACCGGGTCCGGACAGACCAACACCAGCGTCTCAAAGGCTTCCGATACTCCCACATCTCCCTCCGAAAATTCCAATCTCACTGACAAGTATCCATCGTACGGGTAATCACCATCACTTATGCCCCAAATCTCCAATGCGTTAAACGGAGTTACTGCCAAATGCTTCAGATATTTGTTGTAGAACGACCGGTACAGTAAGGTAACCTGCAACCCGGTGTCAAGGAAGGCTTTCGCAAAGATTCCCTGTATCCGTAGGGACACGCTGGAACAGGGTCCCACCAGTCCATCCGGAATTTGGGCTTGTTCTTTCTGGGGTTCCATAGTGGGTTTCTGGGAACGTGTTCCTCCCGAGACTCCAGTCCGTTCCCTCACTGAGCCTCTCCTAAGTTTCCCGACACCTCTCCCTTCTTAGTGGCCCGGGGGCCCTCCCCCCTCGGAGCATCTCGTCTCTCACAATCCCTCCGCAAGTGACCCGCTTCCCCACAGCTGTAACACACCCCCGGCCACTCACATTCCCGGCGGAAATGCCCCTCTCTCACACAGTTATAGCACCCGCTACCCACCGCCTCTCTCCTCCCGATACGGCCCCCCGGGGACCTCTTGGATTTCTCTGATCTCACCCCGGCTACCACCTCCTGAACCGCTGAAGACCGTCCCTGAGGGTCCGAGCCCCCTGGTCGGCCCAAAGCACTCTCCTCGGCCTGTACCTCTCGGATCAGCTGTCCGAATGATGGAGGGGGGCTCCACTTAAATGACTGCCGGATACTCCAAGCCACCCTGTCATCCTCCCGGGAACCTCTACATATCTGGCTCATCCTTAACTCCGCCACTTCGTCCTCCCTCACTACCCCTCGTCGCAGCAACCCCGTAAGCTTCCCTTCCAGCTGGAAAACGTATTCTGAGAGCTTTTCCCCTCTTCTCTGCCCCATTTGTTGAAACTCCGCTAAATGCCGCCAGGGATCTCCTGACAGTCCAAACACTTCCTCCAAAGCGTCCAAACACTCTGACAGGGAAGCCGAAGGGCGTTTCGCTCTCAAATCGCGGACCACACGGGCTGCCCCGCCCCTTAAGCTTTCCACCAATCGCTGTCTCTTTTCCTCATCCGAAACTGGCCACACCTCTAACAACTGGGATGTATCCTCAACCCAGGTCTCATATTCATCCTCCCCTCCCGGGGTGGGCCTGGCTCCCGAGAAAATTCTCAGCTTCGGACGGGGCCCCTCAACCCTTCTCGCCAGGGAGGTAATGGCAGCCGCTAACTCGGAGGTCTCAGCCCTAACTGAGGGACGGGGCCTGGCCAAGCCTTCCCACTCCACACCTCCACCCCTGGCTACCGGCACCTCCCCTGGGGCCTCATCTAGCTCCTCCTCCGGCACCTCCTCACTTGCGTCCTCCGGGAGGGTGTGGAGACCCCACAGCCCTGCCTCCCCCTGGACGTGGACTGTCGCTGGTAGTTCTAAAGTCATGACGTCGGCACTCGTCCGCACCAACATCCAGCTGGACTCCAGTTCTTTCCCACCCCTTCTAGCTATAAGTTCTACCTGCCCGATACCTTTAATCAAACTCAACCCTCGCACCAGTACCTCTGCCGAAATGCGATAATCGGCCCCGCTTACCACACATGCATGATTCACCGGTACCACCTCAAATTCACACCAACTTACAATCTTATCTCGATCCATCTTCACACCACTTACCACAACGACAAGTACAACTTTCCCGAAAAGTCCAAATCCAGGACGGTAGCCCCCACTTGTAACGTTCAGTTATATTGGCTCGTGTATGTCTAGGGGAAATCCAGCCCAGCACTCGCCTCAACACTCCCCACAGGGTTGTTTGCCCCCTGAATCAATCACAAACATCAATCATCAGCCAGCACACCCAGTAAATTTTAACAAGTACACTTTATAGATATTACTAATTCTATGACATTAATATACATTTGATACAGAGAGGACAGTAATGAAAAAAAAAGGCGCCAACACTTATCAAAGTCCAAGTTCTTTGCGCGCTACGTTGGAGCTCAATTCGACTTCAGACGACCACCCGAATTCCGTCGACTCACAGCTCGGGACCACCCTGAGTGATCAACCGGAGCCTCTCCACACGTCCGCGGTCTTCCTCATCTCTCCTCCGACTCCCCGCCAAAACTCAGTCCACAGTCATATCATACAGCATGATATCCGAAAACAAAATGATATATAACCACCCATTGGCTAATAGAACCCTGTTATCTCATTTTAAAGTAAAACAACTGTTAGCGCAAACTCTCTTCAGCGTTAAAGCACAACAAAGCCGCATTCCCCAGATTAACATAACAAAGTCGCCATTTTAAATGTAACAAAAGAAAGACCCCATACACATAGTATGATGCTTCCAGAGAGTGACAATTCTGTGGGAGCAAATGCCTTTTTAATGTGAGAGATTAGAAGAGAATGGCCAGAGTGGTTCAGGCGGTCAGGAAGGTGATGCAGAAGAACATCTCTGAATGCACAGCATGTCAAACCTTGAAGTGGATGGACTACAGCAGCAGAAGACCAAGAACATACACCCAAGTGGCCTTCGTTAGTTACCTAAATTCACTACTGAGTGTATGTGGCTGTGGATTCTTCCGAAATGACAGACAAGGAACAGATTTAACATGTGGGCTTGATATGCTTAAATAGATAGACAACTCAGCCACCATGGCATATCACAGCTGTTCTCTTATCTCTCTTTATCCAATCACCAATGACACACAGCTGAGATTATATGATTGGTAGCATGAACAATCAGTCTGAAATGACATGTCACATTCTTTTTAAGCCTCAGAAGTGCAAATTAGACATTGAACCCGGAAGGAAGTTAATGAAACTGAATTTTGACAGCAAAGTAAAAAAATACAGACAATACTATACGTGCATTCAGCAAAAATGATCAAATGTCTAACCCTAAAATTTTCTAACTGTTGCTTACACAAATGGTTTGCAGAATCTTTTATCATCTGGCTGGTAATTTCTCTTACATAGTTAAATTAAATGACAATGATATTAAAAGCCATCTGGAAAAATATCTGATGTGCAATGCTGTTCTGTCACCTGTCAAAATTCAATGATACAAAACAGAATAATCTGCCTTTCTGATCTTTTGACTTTAATTATTTTAAAATCATTTCCACAATACTTTCCAACATGAATAATAATGAAATAATATTTAACTTAAAAATTGAATGCTGTTCCAAACCATTTTGGCAACACTGAATCATTGTTAAAAATTCTGTGGCTTTTCATAAATCATATTCAAGGCTTATTCAAGGCTCACAAAAATGCTCCATGATTGTAGGTTCACGACAATGATTCCTGGATTGAATGGCTTGTCATAAGAAAAGTGTTTGATGGCTCTGGGCCTGTACTCACTAGAATTCAGGAGAATGAGGGGTGACCTCATTGAAACCTATCGAATGGAGAAAGGCCTTGATAGAGTGGATGTGGAGGGATGTTTCATATGGTGAGAGAGTCTGAGACCAGAGGACATAGCCTCAGAATAGCGAGGTGACTTTTTAGAACGGAGATGGGGAGGAATTTCTTAAGCCAGAGAGTAGTGAATCTGTGGAAATCTTTGCTACGGGCATCTGTGGAGGCCAAGTCTTTATGGATTTTTAAGGCAGAGGGTGACAGATTCTTGACTGGTCAGTGCATGAAGAGATACGGGGAGAAGGCAGAAGTGTTGGTCTGAGAGAAAAATTGGATTAGCCATATGAAATGGCGGTGCAGACTCTATGGGCCAAATGGCCTAATTCTGTTCCTATATCTAATATTGTCATATTTCTTCAGTGCACTTTAAGAGGCTGCTAGAGGATTCTTTTTTAAAATGGGATGCTAACGAAAAAAAAAACGTTAATTTTGAATGGATGCTCAAATCCAAAAGGCATTTAGGGGAAAAGTGGGAAATGTCTCTGCTGCACATCTAGCTTGAAGTTATTAACTACGTTTTTCCTGAAGCAGTCCAAATGCAGTCTTATGTTGATAGCCTTACTCTCTTACTCCAACTTCTTGCGATCAACTTAGGCAGACTGAATTGGTGAATGGCATATATCTGTATGTAAAATCGTTGCAACTCCACCACTTTAAACTCAAACTGGTGCAATTAACCTCATCAGTTTGAAGAATAAACCACAAGTTGCCAATTGGAACATTACACGATGATAGTGTGGTAAACCATATATATGTTGTAACTGGGTTAACCATCCGGACACGCCCCTCTGCTGACTGCCCCTGTGGCTCCTCCCACAGACCCCTGAATAAAGGTGATTCGCCTTGCCCCTCCCCCTCAGTCTGGGGAAGACACTCAGCATGGAGGTCGTATTTTACTGCGAATAAAAGCCTTCCAGTATTTACCCTACTTCAGTCTTTTGGAGTTATTGGAGGTGTTTCAATTTTATTCGCAGTAATTTTAAAGCATGGAACGATCTCTGAGACCCGACAAGTTAGATCTCGACCCGCAAACACCTGAAGCTGGAAACGCTTTTGAACCCTGGCTGGCTTGCTTCGAATCATACCTAGAGACGATTGAAGTGACCGACCCCACAGCGAAGCACAGAGTTCTACATTCCAGGGTGAGGCAACGGGTCTACTTGATGATCAGAGACCAGCTGAGCTATGACAGCGTGATGAACGCATACAAAGGACAATACCTGCAGCTACTAAACACCGTCTACACGTGCCATTGTTTAGCAACATGGCGCCGGAGGCCCGGGGAATCAAGTGCTGAGTTTGTCCAGACACTACAGACACTCGTGCGGACCTGCAGCTGCCAAGAACTGACGGCAGGACAGCATGCAGAGCTCCTAGTGAGAGACACCTTCGTCACGGGGAGCAGGTCAGTGTATGTGCACCAGCGGCTGTTGGAAAAAGCTGATCTTACCTTAAGTTCTGCAATCGAGCTGGCGGACATGCTGGAGGCCGCTCTGCACAACTCTGAGGCTCATCAGGCATGTGATTCCCTGATGGCCTCGTGGGTGCCGCAGACCCCGCAACCCGCCGGTGAAATGACCACGGCTGCTGCCAGTTGTGAGTCCCCGCAACCCGCCGGCGAATCGAGCTTGGCTGCTGCCAGTTGCGAGTCCGTGAAGTGCTACTTCTGTGGAGTCGAGAAGCACTCCCGGAAATGCTGCCCGGCCTGACAAGCTACCTGCTCTAGCTGCGGAAAGAAGGGCCACGTCGCCAAGGTCTGTAAGTTCAAACTGCGAGCGGGATCGAGCAGCGCCGTGTGCGAGACATGGGGGTCACCATCTTGTCTGCCGCCATCTTCCCTGCACTCCGCCACCACGTGCGAGACATGGGGGTGGCCATCTTGGTCGGCGCCACCTCCCACCACCTACAACCAACGGGTGCTCACAGGTCACCCTACCATGCTGGACCAAGACAGCGACACAACCCTGGCCTCCGTGACCCTTGACCAAAGCGCTCCCCACCAGCTCACCAGGTCAATGATGGACGTCCTGGTGGAGGAGCGCAGGACAAGCTGCCTGTTTGACACAGGCAACACGGAGCGTTTTATCTACCCGGACACGATGTAGCATTGCGGACTTGTGATATGGCCGGTAAGTCAGAGGGTCGCCATGGCTTCCGGGTCGCATACAACAGATATCCGGTGGGGGGGGGGGCAGGGTTGTGTAGCGACACTAGTGTTGCAGGGCACAGAGTATCGGGACTTTACATTACTGGTCATGCCTCAACTGTGTGCCCCTGTGCTATTGGGGCTCGACTTCCAGAGTCTCCTGAATAGCGTGACAATGGAGTATGATGGGCCCCTCCCACCAATCACTGTTGGAAATCCCCAGTTTTGTAGGGATACGTCACATACCCCGTTTCTGACCACCCCCACACACCGACCCGCACATCCCACCCAACACCATGCCAACTGCCGCACTACCGATGCCACTTGCGGCCTCTCCACCCTCAAGATCCCTCCCCCACTGCTGTTCGCCAACCTGACCCCCGACTGTAAACCTGTGGCAACTAAAAGCAGGAGGTACAGCGCGGGGGACAGAGCTTTCATTAAGTCGGAGGTGCAGCGGTTGCTCAGGGAGGGGGTCATTGAGGTAAGCACAAGTCCTTGGAGGGTGCAGGTGGTCATTGTTCGGAATGGGAAGAAAAATAGGATGGTCGTGGACTATAGCCAGACCATCAATAGGTTCATCCAGCTCTACGCATACCCTCTACCCTGCATCGCGGATATGGTCAATCAGATAGCACAGTACAAGGTGTACTCAACCATAGACCTAAAATCCGCTTACCATCAGCTCCCCATCCGCCGGGAGGACCGCCCTTACACCACCTTCGAGGTGGACAGCAGGCTTTATCACTTCCTGTGCGTCCCCCTCGGTGTCACGAATGGTGTATCTGTCTTCCAGAGGGCAAAGGACCGAATGGTGGACCAGTGCCAACTGAAGGCCATGTTCCCATATCTGGATAACATCACCATCTGTGGTCACGACCGGCAGGATCACGACAACAACCTCCAAAAATTTCTCCAAGCGGCCAAAGCTTTCAACCTCACCTACAACAAGGACAAGTTTGTATTCGGGACCACCCAACTTGCTATCCTTGGGTGTGTTGTGGAGAACGGAGTCATTGGCCCTGACCCCGACCGTATGCACTCCCTGTTGCAACTCCCTCTTCCCAACACCCTCAGAGCCCTCAATAGGTGCCAGGGCTTCTTTTCATATTACGCCCAGTGGGTCCCTAACTACACAGACAAGGCCCGCCCCCTGGTCAAGTCCACCACATTCCCCCTCTCTGCCGAGGCCCACGCAGCCTTCAGCCACATAAAAGGAGACATTGCCAAAGCAGCAATGCATGCGGTGGATGAGGCCATTCCCTTCCAAGTAGAGAGTGACGCCTCCGACTTTGAGCTGGCTGCTACCCTCAACCTGGCAGGAAGACCGGTGGCGTTCTTCTCCCGTACCCTTCAAGGCCCTGAAATTTGGCACTCCGCGGTGGAGAAAGAGGCCAAGGCCATAGTGGAAGCTATTAGGCACTGGAGGCACTATCTCGCCGGCAAAAGGTTCATCCTGCTAACTGACCAGCACTCAGTCGCATTCATGTTTAGTAACCAACAGCGGGGCAAAATCAAAAATGATAAAATTCTGAGGTGGAGAATCGAACTCTCCACCTTCAACTATGACATCATGTACAGGCCTGCGAAGCTCAACGAGCCCGCCGATGCCCTATCCTGGGGAACATGCGCCAGCGCGCAGATCGACCGGCTATACACCCGACATGTAGACCTTTGCCACCTGGGGGTCACCCGGCTTTTCCACTTCGTGAAACCTGGAACCTGCCTTACTGCCTTGAGGAGATCAGGATGATGACCAGCGACTGCCAAGTCTGCGCAGAGTGCAAACCGCACTTCTACCGACCCGAAAAGGCATCACTCATCAAGGCCACCCGCCCCTTTGAGCGACTGAGTGTTGACTTTAAGGGCCCCCTTCCCTCCACCAACCGCAATGTGTACTTTCTTAACGTTATCGATGAGTACTCGCGGTTCTCCTTCGCCATTCCCTGCCCGGACACCACTATCACGTCAGTTATAAAAGCCCTGCGCAAGCTCTTCACTCTGTTCGGATACCCATGCTATATCCACAGTGACAGAGGGTCCTCGTTTATGAGTGACGAGCTGCACCAATATCTACTGGCTAGGGGAATTGCAACTAGTAGGACCACGAGCTATAATCCCCGAGGGAATGGACAGGTGGAGAAGGAGAATGCCACGGTGTGGAAGGCCACACTCTTAGCCCTCAGGTCAAAGGGACTGCCGGTCTCCCGCTGGCAGGAGGTCCTTCCCGAGGCACTCCACTCCATCCGCTCCCTGCTATGCACAGCCTCCAATGCTACCCCTCATAAGCGGCTCTTTTCTTTTCCCAGAAAGTCGATCACTGGAATCACCCTACCATCTTGGCTGACGTCCCCGGGGCCAGTGCTGCTCCGGAAACATGTAAGGAGCAATAAATACTCCCCGATGGTCGAGAGGGTTCACTTACTTCATGCGAACCCTCAGTATGCCTACGTGGTTTTACCTGATGGGCGGGAGGACACGGTCTCCATCCGCGACCTGGCACCCGCAGGAGCTCCGGGCCCCTACCCTGAACACTCCGTAGTGACTATTGACCCCGTACCCACCAATATATGTACCTACAAGACACCGTGCACCTCAAACCCTATACAGACACCACACGACACTCCCATACCGGGCGTGACGCACATGCACGAGGGATTACCGACGCCTAACGTGCTGGCACCTGAAGTCAGGCTGGAGCCAGCACAACCGCCATCGCCGGTGCAATCACGGCCGGTGCTACGTAGTTCACAGCGACGGACTCGACCGCCTGATAGACTTGACCTGTAAATATACTTGTTTTAAATATTGTCAGTCGCTTCACCGCGCGGGACTCTTTTAAAACAAAAGAAGAGGTATATGGTTTACCACATTCATATGTTATAACTGGGTTAACTATCTGGACACGCCCCTCTGCTGACTGCCCCGTGGCTCCTCCCACAGATCAATGAATAAAGGTGATTTTGCCTTGCCCCTCCCCCTCAGTCCAGGGGCAGACACTCAGCGTGGAGGTCATATTTTACTGCGAATAAAAGCCTTTCAGTATTTACCCTACTTCAGTCTTTTGGAGTTATTGAAGGTGCTTCAGATAGCTGATTCTACGCCTGAGTTGTAGCTGACTTAAGGTATAGATGGTTATTTAGAAAGAAGATATGCTGCATATATTCACTCAGACAAAGTACTTCCCAGAAAACGTGATGTGTTGGGGATGCGTTGTCTTTGCAGGAACAATTGTTTGCGAGAAACTTGCAAGAACCTGAAAAGTTCAAAATTAACTTAACATATTTTATGTGTGAAAATTGCTGTGGGTAATTGTGACAGGAATATAGCAAAGTGGGAGAAAGTGCCCATTTGTAAAGCTCAGCTGAAAATGAAAGAAATTTATGATAAGCATCTATTTTTCTTTGCAAATGAATTCTTACCACACAGCAGGCATCTTATGAGAATCTCTATACTTATTGAACAAGCACTTTATCCAGCTGTTTCAAGAGCTTTCATTTCAAATGAGTAGAGAGGAAGGGCTTTAAGCAGCTTGTTATTGTTGTGGAATGGAAGATTTCAGACACCAGGGTCTGCAGATGTTTAGTACCCTACCAAGCTACACAATAATGCTATGGACCCAGAGCTTAGAAATTCAATCTTTCACAAGGCTCAAGACCGATGTAGAATATGTAAGCAAATGAAGAGGCTGGGTGATGGTGAGTGTGGGCTTCTACAGCAGTCCATATTTCTCTCACTTCTGTGATTCCCCTTTAGAGGACAGAGATTGAATTTCTCTAAACAGGTCTCAGTCCCACAACCCAAGTCCTCAACTTCCTGCTTTTCTCCACATTCTCAGCTTCAGTGCAAGGTATCATTCATGGTAACTGACATCTTAATCTTCTCGTTCCATAGTGTATTTTTGCTGGACAGGCCCTTTAAAGCAGCCTGCTCTGTACCCCCAACTTCACTGACCCTTTAATTGTCCCCCATCCACCCCATCCAAACACCCCGAATGGAAACGGTTCTTAAAGGAGTTTTACTTTGGTACGTCAGTACAGAACTGCCCGCCAATTTCTGACAGTAACTAGTTTAAGAGCTAAGCAAACACTAAATGAAACAAATACCACAGGTTAGTTTGATAAGTTTAACCAAATTCCAGCAACCTTGCTTGCTCACCAGTCTTTGGTACAGTAAGGCCAGCCCTATTTAATGTTTCTATATGTACGTTCTCCCCGTGACCCTGTGGGTTTTCTCTGGGTGCCGCAGTTTCCACCCAAAATCTAAAGACTTACCAGTAGGAAGTTTAATTGGTCATTGTAAATTGCCCCATAATTAGGCTGAGATTAAACTGGGGGATTGCTGGACTGCACAGCTCGAAGGGCTGGAAGGGCCTACTCTACCATTTAAATAAATAAATCTTCTTCAGACAAGTTGAACTGCTTTAATAATGAATTTTCAAACATACCTCAGAAAACATCAATTACAGAAAGAGCTTCTGAAATAAACATGAAAATTAACCCAACAGGAATCAATTGACTTCAATCCGATCTTTTATTATTGGTTGTGGGTAAACTGACTGGCATTGAGGTTCTTACTTCTTTTACATATTGTGAATGCATTCACGAATCTGTGATTGGAAAGAAGGAAGTTCGGTTGTTTGAAGGTTGAGAGTAGATTAAAGTTGGGGAGCCAGATGTGCCTGGTAAAAACCAAAGGGTTCAATAACAAGCGTGAAGATAGGTAACCTGTAGCTGAGCAGCTGCAATCCTTTAACCAAACCAGTGGCGTGAGCTGGACATCAGTTCTAACACCAAATACATGCAGAGAATCAAAGAAGGAGGCAATTGATGAAGGTCATCCAATTTCCTTTTCAATGGCTTAAGCAAGAGGAAAAGCTGGTAAGTTTCTAAGCCCCCAGGATACAGTGACTATTTACAGTAAAAAGATCATCCACTCCTTTGGTGCAAGGGCTTTTTACTTTCCCCACCTGTCTAGGTAGCAAGCTCCACAGCTGTGCCCCTTTCAAATCCGTAGCCTTCCTGTAGCAAGCTCCACAGCTCTGCCCCTTTCAAATCCATAGCCTTCCAGTAGCTTCTATGAGTGGCCAGAAGGCATACCTGATTCAGTCAATCAGGCACTGATGCACAGAACTGTTTCTCTGTTCCCTCACTCCAGTTCTGAGCAAGGTCGAACTTCCTAACCTCTTCCTCTTATGGTCTTAGAATTCAAATCATATCAGAGCGCCAATGAATTATTTATGCTGACTTTATTTTTCTCAGCAGCTAACAGTCATCCAATTCATTCCACTTTGAAGGTTTCAAATTTTCTGTGATTGAAAATATGTCAGTTACATGCAGCATCTGATAGAACAAGTTAGTGTTTATCTTGTAATATCCTGTTGTGTTTGTTGGATTTAAACTTCTGGTGTCCCCATTAGACAAGGGCCTGTATAAAGTACGCAGTACATCAGGAGTTTATATATTTTAGCAATATGATAAACAAAATAAATCAAGATACATAATCTGCTTTGTAGATTTAGATGACCACAAAGGAATCTAAATTAAACTTGCACAGAGCTCTTCATAGACACTAGGGATTCTGCAGATGCTGGAAATCAGGAGAAACAGCTACAAAATGCTGGAGCAGTATCTGCAGAGCAGATTAAATAGTTGGTGCTTTGTGCTGAGCTTCATAACTGTTAATTCTTCTCCATAAATGCAATACTCTTCGCACATTTTTTGAAGACTTTGTTGCCACATTACCAAGAGTGTTGCCCTGCAGTTGATTGGGTACGAATGAACCATTTCAATTCTGTATAAGAAATGCCTGAAAAAGTATTTGTTTGCTATTAATAAAGGTTGAAGGCCCACTCTGGAGATATGACCAGCACATCAGAATTTCCAAGGCATCAGCTGGATGGTATCAGGCTCTCTCTCCATTTGTTAATGTCCTATCAAAGCTTACAGGAAACTGACATGTAAATCACTCACAGTAAGCAAAAGTGAAGCAGGTTTATTGAATTTGACCATCCAAATATGAATGGGCATAGCCAGAGTGGCTGACAATGATGAAGTGATTGTGCAAATCACATTGTTTTCTTATTGCCATAGCAACATTGGAACTATGCATCGCCAACATGATATAGAAGTCAAGTAGCACTGTTGAATGCTTAAAGGCATGTAAGATTTAAGTTTCCCCCTGATACAGAGTAACTAAGGTGGTGCAACTCAGCCTGAAGCCCTGCAAACAACCAGTTCCACTCTGCAAAAGTGCCCATGGTTTGAAACCCTCATTTTTCATCCACCTGCAGCATGTGTGGAAGCTCTGTTGGGAACATGTCCAAAACATGCAAATAAGATTCACCTCAGAAAACTTGCAGGAAAAAAAAAGTCAGGTGTGAACTCCACATACCAACATTATCCCAGTTAGTTTACAAAATTAAATAATCTCATGTTTTTATCATTTTTTTTCTGTAAAGATTTTTACTGGTTGTTATGTAATTGTCATTTACATGTTAATTCCCGTGTTTAACCTACAGCCTACATATTTGTGGTGTGCGTACAATAATAAGTGAGGAGCCCGTGATGTTGTTTCTGATTTATTCAGAGAAAATTAGCTATTACAGTGCTTGTAGTGTAAGTGACAGTTTCGGAAAATATTTGTGATCCACACACATAGGAAACACCTCCAGAGAATAAAAAGAATGCATAGCAATATTTTAAACTGCTGAAAGAGAAATTAAAACAACATTCAAAACATTTGTAAGAAACATCCAATTGCGGTCACTGTTTTTATTTAACCTACACAACAGTCACAGTTTAGCATAATATTTTTAGTTATTATATTTTAGAACATTTCAATGTCACCATAGCCTTTTCTGCAAGTGATAGTTAACCTTAAATTAACTTTTAATTTGGAAGTCTGAATGTTATGTATTGGAAAAACAATTAAAGTCTCTGGATATATTCCAAGTACCACAGTCTGTCAGGGCAAAGGTAAACATTGATTAGGGTTGTGTTATTTTAATCACCTAACATGATTAAACATTCATGCACAATCCTATAGCTGTTCAGATGAAAATTACAATTATCAGTGATACTAATACACCCAAATATAATGAATTTCTGACAGGAAAAGTCAGAAGTTTAAAAATATCAAATGACTTTCCTAGCCTATTTTATGGAAAGATATTCAGTTTTAAATACTAGATTTTACAAAGTTCAGAAAGTGTAGCAAGCAATGTAGGAAATGGAGGGGAGAAAGACTCAGTCTATCAGATGGGTGCTTCAGGGTCGGGGGTGGCGGGGTGTACAGTTTACATAACATCTAACAAGCCAATTTAGTAAACCATTCCACAGATTTCAACAACTCCACAGATTCCACACCTACTATCGCCCTCTCCTAAGAATCAGCAAAGTGTGCTACATCTAACCCAAATGGTGCACCACAATCCCTCAGCCATCTATGTCGCTAGAGCATTATATCCCTTTCCCCACTATTAAAACTACTTGACAGAAGATCAAGCCTTTCCTAATTAGGCAACTAAGCATGTTAATCAACATGGTGGGGATCCCAGGAAATAAATTCATGCATTAAATGACCCTGATGCTACGTGGGGTGTCAGAGTGCAATTCTGGCACTGTCTGTAAGGAGTTTGTACATTCTCACTGTACATGAGTGGGTTTCCTTTGGGTGCTCTGGTTTCATCCCACAGTCCAGAAACATACTGGTCAGTGGGTTAATTGATCATTGTGAGTTACCCTGTGACTAGACTAGTGTTAAATAGGTGGGTTGCTGGGTGGTGTGGCTCGTTGGACTCGAAGGGCCTGTTCCATGATGTATCTCGAAATAAAATGAAGTAAAATAATTTCAGGTTTCTTCATGTGACTCCAAACCTGCTTTGAAATCTCTTTCTGGTATTTATAGAAATATTGCTGTATATATCTGTACAAAACTTGCAATTCTATTCTTTCATTAAGAAGCGTAGTAATTCACTCTTAGATGTAGATGTGTCATAGAAACATAGAAAAGCTACAGCACAATACAGGCCGTTTGGCACACAATGCTGTGCCGAACATGTCCTTCCTTAGAAATTACCCTAGGGTTACCCATAGCCCTCTATTTTTCTAAGCGCCATGTTCCTATCCAGGAGTCTCTTAAAAGACCCTATAATATCCGCCTCCACCACCACCACCGCCGGCAGCCCATTCCACTCACTCACCACTCTCTGCATAAAAAAACTTACCCTTGACATCTCCTCTGTTCCTGCTTCCAAGCATCTTAAAACTGTGCACTCTCTTGTTAGCCATTCCTGCCCTGGGAAAAGGCCTCTGGCTATCCACACAATCAATGCCTCTCATCATCTTATACAACTCAATCAGATCACCTCTCATCCTCTTGTCGCTCCAAGGAGAAAAGGCTGTGTTCACTAAACCTATTCTCATAAGGCATGCTCCCCAATCCAGGCAACATCCTTTTAAATCTCTTCTGCACCCATTCTATGGTTTCCACATCCTTCCTGCAGTGAGGCAACCAGAACTGAGCACAGTGCTCCAAGTGGGGTCCGACCAGTGTCCTATATAGCTGCAACATTACCTCTCGGCTCCTAAACTCTATCCCATGGTTGATTAAGGCAAATGCACGGAATACCTTCTTAACCACAGAGGCAACCTGTGTAGCTGCTCTGAGTGTCCTATGGACTTGGACCCCAAGATCCTTCTGATCCTCCACACTGCCAAGAGTCTTATCATTAATATTATAGTCTGCTATCATATTTGATGTACCAAAGTGAACCACCTCACACTTATCTGGATTAAACTCCAGTTGCCACTTCTCAGCCCAGTTTTGCATCCTATCAATGTTCCTCTGTAACCTCCGACAGCCCTCCACACTATCCTTTGTGTCATCAGCAAATTTACTAACCCAGCCCTCCACTTCCTCATCTAGGTCATTTATAAAAATCAAAAAGAGAAGCGGTCCCAGAACAGATCCCTGAGGCACACCGCTCGTCACCAACCTCCATGCAGAATATAACCCATCTACAACTACTCTTTGCCTTCTGTGGGCAAGGCAATTCTGAATCCACAAAGCAATGTCCCCTTGGGTGCCATGCCTCCTTACTTTCTCAATAAGCCTTGCATGGGGTACCTTATAAAATGCCTTGCTGAAATCCACATACACTACATCGACTGCTCTTCCTTCATCTATATGTTTAGTTACATCCTCAGAGAGTTCAATCAGGCTCATAAGGCACGACCTGCCTTTGACAAAGTCATGCTGACTATTTCTATTCATGTTATGCCTCTTCAAATGTTCATAAGTCCTGCCTCTCAGGATTTTCTCTATCAACTTACCAACTACTGAAGTAAGACTCACTGGTCTATAATTTCCTGGGCTATCCCTACTCCCTTTCTTGAATAATTGGAACAACATCCACAACCCTCTAATCCTCCGGAACCCCTTCCGTCCCCAACGATGACATAAAGAACATCGCCAGAGGCTCAGCAATCTCCTCCCTCACCTCCCACAGTAGACTGGGATACATCTCCTACAGTTCCGGTGGCTTATCCAACTTGATGCTTTCCAAAAGCTCCAGCACATCCTTTTTCTTAGTATCTCTATGCTCAAGCTTTTTGGGTCCGCTGCAAGTCATCCCTACAATCGCCAAGATAATTTTCTGCAGTGAATACTGAAGCAAAGTATTCATTAAATATCTCTGCTATCTCCTCCGGTTCCATACACACTTTTGTATTGTCACACTTGATTGGTCCTATTCTCTCACATCTTATCCTCTTACTCTTCACATACTTGTAGAATGCCTTGGGGTTTTCTTTAATCCTGTCCACCAAGGCCTTTTCATGGTCCCTTCTGGCTCTCCTAATTTCATTCTTAAACTCCTTCCTGCAAGCCTTATAATCTTCTAGATATCTACCACTACCTAGTTTTTTCCAACCTTTCATAAGCTTTTCTTTACTTCTTGACTAGAATTTACAACAAGCTTTGTACACCACAGTTCCTGTACCCTACCATCCTCTCCCTGTCTATTTGGAATATACCTATGCAGAACTCCATGAAAACGTCCCCTGAACATTTGCCACATTTCTGCCGTACATTTCCCTGAGAACATCAGTTCCGAATTTATGCCTCCAAGTTCCTGCCTGACAGCCTCATATTTCCCCTTACTCCAATTAAACACTTTTCTAACTTGTCTGTTCCTATCCCTCTCCAATGCTATGGTAAAGGAGATAGTGATCACAATTCTATCTCCAAAACGTTCTCCCACTAAGAGACCTGACTCCTGACCAGGTTCATTTCCCAATACCAGATCAAGTACAGCCTCTCCTCTTGTAGGCTTATCTACATATTGTGTTAAGAAACCTTCCTGAATACACCTAACAAACTCCATCCCATCTAAACCCCTTGTTCTAGGGAGATGCTAATCAATATTTGAGAAATTAACATCTCCCACCACAACAACTCTGCTATTATTTCACCTTTCCAGAATCTGTCTCCCTATCTGCTCCTCGATGCCCCTGTTTCTATTGGGTGGTCTATAAAAGAGTAGAGTTATTGACCCTTTCCTGTTCCTAATTTCCACCCAGAGACTCCGTAGACAATCCCTCCATGAATTCCTCCTTTACTGCAACTGTGACTCTGCCTCTGATCAGCAGTGCCATGCCCTCACCTCTTTTGCTTCCCTCCCTATCCTTTCTGAAACATCTAAAACCTGGCACTCTAAATAACTATTCCTGCCCCTGAGCCATCCAAGTCTCTGTAATAGCCACAATGTCACAGCTCCAAGTACTGATCCACACTCTAAGCTCATTTGCTTTGTTCATAATACTGCTTGCATTAAAATAGACACATCTCAAACCATCAGTCTGAATGCATCCCTTCTCTATCACCTGCCTATCCTCCCTTTCTCACTGTCTACGAGATTTCTCTATTTGTAAGCCAACCGCCCCTTCCTCCATCTCTTCAGTTTGGTTTCCCCTCCCCCCCCCAGTGATTCTAGATTAAACTCTCCCCAATAGCCTTAGCAAACCTCCCAGCCAGGATATTGGTCCCCCACGGATTCAAGTGCAACCCCTCCTTTTAGCTCAGGTCACACCTGCCCCAAGAGAGGTCCTAATGATCCAGAAATCTGAATCCCTGCCTGCAGATCCAATCCCCCAGCCATGCATTTCTCCTTCACCTCACTCTATTCCTATATTCACTGTCTGTGGCACAGGCAGTAATCCCAAGATTACTACTTTTAAGGTCCTGCTTCTCAACTTCCTTCCTAACTCCCTGTAGTCTGTTTTCAGGATCTCCTCCCTTTTCCTACCTATGTCATTGGTACCAATATGTGCCACGACCTCTGGCTGTTTTCCTTCCCACTTCAGGATATCGTGGATGTGATTAGAATCATCCTGGACCCTGGCACTTGGGAGGCAAACTACCATCCGAGTTTCTTTCCTGCGTCCACAGAATTTCCTGCCTCACCCCCTAACTATGGAGTGCCCTGTCACTGCTGCCATCCTCTTCCTTTCCCTACCCTTCTGAGCCACAGGCTTCCCCCAGTGTCAGTGGACAGTAATTTAATGATGTATTACTTTACTAACTGGTGTTGGCCCATCGAAGCAATATGTTGCTGTAAAAATGATATTCCACAAAATGAAAGGTTCATATGAAATGATTTAAATTCCACACTTAATAGAAATATAAAATATAATTTTTGCATATTGATTTATTTGAGTGCATTACTTGACTCAAGTCAGCTATGAATATCCCTTTTGATTCATATTTATCAATTCCACCTTTTGACGTGAAAGTATGTCCTTCATTTGGAATCATTCCCAATATTTTGAGACAAGATATACACAAATAAGCCAAAGAGACAACAAAGGACTGTCAAAACTCAGCAATATAGCAATCTCAGCAAAACATGAAGACACTGTGTCAGAAGGATGAAAGCTCACTGACCTACTTATTTGCACACTGAACTGAATAAATATTTCAGAAAGTATCTCTGAAAGGAACGTGTGAACACAACATCAACAACAATTTTAAGTCATATACAATAATAAAACATCTTGAAATACATCACAAGAGCATAATTAGACTTCTTTACCAATTGACTTGACATTAAAAAAAACGCTTCAATAAAATGCTGGAGGAAATCAGCAGTCAGGCAGCATGGAGGGAAATGACTAAGCAGGCCAAACCTTTTTCAGCCAAGATCTTTCATCACGACTGGAAAGGAAGGGAGAAGAAGTTGGAGAGAAGGGAAGTACAAGCTGGCAGGAGAGTGGGAGTGGGAATAAAGCAAGTAGCTGGGAGTTGATCAGTGGAAGCGGAAGGTGTGAAGGAATCCTCACCCTTCCTTTCCAGGCTTAATAAAGGATCTCAGCCCAAAACGTTGACTGCTCATTTTCCTCCACAGATGCTGCCTGACCTTCTGAATTCCTCCAGCATGTTGTGTGTGTTGCTTAAGATTTCAATAATCTGCAGCATCTCCTGTGTTTGAACTTTAATAAAATGTGCTGTACATCATGGTGGTTTATCTGAAAACATGGAAGGATAAATAGAACGGTGGAAAGAGGTATCCTAATGGAAGGCATATTCCTCAATGATATGATATTTTAAGTCATCAATGATCACTTGCTGAAACAATGTCCTAGAGAGAAAAATGTCAGGGGGCATCATGGAGACAGGGCAGGAGAAGACGGTAAGACCATTGGACCATAAGACATGGGAGCACAATTAGGCCACTCATTCCATTGTGTCTGCTCCACCATTCCATCATGGCTGATCTCGTATCCCACTCAACCCCACACACCTGTCTTCTTGCCATATCCTCTGATGACCTGACTGATTAGGAAATGATCAAATTCTGCCTTAAATATACACACAGACTTGACCTTCACTGCAGTCTGTGGATGATTCCACAGATTTACTACTCTCTGGCTAAAAATTTTCCTCCTTACCTCTGTTCTAAAGGGTCACCTTTCAGTTTTGAGACTGTGCCCTTTAGTTCTGGATACCCCCACCATAGGAAACATTCTTCCACATCCATCCTGTCTAGACTTTTCAACATATGGTAGGTTTCAATGAGATCCCCCAACGTTCTTCTAAATTTAAGTGAGTACAGGGCCAAAGCTGTCAAATGCTCCTCATATATAAACCCTTTCATTTCCAGAATCATCCTAGTGAACCTTGTCTGGACTCTCTCCAATAACAACACAACCTTTGTATGATATGGGGCCCAAAATTGTTGACAATACTCTAAATGTGGCCTGACTAGTGTCTTATTAAGGCTCAGCATTACCTCCTTGTTTTTATGTTCTATTCCCCTTGAAATAAATACCAAGATTGCATTTGCCTTCTTTATCACATACTCAACCTGTAAATTAACCTTCTGGGATTCTTGCACAAGGACTCCTAAGTCCCTCTGCACCTCTGATGTTTGAACTTTTTCCCCATTTAGATAATAGTCTGCACTCTTGTTCCTTTTACCAAAACGCATTATCATACATTTCCCAGCATTGTATTCCATCTGCCACTTTTTGCCTATTCTTCCAATTTACCCAAGTCTTGTTGCAATCACATTGCTTCCTCAGCACTACTTACCCCTTCACCTATTTTCATATCATCCATAAACTTTGCCACAAAGCCATCAATTCCACTATCTAAATCATTGACAAACAATGTGAAAAGCAGCGGTCACAATACTGACCCCTGAGGAACACCACGAGTCACCGACAGCCATGAGGAAGACCACACTTTTGATGCTGTTTTGAATAGAAAGAAGATAGCTAGTCTTAAGTACTTTAAATGCAGTATCTATATTTTCCCTCATGGACTGTTGGTCCTAAGATACCGTTTGGTAATTTGATCTGCTTTGTGTCGAGGGCATAAATGTGACATTGGACTTCAGTGTAAAACAAGCTGTATTGCAGCAATAATGAGTTTCTTACCTCATCAAATTTTATTTTTCAAAACTTTTAATTTGAAAAAACTGTAAAAATGCTCACGCAATTTCCAGTCCATTGTTTTTAGACGTCAAAGGTTCATTGTTACCTGCTCATGTCTTATGCAAATTATTTCCAATGAAACCTTAAGGAAATATAAGTCACTCATATAGAATCTCTTCATTACTGTTAGATATTATATTATTTCACAGAACTGCATTGGCTCATAAGTGGGGACTTAAGGGATTATTGTTCATTGTGCCTTGGATACCTGAGAAATCACTTTATGCATGATCGTCTGTGCACTACAATACAGCTCTCAAACTGGAAAAAAAATACAAGCTAATTTAATTACCTTTTTACTCCACAAATTAACTTTGAACAGAACAATGGCAACTCAACTGGTTGTGCTAAGTCTATTGGACCTGACAGTGTGAAGCAACAATAGTATTCAATTAAGTTAAATAAGTTCAAAATAAATCTACTAAGTTACGGTTATTGTTTGTAAGAGTGTCTGTATAACATCTGGCAACTTCAACTGGAGAAAATAAATTTTACTTCTCTGAAAAATGTTCTGACTTTCTGAAGGGTAATAAGTATTATAAAAGGCAGTTTGTTCCTCACCATTGGTGTGAGTCCCCAAATTATACATACGTTGCAGAATATGATTATAGAAATTGCTTAATAATTTAATTGATATAACTGCCTACATTTCTTATGTTGTTTACATTGTACAATGAAACCTACTCTTAGTCGCTTGCTCGTTAGTGATTTGAAAATATGCACCTTTACATAAAGAGATAGCTTAAGGCATAATAAGGTTTTTTTTACGGCCAAATTAAGCAAAGATTTCTATTTATATATTATCTCAACATGCTTCAAAATACTTTATAGTGAAAAGAGTACTTTTGAAGCAATGTCATTTTGAATATGGATAACCAAATTCCCAAAACTGCATGAAGAACTCTCTCTTACAAATAGCGATGTGATGTTGATTGGATTGTTTCTTGGCAATCCCACAACTATGCCATAAAATTTATCTCAGAATAAGGAAATAAATGTAATGTAATGTCTTCACCAGGAATTCCAAGAAGAACATTTCCTTCGCAAGAGATGATCCTTCTGGCATTATAAATCAACTCCTCTATTTATGACTCCTTCTTGCTCTGGTCCCTTATGTCATTTCTAATACACCTGAAATGCCTCTTCCACATGGTCATGTCATTAAAACCTACTAATATCCGTAAATGCCCAATATCTAGTGGCTACAATATATACATTATTGCTAGTATTCCAGAACTAGAGGGCACAGCCTCAAAACTGAGGGGCAACCTTTTAGAACAGAGGTAAGGAGGAATATTTTAGCTAGTGAATAGTGAATCTGTGGAATGCTCTGCCACAGACTGCGGTGGAGGCCAAGTCTGTGGGTATTTTAAGGCAGAAGTTGATCATTTCCTGATTGGTCAGGGCATTGAAGTATATGGTGAGATGATTGGTGGATGGGGTTGAGTGGGATCTGGGATCAGCTGTGATGGAATGTCAGTGCAGACTCAATGGAATGAATGGTCTAATTCTGCTCCTATGTCTTATGGTCTTATAGTAATTTTCAGAATGACTCCAAAACTATCCACTTATTTTAGCTGAAAATAACTGGGGATGTCATTGAACATTATTGAGAGTGTTGGTCTATTTATCCAGAAATATCCATGGCTTGTGAACAGGAATAGGAACCAGCACTGTTAATGTTTGCAGACAAAATGATGCTGGACCCTTGACCACATTAGTAGAATACTGAGCATATCCCATACGTGCTTCCTGTCACAACCAGCGGTAAATCAATACTTTTTTGGCGACTACATTTTGATCAGCTATAACTTACTTTCAAGCACCAGTGGAAACTGAGTGAAACAGAAATTATTCTCTCTCCCTCGGTGTTACCACCGAGTTACTAATTATTGCTGAATAACGAAGAATTTGATTCCTCCACTCTGGCTACAGCCTTTTTATTATATTTGTATGTATACTTTCTAGTGGTTCATTGTTCATATTGTTAACACACCAGAATGGACAAATGTACTACCCTTTACTGACCTTGTAAATTCAGACAGTTTGCCTCCTCCTTGCCCTCAGCTCTCCTCCACTTACTCCACTTTTCAGACTGCTGCCTTATTCTGTTCTGTACTATAAATGTGAAAGGCATGTTAAAGGAAATGAAATTCTCGATGGCATGGAAAATAATGAGAAAATAATGA
This sequence comes from Mobula hypostoma, assembly GCF_963921235.1. Classification (NCBI taxonomy): domain Eukaryota; kingdom Metazoa; phylum Chordata; class Chondrichthyes; order Myliobatiformes; family Myliobatidae; genus Mobula; species Mobula hypostoma. The sequence continues at coordinate 61,682,675 of NC_086097.1, read as the reverse complement.
AGTAAGTTTGTCTTATCATTTTCTCCCCCACATAAATTTACAACACGATTAAAAGACCACAAGTGAGCCTACTATCTTTTTATCTGCAGTTTTATCACTGGATGTTGTTTTAGAAAGAGGTTTCATGATGCATTTATTCAGCAGATCTATCAGCCAACAGAAAAATATGATTTGTGATTATGGCCTTATTAATCAGAATCAGCTTTATTATCACTATTTTGGATAACATGAATTATCATTGCTATTAAAATGACACGATAACAAAATGCTACCACCCAAAGAATTTTTTTTTTCCCATTTTATGTGCAATGAGGGCGAGAAAGAAACACTTTACAGCAATAAATTGATTGTAAAATCCCAAAAGCACCACAAGAACTAATAGAATGATGCAAGTCCCTGGAAAGTTCTATTTTTCTCCCATTTTCCCTTTTATACCGAATGCAGTATTTGTCTCCCGATGGGTTTTGTAAAGTATGATAAAGAATTCTGTTAGTGAAGAAAATGAAGTAATGTGCGTCTGTTAAAATGATAAGTAGTTAACGAACAAAAAACAATATAATGTAGTACACATGAAATGCTCTGTAGGACTAAACCTGAGCAAATATTCCCTTATTATCTGTTAATCAACAATCCACCAGTTCAGAAAGCAACAGGTTTAACCTTGATTTTCACCAATTAAGCTGGCAAACTGAGACGATGCTTGAGTGTTGAAGGTGCTATCATTTGGATGGGAGGCTGACTTGAGACCCTGATTGCTGTCTCAGATTATTTTTCATTTAATAGCAGGAGAGCGCTTCGGGTGATGTGATCAATATTTATCCTTCCACAAGCATCAGTATATCAGTACAAGTATTTGTAATGAACCTCAAGGTTGTATATAGTATACATACTTTATAGTAAATTTACTTTGAACTTTAAATAAGTTATTTTGCCAGTGCTGTTTTGGCAACCTTGCTTTGCACTATGAATACCATGATTATGGTTGCTGTCCAAAGTAATGCATAGTGGATCAATATATATTGATTTCTCCTTCTGATAAACAAATTCCCCCATTCCCCTGCTTCTTCTATTCCCAACTCTGACCTTTTATTTCTTCTCACCCTCACCTACCTATTACTTCCCCCTAGGTCCCCTCCTCCTTCCCTTTCTCCAATGGTCCAATCTCCTCTCCAATCAGAGTTTTTTCTTCTCCAGCCTTTGACCTTTCCCACCCACCTGGCTTCATCTATCAACTTCTAGCCAGCATCTTTCTCGTCCCCTCATCTTTTTATTCTGGCATCTTCCGCTTTCCTTCTCAGTCCTGAAGAAGAGTCTTGGCTCAAGATGTTTTCTATTTATTTATTTCCATAGATGCTGCCTAACCTGCGGAGTTCCTCCAGTATTTAGTGTGTGTTCCAAAATATATTGATCCACTTTGTATCAGTTTGGACAACAGCTATAAACATCTTTGTTCATAAACCCTGAAATGTATTGGAGGATATTGATCCTGTGAAAAACAGTGTCCCTTTCCCTTTGTATTATTAGTAACATTAAATAAGCATCTTAATAAATTTTAGATGTATAGAAAATTGAAAACTAGAATATTGCAAAATTGAAACAGGAAATGCTGAAAATACTCAGCAGGTTAGGCAGCTTCTGTACAGAAAGAAACAAAATTAATATTTCAGGTCATTGAAATGTCATTGAGCTGAAATTTTAATTTTTGTTTTTCTCTCCACAGTTCTTGCCTGAACTGCCAAGAATGAAAAATGTTATTTTATGTAGCATTTTGTAAGATAATATATAACTTTTGCCTGCTTTTAAAGTGTTTTGTGATATGTTATAGACAGCATTCCAATCTAGATTTTTATGATAATCAGAGGTAATTAAACCATGTGAAAAATTGCCAAATAATGCTTTCTGATGATCACCAGACCATTGCTGAATGCTCCAGTCATTTGAACAATATGAGCGTTCCTGGAAACTGTGTCTTCACAACTGAATTGCTAATGCCTGGTAGCTTATGAGACAAAAAGCAGCTATGTTAATTCATCTCTCCAGCTTGGTGCATCCATTCTAGAGAGCAACAGAATGGAATTAATACATTTATGTGCATACACATATTTAAAGAGAAAGATGAGGCAAGCAGCAATAACCACAAAGCAACCTGTTCAAGAGAAAGGATTTGCTCAATCTTGCACAGCCATTTACAGGTGTCATTAGAAAAATTGCTTTTCCACTTGTGCAGCAGCTTCTGTAGAAGGGTAATTGATCATTGATACAACTATAATCCTTTGAATATAATAGAAAGTATATTGAAGTATTTCATATATCACATATAATCAAAGATCTTGGTATTTGTTGACTGCAGGATCGCCGACTCCGCTGTCCTAATGAAATCAACTGACTAATTTAATACTCAAAAAGTGAATTCAATTTTCCGTGAGCTTCAGGAAGTGTGCTCCTGAAAATGTGGTCCTTTGCATGAAATGCCTGAAAGTAATTTAAAAAAATGTGAGATTTGAGTGTTTCAGAACTGACATATAAATCATAATCAAACTTATCAGTTAAAAGTGTAAGAAAACAAATCCAAGTGTATGAAGACACAAATCTCACTTACAGTTCACCTACTCTGCCCCGTTTTCCAGTCGATTGATGTCAGCTGGATTTTCTATTCAATACATGTTGAGTTACAACACTAGCCATTGTAATGGGCAAACCAAATGACATTTAGCAATGAACAGACATTCTCGTGTTAATGGTGCCTGAGACTAGAAGGGATCTAACTACTGTCAACAAACATTAGGCCTTAACAGACCTACAGCGTTTACCTTATGCAGACACTCTACATGCTGTGACCTCACAAGGAGTTAAATTGTCATCTTGAAGTGCTCAGACATTCATTCAATGTTTTACAAAATTTAATACAATACACCCATCCAAAGCAAAAATAAAACAAGACAGTCATCTACCAAGTAGCATGCTGCCCCTCACCCAACAACACAATGACAGATGCTATATTCTTCAGAGCACATTGCTGAGTGGTCAAGACCACCACCTTAAGCAAAGTGTTAGATCAATCTGTCTGATGTACATAAGATCTACATTGGTATATTAGGAAGCAAATGTGTTAAGTATCTCCTGCTCTTGCCACACATATTTCCAGTGGATAGTGCAGGCAAAAAGCAACACAGGTTCTTCTAATCTATTTTATTTGGGTAATAAGATCAGCAAGGACCCATCTGCCAAGCCTCAGGTTTGAAAAGCAACACACACAAAATGCTGGAGGAACTCCTGGCATAATTTACATATTACTATTTAACTATTTATGGTTTTAATTACTATTTAATTATTTATGGTGCAACTGTAACGAAAACCAATTTTCCCCAGGATCAATAAAGTATGACTATGACTATGAGCTCCGCAGGCCAGGCATCAACAATGGGAAAAAGTACAGTCGACGTTTCAGGCCGAAACCCTTCGGCAGGAAAAGGGTTGAAGAGGTTTGCATATGTGAGCCTCCTCTTGTTCTGATGAGGTAGGATTGTTGAGAATCTGCTCATCCCACCAAGTTAAAGCTGCATGGGAAGAGTAGAAACAAGAGATTCTGGAGATCCTGAGCAACACACACAGGGAAGGATAATGCTTAACGATACCCATAGAAGCAGGGCATCACGCCCACATTAATAGGTGCTGCAGATCAACAGACTACATAGACTATAAAGTTGCTGGATCATGAGCTGAACAAACTGCTATGTAACCTGGGATTCTATTCTGATATTGGAAGAAGATAGTGCTTGATAGGAAAGAGCAGAGGCCTATCGAAAAAGTGGCATTAATATGTGATATTTTAAAATGTCATAGGAAGTAGCTGGCACTGAAAAGGACATTATTCATTACCAATTCTTAATTTCTCTTGGGGAAACCCACTGCAGTCATGTAGTGACAAGATGTCATCAATGCTGTTTGGCAGAGAATTCAGATTGTTTTTAAACTCACAGGAAGTAGATACATAGGTATGATAGAGTGATAAAACACCAGAGCATAAAAATAGGCCTTTGGCCTATCTAGTTCATTGCAAGCTATTATTCTGTCTAGTTCCATCAAGTAACACATGGACTGTAGCCCTCCATACCTCTCCCATCCATGCATTTATCCAAATTACTCTTAAATATTGAAATCAAACGTGTATCTTCCAGCTGGAAGCTCATACCACTTTCACCACCCTGAGTGAAGAAGTTCCCCCTCATGTTCCCTTTAAACAGTTCAAGTTTCATCCTTAGCCCGTTACCTCTAGTCTCACCCAACCTCAATGGAAAACGCCTGCTTGCATTTACCTATCTATACCCTTCATAATTTTGTATACCTCTATCAAATTTATTAGAGCTAGCTCATGCTACTTTATGAAAGTAGTAAGTACCTAAAGGTGAAAGAAACATTTTGTATCATCAGAGAACATCAGATAACTAGACATCTATACCAGACATTTCCAGATAATATGGTTGAGGTCATTGCATTCCAAATGCACATTTGAACTAGGTAGCAGTTTAACTATCTGACATGTTATCAAGGTGAGTGAATTCAGTCTTGAGATGACACATTCTATCAAACCAGTTTTATAGACACACCATGTAAAACATCCTATCTAAATGTATCACAGCTAGTATGACAACTATTTTGTCCAAGACTGCAATATTGTGAATACAGGCCAGTCCATCAAGAAGACCTGAAGATGTTTGGTATGAGTCCCAAAATCCTCAGGGGCACCGCTGAGAGCATCCTGACTAGCTGTGTCACCATCTGGTACAGGAACTGTACTACCCTCAGTCGCAGGGCACTGCAGAGAGTAGTGCGGAGAGCCCAGTTCGTCTGTGGATCTGAATTGTCCACTATTCAGAGCATTTACAGCAGCCGATGCGTAAAAAGGGCCTGGAGGATCATCAGGGACTCCAGCCACCTCAACCACAAGTTGTTTCAGTGCTTCTGTCTGGCAAACTGTACCACGGCATTAAGGCCAAGACCAATAAGCTCAGGGATAGCTTCTTTCACCAGGACATCAGATTTAGCAAGTCACATTGGTCTGTTTGCATAGCTGACTGTACATTGCATTGCACGGTACATACATGAATGCAAAACAATGTTGACAATCTTAGTGTTTGGGCAATATTCTGCCATATTTCCCTTCTTTATTGCTTGTACATTGTGATGGGGACGCAACATAAAGAATTTTGCTCTCTCATGTTGTGAGATAGATGTAAGAAATAAAATTCTAAATAAAATTCTAATTCATGAAAACCGGCCTAATCCTTGGGAAAACAGCCAATGTATTCATGGACCCTCGCATTTCAGTCATTCTCTCTTCTCCCTAATTCCATCGAGCAGTAGATACAAATGCTTGAGAACACTTATCACTTCGTTCAAGGCCAGCTTTTATCCTGCTGTTATAAGATTCATGATCAGACATTTTACATGATAAATACGAACTTACTGATCTCTCAGTCTACCTTGTCCTCGCCCTTGCCTTTTAAGGGCCATCATGATGAGCCCCCGTTATCCGGGACATGTCCTACTCTCATTACTACTGTCAGGATGGAGGTACAGGAGCCTGTAGACACTTTAGTCTCTTCCCCTCTGCCATCAGATTTCTGAATGACCTTGAACACTACCTCATGCTCTCTTTTTGCATTACTTACTTATGGTAATAAGTCACAAAACAACAAATATCACAACATAAGTCTGTGATAATAGACCTGATTCTGATTATATGTCTATCTGCACTGCACTTCCTCTGTAAATATAGCACCATGTTTTTGTAGCAATCTATGCCTCTCGTTTCTCCTTTGGGACTATCTCGGTGTAGTTAGATATGGAATTATCTTTCTGGATGGCATAAAAATTAAAGCTATGAGTTCCTCTGTCAATATGAACTGGTGCTTGTGGTTAAGTTACAGCAGTTCCTTGCAAATCTGCTGACATTCCCATATACATCTCCCTGCAGTCTCTGTAGAGCTGTATGAATGAGGAAGTCCTAATGTTGATGCTGCTTGGTTGCAGTAATTTTGCTACTGCCCACTGATAATGCCCAGTGAAGAAATGAGAAGATATGACAATTCCTCCTTTCTTTCAGTAGGACTTCTGCTCCAACCACCTGGATAAATAGCTTTCGATACAGGGAACAGTTAAGAGCGTAAAAGATAAATGATTCCAAAGAATTTCTTAATTGCTTGAGATTCAGTATTTGAATGTATAATTGCTTTAAAATAAATATTAATTATCTTTGCTCCCTTTTGTTTGAATGGATTTCAAAAGATTTTGTTAGCTTTTGAATCTTCGTGAAAATTAGGAGCATCCTGAAACATTTAGCATTTTGGATAGATTTGGCAAGCTGCTAAACTGACCATTATAGGTGCCTCAGCTGCAAAGCGGCCAAAGGCTGTTTTTCATCCCTTCCTTTCCCATGTAACATTATTACAGTGCAAAAAGGTTCCACCATTCAGATCAATTGACCAGGTTCCCTCCACAGGAGTATGAGCTGGGCAAAAGGCTAGTTCAATGCTGATCACAAATGCTGAGACAACCATTTTGAACAGAAAGCCATAGAATCTCATTGCACGGAAACAGGCTCCTCAGCTGATTGAGTTCATGCTCACCACCAGGCCCCCACACATCAGAATCTGAATGAGTCACATTTATTATCACTGATTTGTTGTGAAATTTGTTATTTTGCGACAGCGATTCAGTGCAATACATAATCAAATTCTATAAGTTATGATAAGAAATTGAAAGAAAATAGTGCAGGAGAGCAAATTAGTGAGGAAGTGTTCATGGGTTTATGGACCATTTAACAACATGATGGTGGAGGTGACGACAGTGTCCCTAAAATATTGAGTGTGCATTCTCAGGCTCCCTGATGAGAAGAGGGCATGTCCTGGATGGATCTGATTGTGGTCACTCAAGGTTTTATTGCAAGGAAGCATGAAAGTTTACTTTAACAGCTACTGACAGTGCAGTCATTGTCCTGCTCTAAGGTTGTAGTTCTGGCAGATTTCACATGCCCTTCTTTATGCAGAAAAGTCTCATTTATGAACAACCTTGCTGATGTTTTCATGAGAACATCTGTAGAGCCCTCCTCCTGCATTCCTCTTCTAAAAGCATGTCCTGTTTCTCAAGACATCTCTTCATTCTGACTTGGAGTTTAGTGTTGACTCAGTGTTCCTTAATTTACAGTGAATAATCTGGATTGGGGCAAAGCACAATCTCTAAATCCAAAGAGAAAGCTACTGACCAAACTATTCTGACATAATGATTTCAACTTTAACACCTGTCAACTGTGCACATCATGCTGTGAAGTGGGGTGAGCAGTAGTTCAGATTAAAAGACGATTCCTTCATCCACTGATCTTGACTTTAACTTTTTCACAGATAAGAACACCAGCAGGTGAGAAACAAGGCCCTAAATTTTATTTTTGAAAAAGCATATTAACATAATCTCCGTATCAGGATCCAATCTGCAAAATAAGCTGGACGCCCCTGAAAGTATAAGGGCTCTGTAACTCTCTCATCAAGCAAGTCCTCTTGGAAACCATATCCTGGAACTGAATGACTTACATGTCATTGCCAAATTCTGTTTGGTCCAGGAGAGTCAGTTTGCTTTCCTGGATTTAACAAGGAAACTGTGGCCTTTTCTTTGACTATACATGAACGAGATCTTTTCACTGTAACTTCTCCAACTCCTTGACGTCTCCGGCCTAAATCATTGCCCTGACCTCTCATCTCTGATCCTCACCGTGAATTCCAAAATTGATGCAAAACTAATAATAGTTCATACATTTCTATAAAATATTGTCAGAATATATACCACGCCAATGAAACAAGGACATTAAAGGGAATATTTTCCACTGCAATTAGTTGTGTTCTGAGAAACAAGATTCCACTGTGCTTTCAGAGACTGATTAGCTCTGCCTCCTTCAGTGACTGAAGAGAATTCCTCCAGCATTTTGTGTGTGTTGATTTGATTTCCAGTATCTGCAGATTTTCTCTTGCTTGTGATTTTACAATATGATCTCTTCCAATTCTCTATTGTCACTGGGTGACACCCAGTTAAGGAATGTCTAGGGTCCAGCTGATGAACGTGATGTCTCAAATGTACCCACATGTTGATAGAAGGCCTCATCAGTTTGTTTTACCACATGAATCCATGTATTGTCCACTGCAAGCAAAATCTTGTTGGGATAATGTAGCAGCTGTCTATAAGGAGTTTGCATGTTCTTTCCATGATCACGTGGGTTTGGTCTGGGTGCTTTTCATTAGTCTTGATGAAGGGTCTCAGCCCAAAACATCAACAGTTTACTCTTTTCCATATATGCTGCCTGGTCTCCAGCATTTTATGTGCATTGCTTTGATTTCCAGCATCTAAAGGTTTTCTCTTGTTTGAAATAAATCATTGTGCTGAGGGATCATCTCATGATTCAAGGCAAGTTCCAAGACCCTGTTCCATTTAATGGAGATTGGATGGAGAGTTTTTGGCGGCCAAAAGGCAGAAGTTACTTCCTGTGACATTCACTATTTTCAATTTACTTCTTTAAGTGGCTTTTAAAATACATATATATTCTTTCATTTTAATAGTTTGTAGAAGTTTATAATCTTGGGAAATTCTAAAAACAATCCAAACTGATTATAATCTTTACGGTGGTTAGGTTCCACCTCCAGGTCTGCGAGTTGTCAAAGATTGTAAGGGGTATTTTGGACTCGAGATCCTCAGCATGAATCTTTGGACTCTGCAGCTGTACTCTAGGGCCAGAACACTGACAGGCTCTGGGAATAGCTGTACGATGATTTCCTCGGCTGATTTGAGGTCAGTAAAGGGAGGAACAAGGCCAGTATTTTCTACTTAATGTTTCACTAGTTTTACCATAGATGTATCTTGATCTTATAAAAACTTAAAAAAAAATGATTACCCTCTGTAGTATCTGAGCACCAGTGGCAAAACAGAAATGGCCAATGTATGTCCGGAATGAAAGGAAAACTTAATTAGTCATGGGTTCCTCAAAGTGGTATTTTAAGAGAAAGAATAACCTGCAAGAAACAGATCAATTCCTCTATCAAAAAAACTACACAGGGTAAAGTCCCAGAAGCATATTAGGCATCTGCACATTAATAACGCTAATCATGCATTGTGGTCTTATGTTACAGGTAAATATTCTCTATGCTCAATTTAACTTTAAAGATTGTTGTCGTCACCTGCTGCAACTCGTCAGCAGTTTTTTTTTGTTTGTTCAGCTGAAAGGGTTTATCCTTACAACATGGAGGAACAATCAAAGTATAAGACCATAAGACCTTAAGATATAGGAACAGAATTAGACCAGATGGCCCTTTGAGTCTGCTCCTCCATTTCATCATGGCTGATCCAATTTTTCTCTCAGCCCCAATCTCCCACCTTCTCCACCACCACCCCTTATCCCTTCATGCCTTGACCCATCAAGAAACTATCAACCTCTGCGTTAAATATACATAAAGACTTGACCTCCACAGCTGCTGACGGCAAAGAATTCCTTAGATTCACCACTTTCTAGCTAAAGAAATTTCTTCCCATCTCCATTCTAAAAGGCCACCCCTCTATTCTGAGGCAGTTTCCTCTGATCTTAGACTCTCCCACCACAGAAAACATCTTCTCCACATCCACTCTATCAAGGCCTTTCATCATTCAATAGGTTTCAATATGGTCACCCCTCATTCTCCTGAATTCTAGTGAATACAGGCCCAGAGCCATCAAATGCTCTTCATATGACAAGCCATTCAAACCTGGAGTCATTTTTGTGAATCTCATTTGAACCCTCTCCAGATTCAGCACATCCTTTCTAAAATAAGGGGCCCAAACCTGCTCACAATACTCCAAGTCAGGCCTCCCCAGTGCTTTACAACTTTACATCCTTGCTTTTATGTTCTAGTCCTCTTGAAATGAATGCCGGCATTGTATTTGTTCTCCTCACCACAGACCAAACCTGCAAATTAACCTTTTAGGGAATCCTATACAAGGACTCCCAAGTCTCTTCGTATCTCAGTTTTTTTTTGCATTTTCCCTCCATTTAGAAAATAGTCAACACTTTCATTTCTTCTACCAAAGTGACCATACAATTCCCAACACTGTATTTCATCTGCCATTCTTTGCCTTTTCTCCAAATATGCCAAGCTCTTCTGTTGCCTCTCGACTTCAATATACATATACTGTAATTGATTTACTATTTATTTTTTTCTTCTATATTATGTATTACATTGAACTGCCAGTGCTAAGTTAACAAATTTCACGTCGCATGCCAGTGATAGTAAACCTGCTTCTGATTCTGACTTCTCTTGTTAGTAAAAGCTTTTCAATGGAATGTAGCCTTCAGCTGTCATCGCTACCCAGCTGAAACTGTGCTCTGTTAATAGGAAATGGTGGATGTTAGAGTGAAGGAAATAGTTGCCATTACAATCACAATCGAGAACCCCTTTGATCTGTACTGTCTGCATTCTGTGTATGTAAGCCTTGACATGAAGTGCAAACTGCTCAGTAACAGGTGGAGCACATAGTACAGAAACTGCATTTGGGAAATCATTTCTAAATTAGCAGTCAGAAGTAATAGCTGTCTCTGCTGGAAGCTTTTAAAGTTGGTAAGTGGAATACATTTGGGTGTCATTGTATGTGTGCTGAAGGACACTGGCTCGTAGCCCCATCAAGCTGATGAGGGCAGGAAGTGTAAGTGTAATTACTGTTTCCCGGTACCAGTAGTGAAGAGAAAAAAAAACAGGAAGAGACAAGTACCTGGAAAATTTATAAGAAGAAAATAGAACATGCTTAAAGCCTGCAATTGGAAGGATCTACCCACCATGTTCATGTACATCTACAAAAGACAACACCAGTGTCAGGATCTGTAACTCTAAAACATAAAACTAATTGAAGAAAAACATCAGGGTCCAGGAAAACGTGTTTACTTCATTTTACATTAGTGAGGTGTGTAAATATGACATGCTGGCATAATGATGTTTTTACATTCACGTACTTTTACCTGAAACCCGTTATAAGTTATTTGAATCACCATAGTATACTTAATCAAACAACATTTTTACTATATTACTTAAATACTACAGAAATATTAAATACACAATAACTGACTGGGATAGCATGGGCAGGTGTCAGTAGTGGAGACATTTTTAATGACATAATATAACAAGAGGCCTATGGATGGTGGTGATCCCATGTGCAAAGTAAGGTCTAGAACAGGGTTTGCCAACATTTTTAATGCTATGGACACCTACCATTAGCCGAAAGGTCCACAGATCCCAGGTTGGGAACTTCGGACTTAAAATAAACAGGATGGTACAAACAAAATCACAAGGCAAAATTACAGGCAATAGTACTAGAAATGGAACTCTGACTATTAAATACTGACTACTCAGCACAGGCCTTTAAGACTTCCATGAAGGAATGTGGCAGGCAATAATTGGCCTCCTGAGTCTTAAAGGGACAATGGCAGCTAACCAAGCTCTGGGGATTAGAGTGCCAAAATTTGGATGCCTGTCGCTGCTCAGTCAGAACCATGTCAGAAAACACCCCTACTCCTATTGCTGGCTCCTGACAGCCCAGGGAAATCAGGATAGTGCTGGTGAAAGTTCACTATCAAGATAAGATCCAGGATGTCCCGTGAAGGAATTCAGCTTCTTTCTTCTGAGCCATATGCCTCCCAATTCACAAGGTACTGATGGTTACCTTGATCAATGCGGGTTTCTAAAAGTTGCCCTACTGTGTAGGTGAGTTGTTCTTCAACAAATCTGGGTGGCAGAGGATGTTCGGGAACCGAAGCCAAGGGGCTGGCACTCAAGGACTTGAGTCAGGAGACGTAGAAAATGAGTTGAATCCGTATGCTGCTCAGGAGTTATAAACAATTGGTAACTGGGTTGATGCGTCACAGGATTTTGAACAGAGTGTTATAACAAATGGACAATTTTCAGCGTTGAACCTTTATGGGGAGATCACTAGCTGAGACCTAGACCCACTGATTGGGAAGAAGTGCTGGTGCTGTTTTCTCTGGTGGTTGGCTTGGTCTTGTTGTTGTCACAAAGTGGCCAACAATGTCTCTCACCTTAACCTATTTCTGGTGCCCTGCCTGGACCAGTTGGTCTCCTGATGGAACCCCCACCTCTGCTTCTTGTTCCGGGAATGGAGGAGGATGGTAGCCATATTGGCATTCGAAAGGGGACAGCATGACAGATAGATGCTGAAGTGCTCAATCTCCACCCAGACTAGGTTGTCACTCCAGGTGGTAGGGCTCCTCAAGGCTAGACATCTGAGTGTTCTCTCTAGGTCCTGGTTGATCCTCTTCATTTGTCCATTGGTCTGCGGATGAAACCTGGACAACATTCTGGCAGAGGTTCCAGTTAGCGAACAGAAGGCTTTCCAAAAGCTAGAGGCAAAGTGGCAACCAGAATCAGAGATGATGTCCTGGTGGAAACTGTGAATTCTGAAAACATAAAGGAACATGAGCTCAGTGATCTCTGATGGTATTTTGGAAGGGGGTACAAAGTGTCAGACAGACCTAGGAGAATTGGGCTACAACTATCATGATGACTGTATTACCCTGAGATGCTGGAAAACCATTGACAAAGTCCATAGAAAGGTGGGACCAAGGTGAGTAGGAATGGGGCGAGGCTGAAGCAGACCTCAAGGCTGGGCTCTGGGGTTCTTTATTTTTTGCACAGATATCACATGCTAAGACCTATCCCTGGACATCTTTAGTCATGCTGGGTCACCAGTAATATATCTTGATGAACTCTATGGTGCCACACCTGCACCCACTGTGTCCCCCAGTTGAGCATCTGCAAAAAAACATCTTCAGGATCAAAGGTACATCCAGGACGACCGTTACCTGGGTCTGCCTCATGTGGCTCTTTGGCTCGTCACACTATTAAGTCTGTGTTTCAGTGGCTGGCTGCCACCACTCTGGAGCTGAGAATTATAGTTGAAGGGTTTGTCTCCCCATTAGGTGCTTCAAACGGTCCAGAGAGAGCATCTGGTTGTTGATCTTTTAATTCTGAGTGGTAAGTATTCAGAAAGTTGAACCTATTGAAGAATAGTCACCAATGTGCCCGCCTGGAACTCAGCCCTTCACATGCTGGGTGTAGGCTAGGTTTTTGTGGTCAGTCCATATCACAGAGGGACGTTTGGACCCCTCTGGAGTGCCTAAACTCCTCCAGTGTCAGTTTAACAGCCAACAATTCCCAATTCCTGATTTCATAGTTTGCCTCCCTGTGAGAAAGATGTCTTGAGTAGAAGGCACAGGGATGCAGTTTGTGGACTGAGGCAAGTTCATTCGAACAGAATCCACCTCCCATGTCCGATGTAACAAACTCCGCCACAAAAGGTAAGTCTGTGTCTGGTGGAACTGGGATAGGTGCAGAAGTGAGCCTTGATATTTACAAGTTAGAAATTTCCTAAGTACTATACTTACTTCCTTTCCAATGCTTCCTCCTATATATATTTTAGATTCGATAATTAACCTTAATCCATGTCAGAAAGGTGCATCGGCTATGATTTATAATATTATTATGAAACTTAGGAAAGCTCCATTTGATAAGATTAGGGTAGATTGGGAACAGGAATTGGGGCTTACCATTTCTGTGGATGATTGGGGGCAGATTTTACAATTAGTTAATACTTCCTCTATTTGTGCTAAACATTCCCTAATTCAATTTAAAGTGGTTCATAGAGCACATATGTCCAAAGATAAGTTAGCGCGTTTTTACTCGCATATTAATCCTTTCTGTGATAGATGTTCGGGGCAGATAGCCTCTTTAACTCATATGTTTTGGTCTTGCCCTACTTTGGAAACTTTTTGGAGAGATATTTTCAATATTATTTCTAAGGTATTAAATATAGATATCTCTCCTCACCCTATTACTGCTATCTTTGGACTACCTAAAATTTCTAGTAATCTTTCCCCTTCAGCCCGTAGAATGATTGCATTTCTTACTTTAATGGCGAAAAGATGTATTTTACAACATTGGAAAGAGCTTAATGCTCCAACTACCTTTTTTTGGTTTTCTCAGACGATTTTATGTTTGAATCTGGAGAAAATTAGAAGTAACCTTTATGATTCTTCATTTAAATTTGAACAGATTTGGGGACCTTTTATTCGATATTTTCATTTAATGTAATATTTACCCTTCTTGTTTTCTCTTCACTGTTTTAATGGAGGTCGGGATTGAGGACGTGATTTTAAGTTTAACTCTGTTTGGTTTCAAGTTAGCCCATTGCTTTGCTTTGCTTTTAGTTAGTTGCACGGTGGGTTTTTTTTTTGGGGTTTTTTTTTTCTTTTTTTCCATTGATATATATAAAATCTAGTATACTATTATGTTATCTTGGTTTCTTATGCTTAAATTACATTGTTTGTAGTATTTTCTTTTTGGTATTGTTATCTTTTGGAATTTTATTATACTTTAACATTGTATTAATGTTTATATGGCTTACCTTTTTTGTATACTTACTCAATAAAAAGATTTAAAAAGAAAGAAAGAAGTGAGCCTTTATTTTAACTCTGCAAAAGCTGCCTTGGTCTCCAGGGTCCAGCAGCAAGGACCCAGCGGATTTCTTGGTGATGCTGGTGAGCGGTACTGCCACTAAACTGAAATTGCAGATGAACCTCCTGTAAAAGTTGGCAAAACCTAGAAACTGCTGGAGTTGTTTCACAGAGGTGGGTTGCAGTCAATTCTGCACGGCATGGGTCTTATTGGGGGTCCATTTGTAGGTTTCCCTTAGATATAACAAATTCAAGGAGAGAGACTGGGGATACATGGAATTCACACTTTTCAAGCTTGACAAATAGTTGTTTCTCGAGAAACCATTGTAGAACCTGCCAGACGTGCTGGACCAGGAGAAAATGAGTATATCATAAAAAGAAAGTAGTGTATCATCTCCCAGAGCACAATAATGATGAAGGCTTGAAATACCACTGGAGCACTTTCCAACCCGAAAGGCATGATCTGGTATTTGTAGTGGCTCATAGGTGTGTTGCAAATCCTCATGCCTTCCCAGAGATAGATATCAAGTGTGTAGTGGCTCTGTCAGTTTTATACATGATCATTCTTGCCCTGACGTTACCTTCAAAGATCTGGAGACTTCAGCATAGAGTCAAAAGACATGCAAACACCTGGTCAAAGAACTGGCCACAGAGTTCTTCTCCAGGCTGTAAGTGGCTGAATAGAATGATAAAATAGTAGTCTTTAACCCCTCATGTCATTGAATTTACCTAATACAGAATCTGTCCACTAGAAAATACTGTAATGATTAACAGGTTAATTGTACTCAGTTCTAGTTGCCCCAAGAAGGATGTGGAAGTTTTAGAGGGTGAAGAGGAGAATTACCAGATACTATCTGGATTAGAGTGTAAGTTTTATGAGGATAGATTGAGCAACCAAAGGATTTTCTCTTTAGAGTGAAAGAGGACGAGAGATGACTTGATAGAGGTGCACAGGGTGACTAGAGACATAGATTAAATGGATAGCTACCCTTTTTCCCAGGGTGGAACTGACTAATACCAGAGAGCATAATTTTAAGGTGATTAGAGGAAAGTATAGAGGGGATGTCAGAGGTATGTTTTTTTTAAACACAGGGAGTTATGAGTGCATTTGATGCCTTGCTATGGATCATGGTAGAGGCAGATTCATTAGGGGCATTTAAAAACCTCTTAGATAGAAACATAGAAAATAGGTGCAGGAGTAGGCCATTCGGCCCTTCAAGCCTGCACCGCCATTTATTATGATCATGGCTGATCATCCAACTCAGAACCCTGCACCAGCCTTCCCTCCATATCCCCTGATCCCCGTAGCCACAAGGGCCATATCTAGGTGCATGGATGACTGATAAATGGAGAGTTGCGTAGGAGGGAAGGGTTAGATTGAACTTGGAGTAGGTTAAAGGGTTGGCACAACATTGTGGGCCAAAGGATCTGTCCTATACTGAGCTACGTTCTATGTTCTGTGTTAGCTTCTGGAAGCCTGGATTGCTGTGTTATAGATTGTTAGGCTCTGGCACGTCAATAAATTGTGTAGGTCATTTTGCATGCTTCTTAGGTTTGATTTTCCTTCCATTGATTTAAATAGATAAAATCAAACAGGCATTCACTCTAATCAGCTCTGCTTATCAATATTCATTGCACCCAAATAATCCAGGTTGTACCCAAGAAAATCTTTCCTTTAAAATTGATGCTTAACAGCTGTGCTAATGGTATTATATCTTCTCATACTGAAAATAACGAAGAAATCTGCATTTTATTGTGTCTGCACTTTGCTATCGTTTTTTTTGATGGGTTGATCTATTCCACACTCAGTTTGTTAACATTAAAATGCTAGTCATATACAGCATTTCATTTGAAATATCATTAATTCAGTTGCTTTCACTCAGACTCTAATCGAGTGTGGATGAATATTTATAAGTAAACCATCAGCAACTTTGTCATTTAGGTCTACCTGTTCAGTGACCAAGGATGTCAAAAATATAAACCTCGTGATAAAAAGCCTTGTGAAATTAGCACTGAAACTAATGCCTATTCAGCTTGGATACACCTTGTTCAGCTGTTAAAATGGCTTTCTTTGTGCTAGCTATTCACATAAGTTGGGTGTAAGATACGGCAATTTCAAAACCACTTCCTCTATTGAGAGGAATGCTACAATTCTTGCATAATCATTGATTCAGTTTGTTTAATTGGGAAATATGCATATCCCATTTGGACAATGTTTATCATTTTATCTCAGAATAGTGCTGGAGAAGATCACCAGACACAGTTGAACCACACCAAGAATCAGAAGGCAGAGAATTATTCTGTTCTTCAATTCAGGAAACAAAGTTACTTCATCATGTTATTCATCATCTGAATTCATCTTTACTCACTCCCAACAAAAGGATGAGGGATCTCAAGGATTACTCTGTCTATTTGGATAGTTCTGATGGCACGTTAGTGGGATGCTGTAGAGAACTCAGTTGAACATGCGTCCATCTTCTGGCTCTCTCTATGGAAGCACCCTTGAGTCCAGGGACACTTGGCAACTTGCTGAGTGGAAGGAAAAGGTGTACTTCACTTCTGGCCTTGCAGATTGACTTTACCATTTCAACAAGATTTCCAAACTTCAGATGAGAGGAAGCTCAATTAAGTTATTTCATTTTCTTTTATTTCAAAAATATGTGTGTCTTTAGTTAATGAATAGTATAGGCATCTGTTAGTCTCATGAGACCATGGACTTGCGCCTTGGAAGGTTTCCAGGGCGCAGGCCTGGGCAAGGTTGTATGGAAGACTGGCAGTTGCCCATGCTGCAAGTCTCCCCTCTCCACGCCACCGATGTTGTCCAAGGGAAGGGCATTAGGACCCATACAGCTTGGCACCAGTGTTGTTGCAGAGCAATGTGTGGTTAAGTGCCTTGCTCAAGGACACAACATGCTGCCTCAGCCAAGGCTTGAGCTAGCGACCATCAGATCACTAGACAAATGCCTTAACCACTTGGCCATGCATAGTTAATAGTAGTTTTAAGTAAATATATATATTTTTTCACTTTTCTCCAACCATTTCTGAAGGTCACTAATCAGCAAAAACATTTGGAAGCGATGAGAAATCCCTTGATAGCATGAGCTGTCAGAAGATCATTGAATGTGTGCCAGTGGTCAGTGGCAAGGTCTCTGCTCTTGCTACCTGTGATGTCACTGCTTCTCAGGCTTTGATGAACTTCATGAAATAGGAGTGGCAAAGACGCCAGCAGAACCTTAGATTTGCACAGTGACAAACATTTGCTTGGCCACAGACAAACTGAAAGGTGTGACCCAGGATCGGCTTAATCTTGACCACTGAGATTAAGAGCAACTATTTAACTACCACTGACATATCTTTTCAAACAAGCTGAACTTCTGCTTTAGAGTACTCACGCCAGTCAAGGCCTGTCCTATTCCATCTAGATCTCACATTGAAATTGCCTCCTACCATCACTGAGGTCATCCCCTCCATGGATCCACATGGTGCTTGTTTATCTCTTTCATTGTTCCAACTTTGTAAATTTTCCCTCCCTCCAAAATACCCTTTGGAAAATATTAAGGTAAACCTCCTTCTCACAAAAAAATACTATGTTTTTAGCTCTCTGTTTGAAAATGACTGCTGCATCACATTTTCTTCCTTTTCTAAAGATTTTAAATATGTTCTCAAAACTGTGCTTTTTTTCTGGAACTCTATATTTGACTGCCTCCAGTCAGATTCTGGACCCTGTGGAAGTCCTCACCACAAATTGTCCCTCTGGTGCACCATCGTTTTCACCCTCTCTGCAGCTCTTGCCATGATAAACCACATCACGCTCTTCTGATGCCTATCCTCAACTGATTTAGAGGGTTGTCTGTGTTTATCCCTATTCCTACCAAACCTTTTTCAGAGTGACAATTTCAAATGAAACTGGTTGCAGGGGATGTTTGTAATACTTTATACTTTATTCTCGCCAAACAATTGATACTAGAACGTACAATCATCACAGCGATATTTGATTCTGTGCTTCCCACTGCCTGCATTACAAATATTAAAAATAGTTAAAATTAGTAAATATTAAAAACTTAAATTATAAATCATAAATAGAAAATAGAAAAATGGAAAGTAAGGTAGTGCAAAAAAACCGAGAGGCAGGTCCGGATATTTGGAGGGTACGGCCCAGATCCGGGTCAGGATCCGTTCAGCAGTCTTATCACAGTTGGAAAGAAGCTGTTCTCAAACCTGGCCATACGAGTCTTCAAGCTCCTGAGCCTTCTCCTGGAGGGAAGAGGGACAAAAAGTGTGTTGGCTGGGTGCGTCGTGTCCTTGATTATCCTGGCAGCACTGCTCCGACAGCATGCGGTGTAAAGTGAGTCCAAAGATGGAAGATTGGTTTCTGTGATGTGCTGTACCGTGTTCGTGATCTTCCACAGCTTCTTTCGGTCTTGAACAGGACAAATTCCATAGCAGGTTGTGATACACCCTAGAAGAATGCTTTCTACGGTGCATCTATAAAAATTAATGAGCGTTTTAGGGGACAGGCCAAATTTCTTTAGTTTTCTCGGGAAGTAAAGGCACTGGTGGGCCTTCTTGGCAGTGAACTCTGCTTGGTTGGACCAAGTCAGGTCATTTGTGATATTGACCCCGAGGAACTTAAAGCTTTTGACCTGTTCCACTTGCGCACCACCGATGTAAATTGGGTCGTGCGGTCCGCTACTCCTTCTGAAGTCAACAACCAATTCCTTCGTCTTGCTGACATTGACGGATAGTTATTGTCTTCGCTCCATGCCACCAGGTTCTTAATTTCCTCTCTGTACTCAAACTTATCATTACCCGAGATACGTCCTACAATTGTTGTGTCATCAGCCAACTTATATATTGAGCTTGATGGAAACTTGGCTACACAATCATGGGTTTACAGTGAGTACAGCAGGGGGTTGAGTACACAGCCTTGTGGGGCACCGGTGCTCAGAGTGATTGTAGAGGAGAGCTTGTCCCCTATTTTTACAGCCTGGGTCCCGTCTGTGAGGAAGTTGAAAATCCAGCTGCAGATCTGAGTGCTAAGGCCCAGGTTCCTGAGCTTAGGAATCAGTTTATTTGGAATAATAGTATTAAAGGCAGAGCTGTAGTCAATGAAAAGGAGCCTTACATATGTGTCTTTATTCTCCAGGTGTTCTAAGGAGGAATGTAGGGCCAGAGAGATGGCATCTGCCGTTGACCTGTTGCTCCGGTAGGCGAATTGCAAAGTGTTGAGGTTGACCGGTAGGCTGTGGTTGATGTGTGCCATAACCAATCTCTCGAAGCGCTTCATAGCAATTGATGTCAGAGCCACAGGTCGATAGTCATTCAGGCATGCCACCTTGCTCTTCTTCGGCACTGGGATTATTAATAGTAGCATCCTCTGACCTGCCATTGCTACTATCTGTGCCTTGAGTTTTTGGGACTCCATGAGAGGATTCCCTTAGGTGAGACTATCTGCCTCTCCATTACAAGGTCTGGTGGCATCAAATGGAGCTGAAATTGATGTGGCCTCAGTCCATGGGTCATAAGCTGTTTCCACAAACTTTGGAATATCTCCCATGGGTTAAGGTTTGCACTGGGAGAACGTTTCTTCATTTCTTTACCTCACACCAAGAGTATATTCTACAGAAACTACAAGGCACCAGGACATTTTTCTTCTTCTTTTGTCTATCTGGGAACTCACCTCAACAATTGACTTGTAACCTAGGTATCTCTGGCGACTACTTCCTCCTCTGGTGAGATTTCTTCCCCTTTCCATGCCAGGCATGGTGCCCCTCTGGCATTTACCAGTTTAGACAAAGGAGTGATATTTATTTCAAACTCCAAGTTCTAAGCCATTGAATGAAGTTAATTCTTCCACTCAGTCCAAAGAAAGACATTTGTGAAGTTTGAGTTTACAAATCATATTTCCATATTTTCTTAGCACAGAGGGGCATCCATTTGGTTCATAATGCCTATACTACATCAAACAACAATCTTATTCCTTATTTTTATTTTTTAACTCATTCTCCATATTCCCATCAGCTTCTTCGATCCATTTATGCACCAGAGGCAATTTACTGTGACCAATTAACCTACCAACTTGTATGTCTTTGGGATGTAGGAAGAAAACAGAGCACCAGTAAGAACAGGGCAAGCATGAAGTCTCCTTACAGACAATGCCAGAAATAAGGTTTAATTCTGAATGTCCAGCACTGTGAGGCAACAAGCACATTGGCTGAAGCACTATGTTGAGGATATGAGGTAATCAGATTCAATCCACAATTAAAAAAATACAGTGGATGTCAATTCATAGGACACACTGGGACTAGTACATTTTGGCTCAACTAAGCGGCTGTCCCAATTAGTCGAAGTTTCATGGAAATAGTTAAAAGAGTATTAGAAAGGTCAAACTACCATTTAACTGAGTAAAGAATTATATATTTAAGTGAAAGACAGAACGAGTTATAGTACTATAAAACTGTCCTAATAGTTATTGATTGAGAAATTCATTCAGTGTATGCTGATGTGTTCTTGTAAATGAACAAAATCGGCTCAGATGCCTAGTGCAGATGATGGACTGCCTTCAAACAAAGCTTTAGACGATTTCATCTCCAAATCTTCATTTTCATCGTAACATTCCTAATGATAGTTGATATCTTCAAAATCTTCACAATTCCTAACTTGTTGAAATAGTGAAATTGTTTCATTTTCACTCCCGGCCATTCCTGGCATCTCCAAGCCTGAGTGCTTGAAACCACAGTAGGCAAAACTGTTCTGAATTGTCTTTTCAGCTTATTACTCACCAACTATCAGTGACAAAAATCACTGCTTTGTGAACACAAACACACTCAAGTGATATTATTTCAAAGCTATTCACTCCAAGCACAGTGTAGTGTCTAACGGCGTGTACGCGACTGACACTAACTAGAAACTGCTCAGCAACAATCTCCTGTCCCAATTAAGTGCGTTAGTGTCCCAAATAAACAAAGGGAATCCCGGCTATTTTCTCAATTTTGTTTTGTTCTTTAAGAGTTGTCCCAAATAAGTGGCTGCTCCGATTAACCAATGGCTCAATTAACCAATTTTTCTGTATTTGGAATATTTTGAAGGGTTGTGTCATAATCCATGTCTTAACTGTTCTAATCACTGCCATTAATGCTACAGAATCATTAAATTACTGCAGAGTGTGTATAAGTTGGTCCAATGAGATTCCTATGATTGACAATTTGAGCATGCCCTCCTGCTGGATGAGAAGCAACTCTTTAAACTGAATGAACATCAACTCTTTTCCTCCTGAGACATGCGATTTTTGTATTTTTACTAACACAGCATCACAGATAAATCTTCATTTTCTGCAGTTTTGTTGGCCATTATGGGAAAATGTTATCACTTTACAGCTGGAGCTGCAGACTTTTAATCAATTATGCCTATTAAATGGCTGTTCTCGACTTTTTATTTCAAGAATTTCTGAACAGTTCCCATATAACTTAATTTTGGAAAATCAGAGGATTAAGAGCTTTAGATTCTTTTAGCAAAAACATGAGAAAAAATATCATGCGCATTTTCTTTGAGTCACAAATGGAAAATATTGGAATGAATACATTAAGGGAAAAGAAAAAAAAGAAATAAAGGAGAAAGGTTAATTTTGAAAATATCTTTTTCTTTTAAAGAAATGTAATCTACGTTTGTACATATTTTGGATGTTTATTGGAAAATGATTCTTTTGCACAAGAGAGCACCTAGTAGAGCCATTTGCTCATATTTCCAGAGACTTCGATTCATGCTTGACCATGGGTATTATCTGGATGGTGTTCGCACATTTGTTCTGCAACTGCATGGGTTTCTCCAGATGCACTGGCTTCCTTCTGCATCCCAGAGATATGAGGTTGGTAAGCTTACTGGCTATTGTAAAGTGCCTCTAGTGTGTAGGTGAGAGGTATAATACAGAGAGAGCTGTTGAGAATGTGGAGTGAATGAAACATGTATCAATGTAGGATTATTGTAAATGGATAGCTGATGGTTAATGTGACTCTGTGGCCAATCTCTTTCTCTCTATGAATCCATTAATTGTATTACATTTATTAATGTGTTTCTGGCATGTGGGAACACTTAGTTGATTAGAACTATCAAATGAACTGAAAGCTTTTCAATATGACAACCCCAGGAACATGAGAATGTTTTGCAGCTGTCAGGACCTTTGGTGAGTGTTTGGCCACCAGATTGATGTTGCCTGAGGCTGACAGTTTGCACACTTGCAATGTACTACAGGCAATCAGTCAAATCCCATTTCTTTTTAACCAGTCAATGGGTAGGAATTTGTCTTCACTGTGGGGGAGAATCAGTTTCAGATTCACTCTGTGCTTCCCAGTCCAGGTGGTAAAAGAACACACAGGAACGCCCCAGATCTAGCCACTAGCAACAGATATGGTACAGAGCAAGGCAGAACAATGGCATATTGCTAACAGAATTATGAGCTAATCACCTTTCTCATTTCTTAGATTCAACTTTGTTCATGTTTAATGCAGCACAAAGCACAAATAGCACATATAAGCTAGCAAATAAACACAAAAAGATATATACAATCCAAGTTCCTGAGTGACATTCCCTATAAATGAATGGTGCATGGATATTATCAGCAAGAACAAGCAGTTCTCAGCCATCGACTGACAAACGTATCACATACACAATCCAGGTTGATTTCCACTAAGTAAACACTAGATGGCAGCACTGCTGGGAGAGGCCAGTCCCCAACACAGCATGGATGCTGCATTACACCAGCTCTGGTGTCTCCTCTCTAGACTGCTGCAGCAAGCAAGTCTGCAACTTAAGCCCTAGTCCTCATTACAAATGAGGCCACGCCCCTCTGTCTGTCTCACCAATAAACAAGGAATTGGATTTGCAGCATTTTACAATACCAATGTCCAACAGGGTCTTGCGATTGCAAGAGCAATGTCTAAGACAAAACCTCGCTGTTGGACTGTCCACCAGTTTCACGCATCACCTTTGGTGCCTTGCTGTAGCAGGTAGTAACATGGCCTGCACCAAGTCCAGTTCCTTTAGCTCCTCCCCCAATGAGCAGCTTGTTGATGGGGTAGACCATCTTGGAGTCTTGTACTTAAAGCTCTTAACATTCAGCATTGTCTTGTGATTGTAAGAAAAACTTTTAAAACAGACAAAAATACCTTTGATTGGCCCTCGAGAGGCTGCTGCATCTGAATGCACTGCCATCTTACTGCCATTTCTTTCTCAGTGGTACTACAACATTCCCAACCCTTAATTCTACCTCTTCCATTATTGTCACTTTAAAATTTCACTTTGCATTACCTCAGTCTCCATGACGGCCACTGGCATCTTTCTGTTGTTCTGTTGCTCATTGCACTAGAAGTACAAAGAAATTATTATTACTGTGTTGACTTTTTACTTGGTGATCTTCACAAAAGGAGGGTGTTCATTGTAGCCCGGTGTATATGACAATAAACTAATCTGAATATGAATATGAACGAGCAATCCAAATATTGCCAAGTGTTAGATTGATCATGGCCTAATCTGTTCAGTTATCATCATCAACCTCACTCCAAAACAACAGAGAAAAACTGTCTCAAGAAGATCAATGCTAAGTGCTAACGATTGTCTGAGCTCTTCTGAGACAGTGCCTCCCAAACAACCCACTGACCTCCAGAAACATCATGTACAGAATGTGTATGGTGTCCACACTACCCTAAAGGAATGTAGAGGTTGTGAAGGGACCCTTGGCTTGTCCATTAGTAAACACCAAGGTTAGTTTATGAGAATGAACAGGAGACCCAGGAGCTAATTAACCACAATCAATCTCCTCGCCATTGTACAGCACGACCGTCCAACAATAAAGATGCATACTGAGACTGGCAAATACACGCCACTTCCCATATCTAAGGAGGCAACTCTCAGCAAAGGTGGACATTGACAACATTCAGCCATTGGTCCTCTGAGGAAAAGATTGTTGAAAGATTTCAAAACCACTATGTGATCTCCTGACCAACAGTGCAATCATATATGCTTTTGAATTGTAGACTGCAGAGATGCCACCAATGTTGCCCCTAAAAATATCCTCTGACTCCAGAGGCAGGATACAGTAGTTGAACCAACAGCAGAATCCTTTCCCAGCCCACAGATGGGATTTCAATCTGGCATCAATGCCTTGAAATAGATACACTGTTCTTAGCTTCATCCTGGACAGAGATTAACAGGAAATAGTTCCAGGTTGTTTCTAAACCCTCCGTAAGAAGATAGGATATCTACTGTCAAGCAGAAAGTGTATTCAGGGAAACATTGAGGAGTTTGAATCTATTGAGCAGCCACAACTGAAGCCTGATATAAAGGGAGGAGACTGTGCAGGCAGACAGACAAGCACTTCACTGGATATCTGTGTAAGTTCAAGTTGCTCTGAGCAGCCATCTCACTACCTCAGAACCAGATAGCCTTCTTTCTGTGGGACTGCCTAAGAAGTAGTAGAGTCAGGAATTATATACTGTACAGCAAAAATAATATTCTGAACAATTCTAAATATAAGACCATAAGATACATGAGCAGAAATAGGCCATTCAGCCCTCAAGTCTGCTTCGCCATTCAATCATGGGCTGATTCAATTCTTCCAGTCATCCCCACTTCCCTGCCTTCTCCCCATGCCCTTTGATGCCCTGGCTAATAAAGAACCTAGTGGTTAGTGGTAGTGGTTAATCACATACAGTGGTTAATCACATTGCAACTGCATCTTGCTTTGGCTGCAAGTTACATTTAACGACCGTCTACCCAGAAACCAGTGCTTAACCTATGGTTTACCAGGTAGGGATAGACAATTGTAGGTACCTGAGATTCTGCAGCTGCTGGAAATCATAAGCAACAGACACAAAATACTGCAGGAACTCAGAAAGTCAGGGAACATCTGTGCAGGGAAATGAACTTCGGCTGTTTATTGCACTCCATAGATGCCCCCTGTCCTGCTGAGTTCCTTCAGCATCTTGTGTGCGTTAACCTTTGGTATGTGGTTGCTATTGTGACGGGGTTCTGAATTACCCCTATGAACTGTGCTTTTGAAAAGACAGAGAGAGAGTTATTGAACAACGACATGTTGTTTTGGAAGAGAGAGACGAAGACTAACTGTTGGACTGTCACTTTAAGGCACGAGAAAGAACTGACTAACTTTTGGATTTCTGCTGAGTTGGAGACAACACCAAGCAGCTCGTAAGTTGCTATGGTGACTGAGGGCATTATTTGATGGACAATCAATGTTATGATTTTTCGGCAGCGTGTTGATACTTCTCAAGGACATTTGCCTGCTTGCATTTCTTACACAGAGAGAAGAAGGAGGAGTTATTTGAACGACAGCTGGTATTCAGTACAGTGAGATAAATAGGAGGTCAGATGATATAGACCTCAGACACATGTTCTGGACACTGAATGAGCTTTGTTGTGCCCGCAGAAAAAGTAGGTTTTTGGAGGATCGATCAGTGGCTCTTGCAGTGAAAAGGAAAGGAGTTGACTGGTGGGGAGTTGTCCATGTGTCCACCCTTGCCTGCGTGATAGCTCCACCACAGAAAACCAGTCCCCTTTGTTGTGGTCACAGACGGTGACTTTTAAAAGATTTCGGAGGACAATGAGAAGATCGACGGCGTCAGTTCACATGAAGACTCAAATCTCTCCTTCTTTCTCTCTCCATCACTACTCAACTCAATACCACAAAATGAAGTGAGCCTTACTCATCATCGTAAGACTGTATCTTTTTACCCCTAGACTTAAAGGAGCTTGACTTTCATATATTTCCACACTTACTGATTTACTTACTCATATATATAATCATTGCTAACCTGTTTGCTTTAACTACATTTATATTACTGTATTGCGTAGTTACTAATAAATATTATTAGTTAATAGCAATACTGGACTCCAAAGTATTTTCTGTTTCTGCTGGTTCTTTTGTTCCCATCACGGGGTACGTGACACTATCAACAGGCATTAATGCATTCAGCAGGAAAGGAGAGAGATTTTGAAAGAAATGCAATATAAATTCACCTGTAATATTGATCTTTAAGTAAATATTGGTGGATTCACATGAATCCAATTTTAATCTGAATGTGCCTCCCACATAAGGAATGAAACTGTGTGATAAAAGACAAAAGTAAACTTTCCTGAACACGAGGTTCCAATTAAGCAATCCCATCTGCCTGCACATGAACCATATCACTCTATTCTCTACATACTTACAATGCATGATTCTTAAGTGCTTCTAGCATATCTGCCTCCTCTACTATTCCTGGCAGCATTGTGTAAAGCCTCCAAATCTTTCCTATAAAAGGGCAATTAAAAGTTAGTGTTTAACTAGAGTTTAGCAGTTTAACTAGAGTTTCATAAAGTTGCAACATAACTTCCAGAATCGTGAATGCTGTGTCTCATCTAATAAAGGTAAGCATGCCAAATGTTTTCTTTACCATTCTAGTAACTCCTGTGTTCACTTTTAATATCTTGATCAAGGCCATCAATGTCATCTGTTCCCTTTCTCAATACTCTGGGGTATATCCTTCAGTAACGTATGAGTAATATTGTAAATAGAGTTTGATTAAGCATTCTATGCTGTTTAAGTATCTCATTTCAGGCTATAATAATACACAAGTGGAATACATCATTATGTATCTATATCATATGTTCACGCCTTGCAAAAGTAAAGAGGAAACTAAAGTACACACATTATTCCTGGCTCCATGGTTTTTCCTTCAATTAGTTTTATGTTTTCAAGTTACAAAACATAGCAGTGGCGATGATGAAGTTTTAAAAAAACCCTACCTAGCTACCTGTTCAAGTGCAGCAAATCGTTTGAGTTCTGAAATAGCACAGTGTGTTTCTTCAGGAAGAGACAGTGGTCATTAAGTTAACATAAAAGGCAGAAAATAGATGAAATTCATGCTTTCAAAAACAATAAGTATGAGGTGATAATAATCATAAATTAAAAAAAAAATAGAAATTGCTGGCTGCATCGGAAGCAAAGATATATTCTATTGCACAAAAGACAACTGCTGATGTATGCTGAGAAAATTGAACTCTATTTTGAAGCAAGTGAAATAGCCAATGAAAAATGATTGCCAGTTTTGCTACGTACGGTAGGTGGAAAAGCATGCAATTTGCTCAGAGGTTTGACTGCTCCAACCCAAACCAGCTGAATTGAACTTTGCTGATATCATGAAAGTAATGCAGGAACATTTAGAAGCAAAACATTTTTTGATTTCAGAGCGCTTTAGTTTTCATAAACTGAATCAAAAGGAAGGGGAATCCATTTCACCATATATGGCTGAATTGAAAAAATTGTCTACAATTTGTCAGTTCTGTAATAGAAACATAGGAAACCTTCAGCACAGTACAGGCCCTTCAACCCACAAAGCGGTGCCGAATATTTCCTTACTTTAGAACTACCTGGGCTTACCCAAAGCTCTCTATTTTTCTAAGCTCCATGTATCCATCCAGGAGTCTCTTAAAAGACCCCATCATTTTCCCCTCAACCGCCGCTGCCGGCAGCCCATTCACTCACCACTCTCTGCGTAGAAAACTTACCCCTGACATCTCCTCTGTACCTGCTTCCAAGCACCTTAACAATATGCCCTCTTGTGCTAGCCATTTCACCTCCAGGAAAAAGCCTCTGACTATCCACACGATCAATGTCTCTCATTATCTTCTATACCTCTATCAGGTCACTTCTCATCTTCCGTTGCTCCAAGGAGAAAAGGCCGAGTTCACTCAACCAATTCTCATAAGGCATGCTCCCCAATCCAGGCAACATCCTTGTAAATCTCCTCTGCACCCTTTCTATCGTTTCCACGTCCTTCCTGTAGAGAGGTGACCAGAATTGAGCACAGTACTCCAAGTGGGATCTGACCAGGGTCCTATATAGCTGCAACATTACCTTTCGGCACTTAAACTCAATCCCACGGTTGATGAAGGCCAATACACCGTATGCCTTCTTAACCACAGACTCAACCTGCGTCGCAGCTTTGAGTGTCCGATGGACTCGGACACCAAGATCCCTCTGATCCTCCACACTGCCAAGAGTCTTATCATTAATGCTATATTCTGCCATCATATATGACCTACCAAAATGAACCACCTCACACTTATCTGGGTTGAGCTCCATCTGCCACTTCTCAGCCAAGTTTTGCATCCTGTCAATGTCCTGCTGTAACCCCTGACAGCCATCCACACTATCTACAGCACCCTCAAGCTTTGTGTCATCAGCAAACTTACTAACCCATCCCTCCACTTCCTCATCCAGGTCATTTACAAAAATCACAAAGAGTAGGTGTCCCAGAACAGATCCCTGAGGCACACCACTGGTCACAGGCCTCCATGCAGAATATGACCTGTCTACAACCACTCTTTGCCTTCTGTGGGCAAGTCAGTTGTTCTTGATGTATGTATGTATTGCCCAGGGATTCCTTTAAATCCCATTTGCCAACGACTTTTCATGGTCCCTCGTCGTCCTTCCTGACTCTACTAATCTCTTTCTTGAGTTCTTTCTGAGCTTCTTTTCAATTTTCACTGAATTTTATTTTCCCTATAAATTGGCTGAAGGACCAACAAGTGACCCCAATGTGAAAGAAATATATATTTGTACTTTCCAGGAGATTTACATTGCATCCAATTTTTCATTAGCGAACTCGTTTTCGTAAGTCTATTGCATCTAAAATACCTTGCTTAAAATGTGCATAGATTTTCCTTCTACATCTATGTACAAACTTTGTAGGTGCTGTGTTTATATAAATTGAGAAGAGACACAGATGATAAACTGAAAGACAAAATTATAATTACAATTCAACATACACTTCTAGAAACCATGAACCTAGAAATGTACCTGGGAACATTGAGTCAGATACAGAAGATGGATTGTAAATTGTGGGGCAGAGAGGTGTGCCAGAAACAAGTCACTGCTGAGTATATTTCTAAAGCTGTTGGTTTAGTGAACCGAACTGTCAGACCAAATATCAACATTCCTTCACAGATTGCTTCAGGGGAGAATAATAAGGATCAGACCAACAGTTAGGAGTTGCTATTGTGACAGATGCAGGGTTATTCCACTGAGATTCCAACTTGTGGATGGCAAAAGAGAACTAAATCAGAAGATTGTCAATTAAAACACAGATAAAACAGAAGGTACTGTTAACTATTTAAAGATATTTCAATGTTTTAGTAAATATTAAACTTGCAGCAGGTAGCACTTATACTCTACATGAAAGAGAGAGAGAGAAAGAGAGAGAGAGAGAGATGGAGAGAGAGAGAGAGAGACACAGAGAGCGAGAGAGGGAGAGAAGAAAAGAGAGAGAGACGGAGAGAGAGAGGGAGAGAAGGAAAGAGAGACACGGAGAGAGAGAGAGAGAGGGAGAGACAGAGAGAGAGAGAGAGAGAGAGGGGGGAGAGAGGAGCAGGAGAGATGGAGAGAGGGAGAGGGGGAGAGAGGAGCGGGAGGGAGAGAGAGTAGTCAAGAGGGATTTGTGTGTCACACTGAGGGCAGGCAGCATGTACATATTGTACTACAAGAGAAAAATTGGGTAAAAGTGTGAGAGAAGGCAGGATGCAATAGATAGAGCAAGAATACCAACAGCAGGGGTTATGCTCTCAAACAGATTTGTATCTCTAGCTGCGAGGGTGGAAAGTGAGACCATCTGTTTTCTGTGTAAAACATAAAACATCAATAACCTGTAATGTTATTGGCCTATAACCAATAACAAGAAGCCAATGGGCAACTTGTGATTAAAGTTGTTCTCTGGATGATATGTTTAAAGAATGATTAATCAGTCTACACAATGTGTAGCAGTGAGTCTGAAGAATGACTTCTGTAACATATTGAGGATCCACTTGGCTTCTTTCTTCCAAGAAGCTTATTTTATTGTTTTCTAGGATTTTGCTCTGACTTTTCTTCAATAACGTTCAATAATTAAAACATAAAAAAGTTAGTGAAACACACATTAATATTGCTTTGAAGTATATTTGATTTATTCTTAACTTTTTATCATATAATGTTTAAACCATTAACACCCTGACACAGTGCTGTCCAAAGAACAACCTCTCCCTGGCACAAAAACAAAGGAGCTGGTTGTGGATTACAGGAGGAATGGAGACAGGCTAACCTCTATTGACATCAATGGATCTGGGGTTGAGAGGGTGAGCAGCTTTAAGTTCCTCGATATACACATCACCGAGGATCTCGCTTGGTCTGTACATACTGGCTGTGTGGTGAAAAAAGCACAACAGCACCTCTTTCATATCAGACAGTTGAAGAAATTTGGCATGCCACCAAATCCTAAGGACTTTCTACAGGTGCACAACTGAGAGCATCCTGACTGGTTGCATTATTGCCTGGTATGGGAACTGTACTTCCTTCAATTGCACAGCACATCATGAAGATGTGAACTTCTCACTATTCAGGACATTTATAGAGACAGGTGTGTAAAAAGAGCCGTATGGATCATTGGGGAACCAAGTCACCACAACCACAAACTGTTCCTGCTGCTACCATTTGGGAAATATTACCGCAGCAATAAAACCAGGGCCAACAGGCTCCAGGACAGCTTCTTCCACCAGGCCATCAGACTGCTTAATTCACACTGATACAATTGTATTTCTATGCTATATTGACTATCCTGTTGTACATTCTACTTATAAAAAATTACTATAAATTGCACATTGCACATTTAGACGGAGACATAACGTAAAGATTTTTACTCCTCATGTATGTGAAGGATGTAAGAAATAAAGTTAATTCAATTCAATCCAATGTGAAAGTCAACTTTCTAGAGGGATGTTGAGGGAACATTAAGAAATTAAACTTACACACTTGTCAGGTTGGTTCTCCAGCATGTTAACTCCCACTGCATTCTGGCCTTGTCCACACTGTCAGGCACCACTTACATACTCATTGCCCTTTAGGGAAGGCCCATGGTACCTACTTACTCTATAACATCCACATGTAGGTTCAGGAACAAGTTTCAATTCAGCTTTTCAATATTTTTCTGGTTTGTGTAATTATTGCAAAATAAACATCTCATAGTTTATGAAGAGAAACCAATTTGCAAATTGATTCTGGGGATTATTCATGAAGATTGTTTTTCTAAAATTGAATTATCTCAAAATGGAGAGCAAATTATAAGTAGCGATGGGTACTTAAGCATAGGCACAATTTATTTTGACTGGATGCAGTTGTACTGAAGCTCATGGGAAACAATATGATGTGAGATATGTGTGTCAAGTCTCATTTCCTGCAGCTTCATTTTATGTACAGCTACGTCACACAACTAGGTTTCTATCATAGAAAGCAAACTGACACAAAGTATATGGTGAGGCTGGCTGGCTCATAATTTACAAAAGGAAGCGCTGAAATAATTTTTTCTCATTATCTCCGACAAATCAAGCTCTGAAATTTCATTGGCGCTTGCAGTTATCCCTAATTGAATGTACTGCAACATCTATGCACAGTACAGCAGAGAAAAATGAATTACAAGATGAACTTTATTCTATGGGAATCTTCTAATGGCCCATGTGTGATACAATCAGAAGCGGTTATTAAGGATTTTTGATGAGAGAGTTAAGTACTGCATCCCACTCTATTAGTGAGCAAGTTGCACCACAAGGCTTTTATTTGGGTTGTTGTTATGATCCATCCTGAATGGAAGGCCATTAATTGTTCCTGTATACAGAGGAATTTAATCTCGGTGGCAACTTGTTATCTCCTACCTCTATTCTGCTGCTGGAGGTATAAATAGAACATCCACAAGGGTTTTGTTGAACACCAAAAATATTCAGTGAGCAATCTGATCTGATAACCTGTGAGTGAATTAGTCTCTTGTGGATAGTGAATGTCATGTAGTAAGCTGAATATTTTTTAGTATTCAGCATATTTTTGGACAATTTATTTGATTTGTGGAAGGAGGAGCCTCAAAAATCATATGTATTGTACAGCAGAAAATAATTTGATCTTAGAATCATTCACAGCACTAAGCTGAAATGGATGCCATTTGGTTCATTATTCTTGAAGCATCTCAAGCATTGCAGCAAATAGATTTCACCATAGACAACCTACTTTGGACTAAAACATAAAGGACAGAAGTGAGTGTTCTCTAAAAAAACACAATGTTGGAAAAGTTGGCAGCCCATAAAATCTTAGGTCTCCATGACATAAATCATTGGGGCATCGCAGATAGGGACATAAAGCTGCCAAAATGGCTAATACAGCATTGCCTTTTAGAATAAAATGGTAAAAGTTGTGCTGTTGCTATTAAAATGGGGCACAGAGAGCCACCCTAGGCATCTCATCTTTGGAAAATAATTGTGAGTATACAACAAAGGTGTTGCTAGAATGATAACTCAACTGCAGGAAGTATAAGTGAACTGAGATTAAACAAACTATTGTTGCATTTCCTGGAATTAAGAAGACCAGGAGGAGACGTGAATAAAGATTTTTAAATATTCAGGTAGATGGAGTGCAACTATTTCTTCAGTAATGGAGTCTAAAACTAAACAGGAACAGTTTAAAAATTAGAGCAATTGTTCAGAAATAAAATTAGGAGATACTTCCACAAGCAAAAAACGATCAATGACTGGAACTCTTTCATAAAGGGCAATTGATTTTCAATCAATTCAGAATCAAGTTTATTAATATTTTCTTATATGACATGAAATTTGTTATTTTATGGTAAAAAATTAAGTCTTAAACTGATTGTCTTGATTTCTAACATTGTTAAAATTTATGGGGAAAGCACAAGTGTTTGGAGATAATCACAGTTATAGAAGGGCCAATAGTTTACTCCATTCCTATTATGACGTTTCTTGAAAAGAAACATTAAGTCACACTCAGTCACAACCCCTAGCACTACATTGTTCCTTCTTCTCGTATGTATTGATCCTTTTTATAAGTGCCGTTGGGCCTACTTCTCCTCACAGATATGCTTTGTGTGATCTTCTGGATGTTGTTATAGAGCTATACAGTGAATGTTTCTCTTCTGCTCTTTATGAATAAAATAGATATGAGTTTTAAATTGTAAAGAATGTAGCCAGAATAACTTGGATATCATTGAGCTTTGGGCTAGCAAAAAATAGTTAACATTTCCATCATTTAATTGACAAGATAATGACATCTCAGTCAATCAAAGGAAAGCAGGCCTGACCTTTAATGACACAACAATTCTCACGCATTAAGGATGCTACTGGCTTCTTCATTGGTATCATTGCCTTGCCAATAATGCCCATCATTCCATTGTCATGCACCACTTCGTTCACTTCAAAGATTATTGAACAGTGTCTCCAAATTCTCCCTTCATCTATTTTGACCTAAGCATGTATTACCCATTCATGGTATTCTATGGCTAATATCATAAAGGGCGCACGATCCTCAGAGCTAGCAGTAATCCATGGCTGGAGCCTACCAATACCCTCTCAGGAAATTAAATTGTCAACAATACTGATTGGGACAACATGATAAAAAAATGAAACAAACGATGGAAAGATTTAATATATATGGTCTCATTTAAACCCCGTTCAGATTTATCAAAGCAACAGCCAATTAAATTTTATCATTACCATTGTAGTATAGAAAATGAGGCAGCCAATCTGTGGATTTCCAGTTCCTACATACAGAGTTGATTGATATTAATAACATTTATTTTTCACAGAATTTTTTATGGGATCCTTCACACTTTCTTGAAAGAGCAGGTGTAACCTTTGAACTAAAAGGCAATTGCAGCAACCCCTTAAAAAATGCCTGGTGTATTAGCACTCAATTCTTGGAAGTAGGACTTTAACACAAAAAGACTATTGGCTCAGAGACCAGAATGCAATCGAGGCAAACCATTGGAAAATTAGCAGACAACCTGGTGAATTCATAAGACGTAAGGCAGTTCAACAATTTGCTGGCAAGTTATTTGTATGATTATAATCATTGTTTGTGATTGACTACTCATACAGAAACAAGAACTTACACATCAATTGCACACCGTGGACTAATACCTCAAGTAATAACAATACAATGTCCAAAATAACAGATGTGCTACTACATTCTTCATGTAAGATTTTACAGACTCATTATCCTGGTGTGTGCATTTACACTAGGAGCACCTACTAGGGATTAGAGAGCAGAGAAATTTCCCTCAGAGTAATGTACAATGTAGTCCATAAGGGAGATTATTAGAACAAAAATATCACATGCCCATCCCTGAAGTGACTGTAGCCAGGCAGTTGCTGATGGCTACTGCATCTTATTGTTGAGCTGTCTTCTGTTTCTGGCTGATCCTCCAGTTTGGGAAACATCTGTCTATTGTATTTCAAGCAGTAGTGAATTAAGGCAACTGGACAAGAAGATGCTTCGCCACTCATCCAAGAGGCTTCCTCAGTTCTAATCCATTGTGCATCCATTGCTGGCTTATAAACTCTGTGAGTTGTCAACTCGGAGCAGGTAGGTACTTTACTCAGCCTCTGTCTCAATACAAGATGTCTTCTACAGGTTGCACTATGAGTTCACCAGTGTCTCCTATTGTAGCCAATTTATACATGGAAGAAGTAGAAATGACAGCCTTGAATACCTTCCATGGAACATCACCCTGTCATTGGTTCATATATGTGGATGCCACCTGGGTCAAGATCAAAATCCATGAGATGTAAGCCTTTACAGAACATATCAACCCGGTGGATAATAACATCAAATTTACATGAGAAGGACGTTACGAACAATAGACTGGCTTTTTTTCGACTGTGCAGTATTTGTCACAGAAAATGGACATCTAAATATTAAAGTTTAAAGGAAACCAACTCACACAGAGCAGTACCTGTGGTTAGTCTCCCTTCACCCATTAGAACACAAGTTAGGATTAACAGAACACTACACCACTGTGCCGAGAATGCACCCACCAATATTACAGCTAAAGACAAGGAGACAAGGAGCACAAGTATTTGAGAAAGTCTTGAAAGCTTATGACTACCCTGACTGGGCCTTCAACAAGACAGCGATAAAACCCAGCAGGGACATCAGGCCAACAGACAGAGGTAAGGAGCAAAGCAGTTGGAAAAACATAGTTATCCCAAATCCCATCTCAAACAAGAGAAAATCTGCATATGCTGGAAATCCAAGCAACACACACAAAATGCTGGAGGAACTCAACAGGCCAGGCAGCATCTATGGAAAAGAGTACAGGACTGCTGAAGGGTCTTGGCCTGAAATGTCAACAGTATTCTTTTCCATAGCTGCTGCCTGGCCTGCTGAGTTCCTCCAGTATTTTATATGTGTTGCACATCCCAAATCCCTGTGATTTTCAAACTTACAAACATGCTTAGACAGAAACTCGTTTATCCCTAAACATAAATATAAATATTGTACACAACAACAATTTCGCCAATGCTGGAAATTCATATCATCTCATATCCCCTTTGCCAATCACCTGTCCAGCTCTTGGCTCCATCCCTCCCCCTCCTATCTTCTCCTATCATTTTGGATTTCCCCCTCCCCTCTCACATCTCTTACTAACTCTTCCTTCAGTTAGTCCTGACGAAGGGTCTCGGCCTGAAATGTCGACTGTACCTCTTCCTAGAGATGCTGCCTGGCCTTCTGCGTTCACCATAAATATTGTATATAGTATCCTATGCAATGAGAATTGCACAGATCTGTATATTAGTGAGACAAAACAACCACTTCACAAGTGGATGGCCCAACATAGGAGGGCTAACTCCTCAGGTCAAGACTTAGCTGTATATCGACACCTAAAGGACAAGGGATGCTCCTTTGATGATAACAATATGTGTATCTCAGACAGGGAGGACAAGTGGTTTAAAAGAGGAGATAAAGAAGGCAAACGCGAGGAATTCTGCAGATGCTGGAAATTCGAGCAACACACATCAGATAAAGAAGGCATCTTTGTTAAACTGGAAAACCCATCCTTGAACAGAGGTGGTGGGCTACAACACCACCTATCAGCTACTTACAATGCAATCCTATCATCTCTACTTCCGCACCTCCACAACAGTTCACACCTCCATTCATTCAAAGATAAGACTAATGACCTTCTTATTATCTCAATGATTTAATGACCCTCATGTGATTGCTATACCTTTAAACAAATCCCAAAGTTTATGAGCTGGAAGACTACCCACTACTTATGCTACATCCATACTAGACCGCATAATTTTGAGAACGCTGGTTTTGCATAAAAACGATAGTCGTCCACACCAGGCGTTTTTGAAAATACATCCGTCCACATTAAAACAGGTGAATCTCCTCCTACTGGGCATGCACAGGACGGTATACTTGGTGCGTGTTGGTCCAGTTACAGACTAGAAAAACATAAAAGGAAATTGCAGACGACGGATGGCTGTTGGCTCTCACGCAGGAGGACTTAAAACTGAAAAAGCAAATACTGGAGCTTACGGAGGCGACTAACAGGGAAGTCACGGACAGTATGACCCGGCTGACGATGAACCTTGAAAAACTGACTAACTCTGTTGTAGAATGATTTGCAATGATGAGGAATATGATAACTCCCCCCCAGTACTTTTCACCACCACAATGCCAGCCTCACAGCCACTACAATAGCTACACATACGGACACACGGACCACCGGGTGGCCCCACCAACATCTTCCCCACTTTCACAGAGGGGTCCCCTGGAAACATTTCCTACAGCCATAGTCTCTCCACTGATGAAAGGGACGGCAGGTTTTTTAAAACCTCTGGTTGCCCCGTACACACTACAACGCCCAACTGGCGTTTTCAGATTTAAACACTCTGGAGAGCGTTTTAGAAAAGCTCAATTTTGGAGGGATGAAAACGCCGTTTCAGTGTGGACGGAGGGTCAAAACGAAGAGAAAAAGCTTCGGGTTGTGGATTTACCCGGTCTAGTATGGACGTAGACTTAGAGGCTTAGAACTGAAGAAATCTCTCAGATGAGAAGCAAAATGTCTTCGAGTCAACACACAAAGTCCAGCTGCCTTGAGTTACTACTGCTTGATATACAATGAGCTGGATGACTGAGAACCTTCATAGGCATCAATCGATCGTGCGATTTTTTTTGGAAAAATGCAACAGATCGTGCATTTACAGAAAGTTTTCACAATAATAATATCCCAAAATGCTCTCAGTATGAAACAGAATTTGATAACGTCACTTAGGACAATGCTGTATTAAGAGTTTAATAAAGATGGCAAGACAGATGTATGGAAACCTTCATATCTAGATGACAGTGCTAAAAGTGCTACATCAAAGGTTTCAAAGATACATTTAATGTCAGAGAAATGTATGCAATATACATCCTGAAATGCTTTTACTTCGCAGCCCTGAATGCTGGCCTATTTCTCCAGCAACCAATTTAAATTTATTGTAGGACCCTGTTTTTTTTTGCATTTGTGCTATTATGGGAAAAAGGGTGACATTTAATCCATCAGTCAGAAAAAAAATAAAATAATGGATTTATTGCATTATTTATGCATGCATAATTTTGTGAAAATTAATACACAGAGCAATGTACGGCCCATTACTTTTAAAGCTGAGGCAAATTATCAATACCAATTTGATATAGTGGCTGGAGTTCCAGTAGTTCAATGGAAGAAATATGAAAATGCTTATCAGAATACAAATAAAAATAATTTCAGCTAAAACTAGGTTGCTGCCCATAACGATACTTCATAAACATTTAGTATAATTTTGCTCTTCTGTTGGCTCTTCTAATATGAAAATCAAAACATTATCTGAATTTGTTTTGCTTATGTGACAGACAGATATTTTCTCTTTCATGAAGACGTGTAAGTCTGAATTCTCTATGAAGCTGTCAATGTCTTTCTAATCAAAAAAATCTCGTTCTTCACCATAATTTATGGGATCTGGCTGCAAAAAAAAAACAAAGTTTAAACTGGTTTTCACATTTTTCTTTTTAATATAAGTGATTTGGTATGTTATAGAATAGCATTTTAAAATAGCTTTTTTCATAATTTTGATGAATATTGATTACATAACTAGTTTCTTTATCTTCCTGTGTCTGATGGATTATATTTCACCCACAGAAGGTAATATTTATGAAGCATCTAATACAGTTGTTTAACAGTATATTGCAATCTATTATTGTTTTTAATGCTTCTGCTTATTCACAGATTACAAGGGTACTGATGCATTGGAACTAAAAGTAATTGGCATGCAAATGCATGTTCAATGTGCTTCAACACTGTTACATTTAGCTCTACATTTTCTGACCTTAAGAACTGAGATTGACTGCACATTTTTCAATTTTGACATTGATACATGCCCACTTCACTTTGCTATGGACAAGTTTGTTGCTGATTACTAATCTAAAGTTGAGTATCACCATCTCCTCACCCAGATGAAGGTTTCATTTAAAAATCAGAATAGAAGGCTTTAGATTTTTTTTATGCTAAAGATGATGGCTTCATACATGCTTGTTTTTATCACCCCAAGATACTAAAGCTATAGCATGCAGAACTAAAAGAGGAAATCCAGACTATGGAGAACTGTGTACTTTCTATTAGGTTAGAGACAGATGGACCTGATTCACATGAATTTAGAGTGCTACATTCACTATTTTTGATGGTCATCTTAATTTCATGCTTCAGATGTCATGCTTTATTACAATTAATAAAGCTTTAACTTTTAAACATCCAGTGAGCAATGATGATTTTTCAGTGACACTTTCCAAAAACAAAACGCTGTTGTTAATCGAAAGCTTTGGAATCAATAGGTATGTTTCTATTGATGCATGGTAAAAATATTACAGACCCTCAATTGGCCTTGCAATCACACAAGAAAGACGCAACAGGGCATGCTGCAGCAGTTAAGCACAGCTCACTCAATGTTTCCAAACTGAAGTATTTAAAATTATGAGGTATATAGGGTAGGTAATGGACAACATTTTCCCTTAACAGAAGGGTCTATGACATGAAGGCTATGTTAAGGCTCTACAAGGCACTCGTGAGACCACACTTGGAGTATTGTGTGCAGTTTTGGGCTCCTTATTTTAGAAAGGATATACTGACATTGGAGAGAGTTCAAAGAACATTCACGAGAATGCTTCCAGGAATGAAAGGATTACCGTATGAGGAATGTCTGGCAGCTCTTGGGCTGTATTCCCTTGAGTTCAGAAGAATCGGGGGGGGGGGGGGCGGGATCGCATAGAAACATACAAAATGTTAAAAGACCTGAACAGATTAATATGGCAAAATTATTTCCCATGGAAATTACTTTAGTCAGAGGGTGGTAAATCTGTGGAATTTGTTGCCATGAGCGGCTGTGGAGGCCAAGTCATTGGGTGTATTTAAGGCAGAGATAGATAGGTTCTTGATTAGCCAGAGCATCAAATGGTATAGGGTGAATGCAGGGGTATGGGGATGACTGGAGGAATTAGATCAGCCCATGATTGAATGGCGGAGCAGATTTGATGGTCCAAAAAGCCTACATTTGCTCCTATATCTGATGGTTTTATGGTTTTATAATTCTAAAGTAAGGGAATTAGTAAATGATTTAGAGATTTGGGAAGTATGTGTTCAGCTAGAGCAGGGATTCTCGACCTTTTTAATGCCATGGACAGAGTCTGTGGACCCCATTTTGGGAACCGCTGACCTAGCGGGTGATTGCAATCTGGAACATACATTGTTGAGGCTATTGTTGAGGCCACTATTCACTCAGCATTTAATTTGTAATCTGGTAATTACCTGAAACATTATTCTTAGAAAACTATGGCTGAGTAGTGGAAAAGACTATGGCTGAGTAACGGTTTAGCTACAGGTAGGTACTCACTGGCCGTCAGGGAGACAATAGATTAAAGGGCTTATTCCTATGCCGCATGCCTATGATTGTATGATTACTGCCAAGTAGTCCAACCAATCTTTACTCAATTATTGGGTTTTGTGACTTTGAAGGATTATAGTTGCTAGTGCATGAAGTATTGTCATGATAATCAGTGAATTTGAAATTATGTCATCAAAGATTTGGGAACAGCTTCTTTCCAACTGTGATAAGACTG
Organism: Mobula hypostoma; assembly: GCF_963921235.1. Taxonomy (NCBI): domain Eukaryota; kingdom Metazoa; phylum Chordata; class Chondrichthyes; order Myliobatiformes; family Myliobatidae; genus Mobula; species Mobula hypostoma. Next base: position 61,642,146 of record NC_086097.1, on the reverse strand, counting down.
CTGAACGGATCCCGACCCAGATCTGGGCCGTACCTCCAAATATCTGGACCTGCCTCTCGGTTTTTTTTTACTACCTTACTTTCCCTTTTCTGTTTTCTATTTATGATTTATAATTTAAATTTTTAACATTTACTATTGATTTGTACTCCAGGGAGTGCAAAGCACAGAATCAAATGTCGCTGTGATGATTTTACGCTCCAGTATCAATTGTTTGGCGACAATAAAGTATAAAGTAAAAAGTGACTTCTGGAAGTTCATAAAGGCAACATCATTTGATGCCTGCCTAGACACTAATCTCTTCAATGTAACTGGTCAGATATATCTTGTTCTTTGTTCAGCTACTAATTGTGCAGATGGTCTTTTTTACTCACTCTGAGGAGAAATTCAGAGGGAAAGATAACATTAATTTTTATTGGGATAACTTCCCAATAATTAGTGTTAATTCAATGGTTTGTAGTCACTTGGTTTCTTCCTTCCTTATTAATTTTGGAGTGTCATTTGTAATCCTGTTGTCCAATGGCAATTTTCATAAATTTTGAGAATACATCACAACTGAATTAGCAACAAAACTTGATAATACCACAATCATGTCCCCAAATATTACTAATACTAAGACTCTTTTATGTCTTCCTAGCTCTTTGAATCTTTCCAAAATTCCCTATACTGTACATACAGTACACTATACGTATAATTACAGGTACTCCTGTATTTCTACTTGGCATGACGCTACTGTTTCCTTAATATCATCAAGTCAACTTGCAAAATTATATGAGAGATTATCTCCTTTTATTGTGAAAAATATGAGAATGCAAGCGATTAACTTATAGAAATGCTCAGTTATAATTTGGAAGGAACATTAGTGACATTTTGCTCTCTCAGTAAATATTTACTTCAAATTTTTTGATTCTAAATTACTTACTTTACTTGTTTCTGAATGCCAATTCAATCATGACATGACAAACATTTTGCTGCTGGTTTAAGTCTCGACTTGGATATGTAATGACAGCGACTGAGGCCTACCTTTACAACTGATATTCTGTGCTGAATATGTTACTATTTTCGTTCAGCCTTAGCGCTTTAGCTACTCTTGATTTTGATCCAAAGTAACAATTATTTTGCTCTGCTTTGCACTTGTGCACTCAAAATTACATTAAACAACCCTGAATCATGAATCTTGATCTATTTCTACACTTTGTTTCATGATGTATTTATAGAATATAGAACATAAAAAAACCAACAGCACAAACCAGGGGTCAGAGGTGAGCCACGACCAGCCTCTCTAGGGTCTTCTGATGTATAAGGTCAGGGACACTGGATGGTCGTCATTCAAGACTTTCAGTTGGCCCTTCTTGGGTACTGCGACCACACATAATGTTTTCCACACAGTTGAGACCCTCCTGGGACAGATTAAAAATGTGCCAGAGAACCATACAGCTGCTTAGCACACTCCTTCAGGACCTTGGGGTTTACACCATCCGGTGTCACAGCTGACTGTGGCAAAGAATTCCACAGATTTACTACTCTCTGGCTAAAGAAATTCCTCCTTGTCTCCATTCTAAAAGGACAGCCCTCTACTCTGAGGCTATGTCCTCTGGTCTTAGACTCTCCAACCATAGAAAACATCCTCTCAACACCCAGTGCATCAAGGCCTTTCATCATTATTAAGATTGTAGTTGAAGGCTGGGTTTGTTCACCAGTGTAGTTTGTCAAAGAATGGTCACCAGCAAGCAGCAAATCATGTGTCTGCTTCCTTGTTTCTCACTTTCTACCCTATATGGGCATAGAAACATAGAAAACCTACAGCACAATACAGGCCCTCGGCCCATGATGCTGTGCCGAATATGTACTTATTTTAGAAAATAACCTAGGGTTACCTACAGCCCTTTATTTTTCTAAGCTCCATGTACCTATCCAGGAGTCTCATAAAAGACCCTATTGTATCCGCCTCCATCACTGTCGCCGACAGCCCATTCCATGCACTCATCGTTCTCTGTGTAAAAAACTTACCCCTGACATCTCCTCTGTACCCACTTCCATGCACCTTAAAACTGTGCCCTCTCGTGTTAGCCATTTCAACCCTGGGAAAAAGCCTCTGACTATTCACACGATCAATGTTTTTCATCATCCTATACACCTCTATCAGGCCACCTCTCATCCTCCGTCATTCCAAAGAGAAAAGACCGAGTTCACTCAACCTATTCTCATAAGGCATGGTCCCTAACCCAGGCAACATCCTTGTAAACTCAAGGACGTAAACACGAGGAAATCTGCAGATGCTGGAATTTCAAACAACACACATAAAAGTTACTGGTGAACGTAGCAGGCCAGGCAGCATCTCCAGGAAGAGGTACAGTCGACGATTCGGGCCGAGATCCTTGGTCAGGACTAACTGAAAGAAGAGCTAGTAAGAGATTTGGAAGTGGGAGGGGGAGGGGGAGATCCAAAATATCCCCTTGTAAATATCTTCTGTACTCTTTCTATGCAAAACATCCTTGTAAATCTCTTCTGCATCCTTTCCATGGTTTCCACATCCTTCCTGTAGTGAGGTGACCGGAACTGAACACAGTACTCCAATTGGGGTCTGACCAGGGTCCTATATAGCTGCAACATTACCTCTCGTCTCCTAAACTCAATCCCACGGTTGATGAAGGCCAATGCACCATATACATTCTTAACCACAGAGTCAACCTGCATAGCAGCTTTGAGTGTCCTATGGACTCTGACCCCAAGATCCCTCTGATCCTCCACACTGCCAAGAGTCTTACTATTAATACTATATTCTGCCATCATATCTGATCTACCAAAATGAACCACCTCACACTTACCAGGGTTGAATGCCATCTGCTACTTCTCAGCCCAGTTGTGCATCCTATCGATGTCCCTCTGTAACCCCTGACAGCCATCTGCATTATCCACAATACCCCCAACCTTTGTGTCATCAGCAAATTTACTAACCCATCCCCCCCCCCACTTCCTTGTCCAGGTCATTTATAATAATCACGAAGAGAAGGGGTCCCAGAACAGATCCCTCAGGCACACCACCGGTCACTGAACTCCATGCAGAATATGACCTGTCTACAACCACTCTTCGCCTTCTGTGAGAAAGCCAATTCTGGATCCCCAAACAATGTCCCCTTGGATCCCATGCCTCTTTACTTTCTCAATAAGCCTTGCATGGGGTACGTTATCAAATGCTTTGCTGAAATCTATATACACTACATCAACTGCTCTACCTTCATCAATGTGTTTAGTCACATCCTCAGAACATTCAATCAGGCTCGTAAGGCACGACCTGCCTTTGACAAAGCCATGCTGACTATTCCTAATCATATTATGCCTCTTCAAATGTTCATAAATTCTGCCTCTCTTTTCCATCAACTTACCAATCATTGCAGTAAGACTCACTGGTCTATAATTTCCTGGGCTATCTCTACTCCCTTTCTTGAAGAAGGGAACAACATCCACAACCCTCCAATCTTCCGGAACCTCTCCCATCCCCATTGATGATGCAAAGATCATTGCCAGAGGCTCAGCAATCTCCTCCCTTGCTCTTCAGTAGCCAGGGGTACATCTCGAACAGTTCCGGTGACTTATCTAACTTAATGCCTTCCGAAAGCTCCAGCACATCCTCTTTCTTAATATCTGCATGTTTAAACATTTCAGTCCTCTGTAAGTCATGCCTATATCGCTAAGTTCCTCCTCCTTTTTCCTACCTATGTCATTATAAACCATAATTATACCAGCATTGTAGACATAACAGGATAAAAATGCAATAAGTAAACCTGTTGACATGTTGATCTGGATACCTTAAATTGAACTCCTATTTGTTTGATATGGGTAAAAGTTATATATACTTAGCTGGCTCAAACATCAAATTATAACACATCTTATTCTCAAATAACAGATAGCCTTTGATTAAAATTTAGTATTCCCATTTTAGTTTCAGCGAGAATAATTGCATAATTCTAAACATTATGAGTTGAACTCTTCAGGTCAATTGATAAGTGATTTTGACATTGCCACTTTAGTATAATGGCAGTTACGGCCAGAATGTTATTGGAAGTTTACCTCATTCTAATACAAAACAACCAGCCATCATTGTGACCATGATTTTCATAGCAACATATCATGATGGAACAGTCAGGAAAAAATGATTTAATAATATTTAGTGACTTGATTTTTTATATATGTACATAGTTACTTGCCTTCTTCTGCAATTCATATTATTTCATCTTGCAAATGTGTTAGTAGCAAAATGTTATGAAACATTATCATAACATGAAGAGTTTATGTTCCAGCATCCAGAAAGCCTCTTACCTCTTTAGTTGTATGAGAATCTATAGGTTCTCTTTGATCATTAAATAAATTTTGTTTGGATTTTCCTGTATTGTTTGGCATTTGACAGAGTATGATGTTTTGCTATTTGTAGCTGTTGCTGTTGTAACTGACTATACTGGGCCACAAGGAAGCTGTAACTGGGAGATATAAATGTCTTTATTCAACACAGCAAGTCTTCTGGAGGGAATCTATTTTGGCTCTAGCTACAATGTTTTCCTCTTGATTTGCAGCCTGATCTGCTGAGTTCCCCCAGCATTTTGTGTGCGTTGCCCAAAGTTTTAGACTTTTTAAATACCAGGGTGAGAATAAAAACTAACTACAGGTTCAATGACTATAACATTTTGCTACTTCAACATTCCGAATGCAGCATGTAAATTTGCAGAAATGCATACTTACATAGTAGTACATCCAACTGGCAAAACTTTAATTAATGAAACAGATCTGCCCTGAACTTTGCATTAAGTAGCAGGGATATGCTTTTAACAATATGTTAACACAGGAGACAAACAGTTAATGTCTTCCCTGATCTTAACCTGAAGTTCTAAATTGGCACCAGTTAACATGAACATTCACTTATTTTCTTCCCCAGCATAGTTTCAGTACAGAATCAGAAAGCCTCACTCTCAACAATTAGTTTCAATGAACCCAAAGCATCAGTGGCAGTGAAGAAAGCTAATGACATGCTGGCCTTCATAACAAGGGGAATTGAGTATAAGAGCAAAGAGCTCCTTCTGCAGCTGTACAGGGCCCTGGTGAGACCACACCTGGAGTACTGTGTGCAGTTTTGGTCTCCAAATTTGAGGAAGGACATTCTTGCTATTGAGGGAGTGCAGCGTCGGTTCACAAGGTTAATTCCCGGGATGGCGGGACTGTCATATGTCGAAAGATTGGAGCGACTGGGCTTGTATACTCTGGAATTTAGAAGGCTGAGAGGGGATCTTATTGAAACGTATAAGATTATTAAGGGATTGGACACGCTGGAGGCAGGAAGCATGTTCCCGCTGATGGGTGAGTCCAGAACCAAAGGCTACAGTTTAAGAATAAGGGGTAGGCCATTTAGAATGGAGTTGGGGAAAAACTTTTTCACCCAGAGAGTGGTGGATATATGGAATGCTCTGCCCCAGAAGGCTGTGGAGGCCAAGTCTCTGGATGCTTTCAAAAAAGAGATGGCTAGATCTCTTAAAGATAGTGGAATCAAAGGTTATGGGGATAAGGCAGGGATTGGATACTGATAGTGGATGATCAGCCATGATCACAGTGAATGGCGGTGCTGGCTCGAAGGGCCGAATGGCCCACTCCTGCACCTATTGTCTATTGTCTATTAAAGTTAGATTGTGAATAGGTTTTACTTCCTAAAGTCTGGTTCTGCAGTCCCTTCTGTCCCTTTCTTAATTAATATCTGCTGTCCATAATTTCATAACCCTAGGTTAATCCCTAACAGTGATTAAATCTTCAGTACTTACTTTTATGTGAGTCCAGGGCTTTTCTGGCGAGTAGCTCTTTCACTATCCTCCCACTATGCATCTCCCTCTATACAGCACGGTGGCAAAAGCAGAACTGCTGGTTTCAACTTCATTCTTAGGGAATTAAGAGCTAAGGTGTAGCTCTAAGGAGGGAGGGCAGTTGATTGGTATTTACAAGGAATTTAATAGGTATCTGAGCGCCAACATTTTTCACCCAGAGAATGGAAAATGGAATGAGCTGCTAGAGGAAGTGGCTGAGTTAGGGACAGTAACATTTAAAAAAGCACTTGGACAGGTCCACGATTAGGAAAGATTTAGAAGGATATGGGCCAAACACAGGCAAATGGGTCTAATTTGGATGGAAATATTGGTCGGCATGGATCAGTAGGGTCAAAGGGCCCACTTTTGTACTGAACGACTGTATAACCACCAGATAATGATAAGGTAGCTAATGCACACTTGTAATGCGTTCTCGTGTTTACTTATACTGGCTAGGGTCTCGTCTAACTCCTTCTCCTCATGGTAACCAATTGAATGGAAGTAGGCAACTTATGGTTGAGGTTTGTGACTACTATTTAAACATACTGTTCATTTTTGTGATAATTGAAAACACTCTGCAAATCTTCTGGCATACTTTGTCAACACATCGCCAATAATCTGCCCACAATTCCTCTGGAAATGTTCCTTCTAACATGAATGAAAGGATGATTTTCCTGAATATCTTAGAACCTTAAAAGCATCCATATGGGCAAAGTAGATTGTGAAGTGACAGCAGTTTCAGTTCCCTTTAATGTAAGGCATCATCTTGTTAAAGCATTCAAAAATGAACAAATCATAAACACAAGAAATTCTACAGATGCTGGAAATCTGAAGGGTCTGGCCCGAAACATCAACTGTTTAATCATTTCCATATATTCTGCTTGACTTATCGAGCTCCTCCAGCATTTTGAGTGTGTGTTGCCAAGATTGAACAAAGGTGTTTTATGGCACTGATTGCCAATTTACCTGGCAGCTGCCATTCTTGAAAAAAGGGTAAACACAATTTTGATCAATAATAACAACCTAATCAGGTTTTAAAAAAGACAGCAATAAAAAACTGAATATCTCCCAACCTCTAGAATCTTTCAAAGTTTTATCGACTTCTGCTTTGAGTATTTTATGAACAAACACCTTTAGGGTAGAAACTTGCACAGACTCAGCACTCTTCATCACTGTCTTACTTGGATCTTCCGTGGTCTGGGTCAGAAGTGGGAAGAAGACACAGACTAGATTGAGAACTACTATCAATAGGAGGTGAGAAGATCCAGAAGGCAAGATTTGTTCTTCCAACACTGTGTGCAGAAATGAGTCCTCTTGTGGGTGGCTCAATGATATAGCTCAATAACCTGGGTTCAAACCAGAGCCTAGGTGTTGGCTGTGTGGAGATTGCAGGTTCTCCCCGTGACCATGCGGGTTTCTTCCAGGTTGTTTGTCTTCCTCCTACATTCTAAATTGATCACTAAGTTACCCTTATTGCAAGGATAATATTGTTAGGAAATATAGAAGAGGCTTGGCCTAAAATCAAAGTAGTGGAGTTGATTCAGCAGTAATCGATAATTTAAGTATTAGACGGCAAAATAACAAGCTACGAGGGTCCACAAACCAAGAGAGAACAGAAACAGAACACCATCGGTAATGAGGATGAGGCTGACTGGATTGATGAGTGAACGAGGACTGTGGATGAGAAAATGAAGGTGTCCGTGAGGTAGATGAACACATACCTGTATAGCATATTGCAGTGTATTTAATATTTCAGGAATATTTGAGTAATATTGTAAATATATTGTTTTATTAAATGTTTGTTGTTTACATAATTCATTACTGATTACATGTAAGAAGTATGTGAATGGCATACGTCATTACACCACCATGTCATATGTCAGAGTCTCACTAAAGAAATAAACTAAATAGGCATGTTTTCCCAGCTCCTGCGTTTTTATTTCAATTAGCTTTTGAAGAAACAAACTCTCAGGTCTACATGATTTCAAGTTGGATCATCTCTGCCATAATAGGAACTCTTCTGATTTGCATGAGGGACAAACAGAGCTTATCTTTTGTATTTGTGCGGCTGCTGTTAGTGGAACACTCTCTGTGCATTGAAAATGGATACCAGTGGTTGATGATCAGTAATGAGGGTAAACACTATATCATACAAAATATTGTCGGAAAAGTTTTACTCCCGAAACCAGATTCTAGGCCTTTCTGTCAACCTGTGCATAATTATTTGCTGCAGTGGCAAGAAAACACTATCAAGCAAAGGCTATCAAGGTATTCACTTCCATCACAACATGTGGCCCGATAGCACCTATACATAAGGCAAGGCATCACAGGCAAGCTTCACTGGATGATGTGGATCATGATGAGCGAGTACAGTGTCTGATGTCACTATTTCCCTTACCTTTTGGAAAGCCAGCTCACGATGCTTTTTCCATTGCCATTTCTTCCCAATCTGTAGTGATGAGTTCGAAGGGTGGAGCACAGTAGCCGGGTTTGGCAGAAACCTGTTATAGTGATTGATTAACCCTAAAAAGGGCTGCATCTGTGGCATATACTTTGGTCACTGCTCTCTTATGCAATCGAACATGACTATTTTTCTGATGTAGCCAGCTATTTCTGCTTTCTTAAAAAAAAATATTATTTTCACCCTGTTTATGAACCAGTGAATTTCATCCATTTTCTGTCTCTTTCTTAAACTCGACAGTTTCTCTCCACTTCTGAAGAAAAACGTGCTGTGCTTCAACAGGCAGGTAGTCGTCTCAGGTTCATTTTAAAACTTCCTCATCGCCAATGTTATGTTTTGTAACTTGGAGAAACTAATCAAAAGAGAAACCCAGGAGCCAGGGACTTGGCTCTACTTATTTGCTTCTTAGTGAGGCACTCTCCTATTACATAGTGATGTAATGACATTCACATACTTCTTACATATGCATAACCCATAATGAATTACTGTATGTAAACAAAGAATGCTTAATCAAACAAAATGTCTACAATATTACTTAAATGTTAAATACACTACACAAGTCTCAGAGAATCTCGTTAATGAAAGTTTGGAAAATGGTGGGACTGTTGGGGGGTCTGAAAGGCCTCACGAAGTACACTTCGTAGGCAACGGGTGTTATGAATGCTGTCTTCCACTCATCCTCCTGGCAGCAGATCATGTTGTACACACCCTGTAGATCCAGCTTGTTGAAGACCTGGATCCCACAGAGTGTGTGAAATATGCTATCCATCAAACAGAGAGATTAGTAATGGTGATCTTGAGTCCACAGTAGTCAATGCAAGAACAAAAATCCTCATCTTTCTTTTTGACAAAGAAGAATCTTGCACTTGCTAGGGATTGGGATGTTTAAATGAATTTGTGCTGTGGTGCTTCTGTAATGTAGTCATTCATGGATTATGTCTCAGGAAGTGAGAGTGAGAGAGAGAGCACAGATAGCCTTGGGGTGGGGTGGTGCCTGGGCTGAAGTCAATCGTGCAGTTGTGTGGTCTATGAGGCAGCAGGGTACTGGCTACTCCTTTGGGAATTTGGTGAGGTCAGGAGCTTCCCATGCCCATAAATTTATGAGGTGAAATCAGCTGAACTTGCAGGTGAGTGGGTCCCCAATTCAGCAGTGAACTGAATGACTAGGCAAAGTGAGAGTTGTGAGTGGAGAGCCAGTGGTAACCTAAGTTGACAGGAGTGTTGGATGTGTCGATCAGGAGTAATTAGGTGGACTTGCAAGTGTTCACCTACGCTCCTGTACATGGGCCATGTGTGCAGACTGACTCTCCCAGATTCCAAGCAACATCAATGGTTGTGATGCTGAAGGGTTAAGAGATAGGCTCGATAGGGAGTCCAAGCCATACACACAGACCGATCCACAAAGTTGTCTGCTGCATCAGAATTTACCAGAGCCTCCTCTGCATGTAGAGAAAACCTAGTGTGGAGGAGGGCAGAGAGTGGGTCAAGCTTTGGTGCTGGAATGAGGGGCCAGGGAGAGCTTGCCAGATAGAAGGCCTCTCATCTCTACCTGTATGCAATGTTTCCCAGATGCAGTAGGCATTCGATGCATTGGTGGTCGGCTGGTTGGCTGCTCCACGGCAGGTTGACAAGTTATTTCTCCATTGATGTTTACACTCTTGGGGTGTTCCCTAGCACCACTGGTTCTGGAGACATTGGTGAAAAGACTCCTGCAGCCTGAGATGGCTCTCGGAATGGAACTAGGGGTCCAGCTGATGATCTAGAGAGTTCTTCCATAAAACGTTTACCAATACGGAGAGGCAGAGTAATGTGGTGTGAGAGGTCAGTAGGCATCTCCTGGGTAGGCAGCTCATTATTCAAGCACTCTGAGAGGCCATGATCATAACGGGCTGGCGGCACTGCCGCATTCCAGCTGAAGTCTGCCACTAGGGTCCTGCATTCCACAGTGTAATTCAGCACGGAGCATGAGCCTTGATCCAGGTGAAACATCCGATCAGCTGCCTCTCTTCCATTTCTGGTGTGGTTGAACACCAGACACACCTCTGCAGTGAAATCCTCATATTTGTTGCAAATGGATGTTTTATTGTACTGATTAGCGGAGGCCCACATCAGAGCTTGCCCAGTCAAATAAAGATGAGGTAGGCGATTTTGGCCTAGCTCATAGAATACAGAGACAGCTGGAGCTCAAAGTGTAAGAGGCACTGGGACGGGAAGTTGTGTCATCGGATTGTGGATCTGTTGAAGCATTTGGGCATGGGAATCCATGGCTCAGAGGAAGGAGGATGACTGGTGGGAAATGCCTGCCAAGAGTCGGTGGATCGGAAGAGAGTGGCAGGTGAATCCTATTATCTGGGTGGAGCCTGGGAGGTGCTGTAGGAGCAGACCTGGCAGACTGGTAGAATATGCGGGTAGTTGATGGCAAAATGGGGAGAATAAAATAGGATTAGTAAATATGGGCACTTAGTCACTAAATCATTGAGCAAATCAGCATGGATACAAGCCCTTTGGCTTGCATCAAGACAGAGGCAATCCTGCTATGATTCTATGACTAAGTGCTCATTTTCACTAATTTTATTTTATTCTTCCCACTTTGCCATCAGCATTCTATTGCTCACTCTCACAACTTACAGTGGCCATTTTGGGATGTGGGAGAGTACCACAGCACCTGGCAGAAACCCATATGGTCACAGGGAGAACATGCAAACTCCAGACTGACAGCACCCAAGGTCACAGTCATCAAAGGTCCTGCCGAAGGCTCTCGGCCTGAAATGTTGACTGCACTCTTTTCAACAGATGCTGCCTGGCCTGCTGAGTTCCTCTGGTATTTTGTGTGTGTTGCTTGGATTTCCAGCATCTCCAGATTTTCTCTCGTTTGTGGAAGGATTTGCTCAATCCTGAACTCCTAAACTTTATGTATGTTTCAATATTTTTCTTGAGCAGAGCCTCAATATCTCTTGTCAGCTAAGGTTTTCTCAACTTGTCAGATTTACCCTTCACCCTAAAAGGAACATGCTACTCTTGGACACTTGTTATCACACTCTTAAAAGCATTCCACTTGTCATTCATTCCTTTCCTTTCAAATAGGCTCACCTGATCAATCTCTGCTGGATCCGGTCTAATATCCCCTAAAATTAGCCCTGTGCCAGTTTAGGACTCTGACCTGTGGACCTGGGCTAAACTTTTCCATCACTATCTTAAATAGAGTTATATTCACGAGAACTGAAGTGCTGCCTGACTCCACTTAAGTTACTTGCACTATCTCATTCCCTAAGAGGAGTTACAGTATTGCACTCCCTCATGGCTGTATAGAGTTGATGGGCCGAAGGAGCAGTTTCTGTGCTGCATTTCTCTACAACTATGATGATGACTCCTGATCTTCCAACAGAATGAAGATTGAAAAGCTTTTCCCCCTCTCACTTAGTCCCTGAGCAGCACTGACACCTGACAAGAAATGCTAGCCTCTAATCTGTGCCCTTGGTGAAGATAATTGGGAATGGAAAGAAACTCCATATCATCATTTTCCAGCTGCTAGAATGCCCAATTCACACCCAAATGGTAAAACATGGTAATAGTTGTTTCGAAGAATCATTTGGGAAATTAATATATGTCAAAGCACGGAATTGCCTCTACTTCCTTCAGTTTTCAAAGATTTGACATGACATTTAAAACTTTGACTAACTTCTATAGATGAGTGGTGAAGTGTATATTGACTTGTTGGATCACAGCCTGGTATGGAAACAACAGTGCCCTTAAATGGAAAGTCGTACAAAAAGTAGAGGATACAGCCCAGTCCATCATGGGGAAAGCCCTCCCCACTACTGAGCACATCTACACAAAGCATTGTTGCAGGAAAGGAGCATCCATCATCAGAGAACCCCCACCACCCAAGTCATGCTGTCTTCTTGCTGTTGCCATCAGGAATAAGGCACAGAAGGTACAGGATTCACACCACCAACTTCAGAAACAGTTATTTCTCCTCAACTATTAGGCCTTGAACCAAAGGGGATATCTTCCAATCAACTTCACTTGACTGTTCCCACAACTATGGACTCACTTTCAAGGACTCTTCATCTCATGATCTTGATATTTATTGCTTATTTATTATTATTATTATTATTATTATTATTATTGTTTCTTTTTGTATTCACACAGTTTGTTGTTTCTTGCATATTGTTTGAAAGCCCAAGTTGGTGTGTCTTTCAATGATTATGGGTATTTTTCACTTATGGATTTACTGAGTCTGCCTGGAAGAAAATTAATTTCAGGTTCGTATTTGGTGACATTTATGTACTTTGGTAATTATCTTACTTTGAAATTTGAATTTTTATCTCTGTTTTCCACACTATTGATTCCTGTACATGACTCTAAATTGAAATAACAGTCCTTAATATTTAGTTCAATTTAAATATTTTGAATCACGCTGCTCAGTTTACATATTCCATGGATCATTTGGATGAAGAGTCATGATACTGTTTGACCCATTTTTACTGTCCCTGGATTCCCTGTAGAAAATACAGCATTGCAAAAAAACTGTGGAAATCCTCTAGGCAATTGTCAGCAGAATGAAAGATTCTACATATCTAGGTTGAGACAGTCCAGTATCAGTATAACAGGCATGGTTTGAGTTAGTTGGATATCCTTCCCAATGTCATAGGAAAACCCAGAAATATTCAGATGACAGCAACATCCCTGTGTCCAAGTCTGTGTAAGTATAGGAAATGTGAGAGAGCCCATATCAAACAGAAACTGCGATGTAGAGCTATTTTCTGAATACAAATTTACAAAGACATTAAATAAAGTTGATGTCTGTTAACACGGGCACTGTTGAAGGTGAATGTTGCCAAGTCATACTAAACATGTTCAAGGCCTAAGAACAGGCACAAGGCACAATGCAGTCTACCCTTGCATTCACATTAGCTTTCAGATTGCGCTGCTGTTTAGGCTGCCTTACAGTTGATTATTCAGTACACAGCTCTCATAGATTTTGATCATGTATTAAAATGGGAAAAAATAAATTAATGGTATAGGAAGATCAGGAGATATTGTTCACTGCATCACATTGTTCTGATCCCGTACATTCATATTCTCAACACAGTTGCAGATACTGAACATTTCATATGTTATCCTTTTCTTAGTATTAAAATGGCTCCCATAGCCCCTGATACAAAGACCAGCAGAACTATTGGTTAGCCTGTAAAATGTTGTGCAGAAAGGAAAATTGAGTATACCAAGTTCAATTTGATTGTTTATTTGCTGTCACAAAAGGTCACCAATTTGATTTTAGTTTTTTTGTGTGGCAACCTCTATATGTTGAATACCATTGATTTTAACAAATTTGAAACAATTTACTCAGCTTTAAAGAAGTACATTCAACTATTTAAAAATAAGTAATTGAAGTCCTTTTACAATGAGTTACTGACTCATTGCCGTTCACACTGGGGCTTTAGGACTCTTCTGCATTTATTAAAATATAACTAGTATGTGGTATTCACATGTGGGTGCATGCATTCTGTCTTTGCAAGAGTGTTTTTTTTTAAAGTTGTGGATATAATTAAATTTCATCAATAATAATTACGTAGACTTCATATCAAGCACGGAAAGAAATCACAAACAGCAAGGATAGAGTCTAAGGATTTGAAACTTCCAATTAAGTCACAATTTGATATAGAACCATTGAAAATGTATTTTAATATGGAATGCAGAAATATTTCTGACGTGCATAAAAATCTGAAATGTTTCAAACATTAATTAAGCACACAATTAAACATTCAAAATGATTACACTTGTTTAAATTTAAACTACTTAAAACATTATAAAGCATATAAAATAATTAAGTACATTTAAGTTAACTGTTAATTTAAATAATGTAAATTCCTTGTACTGACCTCTTTACTTCACAGCCGGTTCTGTCTATTAAGAAGAACAGAATTACTGAACCTGCATTAGATTGAACCTGGTTCAGCAGGCAGGCATCAGACAAACAGCAGGCATCTGACGTTCAGCGACCGGATTCCATAACGAGTCCAACTTCGGAGCGCAATGGCAATGACACTGAGTTGTTGGCAGTTCTCAGTAAAATCTGGACCACAGCCACCATCCCCATCCCTTGGCTACTGACTCTTTCTCTCCGAAAGTGAATCAGAATATTCTATCCCATCACTCACGTAGGCTTGTACCACAGTAGCAACATCCATTAGCTTCATCTTTGCCTCAACTGACCTGCGGCTTCAACCCTCTTCCCTCTCTTGGATTATACACTCTTCAGACTTGAATTCATCTCTGCAGTTCATGTCCTGGCTCAGTGTCACATCCAGTTTCATCATCACTTGGATCTTAGCTGGCCAATATAGGCATTTTAGAGTCATAGAGTTGTACAGAGCAGAAATGGGACCTTCGGCCCAATTCATCCTTGGTAACCTGGATGTCTATTCAGGTTCTGCCTAAATGCCTTTGAAACACTGTAGTTGTTTTAATCTCTACCACCTCGGTTGGACGTTTCTTCCATGTAACCACATTCCTCTATGTCAAAATTCTATCTCTTAGACTCCCCCCCCCACCCCCATCTCACCTTCAACCTTTAGTCTCTCCTACCCTCGGAATAAGACTCTGACTACATATCTTATGTACATCCCTTATAATCTTATAAGCCCCCAAAAAATCACCCTTCTGTCCTCTTATGTTCCAATAAGAACAAACCCAGCTTATCAGATCTTCAGACCTCCAAGCCTGGCAATATCCCAATGAAACTCTTTCACATTCTTTCTGCAGTATGACGGCCAGAACCATATACAAGTCTAGATTAATCAACATTCTTTTTTACGCCTGCAATATGGTGTACCAGTTCTTGTACTCAAAGGCTCAGCCTATGATGGTATGCATGCAAAATATCTTCTTCCCTTCTCTATCCACCTGTGACTTCACCCTGGAATCTGTTTGTACATAAACAATGGTTCCTACCCTTCACTGTGTATCTCTATTTAGCATTTCCTGATGAAGGGTCTCAGCCTGAAACGACGACTGTGTATTCATTTCCATAGATGCTGCCTGGCCTGCTGAGTTCCTCCAGTATTTTATGTGTGTTGCTTTGGACTTCCAGCACCTGCAAAATCTCTTGGAATTAAATGCCTTACCTCACGCTTGGGTGGACTAAATTCCATCTGCCACCTCTCTGTCGAACTCTTAGCACTCTACATCTGCAACAACTTTCATGTCATCAGCACATTTACTAATTAGTCCACATATGCTCTCGTTCAAATTAATCATTCAGAAACAGTTTCTGCCCCTCCACCATAAGATTTATGAATAGTTCATGAACCGATGAATGCCATTTCCTTTTTAGTACTATTTATTTATTTATTTGTAGTAATTTTATGTCTTCACACTATACTGTGACTGCAAAATAACAAATTTCACATTATGCCTGCCAGTGATAATAAAGCTGTTAAATAAATATTATATATATGACAAACCACAAACAGCCCTATACTATTCCAAGTAGCACATTATAAGTTACCGAATTTCAGTCAGAAAAACCCCTCTCAATCACAACCTCCTCCCTCCTATCACCAAGACAAATTTAAATCCTATTTGGCAACACACCCTGGATGCCATCGGCCTTAACTTCTGGACCAATCTACCATGCATGTCTAAAGCCTTACTAAAGTCCATCCATGTATACCTGGTCTATCACCTTGCTTTCATTAGTTTTCTTAGATAGCTGCTCAAGAAACTTCAATTAGATTTGTGAGACAGGATCTCCCCCATACCAAAGAATACTGACTCCCTTAATCAGGCCCTCTCTTTCCAAGAAAACATGAATCCTGTCCCTTAAGGAACTAGTCTATAGTTTCCTTGCTTATCCCTACTGCATTTTTGAAATAATGACACAGCATTTGCTATCCCTCAGTCATCCATGGCTAATCAAGATGCAAAAATCTCAGTCAGAGCACTAGCAATCTCTTCCCTTGCTTCTGAGAGCATCCTGGTTTGGATCCAGTCAGGTCCCGGGGTGTTCCCCGCCTTAATATATTCCAGAATATCAAAATTCCAGTCCGCTAATTCTCCGCCTTCTGCATCCTCCCCCTTGATTAATTCAGATGAGAATTACTGTATTCATTATAACCCCATTCATATGTCCCGGGGCAGGAGAGGGAGAGAATGGATCTACTCTTTGCCTTCCTAACCTCTTTCCCAAAGTTTCTGCTATGTCCCTATAACCTTTAAAGGATGCATTCATTTGATACTAATTGAATGCATCTGATTTATGCTTTCTCCTTCTGCTGATCAAAATTTCCCTAATTTTAAGATGTTAGCAAGTTTTTGAAAGTTAGAACCCTATTTTCAAGTTACTTTGAGGCTATGCAACTCCTGCCTCTGTAACTGCTTGAACCCTACAATCTTGTGGGTACTTGTCCTCCTAATTCTGACTTCTTCATTATCCCTAAATACTTGAAACTCTTTTGCCCCTACCCTCTTTTTATCATTTTAGGGATGTAATCCTCCTACAGGAGCTCGTTTGCTAACTCTGCTAACAGCACGTGACTCAGCGGTGAGATGGCCATCTTTCATAAAGAATATCTGTCTCGGGTCCGTATGATTTGGGTTTCAACCCAACCGGAACATTGTGACGTTCCGATTATAGGAACCTCGATCTGAATGAATGCTGTAAAATACTACTCATACTCATTTATCAGTAACCCAGAAATGACAGATTGTGTACCAGCATAAAATTATAAAGAACGTATATTTACCAACTTCTCAACTTTAATGAACAGTTACAGAAAAAGAAAAGAAAAATAAAAGGGCCCATTATAGTTCAACCAGTCCAGTGTGCACATGACCATTGGAGTATTTGGGGGGTGTCTCTTACTCATACGCTGAACCCACGGTCTACTTGAAAGCACCCGCCACATTCTGAACTCCCCTCAAAAACCATCTCCAACGAATTGGCTCTCTCAGGAATATTGGCCCTTCTTTCTTGGAGCCATTCATTTGCACAAAGCACTTCTTGCAACGGGGACTCCCCTTCCCACGGCATTCTGTGGCATCTTCCCATGTGCCCCACTCCGCAGCTCCCACCAAAAGACCCTAAACCAGACTACATTCTTTCAGAAAACTCTTCCCCACAGCCCTTTAGAACCTTCTCTTACATCCCACAATCCTGACTGAGTAACACACATTCCTAAGTTGGACAATGTGTCTCGTTATCTTAGCCAAAACCAAAACACATTTTCCAGCAAGCTACATTGATTTACAAAAATTTGCTAATAAAGTGACCTCACAGCATTGTAGCAGAAGTCTTGACCAGGGGCATTACAGGGGTTTCACAAGACCTACCCTTTTGACCACACTCTTGATCATCTGAACCCAGTGCCTACTTATATTGTCTAGAGTCAAACCACGTCTGATAACACATTAGTGAATTATCTTGGGATGATTTCCTTCATTATCATCAAAGTATTTATGCAAATTATAATTAAAATTTAATGCACTCAAATTTAGCTACATATGGTTTTATGAAACTTGCTTCTGAAACAGAGACAAATTAATGTGCCTCTTTAAGGCAGTAAGTACTTTAAATTTCCCACAACATATTTCACCTACAAATCGTGAAGTGTTTATTGAAAACACATAGGAAGATAGACATATACACTCCTTTACCTAATAAAATGGCCTCTGAATGTATGTTTGTGGTCTTCTGAGGCTGTAGCCCCTACACTACAAGGTACAATGTGTTGTGTGTTCAGAGATGCTTTTCTGTACACCACTGTTATTTGAATTACTGTCACCTTTCTGTCAGCTTGAACCAGTCTGGCCATTCTCCCCTGATCTTTCTCATTAACAAGGAGTTTTCACCCACAAAACTGCCGCTCACTGGATCTCTAGTGTTACTGTGCTGTTCTCTATAAGCTCTAGAGACTGTTGTGTGTGAAAATCCCAAGTTTCTGAGATACTCAAAGCACCCTGTCTGCACTAAAAATCATTCTGTAGTCAAAGTCACTTAGGTCACATTTCTTGCACACTCTGATATTTGGTATGAACAATAACTCAACCTCTTGATCATATCTACATGATTTTATGCATTCAGTTGCTGCCGTGTGATTAGCTGATTAGATATTTGCCTTATCAAGCAGGTGTACAGGTGTGCATAATAAAGTGGTCACTGAATGTATAAACAGACCTTTATCCCTTTGAGCTTCACTTCAAATTTGTTCCTTTATTCAATGGTTCTGGATTCACTGCTTGGCTTGTTGTGGGTCCGGGGAGGTTCGTTAGTATATCCTCTGATCCAAGGTCTTCAAATCCATTTCTTTCTTTACCAAATGTTGTTACTTACATGAGCCATCGTTTGAAAGGCTGAGTGTAATTTTCTCTGCTTCCATGATAGTATATCTAGCCCAGTGAATGGAAAATGTGATTGTTGTGTCACTACACCATTAGATAGTCTAATTTCCTTCTGTAATTAATGGTAAAGTTCATTTACAAATGTTCTGCATGATACACATCTAAATTTTCATTAAGGTACTAACTAACTAAAGCAACTGTGTAGCAGCCAAGATAGTGAATGAACCTGTTAAGCATTTATGCATTAATCTTGTAAACAGTAACCAATAATTTTATGCTTAGCATAGTGGTTCAACAGAACCTATGTGAATCCAAAAAAAGCAAAGCATTTCAAGAGATTTCATCAGTTAGTATACAAAGGCAGAAGCTATAAATTAGTATGTTCTTCAAAAATTACATGTATTTACATTTCTTCTGCTTCTTAAGCAGTCCCCTGGAATGGAAAGCAACCTACTTTCTCTCCAGGTCTGATGCCTTCAAGTGAAGCATTTTAACACAGAGTGGCCACTGCACAACAGATACCACAAAGCTGGTCCAGTGGTGAGGAGGTTCAAAATAATTTGACGACAAGCTGTGTTATATAGAATTAATGTGTCTGTCACCCACTTACACACACATACAAGCACAATCAGAGATGAAACCACAGGTATTGTCACATCCTGATGAAGGGTCTTGGCTCAAAATATTAACTGTTCATTCCCCTCAATAGCTGCTACCTGATCTGCTGAGTTCCTCTGGCATTTTTGTCCGTTGCTCAGGATTTTCAGTACCAGCAGTCTTTCATATAATCTTGTTTATGGAGCTTGTCTCCCTTACTGACCCTCACCCTATGTGACCTCTGTCTGCTGCATTTCTTTAAACTCACTGATCCTCACTGTCTCACACTGTCCCTAAACATCACATTGGGAAAATAACACTGTTCAAAGAGCTGTTCAATTCTCTCTTCACCTTGACAATCTCCGAAGGCTTATGTTATTCTAGGTAATTTTATTTCCCTTTCAAAGTTCAAAGTACATTCATTTATTGTGGCACGCTCTCAGAGACCGCAAAGAACAAGATCGCCCGATCGGCCCGAAATCCCTCCACCAGAGTGTAGATTACAGGCTGTAACAATAGTAGAACCACATCTGAAATAAAATGGAGATGTAAAACGAGTGAAAGCAATAGCTCCGTGATCCGTCTTGAGGACCTTGCCTTTGGAAGCGTTGTTTGCTGGCACCATCTTTTTCTGGAAATTTACCGCTAAATAGGCACAGTGGGTTACACATTCTAAGACTTTCCTTCATTTGGTCAGTTAGTTGCAACTTAGAAGTACGAGTTAAGTTCACCAGGCAGCGGCACCGTCACTCCAGCTCTCCACTTAGGATTAAGTGGATGAGAGTTTTAACACATAGAACATGTTGGTAAAGGGAAGCTGGTCATTAATGCAGATGCATGAAACTGTATCATGAATCAATATTTACAGCTGACAGTTCAAACTGGAAGGACTGTAGGCAGTTAGGGGAAAATAGAAACATGGTATTGAGAGGGAAAATCAATAACTCTACCAAATGTGGTATCACCAGGGATGACTGACAAAGATGGAAGCAGCAACATTCAAATGAACCTGCCTCAAATGCAAAACTCAACACGTTTTACAACAAAACTTCAGCATAATAAAGGTTAAAAAAAAGTAATGGAGAAATGTGATATGCCAGTTAATGCTCTCATACAGATAGAAATTGAAATGCTGACTTCAATTTCTTGCTGACTGATTTAAAATCATGAGGGATGGTGTTATATTGTACAGGAAGGTAGTGCAAATTGAGGCATGTGGAGCAACTAGTGAAAGAACTTGAAAGGTCCTTTCCAGGACCTGTGTATCACTCAGCACAGGAACAAGATATGACACTGCTCCTGGACACCTTCAGCAACACAAGTCTAGTAACAAAATGGACTAAAGGAAGTCTTTGTTAAATTGTTTACAAATAGTAAGAGACATTGAGTTTCTCTATTCATTATTTGAGTGGTAAACTGTGTAAGCAGACTTGCCCCATCAGAATTATTCTTTTGATTTTAGTTGAAAGGAATTTCAGTAATTTCTAATGGAAATAAGAAAAAGTCATTTGATAATTGAATAGCCATTTAGGTTAATGTGAGCATTGTGAGATAATGTAATATAGTCTTTCATATCTCTGGCTTAATTATTGCTACCCTTGACTGCAATTATAGGAAAATGTATCATTTACATGTACAGTAGGTATATTGTTTCTACTGAGTTCTACTGTTTTCTCTCAACCCATTTTAATTCTCCCAAATTAGCACAAAAGATTGAGAGATTCAAGCGGCAGTTCGATTCAACCCAAATTGAGTTTCAGTTGACTTCTGTGGATGTTTATAATAAAATTAGAAGAAAGCCCTGTTGGCAGGTTGGATTCTGAAAATTTGATATGTTTACCAATTTCACCTTACCAGAAGGCTCTTACTAAATGTAAGGACAAAGGATATTTTACAAGTGTCTTTCTTAAATTTACTAAGAAATTGATTACAACATACATTCATTACTACCACTGATGCGCAAGTGCAGTCTTTGTTCAACAAAGGAAAAGGCCATTTGAAGATCAAGGTATCAGATCTGGTACTAAACCTATGATCAAACGGGCAATAATTTTACAAATATTTTTTAACTGAGACTGACGTCTCAGGACACAGAAAACAAAATATCATCAAAGTTCTCTCCATTAAAGTCTTCAAACCCACTGGAAGGAGAAGTAAACCAATGCTGGTACCCACCCCCGGGGCACATCTTCAGCACTGAGGCCTTGTTTATTCCCAGGCAACTAAATGGGGCAGGTTAAACCATGTTACACACCTGATAGCAAATTCCCAAAACAGGATCTCAGTCCTGAAGTTCATATTAGAAGGAGATTACCAGATAGATAAAGGTGATCAAAGTGTCCTTTAAAGTTCTGTACTATTCCCATGGACTCTGACGAAACTCTGAGTTATGACCACCCAAAATGGAAAAGGAGCATTGCAAAGGACACTGACTCCACAGGACCATGCATCAGGAGCACACGTAGTGAAGGAAGGATTCATTACCTCACAAATTGTTATGATTTGTAACTTCAAAACATTAAATTAATTCAAATGAAGAGGGTCTGGGAATAAGGGTCTAGTTCAAGTTTACATTAAGTGAGCTGTGCATGTGTCATGTGGTAGCGTGATAACATATGCAACTAATGTATTTTTAAATTTAATCCATAATAATTTGTTTAAAGAACAAAAATGCTTAGTCAACCTATATATGACTCAAATATTATGGTAATATCAAATACTCAACAGTGGCCTAATTGCATTTGTTAACATATAAATGATTTGTAAATATGAAAAAAAAATTCTGGGAACATTTTGAGATTTACTTTTCTCCAGCCGGGATGACACAGAGACAGCCTGCATTTTTCTAACCTAACCTATTCTCATTTAGTTCTTGTTAAATAGCTGAACAAGGATATGTATTTAACATAGCCATTGAAGTAAAGGGTATCTTCTAAATTAAAAACTGGAAGTGCAGAGAAATGAATTTTCATTATATATACAATGCCGTGTGAAATATTTAATCTGATAGGAACAGTGCAGTTTTATTGCTGATGCAAAGGTTCACTTCCAAAATTAGTCATTTCCAAACTGCTTTCTTCCTAAGCAGCTCTTTAATATGAAGCACAGGCATAGACAGATTAACAAATCACTATCCTCTTTTACATCTCTTTTGATTTTTGCTTCCATTTGTAATAATCAAAATTCATGTCCAGAATTATGAATTCATTCCTATTATACATTTCATAAATGTCTTAATCTATCTGTTGCAAATTGAAGTCATCTGCTGCATCTGTACTTCTCCCTGTACATACTTTCATTGTATGATTATGTAAATCCAATTCCTTTCCCTGACCTGGTGACCCACAACAGATGCCTGTAGTTAGCTCCATTCTCCTCCTGTCTTTCACTCTTTTTTACATAGTTTTGCTTCTCATTCCTTCTCAGTCATTTCAAACCACCCACAAACTGTCTAAAAAATGTCAGTGATTGAGGGTCTTGAATGCTCCCCTAAGCTCTGAAGCATTCAGCTATATTATGAACTCCATTTGGCAATCCAGCCTTCTTAAAACTAAAGCTCATGACAAGTAAAGACATTAAATCAAACTTACTTAATGAAACGTAAATAGAAATTACATCACATATTCCCTCTTCTCCATCTCAGCTGCCTCTTCTTATTCAGAGGAACAGGTTCGCTTTACCCGTGCCAGGTTTTGTAGGACAACATCTTAGGAACTTGAACTGCTTTTGGATTCCATATGGAATTTAACACTGGAAGGCAGCTGCAATATTGGCATAATGCTTCTATTTTTCTCTAGGAATCCCAATTTTAATAATCTATTTGGGGAGGGGTTAAAATGTAGGTAGTTCTCTGTGAAACTGCCAGCAATTCCCAATAGCTTCTGTCCTGATCAATATACAGCATGAATTATCTCAGAATTGTTGCCCACCCTCTCTGCACCACCCAAAATGTGTTATCATAATGTAATTCATTCTAAGAGTTAATTACTTCACATGGAAAAACTGAGTTTCATTATCCATATAACATTCACAAAATATTATTGACAGAACACCAATAGATTAGGAGGTTACAATGCAGTGTGTGGGATTTCAAGATAAGTATGAAAAATGATGCTGTTACAAATAGAGTGAGACAGACTGAATGATCACATTCATGTCAAGACATAGCAACTCATCAAAACTTGACAAACTGAAAATAAATTATATTTGTGTGTCTCCCTTAGGACAAAGAACAAGAAGTGAATTTCATATTGAGGATCTATAGATAGCATGATCACGTAGGCTGACACAAGGAACATTCTGAAGAAGAGAAATCTAAGTATAAAATTTGTCTAACTGTTTTACTTTCATCATTTTAATAAAAATTAGTTCGGAGTTGTGAAAATTGAGGTGTACATATTATATTAGTAAGGATTCTTAAAATGTATTTTGTATGAATCAGTTATTTGGATTAGTGGCAAAATCCTACCAATGCAATGGGATAAAGTAATATTTGTTCAATCTTGTAGTCTGTGATTCCCATATTCTTTTTCCACATTGGTCCAACAATTAAAATGCTTTTATTACACTTCCCATGATCATCAAAAGAAATAATGCATTTCTGTATTGCTGGTTATAATTATAGGATTGCAGACATCTCCAAAGTCCTAAGCTCAATTGACTGTACTCTCTTACCCTGCATGTTCCATCAGCCAACTAAAACCATTAATAAGCAACTATTTGGTTGGGCATATTGTCATCGCATCCACTGTCTGACTGTCTGTGCTATTAGCATGTGGCTCAGCATTTTCATAGACCTCCAGGATAGTAGGCTTTAGGAAATCAGTGAAGCACTTAAAGCCTCAATCTGTTTAGCCCATTATTCCTTCCAATATCAGGAGTGTTGACCTTAATCATGACAGCAATATGTGATTAGAAATTCCTGTTGAGAGAATATGACACAAAGGATTTTGAACTGTCCAGTTTTGCATTAGATAATTGCAAGTGCAGCCAAAACACAGAATTACAATGCAACAAGTGAAATATTAAAACAATGAAAATCCATTAGGTAAGAAGTTAAATCAATAGCTGCTGAGGCAAAACAATGTGAAAATTTGCATGCTTTGCATTGCCACCATGCAACCTGACTTTCCCAATACTTGAATTAAGGAGTAACATTCCTCAAACAAAAATATCCTTATAACAATAGATTTTCAATTTGGATAATACTTCTCTGTTAACACAGCAATGAGCAGAAGAGGAAAACAATCTGAATTGGTCAGCCGGGCATTGAATATTAATGTGGGAACAAACATAACTGTATTGCATCCCACCTGTATCTCATAAAAACATTTTATTCCAATAAGTACAGGCTTCAAAGCCATGTGTTTCGAACCATGAAGTTATTATGGCCATGCCTTTGTATAAAAGTCTGAGCAATAATCCATTGCATCTAACAGGTCTTGATGTTAAAAATGCAATTTTAGTTGAATTTAGGGCATGAATCTCATCATAAAAAATAAATGTGTGATAAAATGTGAACTATGAAAGGGTTATTCCATTCATTATAAGTGTTCCTTCCAAAGGCCGATGTTAAGCATTGCCCTGTAAGTTCTGTCTAATTTAGTTAATCTTCTGTGGGAGGTAAAGAACTTTTATGTTGAGAAATGGTAAAATGTTCCCACAGTTTTAAAAGACTTCCAACCTGTTATTCAGATTTATTACTTTCAATTATTGATTTCTTCTACTGACTGAGAGTTGAAAAATTGTCTGTAAAAGTCTCTTTTCCACCCATTAAATCCAAACTTGTGCAAGAATCCCTTTTCACATCCTGTTTTTTAATTTTTAAATGGTATCTTCTGTGTAAATTGGCTATTCTTCCCTGATATTTTGGGCTATTATACTTGGAGACTAATCTAACTATTTGTTTGCCATTCCTATACGAGAAAATTATTGGAACTTCATTTTCCATATCTGAGGTGAAATACATGCCAGGAGCCCCCAGGTTCACCATACCTCAAGATACCTGATTTTCAAGATAGTGTAAAAATTTGTTTGCTGCGATTAGAGAAGGCTCTTCTTCGAATCTGCCGAAGAGAAGGTCATTGGCAAGTTGTTTTTAACTGAGTACTCCTAGAGGCAAAAGAACCAAGAAGAGCGAGGTTAATTGCTTTAATGACTATCACCCAGTAGCACTCGCACCCACAGCGATGAACTTTGGGAGGTTGGTTATGGCTACAATTAACTCTTGGCTGAGAAAGGACCTGGACCTGCTGCAGAATGACTCCTGTTGCAACATGTCTACCACAGTGTGATGTACTGAGCTGTGCCCACAACTCTGCAATCTCTTGCAGTTACATGCAGAGCAGTTTCCTTACCAAGCCATTATGCATCCAGATAGGAGGCTTTCTACGACAAAGTTCTAAGTTTAAAGTAAATTTATTATCAAAGTACATATACAGTACATCACCATATATAACCCAGAGATTCCTTTTTGCGGGCATGCTCAGTAAACCGAAGTAACATATGAAACAATGAAAGACTGCACCCACCAGGACTGACAAACAATCAATGAGCAAGAGACAATAAACTGTGCAAATACAAAATTAAAAAAGAGAAATAATAATAAATAAATGAGCAATAAATACTGAGAAGATGAAGAGTCCCTGAAAGAGAGGCGATAGGTTATGAGAACAGTTCAGTGATATGGCGAGTGAAGTTATCCCCAGTTGTTTAAGAGCCAGGTGGTTGAGGGGTAATAACTGCTCTTGAACTTGCAGATGTGGTCCTGAGGCTCCTGTACCTTCTTCCTGATAGCAGCAGTTGAAGAGAGCATGGCCTGGCTGGTGGGGGTACTTGATAATGGATGCTGCTTTCCTGTAACAAAACTCCTTGTAGATGCACTCAACGGTGGGGAGGGTTTTACCTGTGATGGACTGGGCTGTGTACTCAACTTTTCGTAGGATTTTCCCTTCAAGCGCATTGGTGTCTCCACCAATTCCACCTTTTGGTGCCTCTACTGTGTATTGATAAAAATTGATTAAAGTCGATAATGACATGTCAAATTTCTTTACACGCTTGAGGAAATAGAGGTGTTGGTTAGCTTTCTTGGTCATGATATCTGCATGGTTGGTCAATGGCAGGCTAATCATTGTGATCACTGCTAGTAACTTGGAGCTCTCATCCCTCTCAACCTCAGCACCTTTGATACAGATGTAGCATATGTACTGTCCCCTTCCTGTAGCTAATGACCAGCTCTTCTGTTTTGCTGACATTGAGGAAATGATTGTTCGCTTGAGACCATGTTGCAAATTACCATCCTGAACTCCGACTCATCATTAGTTGAGATGCAGCTTGCTACAGAGGTGTCACCTGAAAACTTGGAGTTAGAGTCACTGAAGACTCTTATGCATGTTTATAGTTGTGTGTTGGAGAGCATCCTGAATGGTGGCATCACAGTCTGGTATGGAGTTTCAGATCATAGGGCTGCAGAGGGTTATTGACTCAGCCAGCTCCATCTTCAAGAGGTGGCACCTCAAAAAGTCAGCATCCATCAATAAAGGCCCTTACCTTCCAAGGCATGTCACACATCTAATGAATGATATGCTGGCAATAGAGAATGTCCCAGAAGGTTTACCAGAATAATCCTGAGAATGAAAGTGTAAAGAAAGTATAAGGAATGTTTGATGGCTTTGGGCCTGTACTTGCTGGAATTTAGAAGAACAGTGGAGTGGAGGGAAGTAATCACATTGAAATACAGAAAGGCTTGGATAGAGTGGAGATGTACAGAATAATTTCATAAATGGGAGAATCTAGAATGGAAGGGCACATCCTCTGAATGCTATGATGCCCCTTTAGCCAAAGGAGAGTTGAATTCTGTTGAATTCATTGCCACAGACAGTTGTCGAGGCCAAATCATTGGGCATATTTCAAGCTGAGATTGATAGGTTCTTTATTAGTATGTGTCAAGAAGGCAGGAGAATGAGTTTGAAAGAGAACTAAATCAACAAAGAAGGAATGATGGAACTTGGTGGGATGAATGACCTAATCTTCTCCATCTGCCCCTCTGTCTTATGGTCTCGTGATCGCTCTGCTTCTCTTCACTAATAACAGGAAGGAGGCACAGGAGCCTAAAGACCCATTGACAACAATTTAGGAACAGTTTTTTTTCCCATCCTACATCAGATTTTGGAATGGTCCTGGAACCCATGAATGCTACTTTGTTACTTGTGGGTTTTTTTGAATGCTTTACTTATTTTTGTAACCTAGATTTTTATGTGTTGATGGGTTGGTTCATTGTTCATTCAAAAATCTGATGGAATGGAAGGGAAGAAGCTGTTGCTAAAAACTTTGAGTGTTTGAGGGCATGTCCTGAGTGATGGGGGCGGCTTAATGGTGGGTGTAACCTTTTAGAAATGCAGCCCTTTGAATATGTTCTCGATGCTGGGGAGAATAGTGCCCATGATGGAGCTGGCTGAGTTTTCAAATTTCTGCAGCAGTTTCCAATTCTGTACAGTGAGCCTTTTCATACCAGGCAGTGATGCAACTAGTTAGAATGATCTCCATGGTACATCTGTAGAAATTTGATAGCATCTTTGGTGACTTTGCAAATCTCTTCAAACTCCTCATGAAATATAGTCCGTATACTCCATGGACTCCCCATATCATATTCCAACTCTTACCCCCAACCCACATGTTCTTTTTTATTCAAACTTTGGTCATTGTGTTCAATTTCAGATCTTGTCAATCTTTGTTTGACAATACACCAGTTAGGTGATCTTTGAACAATGGACAAGTGTTTCAGGCACTTTATAAATGCAAGCTGTTGTCACTGTTTACACTGTTGTTCAAAGGTTTGTATGTAATCTCGTAGTTTATATATTATACCTGTTGTCTCTGCTGTAATATATTCACACCTTAGCTAGACAGATGGAATACCTCACCGTGGCTATTTTATGTTCCACAACACCAGGTCAAGAATGGCAAGCAACACACATCAAAGTTGCTGGTGAACGCAGCAGGCCGGGCAGCATCTCTAGGAAGAGGTACAGTTGACGTTTCAGGCTGAGACACTTCGTCAGGACTGGAATGGCTTCGTCAGAATGGCTAATTCACTTCAACCCAATCACTCCAGTTTAGCAACACTGTGACCACTTTGATCACTTCGCTTTATTTTTTAGATTATTTTTGTACAAGTTGTGTCCTTTCTTGCAAAAATTTGTGCAGTTTATGTCTTTCTTGTGAATGTTGCTTATATGATGTTATGTGCCGGTGGTGCTGCTGCAAGTAAGTTTTTCATTGCACCTGTGCATACGTGCACTTACGTATATGGCAAAAAAACTCAACGTTGACTTTGAGCTTGAAATATTAAGATTGAAGAAACAGAAAATAGGTTATTGATTAGAAGGTACTGAAGAAGCATGCACATTCACATAAGGTCCTTGCAAGTCATAATGCCAGAATCGGAAAAGTGCGACAAAAAGATTTGCCACACTGTTCAAGCAGCAGTACCATTGGCAAGGCCAGGATTAATTGCCTATCCCTTAGTGCCTTTGAGGGAGTGGTTGTCAGCCTCTCACATAAACCAACCACTGCATATCCTTGAAGATATTTTCCACACTTTCAGTGCAATGAGGACGATGGTTCAAGGATGCAGCAAAGAGGAATGGTGATAAGCTTCCAAGTCATGGTGGTGTGTGACCTGGAGAGTCCATATGCACTTGCTCTCCTTTCCTTCCATGGAGTTAGTTGACATGAGTTTGAGGATTACCTAAGTGAGTAACTGCATTGTATTTTGTGCATGGTACATACTGAAAGTGTGTTGTGGCAGAGAGAATAAATATTTGGAATGGTTGATTAGTTGCCAACCCAGTGGCCTGCTCTATCCAGAGTATTGTTGGAATTGCAATCATCGAAGAAGTATTGAGTGTTGCATTGGCCTTCTGACTTGCAACCATATAATAGTGGAAAGGTTTTGGAGGGTCAAGGTAAGTCAATTACCACAAGATTCCTAGTCTCTGATCTGCTCTTGATGTTACAATATTGAATCACTGTCAATTCAGCATCTGCTTTATGGTGACACTAAGGATGTTGAAGGAAAGAGATCAGGCAATGATAATGCTTGAATATTATTCGATGATCATGCTAAAAACAGGTCAAGAAGGTCCACAGAGAACCTCATAGCTAGCTACTGTTTGGACTTCTGCACCTGTGCATTGCAGCACAGAAGTAACAAATGCACTTTGGGTCTAATGATAGTGCACATGACTTTAATTTTAGAACAGAACTCAGTACTGAGTATTTACTTCAGCAGTGTATCCATAACAGACTTAGCTAAGAGGCCAAATATGCTTGGTATCCTGCACCTCGGCTTTATACCTTTCATAGCTAGCACATTTTAACAGAACTTCAGACATTTGAATGGAGATACAAACTATGTAAGAAAGATGATTTATGATTTATGCTCATTTTTATTAACCACATTTAATTTGTTTATATGGAATTTGCATCGAATTATTAAAATATGTTTAGTTATGTACATGTTTCTAAATATCTTTGATCATCAGAGACATAGGAAACAATGAAAAGGTCTTCATGGAAACAAAAGGAAACCAAGAAGGTCATTAAGAGGGAAAAGATTAACTATGAAAGGAAGCTTGCAAATAATATCGAAGAGGATACTAAAAGTTTTTTCAAGTATATAAAGAGTAAAAGACAGGTGAGAGCAGATATAGGACAGATAGAAAATGATGCTAGAGAAATTGTAATGGGAGGTAAGGAGATGGCAGAGGAACTGAATGAGTATTTTGCATCAGTCTTCACTGAGGAAGACATCAGCAGTATACCGACCACTCAAGGGTGGCAGGGAAGAGAAGTGTGCGCAGTCACAATTACGACAGAGAAAGTACTCGGGAAGCTGAGTAGTCTAAAGGTAGATAAATCTCCCGCACCAGATGGAATGCACCCTCGTGTTCTGAAGGAAGTAGCTGTGGAGATTGCGGAGGCATTAGCGATGATCTTTCAAAAGTCGATAGATTCTGGCATGGTTCCGGAGGACTGGAAGATTGCAAATATCACTCCGCTATTTAAGAAGGGGGCAAGGAAGCAAAGAGTAAATTATAGACCTGTTAGCTTGACATCGGTGGTTGGGAAGTTGTTGGAGTCGATTGTCAAGGATGAGGTTACAGAGTACCTGGAGGCATATGACAAGATAGGCAGAACTCAGCATGGATTCCTTAAAGGAAAATCCTGCCTGACAAACCTATTACAATTTTTTGAGGAAATTACCAGTAGGCTAGACAAGGGAGATGCAGTGGATGTTGTATATTTGG
This sequence comes from Mobula hypostoma, assembly GCF_963921235.1. NCBI lineage: Eukaryota > Metazoa > Chordata > Chondrichthyes > Myliobatiformes > Myliobatidae > Mobula > Mobula hypostoma. Next base: position 61,611,595 of record NC_086097.1, on the reverse strand, counting down.
ATTTTCAGAAAGCCTTTGACAAGGTGCCACACATGAGGCTACTTAACAAGATAAGAGCCCATGAAATTACGGGAAAGTTACATACGTGGATAGAGCATTGGCTGGTTGGCAGGAAACAGAGAGTGGGAATAAAGGGATCCTATTCTGGTTGGCTGTCGGTTACCAGTGGTGTTCCACAGGGGTCCGTGTTAGGGCTGCTTCTTTTTACATTGTACATCAATGATTTGGATTAAGGAATAGATGGCTTTGTGGCTAAGTTTGCTGACAATACGAAGGTAGGTGGAGGGGCCGGTAGTGCTGAGGAAACGGAGAGTCTGCAGAGAGACTTGGATAGATTGGAAGAATGGGCAGAGAAGTGGCAAATGAAGTACAATGTTGGACATGTATGGTTATGCACTTTGGCAGAAATAATAAACGGGCAGACTATTATTTAAATGGGGAAAGAATTCAAAGTTTGGAGATGCAACTGGACTTGGGAGTCCTCGTACAAGATACCCTTAAGGTTAACCTTCATGTTGAATCGGTAGTGAAGAAGGTGAATGAAATGTTGGCATTCATTTCTAGAGGAATAGAGTACAGGGGCAGGGATGTGATGTTGAGGCTCTATAAGGCACTGATGAGACCTCACTTGGAGTCCTGTGGGCAGTTTTGGTCTCCTTATTTAAGAAAGGATGTGCTGACATTGGAGAGGGCACAGAGAAGATTCACTAGAATGATTCCGGGAATGAGAGGGTTAACATATGAGGAATGTTTTTCCGCTCTTGGACTGTATTTGTTGGAGTTTAGAAGAATAAGGGGAGACCTCATAGAAAGATTTTGAATGTTGAAAGGCATGGACAGAGTGGATGTGACAAAGTTGTTTCCCATGATGGGGGAGTCTAGTACGAGAGGACATGACTTAATGATTGAAGGGCGCCCATTCAGAACAGAAATGCGAAGAAATTTTATCAGTCAGAGGGTGGTGAATCTATGGAATTTGTTGCCATGGGCAGCAGTGGAGGTCAAGTCATTGGGTATATTTAAGGCAGAGATTGATAGGTATCTGAGTAGCCAGGGCATTGCAAGTTATGGCGAGAAGGCGGGAGAGTGGGACTAAATGGGAGAATGGATCAGCTCATGATGGAATGGCGGAGCAGACTCGATGGGCCGAATGGCTGACTTCTGCTCCTTTGTCTTTTTTGTCTTATGGAACAAGCTCCTAGATGGCCAACTGAACAGGCCTTGCCTGGGGCCTTAGTATCTGACAATTGCAACCATGAGGGTACAGAATAACCACAGTGGCAAGATTGGAAGGACATTTGAAGCCTTGCACAGTAAAAAGTGAGTACAATCACAGGCAACCTACAAGAGGAAAATATGAGGAGTAGAGTGGGTCCAGCATGAAATTGCCCATTGTTATTCTGTTTCAGGTGAACATGATGATCTTTTCAAGCTGGACTCTGCATGAACCTGCTACACCATGTACTTTGGAACATCAAAAATAAACCAGAACCAAATTTCTGGACATAAAAAATTCAAGTCTTTTTAAACCTATGGCATATACAAAATGCCGAGTTGAATGATGCTTGGATTTTCATCCAAAATCAAAAAAGTGAATTTTCATGCCAAGTCTCCGGGTCATTTCAAAAAGAACCCAATGGTGTTGGTTCCTACGTGGCTGCTGTTTTTTTTCTTCCATCTGTAGAACATGCCAGTTTGGGAGATGAAGAAGTGTTGGCTAGTATCTGCAGTTCTTCTCGATGTACGTGTAGTGTATAAGTACGTAATATGCTGGTACTGGAGGGTGGGAATGCTCCAGGTAATGGACTTGGTGTAAGTAAGTGGATTGGTTTTTATGCTGGAATGGTATCAAGGTTTCTGAATGTAATTGGAGCTGTATTCTATCATTCTCCTTACTTGTACCTTAATGAGGATAGGATGCTGTAGGAGAGTAATGAGAAGATTTACTCATAGCAGGAAACCCAACTGCTCATGTGCTTTTGTACAATCATAGAATCATTCAGTAATACAGCATGGAAACAGGGCCTTTGTTCCATTGTGCCCCTGCTGACCATGGTACTCACTAAACTTTTCCTATGTTTTTTTTTACTCAGTCAGTGATGGGTGCCTGGAATGATTTGCCAATGTTGGTAGTGGAGGCAAAAACAATTGGGTCATTTGAAAGTGTCTTAGTTGAAGGTGGAGGATGTGGGTGAGATTCTAAATGAATACTTTGCATCAGTATTTTCAAAGGAGAAGAACATGGAAGATAGGAATATTAGTGTTGAGAGTCCTAATCTCTAGTTACTGAGACAGAGAGAAGAGATTAGATTGCAGGGGCCTTGACCAATATCCTCCTGTCCTTGTTAGCCACAGGAGAAGTCCTAGTAGACTGGTGAGTAGCTAATACTTTTCAATTTTTCAAGAAGAGAATCGGGGACAATCCTTAAAGCTATAAACTGGTGAGTCTCACATCAATGGTATGGAAGTTACTAGAGAGGATTCGTAGGGATAGGAATTATGAGCAATTGGGAAACCATGGCCTAATTAGGGATAGTCAGCATGGCTTTATGCAGAGCAAGTCGTGTTTTAATAACTTCACTGAGAGTTTCAACAAGATGACATAGATGATTGATGAAGTTAAAGCTGTGGGTATTGTCTACATGGATTTTAATAAGACATGAACAAGATCTTCACGAGAGATTAAGATGCATGGGTTCTATGGTTGTTTGACCATTTGGATTCAGAATGGGCTTATTACCTAGAAGACAGAGGGTAGTAGTTGATGGGACTTTTCTTGACTGGAGGTTTGCGGCTAGTAGTGTTCTGCAGGGATCTGTTCGGGGATCTCTGTGGTTTGTGATAAATGTAAATGACCCGGACAATAACGTGGATGGGTGGGTTAGTAAGTTTGCAGATGATATGGTTGGTGGTATTGTGGATAACATAGAAGACTGACAAAGGATGTAGACCAGTTGCAGATATGGGATGAAATGGAGTTTAACCTGGCTAAATACTTTGGAAGATCAAATGTATGGAGAGAGTATATTTTTAATGGCAAGATTCTTAACAGTAATGACGAGCAGAGTGATCTTGGAGTCCAAGTTCATCGCTCCCTGAAAGTGGTTACAGAGGTTGATAAGGTGATAATAAAGGCACATGGCATGCTTGCCTTTATCAGTAAAGGAGATGAGTTTATGAGTCGGGAAGTTATATTGTAGATTTATAAACTTAGGCCGCATCTGGAGTACTGCATCCAGTTCTGGTTATCCAATTATAGGAAGATATGGAAGCTTTGCGGAGGATGCAGAAGAGGTTTACCAGGATCTAGCCTAGATTGCAGGTCATGTGCTCCAAGGACAGGTTGGAAGAATTTAGGTTGTTTTCCCCGGAGGATGATGAGAGAAATAATAGAAGTTTATAAGTTTGTGAAAGACATAGATAGCATATACAGCCAGTATCTTTCTCCCAACGTTGAACTGTCTGATACCTGAGATCATGTATTTAAATTGAGAAGGGGTAAGTTCATAGGAGGTGTGCATGCTCAGCTTTTTTTACACAGAGAATGGGGGTGTCAGGAATGCACTGCCAGGAGTGGTGGTGGAGGCCATAACAGCAGGGTCATTTGACAGCATCTTAGATATTCAGATGCTTGTGCATGAAATAGAAAGATATAGACATTGTGTAGCCAGAAGTGATTACTTAGCTGTTTAGTTTGTCGTAACATTGTGAGACGAAGGGCCTGTTCTTGAGCTGTGTTGTTCATTGTTCTATGTATGTTACTTACCAATTATTAGTGTATAGCTGCATATTGTCTAGGTCTTACTGTTAAGGGGGGTTTCAAATTGAATTGTACACAACACCATAATCATGAGAATCCCTTACATTTGATCATAATTTGAAGGCAAGTCAATGATATAGCTGAAGGAGTTCTGGCCAGAGATATACCTCATACTGTAAATGAACTGAGATGATGGGTGACCAACATCCACAGCTTCATCATCTAATTCAGAAATAGGTGTAGTCAGTGAAGTTTCCCCCTTGGTTTTCAGTAACTCCTTGATGCTAGATTTCGTTAAAAGCAGCTTTTGATGTCAAGGACAATTAATCTTTCCTTGTCTTTAGATTCCATTTATTTTGATCTTTATCTGTACAAACTTTATGAGGACATTTTAGTTGACTAATTGAGGTAACCAAACTGAAAAATAACATCATGAGCCCTTCTGACTGACTTTTATCATTAAGCTGTCACTGTTTTTCATGATACTCAGTATGTGAGTATGGTTTCTTTATCCCTCCTTCTTAAGTGATTAGTTTTTACTTTGACCCACACAGGTTTATTGTGTTTTATGTTCCATTTAAGGTAATTCTGAACCAGTGCTCATCACTGAGTCCTGGGTTTGAGTTTTGTGTGCTCACGTCATAAGTCAGTTAGCTCTTAGTTTGATTGTTCCCTGTGTTTTCCTCCGAAGGAATCTTTATCATTAACTTCTACTATTGAGTTCTGAGTTTGCTCCAGAGCTGGGTCCACTCATCTGAAGATCATTACATATAAGTGAAAAAAAATATTGATGAACAAGTAGCATTTGTTAGCACTATCAATGACTCTTTTCATTGTGTTGCTAATGACTGAAAGTACACAATTAAATTACTAATATTCTGTGTGTATTTGTCTTGCTGTTTGCAAAGTAAACCTACCAATTCTACCAACCATTTTTAGAAATAAATCCATAAATGTTCTGAGGATGGCTTTCAAGGGTTAATTGGTCTGGCCAAACTCTTTATCCATTTGTATGTTATCCACATCAGAATTGGGTTTATATTTATTTTGGGTTCATAGAAACATAGAAAATAGGTGCAGGAGTAGGCCATTCGGCCCTTCGAGCCTGCACCGCCATTCAGTATGATCATGGCTGATCATCCAACTCAGAACCCTGTACCAGCCTTCCCTCCATACCCCTTGATCCCTTTAGCCACAAGGGCCATATCTAACTCCCTCTTAAATATAGCCAATGAACTGTCCTCAACTGTTTCCTGTGGCAGAGAATTCCACAGATTCACCACTCTCTGTGTGAAGAAATTTTTCCTAATCTCGGTCCTAAAAGGTCTTCCCCTTTATCCTCAAACTGTGACCTTTCGTTCTGGACTTCCCCAACATTGAGAACGATCTTCCTGCATCTAGCCTGTCCAATCCCTTCAGGATTTCATGAAACCATGATACAATTGGATGTCTTGTTAGTTCATTTCAGAGGTAATTAAAAGTTAACCATATTGCATCTGGGTCTCGAGTCATGCATTGTTAATGATTGTATGAACAGAGATGGAAGATTTTATTCCTTAAGGGACAACAGTGAACCAAATGGGTTTTAAAAAATAATCTGTAAATTTTATGATTACCATTATTGATATTTGCCTATTATTCCTCATTATTTAATTAACTGAATTTAATTTCTCCAGCCGCTATGGAGGAATTGAAACTGATCATTACAATTTATTAATCCAAGTCTCTAAATTGCAAGTCCACTGACACATTTCTTGTTTCCGTGCTTCTGAGAGTTGGCTATTTTTTTCTGCACAACACATTATTCTATCTATGGTAAAATGAAAATAGGTTTGAGATAGGTGAGTTCAAATGTAATTTTTTATATACATTTTAGTTTTCTATCTGTTTGGAGGATAGAATACTCCTTATGTTTGTGGTATATTAGCTAATGAGGCAATTATATTGATCAGTATACCCTTGTCTTTGATATACCTTCATTTTGCTCTTGGTCCTTCTTTTTGTTGGTGGTCGTCAGACTTCATCAGACTACAACGTGCCCTGGACGGCTTTGGGGGGCAGAGTCTTAGAAAAGCAGCGCCATTATTAAGGACCCCCAGCACCCAGGGCATGCCCTTTTCTCACTGTTACCATCAGGTAGGAGGCACAGAGGCCTGAAGGCACACACTCGGCGATTCATTAACAGCTTCTGCTCCACTGCCATCCGATTCCTAAATGGACATTGAACACATAAACACTGCTTTACCTTTGTAATATATATCATTTCTGTTTTTTTGAGCAATTTTTAATCTATTCAATATTCATATACTGTTTTTTGTATTATTTAATTATTTATTTTCTTCTATATTTATGTATTGCATTGACGTGCTGCTGCTAAGTTAACAAATTTCATGACACATGCCAGTGACAATAAATCTGATTCTGATTCAGAGTCAGATTCTGATTCATTCATTGGAACTGAATTAGAAGAGCTTCTCCTCCCTTGTCCTCTCCAAAACCCACCCACCTTTCCCCTGTCAACACTTCACCCCTCCGTTACCTTATCCTCTTCCAAACCCACACTCCCACCTCTTCATACACCACCTCCTCTCCCTAAGGGACTACTTGCCATGGGATTCGAATGTGCTAGCCACCAAGCAGGCAGATGTAAAGCAAACAAGTTGCTTGGGAAACAACCTTGTCCAGCCTGCCTGAGATCTTTGTCTGTCAGAAATACCCAATTGATTTTTGACAAGGTTTTTAGTTCAGTGAGGATAATCTTTCCCCAAATTGTAATGTGCTTCAGAGCACTGAGCTTCATGTTAGTACTTTACAGTAGCTGTTTTATATCTAAAAACCCATTATGAGGTAAGTAATAAATAAAACACAATTGTAGTCTAAGCTGCACTTTGCACTGAAAAATAACTTTGAAATGACAGGCTAGGTACTGGAAACTTGGCATTTGCTTTTTCTTTGCATTCATATTTCCATTTACTTGGTTTGATTAAGATGAGGACATTAATCCTATTTATAATTGGCTGGAATATATTACTATAATATATTGCTATTCATTGCAAAAAAAAAGAAAAGCTGTTTTCTTGTACAGAATTATTTCCTTAGCTTGAATAAGACATATTACAATTCATTATGGCTTTTACTAATCTTAATAAAGTTGTGGCTGTGAGCAAAAGAATAAGAAATGGTAGAAGGCTATGAGAAAGTTTCTATAAACCAGGTAGTTGGTATGAGTAAAAAGCTAAAAAGCAGGACTTCAAGGCTAGCAATCTCTGGATGCTGCCTGTGCCATGCACCAGTGAGGGTAAAAATTAGACGATTTGGCAGATTAATGTGTGACTGATGAATTGATGCCGGGAGCAGGGTTGTAGATTTCTAGATCTTCTGGGGAAGGTAGAACTTATGAAAAAAGGAAGTGTTATGCCTAAACTCAAGGAGGACCAACAACTTTGTGGGCAGGTTTACTAGAACAAACGGGGCAGGTTTAATTTAATTTGGTGGGGGATAGGAACAGGAGTTGGTATAAAAGTAGAAGCATTGTGTAGGGAAACAGTGAGGACGGGCAGATGATAGGGCAAAATTGCAGTCAGGGGGATAGGTTAAAGTGTGTAATTGAGCAAAACAGTAGGTTCAACAGTTCAACAGTGTGGAAAAATGAGGGTAATTTAAAAGGGAAGGAAAGTGCAGGAGAGAATACAAAAGTCTCCACAATAAATAAAAAGACAAACTGTTTAGAAGGGGAAAAGAACATAAGGGCAAAATTGAAAAGGGTGATGAATATGGGACTGAAGGTGTTATATTTGAATATGTGCGGCATGCAGAATAGGATGATCTTGTAGCACAGAGAGTGGCAGGTATGATGTGGGCATCAATGAGTCATGGCTGAAAGAAGATCACAGTTGAGAGCTTAGTATCTAAGGATACACATTGGATCAAAATATCAGGCAGGTAGATAAAGGGTTGGGCTGTCTCTGTTGGTTAATAATGAAATTAAATCCTTAAGAAGAGTGGACATAAGATCGGATGATGTAAAAAATCTTGATGGGAATTATACACTGGCATCCGAACAGAACCCAGTATGTGGGGTACAAATTACAATGGGAAATAGAAAGGGCATGTATAATGGGCAATGTTACAACAGTCATGGGGGATTTCAATATGCAGATACATTGGGAAAATAGGGTTGGGTTTGGATCCCAAGAGAAGGTATTTGTAGAATGTCTATGAGATGGGTTTTTACAGATGCTTGTGTTTGAGTGAGTAGAGAAAAGTCAATTCTTCTTTGGGTGTGGTGCAATGAAATAGATTTGATTATAGAGCTTAGTGTAAAGGAAGCCTTAGGAGACTGTGATCATAATAGGATAGAATTTATCCTGCCGTTTGAGAGGCAGAAGCTAAAATAAGATGTATCAGTATTACAGTAGAGTAAAAGGAACTATAGAGGCATGAAAGAGGAGATAGGGCAAAGTTGATTGGAAGGGGACACCAGCAGAGATAACATCAGAACAGCAATGGCTAGAGCATCTAGGACTAGTTCAGAAGTTGTAGGATAGATACATCCCAATGAAGTATTCTAAAGGGATGATGAGACAACTGTGGCTGACAAGGGAAGTCAAAAACAGCATAAAAGTAAAGGTGAGTGCAAACAATATAGTCAAAAATTAGTAGGAAGCAAGATGATTGAGAAGCTTTATTAAAAGCCAACAGAAGGCATTAAGAAAGCAATGAGAGAAAAGATGAAATATGAAAGTAAGCTACCCAATAATATACAGAAAATCAAAAGCTTTTTTCACATATATGTAACCGGGTGACCATTGGATCTTATTCAGCATCGTTAAAAGTGTACTTAGGCATCCATCTGGGTAATGCTAGAATAGTTGTCTGTGCCTTTAAGGGGAGACGGTGACGTCATTACGCACGTGCGGGATAGTGAGGAGACCATTTTGCTTTCTGCTGAAGATGTGGTAGGGCGTTGGAATTGGGTTCCTCCCAGAGTGTGCTGGGCATGGTGAGGAAAGGTGAGCATTAATGGACAATATCCATGTGAATTTGTTTATGCTTATTGGTGGATTGAGAATATCGGTAACTTGACATGTTTTACATGTGAATGCTTTAGATTTTCTCAAGTAAATGACTCAACGCTGGATCGCATGGCTTGGGCAAAGTTCCTCACCATCCAAGTAGGTCAGTCTTCCCGTAATTTAACTACCAGGCACTACCTTGTAAAAGTTGTGCCAAAATGTACCTTTTGTCTAACTTTATTGTATTGGGACTGATTGTGCATATAACCGCTAAACATGAATGTTTAGTCTCTGTTCGGAAGTTCAGCACATGTGTACGTCTTAGATGAGATGTATTCACTTAGGTTTTTCACTGTTATGTATAAGATGCAGGGTGGGTGGGATTCTAATGTTATTTGTATTGTGTTCCTTCGGAATTGCCACTACCGTATTAGTACCATATTAGTACCATATTAGTACTGGTATTTTTATACTGCATACTCAATTCTGTCCATACACGAGGGTGTGGATCGAAAGCTAAACTGTGATTGTAATGGTAAGAACTGGTTGTAAATTCATTCGTTTTGTTTCGTGACCCTCTTCCGGCACTTAAACATCTAGAACAGATAAAGGAATTAAAACCCGAAAAAGTATTTGTTGTCCTGAGTGTGTACTTTTCCCTATATTCCATCTGCTGGTTCTTAGCCTATTCTCCTAATCTATCTAAGTCCTCTGCAGACTCCTTGCCTCTCCAATTATCTTTATATCATCCACAAACGTGGCCACAAGGTCATCAATTCTGTCATACAAATAATTGATATTTAACATGAAAAGAAGCAGTCTCAATATCAACCCTATGCAACAACACTAGTCACTGGCAGCCATCCAGGAGAGGGCCCCTTTCTTCCCACACTTTGCTGCCTGCCAGTCAGCCAATCTTCTACCCATGCTAGTGTCTTCCCTGCAATACCATGGTCTTTTATCTTGTTTAGCAGTGTCAGGTATGTCACCTTGTCAAAAACCTTCTGAAAATCAAAGTAAACAATAACAACTGACTCTCCATTGGCTATCTTGCCTGTTATTTCCTCAAAGAACTCCAACAAATTTGTAAGGCAAGATCTCTCCTGATGGAAACCATGCTGACCTTTGCCTGTTTTATCACGTGCTTCTAATTACCTTGAAACCTTATCCTTAATATAATCCTTATAGTGGACTCTAGCATCAACCACTATATGTAGGCTAAATAGCATATAATTTTCTGTCATTTCCCTCCCTACCTTTTATAAAGTGATATTTGCAATTTTCTCGTCCTTTGGAATCATTCCCAGACTCAGTGATGAATCTACTAATGCCTCTACAGTCTCTTCAGCTATCTCTTTTAGAACCCTCATCTGTAGTCCATCAGGTCCAAGTGACTTCCCTACCAGCACCTTCCTAGTAATAGCAACTGCTCCACTTCTGCCCTTGACACCCTTGAATTTCCAGCATACTGCTGGCATCAACCAAAGTGAAGACTGACACAAAATACTTATCAAGTTTGTCCACCATTTTTTGTCCCCCATAAATACATCATTTTCCTGCAGTCTGATTTCAACTCTCACCTACCCTTTTTTTCTTTATATATCTTTGAGGAGATAACAGGCAAGATAGACAATGGAGAGTCAGTTGTTATTGTTTACTTTGATTTTCAGAAGGTTTTTGACAAGGTGACATACCTGACGCTGCGAAGCAAGATAAAAGACCATGGTATTGCAGGAAAGACACTAGAAGATTGGCTGACTGGCAGGCAGCAAAGTGTGGGAAGAAAGGGGCCCTCTCCTGGATGGCTGCCAGTGACTAGTGTTGTTGCATAGGGTTGATATTGAGACTGCTTCTTTTCACGTTAAATATCAATTATCTGTATGACAGAATTGATGACCTTGTGGTCGCGTTTGTGGATGATATAAAGATAATTGGAGAGGCAAGGAGTCTGCAGAGGACTTAGATAGATTAGTAGAATAGGCTAAGAACCAGCAGACAGAATATAGTGCATGGAAGTATATGCTCATGCACTTTGGTAGAAGGAATAAAGACATCAGCTATTTTCTAAGCAGCGAGAAAAGATCAGTGGTGCAAAGCAACTTGGGAGTTCCTGAAGTCTAACTTGCTGGCTGAGTCAGTGGTGAAGAAGGCAAATGCAATGTTAGCATTAATTTTGAAATGACTAGAGTATAAAAACAAGGAAGTACTGCTGAGGCTATACAAGGCATTAATCAGATTGGAGTATTGTGAGCAGTTTGAGGCCCCTTATCTAATAAAGGATGTGCTGGCACTGGTTAGGTCCAGAGGATGTTCACTAGAATGGTCCTGGGTATGAAAAGGTTAACATATTATAGGAGGAGCACTTGATGGCTCTGGGTTGTACTAGCCTGTACTCTCTGGAGTTTAGAAGAATGATTGGGAATCTCATTGATACTTATGGAATATTGAAAGATTAGACTTTGTGAAGATGTTTGCTATAGTGTGTGAGTCTAGGACCAGAGAGCACAGTATCAGAATAGAAGGACATTCATTTCGGTCAGAGATAAGGAAGAATTTCTTCAGCCGAAGGATGGTGAATCTGTGAAATTCCTTGCTATAGATGGTTGTGCAGGCCAAGTCATTGGGTATTTTTAAAGCAGAGGTTTATATTTTCTTAATTAGTAAGGATGTTAAAGGTTATGGGGAGACGGCAGAAGAATTTGGTTGAGAGGGATAATAAATCAGCCATGATGTAATGGCATGGCATACCCAAATGGCCTAAATCTGCTCCTACGTCTTATGATCTTATGGAGCACTCCAGTCTGTGGTTTGTTGTTTCTCTGCAGCACCATAAAATTCATGTGTGACTCTAGGATGTGCATTGCATTTATTCTTCAAGAGAGCCAATGGAAACTAAAAAAAACAATTTTCATTCTTTAAAAGGCATAAAAATGCATGGCATTTTTCTTTAATATTATTCTTTCCAATTGAGTGCTACTTATCCTCTTCAAAAATCCAACTTTGTGGCAGTGCTATGGGTGGTCTCTAAAGATCTTCTTTGAAATTTTGTGTTTAGGCTTTTTGGATTAGATATTTTCCTTCAATTGCCTGCTGCTACACATCATTCTCTCTTTTGAAATTGATTCCATTAACTTCACTGGAACTGAATCCAGAAGCAAAGTCACATACAATATACAGTCCCTACTGTGTTGTGTATTTAGCTGAAGAATCTGGATAAAACTGGATTTACATATTTGTTTTAAAATTTGTATATTTCATAGATCAATTCATGTGTTATGATATTTACTAAAATTAAATAATTTTATTAACTCCCTGAAACGTAAAAAGGTCAATATTATAGAGATATTAACACTATTACCACCAAATCAATTTCCAATCCAGGAAACTTAAGTTTTAAACTCTATAACAGTAGGCCAATAAAAATAACAATTAGATTAGAAAAACCTACATTCCCCCCTTTTTCATCATAACAGGCTGGCTTGTTATGCCAGAAAATATATACATAAACAAGGCATCAGTCTACAAAAATCCAACTACAATAAACAACATTCTGTTGTTCCCTTTCATCTAGATATACAAGGAATTAATATATAAAATCAAGTAAAAGATAAACAATGATTTTAAAATTGATTCATCATATTTATGGAAACTGCTTAACATTATTGTAATATTTCTTGTGTTATGGCTCCAGTAACCATACCAAGATTCTGCTTCAGTTCTGACACTATAGAGTCTGCTGATTCATCATTTCTTTATTTAGTAGATACTACTGGACTCAGTTCACTAACTATTAATGTCGCATGGTGAGAAACACTTGTATCTACTTTGACTGAGGTGCTCAAAACATGCCCAGCCAGAAGAAACAGATACCACACAGTGAGCACATTCGTCTACAAAAGTGGTTCTTTTGCTCTTTCAACTTAACCCTCATCACCAGAACATTGCTGTCATCTGAAAACCAATACTCTTTGACAGCGGGTTTCCATAATAAAGCAAGTACAATGCACAAATCTTGAGAAAAAAGGTAAAATAATATCAAGGCCAGCATTAGATGACAAAACCATTGCTCTAAAATGTCAATGAGGCTTTCTTCTACTAAAAAAGATTATCTCACTCACCATTCTATGAAGATGGTTAATTTGCCTAATCATCGCATCATTGCATTATGATAAGATTTGAACATCAACATTAATGAATGGGAGCAAGGTCACATTTTTATTCACTCAGAGTTAGAAAACAGCCAGGACTGATGCAATAAATTGTAAGTGAACTTTTAATTGCCTAGTCCATCTTAATAACCTCCAAGCAGCCTCTCCATCTCTGAAAATATGATTTTAAACAATAGAATCTCAGTTCTACAGATTTTAAGTAATTCACATAAACTGCTCGAGGAACTGAGAAGGTCAGGCAGCATCTGCAGTTCCGGTAGAAACTTTGTGAACCTCGTAGAATTTTCTCTATTCCTGCATAAATGTGACTAAAATGTGATTGTTTTTTCATGTTAAGTCCTAAAACTAGATAAAGTGAACCAAATTAAATAAATAACACAAAAAACATTATACTTGTTCGTTTATTTATTGAGAAAACTTATCTAATATTACATGTACTTGTCGGAAAAAGTACGTGAACCTTTGCTTTCAGTAACTAGTGTGGCCCCTTGTATGGCAATAACTTCAACCAAATATTTCCAGCAACTGTTGATCAGTCCTGCACATCAGCTTGGAGGAATTTTAGGCCATTCATCTTTACAAAGCTGCTTCAAGTCTGAGATGTTGGGTGGCTTCCTTGCATGAACTGCTTGCTTTAGTTCATTCCACAACATTTCTATAGGATTAAGGTCAGGACTTTGACACTGCCTTTCTAAAACATGAATTATCTTCTTCTTGTTGCATTATCCAACTTCTATTAAGCTTCAGGTGCTGGACTGCTACCCTATCATTCTTCTGTAAAATACCTTGATACAATTTTCAATTCATTGTTCCCTCAATGATCACAAGCTGTTGAGGCCTTGAGGCAACAGACATCCTCAAACCATGATGCTCCTTCCACCACGTTTCACAGTTGGGATGAGGATTTGGTGTTGTTGTGCAGTGCCCTTTTTCCTCCAAACGTAGCAATGTGCATTTCTGCCAAGAAGTTCAACTTTTGTCTCACTGTCCACAGAACATTGTAGAACATCCAGGTGGCCTTTTATAAAGTTAAGACATGCAGCAATTTTTTTTTTTTTGGAAAGTAGTGTTTTTTAATTCTGGTTCAGTGTTTTTCTTATAGTGGACACATGAACAGAGACTTTAGCAAGGTTTAGAGATCTCTGCAGGTCTTTAGCTGTTACCCTTGGTTTTTCTCCACCTCCTTCAGCATTGCACATTGCGCTCCTGATGTGATGTGTCTTGATGAGGAGGATGCCCACTCCGAGGGAGAGTAACAACTGTTCTGAGTTTCCTCCATTTGTAAACAATTTCTCTTGACTGATGAACATTTGGGCCTTTAGAAATGTATTGTAGCCTTTTCCAGCATCATGCATCTCTACAATTTTTCTTCTAAGGTCCTCTGGAAGTTGTTTTGATTGAGTTATGGCGCACATAAACAGATCTTTCTTTAGAACAGCAAGCTCTGTCACCAACCTGACTTTCTGTGCCTTTTTTATAGGGCAGGGCACCTCTACAACCTACTGTACTTCTCCAATCTCATCTCATTGATTGGAGCACTTGACCCCAAATAGCTTTTGTCAAAGGCACTACCCCAGACTTTTTCCAACAATTACCTTTAATATTGGATCATTTTTCTCAATCAATAAATGGACAGGTCTAATGACTTTTATGTTATTTATTTAATTGGGTTCTCTTTATCTGCTTTTTAGGATTTAGGTGAAGATCCAATACATTTTATTACAAATCTATGCAGAAATAGGTAAAATTCCACAGGGTTCATAAACTTTCTAGCACGACTATATAGAGAGGAATAAATAGTCAATGATCTGGGCCAAGATCCTTCATCTGGACTTGGAGTTGAATAGATTAAAACAGCTAAATCATCGACTGCTCATTTCCCTCCATTGATGTTGTCTGACCTGCTGAGCCCCTCTAGAAATTTCTGTGTTGCTCAATATTTCCAGCATCTGCAGAATCTCTTGTGTCTCCTTTAGACTTTAATCATTGTTTTTTAACAAATTTAGAAAAAAAAGACTATGTTCACTTCCTAATATTGTATTTTGTCTCCTTTAATCTTACTTTCTTTCCCCTCAATGCCTTCCTGTTGTTTTTCTATATGCAGGTGTTGTACTCTCCGCATTTATATTCAGTTAAGTATTTTAATATGTGTTTACCAGTTTAGATTCTGAATGTCTCTGTAAGGAATTTTCAGTTTGATTAGCTGAGAGTCTGCTGCTTTTCTTGTTCATACACCTCACAGGCATTCTACAGAGAGACATCTGCTGATAAGGAATCTCCAAATTCATATCTAACATAGCATCTTCAATAAATGCAGTTGAATCATCAGGTAGTACATTTATACCTTAAAATCAGATCCAAAGAAACCAAATTGTATTATCGATTCATTAGATGTGGGCTTCAGAGACAGCTCCAAAGTTTATTGCCCATCCCTTGATGCCCCTGATGGATGGGTACCAATTGTCACATATACCAGAAATATTCCATATCCAAAATATGCAAAACAAAACAATACGAATTTGCTTGATGGAGGCCAGAAGTATCCTGCATACCTCCATTGCTTCCTTGGTGTTACGCTGGGAAACTTGTCCACAGGACCTGGTTAGATCTACTCCTCAGTGCCTGTCTCTTTGCCATCTGTACAGAGAAGCCAACATCAAAATATACTTCCAACAGTGTTATGACTGAATAGAGAGTGCTACTTAGGGGTAGGGCCTGGTGGGAAATCTGAGTTGGAAGCTGCTGACAGAGGTCCTCTCTGCAACTGTTCCTGTATGTTTTCACCACAAATGTGATCCAAAATTACTTCTGATCAATATCAGCACTATACAGGAATAGCGTTCCTATTTAGGAGTGATCCAATTTCTGAGCAAGACATTGTCAGCTTTGATTAACTTTTCTAGCCATTTTCTCACCTTTAAGTACCACAGCCAATATCTGAAACTGAATTAGGCCTTTCCGTGCTACAGATGAGATGAGCATGGACAATATTACATTTAAGATTCCTTGACAGTTATTGACTAGGTCCTCTCAGCACTAAAGATTATGTCTCATTTGTCAAACCTATATCCAATTATGTCACAGCTAGTTTTCAGTCATTTGCCCATTGTTTGCCTTTCTGCAAAAGAGTTAACAACTGTGCCTCAAAGAAGAAAAAGAAGTGTTTCTGAGGATACACACAGATTATTCAATGGATCATTGCATTGATGCTATAATAGAATGAATGACTGTTTATCAAGACTGAGAATTTGTCACCAACAATAAGAATGGTGCAGAAGCAATTTAACAGTTCACTACAATGATCCAGCTTTGCAGTGCAGCATGGGATACATAGTGAACAAACACTGGAGATGTTTGGGCTACTGCGCTGTCGTCATTTGAAACATTACGAAAATTGCCAACTTTCTTGTCTATAATATTGAAATGGCCTCAGATTTACTGGTATGCTCTGAAGCCCTCTGTCCACCTGATGAAACTGAGATTGGTAAACAGCCCATTACTTACTGACTGTTCTCTGAGTTTTGATACAAATGGATTTATATTATTAATGTGGATCTAAACTATTTCATGAGAAATATCTGAAATTATTCAAATATCCATAAATTACTGGGGTTTTTAAGACATAATTTTCTTTGGAAGATTTCTGAAATCTGAAATAAAAAAACAGGACATACTGGACATACGAAACAAAGTCAGGCAGTATCTATAAAAGGAAAAACTGTTAATATTTGAGGTTAAAGACCTTTCTTAATTTGACTGTCAGAATAACACAGTTCACTTGCAAAACGATAATCTGTATTCTAATGATATCCTTGTATTGACATGATTTAAATATTTTAATCTCTGTACCATCCATTTCAGCAATAATTGATTCACAGGACTTAGCCCAAGCCACGAATTCATTTCTAGAGAGATGCCTGCAATCCCATTTAATGTTTGTGATTACGTGGTTTCCGATGTTCTGCCAGTTTCACTGCTCTGACTGTTCCATGAGATGGACTGGTCTGCTAGCAATGACTGTTTTGTACAAACTCACAGCAGCATTATCTATTATCGCATCCAATTATATGTTCTCTTAAAACATAGAACATAGAACAGTACAGCACAGTACAGGCACTTCAGTCCACAATGTTGTGCCGACCCTTAAACCCTGCCTCCCATATAAGCCCCCGCCTTAAATTCCTCCATATACCTGTCTAATAGTCTCTTAAAATTCACTAGTGTATCTGCCTCCACCACTGACTCAGGCAGTGCATTCCACGCACCAATTACTCTCTGAGTAAAATACCTTCCTCTAATATCCCTCTTGAACTTCTCACCCCTTACCTTAAAGCCATGTCCTCTTGTATTGAGCAGTGGTGCCCTGGGAAAGAGGCACTGGCTGTCCACTCTATCTATTCCTCTTAATATTTTGAATACCTCTATCATGTCTCCTCTCATCCTCCTTCTCTCCAGAGAGTAAAGCCTTAGCTCCCTTAATCTCAGCTCATATTGCATACTCTCTAAACTAGGCAGCATCCTGGTAAATCTCCTCTGTAGCCTTTCCAATGTTTCCACATCCTTCCTATAGTGAGGCGACCAGAACTGGACATAATACTCCAAGTGTGGCCTAACCAGAGTTTTATAGAGCTGCATCATTAACCCGCAACTCTTAAACTCCATCCCTCGACTTATGAAAGCTAACACTCCATAAGCTTTCTTAACTACCCTATCTACCTGTGAGGCAACTTTCAGGGATCTGTGGACATATACCCCCAGATCCCTCTGCTCCTCCACATTTCCAAGTATCCTGCCATTTACTTTGCACTCTGCTTTGGGGTTTGTCCTTCCAAAGTGTACCACCTCACACTTCTCCGGGTTGAACACCATCTACCACTTCTCCACCCACTTTTTCATCCTATCAATGTCTCTCTGCAATCTTCAACAATCCTCTACACTATCTACAACACCACCAACCTTTGTGTCATCTGCAAACTTGCCAACCCATCCTTCTACCCCCACATCCAGGTCATTAATAAAAATCATGAAAAGTAGAGGTCCCAGAACCGATCCTTGTGGGACACCACTAGTCACAACCCTCCAATCTGAATGTACTCCCTCCACCATGACCCTTTGCCTTCTGCAGGCAAGCCAATTCTGAAGCCACCTGGCCAAACTTCCCTGGATCCCGTGCCTTCTGACTTCCTGAATTTTGGAACCTTGTCAAATGCCTTACTAAAATCCATGTAGATCATATCCACTACATTACCCTCATCTATAATCCTGGTCACCTCCTCAAAGAACTCTATCAGGCTTGTTAGACACAACCTGCCCTTCACAAAGCTATGCTGACTCTCCCTGATCAGACCAGGATTTTCTAAATGCCAATAGATTAGATTAGATTAGATGAGATTATGAGGACATGCAGTCCTCTTTTATTGTCATTTAGTAATGCATGCATTAAGACATGATAAAATATTCCTTCGGTGTGATATCACAGAAACACAGGACAGACCAAGACTGAAAAACTAACAAAAACCACATAATTATAACTTCTAGTTACAACAGTGCAACAATACATTAACTTGATGAAGAACACACCATTGACACAGTAAAAAAGTTCAAAGTCTCTCGGAAGTCCCACATCTCACGCAGATGGGAGAAGAAAGAAAACTCTCCCTGCTATGCCCTACCACAGTCTGACTCTGAGTCATCCAAAAACTTCGAGCTCCGATCAGCCCTCCGACACAGAGCACCATCTCTGCCGAACGCTTCAACCCCAGCCTCGGTCGCCAGCAGCAGGCAAAACCGGGGATTTTGGGGCCTTCCCTCTGGAGATTCTCGATCGCACAGTAGCAGCAGTAGTGAACCAGGCATTTCAGAAATTTCTCCAGATGTTCCTCTGTGCCTTCTCACGTCTGTCTCCATCAAATCAGAATTGTGCATAGCATCCTACTTACAAATATGATATCATTTCACCGGAGAGCTGCGTGTGCTGCGTCCTGCCGCCATCTTCTCCTCCCGCCTCCTATGTCTAAGAATCTTTTCCAACAGCTTTCCCACCATAGACATAAGGCTCACTGGTCTATAATTATCCGAACTACCCCTACTACCTTTTTTGAACAAGGGGACAACATTTGCCTCCCTTCAGTCCTTCGGTACCATTCCCGTGGATGACGAGGACATAAAGATCCTCGCCAGAGGCTCAACAATCTCTTCCCTCGCCTCGTGGAGCAGCCTGGGGAATATTCCGTCAGGCCCCGGGGACTTATCCGTCCTAATGTATTTTAACTACTCCAACACCTCCTCTCCCTTAATATCAACATGTTCCAGAACATCAACCTCACTCATATTGTCCTCACCGTCATCAAGTTCCCTCTCATTGGTGAATACCGAAGAGAAGTATTCATTGAGGACCTCACTCGCTTCCACAGCCTCCAGGCACATCTTCCAACCTTTATCTCTAATCGGTCTTATCTTCACTTCTGTCATCCTTTTGTTCTAACTAAAGAATGCCTTGGGGATTTCCTTTACCCTACTCGCCAAGGCCTTCTTGAAATGAAATATATACTCAATGGCCACATTATTAGGTCTTCTGCCTCTGTAGCCCATCCACTGCAAGGTTCAACGTGTTGTGCATTCAGAGAAGCCCTTCTGCACACTACTTTTTAGGTGTGTGGTTATCTGAGTTACTGTCACCTTTCTGTCAGCTTGCACCAGTCTGGCCATTCTCCCTGACCTTCCTCATTGGCAAGGCATTTTAACCAACAGAACTGCAATTCATTGTATGCTTTTCACCCCATTCTCTGTAAACTCTGGAGATTGCTGTGTGTGAAAATCCCAGGAGTTCAGCGGTTTCTGAGGTACTCAAACCACCTCGTCTGGTACCAATAATCATTCCACGGTCAAAGTCACTTAGCTCACATTTCTTCCTCATTCTGCTGTTTGGTGTGAACAACTACTGAACCACGTGACCATGTCTGCATGCTTTATGCATTGAATTGCTGCCATATGATTGGCTGATTAGAAATTTGCATTAACGAGATGTACAGGTGTACCTAATAAAGTGGCCACTGAATGTACAAACATTGAATCCACCTCAGTGCTTATTAAAATAAAAATTTTAATCATTTTCATCTTTATTACACTTTATTTCAAAGTCTCTTAAATTTTCCACTTCAGGGTCCTCAATATTGGCTTTAGTGAGAATGGATTGATTCTGAATGGAAGGTCTTGTGTGACATGTTGCTAGACATAAAGTGTTGTGCTCATAAAACCTTCCGGAAGTAGCAGCTTCAAATGTAAATGACTGAGTAGCATATGGAGTTGTTTACTTATCTATATAGTTATGCTGCTTGCAAGAACTATATCTCCAGGCTATTCTGTAATAAATAGGAATTCCACACGTTTCTTTGCATTTGATTTCAGTTTTTTTTTGCTTGGCTTTGTTCTGCTGATTTTGCAGGGTGTTTCTAAAGGCATAGGCACACAGGTTGTGCGAAAAAACAAGTGCAGCTGATGATATTCCTGCCACTGACTGTGGCAGCGCTCTGTCACTTCACTGACATCCATAAAGCTGTAGCTTCACTGATTCCATGTTGGTATCAACAGAAATGTTGCCATAAATCCCTGAACGGTTTTATTTCAGATTTCATTTTAAATCATTCATAGGATGCAGACAAGACTGCAACGTCTGCATTTATCACCCGTTCCTAAATGCCTTTGAGTTGAGGAGCCAGTTCGGAATCAGAATCAGGTTTAATATCATTGGCATATATTGTGAAATTCGTTGTTTTACAGCAGTACAGTGCAATACATAATAACTGCTATAAAATACAAGAAATATATATAACTTAAATAAGTAGCACAAAAAGAAAGGGAAAAATAGTGTGGTAGTGTACATGGGTTCAGTGTCTGTTCAGAAATCTGATGGTGGAGAGAAAGATGCTGTTCTTAAAATGTTTCTTCCTGCACCTGTCCTCCTCCTTGTTGGTAACAACAAGAAGAGGGCACGCCCTGGGTGATGTGGGTCCTTAAGGATGTATGCCTCCTCTCTGAGGCATTGCCTTTTGGAGATGTTCTCGATGCAATGGAGGCTAATGCCCATGATGGAGCTGGCTGTGTTTGCAACCTCCTGCGGATTTTTCCAGTCCAGTGCAGTGGCCCGTCCATACCAGTGGTGATGCAACCAGTTAGAATGCTCACCGTGGTACATCTGTAGAAACTTGTTAGAGTCTTTGATGATGTCCCAAGTCTTGTTAAACTCTGAATGAAATATAGCTGCTGTTGTGTCTTCTTTGTAATTGCATTAATATGTTGAGTCTTGGATAAATCTTCAGCAATGTTGACACCCAGTAACTTGAAACTGCTCAGCCTTTCTACTGCTGATAACTCGATGAGGACTATTGTGTGTTTCCATGAATTCTCCTTCCTGAAGTCCACAATCAAATCCTTTGTCTTACTGATATTGAATGCAAGATTGTTGTTGCCACACTACTCAGCCTGCAGGTCTATCTCACTCCAGTTTGCTTCCTTGTCACCATCTGAAATTCTGCCAATTTATCACTGGCAAATTTATAGATGGCATTTGAGCTACACCAAGCTATACATTCATGGGTGTAGAAAGAGTAGAGCAGTAGGATAAGCAAACATCCTTGAGGTGCACCCATCTTGATTGTCTGTGAGGAGGAGATGGTATTTCTGATCCACACTGACTGTGGTCTTCCAGTGAGGAAGTCAAGGATCCAGTTATAGAGGGATGTACAGAGGCCCAGGTTTTGGAGCTTGTTGATTAATACTGAGGGTATGATTGTGTTGGACACTGAGCTGTAGTCAATAAACAGAAGTGTTATGTTTTGTAACTTCAAAACATTAAATTATTTCAAGGAAAACATATCACATGCCAGCATGATGACATATGCAATTCATGTATTTATACATATAGCCCGTAATGAATTATTTCAATGAACAAGAATACTTTATCAAGATATATAAGATTATTCAAATATTACTGAAATGCTAAATGTACAACAGAGAGTCTGAAGTAGGTATTGCCATTGTCCAGTGCCAAGTGGAGAGCAAGTGAGATTGCTTCCACTGTATACCTACTGTGGCGATAGGCAAATTGTAGCAAGTCCAGGTCCTTGTTTAGGCAGGAATTGATTCTAGCCACAACCGATCTGTAAAAGCATTTCATCACAGTTAATGTGAGTGCCTCTGGGCAATAGTTGTTGAGGGAGCTCACTCTGCTCCTCTTGGGTAGAGGAATGATTGTTGCTCGTTTGAAGCAGATGGAACCTCTGATTGCAGCAGTCGGAGACTGAAGGTATCCTTGAACACTCCCATCATTGGTTGGCATTGGTATTCAGTGCTCTACAATGTACATCAACGGGGCTTGACAGCTTGCAAGGATTCACCCTTTTGAAAGATGGTCTGAAGTTGGCCTATGAGTCAAATCCGCATCACCAGATGTTGCAGGGATCCGCACAGGTATACTTTTATTTTCCCTCTCAAAAGAAGTTGAGCACTTCTGGGAATGAAGCATCACAGCCATTCATAATGTTAGGTTTTAGCTTTCTGGAAATAATGGCCTGTAAACTCTGTAGAGCTGACATGTGCAAGCATATGACATGAAATTAATTGTCGGGAAAGACAACAAATTTCATGATATATGTTGATGACAGTAGATCTGATTCCACCTCTAAATCAGAATTGTTTTTTTCACTCTTAACATAGCTCTCCGTAGCTCGTACCTGAACTTCTTGTATAGTTCTCGATCTCCAGTCTTGAATGCCACAGATCTACTCCTTAGCAGACTATAAATCTCCTGGTTCATCCACAGCTTTTGGTTTATGTATATCTGGTATGCTCTCAAAGGCACATACCCATCCACACAGGTCTTGATGAAGTCAATGACAACTGTGGCATATTCATTCAGATTCGAACATCAGTCCCTGAATATTTTCCAGCCCACCAATTCAAAGCAATACTGTAAGTGCTCCTCTGTCTGGCTTGCCCATACCTTTGTGCTCCTCAACACTAGTGCGGTGGTCTTCAGTCTTTGCCTGTATGCCAGAAATGGAAGTACAGCCAGATGATAAGACTTTCCAAAGTGCAGGTGTAGGAAGGGATGGCAAACATTCTAGATGGTGGGGTAAAGTGGTCCATTGAGTCCACAGGTGATGTGTTGGTGGTAGTTGATCAGAGCCTTCAACAAGCTGGCCTGTTTGAAGTCCCTCACAATGATAGGAAGGCATCAGGGTGCATTGTTTTGTAACTGCTAATCATGGTTCTCAGCTCCTCCAGTGCCTGCCTGATTTTGGCCAGGGGTGAAATGTACACCACTACAAGGATGATGGCAGAAAACTCGCTTTGCAGAAAATGGATTATACTTGATCACTAAGTGTTCCAGGCCAATTGAGGAGGAATGAAGCAGAACTATCAAGTCTCTGCACCATGATGAGTTTATCATGAAACACACTTCACCTCCTCTGCATTAAAAAAAATGAATTGTTCTATCTTGCAATAGATGGTGACGTCGTCAGGCTGCAGCACTACGTCCAGGATGGTGTGGGTGAACCACGTTTGCTGAGAAGCAAAGTATACAGCAGTTTCTGATGTTCCTCTCACTAAAATTTTATTCTGAGGTCTTCAATTTTATTTTTCAAAGTCCGTATGTTCACCAGCAGGATAATAGAAAGTGGTAGGGGTGTCTAAGGGCTCTGCATTTCAATCTTTCTTGTAGACTAGCACACTTTCCATGCTTCCTTTTTCTTAAAAGGATGCTGCACTCATGAGCTGTGTCTGCAGTCTGGAGTCCACCTATTTTGATGATAGATAGATTTTTTAAGCTTCTTAAAAACAAAATTTCTTAATGAAATATACATAGCTGTGATTGTGGATTTCAGCTGTACTAGTCCTAAAAGGGAATATTTGATGATTCTCTTCAGAGCTGTACGCAATGTGTTGCCAGCTCCTGGTGCCATCTTGGATCTCCCACGCTTGTGGGGGTGGGGTCTGGAGTCATGTGTAGGGCAGACTGGGAAAGAATGGCAGTATTTCTTCCCAAAGAACATTAGCAAATTGGATGATCATCATGCTTCTGGGGCTCTCCATTGTATTGTAGGTGAGCGGAATAAATGTGAGAAGAGGCATTTTGGAAATAGAGTGGAAACTCAGATGGAGAGGAAATCATGATTGAGGGAAAATGAAGACAAATTATTGATATGGAAGATGGAGTTACTTGAATAAATGGAATGAAAACATAACAGGATGTAAGCTCACTAAAGTAAGAATTATTGGTGAATATTCACAACATGCCCAATGGACTAAATGTTGTCCATATTCCCCTTTTCATGAAAAAAGGAGAAAATTAAAGAAGGCCATGTGAAAACTGATAACAAAGACAATGACATTTCCAAGTTATTAAAGCATTGGATAAAATTCTGAGTGTGGGTCCTGAAGTATTTTGAAATTAAAGATTATAAAACCATTAGACCATAAGACATAGGAGCAGAATTAGGCTATTCAGCCCATTGAGTCTACTCTGCCGTCTAATTACAGCTGATTCATTTTTCCTCTCACCTCCATTATCCTGCCTTGTTAATGATCTTACTAATCAAGGACCTATCAATTGTGACTTTAAGTATACCCAGTAGCATGTCATCCAGAGCTGCCTGTGGCAAGTTATTCCAGGGATTCAATATTCTGGCTTTTTAGTCCATACTTTCCAGTCCTGATGAATGATCTCAGCTTGAAACATAAAGTTCCATCAATTCTACCTGACCTATTGAGTCCCTCCAGCGTTTTGTATGTCTCTTTGTATCTCCAGTTTCTGAATACACTGTAAGTTTAGAAAATGATCTATGCTTTTATTCCTTCTTCTAATGTGCATGAGAATAAACTTTCCTACACTATTTCCACCTGCCACATCTTTGCCTATTCCCTTAATTTGCCCAAGTCCGTCTACAGGCTCCATTTCCTTAACACTGCCTGCCTACCTACCAACCCTCAAATCATCCAGAAACTTGGCTAAAAGACCATCAGTTCCATCATTAATATATACTGTCAAAAATAGTGGACCCAACACTGACCCCTGTGGAACACCACCAGTCACCACCTGCCAACTAGAAAGCATCCACACTTTGCCACCTGCCAGGCCATTAATCTTCTCTCCATGGACTCTTATCTTGTTTAGCAGCCTCATCTGTGGCACCTTGTCAAATAGACCTTTGGAAAATCCAAGTTAAGCACATACGCTGACTGTCCTTTCTTTATCCTGTTTGTTACTTCCTCAAAGAATTCCAACAGACTTGTCAGGCAAGATTTCACCTTGAGAAAAACATGCTGACTTTGGCCTATTTTATCATTGCCTCCAAGTCAAGTATGATTGATACAATCACTTTTTGCTTTGTTTGCTACCTTCAATTCTTTGTTGTACTTCACCCAGCACCATCTTAAACCAAAAGCAAAATAAAAAGGAGAAACTGAGCTGAAAGGGGTAATAAATGACTCTGTGGCATTTTTCTGTCAAGTGCACAGTCAAAGCAGGAAGCACAAAGTGCTCCAAGGTGTGTACCTTGCTCTTTTCAGATTACACACGTCCATAGACACGTGCTCAACTACAGCACAGTACTTGATTCTACACTCTACTACATGACAATATCTCAACACTGAACAAGGATCACCGATCAAAAACAATAACTGGTTTATCTGTCCACAGATGCAGAATTCTTGCAGCATTTGTATTAGATATTAGCATAAGCAGTTATATTTGTTCTATATCATTGTGTTATCACATTTATTTTCATATATTACTGTTCTTCCTTCCTTCAAAAAGGGAGAAACTAATGTATTTATCCATGCATTTCAGTGCGCATTTTGATATCCAAGTGATATATAAATGGATTTGAATCTGAATCTGAAGCTAGTTTAACAATTACAAATTTACATATTTAACCATGTAACTGGGTGTTGATTTTCCATTTTGAAGGACTCACTGTCATAAGGGGGCACACTAGGAGCGGACCTAATGCAAGACACAGACACTGAAGTACTAGGAACAGAACTTGACTAGAGAGCTGGGACAAGAACACAGACTTGGGCTAGGACATTGGCTAGGAAAGCGGGACCAGGACAAGGAACTGGGAACATGGAGCCTGGGCTTGGACTCCGAGCCAGAGACTGGACAAGCACCCAGAACCTGGTCCTTGACTCGGGCTCGGACTCCAGAACTGGACAAAGACATGACATGGGTACAGGACTGGACGAGGCTTGGATTATTCAAGGCTTTCCTGGGCAGGACAAGGCACAAGGATGCTTCTTCTTCCTCTTCTTGCTTAGACACATCTAGGCGTATTACATCCCTGTGCAGGATGTATAATTAATTATAGAACTTCAAGGAACTCAAATTCTCAAATACAGCCTAGTCTCATGTATAAATTGAATGATAGACTCTCCAATCAGATGTTGATTCTCTTGCTGGCCAAACAAAGATTGAATAGAAAACCAAAATAAATTTAAGGCAGATAGTCTCTTGAACAGCATGCTTCTTTCAATTTTGTATCGATTACAGCTCAGCAAAACATGCTGGACTGTCTCTGGACTACCACAGTCACATAATCCAGTAGGATGTTTTCCTATTATCTTTAAATAATAGTTTAGCTCACAATGCCCCAACCTAAGTCTTGTAAATTTCACCATATCTCTACGACTTAAAAGGCAACAGTCTGAGACCTTTTTAACTAGTGGGTGACTAGAAAAATAATGCCTGCCCCTTAATTCATTTTTCCAATTCTCCTGCCACTTCTTCACTATACCTTTTTTAATCCTACTTCTCAATTCTGCTCTGCCTAGGGGAACTCTAATTTCTATTTGCCTGCTCTGTAAGGAAGACTTTGCAATGCCATCCACAATTTCATTTCCCTCCACCCCAGCATGCCCAGGTATCCATGAAAATCTAACTGCATAACCCATTTTCCCTACTCTAAACAACACTAAGCATCCCCATAACTATATCAGGATGAGCTTTTGATTTACTCTCTTTTATAAACTCTAAAGCAGCAGCAGAATCCGAACAGATGATAACTCTACGTGGTCAAGAGTCTTCTATCCACCATAAGGCCCAGAGGATTGTTAATAATTCTATTGTAAAGACAGAAACACCATCTGAAACCTGGTGACCAATCTTAACTCCAAGTTGAGACACGTACATCCCAAATCCTGCCCTACTGCTCTCTGGGTCCACTGAGCCATCAGTAAAAATCTTCAGATAAGATCCCCATTTATTATTTAAATATTCATTTGTGATCAATGCTGATGAAATTGCACTGCTTCCTTTAAGCTGAAAAAGGAGGAATAGGTCTACTTCTGGTTCTGGAAAGAGCCGAAAAGGGACGGGTGGCAGACAAATTTGGCCAATTATGTCTTCCTCAGTCAGTTTCAGTTTCATAGCCCAGTTATTAACCAAATCTAAAAATGGGCATCTTTTAATTTTATTTTGACGCTCTGACTTACCCTGCAAATTCACTTTGATGGACAGCTGTGGTTGAATCATAGAAACATAGAAACATAGAAAATAGGTGCAGGAGTAGGCCATTCGGCCCTTCGAGCCTGCACCGCCATTTATTATGATCATGGCTGATCATCCAACTCAGAACCCAGCCTTCCCTCCATACCCCCTGACCCCTGTAGCCACAAGGGCCATATCTAACTTCCTTTTAAACATAGCTAATGAACTGGCCTCAACAGTTTGCTGTGGCAGAGAATTCCACAGATTCACCACTCTCTGTGTGAAGAAGTTTTTCCTAACCTCGGTCCTAAAAGGCTTCCCCTCTATCTTCAAACTGTGACCCCTCGTTCTAGACCTCCCCAACATCGGGAACAATCTTCCCGCATCTAGCCTGTCCAATCCCTTTAGGATCTTATACGTTTCAATCAGATCCCCCCTCAATCTTCTAAATTCCAACGAGTACAAGCCCAGTTCATCCAGTCTTTCTTCATATGAAAGACCTGCCATCCCAGGAATCAATCTGGTGAACCTTCTTTGTACTCCCTCTATGGCAAAGATGTCTTTCCTCAGATTAGGGGACCAAAACTGCACACAATACTCCAGGTGTGGTCTCACCAAGGCCTTGTACAACTGCAGTAGTACCTCCCTGCTCCTGTACTCGAATCCTCTCGCTATAAATGCCAGCATACCATTCGCCTTTTTCACCGCCTGCTGTACCTGCATGCCCACTTTCAATGACTGGTGTATAATGACACCCAGGTCTCGTTGCACCTCCCCTTTTCCTAATCGGCCACCATTCAAATAATCTGTTTTCCTATTTTTGCCACCAAAGTGGATAACTTCACATTTATCCACATTAAATTGCATCTGCCATGAGTTTGCCCACTCACCCAACCTATCCAAGTCACCCTGCATCCTCTTAGCATCCTCCTCACTGCTAACACTGCCACCCAGCTTCGTGTCATCCGCAAACTTGGAGATGCTGCATTTAATTCCCTCATCCAAGTCATTAATATATATTGTAAACAACTGGGGTCCCAGCACTGAGCCTTGCGGTACCCCACTAGTCACCGCCTGCCATTCTGAAAAGGTCCCGTTTATTCCCACTCTTTGCTTCCTGTCTGCTAACCAATTCTCCACCCACACCAATACCTTACCCCCAATACTGTGTGCTTTAAGTTTGCACACTAATCTCCTATGTGGGACCTTGTCAAAAGCCTTTTGAAAATCCAAATATACCACATCCACTGGTTCTCCCCTATCCACTCTACTAGTTACATCCTCAAAAAATTCTATGAGATTCGTCAGACATGATTTTCCTTTCACAAATCCATGCTGACTTTGTCCGATCATTTCACCGCTTTCCAAATGTGCTGTTATCACATCCTTGATAACTGACTCCAGCAGTTTCCCCACCACCGACGTTAGGCTAACCGGCCTATAATTCCCCGGTTTCTCTCTCCCTCCTTTTTTAAAAAGTGGGGTTACATTAGCCACCGTCCAATCCTCAGGAACTAGTCCAGAATCTAACGAGTTTTGAAAAATTATCACTAATGCATCCACTATTTCTTGGGCCACTTCCTTAAGCACTCTGGGATGCAGACCATCTGGCCCTGGGGATTTATCTGCCTTCAATCCCTTCAATTTACCTAACACCACTTCCCTACTAACATGTATTTCGCTCAGTTCCTCCATCTCACTGGACCCTCTGTCCCTTACTATTTCTGGAAGATTATTTATGTCCTCCTTAGTGAAGACAGAACCAAAGTAATTATTCAATTGGTCTGCCATGTCCTTGCTCCCCATAATCAATTCACCTGTTTCTGTTTGCAGGGGACCTACATTTGTCTTTATCAGTCTTTTCCTTTTTACATATCTATAAAAGCTTTTACAGTCCGTTTTTATGTTCTCTGCCAGTTTTCTCTCATAATCTTTTTTCCCCTTCCTAATTAAGCCCTTTGTCCTCCTCTGCTGAACTCTGAATTTCTCCCAGTCCTCAGGTGAGCCACTTTCTCTGGCTAATTTGTATGCTACTTCTTTGGAATTGATACTATCCCTAATTTCTCTTGTCAGCCACGGGTGCACTACCTTCCTTGATTTATTCTTTTGCCAAACTGGGATGAACAATTGTTGTAGTTCATCCATGCAACCTTTAAATGCCTGCCATTGCATATCCACCGTCAATCCTTGAAGTGTCATTTGCCAGTCTATCTTAGCTAATTCATGTCTCATACCTTCAAAGTTACCCCTCTAAGTTCAGAACCTTTGTTTCTGAATTAACTATGTCACTCTCCATGTTAATGAAGAATTCCACCATATTATGGTCACTCTTACCCAAGGGGCCTCTCACGACAAGATCGCTAATTAACCCTTCCTCATTGCTCAAAACCCAGTCCAGAATAGCCTGCTCTCTAGTCGGTTTCCTCGACATGTTGGTTCAAAAAACCATCCCGCATACATTCCAAGAAATCCTCTTCCTCAGCACCTTTACCAATTTGGTTCACCCAGTCTACATGTAGATTGAAGTCACCCATTATAACTGCTGTTCCTTTATTGCACACATTTCTAATTTCCTGTTTAATACCATCTCCGACCTCACTACTACTGTTAGGTGGCCTGTACACAACTCCCACCAGCGTCTTCTGCCCCTTAGTGTTACGCAGCTCTACCCATATCGATTCCACATCTTCCCGGCTTATGTCCTTCCTTTCTATTGCGTTAATCCACTTAGCTTTACCCAATACTGCAGGTCCAACTGAATTTGTGTTAAATGCAAAGGCACTTCTCCCATCTCCACACAATGCCGGGACTGATGTTGTTCTAAAAGCTCCACAACAGAGTCTAAGTGCTTCGGACTGCATAGTGCCTAGTTTTCCAAGCACTGCTGTAGCAGCAGATCCATAAACAATACAACCATAATCTATAACTGATCTAATCATAGCTAGATATATTAAGTACATAATTTCCCGCCCTGCTCCCCAGTCACATCCAGCAATACTTCTCATAACGTTTAAAATTTTCTCACACTTTCCAATTGTTTTATCTATATGAACCCTCCAAGTAAGTCTTTCAACAGTAACAGACCTGACGAAGGGTTCCGGCCCAAAACGTCGACCGATCTTTTCCATGGATGCTGCCCGAATTGCTGAGTTCCTCTAACGTGTTGCGAGTGAAATCTTTCATCAAACCAGACGCCTAAAAACTTGAATATCTTGACTCTTTCTAGTGGAGAATCATATAGACACAATTCACAATCAGGAATCTTTCTTCTAAAGCCAAAAATCATGTATTTGGACTTAGAAGCAGAAATCCTGAAACCCCACTTATTAGCCCAGTTTTCAACTGATCTTAAAGCCTTTTGTACCTGCCTTAATATATACTTGATGTTGCTTCCTCTTTCAGACTGCACCATCGTCTGCAAACAATGATTTGCCAAATCCTGTCCCTACCTCATCAAAGATCATTTATCATGACATTAAAGAGACCTGGACTAATGACACTTTCTTGAGGGGTACCATTACCTATTTTAACTGACTTGGAGCTTGTTCCACCTATTCTTCCTTGAATTGTCCTTTCTTGAAGGAAATCTTTGATCCAATTAAACATTCTACCTCTAATTCCCGCATCATGGAGTTTAATTAAAAAACCATCCTTCCATAGTGAGTCATATGCTCTTTCAATATCTAGAAATACACTTACTATTACTTCTCTATCTTGAAACACTTTTTTAATATCATGATCTAAAAGGGCAACAGATTCCATTGTTGATCTTCCAGTTCTAAAACCATTTTTATAGGCAGCAAAATGTCCCTTATTTTCCAAAAAATAAGCAAATCTGTTGGTGACCATTCGTTCCATAGCACTGACGTTAAAGCTATAGGCCGATACGAACTAGGGCTAGAGGCGTCCTTACCTGGCTTTAAAACTGGAACTACCACCGCATGCTTCCATTCTACTGGTAATTTTCCTTCTTTCCACACTGAATTAAACAATGCTAGAATTTCTATTAATACAGAGTCATCTAAATACTTAAGCAATTCATAACACAGTCTATCCCTACCAGAAGTGTTTGAACCTGATTGGATAGCTTCCTGCAATTCCTGAAGGGAGAAAAACAAATTTATGGAACTATTATCATCCAAACTCCTGTCCAATGTCCAACTTTCCGTTAACATAATTTCCTTTCTCAAATCACCTAATTCTCCAGAACTATGTAATGCTTGGAACACCTCTACAAACATATCAGCCTTTTCCTTATTGGTTACAGCTTCAATATCTCCTTCCAGCAAAGCTGGGACAGATGGTTTCCTATATATCCCTGACATTCTGTGAATGATTGTCCATAGCTGCTTTATAGGTGTCTCAGGGCTCAGGGTTCCACAAAATCTTCTCCAAATATCCCTCTTCGCATTTTTAATTACTCTCCTTGCCACTGCTCTTTCCTTTTTATACTCCATAACATTATCTAACACTGGGTACTTTCTTAATTTCCTGTAGGCTCTACTTCTGTTTCTTACTGTTATATCACAATTTTTATTCCACCACAGAACTAATGCTCGAGCCTTAAGTACATACTGTAGCGGAATAATCAACTGAGCACCTTTATGAATGAAAGAACAGAGGGTTTCATTCCAATCATCTATGGAGCCCTCGCTATTAATCTCTTCCATTATATCCACAGCTTTCTCCTGGTACTCCTCCCAATTGGCCAAAGAAAAATTATACTTAGTAGAAGTTGAGGAGAGGTCTGCTATCAAATTTCTACCAAATCTACATAATATAGGATGGTGTTCACTTCCTAGTGTGTATCTGTCCATAACATCCCATTCCCCAGCCCTAGCTAAGTTTAAGGAAATGATAGATAAGTCTAAGTGACTACACGTATTCTTTGCAATATTAAATCTTGTAGGCCTTCCGTCATTTAGCAGTACCATGTTGTATTTATCTAGAAACTCCTCTGTAACCACTCCATTACTATCTTTACTTTCACTACCCCATATAGGATTATGGGCATTGAAATATCCAACCCGGATTACTGGGGATCTTACCTTATTCATAAATTCATCCAAATCTGATAACATCATATTACCTGGATTATAAAAGTTAATCAAAGTGATTTGACCACGACAGCTCCAAACATCCACAATTTCAAGGTTAGGTTTAATATCAAGTCTTCTAAACTGGAGTCCTGTTTTTATGAAAGTTGCACACCCTCCACCAGATTTACCTGTTCTGTCAGCTCTCAAACTATCATATCCAGGGATCACAAAATCTAAATGAGGCTTTAACCATGTCTCCTGTATACAGATCAAATCAGGCTTGTCTTTAAAAGTACCAACACATCCTTTTAATTCTTGACCATTTGCAGATAACCTTCTTGCATTCCACTGTAATATTAAAAACATTGAAATACTAATTATTGGCCTCTTCATCCACATAAAGCTCCTCCGTACTCTCTGATCCTGACAACTGGGAAGTATTCAGTGATTGTTTGACATATACTCATGTAATTTTTCTGGCAAAATCTGTTTTATATCAAGGAATCCCTCTGCAGCTCCAACAACTACTTTTATCATATCCGACCTCTTTGCTGTAGTTTTAGCCCCAATCAGTACATCAACAACAATTGCCAAAAAAGACTCTTTAGTCATCAACATTCCTGAAGGAACCATAGTTGGAGGACTCATTCTAATCTTTTCTTTACTTATCCTTTGCTCTCTATCAACTTTCTTTACTGCTTCAGCATATGATATTTTTTGTTGGATACTAACATCCTGAATCTGCTTTGCCTTACTAAAATACTCACATCCTCTGAAGGCCACTATATGGTCCCCTCCACAGTTACTGCATTTAGGCACCGCTGCCTTACATGCTTTAATATCATGATCCTCTCCACATTTTATACACCTTCTTTTACATGAACCAGCAACATCACCCGTAAACTCACCAAGCACCCAGAGAGCATCAACGACCGCCTGATGACACTTCAGCTCCCATTTGCAAACAAGAAGAGCGCTACGCTGATTAGTGCCTACGCTCCCACCATGACCAACCCAGATGACATTAAAGACAAGTTATATGAAGAACTCGACGCTCTCATCTCAGCAATCCCACAGTCAGAGAAGCTCATCGTTCTCAGGGACTTCAATGCCAGAGTAGGGACAGACTACCAAACCTGGGAAGGGATCATTGGAAGACATGGCACTGGCAAGTGTAACAGCAACGGCCTTCTGCTCCTCAAGATGTGTGCCACACACGACCTGGTCATCACCAACACCCTGTTCCGCTTACCCACCCGTAAGAAGACGTCATGGATGCACCCACGCTCGAAGCACTGGCATCTGATTGACTACATCATCACCAGGAAGAGGGACAGGATGGATGTCAGAGTGACGAGAGCCATGTGTGGTGCCAACTGCTGGACCGACCACCGCCTCATTGTGTCCAAGTTCAGGCTTCGCATTCTGCCCATGAGAAGATCCCAAGGGCAGAAGACTGCAAAGAGGCTGAATGTCTCCAAGCTGAAAAGCAGCAGGGTTGCAGAAAAATTCGTCGATGACCTTGAAGGCAGACTGCCAGACACACTACAGGATGACGGGACCAGCGTTGAGGAACAGTGGATGGACTTCAGAGACGCTGTCTACACTACCGCCCTCGAACTACTTGGACCAGCAACCCGAAGAAACCAAGACTGGTTCAATGAGAATGATGAAGAAATACAGGCACTACTAACGGAGAAACATCAACATTACAGAGTGCATCAGAACGACCCCACGTCTCTAGCCAAGAAAGATGCCTTTACCAACACAAGAAGAAAGGTGCAGAAAAAACTTCGCGAGATGCAGGACAGCTGGTTCAGCAAAAAGGCCGATGAAATCCAGGGCTATGCAGACAGCCACGACATAAAGCGCTCTTACGATGCGCTTAAGGCTGTATACGGACCCCAGTCCTCCGGCTCCTCACCCCTCCTCAACGCAGATGAGACGCAGCTGCTGACAGAGAAGAAGCAGATTCTGGATCGGTGGGTTGAGCACTTTAACAACATCCTTAACCGCCCTGCCGACATCAACGACGAGGCCATTGCCCGCCTGCCCCAGGTAGAGATCAACAAGAACCTCGACACCCTCCCCACAGTAGATGAAGTCAGGAAGGCAGTGAAGCAACTCTCCTGTGGCAAAGCGCCAGGACCCGATGCAATCCCTGCTGAGGTATACAAAGCAGGAGGCCCTGTCATGATGCAAAAGCTGACTGTACTCTTCCAGTCCATGTGGAAAAAGGGACAGGTCCCGCAACAGCTGAAAGATGCCAGCATAGTCCACATCTACAAGAGGAAAGGCAACCGCCAGTCTTGCGACAATCACCGAGGCATCTCCCTCTTGTCCATTGCGGGGAAGATTCTGGCCCGCGTCCTGCTCAACCGCCTTCTCCAACATCTTGAGGAAGGTCTGCTCCCAGAAAGCCAGTGCGGCTTCCATGCTGAACGTGGGACTGCGGACACGATTTTTGCTGCGCGCCAACTCCAGGAAAAATGTCAGCAGCAACACAGCGACCTCTTCGTGACCTTTGTCGTTCTAACCAAGGCTTTCGATACGGTCAGCAGAGAAGGCTTGTGGAAGATCTTGGAGAAGTTTGGCTGCACCAGCAAGTTCATCACAATCGTCCGGCAGTTCCAAGACGGTATGATGGTGAAAGTTCTGGATGACGGCGACGAGTCGGAGGCCTTCCCAGTGATAAATGACCTCAAACAAGGCATTCTTGCCCCGACTCTGTTCAGTATGGTATTCTCTGCCATGCTGACAGATGCCTTCCATAACTATGAAGAAGGAATCCACGTCAGATACAGGACTGACGGCAGGTTGTTCAACCTTAGGCGCCTGCAGGCAGTTGCAAAGGTGCAAGAGACTGTCATCAGAGACTTGTTGTTTGCTGATGACTGCGCACTCAACGCCAGCACAGAGCAGGAGATGCAGCGTGAAATGGACTGCTTCTCACAAGCCTGCGACAACTTCGGTCTCACTATCAGCACCAAAAAGACTGAAGTTATGTACCAGCCTGCCCCAGGAAAGCCATACCAGGAGCCGTGCATCACGGTGAAGGGCCAGAACCTCCAGGCAGCCGACAACTTCACCTACCTGGGCAGCATACTCTCTCGCGCAGTGAACATCGACGCTGAGGTCAACAACAGGATTTCCAAAGCCAGCGCCGCCTTTGGGAGACTCCGTGAGAACGTCTGGGAGCGGAGAGGACTCAGCCTTACCACCAAGCTGAAGGTCTACTGTGCAGTGGTCCTTACCACCCTCCTTTACGCCAGCGAGACCTGGACTGTCTACAGCAGACACGCCAAACAGCTCAACCACTTTCACCTGAGCTGTCTCCGCAGACTCCTCCACATCAGGTGGCAGGACAAAGTCCCCGACACGGAAATCCTGGAACGAGCTCGGCTCTGCAGCGTCTACACCCTCCTGCTGAAAGCCCAAGCCAGGTGGGCTGGACATGTGGTCAGAATGCCAGACAGCCGATTGCCTAAGCAGCTGCTGTACGGAGAACTGTGTCAGGGCAAGCGCTCAGTCGGGGGGGCAGAAGAAACGTTACAAAGACTGCCTGAAAGCGTCCCTCAAAGGCCTGGGTGTCGACATCAACACGTGGGAGACGCTTGCCCTCGACCGTCCAGCTTGGCGCAGCAAGATCACCACAGGAGCCCGTGCAGCTGAAGTCAGGCGCATCATCGAGGCGCAACGAAAACTTGCTGTGCGCAAGGCCTGAGCAGCATCCACTACCACGACAGTACCCACACAGTTGTGTCCCACATGTGGGCGAGCCTTCAGGGCCCGGATTGGCCTCATCAGTCACCTCCAGACCCACAGCCACCAATCTCCCATTTGACTTTGAAGCCATGGTCATCTTCGACTATGAAGGACGAACAACAATAACAACAGTCATCAACATGCCTGAAGGAACCATAGTTGGAGGACTCATTCTAATCTTTTCTTTACTTATCCTTTGCTCTGTATCAACTTTCTTTACTGCTTCAGCATGATATTTTTTGTTGGATACTAACATCCTGAATCTGCTTTGCCTTACTAAAATACTCACATCCTCTGAACGCCGCTATATGGTCCCCTCCACAGTTACTGCATTTAGGCACCGCTGCTTTAATATCATGATCCTCTCCACATTTCATACATCTTCTTTTACCTCAACATGAACCAGTAACATGTCCAAATCTCTAGCAATTATAACAGCGTAAGGGAGGCCTAATGTATTCTCTAACTTGATAAGACATGCACCCAAGATAGACTCTAGTTGGAAGAACATTACCTGCAAAAACCAGAAGAACAGGAGAATCCCAATTACCACCTTCTCTCGATTTTAATCGTTTGGCTTCAACCACTCGACCACCTAATATTGCCTAAAATTTCCTTTTCAGTCATGCCAGACCAAATACCATACACTACCCCCTTAACTCCCTTCCTTTCTTTCAGAGTAATACACTCCACTTTCACAACCAATTTTCCCACCATTTTAGGACTGCTATATTGGTTAATGTCTTTGCAACAAAGTTTCAGCAATCCATTAGACAAAATCTTGGCCTGGAATCCTTCACCTATTTGGTTCTCTAATGCTGCTGCCACTTTCAAAGGATGAAGGGCTCTAAATCTCCGTCTCCTTCCTTTTGACCTTTAACTTTATGCAGAACTATAAATTCCTCCAATTCACCCATTTTCCTCAATTTGTTGTCCCCCATTACTTCAGGTCTTTCACTTGATGTACCCTTTTTTTGGCTACCCTTACTTCTGGAGTATTCCACAGTCTCCTACCCTCACCCTTCAATCTCAACCCCTCCCCCCCTCCCTTTTGCAGCCATAGGCTACAAGCTAACTCTTTCCAAACTACTATGCTCCTCCACACCAAAGTCCCCACGCACTCAATCCACCTAGCCAAGAGCTACAGCTGGCCCAGCAGTGCAGTCACCCCAGGAACCCTCCCAGCCAACTCCTGAAACAGACAGCAACTGAAACTGAACCAAGGAGCTATTTATGTAGCCAGCCCAAAATGTGAATCAGCTGCCTCAATTAGAGCACCCAACAGAAAAAAGGGAAAACTGGAAAACCTGGAATAAGGAACTATGGACCGGACCGTGAACCGGAATCCGGATTTCACGGACCAGACCGTGACACGCACACACTTTGTTTTGAAAGATCAGGCAGGTAGACAGAAAGGGAGGGGTAGCTCTGTTGGTAAAAAATTAAATCAAATCTTTAGAAAGATGTGACATAGAATCGGAAGATATCAACTTATGGGTAGAGTTAAGGAATTACAAGGGTAAAAGTACCTTGACGGGAGTTATGTATTGGCTTCTGAACAGTAGCCAGAATGTTGGGTACAATGGTAGATTGCAAAAACATGTGAAAATATCAATGTTATGATAATCATGGAGGGATTTCAACACGCAGGTAGCTTGGGAAAATCAGGCTGGTGCTGAGTCCCAAGAGAGGGAATTTATAGAATGACTAAGAGATGGCTTTAGAAAGTAGCTTGTGGTTGAGCCCACTTGAGAAAAGGCAATCCTGAATTGGGTGTTGTGTAATGGACCAGATTTGATTAAAACACTTAAGGTAAAGGAAACCTTAGGAGACAGTGATA
The DNA here is from genome assembly GCF_963921235.1 of Mobula hypostoma. Classification (NCBI taxonomy): domain Eukaryota; kingdom Metazoa; phylum Chordata; class Chondrichthyes; order Myliobatiformes; family Myliobatidae; genus Mobula; species Mobula hypostoma. The sequence continues at coordinate 61,573,519 of NC_086097.1, read as the reverse complement.
ATGATATGATAGCATTCATCCTGCAGTTTAAGAGGAAAATACCTACAGTAGAAAAAAGGGAATTAGAGAGGCATGAAAGAGGAGCTGGCCAAAGTAAATTGGAAGGGGACACTAGCATGGATGACAGCAGAGTAGGAATGTCTGGAGTTTCTGGAAGCAATTCTGAAGTAACAAAACACATGGATGATGGTAGAGCAGTGGATATGGATTTCAGTAAGGGCTTTGATAAGGTTCCCCATGCAAGGCTCCTTCAGAAAGTAAGGATCCAAGGTGGCTTTGCTTTGTAGATCAGAATTGGGTTGCCCACAGAAGGCAAGGGGTGGTTGTAGATGGTTCATATTCTGCATGGAGGTCGGTGATCAGTGGTGTTTCACATGGATCTGTTCTGGCACCCCTCCTCTATGTGATTTTTATAAATGACCTGGATGAAGAAGTAGAAGAGTAGGTTAGTAAGTTTGCTGATGACACAAAGTTTGGGGGTGTTGTGGATAGTCTGGAGGGTTGTCAGAGCTTACAGCAGGACATCGATATGTTACGGAACTGGGTTAAGAAGCGGCAGATGGACTTCAACCCAGATAAGTGTGAAGTGGTTCATTTTGGTAGGTCAAATTTGAAGACAGAATATAATATTAATGGCAAGACTCTTGGCAGTGTGGAGGATCTGAGAGATTTTGGGGTCCATGTCCAAGGGATACTCAAAGCTGCTGAGCAGGTTGACAGTGCTGTTAAGAAGGCATATAGTGTGTTGGCATTCATCAACTGGGATTGAGTTCAAGAGCCATGAGGTAATGTTACAGCCATATAAGATCTTGGTCAGTCCCCACTTGGAGTACTGTGTTTAGTTTTGGTCACCTCACTACAGGAAGGATGTGGATATTATAGAGGCAGTGCGGAGGAGATTTACAAGAATGTTTCCTGGATTGGAGGGTGTACCTTACGAGAATAGGTTGAGTGATCTTGGCCTTTTCTCCTCAGAGCGACGGAGGATGAGAGGTAACGTGATTGAAGTGTATAAGATGAACAGAGACATTGATTGTGTGCATAGTCAGAGGCTTTTTTCCCAGGGCTGAAATTGCTAACACGAGTGGGCATAGTTTTAAGGTGTTTGGAAGTAGGTACCAAGGGGATGTTAGGGCTAAGTTTTTTACACAGAGTGGTGGGTGTGTGGAATGCACTGCTGGCGACGGTGGTGGAAGTTGACACAATAGGTTCTTTTAAGAGACTTCTCTTAGACAGGCACATGGACCTTAGACAAATAGAGGGCTATGTGCTAGGGAAATTCTAGGCAGCTTCTAGTGCAGGTTACATGGTCAGCACAACATTGTGGGCTGAAGGGCCTGTAATGTGCGGTAGATTTCTATGTTCTTTGTTCTATGTTCAATTCAAAAGGCACAGGATAAATTCATACAAAGAAGAAGTATTCTAAATGGAGGATGATACAACCATGAATGACAAGAGAAGTCAAAGACAGCATAAAAGCAAAAGAGAGGGCATATGATAGAGCAAAATTTAATGGGAAATTAGAGGATTAGGAAGCTTTTGAAAACCAACAGAAGGCTACGAAAAAGGCCATAAGGACAGAAAATGTGAAATATGAATTTCATCTCAGTACTCACTGTGGAAGGCAAAAGGCAGAAATGAGTGTAGTTGTTATTACGAGGGAGAAGGTGCTTGGGAAGCTTAAAGGTCTGAAGGTAGATAAATCACTTGGATTAGATAGACTACACCACAGGGTTCTGAAGGAGGTAGTTGAAGAGTTTGTGGAGGAATTCGTCGTGATCTTTCATGAATCAGTCAATTCTGGAATATTTTCTAGAGGAATGGAAATCTGCGAATGTCACTTCACTTTTTATGCAGGGAGAGAAGCAGAATAAAAGAAGTTACAGGCCAATTAGTCTGACTTCAGTGGTTGGGAAGATGTTCAAATCATTTTTTGAGCATGAGGTTTCAGGGCACTTGGAGCCACATTATAAAATAGGCCAATGTCAGCATGGTTTTCTTTAGGAGAGATCTTGCCAGGCGAATCTCTTGGAATTCTTTGTGGATTTAACAAGCAGGATAGACAAGGGAACGCCAGTGGATGTTGCTTACTTGGATTTTCAGAAAGCTTTTGACAAGATGCTGCACATAATGCTGCTTAACAAAGTAAGAGTCCCTTGTATTACAGGAAAAATACTAGATTTGATAGCAGATTGGCTAACTGGCAGGATGCAAAGAGTAGGAATAATGGCAACCTTTTCTGATTGGCTGCCGGAGACTAGTGGTGTTTTAGGACCATTTATTTTCACTTTTTAGACCATAAGACCATAAGAGAAAGGAGCAGGAGTCGGCCATTTGGCCCATCAAGTCTGCTCCACCATTTTATCATGAGCTGATTCATTCACCCATTTAATTCCACTCCCTTGCTTTCTCACCATAACCTTTGATGCCCTGGCTACTCAGATACCTATCAATATCTGCCTTAAATACATCCAATGACTTGGCCTCCACTGCCGCCCGTGGCAATGAATTCCACAGATTCACCACCCGCTGGCTAAAAAAATTTCTTCGCATCTTTGTTCTGAATGGGCGCCCTTCAATCATTAAGTCATGCCCTCTCATGCTAGACTCCCCCATCCCGGGAAACAACTTTGCCACATCCACTCTGTCCATGCCTTTCAACATTCGAAATGTTTCTACGAGGTTCCCCATCATTCTTCTAAACTCTAAGGAGTACAGTCCAGGAGTGCAGACAAACGTTCCTCATATGTTAACTCTTTCATTCCCGGAATCATTCTAGTGAATTTTCTCTGTACTCTCTCCAACGTCAGCACATCTTTTCTTAAATAAGGAGACCAAAACTGCCCACTGTACTCCAAGTGAGGTCTCATTAGCGCCTTATACAGCCTCAACATCACATCCCTGCTCCTGTACTCTATTCCTCCAGAAATGAATGCCAAAATTGCATTCGCCTTCTTTACCACCGACTCAGACTGGAGGTTAACCTTAAGGGTATCCTGCACGAGGACTCCCAAGTCCCGTTGCATCTCAGAACTTTGAATTCTTTCCACATTTAAATAATAGTCTGTCCGTTTATTTCTTCTGCCAAAGTGCATAATCATACACTTTCCAACATTGTACTTCATTTGCCACTTCTTTGCCCATTCTTCCAATCTATCCAAGTCTCTCTGCAGACTCTCCGTTTCCTCAGCACTACCGGACACTCCACCTATCTTTGTATCAACAGCAAATTTAGCCACAAAGCCATCTATTCCATAATCCAAAACATTGATGTACAACGTGAAAAGAAGCGGCCCCAACACGGACCCCTGTGGAACACCACTGGTAACCGACAGCCAACCAGAATAGGATTCCTTTATTCCCACTCTCTGTTTCCTGCCAATCAGCCAACGCTCTGTCCACATATGTAACTTTCCTGTAATTCCATGGGCTCTTATCTTGTTAAGCAGCCTCACGTGTGGCACCTTGTCAAAGGTCTTCTGAAAATCCAAATATACAACATCCACTGCATCTCCCTTGTCTAGCCTACTTTTAATTTCCTCAGAAAATTATAATAGGTTTGTCAGGCAGGATTTTCCTTTAAGGAAACCATGCTGAGTTCTTCCTATCTTGTCATATGCCTCCAGGTACTCTGTAACATCATCCTTGACAATCGACTCCAACAACTTTCCAACCACCGATGTCAAGCTAACAGGGCTATAATTTCCTTTTTGCTCCCTTGCCCCCATCTTAAATAGCGGAGTGACTTTTGCAATCTTCCAGTCCTCCGGAACCATGCCAGAATCTATCGATTTTTGAAAGATCATCGCTAATGCCTCCGCAGTCTCCACAGCTACTTCCTTCAGAACACGAGGATGCATTCCATCTGGTCCGAGAGATTTATCTACCTTCAGACTATTCAGCTTCCCGAGTACTTTCTCTGTCGTAATTGTGACTGCGCACACTTCTCTTCCCTGACACCCTTCAGTGTCCGGTATACTGCTGATATCTTCCTCAGTGAAGACTAATGCAAAATACTCGTTCAGTTCCTGTGCCATCTCCGTATCGCCCATTACAATTTCTCCAGAATCATTTTCTATCGGTCCTATATCTACTCTCACCTGTCTTTTACTCTTTATATACTTGAAAAAGCTTTTAGTATCCTCTTTGATATTATTTGCTAGCTTCCTTTCATAGTTAATCTTTTCCCTCTTAATGACCTTCTTAGTTTCCTTTTGTAACGTTTTAAAAACTTCCCAATCCTCTGTCTTCCCACTAATTTTTGCTTCCTCGTATGCCCTCTCCTTTGCTTTAACTTTGACTTTGACTTCTCTTGTCAGCCACGATTACGTCCTTTTTCCATTCGAAAATTTCCTCTTTTTTGGAATATACCTGTCTTGCACCTTCCTCACTTCTTGCATAAACTCCAGCCACTGCTGCTCTGCTGTCCTTCCCGCCAGTGTCCCTTTCCTGTCAACTTTGGTCAGTTCCTCTCTCATGCCAATATAATTTCCTTTACTCCACTGAAATACCGACACATCAGATTTCGGCTTCGCTTTTTCAAATTTCACAGTGAACTTAAACATGTTATGATCACTGCCTCCTAAGGGTTCCTTCACCTCAATCTCTCTAATCACCTCCGGTTCATTACACAATACCCAATCCAGTACCCCTAGTGAAAGGTGCAGAAAAAACTTCGCGAGATGCAGGACAGCTGGGTCAGCAAGAAGGCCGATGAAATCCAGGGCTATGCAGACAGCCACGACATAAAGCGCTTCTACGATGCGCTTAAGGCTGTATACGGACCCCAGTCCTCCGGCTCCTCACCCCTCCTCAATGCAGATGAGACGCAGCTGCTGACAGAGAAGAAGCAGATTCTGGATCGGTGGGTTGAGCACTTTAACAACATTCTTAACCGCCCTGCCGACATCAACGACGAGGCCATTGCCCGCCTGCCCCAGGTAGAGATCAACAAGAACCTCAACACCCTCCCCACAGTAGATGAAGTCAGGAAGGCTGTGAAGCAACTCTCCTGTGGCAAAGCGCCAGGACCCAAAGCAATCTCTGCCGAGGTATACAAAGCAGGAGGCCCTGTCATGATGCAAAAGCTGACTGTACTCTTCCAGTCCATGTGGAAAAAGGGACAGGTTCCGCAACAGCTGAAAGATGCCAGCATAGTCCACATCTGCAAGAGGAAAGGCAACCGCCAGTCTTGCGACAACCACCGAGGCATCTCCCTCTTGTCCATTGCGGGGAAGATTCTGGCCCACGTCCTGCTCAACCGCCTTCTCCAACATCTTGAGCAAGGTCTGCTCCCAGAAAGCCAGTGCGGCTTCCGTGCTGAACGTGGGACCGCGGACATGATTTTTGCTGCGCATCAACTCCAGGAAAAATGCCAGGAGCAACACAGCAACCTCTTCATGACCTTCGTCGATCTAACCAAGGCTTTCGATACGGTCAGCAGAGAAGGATTGTGGAAGATCATGGAGAAGTTTGGCTGCCCCAGCAAGTTCATCACAATCATCTGGCAGTTCCAAGACGGTATGATGGTGAAAGTTCTGGATGACGGCGATGAGTCGGAGGCCTTCCCAGTGACAAATGGCCTCAAACAAGGCTGCGTTCTTGCCCCGACTCTGTTCAGTATGGTATTCTCTGCCATGCTGACAGATGCCTTCCATAATTATGAAGAAGGAATCCACGTCAGATACAGGACTGACGGCAGGTTGTTCAACCTTAGGCGCCTGCAGGCAGTTACAAAGGTGCAAGAGACTGTCATCAGAGACTTGTTGTTTGCTGATGACTGCTCACTCAACGCCAGCACAGAGCAGGAGATGCAGCGTGAAATGGACTGCTTCTCACAAGCCTGCGACAACTTCGGTCTCACTATCAGCACCAAAAAGACCGAAGTTATGTACCAGCCTGCCCCAGGAAAGCCATACCAGGAGCCGCGCATCACGGTGAAGGGTCAGAACCTCCAGGCAGCCGACAACTTCACCTACCTGGGCAGCATACTCTCTCGCGCAGTGAACATCGACGCTGAGGTCAACAACAGGATTTCCAAAGCCAGCGCCGCCTTTGGGAGACTCCGTGAGAATGTCTGGGAGCGGAGAGGACTCAGCCTTACCACCAAGCTGAAGGTCTACTGTGCAGTGGTCCTTACCACCCTCCTTTACGCCAGCGAGACCTGGACTGTCTACAGCAGACACGCCAAACAGCTCAACCACTTTCACCTGAGCTGTCTCCGCAGACTCCTCCACATCAGGTGGCAGGACAAAGTCCCCGACACGGAAATCCTGGAACGAGCTGGGCTCTGCAGCGTCTACACCCTCCTGCTGAAAGCCCAAGCCAGGTGGGCTAGACATGTGGTCAGAATGCCAGACAGCCGATTGCCTAAGCAGCTGCTGTACGGAGAACTGTGTCAGGGCAAGTGCTCAGTCGGGGGGGCAGAAGAAACGTTACAAAGACTGCCTGAAAGCGTCCCTCAAAGGCCTGGGTGTCGACATCAACACGTGGGAGACGCTTGCCCTCGACCGTCCAGCTTGGCGCAGCAAGATCACCACAGGAGCCCGTGCAGCTGAAGTCAGGCGCATCATCGAGGCGCAACGTAAGCGTGCCGTGCGCAAGGCCCGAGCAGCATCCGCTGCCACGACAGCACCCACCCACTTGTGTCCCACATGTGGGCGAGCCTTCAGGGCCCCGATTGGCCTCATCAGTCACCTCCGGACCCACAGCCACCAATCTTCCATTTGACTTTGAAGCCTTGGTCATCTTCGACTACGAAGGACGAACAACAACAACAACACCCCTAGTGGGCTGAACAACAAGCTGTTCTAAAAAGCCATCTCGCAGACATTCTACAAATCCTCTCTCCTGAGATCCAGTGCCAACCTAATTTTCCGAATCCACTCGCACGTTAAAATCCCCCACAATTATCATAACACTGCCCTTCTGACAAGCCTTTTCTATTTCTTTTTGTAATTTGTAGTCCACATCACTGCAGCTGTTTGGAGGCCTGTATATAACTGCCATTAGGGTCCTTTCACCCCTGCAATTTCTCAGCTCAACCCATAAAGATTCTGCACCTTCCGATCCTATGTCATCTCGTCCTAATGATGTAATATCATTTCTTACCAATAAAGCCATGCCTCCCCCTCTGCCTACCTTCCTATCCTTCTGATACACCGTGTATCCTTGGACGTTCAGCTCCCAGAGACATGCATCCTTTAGTCACATCTCAGTATTGGCCACAATATCATACCTGCCAATCTGTAGCTGTACGACAAGATCATCCACCTTATTCCTTATGCTGCGTGCATTTATGTATAACACCTTAAGACCAGTATTTGGTACTGCAAATTTATTTCACTGCAACTTATCCCAATGGCTACAAATTTGCCCCATCACCTACCTGTCTTTCCTGACATCTTTACTGCTCATTATCTTAGATTCATTTCTGTTTTCCCCTTCCTCCGCTGTAACATTCCAGTTCCCATTCCCCTGCCAGATTAGTTTAAACCATCCCTAACAGCTCTATTAAACTTTCCCACCAGGATATTGGTCCCCTTCGGTTTCAGGTGTAACTTGTCCATTTTGAACAGGTCATACTTCCCCCAGAAGAGATCCCAATTATACAAGAATCTGAAGCCCTGCCCCCTGCACCAGTCTCTCAGCCACGCATTCATCTGCCTGATCCTACTATTTTTGCCCTTGCTAGCACGTGGCACAGGTAACAATCACGAGATTACTACCCTGGAGGTCCTGCTTCTCAGCTTCCTTCCTAACTCCCGGAAATCTCTCCTCAGGACCTCCTCCCTTCTCCTATCTATGTCATTGGTACCAACATGTACCAAGACAACTGGCTGCTCTCCCTCTCCCTTCAGAATATTCTGGACCCGATCCGAGACATCCTGTACCCTGGGAGGCAACACACCATGCGGGTATCTCTATCAGGCTCACAGAATCTCCTGTCTGTTCCCCTAACTGTGGAATCCCCTATGACTACCGCATTCCTCTTCTCCCTCCTTCCCTCCTGCACAACAGCGCCAGACTCAGTGCCAGAGACCCGGTCACCGTGGGCATCCCCTGTCAGGTCATCCCCCTCAACAGCATCTAGAACAAGATATTTGTTGCTGAGGGGGTCAGCCACAGGGGTGCTCTCCACTATCCGGGCATTTTCCTTCCCTCTCCTGACAGTCACCCAGTTTTCTGACCCCTGTAGCCTAGGGATGACTACCTCCCTGTAGCTCCTGTCTATCACCTCTTCACTTTCCCTGATAAGCAGTAGGTCATCAAGCTGCATCCCTAACACGACCTCTGAGGAGCTGCAACTCGGTGCATCTGGCGCAGATGTGGCCATCAGGGAGGCTGGAGGTCTCCCAGGATCCCCACATCTGACACCCTGAACAAAGCACTAACCCTGCAGGCATGCTATCTAATTCTACAGGAATGAAACAGGAAAAATAAGTCTACTCACCTACTTACCTCGCCAAACAGATGAACTTTCTAAACATTAGCTGTGAGAGCCCTGCTGTTCCCGTCTGTCCGGGCCGATTCGCCAAGGGGGCGGGAAAAAAGAGTTGGTGCTTCATTCTCAACTCTACCCGTTACCACTGAAGCCCGTTGAAGCCAAAGCCCTACACTCTGCTGCCACTCACTCAGCTGCCCGTGCCGACAGCTGCCCGCTGTATGGGCTGGTCTGCTTTTTAAACTCTCCACGCTGTCCTGTTACGTCACGCACCTACACAGTCTCATCCTTCTTGCACTCAAAGAAGTTTTTTTAAAAAAACTGCCATCCTTCAGAATTCAGCTCCCATGCCGCTATCTTGTTCCGATCCAGAAGAAAGCCTTTGGAAGTAACCTTTCTTTTTAAACTCTCGGCGCTATCCTGTTTCGTTACGCGCCTGCGCAGTCTCGTCCTTCTTTCACTCAAAGAAGTTTTTATAAAAAACTGCCTTCCTTCAGAATTCAGCTCCCACGCCGCTCTCTTGTTCCAATCCAAAAAACAAAAATTATGTTAATGATTTGGATGACGGAATTCAGGGCTTTGTGGTCAAGTTTTCAGATGATACAAAAATAGTGTTGAGGAAGCAGGTAGACTGCAGAAAGACTTAGACAGATTAGGAGAGTGGACAAAGAAGTGGCAGATGGCATATAGTATAGGGAAGTGTATTGTCATACACTTTGGTAGAAGGAACGAAGGTGTAGACTATTTTTTAAATGGGGAAAAAATTTAGAAGTCTGAGGTGACTTGGGAGTTCTCATGTAGGAATCCCTAAAGGTTAAGTTGCAGGTTGAATCAATGATAAGGAAGGCATATGCAATGTTATTTCATGAGGACTACAATTTCAAAGCAAGCATGTAATGTAGAGGCTTTGTCAGGCATTGGTCAGACTGCACTTAGAGTATTGTGAACAGTTTTGGGCCACTTATCTAAGAAAAGGTGTTCTGGCATTGGAGAGGGTGCAAAGGAACTTCACGAGAATGAGTGCGGGAATGAAAGGGTAAATGTCTGAAGAACTTTTGATGGTCCTGGGCCTGTGCTCACTGGAATTTAGAAGGATGTGGGGGGAGGGGGGCGGAATCTCATTAAAACCTATATAATATTGAAAGGTTAAGATAGAGTGGATGTGAGGAGGATGTTTCCTAGTGGGTAAATCTATGACTAGAGCACAGCTTCAGAATGCCCATTCAGAGAAGAGATGAGAAGGAGTTTCTTTAGCCAGAGGGTTATGAATCTATAGAATTCATTGCCACAGATGGCTGTGGAGGCCAAGTTATTGGGTATATTTAAAGCAGAAGTTGACAGGTTCTTGATTAGTCAGGGTGTCAAAAGTTACGGTGTGAAGGCAGGAGGATGGGGTTGAAGGGGAATAATGAATCAGCCATGATCAATGTAATGGCACAGCAGACTCCTTTTCTCCTATGTCTTATGGTCTGATGGTCTTGTGGAATTTTCTTTGATATTTGCAATTGTTCTTTTGTTTATTATGTTGACCTAGAGAAGTAATGTACATTGTTGTCATGGTATCCATATTCAGTTTTAATGAAGGTGTCATTTCTTGACTCTCTTTAGTCATCTTCTGTGACAATTTTCCTTGAGCAACTATAGGATCCACTTTTGCAGTAAATTCAAACCCAATATTGTCTTGGCTATTTGTCCTGAGTTCAAGTGACCTTTGTAAACCCATCTGAATCTCTCAGCAATTCTTGCAAGATAATGTTGCACTGTATCTCGGCAAAGTCTCAAAAATGTAGTTATCTTATCTCTGACCAACTTGGTTGTGTTAGCACATAAATCTTATCTTGTAATCTGAATGTCTTCCCCTAAAGCATACATTGTGATATTTGTTTTGTTTCAGTTAAGCAAATGCAATGCTATTTTTAGAGGACTAAAATATAAAAGCAAGTCTAATAATAAGAGTAATAACTTATTTCTAGAGCACTTTTCATACAAATTATGTAGTAAAGTGCTTTACAATGGTATAAAGTGCAAACATGAAAATAAAAAAAACATAAAGATGTTAGTTAAAAGCAAGGTTAAATAAATAGATTTTGAACTGGTGTTTAAAAGTGTCAACTGAGTCAGCATCACTTATAGTTTTAGATATTGAATTCCACAGTTTAGAAACATAGTTCAAAAAAGTTGATCTGCCAATTATCTTTTGAGGAAGATTATTTAAATTTATGAGACCAGCAGAAGAAGACCTGAGAGCTCAAACAGGATTATAAAAGGAAAGCAATTCTCTGATGTACTCCAGTCCCAGACCATTGAGAGCTTTATAAACAAGTAAGAGAACTTTAAAATCAATTCTAAAAGATCAGAAAGCCAATGCACAGTAGCTAGAACAGCACTGATATGCTCCCTCATCCCAGTTTTAGTTAAAAGTCTAGCAGCGAGATTCTGAATGAGTTGAAGTTTATCAATAGATTGCTCTGGAAGACCAGTATCACTCCTGTGACAAAAGTGCAGTGCAGTAATCTAGTCTATTCAATATAGTTTTTCAGCGTCATTATGTGACAGAATTAAATGTACATTTACAATATTTTTTCTGTAGAAATGCTACTCTAGTCACTTTCTTTAGGTGGGATTTAAAATGCAAATCTGAATCAAGAATAAAACCCAGAATTGTCACTTTTGAATTTACAAGGAAAGCCAAGTTTCCAGGTTTATCAAGAAGTTAATTCCTTTTGATTTTGGAACCAACCAGAAGTATTTCAGTTTTATCTTCACTTCCTTTTAGGAAAATATTGTTCATCCATTTGTCTATTGGAGTCATACCAGAAGTCAGAGAGACAGAGAGTGTTTTATTTTCATCAGGCACAACCGACGTACACAATTGCTGTATATGATGGCTTTGTCGCAAAATTTGTGGATGATACGAAGACAGTTGGAGGGGCAAGTAATTTTCAGAAAGTAGAGAGGCCACAAGACTTGGACAGATTAGGAGTATGGGCAAAGAAGTGGTAGATGGAATACAGGCGTAAAGGGACTTGAAAGTCCTTATGCAGGATTTCCTTAAGGTTAATTTGCAGGTTGAGTCAATGGTGAGGAAGGCAAATGCAATGTTAGCATTCATTTCAAGAGGACTGGAATATAAAAGGAAGGGTATAATTTTGAGGCTTTATAAAGCACTGGTGAGGTCTCACTTGGAGTATTGTGAGTAGATTTGGGCCCCTTATCTTAGAAAGAATGGGCTGAAACTGGAGAGGATTCAAAAGAGGTTCACAAAAATGATTCCAGGATTGAACAGCTTGTCACATGAGGAGCGTCTGATCGCTCTGAACTTGAATTCGGAAGAATAATGAGTGACCTAATTGAAACCTATCGAATGGTGAAAGGTCTTGATAAAGTGGATTTGGAGATCATGTTTTCTATGGTGGGAGAGTCTAGGACCAGAGGACACAGCCTCAGAATTGAGAGGCATCCTTTTAGAATGGAGATGGGGAAGAATTTCTTTAGCCAGAGAGTGGTGAATCTGTGGAATTCGTTTCCACAGGCATCTGTGGAGGCCAAGCCTTTGCGTATATTTAAGGCAGAGGTTGATAGATTCTTGATTGGTCAGGGCGTAAAGGAATACCGGGAGAAATCAGGAGATTAGAGTCAGAATCAGAATAGGGTTTATTATCATCAGCATGTGACGTGAAATTTGTTAACTTAGTAGCAGCAGTTCAATGCAATAAAGTATTAATAATAAATTAAATAAAATAATAATAATAAATAAAGTAAATCAATTACAGTATACATATATTGAATAGATTTTTTAAAATGTGCAAAAACAGAAATACTGTATATTTAAAAAAAAGTGAGGTAGTGTCCAACGATTCAATGTCCATTTAGGAACCAGATGGCAGAGGGGAAGAAGCTGTTCCTGAATCGCTGAGTGTGTGCCTTCAGGCTTCTGTACTTCCTACCTGATGGTAACAGTGAGAAAAGGGCATGCCCTGGGTGCTGGAGGTCCTTAATAATGGACGCTGTCTTTCTGAGACACTGCTCCTTGAAGATGTCCCGGGTACTTTGTAGGCTAATACCCAAGATGGAGCTGACTAGATTTACAACCTTCTGCACCTTCTTTCAGTCCTGTGCAGTAGCTCTTCCATACCAGACAGTGATGCAACCTGTCAGAATGCTCCCCATAGTATAACTATAGAAGGTTTTGAGCATACCTGTTGATATGCCAGATCTCTTCAAACTCCTAATAAAGCCACTGTCTCACCTTCTTTATAACTACATCAATATGTTGGGATCAGGTTAGATTCTTAGAGATCTTGACACCCAGGAACTTGAAGCTGCTCATTCTCTCCACTTCTGATCCCTCGGTGAGGATTGGTATGTGTTCCTTCGTCTTACCCTTCCTGAAATCCACAATCAGCTCTTTCGCCTTACTGACAGTGAGTTCCAGGTTGTTGCTGTGGCACCACTCCACTAGTTGGTCTATCTCACTCCTGTACGCCCTCTCGTCACCACCTGAGATTCTACCAACAATGGTTGTATTGTCAGCTAATTTATAGGTGGTATTTGAGCTATGCCTAGTCACATAGTCATGTGTATATCGAGAGTAAAGCAGTGGGCTATGCATACACCCCTGAGGTGTGCCTGTGTTGGCCATCAGCCAGGAGATTATGTTATCACCAATCTGCACAAATTGTCATCTTCACTTAGAAAATTAAGGATCTAATTGCAGAGGGAGGTACAGAGGCCCAGGTTCTGCAACTTCTCAATCAGGATTGTGGGAATGATGGTATTAAATGCTGAGCTATAGTTGATGAACAGCATCCTGACTTAGGAGTTTGTGTTGTCCAGGTGGTCTAAAGCCATGTGGAGAGCCATTGAGATTGTGTCTGCCATTGACCTGTCCTGGCGATAGGCAAATTGCAATGGGTCCAGGTCCTGGCTGAGGCAGGAGTTCAGTCTAGTCATGAACAACCTCTCAAACCATTTCATCACTGTCGATGTGAGAGCTACTGGATGATAGTCATTAAGGCAGCCCACATTATTCTTCTTTGGCACTGGTATAATTGTTGCCTTTATGAAACAAGTAGGAATTTCCATCTGTAGCAGTGAGTGGTTGAAAATGTCCCTGAATACTCCCGCTAGTTGTTTGGCACAGGTTTTCCGAGGGTTCACTCTCTTTAAAGACAGCCTAACATCGGCCTCGGAGACAGAGATCACAGGGTCACCGGGAGTAGCAGGGATCTTCGAAGCTGTGGTTACATTCTCCCTTTCAAAACGGGCATAGAAGGCACTGAGTTCATCTTGTAGTGAAGTATCGCTGCCATTCATGCTATTGGGTTTCGCTTTGCAGGAGGTAATGTCTTGCAGACCCTGCCAGAGTTGCCTTGCATCTGTCGTCGTCTCCAACCTCGTTCAAAATTGTCTCTTCGCCCTTGAAATAGCCCTCCGCAAATCATACCTGGTTTTCTGGTACAGGCCTGGGTCACCAGACTTGAATGCCACAGATCCAGCCTTCAGCAGACGACGTACCTCCTGGTCTTCCACGGCTTTTGGTTTGGTAACGTACAGTAAGTCTTTGTGGGCACGCACTCATCCACACAGGTTTTAGCGAAGTCGGCAACAACTGCAGCATAATCATCCAGGTTCGAAGATGAATCCCTGAATACAATCCAGTCCACCGATTCAAAGCAGTCCTGGAGGCGCTCCAGTGCTTCCCTTGTCCAAACCTTCTTGGTCTTCACTGCCAGTGCTGCAGTCTCTGCCTATACCCAGGGAGTAGAAGTACAACTAGGTGATCAGACTTCCTGAAGTGAGAGCATGGAAAAGAGTGGGGCTGAGTGGAAAAATGGATCAACTGTGATGAAATGGTGGAGCAGACACAATGGGCCAAATGGCCTAAATCTGCTCCTATATCTTATGGTCTGATGGTCTAACTGTATGTTATCTACATCAATGTGGAAAGCAAGTTAATGGTCCCTAATAATGTCTCCTAAGGGGAGTATGTATAAGGAAATGAGTAGGGGACCTAGACAGCTTCCTTCAGCAGCACCAAAAGATACTTCACATCTCTTATATGTATTACAGGAAATAATGCTGAGGCTTTATAAGGCATTGATCAAACTGTATTTGTAGTATTATGAGCAGCTTTGGGTCCCTTATCTTAGAAAAGATGATCCAGAGGAGATTTCTGAGAATGATACCAGGAATGAGGGGATAATGTATGAGGAGCATTTGATAGCTGTGTGCCTGTAATATCTGGAGTTTAGAGGAATGAAGGTGAATCTCATTGAAAGCTATCAAATATTGAAAGGCCTATACAGAGTGGACATGGAAAGGATGCTTCCAGTAGCAGAAGATTCTAGAACTAGAGTGCACAGCCTCAGAATTTAAGGACTAACTTTTAGAACAATCATGAGTAGGAATTTCTTTAGACAGAGGGCGTTATATCTGTGGAATTATCACAGATGGCTGTAGAGGTCAATCTATTGGATATATTTAAAACGGAGCTTGTTAGGTTCTTTATTTGTCAGAATGTCAAAAATGACAAAGAGAAGGCAGAAGAATGTGGCTGAGAGGATTAATACGTCAGTGATGAAAGAATGGCTGGATGTCCAAATGACATAATTCTACTCCTATTTCTTATGGTCTTATGGTCTAATTGTCTTTATTCCTATTAGCCTTCCAGATGCAGCTATTCCAAAGTCAGATATATCGGCTTGTGTTGTGTATCAGCATTTATGCAAAAGTGTATTATTTTATGGATTGTTGAAATCATCTGAGGCTCAGCCATCTTTTGTCATTCCCTTCACTCCACCACTTACCATCCTTCTTCTGTGATAGTACCATTATGAGGTTATGTAATATGAAAAGGGTTTACAATTGATAAAGGAAAATGTAATATCTGGCACAGTGTTAGACCCTGCCAAGAAAAGGTTGAATCTGTGTCACTGTCATGTTTTCTGGTCTTGACAATGTCTTCAACCTTTCCCTTAGTCAGTTGTAAAACCTATTCATCACAGTTACCCTTAAGCCCAACTAATCTTAATTTTTCTGCACAAAGACACATTTTCTCTTCTGGAGTTTAAAATTGAGCTCAGGAAGCCTTCTAACTAACTTCCCAAATATTCAGAGATTTTCCTTCTCTATCGTAGCCATATTCAAAACTTCCTGGTTATGTAGAGAGTATTGCATTCTTTTTAAAATCTCATTTAAAGGGCCTTGAATACTTTTGGAAATAACTTTACATTATATGGTAGCTTGTTTGATGAACAAAGCTCCTAGCTATAATGATGTTATTCTTTATTTGCATTTAATTATGCATGTGCGTGTAACAGGTCCAAAGGGGCAAAGGCCTATGTCCTTTACACAGTTTCTGCGATGTGGGAAAGGGATATAATTCATCTTCTATAGCATAGTTAAGTGTTATATTACACTCCCTCTCAAGCCAGGCAATCCTATCTGCTTTGAACATTGAATAATCATTCTATATGCTGTAGTTATGAATATCATACTATGTTTTTAACGTTGTTGAGTTGCTTTTCTAATTCGGTTTTCAATGTGTGTGCTACCAGGCCTGCCAGCAATAAATTGGCGAGATTTAGCTTAGTGGTCATATGGTCTTGTTACCTCTTAATATATCTTTCAGCATACATGGATTTCTCCAGAAACTTTTGCAGTTTTGGTAATAAGGTGCTCAGACTAAATCCTTTCCATTTTCTGAGACAGTTTTTGGAGGTTATGGAAGACATAATTACAAAATGCAATCTTCTAATCTACTTGTGATTCTCTGAGCCAATGTTCTCTGAAACGAGTTGGTCTATTTGTGTCATCATCTGTTGTGAATATTAGCTTCATTTACAATCACATCTGACCTGGAATTTTGAGTATA
Source organism: Mobula hypostoma (assembly GCF_963921235.1). Taxonomy (NCBI): domain Eukaryota; kingdom Metazoa; phylum Chordata; class Chondrichthyes; order Myliobatiformes; family Myliobatidae; genus Mobula; species Mobula hypostoma. The sequence goes on along the minus strand of NC_086097.1, from coordinate 61,557,200 downwards.
TTACTAGACTGTCATTAGGCTTCAATGTGGTTTTGTTAAAGGCACTCTGCTGAATTCCTAGATGACTCCTTAATACCTCTGCCTATAAGCTAGGTCAGCAGCTGTACTAATGTTTCATTATTGCCACTGGTGCAGGTACACCGTTTCAGATCTGCTCTATGTGCTATTCACAAGCTTCAATACAAACAAACCTCCCCTTGTAGCTTGCTATTATAAGTATTTCCTTTACAATGTGCAACAATTTAGCTGACAGCACTCTAGCTGGCGTTCCTGTGTCATACCTCACACAGAGGTTAAAAGCACTTCCTTTTTGCAGGTGAAGTATTTCAATGTTCTAAACTAACACATCAGTGATGGATGATTTCCATTAGACGGACAGCAGCTTTCCCCGTCAGCCTCACACTTTGCATCAAGCATATGAATTGGGCTTGGTAACGGAGCTACAGCTTCTGCTGTTTGCAATATTATCACTGACATTATTACACTGTCCAATATTCATTTATGTTTTAGAGACTCACTTGCATGATTTTGATGGTTTCTCATGTACCCTCAAACACTAAATCTAGAGCAGGTAATCTTGCTTTTCTGTTAAACCACACATAAACTGGTTCCACAAAGATTAATTCAGAAAGGCACCAAAATTATAGTGTCGAGACAGATTCTTCAGCAAGCTGTATTATCATTAATGGTCCAGCGTGACCTCTGGTTTCTGGTTCTGAATCTCTGGTAAAGTGATACAGTAATTGCTTTATCATCTTGAAAAAAAAACATCTTACATGGTTACAAGGAATTTTCCAATGTGGCTTTATAGTTAAGACATTTTCGGTTAAGATTACTTTCTTACATTATCACGTCTTTGCTTTGAGCAGATATGGCTTTGCCCACATTGTCTCATTTCATTCATGATTGCCCCAAAGGACATCCTTGTCCATTGGATAGACACTCACCTCAACTCTGAACTGATTTCACAAGCTACAGACTCACTTTCAAAAACTCTACGACTCAGTATTATTTATGTTTTATTTGCACAATTTATCTTCCTTTTCCCATTGATTGTTTATCAGTCTTTGTTTCTGTCTGCTCTTTCATAAATTCTATTGTATTTCTTTATTTTCTTGGGAATGCCTGCAAGAAAATGATACTCCGTTAGTATATGACGACTTTAATAAGAAATTTCCTTTGACTTTGACTTTCAAGAATTAAAAGACTCTCATATTTTGTTGTAAGTGCATGGCTCCTAAGATAATGGGATTTGATCTGAGCTGCTGTTTAGCATTCTCACCTTATTTGTTAAACCATTATAAAGTTATGCCAATAACATGCACCCCCTTTTTTTCCCAATGTTCAAGTCTGAGCTCGAGACTCAGAGCCTTGAGTCTGTAAGCTGAAGCTATGGGTCTTTCCTACCATCATGCACATACATATGGTTAACGTAGTTGATGATTTTGTTACTTTAAACTGCTTCTGTTCTTCTCCATCACATCGTCCTTGCGAATGTAAAGTAAATGCCTTTCTGGATTCCTCGTCATTGGTAGATGTACCTGCAGTTTGCTTACCACAAAGTGCAAAAAGTTTTGTCCATCGCTAGTGTCTTTTTTCAAATGTGCACAAATACAACTCATACAAGTATGATCAAATACATTTTTCAGTGATTTAATGGTTTAGATATGCAGCAGTAGCAGAGACAGGCTTGCTTTGGCCTCTGCACAAGTGAAGGGCACTCAGGTCATCATGGTGAAAGATAGATATGCAGGTAGATTGGGTATCCATAGCAATAATAGAATCATGAATAAGATGACACTGGCAGTCTATACAATGTGATAAACCTTTAAGACTATAAGGTACGTAGAAGTTTCTTATTTCAGAGAGTAGTGAACCTGTGGAATTTTCTGCCCCTGTGGGTGATGAAGGCCTGATCATTAGAAGCACTTAAATTGGAGTAGAATAAATATTTGAAAGATCAAGGAATTAAGTGAAACACCCTGGTTTCCTTAGCTGCATAAGTCTAGGGAAGACAACCTCAGGCCCTGCCAAACTCGTGAGACTGAGGCGTACTCAATCTCACTCCAAACCTCAGTCTGTGTGGATGCTGTGTCATTTGCTACCCTGTTACAAATTAATGCCACAAAATTACAGACAGTACACTGCATCCAATTAAAGGAATTATATTTATGAATCTTAACTAAAGGGTTAGTAAAGAATAACAAAACAAAAGGGCTCATTTTAAATGTGCACAAGTTGGAGCTCATCTGGAACTTCTCTGTCACTCACACACTAGGCCCTCGGTCAACATGAAAGCACACACCACCTTCTGAACGTCACTTGTAATCTGTCACGAACAAACAGGTCTCCCACTAGATAGTATGCTACGACCGGTTCTCACCAGCATCTTCTCTCTTCATCTCCTCTCGAACAACAGCTCCAAGCTCAACCTTAGTCCCTCACCAGAGAAACCTTCCCTTAATCTGACCATCCTAAATGGATGTCGCACATTTCTCCTCCCTCTTATCTTCAACAATAACCCAAACATAAGCTGAAAACAAGCAGCTCACACAGAACAGCACGAAATGGAATACATACAGCATAACAGTGAAAAAATATGAACCAGGGCATTACATAAGAACTAGCATGACAGAGGAGGTCAGTATACAATGTTTCTCCCTCTGGTACTCCTGCCCCTTCCTTTTTTTCCATGGTCTTTTGTACTCTTCTATTAGATTCCCCCTTCTACAGCCTATTATCTCTTTCCCAATCAACTCTCAGCTCTTTACTCCATCCCTTCCCCCTCTCCCAGTTTCACCTATCACATGCTACCTTGTACTTTTTCCTCTCTCCCCACACCTTCTTAGTCTGACTTCGTCCCCCTTCCTCTCCAGTCCTGATAAAGGATCTCAGCACAAAACATCAACTGTCTGCTCGTTTCCATAGATGCTGCCTGGCCTGCTGAGTTCCTCCAGCATCTTGGTGTGTGTTGCTTGGATTTTCAGCATCTGCAGATCTTCTCTTGTCAGTACACAAAATATATCAGCCATAATCACACTGAATGGTGGGGCAGGCACGAGGGGGCCTTGTGGACAGCTCCTGCTATTTTCTTGTGTCTTGTGTTCCTGAAATCAGGTGGGACACGAACAAGCTGAAACTCAAAGCAAATTGTATACGTCTAGGAGACGACTAGACGAGGGGATGATTTCCTAAGAAAAAACGATCTAGTGTTTCCTGGTAAATAATGGCCTGATCTTCGATGATGGAGTTACGGTTCTGCTGGAGTCATGGGGTGGTGTCAGAAAGCTGTCATTCAGTCTCAGCAAAGTCAATGCCGTTACTGCAGTCTTGCCCTGTCAGCAGGTTTGACGCCAGTTAATGAAAATCAAGCAAATGCAGATGCGACAAGTCTGAAATAAGAACAGGAAATGTTGGAACCACTCAAGCTTGAGGGACCATGTGACTCAGCAGTCTGTAGAAAGAAAAGTTGTCAGCATATTAGGTTTGGAATCAAGTTTTAACGGCAGTGTTGGGTTGGTACCCAGTGTTTGCTACAAGTACAAACCAAATAGGTTGCTGTGATTTGGTGAAGTGCAAAATAGAGCAGACAGTATCATGAAATTCCACTGGAGAGAACATCAGAACAATATAGAGGAGAAGCTATTTTGCGTTTTTACGTTGCTGATATGACTTTGCAATCAATTTATGTTCTGCAGAAAGTCACGAATGTAAAGTCTAATAGGAGCTTTCTCCTTTATGTAAAGATTTACATGAGCATTACAGGAATGTCACTTCAGTCTATAAACAATTCAACTTTAAACTAGCATGAATTTTAATCTGTTTCAATTCAGAGGATTTAGATTCAATAAGAACTCTGTTGCTGTCAAATAGCATTATTTCACAGCTGGTAGATATAATTTGTAATTGAGAAGTCAGATCTGTAAGGATTTGCAGTCCTTCGGGATCTGTTCTTTACTGTTAATTAAAACAATATATGAAATTCTAATCTTTATCTGGATTTGTCATTATTTGTCAATACCAATCTTTTTTTAAAATCTTAAAATGAATTCAACCTACTTTTCCCAATATATCTTTCATATTAACATGGTAACAAATTTGGTAAAATATATTACAAAACAAGCCCTTAAATATTTTCCAATTTCAAAAATGTGTTTCAGCTTGGTGATAAGATGAAACATACTGACAAGAATTTTTAGTTGGAAATGAGAGGATATACTGTAATTGCTTCATTTCCAATTGTACCATTAAAAAGGTAGTATGTGGTTAGTCCTAGCGACATTGAAGTGAAGGATTGAATTTTCCTTTTAGGCTATAGAATGGTACAGGTGCTTTGGCCCATGATGTTATGTTGAACTTTTCACCTACTCCAAGATCAATCTGATGCTTCCCTCCCACACAGTCCTCCAACTTTCATTCATCCATATGTCTATCACTGAAATGTCCTTAATGTATCTGCCTTTCTCACCACCCCTGCAAGGTGTTTCATACAGTTACCACTCACTCCCTGTGTAAAAACAAACCTACCTCCAACAACCTCCTACACTTCCTTCCAATCAGCTTAAAAATATGTAAACACAAAATAATCAGCAGGTGCTGTGATCAAAGCAATACTTTCAGTACGCTGGATGAACTCAACAGGTCGGGCAGCATCAGTTAGAAACGATGAGTCGACGTTTCGGGCCGGAACCCTTCGTCAGGACTGAAGAATGAAAGATGGGGAAGGACTTGAAGAATGCCTGTAGCTTCAGTCGAAAGACCAGTAATTTGAAAGACAGAGGGGTGGGGGAGGGGAAGCATTGACGTCATAGCCCTGAAAACAATGGGTAGTAGAAGAAGGAGGTGGAACCATGAGGGAGGTGATAGGCACCTGGGGGAGGGGGTAGAGTGAAATTAGGATAGAGGAAGGGAAGGGGAGGGAATTACCGGAAGTTGGAGAATTCTATGTTCATACCAAGGGGCTGGAGACTACCTAGACAGTATATGAGGTGTTGCTCCTCCAACCTGAGTTTAGCCTCATCATGGCAGTAGAGGAGGCCATGTATGGACATATCTGAATGGGAATGGGAAGCAGAGTTGAAGTGGGTGGCTACCGGGAGATCCTGTCTGTTGTGGCGGACAGAGTGGAGGTGCTCGATGAAGCGGTCCCCCAATCTGCGTCGGGTTTCACCGATGTAGAGGAGGTCGCACCGGGAGCACTGGATGCAATAGATGACCCCAACAGACTCACAAGTGAAGCGTTGTCTCACCTGGAAGGACTGTTTGGGGCCCTGAGTGGTTGCAAGAGATGAGGTGTAGGGACAGGTGTAGCACTTACGCTTACAGGGATAAGTGCCAGGTGGGAGATCAATGGGGATGGACGTGCGGATAAGGGAGTCGCGGAGGGACCAATCCCTGTGGAAGCGGAGAGGAGTGGAGAGGGAAAGATGTGCTTAGTGGTGGGGTCCTGTTGAAGGTGGCGGAAGTTGCAGAGGATAATGTGCTGGATCCGGAGGCTGGTGGGGTGGTAGGTAAGGACAAGGGGAACTCTGTCCCTGTTGTGGTTGCGGGAGGATGGGGTGAGGGTCGAAGTGAGGAAAATGGAGGAGATGCGGGTGAGGGCATGATGGTAGAAGGGAAACCATAATCCTTAAAGAAAGAGGACATTTGAGATGTCCTGGAATGGAAAGCCTCATCCTGGGAGCAGATGCAGCAGAGATGGAGGAACTGGGAATAGGGAATGGCATTTTTGCATGTGGTGGGGTGGGAAGAGGTATAGTCGTTGTAGTTATGAGAGTCAGTGGCCTTTTAGAAGATGTCAGTGGACAGTCTGTCTCCAGAGATGGAGACCGAGAGATCGAGAAAGGGGAGAAGTGTCCGAGATAGAGCAAGTGGATTTGAGGGCTAGGTGGAAGTTTGAAGTAAAGCCGATGAAATTGACGAGCTCAGCATGGGTGCAGGAAGCAGCACCAATGTAGTCGTCAATGTACCGAAGGAAAAGTTGGGGAGCAGTACCAGAGTAGGTTTGGAGCACAGACTGTTCCACATAACCAACAAAGAGGCAGGCGTAGCTGGGTCCCATGTGAGTTCCCATAGCTACACCCTTAGTCTGAAGAAAGTGGGAAGAGCTAAATGAGAGCAACACACATCAAAGCTGCTGGTGAATGCAGCAGGCCAGGCAGCATCCATAGGAAAAGGTGCAGTCGACGCTTCAGGCCAAGACCCTTCGTCAGGAAGTTATTAAGTGCGAGAACCAGTCCCGCTAACCGGAGGAGGATAGTGGTGGTGGGGAACTGGTGAGGTCTATTATCCAGGAAATAGCGGAGGGCTTTGAGGCCTTCTTGATGGGGAATGGAGGTGTGTAAATATTGGACATCCATAGTAAAAATGTAGCGGTTGGGACAGGGGAATTGGAAGTTATTGAAGAGGTGGAGGGCATGGGATGTATCCCGGATGTAGGTGGGGTGGGACTGAACCATGGGTGACAAAATGGAGTCCAGGTAGGCAGATGCAAGTTCGGTGGGACAGGAGCAGGCAGAAACTGTGGGTCTACTGAGACAGTCAGGCTTGTGTATCTTTGGGAGGCCTAAAAACCAAGCGGTACGTGATGTAGGAATAATGAGTTTAGCGGCTGAGGATGGAAGGTCTCCGGAGCTGATAAGGGCAGAGATGGTGTGGGAGACAATGGTTTGATGTTTTTTGGTGTGGTCCCGTTCCAGTGGTAAGTAAGAGGTGTCAGAGAGCTACCGTTTTGGCTCAGTGAGGTAGAGGTCCATCCGACAGACTACTACAGCACCACCTTTGTCAGCAGGTTTGATGGTGAGGTTGGGATTAGTGCGGAATAATAATAACTCTGCACTGCTGCAGCCCATCTGCTTCATGGTTTGAGATGTTGTGCATTCAGAGGTGCTCTTCTTTATAACGATGTGTTACAGCTTACATTAAGGCAGAAGCTAAAGAACAAGGCTAAAAAAGTAAGGACAATGAAGATGTGGTTGTGGGAGTCAGAAGAGCAGCTATGGGGCTGCTTCAAATCAGTGGATTGGGCCATGCTCAAGGAATCATCAAGGGATCCGAACAAATGCATCACAGTTGTCACAGACTTTATAAAAACAATCATAGATCAGACTATGTCCGCAAAATCATTCAGAGTCTTCCCCAGCCAGAAGCCCTGAATGAGGCATAAGATGCACAATTTGCTGAGTGACGGATCAGTAACATTCAGATCTGGTGACTAAGTAAAATACAAGAGGTCTGGGTACAATTTGCGGAAAGCCATCTTACATGCAAAGAGGCAAATTATTGCAAAATAACACCATCATTGAACCTGGATTTCATTCTATACACTGAAGCTTCTCAGTGATTGAGAGAAAAATTCAAATGGCTGGATGGGCAGTTGTTTCTGAAACTGAAATGCTGGCATCAGGGAGCAAGGCTCTTGGTACCTGTATGCACCAGGCAGGACTAAAACATTTGATTGAAGACCCAAAGTTGACAAAAGGAAGTTAGCAAATATCTAAACTAATTCTCAATATGCTTTTGGATTTATTCTTGAGTTTAAAAACTTATGGAGACAATGAGGATTTTTTGGAGCAGTAGGAGCCCCAAAAAAGAATGGTCAACTCATACAAGAGCTTATGGATGCTATACAACTGGCATCAGAAGCTTCTATATTCAAATTTAAAAGTTACTGCAAAATGGCTACAATGGAAAGCTGTGGAAATGCATTTGTGTATGAAATTGCAAAATGGCAGCAAGGGAAGGAGTAAAAGAAACTAGAGAATTACCAAGAGCATAAACAGTGACCTCAACAACTGGTATTAAGAAAATGAAATTGAATTCTGTATTACAGACGAACATACTAGATATTCGAGAGATGTAAGCTTAATACTCCAGACAGGAAAAGTAGTTCTGTATGGAGAATGGTGAGATGTTAACAGTGATGGAGGGTGGAGATATAAAACTCATCATAGACGTGTGTAACCCCAACTATGTTTCTTCCTTATCTGGCGCAGCAAATACACTCTCTTGGACACATTGGAGTACAGAAGATGATCGACAGATTTTCCCAATGGTGGTGGAATCCAATTTCATGGGCAAGAAAAACAAAGATTTGAAAGGTGCCAGAAAATAAACCCTGGAGCAGTGGGAAAACTACCACAATTAAGTGCTCCTGCCCCATCTGTTCCATTTCTACACCTTTGAGTGGACTATATTTCTTTACCAAACTGTCAAGGATACTCAGACATACTGGTAATAGTGGACAAGTTTTCAAGATGGGTGGAAGATATTCCAGCAAAAACTTCTGCCACACATATTGTTAAAACTCTGATCAAGGACTATATTCCTAGCTGGGGATTGCCAGGTCACATCCACTCTGATGAAGGAACATATCTTACTGGGAGTGTTTGTCAGTAATTACGCGGAGTAATGAATGTTGAATGGTCTTTTCATTGTCAACATCAGTCAGTCATCAGGACAAATTGACTGAATGAATGGAACCGTCAAACAACTGACTAAGAACCTATGGCTCTTTCTGTGATCTTACGCAGCATCTGAGCAACCTCAAACAAGAAAGCAAAACTAAGTCCATTCAAAGTACAACCAGGGCCTCCTAAGTCACTGCCAGAAGCCCTCAGTCTCTGAGAGGGTGATATACACAGTAACAGTTTCTATTGTATGAATTTAACCTAAGCTGTTGAATTTACTTCTCAACAGGTTTCAGCTGCTTAGAGTGACCCAACAGAAGGAGAGCACAGCCTGACTCCTGGTGAGTGGGTCCTGGTTAAGATATTGCTTAAGGAACCACTGGGAGCTCGATGTGAATGCCCTTATCAAGTGATGTTAGTAACCAACTCGCTGGTGAAAATAGAAGGCAAAAGAAAGTACATACACGCCAGCCACTGCAAGCGAGCTAAAGTGGACCTGACAATAACAACATGCGCTGTGGTTAATGTGCTAGTAACCTCTTGATTACAGTGCCTGTATTGCTGGGCTACAGTCAGTAAATTACTAACCAGAAAGAAAACTTCAAGCAAGTTGTAAACTACTGAACATTATGAGTTTATTCTAACATTAGTTGTTGTTTTATACTTTTGCTAATTTTGCTTACTTACTATGACTGTTAATATTCATATGAACATGCCTTATCATAATTTACATCTTTTTACTTGTTTAAAGGTGAGCATTAATGAAACAGTTCAAACTTGTGTGCGTGTGCCTACTAATCTGCCTAACCATGGTATCATCTTATGAATACTTTGACAAATATATATACCCTTTGATATTTCATAAACCTAAAGAGTTTTTGATTATTTTATACACTACGTAATAGAGATACGTAGCTTTTTTCTGCCTTCCTATTTTCAGATATACTTTATACTTTATTGTCGCCAAACAATTGATACTAGAACGTACAATTATCACAGCGATATTTGATTCTGCATTTCCTGCTCCCTGGATTACAAATATTAAATATTAAAAATATTAAAAAATCATAAATATTAAAAATTTAAATTGTAAATCATAAATAGAAAATAGAAAACTGGAAAGTAAGGTAGTGCAAAAAAAAAAACGAGAGGCAGGTCCGGATATTTGGAGGGAATGGCCCAGATCCAGGTCTGGATCTGTTCAGCAGTCTTATCACAGTTGCAGAGAAGCTGTTCCCAAATCTAGCTGTACGAGTCTTCAAGCTCCTGAGCCTTCTCCCGGAGGGAAGAGGGACGAAAAGCGTGTTGGCTGGGTGGGTCGTGTCCTTGATAATCCTGGCAGCACTGCTCCGACAGCGTGCGGTGTAAAGTGAGTCCAAGGACGGAAGATTGGTTTGTGTGATGTGCTGCGCCGTGTTCACCATCTTCTGCAGCTTCTTTCGGTCTCGGGCAGGACAACTTCCATACCAGGTTGTGATGCACCCTAGAAGAGTGCTTTCTACGGTGCAGCTACAAAAATTAGTGTGGGTTTTAGGGGACAGGCCAAATTTCTTTAGTTTTCTCAGGATTCTAATAGGATAATGATTCTAAATGTGTGATTTTGAATCAAAAAGGGGTTTGTTAGATTCTGCAGTTTAATTCTTAGATTTGACTGTTTAATTGTTATTTTCTTTGCAGTTTAACAACTAATTATCTGCTTGTATTTTATGTAGTTTAATATGCCTCCAGTGCCTATACAGAGTATAATTGTGAAAAGCACTGGAAGCTTCTTTGTTTTGCATTAAGTGAATAAGTACTTTCTTATTGGTCAGCTTGGTACTGCTATATTCAAATGAGTACTTTTTAATTTGTTGTCTCCTATCGACAAATTTGAATAGATTTTTTTCTTATCTTTGTAGTATAGAAATAGCTGTTTATGCTAGTTGCTATCTTTAGTTTCGCTCTCATCTTCAACTAGTAGAACTCTGTCACTGTTTGTTTCAACTTCTCTTTGTTCTATCAACTCTTAGTAAAATGATCATGAAGCAACACTTTTTGTGCCTTGTTCCGGAGTTGTAAAAGAGCCTTGCATTTAAACACCAGAATCCATCAAACTTTTAAACTTTAAATTTTGAACTTAAGTTACTGTTGCCCTCCTGTCAACTTGAAACATTCTGGCCATTTTCCTCTGACCTTTCTCATTACCAAGGCATTTTTACCCACAGAACTGTCACAAAGCTTCTTTTTTATTTTTATTTTTGAACCATTCTCTTTAAGATGTAGAGACTGGTATTTGTGAAAATCCCAGGAGATCAGCAATTTATGACACACTTAAGCCATCCTGAATGGCATCAACAATTATTCGACGGTCAAAGTTGCTTCGATCACATATCTTCCCCATTCTGATGTTTGGTCTGAGCAACAACTGACTCTCTTCACCATGTTTGCATGCTTTATGCATTCAGTTGCTGCCACATGATTGTCTGATTAGATATTTGCATTAATGAGAAGGAGCACAGGTGTACTTAATAAAAAGGCCACTGAATATAGAATCTGGCTTCCTGCAAATCCCTAAGTAATCAATTGTGGTTTCTGAAGGTGTTAGTCTTCTGCGGTGCTGAGTGTTGGCACGTGGCCAAGTGGTTAAGGCATTCGTCTAGTGATTCGAAGATTACTAGTTCGAGCCTTGGCTGAGGCAGGCAGCGTGTGTGTCCTTGAGCAAGGCACTTAACCACACATTGCTCTGCGACAACACCGGAGCCAAGCTGTATGGATCCTAATGCCCTTCCCTTGGACAACATTGGTGGCATGGAGAGGGGAGACTTGCAGCATGGGCAACTGCTGGTCTTCCATCAAACTTTGCCCAGGCCTGCACCCTGGAAACCTTCCAAGGCACAAATCCATGGTCTCTTGAGACTAATGGATGCCTACCTAAAAAGTCTTCTGAACTCTTTTCCTAAAAACTACAAACCATTCTAAAATTTTCAACAACTCCTCCAACTGAAGTCAAAATTTTCCTCATTCAATGACAAATCACTTCATGAGGTACTCTGTGGGTGAAATAAAATGAGATTCCAATGTGCATACTTCAAGACTATACGATAATATCTGTTGATCCATTATGCACAGCAGGTCATGGTTTCAGCACGTGAGCAATTCTAAATGGTGGACAATGTTTCTGACGAGGAAATGTAAAATGCAAATTCCAATAGTGAGCATTATACACTGTACACCCATGATTGTGTAGCCAAGTTTTCATCAAACTCAATATATAAGTTTGCTGATGACACAACAATTGTAGGCCGTTATCTCAGATAATGATGAGCTTGAGTACAGAGAGGAAATTAAGAACCTGGTGGAATGGTGCGAAGACAATAACCTATCCCTCAACATCAGCAAGACAAAGGAATTGGTTGTTGACTTCAGAAGGAGTAGCGGACCGCACAATGCAATTTACATCGGTGGTGCGCAGGTGGAACAGGTCAAAAGCTTTAAGTTCCTCGGGGTCAATATCACAAATGACCTGACTTGGTCCAACCAAGCAGAGTTCACTGCCAAGAAGGCCCACCAGCGCCTTTACTTCCTGAGAAAACTAAAGAAATTTGGCCTGTCTCCTAAAACCCTCACTAATTTTTATAGATGCACCGTAGAAAGCATTCTTCTAGGGTGCATGACAACCTGGTATGGAAGTTGTCCTGTGCAAGACCGAAAGAAGCTGCAGAAGATCGTGAACACGGCGCAGCACATCACAGAAACCAATCTTCCGTCCGTGGACTCACTTTACACTGCACGCTGTCAGAGCAGTGCTGCCAGGATAATCAAGGACACGACCCACCCAGCCAACACACTTTTTGTCCCTCTTCTCTCCAGGAGAAGGTTCAGGAGCTTGAAGACTCGTACAGATAGATTTGGGAACAGCTTCTTTCCGACTGTGATAAGACTGCTGAACGGATCCTGACCCGGATCTGGACCGTACCCTCCAAATATCCAGACCTGCCTCTCGGTTTTTTTGCACTACTTACTTCCTAGTTTTCTATTTTCTGTTTATGATTTATAATTTTTTTTTAATATTTACTAATTTTAACTATTTTTATTATTTAATATTTGTAATCCAGGGAGTGTGAAGCGCAGAATCAAATATCGCTGTGATGATTGTACGGCGACAATGAAGTATAAAGTATAAAGTATTCAACTAGAATCTTGATGATAACTTGTAGCATGGGTTCATTCGAATGGCTTGAGGTTTGAACAGGCAGAATCTTATTAGAACAGGTGATGTTTACTGCCAGATTATCATTCAATGTTAAAAGTGAAGCCCAAGTTCACTGCTGGGAAATTCTGAAACTTTTATGCTAAAATCCTAAATGAAATCATTAAATATCATACAAAAATATAGACTGTGTGTTTAATGATTTAATTGGTCAATGCATATCATGAATGTTAAAGTTTGTCTTTGGTAGAAATTTTAAAATGACAGATAAAAACATCGGGTTTTTACTAAATAATTCATCTGGTTGTTGACTGCCACTTGGGCACTGTGAATCAGTCAGACAGCAATTTGTCTTTCCTGCAGAAATACAATGTGCTCAGCTGAGGGTCTCTGTGCATAACAAGTTCTGTATAGAAATCATGATATTATGAATTGAGATTAATTAAAATTTATGCAATCCAATTTGGTACTCAAACAGCTGCTTACCAATCACTGGCTGCTTGTCTCTCCGTAAAAATCAGTTTGCTGCTTCACAGCGTTCTCCACACTGTGTTCATTAACCTTCTTCCACCTTCCACTATTTCTGTCAGGGAGCTGATTCACATTTCATTTGGATTTTGTCAAGGGTGTGATAACATGTATGCAGAATAACTATTTCAAGGGTTGTCTGGGGTTTCTTTTCCATTGGAGCACTTCAGCTGTTCCTAAGATCTCTGTCCCTCAGCATTTAATCCAACTCTGTAGATTAATCACTCATGCAAAAGACCAAAATAATGAACTCACTTTTAAATTAATCCCTCTTTCTTCAAAGGTCATCAAATCTTGTAAGCAATATGCATAGTCACAGCACATGTGTTAGTATTATTAAAATATCAGCCGATTGTAAGGTTAGTTGACCTGAGAAAATCTTGCTCATAAATTGGCTTGAGGCTGTTCTCTTCTTTGTATATTTAATCACAGCATCTAGCAATGCCAGAATTTATTGTCCACCCTTTAAAAGTCAACTGCATTGAGTCTGAAGTCGTATATAGGCTAATCTGGGAAAAGACTATGGATTTCTTTCCCTGAAGTGAATTTTGAAAGGTTAAAAATTATGACAAGAGTATCTCCTCTGGATACACAGTCCAGGAACAGCAGAATGATTCATATCAATAATTTTCTTTTCCCCCTCATTTATTTAAGCAAATGAAGGGAATAATTTTATATAAAACCTTTAGTAACCTTTCAAGGCAACTCAAAACGCTCCAAAAGAGGTAAGATTCCTTGAGTAGTTACTGTGGTTGGAAACATGGGAGCCAGTTTCACAGGAAAAACACCCAAAAACAGCAAGATCGTCAATGTACAAATCATCTGTTCCAGCAATGCTGGGTGAGAAATAAATCTTGGTATGACAAGAATATTCTTCCTGTGTTTCCTCAAAGTTCTGTCAGGGAATCTTTCTTCACCATGTATTAGAGCAGATGGAGACGGCTTAATTTCTCACCTGAAAGGGGGTATCTCTGATAGTGAAGCATTCCCTCTGTGGAGAATAGGTAGAAATGTGGGTCTGAGGAAAAAGTCTCAGAAGTTCAGTGAGAACTAATAAAAATTATCTGTGCTCTGTAGACTGGAATTATATGATGCAATCTGACAAGTTAATCACATCTGAAAGTCCTGAAAATCTGTGGATGAAGCATCTAAGTTGCTAATTGAAATCAATGGTTTAATATAGCTAGAATCTAATTTGATATTTTTAGTTGAGAAAAACATGCCATTTGAGAAAATGGAGTTCACAATTTTCCACTATCGCTTTCAGATATCAGGATGCTCCTGCTTGTGCTGCTTTGGGTGTTGACACGCTGCAGAGTACTGGATCTACAAGTGTTAAAACTGAGCTGGCTTCCTCAGCCCAGATCATGTGCAAAGCCACGTGGAATATTGGAGCTGATTTTACTGAAACTCCTTTAGGACAGTCCAGTGGTCCAGGTAGTAGTGCAACGGTTTCACAATGCTCGAGATCTTGTTTCAGTTGTGGCCCTGGGTGCTCTCTGTGTGGAGTTTGAATGCTCTCTTTGTAACCACATGGGTTCCCTTTGTTGTGTCTGACTTGTGCCCCTATCCCAAAAACACAGTAGGTTAATTACATTCTTTAAATTTCCTTCAGGGTGTCAGTATAAGTAGAAACTTGGGGGTGTTGTTGAGAATGTGGGGAAGAGTAAAAAATTAGATTGATGTTCGATGGATGCAAATGGGTGGTTAATGGTTGGTGAAGACTTGATGGGACAAAGGATTTGTTTCCATGCCCTATTTCTTGACTCTATGGAATTTCACATAGGCTTTTACTCAAATGCCCTTGTGGGTATGGCAGCATTCCAAACACCCTATATCTGCATCTGAATATCCCCTTCTGAATCCTCTAGAGCAGAAAATATGAGCAAACTCACTCCTCTGATAAAAGGTATTAGACTTTTCTTTCCCTCCACTCTGCTTCTGGTCCACTTATGTCCACTGACACATTTCATCTGTATCTATGCTCCATGCTACTGTCTGCACAATGAAAAATGCTAGTGTCTGAGCTGGAGGATGTTATTACAGAATGAGTGATGGGATCATTTCCTAATTACTATCTTTCTCTCAAAAGCCAATAGCTGGCCAAACGAGAGCTCTTAACCCTCTGAGGGGAGAGGGGCTTAAGGGATGAGTGTGGGAATGTAGAACAGGAGGAGTGGGTTTACATCATATGTCACTTGTTAATCAGTGGGATGAGATGAATGACTAGTTTCTGCCACAATGATAACATTAGTGACCTTTAGCTTACTGCTGTTCATAGGTTCACTGGTGTAACCACACCAATAATGGCATGCACAATCTCTTTTTTTATATACCGAGCTGATGAATATTTATTCATGTAGCGATACAGTGTAAATTAGGTTCTTCTGGCTCTTTGAGCCATGCTGCCCAGCAACTCCCAATTTATCTCTAATCTAATCACGGGCCAATTTACAATGACCAGTGTACCTACCAATGCATTCCACAGGGAGAATGTACAAATTCATTACAGATGATGCTGGGATTGAACTCGGACCTTTATTAGTGTTAAACCTATTGCTACACTACCGCGGTAGGGTGTTGCTTTTTATGTCTCTCATTTTGCAAAAATTATGTATCTTCTTCTGCAAGAGGGAAGAATGTATTTGAGTTTCTTGCATTATGCCTAGGTAATATCCCACCCACGATAGTACAGCTGAGAATGTGTATGTAAACACCACAATGTAGATTACCATCTAAAATTCGCAGAAAATACGTGAGAGCTTGGTGGGTGATTATGAATGTTAGTTAGGAATCCTAATTAAGGATGATTGTTATTGAGTCTCCGACATAGAGTCGTATGTGAGATTGGTAGATTTGATGAAACATTCCTTTTTCTTTACTACAGCTATGAGGTCATCAAACTTCATGCAAAATTACATCCACATCAAGCCTGGAGATTAAGAAGAGCCTTCTCTCATTGCTGCTTGACTATGGTCAGGGCTTCTTAAGCTCCAGAACAGTGAAAATCTCTAGCCTTCTCCCTGCCTCATTCACCAAGGCATTCAAAACCTGACCATCATTACTCCCTCCCAGCTCCATGGGGCTGACCTCGAGCAGCAGTGATAGCTAATAAGCTCTATTGTGGTAAGAGATGGAGGAAGCTTCAATCCATGCCCTCTAGCTTCATTTAGCACTCATCACTCATGAAATTGCACTTCTCAGAAATGAATTATTTCAAGAAACTGTGGAGTTGGGGATATCTGAGCTGAAGTCAGAAAAAATAAGAGCATTAAGTTTTTGCCTATCCTGCACTGTCAGACTGGCTAGGATTTCTAAACCCACATGCTTATATGAGCCATGCTAAAACATTTACTTTATATAACTTTGTAAAGTCATCAGAGGAAAATAACTTGCATGTAATAAAAGTGCAAAAATCAAACTATAAATCTCTTCAAGAACTAGTCTGCAATTAGACTGTTGTTTAAAAGCAATACTCTATTTGCACATAGAGCACAAGACCATTTAGGATCTCAAGACCACAAAAAGTAGAAATGCATCATTCAACACAATAATTAAAATAACCATCTCCCATTAACACACACAAAATGCTGGAGGAACTCAGCAGGCCAGGCAGCATCTATGGAAAAGTATACAGTTGATGTTTCAGGCTGAGACCCTTCAGCAGGAGTAGAGAGAAAAAGATTATCTTATTTCGTTGGATTCTGGATAAACCCAAGGATGCCAACTTAACAATATGTCTATTCCATCTGTTAGTAAATGGGCTAAATTCAGCTGACTGGAGCTATCACTTCTTATTGGATCACTGTTTGAGACCTCCACACATCATCTGTCAAACACAGAAGTTTCAGATGAGCAGAAGGTCAGATACTGGCATTTGTGGGCTATTGCTCCACCATTGGATTTCTGTTGTGCTGAGTCATGGGCCAGTGATTTCCTCGGGAGAGTGGAGGGGAATGAGAGATTAATTTTGTATTCACACCCAGCTTTATTCAATGACTGTCACACTGTGTGCAAGACCTCATTCATTTTCATGGTGTCACCAACCCTCTGAAATTATTTAATATTGCTTTTTAATGCCTTTAAATATTTGTGAGTATATTAAGATACTTTAAATGAAATTCACTTCTTAAATACATTTTGACTTTTTTAAGTGGCTAAGTTTTAAGGTAAATAATTGAAGAGAATTTGATGGTTTTGAGGTCCCTGGAGCATTCTGACGGCAGGCCCTGTTGGGCATTGCCTGACTGCCAATCATTGTTCCTCCTCACCCAGACACCTATCAGTGATGGCGGATCAGTTAATTTGGCTTTCTGCTTCTGGAAGAAGAAGGTGGTGCATCCAAGCAAAGTTTCAAGTATAACACAATCCAGCCCGTACTTCCATAAGATTCATTCTGGTAGTAATCAGCTGAAATCTATTGACGCAACACGCATCAAAGTTGCTGGTGAACGCAGCAGGCCAGGCAGCATCTCTAGGAAGAGGTACAGTCGACGTTTCAGACCGAGAACCTTTGTCAGGACCAACTGAAGGAAGAGCTAGTAAGAGATTTGAAAGTGGGAGAGAGAGGAGGAGGGGTGGAGCCAAGAGCTGGAGAGGTGATTGGCAAAAAGGATATCAGAGGATCATGGGATAAGAGGCCCAGGGAGAAGGAAAAGTGGGAGGGGGGGAAACCCAGAGGATGGGCAAGGGGTATAGTCAGAGGGACAGAGGGATAAAAAGGAGAGAGAGAGAAAGAATGTGTGTATATAAATAAATAACGGATGGGGTATGAGGGGGAGGTGGGGCATTAGCGGAAGTTAGAGAAGTTAATGCTCATGCCATCAGGTTGGAGTCTACCCAGACGGAATATAAGGCGTTGTTCCTCCAACCTGAGTGTGGCTTCATCTTGACAGTAGAGGAGTCCGTGGATAGACATATCAGAATGGGAATGGGATGTGGAATTAAAATGTGTGGCCACTGGGAGATCCTGCTTTCTCTGGCGGACAGAGCATAGGTGTTCAGCAAAACGATCTCCCAGTCTGCATCGGGTCTCGCCAATATATAGAAGGCCACATTGGGAGCACCGGACGCAATATATCACCCCAGCCGATTCACAGGGGAAGTATCGCCTCATCTGGAAGGACTGTCTGGGGCCCTGAATGGTGGTAAGGGAGGAAGTGTAAGGGCATGTGTAGCACTTGTTCCACTTACAAGGATAAGAGCCAGGAGGGAGATCAGTGGGGAGGGATGGGGGGGGAACGAATGGACAAGGGAGTCGCGTAGGGAGCGATCCCTGCGGAAAGCAGAGGAGGGGGAGGGAAAGATGTGATTAGTGGTGGGATCCCGTTGGAGGTGGCAGAAGCTTGTAAGCAGAACAAGTGCTACACATGCCCTTACACTTCCTCCCTTAACACCATTCAGGGCCCCAGACAGTCCTTCCAGGTGAGGCGACATTTCACCTGTGAGTCGGCTGGAGTGATATACTGCACCTGGTGCTCCCGATGTGGTCTTCTATATATTGGTGAGACCCGACGCAGACTGGGAGATCGTTTTGTTGAACACCTACGCTCTGTCTGCCAGAGAAAGGAGGATCTCTTAGTGGCCACACATTTTAATTCCACATCCCATTCCCATTCTGATATGTCTATCCACGGCCTCCTCTACTGTCAAGATGAAGCCACAATCAGGTTGGAGGAACAACACCTTATATTCTGTATGGGTAGCCTCCAACCTGATAGCATGAACATTGACTTCTCTAACTTCCGCTAATGCCCCACCTCCCCCTCGTACCCCATCCGTTATTTATTTATATACACACGTTCTTTCTCTCTCTCTCCTTTTTATCCCTCTGTCCCTCTGACTATACCCCTTACGCATCCTCTGGGTTTCCCCCTCTCCCCCTTTTCCTTCTCCCTGGGCCTCCTGTCCCATGATCCACTCATATCCCTTTTGTCAATCACCTGTCCAGCTCTTGGCTCCATCTCTCCCCCTCCTATCTTCTCCTATCATTTTGGATCTCCCCCTCCCCCTCCCACTTTCAAATCTCTTACTAGTTCTTCCTTCAGTTAGTCCTGACGAAGGGTCTCGGCCCGAAACGTCGACTGTACCTCTTCCTAGAGATGCTGCCTGGCCTGCTGCGTTCACCAGCAACTTTGATGTGTGTTGCTTGAATTCCCAGCATCTGCAGAATTCCCCGTGTTTGCGAAATCTATTGACCTTTATTTTACTGACGACTAACATCATCTTATTGCCTTGGTTTGCTTGATGTAATGCTTTATGTACTGTATATTCTCATATCGTAGGCATTATTTTTAATTAACCTTTTAGCCAACTATTTTAAAGATTAAACTACTTAATTTTTTTCCTCTGTATTCATTTCTCTTACCTTGTGGTTCTTCTATGTATGAACAGTTCAAACCATCCATTACAGTATGTGGCACTAATTAATTTTTTTCCATGCATTAGGGTTTTGTTCATTAATTTGTCGGGTCTTCCCTGCTGCTTCCAGGCTCATTTCTCAACCCGCTCTGTTCCTCTCCTTCAATCTTTCAGCTCTCCTCTATGTTATTAGTATTGCAAACTCATCCCAATTTGTATTCAGCTCCTAAATCTATTGACTGATGCAGGTGGCAAACTGTCAAGGCCTGGCGTTTTTCTAGATTAACCAGTTAGTGTTATAACCTGACAATTATTTGCTCTTGCCCCATCTCCTTGAAGAGCTTGCCTTGTATTGTTTGCTTTTAAATTTTATTAGCAGCTTCTCATGATTAATATTATCAAATGCCTCTGTAAACTTGTGTTGCATATAATTCCTTTAGATTTTTAAAAATACCTTGTAGCAAATTATGTTAAACATAATGCCAAATTTATAATTGGTTAAAATGCATTAATAAGGGCCTAAGCCATTTAGAAACAGAAGTAGGACTAGGACACTTGGACCATTGAGGCTACTCCACTTTCTCTATTGGATTACAGATGATCTTTTGGACTTTACTAAATTCAATAAGTTATCTCGTGGTAGGCTGATCCAGGAGATTAATGCACAAAGGATCCAGAGTGACCTGGTAGAACTGAAACAAAATTGGCTTGATCATAGAAGACATAGGGTAATGGTGTAAGTGTGTTATTCTGACTGGAGGTCTGTGATCAATGGTTGAACCTCTGTGCATGTTTATATATCTAAGTGATCTGGACAAAAATGTAGATGAACTGATTAGTAGGTTTACAGATGACAAACAAATCAGCAGACTTATAGATCATGAGACAGGTTGTCAAAGTATACAAAGGGATATAGATACGATGGAATATGATTAGAAAAGTAGCAGGTGGAGTTCTATTTGCACAAGTGTAAGGCATTGACCTTTTGGAGGTCAAATATAAGAAAAATGTAACAGTAAATAGCAGGACTATTACAAACATTGGTATACAGAGTGTTCTTTAAGTGCAAATTCATAGCAACCTGAAAATGGCAATACAAGTAGATAACATGATAAAGAAGACACTAAGAATGTTTCATTTGGGTCATGGTGAGCATGAAAGTTGGCAGATTATGTTGCAGCTGCACAATGCTTTGGTTAGGCCACATTTGGAATATTGAGTTCAGCTTTGACGACAGTATTACTGGAAAAATGAGGTGGTTTTCAAGAGTGCACAGAAGAGCTTTATTACTATATTGCCTGGTATAGAAAGTATTAGCTGCAAGAAAAGGTTGGAGAAACTTGGATGATTTTCTCCGGGGTATTAGAGGCAGAGGGGCCAACCTGATTGATGTACATAAAATAGTAGGAGGCATGGATAGAGCATGGATGTATTTTTCTCAAGATAGAAAGCTCAAATATAAGAAGATATAGCCTCACGGTGAGAGGGAAAAGATTAAAGGAGAGTTACGAGTCAAGTTTTTTATGGGAGGAGGGTACCTGAAATGCATTTCCAGGAGAGGTCGTGAAAGCAGATATGAAAGCCTGAACATCTACACATTTCAATCTCTCAGTTTTAAAATGCATTTTTTAAACCAAAATAGATGGAATTACATCATATTCAATATGCATGTTCCTATCCTTTTGCTTAGCTTGGGTAACCTGCTTGAATCCATCGGCATCCTCCTCGTGACCTATATTGCTATCCCATTTAATGTCATAAGTAAACTTGGATATTATACTTGTTCTGCTCACCCAAACCATTATAAATTGCGAACAACTGGGGTCAGTTCCTACCTCTATGGTACTCCATATGTCACAATCTTCCAAACCTTCAATGATTGCTTTTTTACCATTCTCTACCTTCACCCTTAGATTAACTTGGTGTATTATCCCAAATCTCATGTGCATGAGTTTTCTTTAGTAGTTTCTTGTTTGTCTAATTACAGGCCTTCTAGAAGTCCAAAACACCACAAAAACTGGCCTCCCCTTATCTAGTCTGTTGGTTACAACATCAACACATTCTAACAGGGTGCCAAAAATGAGATCCCTTAATTAATTCATGTGCACTCTGCCCAGTTCTATCCCTTTCTTTATGTACCCTACTATAACACCAGTAATAATGAATTATTGCATTTTCCCCACTGCTGATGTCACAGTAAATTGTCTGTAGTTACATTTGCAACCTTCCAATCTATGCAAATCATTCTAGAATCTTTGAAATTGTATAAAGTGACAGCTAATCCTTTCATTATGTCCATTAATATTTCTTTCAAAATATCAGGTCCCACTTGCTTATTAGTTTTCAGGTTTTAAATTTTTACAATGCTATTTTACACAGAAGCTAAATTCTTTTAGTGTCTTACTCACCGTAAAACTATTACTTTCTGTTACTTCTGGAAAATTTTCTGTGCCTTCTTTCCTGAATAGTCAGAGAGTTGTAGAAAGGTACAGCACAGAAACAGGCCCTTCAGCCCATCTAGTCCATGCCAAAACCATTTAAGCTGCCTACTCCCATTGACCTGCATCCAGACCATAGGCCTCCCTACCCCCACCTATCCAAACTTCTCTTAAATGTTGAAATCAAGCTTGCATGCACCACTTGTGCTGGCAGATCATTCCACACTCTCATGACCCTCTGAGCAAAGAAGCTTCTCCTTTAAACTTTTCAACTTTCATTCTTAAACCATGCCCTCTGGTTGTAGTCCCACCCAACCTCAGTGGAAAAAACCTGCTTACGTTTACCCTATCTATACCCCTCATAATTATGTATGCCCATATCAAGTCTCTTCTCAGTCTTCTATGTTCCAAGGAATAAAGTCCTAATATATTCAATCTTTCCTCATAACTCAGGTCTTCCAGACCTGGCAACATCCTTGTAAATTTTCTCTGTCCTCCTTCAAACTTATTTATATCTTTCTGGTAGGTAGGTGATCAAAACTGCACACAGGACTACAAATCAGGCCTCATCAACGTTTTACAACTTCAACAATAACATCCTCACTCTTGAACTCAGTACTTTGATTTATGAAGGTCAATGTGCCAAAAGCTTTCTTTACGACCCTAGCTACCTGTGTCACAACTTTCAATAAATAATGGACCAGTATTCCAAGATCATTTTGGTCTTCCACACTGCTCAGTGCCCTATCATTCACTGTGTAAGACCCACCCTGGTAATCTTAATCTTGGACCTCGGCACCAAGGAGGCAACACACTATACCAGATTCCTATTGGCAGCCATGGAATCTTCTGTCTGTCGCCTAACTATCGAGTACCCTATCACCAAAGTTCTTACTGCCTTCACCCTTCCATGCCTGGACTCAGTGCCAGTCCTAGCCGCTGCAGACATCACCTGAACGGTCATCTCCACTCCAACCCCCCGCTCCATCCCCAACACTGTTATTGTACTTGACTGATAAGGACAATGTATTTTCATTAAAGGTAATTGTGATTTCAACCTTGACTTCTTGTACTTAAGTGAACATTTAATCTTGATTTAAGAGGCTGATTGGATGTTGAATTTGCAAGTAGATTTATGATGCTACGAGCATCTACTCATTAATCTAAATGCAGCAGGAAGATGTTACAATAATCAAGCTGGTAACTTTGATCAAAAATGTTGTTGACTAATTGTCTTAAATTCATTTCAGTGGCTTGTAATAGATCAAAGACCAACAAACATGCTGCTCTTTGATCTAGTTTAACAATGAATTTTTTGTCCCCAAGGCAGACTGCCAGAAGCAAACAGAACCACTGCCTAGTCTTATTGAGCAGACATCAATCAGGCTTGTAGAGACAGTTTGGTTGAAATTTAATGGTGTATTTTTAAATCATAGTTTATCTACAACCAATTATCTGTTTATTTATCAATTCAAAATCAAACAAGTGTAGCTTATCAAAAATTTTACCTAAAATGAATTTTCCACTTGAGCACACTTGAGCACTTTTGCAAACTTGTGAAGATGGAAAATACTAAAATTTTATTTTTTACTTTTTGTATTTACATTCAATTCATAGTTAGGCCCTTTAATAAATTATTTTTGATTTATTTTGGAAAACTATAAGAGATCATTTACTTGGTCAGGATTTTGAAGAATGAACAAGAAACACAATTTTACATTTGGTATTGTATAAATAAAAGGGAGTTAATCTGGTAGTAAAGGGTCTTCAAAGAATACCGGGTCTAATATCAAAATTTACCTCAAAGTGATTTATTTCAATCTGATATCAGGATCTTGGCTGGCGGGGCAGAGATGTGTCTCTACCAAAGGAGCTGTGAGGTGCTCCTTCCCTCTGCTAGCCTGCAGGATACCCTTGGGTAAGGTGTAGCACCGGCTCAGCTCCTGATCAGGGTCATGTGAAGCCACATGGGAGCAGGTGGTGGATGGTCATATGAGCAGATGGTGCATATCACAGGTCCTGGTTATGTGACCACTGATGCCAGGCAGACAATCCCTGAAGTGTATTGATAATGACTGGTGTCACCCAACTTGTAAAGACACTGTCCAGAAGAAAGCAATGGCAAACATCTTTGGATAGGTACATGGACGGTTGAGGAATGTCAATTTAGAATGGAAATAAGGAGGAATTTCTTGAGCCAATGAGTGGTGAATCTGTGAAACTCATTGCCACAGGCGGCTGTGGATGCCAAATAATTGGGTATACTTAAAGAAGAGCTTGATAGATTTTTAATTAGTCAGGACAGGCTCAATGAGCCAAGTGGCCTAATTCTGCTCCTATATCTTTTGGTCTTATGGTAGAGTTATGGAGGGCTATGTTGTTAGTGCAGGTCAATGGGGTATGCAGTTTAAATGGTTTCGCATGGACTAGATGGAGTAAAGGGACTGTTTCTGTGCTGTATTTTTCTATAACCCTATGACATCGAACAGATAGAGAACATTATCAAAGGGTGACAGTGAGCAGCCAGAGATTGTTGTGAACTTTGGGACAAATATCATAAATTGAGAAAAGGATGAGGTCCTGTGGAATGCATATACTGATCTATGGAAGAGATTAAGAAGCAAGGCCTTGGGGATTTTGTCCAGTCCCATGTGCTAGCGAGGGCAAGAATAGCAGGATATGGGAAGTGAATGTATGGCTTAAAAATTGGTGAAGGAGACAGGAATTCACATTTTTAGACCATTGGGATCTCTTCTGCAGCAGAGACGATTTGTGCAAGAGTGAATAGTTATACCTGCGTCTCCAATGGTAAGTGGTGGGCTGGGATCCCAAACATCAAGAAGGCAAATCGAAGGCTGAAAAGTGTAACGAGTGTACTGGCAGCCCAATGAGCAGAGGGAGCAGAGCGCAGCAAGGAGGTTTCACGGAGGTCAGTGATGCTTGCTTAAAAGAAGAGATTCACGGGTCCTATACCCACTAGAGAGCTAGACGGAAAGCAGAGAAACAGGACCTCAGGGATAGTAATTTCTAGATTGTTACCTGTGCCACGCACCAGTGAGGATAGAAACACGATGATTTTGGCAGATAAATGCGTGGCTGAGACACTGGTACAGGGGGCTGGGCTTCAGGTTCTCAGATCATTGGGATCTATTCTGGGAGAGGTATGACCTGTACAAAAGTGATGGGTTGCTCCTGAACCAGACGGGGACAAATATTCTCACAGGTAGGTTTGTTAGAGCTGTTGGGGAAAGTTTAAACTAATTAGGCGGGGGGGGGGTGGGGATCGGAGTGAAGGGACTCAGGATAGGATGCTTGGTAAAAAAGCAAAGCTATCATAAAGTCAGACTGTCACAGAGGACAGGTAGATGATAGGACAAAATTACAGCCAGCAGGGTGAGTATCAGTGCATTAGGGATGCAGAATCAAAAAAGGTAGCAAATACAGCACTCAAATTGTTATATCTCAATGCATGGAGTATAAGAAATAAGGTGGATGATCTTGTTGCATTATTACAAATTGTCAGATATGATGTTGTGGCCATCAGTAAATCATGGCTGAAGGATGGTTGTAGTTGGCAGAGGATGTGGTGTGGCTCTGCTGGTAAAGAATGGCATCAAATCAGTAGAAAGATGTGACATAGGATCGGAAAATGTTGAAACCTTGTGGGTCGAATAAAGAAACTGCAAGGGTCAAAGGACCCAGCTGGCAGTTAAATACAGGCTTCCCAACAGCAGCTGGGATGTGGACCACAGATTACAAAGGGAAATAGAAAAGGCGTGTCAAAACGGCGATGTTATGATAGTCATGGGAGATTTTAACATGCAGGTCGATTGGAAAATCAGGTTGGTAATGGATCTGAAGAGAGTAAGTTGGTGAATGCCTACAAGGTGGCTTTTTAGAACAACTTGTCGTTGAGTCTACTAGGGTATCAACTATACTGGATTGAGTGTTACATAATGAACCAGAAGTGAGTATGGAGCTTAAGATAAAAGAACCCTTAGGAGACAGTAATCACAATATGATTGAGTTCAACTTGAAATTTGATAGGGAGAAAGTAAAGTCTGATGTAGCAGTATCTCAGTGGAGTAGAAGAAATTACAGAGGTATGAAAGGGGAGTTGGCAAAAGTTAATTGGAATGAGATGCTGGCAGGGATGACAGCAGAGCAGCAATGGTGTGAGTTTCTGGGGAAAATGAGGAAGGTGCAGGACAGATGTAATCCAAAAACAAAGAAATGCTCAGAAGGAAATAGAGTAGAACTGTAGCTGACAAGGGAAGTGAAAGCTAATATAAAAGCGAAAGAGAGGGCATGCAACAAAGCAAAATTTGGCTGGAAAATAGAGGAATGGGAATCTTTTAAAACCCTACGGAGAGTAACTAAAAGAATCATTCGGAGGGAAAAAATGAAATATGAAAGCAAGCGAGCAAACAATGTCAAAGTGGATAGTAAAAGATTTTTCAAGTATGTAAAAACTAAAAGAGAGATAAGGGGGGTATAGGGCTGCTAGAAAATGAGGCTGGAGAAATAATAATGAGGTAAAAGGAGATGGCAGATGAACTAAATAAGTATTTTGTCTCACTCTTCACTGTGGAAGGCTCTAGCAGTATGCCTGATTTTTGTAGTGTGTGAAGGAAGAGAAGTGGGTGCAGTTATTATTACAAGGGAGAAGCTGCTCAAAGAGCTGAAAGACCTAAGGGTTCATAAGTCACCTGGACCAGATGAACTGCACCCTTCGGTTCTGAAAGAGGAAAACTTAGAGATTGTGGAACCACTAGAAATTATCTGACTGGCTGCATCACCAGCTGGTACAGAGCCTCCAAGGTAGAAGGAGATGAGTTATACAGCTCTCGTTACATCACGTCCAGTTCAACTCCTTGAGTGATTATGCAGGAAGTTTGAAGTTAATAACTCATCTCCTTCTACCTTAGGCCACAAACTTATCAATCACCCCTGCTGTGGCCCACGTCTGGAGGTACAGGGCACCGACTTCACAAAGAAGGGATCCGTATGCTCCACGACCGCTGGACTAAGTGTGTAAATGTAGGAGGGGACTATGTTGAAAAATAAATGTGCTAGGTTTTTTAAAACTGACTCCTTCTACCTTAGGCCACAAACTTAACAATCACCCCTGGTATTTGGGATTGTACTACAGGCCTCCAAATTGTCAATGATTATTAGAACATATGCATGGGGATCTTAGGGAATTGTAAAAATAATAGAATCAGAATCAGGTTTAATATCAATGACATATACCTTGAAAGTTGTTATTTTATGGTAGCAGTACATTATTAATACATAGTAAAAACTGTAAATTACATTAAGTATATAAAAAATTGTGATGGGATCTTAAGTTTCATTCATTATGGACTATGCCTTTAAGGAGAGAGAGAGACTGAATACAGCTTTATGAAAAGCAGCTGTCTTCTACTGCTAGTTGTCTGAGTTGCTAGAGATAGAGAGAGAGGAGGAGGAGTTACATGATGGACAATGAATGTATGTTTATATAAGTTTGTGGGTTGTTTTGAATAAGCAAGGTCAGACAACTTTCACATGGACACACAGAGGAGGTGCACAGAGGCTGCTGATGAAAGAGTCACTGAATGAGCCCTTCGAGTGTCCACAAGGGTGGGTTGAGTTTCAATCAAGAGAGAGCGATCAGTGGCTAACACAATGTGTGTAAGGGTGACCCTTTGTCTAACCCTTGCCTGGGTTAGTAGCTTTACCACTTGAAGACGGTACCTTTAGTGTAGTCACATTTGGCTAACTTGAAGGATTCAGAGGACAATGGGAAGATCGAAGACACCTGTTTATTTGGATTGCAAATGCCTCTCTCTCACCTCATCTCCGTGGATTGAACTGAACTTTCTTACATACCATTGTGAGAGTGAACTCTTGCCACCTGAGCTTGAATGAGTTTGGGAACTTTATTTTTTTTGCACATAAAGAGACCCTCAGAGATGTTGACACCTAGGAACTTGAAACTGCTCAGCCTTTCCACTTCTGATCCCTTGATCAAGACTGATGTGTGTTCCCTCAACTTCCCTTTCTAAAGTCCACAATAAATTCCTTGGTCTTCAGGATGTTGAATGCAAGGTTGTTACTGCAACAGCATTCACGAAGCTGATCTATCTTGCACCCGTCCATCTCCTCGTCACCATCTGAAATTCTGTCAACAGTTGTGTCATCAGCAAATTTATAGATGGCCTTTGAGCTGTGCCTAGCCACACAGTCTTGGATGTAGAGAAAGTAGAGCAATGGGCTAATCACACATTCTTGTGGTGTGCCAGTGCTGATCGTCAGCGAGAAGGAAATGTTATTTCCAATTCACACAGACTGTGGTCTTCAAGAGAGGAAGTCAAGGATCCAGTTGCAGAGAGAGGTACAGAGGATCTTTGGAGCTTTTTGATTGGAACTGAGAATATGATTGCACTGAATACTGAGCTGTATTTAACAAATAACAGCCTAAAGTAAGGATTACTATTGTCCAGACAATGCAAGCCTGATTGGAGAGCCAGTGAGATTACATCCACTGTAGACCTATTGTTGTAAAGGCAAATTGCAGCAAGCCACGTCCTTGCTTTGGCAGAAGTTGTTTCTAGTCATGACCAGTATTCTAGTAATGAGTAGCTGCGTCAATAGCTATTGCCCTGTGGCAAGTCAACCTGCTCTTCTTGGGCACTGGTATGATTGTCAGCCTTTTGAAACCAGTGGGAACGTCTGACTGCAGCAGTGAATGATTGAAGGTGGATGGTCACAGTCGGGGATTTTAACTTTCCTAACATAGACTGAGTCTCACATACTGTTTAGAACTTTTATGAGGTGGAACTTAAGCACATTCAGAAAACCGTCCTGGGAAAACCTACTAGAGAGAGGACACAGTTCGACCTACTCTTGGGTAATAGGGTAGGGCAAGAGACTGAGTTGACAGCAGGGGAGCACTCTGAGACCAGTGACCTTAAGTCTATTAGTTTTCAAATAGTTATGGAAAGGGACAGTACTGGTCCACAAATTCAAATTCTAAATTACGACAAGGCAAATTTTGACAGTACAAGACAGGAGCTAGCAGAGGTTGATTGAAACAAGTTGTTTGTGGGTATCAGGACCACAGGCAAGAGGGAGGCATTTAATGGTGGGAGAATGAGGACTCACAATCTACATGATCCTGTTAGAATGAAGGAAAAGGCTGGTAATGGTAGAAAGCCCTCGATGATGAGGGATATTGAGACCTTGGTCAGGAGAAAGGAGTTACGGGCTGGATACCTTATACTCGTCCAGAATCACTGGAAGAATGCGAGGAACGCATAAGTGTACTCACAATGGGAAAAAGTCATGAATTACAGCTGGAAAATATCTCTTAACACTTGATTCCTCAGTTCCATATCTAGATAACAGACACAAGTTTTTTAAAGAATCTTTTTCTCATGGAATGTTTCTCAATAGAAGAAAAGGGTTGGGTTACATTTAACATCTATAGATGTTTCTTAAATCAATACTATAAAGCACAAGTGTAAGACAGTCTTTGGTGTCTGTGAATCTTGCTGTATGCTGCTCTTCTTTGCAGTTTGTGGTGGTATATGCTTCGAGAAAATTTTTATTTTGTCTCTATTAAACACAAGCTGGAAAAGGTAATTGTCGCTTCACTTCTGCAATGACCCTTAAGCACATCTAGGAGTGAATACCCTGCCACTGGAACTGTGCTCTCAGATTCTCCTGTTATGTGGATGCTAGGAAAAAAGGGTGAGCACCTTCAAGCTCCTGAAAGTTAGCAGCTTGGAGGATGAACATCTTCAAGGTCCTGAATGCTGACACCTTGGCAGGTGAACACCTTTAAGATCCTGAGCATAAATATCTTGGGCCTAACATATTGATGCAATCACTAAAACGATTCCAGCAAACTTCTATACATGCACAGTAGAGAACATTTTGACTGGCTGCATTACCATCTGGTATACAGCCTCCAAACTACAGGATTACAAGAGCCTACAGAAGGTAGTGAACACAGCCAGCTCAAACACAGCCCTCCTCACCACAGAGAGCATCTTCAAGAGGCAGCACCACAAGAAGGTGGCATCATCATAAGGACCCTCACCATCTGGGACATGTCCTCTTCTCATTACTACCATCAGGGAGAAGGTACAGGAGCCTGAAGACCCACACTCTGTGTTATAGGACCAGTTTTGTCACCTCTGGCATCATCAGATTTCTGAATGGTCCAGAAACCCATGAACACCATTTCATTATTGGTCTTTTGTAGTATGTATTTATATTTGTAACTTACAGCAGGTTTTTTTTTAATGTCCTGCATGGTACTACTGTGGCAAAACAACAAATTCCATGACATATGTCAGTGATAATAAACCTAATTCCTGATTCTCATTACTGTGGGGCTTAAACAGAACAAACCAATCTAGGTAACTCTCAAATGTCTCTTCAGTTGAGCTCTTGCATTCTGTTTCCTGTAAATTACTCTGACTTTTCTGGGCTTCTCCATAGTAATGACATGTAGTTTCCTCCACCCACTTACAGACAGGTTCTCCGTTCTCTGAATTAAACTACTCCTTCTCTGTGATAACTTTGTTACAGAGGGAATCAATGACATTGCAGCTGCAGTCAGTCCTGCTTCCTTAATTCAGAATAATCTCAAATGCAAACTAAACGTAACAAATGCACAAAACAGCTTTTCTCCTGCCTATTTCAATGGATCCTATAACATTCATCTCCAGTGAGATAGATTTCCTGGTAACTTGCTACATTTTTTTAATCATTTCATGAGAAGGCTGCTTGATACAAACACTATCGTTAATACACTTATGTAATAAACAAAGGTCGAAGTTATTTATTAGGGTTGACTAATAGAGAGTGGGCGAAAGATTTTCAAAGCTCTTTGCAGATTGTCCGATAACAAAATATAAATAGACATGGTGCCAGTTCTGATTAAGCAGCCAGCGTTGTGTTAATGCTTGCAACTTTTGAATTCTTTTACAACAAAAAAAGGAAAATAATCTCTAAGACTTTATTAAAACAGCTTTCATTCTGTGGGTTGTAAATATCAGGTACAACTGTATTCCGGTATTATGTCTTTTACTTTTCCGTTTTACTGGTCATTTTGTCCCAAAGCAGGTGGATTTGCAAACGAATCATATTCTTAGACATATTCTGTCACTTTCATTTAGCTTTTGATTGGATTTGTTTTGCCCGCAGGTTATTATTCATCCTTTCAATTATTCATATAGTTTATGAGATTTAACTATGCTGCTCTGCTGTGGGTAATAGGGAATGAGAAGGTAAATGTAACACTGAAGCCCTGTTAAAAATATTAAACAGATGCACACAGAGTATATTCACCTGAATTATACCTAAATATTGAGTCAAAGGTAATTAACAAATATCACTCCATAATTGTATTGCCTTGACAGTTTTTTTTCTATTCCACAATTAGTTGAATTGTATTAGATAAATAAACAGAATCTGGATCTGATGTCTTCAGTGCTTAATATTGCAAAACTATTTTCAGTTAATTGTCAGCAAAATCATAAATGATCTTTGTTGATGGCAATAAGTACACACACAGCTATATTATGGCAATTTGAATTCAAATAGTTGAATCATACAGTTAGAATTATTGATAAAAAGAATAATTAAAACCAGTTCATAATGTCACCACAGATTCATGAAGAAGATGCTAATAGAATAGATTTACTTCTGTTGCAAATCATTTGCAATGCAAACTAAAGTCGATAGGAAGTAAAGTAGTGTCAGATCAAAATATGATTAGAATATGGAGATAAAAGTAAGAGAAAAATAAGCCAAGCAAAACCTAAACATCCATCATTTGTTTGAAATTAAGTTTTAAATAGTTCTGTGGATAATGTAATAGCTCATAGTTGATATAGTTGTATTAAATACATTGTATTCATTTAAATCATTTCATCACCATGATGATAATGTTTGTTTTATTATCAGAACTTGCGAGCAATAAATGTTAAAAAATTGAAGCTGATTTGTTAATAGCTGCTGTTAGTCTGTAGTAAATATTTACCAAGATATTCATGAGCACAGTAATTTATGAGGGACAGTGAGTAATCTATGTGCATCCTAAGGGTAATTATTGATGTTCTTATGCAATCATCCAAGTACTGGTAAATTTCTGTCTGGTGGAGCTGAACATCAACACTGCTGTTTTATTTGCTTAAGATTCAGAAATTGAAATAATTAGATTTGAACCATAAAACCAGAAGCAGAATGGGGCCATTTGGCCCATCATGTCTGCCCCACCATTCAATAATGGGTGATTTATATTTCTTTCTCAAACCCATCCTCCTGCCTTCTCCCCTTAAATTTGACACTATCACTAAACAAGATGCTATCAACCTCTATTTTAAATGTACAAAATGTCTGTTGCAATAAATTCTGCAGATTCACCATCTCTAGCTAAAGAAGTTCCTCCTCATCTCTGTTCTAAAGGGATGTTCTTTTATTCTAAGTCTGTGCCCTCCGGCCATAGACTTCTCCTCTTCTGGGAACACTCTCTACATGTCCACTCCATCTACACCTTTCAATATTCGATAGGTTTCAGTGTGATCCCCTTCTCCTTAAGCACAGGTCGAGTTCTGTCGAACATTCCTCATACATTTATCCTTTTATCCCAGGGATCATTCATGTAAACTTCTTCCGGACTCGCTCCACAGCATATCCTTCCTTGTATACAGGACAAGGCTCAAAACTGCTCACAATACTCCAGATGTGGTCTGTCCAATGTTTTTTAAAGCCTCAATATTACGATATTGCTTTTATGTCTTCATCCTCTCGAAATTAATGTTAACATTTCATTTGACACCTTTACTATGGACTCAATCAGCAAGTTAAGCTTTCGGGAATCCTGCAATAGTTCCAAGTCCCTTTTGTCCCAAACCCTCTAATTTCAGAATTCTTGAAGAAAGTCACTTTTAAGCCATACCTATTTTCAAGTAAGAGGAGTTTTCAGACACGAAGAGTTTTCCTCTGATTCTGGTCCACTGCAAATTTAGTGGCATAGAAAAAAAGCTTGTAGAAAGACAAGGGAAATCCACAAGTTGCAAATGTTTCACAGAAGAGAGCAATGCCTGCAGCTAAGCTGCTAGGACATGAATGTGATGCTAAATACTTCCGAATGTTATCAGAACTGTGAAAATAAGAGAATTTTTCTCTTGCTGTACACCCTAGCAGCCCCTCTAGCACTCTCTCCTTGCTCTCGTGCAATCAAGGCACCACATTCTGCATCACCACCTTCCCTTCATCTTCATAACTGCAATGCTCACTTTCCTATATCGTACAGATCATGTCCCAAATGCTCAATCTCTTCTGGCAAACTTCATAAACATCTCAAGTCTGTCACTAACATATTCCCATCTTCCTGGTTTGGAAAGGTCATTCACAACTAAAGGCAGGAGGCTATTCCAGCAGAAGGCAAGATAACTTGCACATCCCGTCGTCAGAGTAAACAGATACGCTAGTCATCACATACAGGTGAGAGCCATGGTAGTGATGAGTGATAATGCTAGAAGAGAAAACAGGGAATTTCCTTCCATTTCTTCTTCCTTTTCAACAAATGTTTTACATAAAAAAATCTGCTGCTGCTTCACAGTCACGTACTCTGTCCTTCTTTCCTATCCAAAGCCAACATTTGCCCTGCTCTTTTCCTGCAGATACTCAATGAACGGATTGGTCTCTGCCACACTCAGCATTCAGAGAGTGCATTACCATTCATTCTTATTTTGGCAAGGTTAGTGATGAATACCTGACTTGCTTCAGCGGTTACAATAATAATATTATTTGCCGCACTAAAATAGGAAAATGTCTCAATGGATGAAAGTCGGAATTGGGATCAGAAATTGCAAAAGTAAAAGATGGTCAAAAAGTTATTTTCCACCTATTAATTCAGCTTGGAGCAGATAAAACTGACACCATTTTTTTTGTTTCCAATCATCTTTGTGAATTGGAATTCATATCTGAATATGTCCATTGTTTGAAGTGTAGATCTCTCTCCACCCCCAACTTACAATACAGTCCTGTGACCAAGTGTTTAGGAATCTGGTGATAAGGGTTTGTCAGCTACTACAGGGCTACAGGCATTTTCTCCCACCTAGGATCTCAGTGATTATAAACAATTCATAGGAATGCTATGACCTGTGGTTTAGCAGTCATCACAGTACTGACTCAATCATCATCTATCTTGAGTAAAAATTCTCCTGTAATCTTTTAAGGTCAATGCAGAGATTTAGTATCAGTGATAAATTAGTAAATGTCAATGCCCCAGCAAAACCAATGGATTTATCAGAAAATTGCTCCTCTTTCTGGGAAAAGAAGAAATGATACTAATGGTGCAGATTTATTTAGATCTACTATAGGTGTTGGAATTTTAGGAGTAAAAAATGTAGTTGTTTCTCCTAAAAAAAATAAGTCCAGTATGCAATTTCCATCAACACCACTAAAAAGATGGTGGGTAATGCAGCATGTTGTGGGAAAGGGTTTGGAGCTGGCTGACTGACTAGTAGTTTATTGTATGAAGTCATGGTTGAGGTTTTTAAACTTAGGAAAATTAATTGGAGCATACAGAATGGCAGAGTGGAGTCTGACTTCAGGATGGCCATGAACATTGATCTTATGATAGGATAGACACTTAACCTCACAATCTACCTCATTATGACTTTGCACCTTCTTATTTACCTGCTCTGCACTTTCTCTGTAGCACTTTACTCTGCATTGTTATTGGTTTGCCTGTGCTCTTCCTGAATGTACTGTGTAAGGATCTAATCTCTATGAACAGAATGCAAGATGAGCTTTTCACTCTATTTCAATGGATGTGACAACAGTAAACCAATCCTATTTATTGAATTGAGGAACTAGTTTGAAAGGCCATGTGCCTTATTCCTTCTCCTATTCCTTATTTCTTGCATAAACATATACAGGCATCCAATAATCCAAAAGCAATATTACAGAAACAAAAGAGAATACTTGGCAGATCTTGGATCACCTGTAGAGAGGGAGACAGAGTTAATATTTCAAGTCAGTGACCTATCATAAAAACTGGAAAAAGTTATTTGATAATGCAGAGAACAGAATAAGGCTTTAAAAAGAGGAAAAGGGGAACATTTGTGAAAGGGGAAATGGAAGGAGTGTTTGAATAGCAGAAGTGTCAGTGGAGTAGCTCAATGAGAGCAATAATATCTCACAAATAACTATAAACTGGAGACACAATTGAACAAACACAACTTGTTCAAGTTCAGGTTCAAGGTTTTTGTCATTCAACTATACACATGTATACAGCTAAATAAAACAATATTCCTCTGGAACCAAGGTGCAAAACACAGCACATATTAAAACATTAATATTATCTGTACATGTACACATTGACATAAAGTGCATATACAACATATAGTTAAATACACAACAGTATAAGGCTACTTGTGCTATCATAAAAAGTATATATTGGGTGGTAACAGAGTGTTCAGAAGTCTCACAGCCTGGGGCACGAAGCTGGTACCCAGCCTGTTCTTTTTCTGCAGTACCTTCTGCCCGACGGTCGGAGGTCAAAGAGATTGTGGAACGAATGGGAAGGGTTCCTAATAATGATGAGGGCTCTGTGCATGCAGCTCATCTGGTATATGTTCTGGATGGAGGGGGGAGGGGTTGGACTGGAGACCTTGATGATTCTCTCAGCAGTTCTCACAATCCGTTGCAGGGTCTTGCAGTCAGATGCCTTGCAGATCCCATACCAGACAGTGATACAATTGATCAGGACACTCCCAATGGTGCTCTGGTGGAGTATGGGTACGAAGCCTCCCTTTCTCACTTCCTGAAGCAATCTCATCAGGAAGTGGAGGTTCTCCCGTGCTTCCTTACTGTCCTGTTACAAAATATTTACTGGAACATTACACAAACGGAAAACTAAATCTTCTGATTCTGTGCTCTGCATTTCTGGTTGTGAAGGTGCAGAAGCAGTTAGTAAAGCCTCCCAATAAACAAGGTTGGCTTGGCCTTTCTAAGCCAAATCACTAGCAAGTTTTTACTAAATTTCAAGTCTAACGTCTTCCATGGTAAAATTATGGCCTTTTAGTGGTACCATGACATCTGGTATCAAAAATGTGCTAATGGTTTCTACGTTTGTAATTATAATACTTCAATCTACATGATTTTTTGACAGGTTACCCAATTGTGCAGCGTTATAAGATACATTAATTCACTTCCTGGGACTTTGACATCAAAAGAAAGCCCAGTAGTTATTGCCTTTGTCTCATTGCCCCTGCAAAAGTGTAGGTGAGCCACTCTTTTTGAAAGAATACAGTCCTTCCAGTGAAAGTAGTCAGACATTGATACTGGATGTAGAGTTCCAGGATTTAGACCCAATATTTCTAAATCGGTGTGATGTGAAACCTAGAGCTAGACTTGCAAGTGATCTTTTGCTGATGGTACTTGCTAAAGTTTTTCCCAATTTGGAGTGAATTGCATGGAGGAGTCAATACAATCAAATGAAAATCCAGGTCAATAAGTTTTATTTTTAGTGAAGTTCATGCCTCTTTGCGTTGAAAAGTGAATGCTCTCTTTTGTTAAACTAACACAATAAATTGATGATGCTGCAGTTCAGTTGGTGATTCCACAAAGAACCTTGGACTAGGTGCAACATCATTTTATACAATATAGAAATCAGAGATAAGCTGGAGCTCAGACGTTGGTGCTTCTGACCTGCCGCTCCATCTCAAGAGCAGTGCACAAACATCCTGGACTGGGCTACCACATGCACATTGCATCTGGCTCTCAGCTTTGTACCAAATGACTGGCATAAACAGACAATACTGTTCTTGATTGAAATTTTTAATGCAGGTAGGTTTTGTTTTTACTTTTACATTGTTAAAATATTTTCAATTAAGTAATAGCATTTGAAGGACTTTTCAAGTGAATTTATTATTTTATAAGTTTTTAATATCTTTTTTAACTGTTTAGATCATTGGCACATAATGTATTTGGGTATGTTTCTGATCATAAGAGATGTCTGAAAGCAGTTCAAAAGCCTTTGAGAGCAGCAACTTGCCACTTGAGGCTAAGTCAGTGTCTCGGTACTTGACATCTCGAACATTAGGACATGCAGTTTCACTGGATACTGAATTGAAATGAACTGACTTTATTTCTTACATCCTTCACATACATGAAGAGTAAAAATCTTTATGTTACGTCTCTGTCTAAATGTGCAATGTACAATCATAGTAATTTATAATCATTTATAATAAATAGAACAGTCAATGTAACATAGAAATACACTCAAATCAGTGTGACTTAATCAGGAGCCTGATGGTCTGGTGGAAGAAGCTGTCCCAGAGCCTGTTGGTCCTGACTTTCATTCTGCAGTACCGTTTCCTGGATGGTAGTAGCTGGAATAGATTGTGGTTGGGGTGACTTAGGTCCTCAATGATCCTTCGGGCCCTTTTTTCACATCTGTCTCTGTAAACGTCCTGAATCATGAGAAGTTCACAACTGCAGATGCGCTGGGCTGTCCGCAATACTCTCTGCTGAAGAAAGGATACGACAAAAGGGATTAGTTTACTTGGGCATTTGATCACTAATTTCATTAATTTGGCATAACACTGTGGACTTAAAAGCCTATTCCTATCCTGTACTGTTCTATGTGCTGTGTTCTGTGTTCTACAATTAAAAAGTGGAATGGCGTAGGATAGGGCGAGATAGAGCTATTCAATCACCTATATAGGAGAAGTCAATGGCAGGTGATACATGAAGGAAAATGTTAAATATTGTGCTGGTACCTTGGTTATAAATTAAGAATACCTCACCAAATCGGTTAGTAAATAGATAACAGCATTATAGAAACATAGAAAATAGGTGCAGGAGTAGGCCATTTGGCCCTTCGAGCCTGCACTGCCATTCAGTATGATCACGGCTGATCATCCAACTCAGAACCCTGTACCTGCCTTCTCTCCATACCCCCTGATCCCTTTAGCCACAAGGGCCATATCTAACTCCCTCTTAAATATAGCCAATGAACTGGCCTCAACTGTTTCCTGTGGCAGAGAATTCCACAGATTCACCACTCTCTGTGTGAAGAAGTTTTTCCTAATCTCGGTCCTAAAAGGCTTCCCCTTTATCCTCAAACTGTGACCCCTCGTTCTGGACTTCCCCAACATCGGGAACAATCTTCCTGCATCTAGCCCGTCCAATCCCTTTAGGATTTTATATGTTTCAATCAGATCCCCCCTCAATCTTCTGAATTCCAACGAGTATAAGACTAGTTCATCCAGTCTTTCATCATATGAAAGTCCTGCCATCCCAGGAATCAATCTGGTGAACCTTCTTTGTACTCCCTCTATGGCAAGGATGTCTTTCCTCAGATTAGGGGACCAAAACTGCACACAATACTCCAGGTGTGATCTCACCAAGGCCTTGTACAACTGCAGTAGTACCTCCCTGCTCCTGTACTCGAATCCTCTTGCTATAAATGCCAGCATACCATTCGCCTTTTTCACCGCCTGCTGTACCTGCATGCCCACTTTCAATGACTGGTGTATAATGACACCCAGGTCTCGTTGCACCTCCCCTTTTCCTAATCAGCCACCATTCAGATAATAATCTGTTTTCTTGTTTTTGCCACCAAAGTGGATAACTTCACATTTATCCACATTAAATTGCTTCTGCCATGAATTTGCCCACTCACCTAAGCTATCCAAGTCACCCTGCATCCTCTTAGCATCCTCCTCACAGCTAACACTGCCGCCCAGCTTCGTGTCATCCGCAAACTTGGAGATGCTGTATTTAATTCCCTCATCTAAGTCATTAATATATATTGTAAACAACTGGGGTCCCAGCACTGAGCCTTGTGGTACCCCACTAGTCACTGCCTGCCATTCTGAAAAGGTCCCATTTATTCCCACTCTTTGCTTCCTGTCTGCCAACCAATTCTCTATCCACATCAATACCTTATCCCCAATACCGTGTGCTTTAAGTTTGCACATTAATCTCCTGTGTGGGACCTTGTCAAAAGCCTTTTGAAAATCCAAATATACCACATCCACTGGTTCTCCCCTATCCACTCGACTAGTTACATCCTCAAAAAATTCTATGAGATTCGTCAGACATGATTTTCCTTTCACAAATCCATGCTGACTTTGTCCGATGATTTCACCACTTTCCAAATGTGCTGTTATCACATCTTTGATAACTGACTCCAGCAGTTTCCCCACCACTGATGTTAGGCTAACCGGTCTATAATTCCCTTGTTTCTCTCTCCCTCCTTTTTTAAAAAGTGGGGTTACAT
Source organism: Mobula hypostoma (assembly GCF_963921235.1). NCBI lineage: Eukaryota > Metazoa > Chordata > Chondrichthyes > Myliobatiformes > Myliobatidae > Mobula > Mobula hypostoma. The sequence goes on along the minus strand of NC_086097.1, from coordinate 61,517,978 downwards.
TAGTCACCCTCCAATCCTCAGGAACTAGTCCAGAATCTAAAGAGTTTTGAAAAATTATCACTAATGCATCCACTATTTCTTGGGCTACTTCCTTAAGCACTCTGGGATGCAGACCATCTGGCCCTGGGGATTTATCTGCCTTTAATCCCTTCAATTTACCTAACACCACTTCCCTACTAACATGTATTTCCCTCAGTTCCTCCATCTCACTGGACCCTCTGTCCCCTACTATTTCCGGAAGATTATTTATGTCCTCCTTCGTGAAAACAGAACGAAAGTAATTATTCAATTGGTCTGCCATGTCCTTGCTCCCCATAATCAATTCACCTGTTTCTATCTGTAGGGGACCTACATTTGTCTTAACCAATCTTTTTCTTTTCACATATCTATAAAAGCTTTTACAGTCAGTTTTTATGTTCCCTGCCAGTTTTCTCTCATAATCTTTTTTCCCCTTCCTAATTAAGCCCTTTGTCCTCCTCTGCTGGACTCTGAATTTCTTCCAGTCCTCAGGTGAGCCACTTTTTCTGGCTAATTTGTATGCTTCTTCTTTGGAATTGATACTATCCCTAATTTCCCTTGTCAGCCGCGGGTGCACTACCTTCCTTGATTTATTCTTTTGCCAAACTGTGGTGAACAATTGTTGTAGATCATCCATGCGATCTTCAAATGCTTGCCATTGCATATCCACCGTCCACCCTTTAAGTGTCATTTGCCAGTCTATCTTAGCTAATTCACGTCTCATACCTTCAAAGTTACCCTTCTTTAAGTTCTGAACCTTTGTTTCTGAATTAACTATGTCACTCTCCATCTTAATGAAGAATTCCACCATATTATGGTCACTCTTACCCAAGGGGCCTCTCACAACAAGATCGCTAATTAACTCTTCCTCATTGCTCAATACCCAGTCTAGAATAGCCTGCTCTCTAGTTGGTTAATAAATATACTCTGTGGCTCCTTCTAATTAGTACAATATTATTATGATTTTATAGTACTGCAGTATTTCTACGTGATACAATACAAGTTCTAACCAAAAATATACTTTTTTTTAACTTGATAAGGTATCGTATTTTTATTAATATGATGTAAGAAATAAGAGTTTGTCAAAAATATTGATTGTCACCATAAAATGTTTCTTTCATTGTGACTTAAAAAGGAAACTTTTCCATTTAGCTTGGCTTTTCGGGACTTCCGCTGAAAAAGTTTGCAAGCTTCGTCTCTGAAAGTGATCATTATTCCCAAAGGACATTATTGTTCAGGATTCCTTTGGACTGCTTTCACAGTCTTGCTTATCAATCTTTTATGCAGTATGCATCTCATCTGCTAGCACCCTAAGGAATGGAGAGGGGTGAAAATCTTCACATACAGAGTGTGTGGAAAGTCACTCATCAACCAGCAGACCCTTCTATATTCTGCCAATATCTTCTAAATTTATTGAGCATTAACCTTCCTGCATTGGAAATGAACACTGGAGACCATACAAGAAAATGTAAGTCAGGAATAGGTCACTCAACCACTCAAGTTTATTCAAGACTACTGTCAAACAGACCTCAGTCAGGAAGCACAACCACTGCTCCCTTCCCATCACCCTCAAAACGGGGGCCCCCGGGGCTGTATGCTGAGCCTATTGATGTACACTCTGCTCACACATGACGGCACAGCCAAACACCCGAGTAATCACATTGTCAAGTTCGCTAATGACACGACGGTGGAGGGGCTCATCATCAGCAGTGAATAGAGGGCTTACAGAGAGGAGGTGGAAGAGCTCAAGGCCTGGTATCAGACAAATAACATCTTCCTTAATGTCAGCAATACAAAGGAGCTGGTTATTGATGTCAGGAGAACCCACACCTCTCACACTTGCCTCTCCATCAGCAGCACAGCTTCATTCTCCTGCGAGTGTTCATCTCACACAACCTCTCCTGCTCCCTGAACACATCCTGCACAGTCAAGAAAGCTCAAAGATGCCCTTACATTCTGAGGAGGTTAAAGAGAGTCGGATTATGTACATCTATATTCAAGTTACTCTATAGATGCTCCGTAGAGAGCATGCTAACAAGCAGCATGTCTGCTTCATATGGAAACTGCACTGCAGCAGGGAGGGAGGCTCCAGTCTACCCACCATCAAGGATGTATAGTGTATATAGAAATGTGATGGAAAAGGACCAGTAACATCATAAGCGATCCCACTCACCCTGCTAATAGATCGTTGTCCCACTCCCATCAGGGAGGAGGCTACATAGCATCCATGCCAGGACCACCAGACTCAAAAACAGATACTTTCCCCAAGCAGTAAGGTTGATCAACATCTGAACCCAGCAACACCACCCCCCCCACCTCCAAACCCTCAACCACCGCAATTTTATCATTTCCTGTCAGTCACCATATGTACAGACACTAGCATCACTTTATGGACATACAATCAATCTACGTATATAAACTACAAATTTTGGGATTGTATATGGTGATTTATATGTACTTCGATAATAAATTTACTTTGAACTTTGAATTATTTTCTTCTCCTTTACACGTGTACAGGAAATAACATCAAACAATTTTTGAACTTGTATCTTCAATATGAAGTCAAAAATAGGCAAGGAATTTGCTTCTGCCACCCTTTGAGGAAAACTCCCTGACTCTCCTATGGATTACTGCACAGAGGTTTAGATTATGAAGACACATAGTCCCTTTTTATTGTCATTTAGTAATGCATGCATTAAGAAATGATACATTATTTCCTCCAGTGTGATATCACAAAACACAGGACAAACCAAGACTGAAAAAACTAACAAAACCACATAATTATACATATAGTTACAACACTGCACAATACCATAACTTGATGAAGAAAGTTCGTGAGCACAGTAAAGTTCAAAGTTTCTCAAGTATCCCACATTTCACGCAAACGGGAGAGGGAAGAAAAACTCTTCCTGCCATGCCAACCACAATCCGACTCTGAATCATCCGAAAACTTCGAGCTCTGATCAGCTCTCCGACACCAAGTACTGAGCGCCATCTCTGTCTGAGTGATTCGACCTCTTTCTTGGTCGCCAAAAGCAGGTAAGGCCGGGGATTTTGAGGCCTATCCTCTGAAAGATTCCCGACCACACAGTAACGACAGCAGCGGACAGGCGTTTCAGAAATTTCTCCAGATGTTCCTCTGTGATTTCACGTCCATCCTCCATCAAATCAGAATTGTCCACGGCCCCTATTTAACAGGTACGACATCATTTTTCACCGGAGAGTTGCGCACGTGCGGCGCTGTGCCATCTTCTCCTCCCACCGTTTAGATATTGCATCAGACAGTGCATTAATTATGTGTATTAAGTGATACAATTTTTGTTAAAATATTTTGAAAGCAAAATTCTGTTTATCAAACTGTTTTCTTTAATATTGATTTTCCTTCTTCACTGAGGCAATTGGACATGCTCAGTGTCTCGAGCAGCATCCACCTCAAGTCTGGGTACTACTTCCATGTTTCTGGTCCATATGTGAGTGGTATAGGGATGATCAAAGCCAATGTGAGGCTCTTTATGCCAGTTGAAGCCTGCTATAATTCCAGTTTAAGAGTATTTTTCAGAGTAGTTAACACCTCGAGAAATCTGTTGCTACAAACCTTCTTTAGGAAGATTGTCTTTAAATTAGAAACCTGTGCCTGTTGAGGGCTCTGTATTTTACCCACTAACTGCAATCACAATGCCACTCCTCTAATCCGATTACAAACAAGTCCCTCACTCTAACTGATCAAAGCTACAGTTCTTCACTACCACAGCTATATTTGGTCTTCAAATTGTCTTAACATGATCTATATGTTCCCAGATCTATTTTTTCCCTCTGCAACCAAAGGAAATCTTGGTCTTTCCACTTAGATTCACTCCACGTGATCCAAGATCAGAACTAATCAGTTTCTATTGGTGGAAATCATGGAGAAAAGACAACTAAGTATGCAAGAACTTCTTTAACACACAATTCACTCGTTCTCAGATGCTTTTGTATCTTGTTATGTTGGCACTGGAAGCATGGCGAAACATCGATGTTTTGATGTGCATGTGAAATGGTGGTGAGTATTGGTAGCTCATGTTGAGGCGTTTGATGTTGCAGTGTTCACCGAGCTTGGCAATTAGCCAGCAGACGTTTAATCACCAGTCAAGGAGACATCCTCAATGCACAGCTATTGGTGTTTCTCTCTGGGACAGCTGGCATTTATACAGCCCCTCCATTCTTTTGCCTCACTCTTGAACGGTTAGCCCTAAGGTGGACCTTCGTATTCTATTGGCTCCTTTTTCTTTGGCTCTTAGGAGTTCATAGATGGCATCGATTTTGATATGTTTGCTTATGGAGTTATCAGAAGAGAGCCATGCTTCTAAAAATTCTCGTGCCTGCCTCATGTTTGCCTGCACCAGAACCTCCATGGTGTCCAGTCTGTGTTCCTGTAAATGAGTTGAGAGTTTATGTCCTGACTGGCCTACATAGTTCTTGTGGCAATCTCCACACGTGATCCTGTACAAAACATCATTTTTGTGGTTCGAGCAGTTGAGCTGCCATTTCAGGGCAACCTTGCCCTATATCAATAGACAATAGGTGCAGGAGTAGGCCATTCAGCCCATCGAGCCAGCACCACCATTCACTGTGATCATGGCTGATCATCCACAATCAGTACCCTTTTCCTGCCTTCTCCCCATATCCCTTCACTCCATTATCTTTAAGAGCTCTATCTAACTCTTTTTTTGAAAGAATCCACAGAATTGGCCTCCACTGCCTTCTGAGGTAGAGCATTCTACAGAACCACAACCCTCTGCGTGAAAAAGTTTTTCCTTAACTCCGTTCTAAATTGTCTACCCCTTATTCTTAAACTGTGGCCTCTGGTTCTGGACTCTCCCAACATCGGGAACATGTTTCCTGCCTCTAGCTTGTCCAATCCCCTAATAATCTTATATGTTTCAAACAGATCCCCCTCATCCTTCATCAAGAATATATCAGAAATGATAGCTCGACTACTCAAACCTCATGGCATCACAATAGCACACAAACCAAACAGTGACTTTAAGGAAGCTTACCTCAAGAACCAAGCTACTGATAAAGACAACCAACAAAAAAGCAATGTGGCGTACAGGATCATGTGTGGAGACTGCACCAAGAACTATGCAGGACATAAACTCTCGACTCATTTACAGAAATAAAAACTGGTGGCACTGATACATGATCCATTGTCGCTGATCTCAGTACATAAAGACCAAGAAGGACACCAGTTTAACTAGGACAGCATGGAGGTTCTGGTGCGGGCAAGCACGAGGCAAGCATGAGAATTTTTAGAAGTGTAGTTCTGCTCAGATAACTCTGTAAATAAACATATCAAAATTGATGCCATCTACAAACTTCTACGAGCCAAAGAAACATGAGTCGATCAAAATGAAAGGCCAAATGAAGGGGTAGCTGATCAGGACCAAGACAAGTGATTGGTGGGGGGGGCTATATAAATGTGAGCTCTCCCAGAGAGAAACACCAACAGCTGCGCATCAAGGATGTTACCTTGACTGGTGATGAAACACTTGCAAGCTAATTGTCAAGTTCGGTGAACACCACAACATCAAACGAGTACATGTGACATGTACATTCTTCTTTAGTAGTAGGTTTGCCCTCGCCAGCATGCAAAAACTTTTTAATGTACCTTTTCAGATGTTGGAGAAATTCTAGAACAGGACTTTCCAGGCCTTTTGAAAGGTTCAAGAACAGTTATTACCCCTCAACTATCAGGCTCTTAAACCAAAGGGAATAACCTCTCAACTTCACTTGCCCTGTTATTGAAATATTCCCACAACTTTCAAGACTCTTCATCTCATGTTCTCAATATTTATTTTTTATATATTTATTATTATTGTTATTTCATTTATTGTATTTGGAGAGTGCTTTGTGTATTTGCACACTGGTTGAACGCTCAAATTGGAGCAGCCTTTCATTGATTCTATTATGGTTGTTGCTCGATTATGGATTTATTGAGTACGCCCACAAGAAAATGAATCTCAGTTTTGTATCTGGTGACATATATGTACTTTGATAATAAATTTACTTTGAACTTTAAAGGAAAGACAGGAGCATCAGTGTAATGTATCATTCAATGACTAACGGTGCAGGATTCCCTCTGTACAATATTGATGAGCTAGCTTCAATCTTACATGCAAGCTTTTGAAGAAGAACTTGAATCCATAACCTTCCAATTCAAAGGCAAAGATGTGCCTACTGAGGCAAGGCTGACATATTCAATCAGAGAGCCAAAAAGTGATTCATAGAGATTCACTCTAGCACGTTACAGTTTTCTGCTGGGAATTATATTTGCGCAAATCATTTAATCTGTGCAGTAGCCGTTGCAGTTGTCGAAGGATTTGGATTTAGACGGTACTAAACAGTTGGATTTCAACCAGATGTAGGAAAATAATGCTCAGAGAAGCCCAAGTGTAGAAGGTCTTCATACAGAGAGAATTCCAGGTGCAGAAAGATAATGCAAAAAGAAATCTACATGTAGGTAATCATTATCCAGAACTTCTACTGCCAGGGAATCTTATGTGTAGAAAGTCATTGCACTAAATATCATGAATACAAAGTTACTGAACTCATTGAGCAAACAATCAGTGGAGAGAACCTTATATCTGTTGAGATCAATATCTAGAAACTCATTATCATTATCTAGAAACTCGTAGTAAATTATTAGATTGCTATGTATGAAGTCTTCACCATATGTGTTCTGAGAGCAAAATTCAACATCTTATGACCATGAGTGCGACACAATTAGAGTAAGCCAAAGTACCTGAAGTTATTACAGTGGATCCATGAACGGAAAGTCCATGTACAAAAGAGCAGAATGTTCATTATCCAATCAAAGTCATTGCAAAAAAAAAAAAAATGTGAATGCGTTTCTGGCTTTTAGCATGCTGTTTTTAAATTGACAAAATATAAGTTATGTGGCAAAAGTTTATGGATAATAGATACTTGAATCAATCTCAAATGATTGAACAGAAAAGTGACAAATATAATTGAATCCAGAAAACAATGTGGAAGAAGTATCAAAGTAGGGGAATGTCCAAAGCATGGACAGGTATGTGGCCAATCATAGGGACCTTGAATAGTTTGTTCACAAATTCTAAAACATATGGGAGACAGGATTGGTGTTAAAAGAGGTATACTAACCTTTTTCCCCCATTTATTAACCAAGGCATAAAGCATAAGAATAGAGAAATTATGATAATATAAAACATTCGATTGGCCACAGCCCTGGTCACTGCATCACAAAAATATTGTCTCACTAAAAGTGTAGAGTAAAGCTTGACAAAGGTGAAGCCTGGACTGCAAGATTTTGGCTAAATGTAAAATATTGGATAAGTGAGAGTGTATTATTTGGAAAATAGAAGCTAAAGGGAAACTTTAATGGTATGGAAAATGTATGAGAGGCCCAAATACAGTAGAGTGAATAGGAAGAAGCTATTTTCTCTCAGCATAGAATCAAAATACAAGGGTAATAGTTTTATAGTAAATGGTAGAAGGATTAGAGGGGAGATGAGGAATTATTTTTACTCATAATGCAGTAGTGGTCTCAACTGACTGTCAGAGAGAAGCCATTGTCATATTTAAAAAGCAGTTTAGTACATATTTGAAGAGCCATGGTCATGGATTTAGCATGAGAAGGTAGTTGGGCAGTTCTTGTTTAACCAGGACAGACACAATGGGCTGCACGGCATCTTTCCAAGTCATTAATTTTTTGGGATTATTTTCATGTTTCTTTGATTTCTCTGTAAGGGAGCTTGCTGTACTGTAGATCCCATTTTAGAGCAGAGACAACATTTCAAGGAGGCCATTATTAACTGCTAAGTAATTTGCAATGCACTCACATCATACAAAGTGGAATGAAACTGAATATCTTTTAATATGATGTCTGGCACATTGCAATGCAGGGTTAGATGTCTGTGTTTCTGAAGAAAGTCAGAAATGGAGCTCACATATGAATATTATTTTGATTAGAATAGATTTGTTAATCTCATGACTTTGTAGAAAAGACATTTAATTGAAAAATGCAGGACATACTTGTAAAGCATGAATCTTATGATACTGGGAAACTGCATCAATTCAGCATTCCTGCATGAATGTGGAAATCCACAGCTTACTGTGCGTTCTCCATCAAACAGAATGCATAAGGAGAAACATGACATAGTCAATCAAAAAGGAATAGAATCATAAAATATGGGAGCAGAACCAAGCCATTTAGCCTATTGAGTTTACTCAGCCATTCAATCATGTCTGATTTATTTTCCCTTTCAACCCCATTCTTCTGCCTTCTCCCCATAACCTTTGACATCTTTACTAATCAACATCTGCTTTCAATATTCCTAATGACTGCCTCCACAGTCATCTTTGGCAATGGATTCCACAGATTCACCACCCTCTGACTAAAAGAATTACTTTCATCTCTGTTTTAAAGTGACGTACTTCTATTCCCGGGCTCTGCCCTCTGGTTCTAGAGTCTCCCTCTACTGAAAACATCATCTCCATGTCCAATCTGTCCAGGAGATTCAAAGAAAGTGGAGAAGAAAATGGGAAAACGAAGGAGGTAACATTCTCTGTTAAGTATTTTGTTTTTAAGTTTTTGATTAGCTGAGTTTTTTCAGTTAATTTTTGTTTATTATTTTAGTAATTTGGCTTATTATTACCACATGTATTGAGGCACAATGAAAAATATTGTTTTGCATGCCATCCATACGGATCATTTCATTACAGCAGCGCATTGATGTAGCACCAGGGACCGCACAGCGAAATGTGGGAATTACAGAGAAAGTACAGTGCTGTCAGACAATAAGATGCAAAGCCATAATGAGGTAGATTGTGAGGTCAAGAGTCCATCTTATCGTACTATGGGATCATTTAATAGACCTTTTATGTTAAATTCATTCAGAATTATTTAAGTTTCTTAGCTGATTTGATAAGGCAATGCATAGCCACCTATCAAAGTGTTTATACTGTAGGTAATTACTTTGTCCAGTTAACATTTCTCTGTTATGTCATTTAAAGCTTTACTACATGACTCTGAGAATGTCTGAACAAACAAGACCAGATTTCTGGTTCTGGTCAAATTAGGTTTGAAGGTGTGGAGATTCAAGTCTGCGAGTACGGGCAACAGATTCATATCTAAAAAATAGGTTTGGAGGACTGGAGAACAAAGTGTGTGAGCATGTTCAGCAGACCCATGTCTGTAAAATCAGGGCCAATGGGAGATACAACTGATAAGTGAAGAAGAGTCAAGAGAAGATTGCTAATATAAGGGGATATAAAATATTTAATAATTTAATATCTTATTTCCAATGAAAGGAATTTTTATGGATGTTGGATATTTTAATGTCTGCAACTGGAGTTAGTTGACTGAACGTCTAAGTTGTGCTTAAAACTTGTTCCTTTCAGAAACACAGACTCAGCAGAAGGTATTTAAGAGCACTTTAATATTTCAGTAATGTTAAACAATAAAATGGTTTGGTAATTTAATAAAAGTTGTCATCAATTCATATCATTTTTTCTTGGTCATAAAGTGTGTAATAAATGTTTAAGTATAGTATAATTGTTTCAAGAAAAATTATTTATTGCTATATTTTTGGTAAGTACTTTAAGGAACTTATAATTGATATCTGACAGCATAGCCCTTTTTTAAGACCTTAGGACCATATGACCTAATTCTGTTCCTTCAGTCTATCAAGTCTGCAGCACCATTCAAGATGGCTAATTTATTTTCTCTCTCAACCCATTTTGCTGCCTTCTCTCCATAACTTTTGGCATCATTACTCATCAAGAACCTATCAAATTCCTCCTTAAATATACTCAATGACTTAACCTCCAAAGGTCTGTAGCAATAGATTCCAAAGATTCACCACCCTTTGGCTAACAAAATTCCTCCTAATCACTGTTCTAAAAGGACAGCCTTATATTCTGAGGCTGTGCTTTATGGTCCTAGACTCCCTCACTATTGAAATGACCTATAACCTCTGCCAGCCCACGCCTTTCAATATTCAGTAGGTTTCATGAGATCACTTCCTCATTCTTCTAAAATCAAGTGAGTGCAGGCCTAGAGCTATCAAACACTCCTCAGATTTAACCCTTTTATTTCTGGAGAGGGAGGTAGGGCAAGGAAGCAAGGATTCTCAGAAAGACTTGGACAGAATAAGGGAATGGGCAAAGAAGGGGCAGATGGCAAAGAAATGCTATCTGTCCTTTTAAGTTCCTCCAACATTTTGTGTGTGTTGCTGGAGATGGAATACAGTACCGTGTAGGGGAGTATATGGACAACAGAAGTACAAAGGTACTTGGGAGTCCTAGTACAGGATTCCTTAAAAGTTAACTTGCTATTTTGTTCTATAAATTATTTAAAGCATTGCTAAACTAAAAATAAAATGACAGTGACTCTATTTCATTAGAAGATTGCGGAGAGTTGGTATGTCATCAATGACACTCGCAAATTTCTACTGATGTACCATGGAGAGCATTCTAAATGTTTGCATCAGCATTTGGTACGAAGAGTCCACTGCACAGGATCAGAAAAAGTTGCAGAAAGTCGTAAACTCAGCCAGCTCCATCATGAACACTAATCTCCCCAGCATCCAGGACAACTTGAAAAGGCAATGCCTTAAAAAGTTGGCATCTAGCATAAAAATCCCCATCACCAAAGGCATGCCCTCCTCTAATTGCTACCATCAAGGATGAGGTGCAGAAGCCTGAAACACACACTCAGCTTCTTGCCCCCGGCCATCAGATTTATGAATGGACAGTGAATCCATGAACAGTACATCACTATTTTCTTCTCTTTTTATGCTACTTATTTAAGTTTTAAATATATATGATTATTGTAATTTACAGTTTTTTTATTATTATGCATTGCAATGTACCGCTGCCGCAAAACAACAAATTTCATGACTCTCTGGATCGCTACCCATGCCATGTGTTAGTGGAAGAGAGAGGAAGATAGTGTAATTTAACATGTGGCTAAGGAGATGATGCAGGAGGGGAAGCTTTAGATTTTTTGATCATTGTGCTCTCTTCAAGGCAGACAGTACCTGTACAGAAGGGATGGTTTGTACCTGAACTGGAAAAGAACTAATATCCCAGTGGGAAAGTTTGCTAGTGCTGCTGTGAGTGGGAGTTAAACCACGTTTGCAGGTGGGAGGGAACTAGAATGGCAGGGCAACAAGTGGAGTGCCAGTGGGGGAGATGGATGTTAAGCCTACAAGCAAAGTCAGAAATCAACTGGTTGATGAGCATAGTGTGGCTAATGTTCTGAGATGCATCTATTTCAATGCAAGGAGTATTTTAGGCAAGGCAAATGAACTTCAGCATGAATCAGCATGCGGAATTATGATGTTGTATCCTTCAGTAAGACTTGGTTGCAGGAGGGGCAGGACTGGCAGCTCGATGTTCTGGGGTTGCATTGTTTCAGATATGAAAGAGGAGAAGGTACTAAAGGGGGTAGGATAGTATAACTCATTAGGGAGTCATGACAGTACTCAGAAAGAACATACTGGAAGGCTCATCTACTGAGGCAATGTGAGTACAGAAGGGGAATTAATTCAGGAATGAAGGAGGATCTCATTGAAACCTATCAAATATTGAAAGGCACAGATTAAGTGGATGTGGAGAGGATGTTTTCCAGGGCAGGTGAGCCTAGGACCAAAAGGCACAACCTCAGATTAGAGGGACATCCACTTAGAACAGAGACAAAGAGAAATTTCTTTAGCCAGAGGGTGGTGAATCTGTGGAATTCATTGCCGTGGGTGACTGTAGAGGCAAAGTCATTGAATATATTTAAAGCAGAGGTTGATAGGTTCTTCAGGGTGTGAAGGGCTACAGGGAGAAGGCAGGAGAATGGAGTTGAGAGAGATGATAAATCAACCATGATATAATGATGGAGCAGACTTGATAGGATGAATAGCCTAATATAGCTGCTATGTATTATGGTCCAATGGCCTTATATACCAGTGATAATGAACCTGATTCTAATTCTGATTCAGTTAACCCAGGCAACCTGTTCATATTCTACACCTTCACAGTATGGTCAATTTTGACCCGGCCCAAGAATCCCCTCATAACAAGTGTCTATACCAAATTTTGAACCACAGACCTATTTAGAATGTATAAATAGCCTATCTGACATTAATAAATGGGTGATTAATCCTTAATTAATGTTTCAGAGATCTAAAATCCATTTCAATAGATACGGGTCAAATTTGACTCGGAACAGCCTCAATGTACAAAAACTTGTAGCACCTGTACAAAAGTATAACATTTTTAAATATTTTCATTTTTGCACATTTTGGGTCATTTTAGTAAAAGTTATCAAATTTCAGTTTTAAAAAATGGCATTTAGGGTGTTTTTACTACTATCAAATGTCAAAATGAGTCAAATTTGACCTGAACAGTATGTAAGGGTTAAAAAAACACAATTTAACTCCCATCAAACTTCTGATTTTATTGCTATCATCAGATTCATTTCCCTTTGCAGTTCTGAATGTTCACAAGTCTAGAAGTAAATGCATTCAATAAAATTTTTGTCTAATCACATAAACAGGCACAAGTCCACAATAAGCTACCTGCTGAGATCAACTGCTATTAACTTAGTACTTTCTTCAGTCCTGAAGCAGGGATAGTTATGCAATGATTTATGTGTTATGATAAAATTCTGTGATATATTAATCTAAAATCTAAACAGTAGAATTGAAAACAGTGTGGTAAAAGTACTATCATTGTGAATAACAGCTATAAAATAGTAAAATTGGATTAGCCTTTGAGAATTGATAAAATTTCATTCAGCAACAATACAGTACTCTATATATAAACAAACTATATTTTCATATATTTTATTTTTGGAATAATAGACATTTTACTAGATAGCCACATTGTCAAATTTTGCTTACAAGCACACTTCTGCTACCCTATATTTCAAAGAAAGAAAATAGACTTCAATATTAATAAGCATTGGATGCAGCAAACAGCCTTGTTATAGACCATTATGAATGATTTATTCATCATACTGGGCAAATGGTAGAACATAATTTTAAAAATCCTATTAATATAATGATATTCTATGGTTACTGTTACTGACTCTATAAAATTATTTTTTTCGATGTCATTTCTAACCAAAGGTGAAGACATTAAAAATACAAGATTCTGCAGATGCTAGAAATCTGGATCAACACACACACAAAATGCTGGAGAAACTCAGCAGGTCAGGAAGCATTTATGAAGGAAAACGAACAGTCAACATTTCACCAAGACTCTTCATCAGAACATCAGATGCTGCCTGACATGTTCACTCCCTCCAACATGTTGCGAGAATTTGAATTCTTGCATATTTATTGTTTTGTGATTAGCAGGAATTATATAAAAACTTATCACCACTGTATCCAATGTTGGCTGAGTGAAACCAATTGATCGAACCAAGTATTCTTACTGTACAAAAGCATCATTTTTAAGAGGATGGATTTAGCAGTAAGTGCCCAAACTATGTTAGCTCATGGTGAAATTATATGCTTGTATGAACAAAGAGAAGAATAAATACTTTATTTTGGTGACAAAATCAGGAGAACAATTATTGCTGGTTTTGAGTCAGAAACAAGTCATTGTATACAGATTATAATCTGTTTTCTGTTTTTGTTGGAATTTATAATGACATTCTTCCCTATTCATTATGCATTTTTGGTTCATAGTCCCTAAGATAAAGGTTCAGAATGTGTTACAGAGCACGAAAAGAGATAGCAAAGATGCTTTTTGCACTGTGATGTAATGCAAAATATCTCTTTTTAATAGCCTTAAACAGAAAGTATACGGGGGTGACAAGTTCGTGGCCTAAGGTAGGAGTCAATTTTAGAAAACCTAACACATTTATTTTTCAACATAGTCCCCTCCTACATTTACACACTTAGTCCAGCGGTCGTGAAGCATACGGATCCCTTCTTTTTAGAAGTGGTCCACAGCAGGGGTGATTGATAAGTTTGTGGCCTAAGGTAGAAGGAGATGAGTTATTAACTTCAAACTTTCTGCATTATCACTCAAGGAGTTGAACTGCACGTGCATGTAACAAGAGTGCCTTGGACCTCCAGGTGGTCCACAGCAGGGGTGATTGATAAGTTTGTGGCCTTAAGGAGATGAGTTATACAGCTCTTGTTACATGCACGTGCAGTTCAACTCTGAGTGAAAATGCAGAAAGTTTGAAGTTAATAACTTCCCTCCTTCTTCAATGAGTAGAGTCACTGAGGATATTATCACATAGTTCAGTGGTGCCCACATGCTGAGTGGCTGATACTTCATCTCATACGCAATTACATTTTTCATCTTTACTGCAATGGCTCCTACTTCCTAACCATAGCGAAACCTCACTTATGATTCGTCATTCTGGCTCCCCTCTTATCCCATTCTCCTCTCCGCACCTGCCTATCCATTTCTCCCATAGTCCACTCTCCTCTCCCCTTGGTGACCCTCCTCCTTCCCTTTCTCCCATAGACCACTCTCCTCTCAGAGTTTGTCTTCTTCAGCTCTTAATCCTTTCCACCTTCTCACTTCATCCCACCTCTCCGACCCACCTGGTTTCACCTATCACCTTGTAGTTTGTACCTCTTCCCCCTTCCTTTCCAGACCTGAAGAAGGATCCCAGCCCAAAACGTTGACTCTTTATTCTTTTCCATAAATGCTGGGAGCTTGACCTGCTTAATTTCCCTGACATTTTGTGTGTGCCACTCTGGATTTCCAGCAATCTCTTGAGTTTATGAGAAACCTCATCTTAATTTCCATTTTGTTTAATAGAGGCCATTTTTATTTTTATCATTGGAATTTGGAATATCTCCTATATGAAAATTTCTGTAGTCCTTTACTTCTCATTCTTTCAGATTTTCCGTGGATTTTCATTTCTGTTAAACTGTTACTGTGGTTTATTTTCAGTGTCGACTCGTGGACAGTGAAAAAATGCTCTCTGCCTGTGAGTGGGCATCCATCCATCACAGCTCACATTACATGAGATCTTGATGAAGCAATTACATCCTCTGATAGTATGTGGAGCAGGTTGAGCAAAATGTTAATTGACAACGCAGTACTAGTAATCCAGAAGCATGTTCTAATAATCCAGAGATCAGAGTTCAAATCTCCTCATGGCAGTTACTTAATTTAGCTACAAGCTATAAGAAAATGCCTCATGATTGGGTCCAAGACACAGGAAAGTGCCAATCAGTTCCTTGCTTCAAAGGATGGGAAGTAGTGAACCAAACATTCAGGTTAATCATTCACGCAAGAAAGACAATAAATTAATTTTTGTCACAGTGGGATATAATTGGGACATAATTGTTTGAAATCACGAAGGATGCAAGGTAGCCAATAATATCAAAGAGGATACCAAAAGTTTTCTCAGAAAGATAAAGAGTAAAACTGGTGATGGTGGATATCAGACTGCTGGAAAATGACACTGCAGATGTGTTAATGTGGACAAAGAAGTGGAAAACAAACATAATAAGTATTTTGTGTCAGTCCCTACTGTGGAAGACATTAGCAGTATGCCAGAAATTCAAGAGTATCAGGAGACAGAAGTGATTGTAATTGCTATTTCTAAGGAGAAGGTGCTTGGGAAGCTGAAAGGCCTGAAGGTAGATGAGTCACCTAGAAAATATGGAATACATCCCAAGACTCCGAAAAAAGTAGCTGAAGAGATTGTGGAGGCATTAGTAATAATTGAAAATGCCACGTCACTCTTTAAGAAGGGAGGGAGGCAGAAAAAAAAATATATAGGCCAGTCAGTTTGACGTCAGTGGTTGGGAAAAATATTGGAGTCTATTGTTAAGGATGAGATTTTGAGGTACATGGAAGCACATGATAAAATAGAACAAAGCCAGCATGGCTTCCTTAAAGGGATAGCTTGTCTGACAAAGCTATTGGAATTATTTTATTAAATAACAGGCAGTATAGATAAAGGAGAGTCAGTAGATGTTGTTTACTTGGATTTTCGGAAGGCTTTTCACAAAGTGACACACATAAGGCTGCTTAACAAGATGAGAGTCCATGATATTACAAAAAAGACATGAGTATGGATAGAAGATTGGTTGACTGGCAGGAGGCAAAGAGTGGCAATAAAGTGGGCCTTTTCTGGGTTGGCTGCCAGTGATTAGTGGTGTTCCACAGTGGTCAGTGTTGGGACGGTATTGTTTTACATTATATGTCAATGATTTGGATGATGGAGTTGATGGTTTTGCAGCCAAGTATGAGACAAGATGTAGACTGGTGAAGGGGCAGGTAGTGTTGAGGAAGCAGAGAGTCTGCAGAAGGACTTCGACAGACTGGGAGAAGTTGCAAAGAAATAGCAGATGGAATATTGTGTAAGGAAGTGTATGGTGATGTACTTCGGTGGGAAGAATAAAGGTGTAGACGTCTATTTTCAAAACAGGAAGAAAATTCAAAAATTAGAGGTGCAGAGGGACTTGGGATCCTTGTGCAGGATTCCCTAAAGGTTAACTTGCAGGTTTAGTCAGTAGTAAGGAAGAAAAATGCAAATTTAACATTCATTTAGGGGACAAGAATACGGATGTAATGCTCAGCATTAAGGCATTGGTCAGATCGCACTTCGAGTATTGAGAGCCTCTTTGGGCTCATTATCTAAGAAAAGTTGTGCTGGCATTGGAGTGGGTCTAGAGAATGATTCCAGGAATGAAAGGGTTAACATATGAAGAGTACTTTGATGGTGCTAGTCCTGTACTCACTGGAATTTAGAAGAATGAAGGGGGATCTCATTGAAATCTGTCGAATATTGAAAGGCCTAAATAGAGTCGGTGTGGAGAAAATGTTTCCTGTAGTGGGGGAATTTAGGACAAAAGGGCACATCCTCAGAATAGAGAGAGATCCATTTAGAGCAGAGATGAGGAAGAATTCCTTTAGTCAGAAGGTAGTGAATCTGTGGAATTCCTTGGCATAGATGACTGGCAATGCCAAGTCATTAGGAATATTTAAAGTGGAGGTTGATAGGTTCTTGATTATTCAGGATGTCAAAGGTTACAGAGAGAAGGCAGGAGAATGCAATTGAGAATGATAATAAATCAACCATCACGGAATGGTGGAGCAGACCAAATGGCTTAATTCATCTCCTATGCCTTATTGTCTTATGGTTTAACAATATAAATCCATCGAGATAAATCAATATGTTTACTCCAGTGCTGTATAATATTAGGAACAGCTAAACTAATGAAGTAAGAGGGTGAAAATAGATTGTACCTCATATACCTGGGGACCAGCCTATTTCCTCACCATATTTATGGAATCAAAGCCAAACCATCCCAATGGAAATAAAGTAGATAGCATGCTGTTTGAAGTGCAATTGGAACAAGAACTATGATGTGGGAAAACGGAAAGTAAATGGGAGTATAGTAGCTCACAGTAACATATTAATGCCTGTAACAAGGTCAAACATCCCAAGTTACTTACAGAGTCATAGAGTACCAATGCACACAAACAGGTCCTTTGGCCCATTTAGTCTGTGCCAGTATGGATTTCTGGCTAGTCCCATCCACTTGCACCCAGACCTCTCTCATCCATGTATGTAACTGAGGTGTTCTCAATAAAATTTACAGAGCCAAACTCTGCCAAGGATAATTGGGCCATATATTCATTTTTGAGCTGTACTTTCTAAAAAATTCCTAGTTCAAAGTAAATTTATTATCAAAGTTCAACATAACCCAAATGGTTTTCTAAACGTCCTATATTTTCTGGAGATTTTCAGTTCTCATTTCAATCCTTTGAGATACAATATTGGGAAGCCAAGACTTTGACATATTTCTTCAGAGAAATGACAAGTGATACTGTAGTTTCCATCCTTTATTAAATAGCTAATTATTTTTTTACTCTACCAAGCGATGCCTACTGGATTCAAAAATTCTTTGATCTTGGCACAGAATTGTAACACAAGTTACACTGAAGAGTTCAGTTCAGAATAAATATCAAAGTTTTACCGTCTGAAGCAGGTCATCAGACTTTGTTGATATAAAACCTAGATGCTGCACACCCTTGGAGGAGCCAAAAATATTCAGAGCTCAAATTAACATTGGGAAAAAAATACCCTAAAGCAATAAATTGGCCACTAACCTGAAGAGAATATGCTTCCTCAAATTGAAATGGAGGCAGGAAGCTGTTTGTTTCTGCAGACTTCATTTAGATCTGTTTAAGAGATTAAACTATGAGAACAGACAGCAAAATAAAGTGCAAGAATGGAAATGGGTAAGAGTGAAAATAGGATAAAGCAACAAGAAGTGATTATACTCACGTCAATAGAGAGGGAATTGAATCCTTGTTGATTTTGATCAGAAGCAGGATCCTATCAATTAAGCAACAGCCAACACCAACAAGATACTGTGGAGATTGTTCGGAAATGATTAATCATAGTATTAACTGTAACCTATAGATATCATTGTAAAGGATGGAAGGTGGAAGGAGGAATATACAAACAGACTGAGGGAACAAGCAGTAAACAGAATGGTAATAATTCAGGATTTCAACTACTCTATGATTCACTGACCAAAAACATTAAATAGAAGGATTAAGTGACTGGAATTATGATGGAATGCACAGGCCTCCCTGCCAATCTGTTGTTTTTCCTCTGTTTCCACAACACTATATTCTGTGCTTTGCTTATCTTCTTACTACCTTGATATACGTAGCTATGACATGATCTCAGTGCAAAGTACGCATGCAAAAGCTTTTGATTGTCTCTCGGTACATCTGACAGTAATAAGTCAATACCAGTAACAGATATGAGAATTCACAAGTGGATTAGGTGGAATTGATTAAACCTGAGCGGGGAAGGAGATGTAACAGGAAGGGATCATCTAGTCAATGGAGACAGGAGCACAGTACACTTTGATAACTGGGGGCAGCATGTTATTGTTGCGGTTAGTGTTATGCTATTACAGTGCCAGTGACATGGGTTCAATTACACCACTGTCTGTAAGAAGTTTGTACATTTTCCCTGTTACTGTGTGGGTTTCCCCGGGGTGTTCCAGTTCCCGCTCATATTGCAAAGACATATGGGTTAGTAGGTTAATTGCTCACGTGATATAACCATATCAAAATAATACACCGGAGGAAGGCTTATTTTAAGAGGACATGATTAGAAACTAAGAAAATAAAATGGACCACATGTTCCTTAAGTAATAATACTGAAAGAGCGGCTACTTGCTTAACAAAACTCAGAGCCCATGAAAATATATTTAATTAAAAAGCATCAGCAATAAAAAGTAATCACCAATGGAATGCCATAAAAAAGGAAAAATGTGAAAATATGAAGGTAAAGAAGGAGCTGTGCACTAAGTTTATGAACAAGAAGAAGAGAGTAAGGAAAGACACAACACCGAACAGAGAAAACATAAAAACAATGAGGTAGGCAAAGGAAAATTCTGAAAATTTTAAACAAGATTGTGACTCGGAGGGCAGAGAAAAGTCAAGATGACACTAAATGGTGACTCCTTCACTTGCATCTTCAGAAACAGTTCTATTTCTATCTTTGACACCTCTTTTTTCCCTTTTCAAGGAAAGGTCTTGAAAACCTTGACCTGGACTTACACTCTGACTTCATTTCTTTGCGAGAATGGGACCTGCTCTCAGGGCTTCATGACTGGCCGCTTTTTGATATCCCAAGGACATGCCTGGAAGACTAGTGTGATTTCAAGGTGCCAGAGTTTCATGGCTCTGGAGACAGGCTGATTCAAGGCCGGTGCCCCTGACTGAGGCATCACGGGAGAAGACAGAAGACTGGATTAGCTGTTGCAGACTGTGGGTGCAGAGACCTGGGCCTTGGGCCAACTCTCTGGTGCAGAGCTCGGAAAAAGCTATGGAACAGACTTTTAACACCATAAATCAGGGAATTGTTTGTTCTGTCTCCCCTCTCGCTGTGAGATGGGGACACCTCTTTTTCCCTTATTAGTGAGAGAGAGAAAGCCTGTGGTATGTCAAATTACCGGGTGAATGATTGGTCTTTGGGGTACTGAAAGTCTGTATCTTTATTGATGCTTTGCTGCACATGTGAGTGCTCAGTGGAGGGTGCTGATGCTGTTTTGCTGTTGGGGGTGGGGGGTGGGGTCGTGCCTTGCTGTTGCTTGTGCATGGGAGGGGGCGCTGGGGGGGAGACTTTGGGCTTTTAATATTTAACTGTCATTCATTCTTTGGGGCACTCCTCCGTTTTCGTGGATGCTTGCGAAGAAAAAGTATTTCAGGATGTATATTGTATACATTTTTCTGACATTAAATGTATCTATTGAAAACTATGGAATAAAATTAACAGTGAAATGTTCAGAATGGGAAGCAATTGATTGGGCATGGCCTGATGATGCAGTTCACAGATCCATTGCTCCTCAATACATGAATCCCAGGCTCAATATTTTGGAGCATTTAAGAAGTATAGGAGTGCATTTAAAAAGAATGTTAGGAGGGAAAGGGAATAAAGGAGATGATCTTGTTGAGGATTAAGAATTACAAAACCTTTTACAAGCACATCATAAACAATATGGTAGCTAGAAATGAGAAGATCCTCTCAAGGACCAATGGAAAAATCTATCTGTGGACCCAAGAAATATGAAAGGGGTTGTAAATGAATCATTTGAAATGGTATTCATCTGGGAGAATGATGTGGAAGATGCAGAGTTAAGGAGGAGCACGCTCATATTCTGACTCCTTTACAGCAGAAAGGAGGAATTGTAAATGCAGTGGCGTATATTAAGGTGAATAAATCCCCAGTGCCTGAAATAGTGCGAGTACCCCCAAGTGTGGTGTCCATATTCTTAGTGGTTGTAGCTGTGGAATTGGGAGGTGTTATGGTAGTAGTCTAGATGCATAACCACAGTGCATTTTCTAAATGTACCAACTTCAGACATGATGTGCCACTGGAGGAAGGAATGACTGCGTAGTTCGGTAAATGAGGCAACATTTAAGTGGTCTGTTACATCCTAAAATGCAATGAACATCTTGAGTGTGTTTGGTGCTACCTCATCCAGACTAAGGCAAGTCTGAGAAGCACTGCACGCAATGTCAGTAAGTCCAAAGAGCTGATTGTGGACTTCAGAAAGGGTAAGATGAGGAAACACAAACCAATCTTCATAGAGGGATCAGAAATGGAGAATGAGCAATTTCAAGTTCCTGGATATCCATTACTTCTGAGAATCTAACCTGGTCCCATATCTATGCAGCTATAAAGAAGACAAAGTAGCAGCTATATTTCATTAGGAGTTAGAGGAGATTTGTTTTGTCATCTAAAATGCTCAGAAACCTCTATAGGTGTACATTGGAGAGTGTTCTGACCGGCTGCAGTACCATCTGGTATGGAGAGTGGGTTAGGCGGTGGGGGGGTGGGGTGCTACTGCACAGGATCAAAGGAAGCAACAGAGAATTGTAAAATTATTCAGCTCCGTTATGGGTACTAGCCTCCATATTCTCCAGGACACCTTCAAGGAGTGATGCCTCAGAGCGGCAGTGTTAATTATTAAGGATACCCACCACCCAGGATATGCCCTCTTCTCATTGCTACCATCAGGAAGGAGGTACAGAAGCCTGAAGGCACACACTCACTGATTCAGTAACAGCTTCTTCCCCTCTGCCATCCAATTTCTAAATGAACATTGAACCCCTGAACAATACCTCACTACCTTTTTATTTCTGTTCTTGTATTACTTATATTAATTTAACATACATATTATATGTGTATGTGTGTATTTACTTAGTTCAGTTTTTTTCCTGAATTTATCATGTATTGCATTGTACTGCTGCTACAAAGTTAACAAATTTCACGACATACACTGACAATATTAAACCTGAATTTGATTTCGGGTATTGAGCCTGCATCAGCAGCACCCAAAGTGCCTAAAGTTTGCAAACCAACACAAAAAGAAAATTAGACTGCAGTGAAGTAAAACAGAATGCTATTAGGTTAGACTGCAAATATATGTTACATGTATTTCTGTGAAGTACTAAACAATAAGCAGATATATCTATGCTTAGCACTAGTATATCCAGCACCACAATTCAGCCGGACTCATTATAAAATATTTTGGTTGTCATGTTTTGGTAAAGTTCAATATCCTTTAGGAAAAGATTCTCCAGGATTTGATAAGATCCCATGCCTCTTTGGAGACAGTAACAAATTGAGCTGAGGACTACATCATTTTATCAATTGTCAGCATCATATTACATAGGGGATTGCCTGACAACTGACCAATGACCCACTCTCATGATAAAGCATTACTGTGGCAGTATTCTCAATGAAATTGTTTCCATTGCTCTGACCCTTGTTGAGCTTTAGAAAACTGCCATAAATATCAAAGTTCCATAACATCATTTTCTCCTGTTGCAACATCTTATAGCTACTGTCATTCAGAGGATTTATTTTGGAAAGCATGTTGGAAATTTCTTTTCCAACAAAGCAGTGCTTGTTCATCAGTCACTCTGTGGACTACCCAATAAATAACAGTTAAACAGTGGCATTCACAGAAGTCTGCAGTTTGAAGATGCCAGATAATACTAGTAAGTCATGTAATTAGTATTGGTATTGGTTCATTATGGTCACATGTACAACAAAAATCTTGTCTTGCATACTGTTCATACAGATCAAATCTGCTGATTCCTTGATCTGGGTTTGAACAGCTAACAGGTTTCTGGTGAGAAACTACACCAACTATACTTTCTACTCTCGGGAAAGGGAATTCATCTCCTTCTTGAGAAAGGACCATCAGCCAATATGGTCCTGTCTATTTGTAGGCCTTCCCAAGGTTCAGGGAATTATGTTTGATTCTTTGGGCTACCACTGGAAAAACAAGAGTAACTTTGCGAGCTAGTACCTCTACATCTATATGGCTATTGGTACCTACGAGTACATATGCCTACCATATTTTAGCCTCTGTACCAGACAGATCGTTGAAACTCGGCAGCAAGGTCTGTCCTCTATGTCTATAGCTCTACACTCAAATCTAGGTTAAGCTTAAGTAAACTACGGCTTTTTTCTTTGGAGCAATGGCGGATGGGAGGTGATTTGATTGAGATATACAAGATGATAAGAGACATAGATCAAGTGGATAGCCAAAGAAATTTTCCCAGGGAGAAATGGCTAATGCAATTTTAAAGTGATTGAAGGAAGATACAGTGGGGGATGTCAGGGTCAAGTTGTTGTTGTTTTTTTTCCACAGAGATTGGTGGGTGAATGGAACACCCTCCCATGGGTGGCAGAAGAGAACATTTTTTAAAAAGTCTTAGATAGGTACATGGATGATAGAGAAAAAAAAAAAGAATTATATAGGAAGGAATGGTTACATTGATCTTAGAGTACGTGGGCTGAAGGACCAGTACTGTGCAGTAGTGTTGTATGTTCTATATTCCATGTTCTAGACAGAATTGCAACCTTGCTCATTAAGCTGCAGACAGCTTAGTGTAGACCTCTTTTGGGGACAAACTGCAATGACTGTACATGGATCACCCTGCAGAGCTCCTCAGAGATATTTAACTATGCATTGAAATACAGAAAACAGAAGTAAGAACACACAATTCAGACCTTCTAGTTGTTCCATTAGTCTATATGATGAGGACGGATCATTTATCTCAATTCCATTGTCCCTCAATAGCTTGCGTGTACAGAAATCGATCTATCCAGTTTCTCATAAGTACATTCAATGCCCTTGCATCCCTGATCTCCCGCGGTGTTGCAA
Organism: Mobula hypostoma; assembly: GCF_963921235.1. NCBI lineage: Eukaryota > Metazoa > Chordata > Chondrichthyes > Myliobatiformes > Myliobatidae > Mobula > Mobula hypostoma. The sequence continues at coordinate 61,494,252 of NC_086097.1, read as the reverse complement.
CTCCATTGGTTCAGCACCATTGAGTCCTTATTTCAGTCCTAACTGACTTAACCCACATTCAAATATTGTGACTTCTTGTTTTAGGTCCCTTCACCAAGGTAAACATGGTGTCTGCATCCAATTCAGGTATCATGTCAGTATTCTTTGCAGTTCAATGAGATCCCTCTTATTCTAACATTTAGGGAAGGAAACCAAAACTACACACAATATTTTGGGTGTGGTTTTACCAAACCCCTGGGTGACTGTAGTAAGGTCTTCGTGCTGTTGTATTCAAAACCTCTTACAAGGGGTGATTGATATGTTCGTGGCCGAAGGTAGAAGGAGTCAATTTTAGAAAACCTAGCACATTTATTTTTCAACATAGTCCGCTCCTACATTTACACACTTAGTCCAGCGGTCGTGGAGCATACGGATCTTGGACCTCCAGAAAGTGCTCAAAGCAGGGGTGATTGATAAGATTGCGGCCTAAGGTAGAAGGAGATGAGTTATTAACTATAGAATTTGTTACACTGATGTTAGGCAAGTCAGTCTACAGTTCTGTTTCCTTTCTTCCTCATTTTTCTAAAGTGGGGCTATATCTGCTACCCTCCAATATAACCATATAACCATATAACAATTACAGCACGGAAACAGGCCATCTCGGCCCTTCTAGTCCGTGCCAAACTCTTACTCTCACCTAGTCCCACCGACCTGCACTCAGCCCATAGCCCTCCATTCCTTTCCTGTCCATATAGCTGTCCAATTTAACTTTAAACAACAACATCGAACCTGCCTCAACCACTTCTGCTGGAAGCTCGTTCCACACAGCTATTACTCTCTGAGTAAAGAAGTTCTCCCTCATGTTACCCCTAAACTAGTGCCCTTTAACTCTCAACTCATGTCCTCTTGTTTGAATCTTCCCCACTCTCAATGGAAAAAGCCTATCCACGTCAAATCTATCAATCCCCTTCATAATTTTAAACACCTCTATCAAGTCCCCCCTCAACCTTCTACGCGCTAAAGATTAAAGACCTAACTTGTTCAACCTTTCTCTGTAACTTAGGAGATGAAACCCAGGCAACGTTTTAGTAAACCTCCTCTGTACTCTCTCAATTTTATTGACATCTTTCCTATTATTCGGTGACCAGAACTGTACACAATACTCCAAATTTGGCCTTACCAATGCCCTATACAATTTCAACATTACATCCCAACTCCTATACTCAATTCTTTGATTAATAAAGGCCAGCATACCAAAAGATTTCTTCACCACCCTATCCACTTGAGATTCTACCTTCAGGGAACTATGCACCATTATTCCTAGATCCCTCTGTTTTACAGCATTCTACACTGTTCATTAATCTGCAGACTTTTGGAAGATGACAACCAATGTGTTCAATATTTTGTTGAATCCCTCTGAGATGCAGAATTTCAGGCCTTGGGAACTTAAAAGCTCTGAAAGTGAATAATGTCTCCAGCAGTTTTTTTTTCCACTAATACACATTATCTTTCATTCTTTTGACCCTTGGTTTCTGCATATTTGTGTGAAGCTGGAAAGCCATTTGTGCCCTTTTCTGTGAGGACAAAACTAAAGCATTTGTTTAATTACTATGACATTTATTAGTTTCCATTTTTATATTTTCTCATTTCTGACTGTGAAGGGCCTACATTTACCATCTGTAATCTATTTTTCTCTAGATACTCATAGAATATTTTATAATTTACTTTTGCAATAATATGTACAGTTCTGGTTTCCACACAACAGGAAGGATGTGATATCATCAGAAAGAATGCAGAATACAGAGATTCACCAGCGCATTGTCTGGAGTGCTTTATCTGGATTGGGGTCTTGACCTGAAACATCAATTGTTCATTTCCCTCCATTGATGCTGCCTGACCCATTAAGTTTTTACAGCTCCTTTGTGTGTTGTGCCGGATTTCTAGCATCTGCAAATTCTTGTGTCTCCATCGAGATCATGTGGCCCATTTTTGTGCTATACTGATCTATGACTCCACAAATCTAATGAAATTACAGCCTTTTCTGTGGCACAGTTGGAGAATGTGGTAAGAGAAGGAGAATAGGTCGCTTGCAGGATTAAAACAGGTTTCCCTCTTAACATGTTAGAGCATTCCCTACATCACTGATGTTCCTATTTGCAACCCATTCAGTTGAATGAAGGCTTACTTAAACAGCCAATCTATGTCCAAATACAGCTAGGCCCTGTCACCATCCAAACTTGGACCGATAATTGGCAAGTTAATAAGTACCAAACCAGTGTTGGCAAGGGCCAGAATCAGGTTTATTATCACTGACATATGTTATGAAATGTGTCGCTCCATGGCTGCAGTACAGTGCAAGACATAAACTATAACTAAATGGAAAGAAAGTAAGAAGGGAGGGAGGGAGGAAGAGAGAGATGAAGGGGGGGAGGAGGGAAGGTGGAGAGGGGAGGGGGAAGGGGGAGAGGGGAGAGGGGAGGGGGAGGACGGAAGGGAGGACAGAAGAGAGGATAGAAGGGAGGGTGTAGGGAGGGTTTTCTACGTTCTAAATAAATAGTGCAAAAGACTATTTCCATCAAGTAGAACTCTCTCCATTCTATGTTTACAAACAATTTCCATTCTCCCAGCAGCAACATCCTTAGAATTAATATTAACCAAGATATCACCTGTTCAAGCATTAATTGTTACAGGAGCATGCCACAGGACTTGAACATTGCACCATCTAAAAGCACAGGTTTTGGCAGTGAAAAGAGTTATCTACAGCTTCAAGGACATTCAATAACCTATCTCATTCGGGACCAAGCAGCTCAATGCATTGCTACCTCGCTGGCTAGAAAATGGATTGAAGTGCATATACAAATCAAAACTATTGATCCAGTTTTATTTTTATAAGGAATAACTCATGGTAGCATGCGTGGTCATGTCAGTCACAAAATTGGAGCAGATACTTTCAGTCAGGATCCGTGGCAACAAACCTGTTCTTTTCCCAGTGTCAGATGTGCACCCAATTACTTCACCATTACTGTAGCACTCATTTTTATCCATGCCAACATAAATTGGAGCTTAAATCTTCAAGCTCCAGCCATTGTGGAAGAATATCCATCGCATTTGGAGTACCTAGGGCTAGTTTATTGCTTTTCTTGTTATTTATTTGACACCTGGAAATTGGACTAGGCATCATCAGAACTAATTATCGGCTGCTTCAAAAGTCCAGACAATGCATTTTAATTAATAGTTAATGGTTAATAGTTAATATTTAATGTGCCATTTATCCATCAAAACATTTGTGAAATGTTGATTACTGGTTAAATATTCACCATGGCTTTTCTGGTGAAGACATTAGGCCTAGTATTGCATTTGTCCATTGAATAGAGATTCTCACACCTATAGAGACAGGTGAAGCCACCTCTGACCAAACCTTCTTATGGTAGCCTGGCAAGTCTCTGGGACAGCATAGGATATCCCTTTAGACATATATCTCTTCAAATAGGACTTCCACATTTTTCTGAGTGAACCCAAGATTTTATTCCTCATGGTATGTGTGACTTATGTCTGAAAACTATGGGGAGTGTGTGTATAATGGCTGATGCTCCTCTCAGACTGTTTAGGAACAAACTTTCCCAAGCTACATCGAAGCGAGCCTGGTATCACTAAGAATCACACATGTCCTTAATTACTTGGCAATGACACGAAAGGATAATTTTCAGCTGCCAATTAATTTTCCAACACACCTATAAAAATTAGGATGTGGGATCAACTGGAGCACCCTAAAGAAATCTGTAAAGATACCACTTGAGGTCAGGATCAAGCACGGAGCTGTTAGGCAGCTGAAGTCTCCTAGTTAGTGCATTATTTTGGTCTGGATTTAAACCAAAAAGCTGTCTCAAATATCTCTATGATTGATTTTCAAGTTTCTTCAGGTAGCCCTAATTTGGCAAATGTGTATACTAAACAAGGGGTGAAACTCATTTTCCAGGTGTTTGAAATATTCCATTGCAAGATAAATAAAAAATACTGGAAATAATCAGCAGGTCCATAAGGATGGATGGATGGATGAAGGGGCAATTTCCAAATGGAAGAGACCAGAGACTGTGGAGATGTTTGTTGGTTGACAAATTAAAGAGCGAGATTAGAAACTGAGAAGACAACAATTGGACCTGTAATCCTATGAAGATGGAGAAGTGGCCAGCATTTTCCTCTTGGTTTCAGGTTCAAAAACAACTCTGACATGCACTTCACTATCTAACAAGACCTTTTATTTATCTTATCAGTCCTTGCCTCTCTGCTTGTTTTTTTTGTTCCCTCAGTACTGATGAAAGATCTCCTACCTGCAAATGCTGCCTGACCTGCTGAGTGTTTTTCAGCATTTTCTGTTTTATTTTGGGTTTCTGTACTTTTTGATTTTCCATTATTGGGACGCCTACAGTGAATACCACTCACTAATAACAATGGCTACATTTTGACAAAGCTCCTGCCCATCACATATTCCGCTGTCTAGAAAGTCAAAGAAATCATTGGTTAGGTAATTTGACACTTTTGAAACTGACTTTAACTCACACATCACATCACCTAAAAATATACTTTCATTATTCATCCTTATTGCTATGATAAGATTCCCTCATAGCATAATGTAGAATTTTCCACATCAAAATAATGCAGTTGATCCAGGGAGGCAGCTCCTCTTCACTATTGGTGAAGATTTAGAATGAACAATAAATGTTGATCTTGCATCAGAACCTACAACTCATGAATAATAGAGAATAATAAGAAATTCCACATTGTCGTCCAAAATAACAATTATCTCTACGTTATCTTTCCACAAACCATGCAAGTCATCACACTAAGTTGCTTATATCCAATCAGGTCCAAAACCACATTTGACCTACCAAAGGTTCAGCACTTCACCTTTGTCTAGGTTAAACTCCATTTGCCATTTCTCTTCCCAAATCTGCAACTAATCTATATCCTGCTGTATTCTTTACCAATTTTGTATGCTATCCACAACACCACCAATATTTGTATCATCTGCAAATGTACTAACCCACCATCTATACTTTCATCCCCGTCATTTTTATATACATCACAATGTGCAGAGGTCTCAATACAAATCCCTGGGGACACCATTAATCACAGACATCCAACTAGAATAAGTCTCTTCAAACACTAAATTCTATCTTCTATGGGCAAGCCTGTTCTGTATCCAAAAGGCCAATTCACTGTGGATTCCAGGCATCTTATTCATCTGGATGAGTCACCCCACCTCATGAGGGACCTTTTCAAGTGCCTTACTAAAATCCATGTAGACAACATCCACAGCTCTACCTTCATCAATCACTCTTGGCACCTTGCCAGAAAACTCAATCATTAATAAGACATACCTAGGGGTTTAGAGGTACAAGTTTGTAAAGAGATGGCAGACTGTTGCAAGAAACATAAGGTTGTTAGAGTAGGTGATTTGAACTTTCCACACATTGACTGGGACTCCCATACTGTAAAAGGACTAGGGGGGATAGAGTTTGTCAAATGTGTTCAGGAAAGTTTCCTTCAAAAGTACATAGAAGTCCCAATTAGAGGGCATGTGATACTGGATCTGCTATTTGGTAATGAGACAAGGCTGGTGACAAAAGTTTGCGTCGGGGAACACTTCGCATCCGGTGACCACAATGCCAATAGTTTCAAAATAACTATGCAAAATGATAGGTCTACCCCATGAGTTGAGATTCTAAATTGGAGAAGTTTATGGTATCAGAAATGATCTGGCAAGTGTGGATTGGGCAGGCTGTTTTCTGCAAAGGTGTACTTGGTAAATGGAAGGCCTTCAAAAGTGAAATTTCGAGAGGGCAAAGCTTGCATGTGCTCGTCTGAATAAAAGGTAAAGATAACATATGTGTGGAGCCTTAGCTTTCAAGAGATATTGAGGTGCTGGTTAAGAGAAAAGAGGAGGTCCATAGCAGGTACAGGCAAGTAGGCACAAATGAGGTGTTTATGGAGTATAAGAAATGCAAGAGGACATTTAGGAAAGAAAACAGGAAGGCTAAAAGAAGGTATGATAGTGCTCTAGCAGACAAATTGAAGGAGAATCCTAAGGGATTCTACAGATATGTTAAAAGCAAAAGGATTGCAAGAGACAAAACTGGTCCTCTGGATATGCAGAATGGTAATCCATGTGTGGAGCCAAAACAGATGTGGGAGAACTTAAATGAATTCTTTGCATCTGTATTTACTCAGGAGATAGACGCACAGTCTACAGAAGAGGGACAAAGTGCCACCAACTTCATGGATCCTGTACACATAAGAGGAGGAGGTGTTTGTTACCCTGAGGCAAATCAGGATGGATAAATTCCTAGAGCCTGACAAGGTGTTCCCTCAGACCCTACTGGAGGTAGGTGCAGAAATTGCCAGGATCCTAGATGAGATATTTAAATCATCCTCAGCGACAGGAGAGGTACCAGATGATTGGAGGATAGCCAATGTTGTTCTGCTGTTTAAAAAAAAGCTCTAAACGTGAACCAGGAAATTATAGACCAGTGATTCTGACATCAATTTTGGGACAGTTATTGGAAGATATTCTAAGGGACTGGATATATAAGTACTTGCATAGACATGGACTGATTAAGGATAGTCAGCATGGCTTTGTGCATGGTAGGTTATGTCTAGCCAATATTATAGTTTTTTGAGGAAGTTACCTGGAAAGTGGATGAAGGCAAGGCAGTGGATGTTGTCTACTAGGACTTAAGTAAGACATTTGACAAAGTCCCACATGGGAGGCCTGTCAAGAAGATTCAGTCGCTTAGTATTCAGGATTATGTAGCAAATTGGAATAGACACTGGCTTTGTGGGAGAAACCAGAGAGTGGTAGTAGAAGGTTGCCTCTTTGACTGGAGGCCTGTGACCAGTGGTGTGCCGCAGGAATTGGTGCTGGATCCTTAGCTATCTGTCATCTATATCAATGATCTGGATGATAATGTGGTTAACTGGTTCAGTAAATTTGTGGATGACACCAAGACTGGGGGTGCAGTAGACAATGAGGAAGGTTAAAATGTCAGAGGGAATTTAAAGCAGACAAGAGTGAGATGGCACTTTAATAGGACTAACCAGGGTAGATCTTACACAAGTCTTACACTGTAAGGCACTGAAGAGTGTGGTAGAACAACGTGATCTGGAAATAAAGTCCATAATTCCTTGGAAGTTGCATCACAGGTAGATAGAGTCATTAAAGAAGCTTTGGTACATTGGCCTTCATAAATCAATGTATTGACTACAGGAGAAGGGATGTTATGTTGAAGTTGTAAAAGACATTGGTGAGGCCTAATTTGGAGTATTGTGTGCACGCTTGGTCACCTACCTACTGGAAAGATGTAAACAAGCTTGAAGCAGTACAGAGAAAATTTACAAGAATGTTGTCGGGTATGGAAGACCTGAGTTATAAGGAAAGGTTGAATAGATTAGGACTGTATTCTTTAGAACACAGAAGATTGAGGGGATATTATACAAAATTATGTGGGGTATAGATAGGTTAAGTACAAGCAGTCTTTTTCTACTGAGGTCTTCTAATCCAATTGACTACAAGAGATCACAGGTCAAAGGTGAAAGGTGAGAAGTTTGAGGGGAACATGAGGGAAAACATCTTTACTCAGAGGGTCGTGAGAGTTTGTAAAGAGCTTCCAGCATAAGTGATGCATGCGAGCTCAATTTCAATGCTTAAGAGAAGTTTGGATTGGTACATGAATAGTAAGGTTATAGAGGGCACTGGTCCTGGTGGAGGTCAATTGGAGTAGGCAGTTTAAATGGTTTTGGCATCAACTAGATGAGCCAAAGGGCCTGTTCCTGTGTTGTACTTTTCTATGACTCTATGCTCTGCAGAAAGCCATGCTGGCTCTCCCTAGTAAGGCCATGGTTTACCAAATACTTCCACTGCTGTCTGTGAAGTTGTTTATGTTCTCCCCATGACTGCATGGATTTCCTCCGGGTGCTCCAATTTCCATCCACAGTCCAAAGATGTACCAATTAGTAATTTTATCTGTGACTGTAAATTGCCCCATGATTAGGCTCGGGTCAAATCGGGGATTGTTGGGAGGAGCAGCTCAAAGGGCCAGAAGGACATTTTCCACTCTGTATCTCAGTGGACAAAATAAATAAATCCTATCCATAAAAATTCTCTGCAGTACCTTCCTTACCATTAATGTGAAATTCACCAGTCTATAGTTTCCAGGATTATCCTTGGATAAAGGAATAATATAAGCTACTCGCCAGTCCTCCAGGACCTAGCCTGTGGCTAGATAGGACATGAATATACTGATCAAGGTCCCAACAACCTCTTCTCTTGCCTCTCTCAGTATCCTGGGATATATCCTATCAGGCCCTGATGACTTATTCACCTTAATTCTCTTTAACAGACCCAACATTACTTCCTCCTTTATCTGGAAATCCCCTGGCATTTTAATACCCCAACAATAATCTCCCTAACCTCCTCGTCCTTCTCCTTGATAAATACTGATGTACTCTGTTTGGACCTCATCCCATCTTTATGCTTGAACGGCCCAATTATCCTCTTGCTCCTGATGTATGGATAGAATGCCTTGGGAATCCCTTTAATCCTACTTGCCAACAACCTCCCGACCAGGGTATTGGTTGCTCCAGTTTTCATATCTTGCCTTTTTCTTCTTGACTAATTTCATCACCTCTCAACATGCAAGTTTTTTCTTACCTTGTCGTCTTTGTCCTTCCTTCTCACTGGAACATACCTGTCCTGTGATCTGTGCAGGGTCATTATACACCCTCCCCATGTTGGATGTGGATTTGTTCAAAAACAGCTGTTCCCAATTAACCCTCCTTAGTTCCCTTCTAATGCTCATGTAATTTGTCCTGCTTCAATTTAATACTCTCTCACTAGGCTCATCCTTATCCTTATCTATAACCCTTAAAACGTAAGGAGTTGTGCTCACTGCTCCCTAACTGTTCGCGCACTGAAAGGTCAGTGACCTGACCAGGCTCATTACCAGTCACCAGGTCCAATATAGTCCCTCCACTTGTTAGACTATCTTCATTTTAATTTAAGAAACCCTCCTGGATGTACCTAATAAATTTTACCCCATCTAAACCTCTTGCACTAGGACATTTTATATCAAGGAAGTCCCCCATGGTAACTACACTATTGTTTTTACACATTTCTTTAATTTGCCTCCATATCTGTTACTCAATATCCCAATGGTAGTTGGGACGTCTGCCTACAATCCCATCAGAATGATTGCACCCTTCTTATTTTTTGGGTTCTACCATATAGACTCAGTGGACGATCCCTTAATTAGGTCTCCTGTGAGTGCAGCTGTGATGTAGTCTTTGATTAGTAGTGCAAACCCCTCCTCCCTTCTTTCCTCCCTATCTTTTTTTTTAAATATTAAAACCTTGGGACATTAAATACCCATTCCTGTCCCTCTCTCAATGAAGTCTCTGTAATGGTCACAACATCATGGTTCCATGCACTGATCAATGCTGTAAGTTCAACACCTTTACCCATAATATTCCAATAATTAAAATACACAACCTTCAAACTATCCATCCAATCATATCTATTACTTTGCTCCCACTTATTTTTTACTGGCCATTACATCTAACTTCCTCTCTATTTTCACACTTCCTGACCTGATACTCTGGTTCCCATCCCTCTGCCAAACTAGTTTCACCCCTCCCAAGTAACACCAGCAAACCTCCTGGCCTGGAAATACACTCCCCTTCAGTTTAAGTGCAATCTGTCCCTATTATATAGGTTATCCCTGTCCCAGAAGAAATTCCAATGATTCAAAATTTGAAACACTGCCCCCTGCACCAGTTCCTCCGCCACTCACTTATCTGTATTATCATCCAATTCCTGCGCTGACTAGCACGTGGCACTGGGAGTAAGCTAGAGATTACTACCTTGGAGGTCGAGCATCTTTCCAAACTCCTTTCACATCACCTCTTACCCCCTTCTACCCATGTCATTGGTGCCAATGTGCACCACGATCTCTCGCTGCTCACTCTTCCCCTTGAGAATATTCAGTAGTGGAACTGAGACATCCTGAACCATGGCATCTGGGAGGCAATACACCATTCTGGCTTCTCTTTCATTGCCACAGAATCTTCTGTTCGTCCCCCTAACTATCAAGTCTCCTATCTCTATTACTCTGCCTGACTTTATTCTTCACTGCTGAGCCTCAGAGCTGGCCTGTGCCCCGATAGATCATACATCTCCCCCTCCCCCACCCCCAGCAGTATCCAAAGTGGTATAATTGTCGCTGAGGAGAATGGCCACAGAGGAACCCTGCGCAGTCTGCTTACACGTCTTACTTCTCCTGGTGGTCATCCATCTGCAGCCTGCACTCTGGGTGCACCCACTTCAGTAATAGCTTCATCTAAGAGAATTTTAGCCTGTTGCATGGGCCTGAGTATATCCAACTCCAACTCCAGTTCCTTGACCTGGCCAGGAGTTGAAGCCGGGTAAACTTCCCACAGATGTAGTTATCAGGGAGACTGAGAGGTACCCTGATATCGTCCATCTTACAAGAGAAGTATTCCACTTCCTACTCTAAGTTACTGACTAAGATTTAACAAACAACAATAAAAATCATACCTGTTCTTACCTGCGGCTTCTCTCTGGAAACTGAGTTTTGCACTCACCTAGGTTGCTTACCTCTTCCCATCAAGTTTGTTATACCTTTGGCTCTAACTTTTCAGCGAAGTTGTATAAACAAAAAAAAAATGATTCCAAATGGCTCAGTCCACTTAACCTGCACCTGTTCTTGCAGAAGCTTATTGAGCCAAAGCCTCCCACTCAAACTCTGGTCCACTCCAACAATAGCCACTCCATTTTCTTGGCCTTTGCTAAGTTACTAATAACCCAAGCAATCTCCCACTCCATAGATAAGTCCCAAAAGACCCCAATCGCTTTTCAAAATTGGCACATAAAATGAACTGTTTCCAAATCACTCCGTGATCTCCCGCTCCACAGACAAGTCCTGACAAGCCCTGCTTTTTTTTTTAAACTGCCTTCTGCATACCTTTGTTTGCTCTGTTACTATTGTGATAAATGGGTGTTCACTCCCTTGAAATTGGCTGTACGTTCCTAGGAAGGTTAATCACAAGCACAGAATGCAATTAATTCATTGTCCAGCTTTATTGACTATTGATATCCACAGGCAAGACAGTAGTCTGAGATTGCATGGCAGAATTCTCAGGTTCCTTCTCAAGAGACAGAAGCTTTTGCCTGATCTAGAATGGAACCAGAGGCAGCAGCAAATATGGCATATGGTTGAGTCACATATTCCTGTCTACATCAACAGTGTTGAAGTTAAGAGGCAGCACGGTAGCATAGTAGTTAGCACAACACTTTAAAGTACCGGTGCAACACACACAAATTGCTGGAGGAACTCAGCAGGCCAGGCAGCATCTATAGAAAAAATAGATGAACTTTCCGGCCAAGGCCCATCTTCAGGACTGGAAAAAGATAATGAGAGGTCAGAGTAAGGTGGTGGGGGAAGTGTAGAAAAAAGTATAAGGTGGTAGGTGATAGGTGAAACTGGAAGTGGGGGAGGAGGTGATGTACGCAGCTGGGAAGTTGATTGGTGAAAGAGATAAAGGGCTGGAGGAAGGGGAATCTGATAGGAGAGGGTAAAAATGCATGGAAGAAACGGAGTGGGGAGGAGAACCAGTGGGAGGTAATGAGTGGGTAAGGAGATATAGTAAGAGAAGGAAACAGGAATGGGAAATGGTGAAGGAGGGGGAGAGCAATTACTAGAAGTTCGAGAAATTGAAGTTCATACCATCAAGTTGGAAGCTATCCAGATGGAATATAAAGTGTTGCTCTTCCAACCTGAGTGTAGCCTCATCATGACAGTAGAGAAGGCCATGGACTAACATGTCAAAATGGTAATGTGAAATAGAACTGAAATGGGTGGCTACTAGGAGATCTTGCTTTTTCTAGCAGACAGAGCATAGATACTCGGTACCAGTACAATTTACCCAGGTTTAATTCCCACCACTGTCTCTAAGGAGTTTCCCCCCAGGGACACATGGGTTTTCTCCCGGTGCTCCAGTTTCCTGCCACAGTCCAAAGGCATTCCAGTTAGTAGGTTAATTGGTCACTGTAAATTGTCCCATGGGTAGACTACAGTTAAATCGGGGTTGCTGGGTGGCGCAGTTTGAAGGTCTGGAAGGGCCTACTCTGCATTGTCTCTCAATAAGTAAATAAAATTTAGCTGCACTGCCCTCTTGGTAGCTTTCATATTTCGTTTTGCATTGTTATTAGTTTACCTAATGCTAGCTCAATTCACTGTGTAATAATTCGATTGGTATAACAGTATATAGGACAAGCTTTGCATATGTGGTACATGTGACAATAAAAAAACAATTAAAATACCAGTACTAATATTGGCCCTCTTTCCCTGTATGAAGGATGAGCTTTAAGTACCACGAAATGTCAAATGGCAAATCTGGATAAGCCATCAGTTTGAAATGCTTCTCTTTCTGCTGATTTTACTTGACCTACTGCAGATTGACAAGATTAGGGGGAAATGGGATTTGAGAACAAAGGTTACCTTATCATTACTGATAACCTCTGAGCTTTCAAGAATATTAACACACTCTAATCAACGTGCCAAGTTTGCAGGACCCCCTCCCCACCTTGTCTGGTACTCCGGTCAGGTCAGGGTGACCCTGGGTCAAGAATTAGCATGTTCCTATATGTGTCTATAATCTGCCTGTCATGAGTATGTGAAATGTGCAAAAGGTATTTGCAATTGTGGTAATGATTCTAAGTATGTTACAGTAGACTGAAATACCTGAATCCTAGACAGGTGCATTAACTCCATGGAAATATTGTTATCTGAGTGCTGGGGTACAGTGTAAAAAGCAATGTTTGTTATACAGTCTTATTTTGGGATTTTGTTTTGGACCAAATGAGAATGGAGTGCTCCTCTTGACTTCACATGAAGATTACCTGATGTTGCTGCCGATCTCCCAATGGTGACGTTCTTCCCACATTGCTCCTTATAGTGGCTTGAGCTTTCCGTCTACCCAGAGGCTTTAGTCCATTCTGATGATGGCCAAAGGCTTTAAAGAATTACAGTACCTACTAAAAAATACAGACCACAGATGACCACATGTCAATCTCAAGGACATGTGTTGGTCTGTCTTGTTGGAGCCAGATATTTCAGCCATAGAGTCACAGAAAAGTACAACACAGAAAAGGCCTTTGATTCATCTCAGCCATCCTGTGCCATTGAAACCACCTACTCCTATGGTTCCTGCACTGGGACCATAATCTTCCATACCCCTATCATCCATGTAACTCTCCAAACTTCTCTTAATCATTGAAATTGACCTCACATACAACACTTGCGCTGGTGGAATAAAGTCCTAAACTATTCAATGTTTCCAGATAACTCAGGTCTTCCAGGCCTGGTAACATCCTTGTAAATTTTCCTTCAACCCTTTCAACCTTATTTACATCTTTCCTGTAGGTAGGTGACCAAAACTGCACACTATACTCAAAATTAGGCCTCACCAATGTCTTATACAACTTCAACATAACATCCCAACACTTGTACTCAATACTTTGATTTATGAAGGCCAATGTACCAAAAACTTTCATTATGACCCTATCATCCTGTAATCTCACTTTAAATTAATTATGAACCAGTATTCCCAGATCCCTTTGTTCTATCATCTTTACTATTGATGGCCAGGACCTTCAGTTTATCTCACAAATAGCTACAGATTTCAGAATGACGGAGTGTGGGCAGTGAGATCTCTAATCCTCATGACCAGGGTTTTCCATGCCTTACCTGTCAGTAGGGATCCTCCGCAGTGGACTTACCTCTAGCCTGTAGCCAGTTAATCAATATAGGATTCAGCCTCATGATCCATCCTTATGTATATGTTAGCAATTTGTCCATTTCTTTTCCCCCATTGACATCAAGATGATTAACACAGAAATCCAGTGACTAGATCTTCTCGCTTTGAGATTTTATTTGTCGTTTGCCAGTGCTCTGGCAGTATTCCTCAATGCATTTAAGTTTTATCTTCAGTTATTAGATTCTGTTACAGTTCCTCCATGATTCCAGCAGGTGAAATCCATCTAGATTTGGAGTTCTCTGCTTTTTAACTTACTGAGTTTACACCTAACTGATGAAAAATATTCAACATGCATTCCTGCCATTTAAGCAGCTTAATTTTGTTTTCTGTAGTAGTAATATTCTCATTTGAACCTTTACTCAATTATCCTATTCAATAATGTGATGTTTATTTTTATGTACTCTGACATCTTCAATTCAGATTTTATCTTTGTCTTCCTGATTTATCATAAAAAAATGATTGTTTTTGTTTTAGTTATCCTCTGGCATTCTATACTTTGAATGTATGTTGCTCTTTAGGTACACCTTTAATTATATATAATCATTAATTCGTAGCACTATATTATTTCATTTTATAGTTTAGTGGAATATATTTAATTCAATACTCCCACTCTTGTTTCACTTCTTTATTTGGAGACTGTTTCTTCAAAACCTGGTACTGGAGGAGCAGAGATTTCCTCCAACTAAAAATGGAATGTTTTTTTGCTTCATCATAAACTCCATTCCCTGGCCAATTATCCCACTCTCTGGCAACTGCCTGAAAGTGAGTCAGTCAGTTTACATCTTTGGCTTCACATCTGATTGTATTATGAGGTTCAGAGAGCATTTCCACTGTATCATTAAGCGAGTACATCTCAGCCTCTGTAACACCACCTATAATCACCCCTGCATCATCTCTTCTCCTGTCAATACCCTCTCTTTATTTCAGGTCAACGACTTACCATCAATGCCATTCGGGTGGAAGGTCATTGACAGGAAACACTAACTCAATATCTCATTACATAAATACTTCCTGGTCTGCTGTGTCTTTTTCTTTACTTCTGTTTCTATCTCACTTCCCATGTTGCTGATTGCTACTCATCCTATGCTGTTTCTGATAAACAAAGCTCGATTACCCACCATCTTACCTCCAATTCTTTCAATCCCATCTGTAAAGCTCCTAGTCACTGCAGCCCTCCGCAGTCCTATGAACTGGAGCTTCATGAATTGGAATTATAACATTTTTCAGGTACGTTTATAAACTGATCTAGTTACTCCTCCGCTAAATGATGTCAAAAATTCTAATAAAGAGGTTACATTATATGTTCACTTTCAAAAGTAAATCTTTTCCATTCCCCATGCAGCATCTTTTCAAATTCCTTAAGATGGGACCATTAAGGTCCTAATATTTATATAGCACCATTTACAACTTCAGTTCATTCCAAAGTACTTTGCTGCTGAAGAAAGATTCTTAGGTGCAGTCACTGTTAGGATGTTAGGAAACACAGCAGCCAACACAAGGTTCTACATATGGGAAGGTCATAATATGTAAAGCAAGGAGCCCACTTTAATGCTGATTTCTACTTACTAGTGACACTGACTATTATTGAGTAACAAAAGGATAAATATCAGTTAGGACTCAGGAGAACTCTTCTAGCTCTGCTTTATGTTACATTACAAGGGGGCAGAAGGAATGTTACTTTGATGCCTCATCCAAAGATGCTATCATGGACAACATTACATTTTGTTGTCACTGTACAATTTTAACCTTTAGTTTTTTCTGGTGGATCTTCAGTGGAACTGAAACCCCTCAAACCTCTGACTGAGAGGTTGTGTACTCTAACTGTGCAACAGTTCACACATTCATTTACCTACCACATTCATTTGTATCTCCATGAATGACATGCTGATTTGTGAAGATTCTTTTCACTCCATTGTCTTCTTCCAGGAATAATACTTCCACATTTTATTATCCTTATATTAACCAATACAGGTACAGCTCTAGCTACTGGATCAACCATGTGGTAGTCAACAAGTGCACTGAGATAGAAGGCAGAGGTAAATGTCCATAGTTTATTTAGTGTAACAATGCCTGTGGCAATACAGCAGGAGTCTTACTCAAACCTTTTAATATCAACAAGAAGAGAGGACTGATTATACTGGGAACTCTCCTGGATTTGTAGATCAGCCAGGTGAATGAGGCAGGTACCAAAGATCAGATTAGCCATGATCATACTGAACGGAAGAATAGCCTTGTGGACCATAGGGTATACGCAAATTTCTTCTGCTCTTCTGGTGTATTAACTTGTACTTTGCTAAGTTGCAAACCAAAGAAGGAAACTTAACGTGATAAGTTACAAATGAATTATTTATTTTCTATTTTACTTTACTTGAGCACTTAACTTTACATATCTCCATGCTTTTAAGACACATTTATTGGGAAAGTTACTAACGTGTGCTATAAGGAAACAGAGTGAGTGATCCGGAAATAGGACTGTAGGGAGGGAAAGAGAGGTACAAGAGGACGAGGAGTCCAGGAGATACATGAAATTGCCTTAACTTACATAAAGCCTTGCAAGATTAGATATACTTTACATAAACATAGGATATAAAAAACAGCTCCATAGTACTCTCTAAAATAAATTTACTTTTAGACTAAATTCTTGATTTAGTACCATTTACTATGTACCCAATTAAGATCACATTCATCACCATTCAAGTGTATGTGGTTAAGCTTATTTAGACCTCAAGTCAGTAATAAACACTATGGTGTCCGGGGTACTGCAACAAACCATGAAAGTGATGAAATGTATAAGTGCTGATATAATCCAAGTTAAAAATATTAAAATGAATCTAGAAAATAAAAAGAAAACAGCATCTAAGACTCATTGCTGTACAAAAAAAATTGTAGAAGAAAGACAAGACACAACAAAGGAATGGAATGAAATTATTACAGAAAGAACACTGAAATAACAATGTTGTTGAGACACATGAAGAATAATGCAAAGGGAAAGTGAGAAGAAACTATGATTTCAGGGGCATTTAGTAAAATAGTGAGGTCACAGCACAGCTAGTTCAGAATCATATCAAGGCTGGGTCTGCTACTCAGGATATAACTTAAGAAACTATTAAATAAATTAGTTGTCTGATTCAATTCTGAAGTTTTAAAAAAATGTTAATTCAGATACTTATGATTAAATTTTTAGCTCCTTATGATGCCTGGTTTGAAACTGCATTGGGGATTAAAATGTAAATGAATTTGATCTTTCCAACCACAGTGGGGGGGGGGGGTGGAATTCTGAAAATGGGAAACAAGTTGCTATTTAAATACTATTATAAAGCTGCCCATCTTCATATTATAGATTCTAATCTTAACTACAGAGCTCAAGAAGCAGATGAGAGTTTGTAAATAGCAGGCTAGAAGAATGAAAGGTGCTTTCTCCTGGCACCAAAAAAATGAACATCTTCAGGGATCTACCCTCCACTTCCCAAACCAGTACTGCACTTCATGGTCAACGTTACCTCCTGTGTTGCACCAGACCCCACAGTTAGGGCATGCCATTGTGAAAGGCATACCTGTGATCACTTCTCCACCCTTAATGCAAAAGTTGACCCACCCACACTGTCATTACTACAATATTGTATTTCTCATTCCCAAATACACCTACCTTCTCTGTTGCGAAGTACTCTTCTTTCTTGAATCAGTTCCAGTGTTTCAATCAATCATGGCTGTGGGTGTGAACCCCAGTTAAAGAAGACCTGTAGTGAAATTCTACATGGTATTTGTCATTTGTGAAACTCATTCCTTTCGGTGTTTCCAGCCTCACTACAGCTTCTTTGTATTGACCTCACATGCAGGTAAAATCTAGGTCATATATTCCAGTTTTCAAGCATTTAGCAATTCACAATTAGAACCAGAAAGACAGAGTAATTCTTAAATGATGTTAGTTGTGAAGTGGATTTACAAAAGGAATTGGGTGCCCGTTACACCAGATGCAGCAAGCAATTAAGGCAAATGGCATCTTGGCCCTTATTGCAAGAGGTTTGGGAACAGGAACAAAGATGTTTTCCTACACATATGGGGCAAGATGAACATCAGTCTACTTGCTGCTGCCCATTAGTCTGCATTCCTAACTGGAATACAAGCAATATTAGGGCTTACTGCTTGGAAGAGGAGCAAAAAAACAACAGCTGCATGGCAGAGTCATTGCTTTATGTGGACAGCCACCTTAGACACTCACCGTGTGGTTGCATTTAAGGGTGTGTTCACCAGGATACCACACAAATCATGGGATGATAACCAGCATATTATAATTTCAATGTGATATGTCAGTGAGGAGACTTCCAATGAGGAGGAAATTGGCAGCTGGCAGTAATGATGCAAAGACTGACAAGTAAGCTAGCCACACTATTGATTCTATCTAGAGCAAAATCAACTATAAACAAGAGAAAATCTGCAGATGCTGGAAATCCAAGCAACACACACAAAATGCTGGACGAACTCAGCAGGCCAAGCGGCATCTAAGAAAAAAGTAAATAATGTTTCAGGCTGAGACCCATCACAGGACCACAAGTCCATAGATGCAGGAGCAGAATTAGGCCATTTGGCCGATCGAGTGCACACTGCCATTCAATTATGGCCGATCCATTTTTTTCGCTCCTCAGCCCCACTCTCTGGCCTTCTCCAGAAACCTTTGATGCCGTGTCCAATCAAGAGCCTATCAAGCTCTGCCTTAAATACACCCAACGATCCAGCCTCCGCAACTGCTTGTGGTAATTCACCACCCTCTGGCTAAAGAAAAATCTTTGCATCTTTGTTTTAAGTGGACACCCTTTTATCCTGGGCTGTGCCCTTTTGTTCTAGATTCCCCACCATGGGAAACATCCTCTCCACGTCTCCTATGTCTAGACCATTCAACATTTGCCAGGTTTCAATGAGAACCCTCTCAATTCCAGCGAGTACAAACCCTCTAAATTCCAGCGAGTACAAATATTCCTCATATGATAACCCTTTCAGTCTTGTGAACCTCCTCTGAACCCTCTCCAATGTCAGC
The DNA here is from genome assembly GCF_963921235.1 of Mobula hypostoma. Classification (NCBI taxonomy): domain Eukaryota; kingdom Metazoa; phylum Chordata; class Chondrichthyes; order Myliobatiformes; family Myliobatidae; genus Mobula; species Mobula hypostoma. The sequence goes on along the minus strand of NC_086097.1, from coordinate 61,475,351 downwards.
ACATCCTTTCTTAAATGAAGAACCCCAAACTGTTCACAATACTCAAGGTGAGGCCTCACTAGTGCTTCATTACTCTTGTATTCCAGACCTCTAGAAATGAATGCTAACACTGCATTTGTCCTCCTCATCACCGGCTCTACCTGCAAGTTAGCTTTTCGGGTATTCTACACAAGGACTCCCAAGTCCATTTGTATCTCATATTTTTGGATTTTCTCTCTATTTAGAAAATAGTCAGCACATTTATTTCATATCCAAAGTACATGATCATGCATTTTCCAACATTGTATTTCATTTGCCACTGTTCTAATCTGTTTAATTCCTTCTGCAGCCTCCCTATTTCCTTAACACTACCTGCCCATACACCAAGCTTTGTATCAACTGGAAACTTGGCAACAATGCCATTTATTCCATCATCTAAATCATTGATATACAGCGTAATAAGCAATCCCAACACCAATCCTTGCGGAACACTACGAGTCACTGGCGGTCAACAAGGATCCTTTTATTCCTGCTCACTGCCTCCTACCAAACAGTCAATGCTCTAACAATGTTAGAAACGTTCCTGTAATACCATGGGCTCTTAACTTTGTAAGCAGCCTTATGTGTGGCAGCTTGTCAAAGGCCTTCTGAAAGTCTAAATACACAATATCCACTACATCCCCTTAATCTATCCTACTTGTAATTTCCTCAAAGAATTCCAACAGGTTTGTCAGGCAGGATTTTCCCTGAAGGAAACCATGCTGACTTTGTACTATCCTGTCCTGTGTCACCAAGTACTCCATCACCTCATCCTTAACTATTGACTCTAACATCTTCCCAACCACTGAGGTCAGGCTAACTGGCCTATAATTTTCTTTCTGCTGCCTTCCTCCTTTCTTAAAGAGTGGAGTGACATTTGCAATTTGTCAGTCCTCTTGCACCACACAGAGTCCAATGATTTTTGAAAGGTCATTTCTAATGCCACCATAATCTCTAACCGCTGCCTCTTTCAGAACCCGAGGGTGCAGTTTCTTATATACCCTTAGGTCTTTCAGCTTTTTGAGCACCTTTACTCTTGTAACAGTAATAGCACCCACTCCTCTTCCTCCACACACAAAATCAGGCACTCTGCTAGTGTCTTCCACAGTGAACACTGACGCAAAGCATTTATTTAGTTCATCAGCCATCTCCTCATCCCCCATTATTATTTCTCCTGCCTCATTTTCTAGCAGTCCTATATCCACTCTCATTTCTCTTTTATTTTTAAGATACTTGGAACAAATTTTTACTATCCACTTTGGTATTATTTGCTAGCATGCTTTCATATTTCATCTTTTTTGTTATAATGATATTTTCAGATGTTCTCTGTAGGTTTTTAAAAACTTCCCAATACTCTATCTTCTCACTATTTTTTGCTTTGTTGCATGCCCTTTCTTTTGCTTTAACTTCCCTTGTCAGCCACAGTTCTACTATTTCTTTGTTTTTGGAATACACCTATTCTGCACCTTCCTCATTTTTTCCTAGAAATGCACACCATTGTTGCTCTGCTATCATTCTCATCAGCACCTCCTTCCAATTAACTTTGGCCAACTCTTCTCTCATACCGCTGTAATTTCCATTGCTCCACCAAAATACTACTACATTAGACTTTACTTTCTCCCTATCAAATTTCAAATTGAACTCAATCATACTGTGATCACTGTCTCATAAGGGTTCTTTAACCTTAAGCTCTCTAACCACATCTCATTCATTACATAACACCCAATCCAGTATAGCTGATTCCCTTGTAAGCTCAATGACAAACTGCTCTAAAAAGCCATCTCGTAGACATTCAACAAACTCACTCGCTTGAGATCCATAACCAAACTGATTTTCCTAATCGACATGCATGTTGAAATCTCCCATGATTACCATAACATTGCCTTTTGATATGTCTTTCCTATTTCCTCTGTATTCTGTGGTCCACATCCCAGCCACTGTTGGAAGGCCTGTATATAACTGCTGTCAAGGTCCTCTTACCCTTGCAGTTTCTTAACTTAACCCACAAGGATTCAACATCTTCCAATCCTATGTCATATCTTTCTAATGATTTGATGCCATTCTTTACTAGCAGAGCCACGCCACCCCCTCTGCCTACCCCTCTATCCCTCCGATACAATTGTAACCTTAGACATTCAGCTTCCAACTACAACCATCCTGCAGCCACAATTCATACCTGAAAATCTGTAATAGTGCAACAAGATCATCCACTTTACTTCTAATACTCCATGCGTTGAGATATAACACTTTGAGTACTGTATTTGCTACCCTTTTTTGATTCTGCATTCCTAATACATTGATACTCACCCTGCTGGCTACAATTATGTCCCATCATCTACCTGCCCTTCCTGACAGTCTGACTGCACGCTATCTTTGTTTGTTTTTTACCATCCGTCCTACCCTGAGTTCTTTCACCGTGGTCCACAACCCCCTCCCCCTGCGAACGCCCCCCCCCCCGCCAACTGATGAACCAAAGAGTTCATCAGGACCCTTTGTCAATATAAAGGCATAACAGGGAAAATACAATGATAGAATGTAAGTTTTAAAGCAAACAAATAATGATTCTACAGGAAGCATATCCAATAGAGTCATTCAAAAGAAAAGTATGCATTAGCCATGAGGCTCAGACAACGCCCAGCACAATGGCAGTCTCACCCTTGCCCAAAGGTAGAAACACCAATGACAAACTCAATGAACTACTCTGGGTTGCTGTCTGAAAAGGTGCCTAAATTGCAACTATCAGGCAAATAATATCTTCCTCAATGTCAACAAAACAACAGAGATGATTATCAACTTCTCTACAAGAGTGGTAGAGCAGTGGAAACTGTGATCAGTTTCAAACTCCTGGCAGTACCTCGCATGGTCCTAGAACACATCCTATACAATCAAGGAAGCTCAGCATGCCTCAACTTTCTGAGGAGCTGAAGAGAGCTGAACTACACACATCAATACTCATAACCTTCCACAGACATGCAGTATAGACATAACGAGCTGTTGGAGAAAAACCAAGCCTCAGACAATCTTCATAGCCAATATTTATTTTGCTTTTCCAATATTTAAGCTGAGAACTTGTATGACTAATATTAAGACAAATAGCATTTCAAAAAAAATTAACTATTGATAGTGATACTCAGTATTCTATATTTGTCAGCCGTTGAGCATATTGAACCATCAATATCTCTTGTGCAAAAGTGCAGTATCTACCTTCTCCCTGGCACCAACCAGGGCACAGGATGGCATTTAATTCCCTCAGGAAACTCTTCAAATTTCCGAATGATTTGTCCCAAAGAAAGTGTGCAGGAGGGAGACAGTTTCAATGCTGCCCTTCAATATTGAAACAAAACAGGAATGCGGGACTTCAGTGCCAACACAGCTGACGTCAAAGCCTCCAACAGTTTCTATTGTCATAGGATCATAGGCTCTGCAGCTGAATTCATGATGTGGATTCTATGTATTGGAGCTGGATGTGTCCGAGCTCCAGGAAGGCCAAATCAGCAAGGTCCTTTACAACAGCTAGATCTGTGAAGTAAGCATGTTCTCTGCCACAGACCAAGATGGCTTAGACATCCTTCACCAACTAGCTGTCCTATCAATGTTCCTACTCAGTTAGGCCAAGTACACTCCTACATGGGAATCCACTCAGATCTCTAATCTGTGTAGGGTGTAAATGCTTGTGCAACTTTAATAGTGCTGTAGTGTATGCACAGCCATCCACATTCCCCTGCATGTTCACAGTATTTAAGGATCTGGAACATAAAGTTATCACTCAAAGGAAAATATAGGTGAAGATGGAAGAGGATTTTCAAATTATTACTCATTTTCCTCTATTGTGTGAGAAAGAGATATCATTGGGAAGAGGGCGAGACAAGCAAACAATTGCAGAAGCCCCCAGATGTTAAACTCTGATGCATGCCTTTCTGGGAATGCTTGTGCTGCCCTCTTTCAAAACAGGACATGGCTTTAACTCATGGCAGACTACATTCTGATATCATGAGGTAATACCATATGGTTTTCAAATTCTGCTGGAACTTATTGAGGATATGACTGCCAGTGTAGAAGAATAATTTCAGACATACAGCACCTGCTAGATTTCCCTTCAGACATGTTGTCTGATCTGGTTAACAAATGCAAGTGATATTTAATTCCTTTACTCATTATTTACTGACTTCTTGACGAATAACATGAGCTATGCTGCCAGTTTTCAGTTTTTCCCCTGATGCGAAGCAGGCAGAGGGGCCAATTTAGAGTGGCAGTCAATGCCCCATGAGTTGGCCTCTCTGCAATCATGTGGACATTTTTTTTTGTGATTTCAACATTTCAAATTTATACAATCAAATGATTGTATAATCATTTACGAGCCTGATTGAATTTTTTGAGGTTGTGACTAAACACATTGATGAAGGAAGAGCAGTAGATGTAGTGTATCTGGATTTCAGCAAGGCATTTGATAAGGTATCCCATGCAAGGCTTATTCAGAAAGTAAAGAGGTATGGGATCCAAGGGGATCTTTCTTTGTGGATCCAGAATTGGCTTGCTCACAGAAGGCAAAGTGTGGTTGTAGATGGGTGATATTCTGCATGGGGGTTGATGACCAGTGGAGTGCCTCAAGGATCTGTTCTGGGACCTCTTCTCTTCGTGATTTTCATAAATGACCTGGGTGAGGAAGTGGAGGGATGGGTTAGTAAATATGCAAATGATACAAAGGTTGGGGGTGTTGTGGATAGTGTGGAGGGCTGTCAGAGGTTACAGCAGGACATCGATAGGATGCAAAACTGGGTTGAGAAGTGGCAGATGGAGTTCAACCCAGATAAGTTTGAAGTGGCTCATTTTGGTAGGTCAAGTATGATGGTAGGATATAGTATTAATAGAATAGACTCTTGGCAGTATGGAGGATCAGAGGGATCTTGGGGTCCGTGTCTATAGGACACTCAAAGCTACTGCACAGCTTGACCCTGTGGTTAAGAAGGCATACAGTGCATTGGCCTTCATCAACCATGGGATTGAGTTCAAGAGCCAAGTGCTAATGTTACAGTTGTATAGAACCCTGGTTAGACCCCACTTGGAGTACTGTACTCAAGGATGTGGAAACTATAGAAAGGGTACAGAGGAAATTTACAAGGATGTTGCCTGGATTGGGGAGATTGCCTTACGAGAATAGGTTGAGTGAACTTGGGCTTTCCTCCTACGAGCGATGGAGGATGACAGGTGACCTGATAGAGCTGTATAAGAAGATGAGAGGCATTGATCGTGTGGATAGTCAGAGACTTTTTCCCAGGGCTGAAATGGCTAACATGAGAGGGCACAGTTTTAAGGTGCTTGGAAGTAGGTACAGAGGGGATGTCAGGGGTAAGTTTTTTTCCCCCCCACAGAGAGTAGTGAGTGCATGGAATGGGCTGCCGGCAACGGTGGTGGAGGTGGATATGATCGGGTCTTTCAAGATACTCCTAGACAGGTACATGGAGCTTAGAAAAATAGAGGGCTATGGGTAACCCTAGGTAATTTCTAAAGTACGTACAGCTTCGGCACAACATTGTGGGCCAAAGGGCCTGTATTGTGCTGCATGCTTTCTATGTTCTATGTTTTAAATTTTTAAAAAATTTAAAACACAATCATCTTCAATAAACCTTGAACTAGTTTCTGCATATCTAATCGTTAGGCAAATCACAATATAGAAACAGGTTTAACCTCCACACAAATGTAGTCCATTACACTTAAGTTCAATGCAACATGCTTTGAAATGCTCGTGTTTTGCGAATAAAATCCACAATTTTCTGAATTCTCAACTACCTGATAAATAAACACAGCTAATGCTGAGTCATGATGTACTTGACGTCATGCACTTACTGGAATGGAATATGACTTAAGATAAGACAAACCAGCATGTTACTCAAATACCTTGTGCGTTTACAATCATTATACAGTGGATTCCAGTTAATTGGACCATCAGTTGATCAGGGCAGCCGCTTATTGTTTAATACTTAAAGAAAAAAATTGAGAAAATTCTGGGATTCCCTTTGTTTATTTGGGACACTGTGCCACTTAATTGGGGCAGTAGATTGTTACCAAACAATTTCTAATCAGCATCAGACACATGCACACAATTGGCCATTAGACACTACACAATGCTTAGAGAGAACCGTTTTAAACAGCGTTGCATGCATATGCGTTCAAAAAACAGTGATTTTTGTCACAAATACTTGGCGAGTAATAACTCACAAGATGATTCACAACTGCAGTTTCAAGCACTCCAGCTTGGAGTTTCCAGAAATGGCAAAGAGTGAAGGTGAAACGATTTCACTACTTCAACAAGTTAGGAACTACATACAACTTGAAGGTATCAACAATCATCTTGAATGTTACAATGAAAATAAAGATTGGAAGACCCATTCGTCGATAACATTGTATGAAAGCAGACCATTATCTACACCGGGTGTCTGCTGTGCTTACAGTCAAACAAAGGAATGCAGAAGTGTGCAGGTACACCGGATGAATTCCTCCATTGATAACAACTAGGAACAAATACACAGTTTTATAGAACTATAGTAGAATTGTTAGTATTCTATTTTGCTCTGTATTTTATATAAATACATATTTTAGTACTCAGTTAAACAGTAGTTTGCCTTTTTTATACTTGCTTTTAACTATTTCCATGAAACTTCAGCTAATTAGGACAGCCACTTAATTGGGCCAAAATGTACTGGTCGTGATGTGTCCCATTTACTGGGAATCCACTGTATTTGATTTGGCTACAATTAGCTCCAATTCCTGAAGAAGCTTTAAAAACTTGTACCACTTTGATCATTTGTTTCTCCAGTCTTATTTGTGCCATATGGTCCACAGTTACACTTTTTAATGAACTACGTTGCAATTCTTGAGAGAAGGCCTGGTGATACCGTATGCTTGTATATGGTGTAAAACATGTCCAGGCACATGGGATGGATATCTGTTCTTCCTGGCTGAATTGATAATGCATGATCTAAAATGAATCTACATTAGTTCCTGGCTAGCTTGCAAAGCTATCTTCAATTAGCATGAGGGACACAATCCAACTCAATGATAAGTATATAATTTCTTTTGCCAACATATATAGCAAAATTAATTGCACTTAATTGCTCATATGACTTAAGTACTAAAACCCTTAGGAGAAAAAAAACATTAATTATCAGATATTGAAAGTTTCTTTACCAGGCTAAAGATTCTAACATATGATGAAGATTCTATTTGCATTTTGTTTTGTTCTGAAAGATGTATCATGTTTTCAAATAATAGTCAAATAGGAATGCTTGTTTAGTCTTAAATAGTACTTGAAACATTGAGCTGGTTAAGTGTGCTGCTGGGGAAATAACTTCTCAGTTTCTGGTCACTGTGAGAGATTTAGCATTATCAAGCTAATGCCTAGTCAATATTCAGAATAGCTTTTTGAAGTGGACCTTGAAGATTTTGTGAAAGAGAAATAACATCTATTTCTACTGGGCTAGATTAAAGTAAACATGGCTGGGATCATGGATAAAAGAAAAATAGAGAACTATATGGAAGGGAATGGTTAATTTGAGCTTGGAGTAGGTTAAAAGGTTGGCACATTATCGTGGGCCCAAGGTCTCATACTGTTCTATGTTCTATACAAGGTATGAACAAGCTAGCATCTGGCAGGTGTCCAACAAGGTGACCTGGCCTCCTAACAGAAAGAAAGTCGAAGGAATCAAACCTAGGGTACCGCCTGCCCCCTAGTTCCACTACAAACTGGGAATTCTGCTCTTCACATCAGACATCCCTGTTTGGCTATGTATGTGTTGAAGCTGAAATGCACTGTGGCCCTTATAACTAACAACCAGTACTTCCCCAAGAAGTCCCAGCTATTAGCTGTTTTGTATCAACTCACATTTAAAAAAGAGATTGGGTTATAAATCCAGGGATGAAAATACATTGGAGGGCTTGCTGTTATAAATATGTTAACAAAGTGTTTAAAGCACTTTCCTTTTAACTGGCTGAGCTTCAAATTCAAATCAGAGTATAAAAAGGATACATTGTTTAATTTATACCTTGAATAGGACATATGATTGTGCATTGTTGAGATTTTACCTCAAGATTCAAAGTGAATGGAAAATCTATTTCTTTTTTATAATAGTGTAGAAAATGATTAAACTTCAAATGACTGAAGATACACAAAGTGCAAAAGAAAATATATTCATATACTGAAAACTACAGTGACAGCTTTTCTAACAGCCATCAGATATCAGAATGACTTTATAGACAGCTGGTCTCCTAAGGCTTTGAGTTTAAATCATTAATTCATTTCCTGGGGTAACGGCATCAACAGACCGAACTAATTTCAATACATGAGGGCTCCATTTGAAAGGTTTCATTTTTTTTAAGCTTAGTCTCCATGACAGGAGAGTTGGCAAATGCAAAAATTAAGACAGCTTACAAAGCAATTTACATATCTAAAGTTTATTTTCAAAGAGCGAAACACATAGAAACAGGCTATACGTTTTATTGAAATGAGTGAATTTGACAGGGGTGGGAAAACCTTCCTGATAAAATAAAACCAGATCCATTGTAAATCTTCTGTGTGACTCTAGAAAACACTCCTTGTAAAATCCTTAGATGGACTGACCATCTTAAAGTGTTTTATCAGGTTAGGTCAAGCCATGATATAATGTGTGCATCACTTTGTTTTTACAAATTGCATTATGTTGAAAGGACTCCAGAATGATTACCAGATAGTAGGAGTGAGCACAGCTCAAGGTTGACACCCTCTTTAACTGGGTCAGCTAAATGTAGTCTGGACTGTAGGCTTTTGCCAGCTTGTTTTCACTTATTGAAAAAAAACGGATGTTCGTGTCTTGTTTTCCGCAAGAAATGTAGTCACACACTTGAGGAAAACTTAAGATTTGTAGAAAGATACACCACGGAAACAGGACCTTTAGCTCAGCAAGTCCATGTTGAGCGTCAATCATCCATTTACACTACTCCTATATTAATCTCACTTTCACTTTTCTCCACATTCTCACCAATTCCTCCCAGATGCTGCCACTCACTTGCACATTAAAGGCAATTTGTACTGTCCAATTAATCTATCAAATCACATATCTTTGGGATGCGGGAGGAAATTGAAGCCCCTGGAGGAAACACATGTGGTCACAGGGAAAATATGCAAACTCCATGCTGACAGCACCAGAGGTCAGAATTGAACCCAAGTCTCCGATGATGCATGGCAGCAGCTCTTTCAGCTGTGCCACTATGCTACAACTTGGCACAGAGTTTTTAATTAACACTGTTGTATTTATCCCTGTAATTAAATGGCTCAGAACTATGATCAACTTTGGCTGCATTTTAGCTCAGAACACATCAGCCCATTAATCTAAAATATTGTCTAATTACGCATCTCTACCAGGTGAATAATGATTTTAGCAGTTGGGTTCCTCGAACATCACACTAAGGTCATGTGCTTTGTAAAAAATGTCTTTCTACTTGAATACTTGGTCTGCTGTTAGATTAAATAAATCTGTTTATCAGCTTCTTTGCAGGTTCTAGTGTGTACAGTGCTCCTTGTGCACATTTTTTTTAGGGAAATTTCACAAAAATAACATTAGAACCAGTTGAAATATTTAATTCACTGGCTCAAATGCAGTGTCTTTGAGTGGCAGTATTTTCATTTAATGGCTCCTTCGAGTGGTAGTCAGAATAGGAATACTTGATTTAAATGCAAAAATTACATTACCACAACCATTACTTTTTTTTCCCTGATACAGCACCGGCACCCTCATTATGAAAACTCAATCATTTTAGATTACTTGGCTGGGCAGCATGGAGTATCTCCACCAGTCTGGACTGGGCAACCACAATTTTCAGGCTCTGCTTAATTGCACATATAACAGCTATTCATTGTACTAACACTGGCCGAGTATACTTATTTAATCCTTTATTGTACACAACATAACAACAGAGTTGTTTTATCTGTACAGCATTTGCCTGAAAATGAAAGGCATTTACCATTGTCACTGGAAAGAAACATACATCTCAAATTTTAAAAAATATCAATTTATTAAGTTGTCCATAAATAGGTTATTTTTCTTTAAGATGCAGGAAACCATATTTCCTTGGTCAAAGGCTTCTGTGAAAATGTTTTCACTCATTTATCCCATACTCCAGAACCAGAAAGCCCATCCTTAAAGGAGGATAAGGCACTGGTGCAAAGTCATGCCTCACCATCATGTCTTTCAGTGCTGCCAATATCTGTGAAAGAATTGTGTGCATGAGAGCCAGTTCATTACTACCTTGCTGGAAATGCCATCAAACAGAAAGACAAGCATAGAATTCCAAAACTCTTACAAGGCAGTGCCCTTCATTGTAACATTTAAAATGTCACACGGTGCTTTCCATTATCCATTCAGAACTTGAGAAGGTGGCTTTCCCACTATCACCATCAGAACTTTCCAACTGTAATAGCATCCCATTCATGGACACGCTTCTTTTTGACCATAGGCTGCTAATATTTTGTGAATGAGTATAGCAATGATACTCCGATAAATCTCCATTGAGCGAGTACCTCCGCTTAGCTCTGCTTGTTTCAGCTGGCAGAGTAAGGTATTTGATGGGCTTGGATTGTGCTCGTCTAAAAGTGGGAGTCTCTTTCAAAGAAACTGGAGCACAAAACGGCTTGTGTAAAATGGCAGTATTTTCCCTTTTCTTTTTGGATATCTCGACATTGGTGAAAGCTTCCATTGGTGTTTCAACACTTGACTTTGGCCCAGCCTTTCTTTTCAGCTTTTGAGATGTACTGACACCTGTAGTCCAGTCAGGTGACATGGTGGAGGTAGCAGTAGCACAGTCCTGGATTGAAACAGAATCCAATGGCTGTGTTTTGGCTGTACTGGGATCTTTCTGATACTGTGCATTTTCTTCATGTCCCATGATGACTTTAGAATTTGAATGAGGAAACATGCCACCACACATTTGCAAGTGAGCTCCATTTGTCTGCGAGTAGACGTTACTAACCTTTGTGATCTTGTGCGAGTCATTATTACACACCTTATATCGAATCATCAGTATAATAATGAAGACCAACACAGAAGCTACAATAATTCCACCTATTATAATTATCATGGTTCCTCCCAGAAACTGGGAGGGCATAAAATGGCAGCGGACATAATCCTCATCTGTGGTAAACTGTATGCAGCCAACAACCCTAGTAGCTGTGAGAGACGTGATGCCATCATCGTAGATTGCCAAGACACACAAATCATACTGTGTTCCTGCAGCCAGGTTAGTAACAAGGAATGTTTTGCTTGTGGAAGGAATCATTCTGAAGGACAATATGTGGACTAAAATTAGAATACTGTTAAACACTTCTTAATTAGAATACAAGTACTTTATTTGTTACTAGAATTTTATGGATAAAAGCGCATGCAGTTGAGGTTGACATGTGACTGATATGCAAACTTATCAATGAGAGTACTATATCAACTGTTGAAAGAACTATCAAACTTTACTGGCTAATCTGTGAACCACATCAGATGCATATTTTCTTTAAAAACACATAAAATCTCTGATATTATTGCAAGTGCATAAAAAGGCAAAATGTTAATCTCCATGCAAACAATCCACAAGATTAACAGATCAATTATTATGAAAGTCACAGCTGGATTAACTTTGAATGTTTTAATCCAAAGTGCTTTTTTTCATTTCTATTTAAATAACATTATAGAACAGCCAACCCTTTGTATATAGTCTTGATTTGCAATGAGCCAGCATGCACAAATAAAACAAGATTGTTTTATGGGATTAAAAATCAATATATGTTCTATAAAAACTCTACTCTTGCTTATTCATTGCTGTACAAAGAAAAACATTGCATTAATAATTGACCACATCCTTACAAAAGCTCACATGAAACTGTAACGTGCCAATGATTTCACCTCCAGTAATGTACCTCAAACAACTGCATTAACAAAATCAATATTGGATTGACAACTTTGCACACTACAGTGAAGATACAGTTGATCTGACTTACCTGTAAACAAGTGAGTCATCATAAGAGCCATTATACTGAATCTGGAACATACGAATGCCAGGGATATTATGTTGCAAATTAAATTTAATCAGTGCAGATGATGATGATGTTTCAGCAACCGCCACCCTCTTTTCTGGCTTGGCTTTCGTGTCACTAACACTGTTACTAGTATTGGAGCCAGATTTAGTGGAAGTTGAAATGTCTGATGAACCAGGATCAGGCTCATGAATATGGTTTGTACTGTTGACTAGATGTGGGAGTTTGATTATATGAAGTTCCACCACAGCAGTGGTTTCTCCAGCAGCATTCGAAGCAATGCAGGTGAAAGTGCCTGTATCTTTGACAGTCGTTATCAGGATGTCTAAAGTTCCATTACTGTATAAGGCTGTTCGTGACGAATTTGAAATAAGCTTGCCTTCAGGTGAACTCCAGTGGATGGAGGGATCTGGGTCCCCAATAGCCTTGCACTTCAGTGTTGCTCGTTGTCCTTCTAAAACTCTAAGCTCATGCGTGTAGCGAGTAATGAGCGGCTGGTCACAGATAAACTCTTCTTCTGGAATTGACCAAAAGTATCGGCCAGTTAGGTGCGGAGGTGAGGCGCAAGTCTCCAGGTCGTCCTCCCTTGAAAGGCGGCGCAGCCAGAGCAGCTCGCAGTTGCAATGCAAAGGATTCCCTCCAAAGCTCAATGTAAAGCTGGGTGGGCTCAAGAGTCCCGAGGAAGCTATTACCTGAGCTCTCGTGAATAATGGGTCAGGCGGGAGCTTCCGCAATTTATTAGAAGTCATATCCAATCGAGTCAATTTATGAAGGTGGGAAAAGGTTCCCTCATCAATGTGTTCAATCATATTATGGTCCATACTGAAAGTATGCAAGTTGACCATCTTCTGAACTGCTTCCCAGGGTATAGATTTTAAGTTATTATAGGATACATCCAACTCTTCGAGCGACAGTAAAATATCATTGAAAGCTTCAGAGGAAATGTCAACCAGTTGATTGTTATTGACTACGAGATGGTGGAGGTTTGAAAGTCCACTAAATATATCATTTGTAATCTGGGTTAGTCTGTTGCTGTTCAAATGCAAAGCCCGCAGGTTACGCAGGTCTGCAAAAGCTTGTGGTGCAACATAGTTTATTGTATTCCTTGACAGGGTAAGATCAACCAGGCTGGTCATGTTAGCAAAGTCTTTTCTTTTGATGATAGTAATGAAATTATCTCCCAGACGTAGCTCGACTGTCCTTCTGTCGATGTTTGATGGAACAAAGAGAAGTCCTTTTTTGGCACAAAGAGTTGCGAGATTTGGAGACAGATTCTGACAGATGCAGCGTTTGGGACAAACCTGCGCCTTCACTGCCATGCCAATTAACAGCAGATATAAAAACAGTTTTTCCATTGTAATTCAGGATAACTACCCTGGAATAGAAAAACATTGTTTAGAAAAGCCTTTAATTTTCTATTTGTTATAAACAATAAAAGATGGCATAAGTTTACTGTATGCTGATGCTCTGATGTTGGCTTGTCAAACAAAAGGATACATCTTCATTGTTTTGTTCAAAGACTTGCCTAGATCATTGAGAAATGCTAACCAAAACCAGGTATTTATTCACAGATGACAAGTAGGAAAGAGTCCTCCTTTACTACATTTATACACATTCTAACTGTTCCATCAACAGAAAGCTTCGATATAAGCTTCATAGCATATTATCAATACACCACACAATTGTCCTGTAAGATATAATCTGTTCCGAAAGGAAAATTACTATCAAATAAGATTCTTAAAATGAAAGCAATAATCTAAAAAAAGTTATGAAAGATATAATTGCATTATTAATAACATAATGCCATATTGATTAGATATATATATATATACGGATTCAATACCATGATTACACCTATTTGATTATTAAACCTCACTGCTTATATAAAAAAAGCAATTGAGAACTTTAATGACAAATTTAGGTTCACTACAATTAATAACAACTAAAAATTGCTTATTAATACTAATGATATATTTAAAAGGCAATATACTCCACAGAGAATGATTACTTTTAAAAAATTATTTCTAAAACATGGTATGAAGCATAATAATGAACAGAATTGTTATGAAAAGAAAATTGATTTTAAAAAAACAAATCTCCCATCTAACTCTTTGGCGATGACATGTTACGTAATAACAATTTTCTCATAAGAGACCATTAGGGATTGTCACAACTGATAAGAGGACTTGAAATCACTGAGATAAGGGTCCTGACATCCAAGTCTCTCAGCTTCCAAACACAGAATAGCTCAGTAATCTATGAGACTTATGAATGCAGTTTTGGGATTTAGATAAACTCTAGAATCTTTGAACAGGAGTTAAGTGACCCAGGCAGGGGTCTATTACTACTCCTCAGACAAAAAGAATTGGAGGTTGTTCAGATTGGAAGCCATGGTGGGAAGACTTAGTAAGGCTTGTGAGAGATCCAAAAGAAAGAATCCAAACTAACTTGTCCTCTTTCAGGATAAAATTACCCAATTCCTTCTCACTCTACCTTGTTTCGATCTTTCATTTAAAGCAATTTGAACCACCAAGCACTTATGAACATTAATTTCTTACTTTAATGTTCTGCATTAAGATATTTGTTTCACTGATGAGTTTATGAATTCACATAATCACTAACAGACACAAACTTCCATAAAGAAACAAATTATCTCTTAAAACATATAAACATGCATTGATTAAACAATTTCTCAGTCATTACACTGAATCCAAATTGAGAAAAAGAGAGGAATACAATCTTGTTTAATAAACTTTGTGTAAATTAAAATAGAGTTGAAAGGAACAGCTGCTTATAATCACACCTATATTCAACACATAATTTGTCTGAGTATTCCATAATAGAAAACATGGTCATGTTTTAAATTAGATATGCTGAAGCAAATATTTGAGGAATCAGCTTTCAGTTTCCTTCAAACAAATGAAACTGTAAATCCATAGAGAATGATCTGAAAAATCCACCTATAGAACCGATAATATATACTCTGGGAAATGATGAAATCGAAACGTGGAGAATTTATACAAGTGGGTAAATGCTTTGTAAATCCTTTAGAGATTTAAAAAAAATCTAGCTACCATCCTAATTTCTGAGAAAAATGTTTGTTATGTTTTGTAACTCCAAAGCATAAAACTAATCAAAATAAAACATGGAGCTGGAGTTAATGTGTTTTAGTGTGTTTTTTTAATTCAGACATCTCGCTGCACTTTTCCTTAACTGGTACATCTTGCTGTGCTTCAACGGGTAGGTAGTCATCACAGGTTCATTTAAAACATCCTCGTCACCACTGTAAAGTTTTTTTTTATTAGTTTATTATTATCACCCAATACTCACTGGTTATGAATCATGAATTTGTCCATTTCTGCTTTTTTAAAAAAACTCAAACATTTCTGTCCCTTCCCAAAGAAGCATGTGCTGTGCTGCATTTTGCCTCCCGGGGATTACCCATGCATGTTTTGTTTTACTTTTAGTGAGGCACGCACATATGATGTGGTGACATAATAACGTATGCCATTCATGTACTTTTAGATATAACCCATAATGTATAACTTAAACAATGAATACTTACACAATACATTTACAATTTTATGCAAATATAACTGAAACATTAAATACACAAAAAAAACTTGCAGATTTTAGTGCTGCCAAGATCCAAAGAGATAAATAGAGGGATGCAATCATCTGACTGCTTTTTCTTTTCTTATGTGGCTTTTGGTTAAATAACATTTAAGTAGAACTGTTAAGTAGTTGTTGCAATACAAGATATTAAGAACATTATGTAGAAACCTTGACTGAGAAAGCAAGTTTGACAAGGAAGTGTGCAAGTTGTAGATTAATATAATTAAGTAGAAAATAAAAAAAAACAGCAATATCAATTCACAATAGCTTGGCTGATTGAAGGAAATACCAACATTTTATAC
This sequence comes from Mobula hypostoma, assembly GCF_963921235.1. NCBI lineage: Eukaryota > Metazoa > Chordata > Chondrichthyes > Myliobatiformes > Myliobatidae > Mobula > Mobula hypostoma. The sequence continues at coordinate 61,459,367 of NC_086097.1, read as the reverse complement.
GTGAATCACTTGTTCTAAAACATAATGTTTGCTTTAGGCATATTAAACATTATATCACAGAAGCCACTACAATTTTTTTTCTTTAAATCCTCCATTTCACTGGTGGTAAATTTTTAATCCTTACTCAGTAATGGAAAACATTAAATCAATAAGTATGGGTGAACAGCATACAATTTGGAACCTCGGTACAGCATTAGAACCTGAAACAGGCATAATATAGAAGTATATGATTTAAGAAATATTGTTGGTCATTTTTGCTAGGAAATTGACAGTTACTAAAATGCTCATTAAGACAAATGCAATACTTTGCTATTTTTTATTATATTTGCAAGTTTTCTAACATTATAATTAGTAATTTGACAATTTAAAAAATGTACAGCAGCCAAAAGCACTCAAATACTATGGGACAGCTCAACATCAATCTCAGAGGAACTCAACGGAATTACTAGCAGAAACACAAGAAGTTTATTAGAGCTATAATTAATATTTTTCATAACCGTTTGTATTACATAATCTATCAGCATAGTTACATTCACCAGAAGGAAAGTTCATCTTTCTGATCCTTCTTAGAAGCAGTAGAACACAGTATGCCAAAAAAAAAACAAACAGAATATGATTTCAATATTGCTTTTGAAATTTAACAAAATCAAATTAATGTGCACAAAAAAAAAGATAGCATTAAGGGAGCCTTTTCCTAACTATTAATATAAACCTAGATTCTATCCTATTTTAAATAAACTGTCTATCATAATTTGGTTTTGCATATTTGTTATTAATATTAGTTTCAGACTTTTATTATTGTTATAACTCTTCAAAGTAATTACAATACAAATTGCGTCACTAAATTAGATTCAAGATCTATTTGAATCAGAACCAGATTTGGTCGATATCAATTAAATTCAGAACAAAATAACTCTTGCTACTGATCAATATTGGCATTGACTTAACTCTGTGTTATGCATTACACATCAAAGGATCCAAACATTCATGATTGTTATATAGTTGTGATTTGCCAATTGATATGTCATACCAATAAACATGTGGGTCTGTAATTCTATATAAAAAAATGTAATATTCATTCCTTCAGGTGCTGAATGAATTATATTTAGTCATCAAAGTTGCAGCTTGATAAATGTATTTCATGGTGATGGAAATTCCCTGAAAATGATGTGAGCTACATGATAGACCAATATGATAGACCAAGCAATCTTGAGAAAAATTGGTTCAGGTGGGAAGATATGTAATCATTCCATCGAAAAATACTGTCACCAAATACAAGCTTCTTTCCAGTCCATAACAGACCTGTTTGGAGATTTTCACATTGATATACTTCTAGTGGTAATTTGGTTTGGTTCTATCTGTACGCAGGGTAAAAAATGGTTATTCAAAAACAAAAATTTTCTCTCATGAATTACAAAAAGCTTCATATTAGAATGAATCTGAAATCAGGAATAGTCCAATTTGACAATTGTTGGCTTTGTTTTGGATTTCATTCCTAAAATGCTTCCTCTATAATGTTGCTTTCTGCCTTGAATCAATAGGAAATAAAATGCAATGACTAAACCTGAATTATTTACAATCAGACTTCATTGGATGTTGTAATCAAAATGCTGTCAAGCCTGGAGTAAATTGTAAGTATTTTTTGTAATTTATTTGTTATCATTAGGGTGTTGTTAGAATACATTTAGAAGGTACATTTTTTTTTAAGATCACATATGCTAATTTTCTGCAGTTGTTTCAACAAACACATGATCATTTATATGTTTTCTGATCCATCTTCTTAGATCTCCATAATGATAAAATGTATGTCACCAGTGATAAACATGTTTCATGATCTTAACATAAAAGGATTCAAATCATCTCCTTTAAGTTCCATTTTGCAGTGATTACAGCTACACTAAATTTCATTGCTTCCATTCTCAAAAGCCAAGCAAAATTAAAGAATAAGCAACACAAGTGGATAATGAATTAAATTTCACTGCAATATTAACATGTGCACAACTTAAGTGCTCTAAGTTCCAAGATGAAAAAATCATTATGAGGGGGAAAGTTTGCTAATATTCTTGGTATACCTTAGAATATTGTAAAATGCTGTCTTTCAAGTAGTTTATTATTTATATATTCCAGATTAAATTCTACCAAAATGTTGCTTTTAGGTCATTGACAATAATCTGATGTACTATGTAGTGTTAATATCTTCTCCCATTTGTTGAACTCATCCATTCAAAATACTTGGCAATTTGGTGAGAATGAAGAATTTTCCTTCCATTCACTCATATTTCCCATATATTTATAATTAGATATTCATATTTTATTCATTATTTTATTCATTATTTTAGAATTGGTATAAATATTTTAAACATTTGCATATCAAAATGCTTTAGGGATTGGAGAAATTCAAACAATAATATTGAGAGTTTTCTGTATGGATGCAGAAAACTCCTAATATCAGGGTTTCAATTTTCAGGTAATTAGAACATTTAGATTATTTAGGAGATCTGTCAATGAATCAGCTCAGAATAAAGGAATCAACTACATGAAAAGGCAGTGGTGAGAGAAATAATAGCAAGTACATGTTAAAAAATAAATAAATATAAATTAGTATGGATTTACATTCAATTTCTTGTTATGAACAGGTGTACCAAGGTTAAGCACCCATCAATAATGCTGGACGCTTGAGAGCTCCATAATATAGTGTGAGTACGTATCACCAAGATGGCACAACAGCAATGCTTTTAGATTCCAGTGACTACCTATAACTTCCAACTGATTATGCATTAAACGTCACCTCAATGATAATTGCTAAACTGGTTCGTCCCTTGACTAGTTCCATTTAGGATCAAGTTTCTTTGAGAATTAACGCATTTCAAAGTATGATGGTTATTTAATATAGAAGGAAAGGTGGACCTCAACTGGACTGGGATAACATTGCCGAAAGAGCCTTGAAGGCAACAGAAGACTAATACAATCGCTATCCAGAGCACTGAAGTTCTACCAGAATATGACATAGGCTGATAGTAACTTCACAGAAATTGGTTTAACCAATTGATGCAACCAGAAGGGGGGAAAATGGTTTGTAGCTCTCCTCCTACATTTCTTCTGGAAATTTTTTGTTCCATATATTTACATCACCAAATCTCAAATCTGTAACATTTCATGCTCAAATTTCTAATTCTGTAGAATTGTTTCTACAACAACCTCAAAATCTTAAGCTTACTTTTGCAGTGACTACAAAAAAAAGGATTTGCATGCACGCAACTGATACATTTCATTCACTTTCGATTTATACTGGAAATGTGACAACCTACACCAAGCTGTTAGCGTATATCACCTTACTCAATAGTGGTGCTCGTCTTGAAATAGCATCAACCGCAAAAATACCATGATCATTTCTTCTGAATTTTCCATGAAAAACATGCAAGGCCTAACCATATTTAAAAGATTTCAATTAAAACCGACAGTGGATAGTGAGGACTGGTGCAAATTCGTTACTTCGTGGATCGGTGGGCAAGATGTGGTAAACTGGCAGTTTGGATTGAATAATATCAAGAGTTTTCCTGTACTTCTGGTTACTACACGTTGCCCTCTCTGGATTAATTAGCACGAATTGTATTACAATCAGGAAGTTGGAAGGCATCTTAGATTATATTGTCGCCCTCTGAGTTTCCTGCAGGAGCGGTCTTTTCATTCTGGTCTCCATACCGTTGAGCTGTCAAGGTTTTCATATTGTGCAGTGGAGGTGGCAATAACCTGAATTCTAGCACCGCCAGGGCAGTAAAGCCTACAGTATAGTCTTCTGTGCATTGCTAATCCCGATAATACATTGCTTTAAAACGCAGCCATTGGGTCTTGTCATCAAACACAGCAGATGCCTCCTTAACTAAGAGTTAAATGTTAAATTTGAAGAAGGGCTGGAATATCTATCTTGTCACTTCATATATTCACCAAAAAAACGAGCCCTTCGACAAAAAAAAATGCATCGACTCAGTGTTAGACCGTTCGTGCCAAATGAGCATTAGTGCTTTAAATAATTCAGGTGCGACAATATGACATTTAACATTTATGAGGGCCGATCCAGAAGCAATTGATCTTGTTAACCTCTGCAAGCATCGCTGGACCATATTAGCGAAGATCATCAACTGGAGCATAGAAGAAGTAAATTAACACAATAACTTGTCCAAAGAGGCAGAGCTACCTTGTTAACCCCCCACAGGTCGAAGCAATCAGCAATTAGTTAATGCTCACCATAAAAACAAACCGTGCATCACACACATAGTGGGAGAAAGGAAGAAGTCGATTCTTAGTACTGAGCACCTGCATAGCCATGTCCTCTAAATGGTCCTTCCTAAAGAGATCGGATGTTGTTTTTATATCGTAGGATGATCGTTAATTCATGTAGCTTGCTTATCACAGGGAATCATCATCGTTATCAGAAAACGTTTGATTGAAATACATACCATCCGTACAAGCTCGAGCAAGAAATCAACCCACATACATACACTTGGTCGTTTTCTTTACGAGAAAAACTTTAAAACATGACTTAAACTGAATTGTAAATACTTCACCCTCTAATGCTACCTTTGCCATGAACAGGATCGCAGACGCATGTGGTATTCGGTCATCCACAGTATAAAATAACTGGCTCTCCCTGCCCTAGATACCACCGGACCTCAGCAGAGCTAAACTACAATCAACAGTAGCATTTTTATTTATTTAAAATTGTACCTGATTTCAGTCGAGGAAACATGTTTATGGAATGCTTACCTTCAGCTACCGTAATGGAATCGTGTTGCTGCTTTAGTTTGGCTGCACCTTCACAAATAGCGGTCCTCCCCTGTATCGCTTCTCTGTCGTCGGTGCAATCGGCGGATTATCTACGATATCTCACCAGGCGACCCGGGAGGAGAAAAGTAACTGCTCTTTTTTTACCCCTCAGTTGTAACACCTATGATCGGCGTTTGACGAGGAAGCTATAAAGAGCGGATAACAGTTCACCTCTGCGTTATTTTACAGCAGCACGTTTGCAAATATTCTTCAGCGAAAAGACGCGAGTAATAGGTGATCCGTCGAGCAAACCGTTTCAATTAAATTTCCTCCAACAGCTTGCAGACGAAATCCATTTGACTCCAACGTGCCAAGCGCAGTTCTACGGGAGCATTGTTTAGCAGCTGCTACACTTGGAAAACATTCCGCACCGTCTTTAGTTAACACACTCGATCCCACACCCTTACGGCAACACTGACCTTGCTATGTACCTGTTCCAAGTTAAGAAACCTCAAGCCATTGCTAACGGCGGAGCTTCCCCTTGCAATGCAGCATAAACACCTAGAATGGCACACGATACTAAACAATGCTATACGGATAGAACCATCCATTCACCGGGAAATGAACCCTGGTTACGCCACGGCACGGACTTGCTGATAAAAACATACATCTTAAGTGAAACAGCAATGACAAAAAAAAACTGAAAACAGTTACCTTTAGGGACGAACATCAGCCCTGCCCGGTTAGTTAAGGATCAGGGTAAGTGTGTCTTCTCATCACCTATTTCCCATTTCCACAAGTCACTGTTCAAATATATCGCATTTACACGGTGCACAGTTTTCTGTAGCGATGATTTCAACGGGGCCATTTTCAAAGCAGCCAAATCAAAAGACGGGAACAGAATGTCATCCATGTGTAAAAAAAAACGTTTTCAATTCGGAGATTTACATATATCCTCAGAGTTAAACTTCAAAATACACATTTTTCCAGAGCGTCGCGAACAGCGGAGACATGCTCTTTCCGTCCATTCAGCGCCGAAGCGGCTATCCTGCCGTATAGAAGGGGGAGCTGAAAGCAGCTTTCCTCTGCATCAAGCAAGCTGCTTTATTAGCTGAGCAAACGTCTCTGCAGTGAGAGCGATCAAGTGGCTGAGATGGGAAAGTCAGATCAAATCTCAGCAAGCAGAATTGCACCGTTGCACCTAACACATCCCCCGTCGCAGCCTCCGCGCTGGGTTGATCCTCAGAGTGGTCGTGTGCCACATTATCTGCCCTTTTGCCTCACTGAAGCGTTGACTTCAGAAAGCTCTTGATTACTCTCGCCCCCCGTGAAAAGTACCGGGGACTGTCCGCTTCTCGCCATTACACCAATGTCATTGGGCTTGCACTCAAACAAATCATAAAATGCAAAGCTGAATGACACGTACACCGTCGGAACTGTGTTCTCAGAGGTAGACATGAGGGCTCGCACTCCCTGATGGTGGCATCTCATCCAGTTTGCTGCAAGGGTGGGTTCGATCTTGTGCAGAGAGCGCAAAAAAAAATCTGGCATCCAAAGTGATCTGAGAAGACCAGGAGGCGGAGGGAGTAGAGAAGGATTTGTTCAGGCTGCTTCTAGTTGCTGACTGCTACTCAGGGGAACTTGTTAAGAAGTGCTGTCAAGCTTAGTTTTCTTTTGGTTTGTCTTCTGGATTTCGAAAAAAAATGATGTTGCAGTGCGGAAAGGGGCGATAAGAACCAGTCACAGTGGGGGGAGTTGTGTAATGAGAGGTCACCCATACAAATAGACAAAGCTCCTTCCCGAGATGGCGCAGGGCTGGAAATCAGCGGATAAGCTTTGACGAGATCTCAGACAGTGCGAGTGGCGCAGGTACCTGACCCTTGTGGCAAAAAAAAAAGCGTCTTTAATTAACCAAAGGAGTTGAGATTCGGAATAAACAGATGTTATGAAGTGCTCTCTACTTTCCTGAGCAACTTGACAGTGTAAGTACAACCGAGGGCTGGAGTGAGCGAACTCTTCCTACGGAAAACATCGTGGTGTCAGGTATAGCTAAAACAGGATCAAGCCGGAGGAAGATGGAAGAGATTGCAAGCAGCTTTCCACACTGAGTAGTCACTTTCAATAAAGAGGAGTTGGCCTCGAAGTCTAGAGATGGCAGCACCAGGACGCGTATAGAAAACGATCGCTAGAAGTTGTTTTTTTTCCCTTCTTTCAGGGGCTTACATAAATGGCGTATCTGTATCAGACGCTTTATGATTCAGAAAGTACTACCTTCAAATGTGGCCTAATTGTTAAATCCCATGTTTCCGTCAATTGGAGATTAATTAGGATTACCGTAAAGGCTAATTTGTCTCTGCTGAAAGACTCGGGCATAGGGCAATAGGTCATTCTAATTATGTCTCTGTTGCGTTATGTGAAAATAACTTTGGAGTAATATTGGTTTGGAATTTCATTATTCCATATTGATATTTTTCTACGGTGTTGTTTTTGCTTATCTGCATGCACTTTTGCTTACTTTAATAGTATTGCAATCCGTATCAGATTTGGAAGAAAACAATTATCTAAATATGATACCTTGCAGTTACATCTATTTTAATATTAATACAATTATGTTGCACCTGCGTATCATGAGATAGCTAATGAACAAGGGTGGTTTGCTGTGTATTTCAGTATTCCTTCAATCAACATTATTAGCATTCTTGAAAAAAACCTTTCCAATTTCTAGCTTACTCTGCAATATTCCATTTGCATTTATTTCCTGTTTTAAGCAGGTTCTGATAAAACAGTTTGATATAAATATTTAATATACTGGATACGCGAATTGTTAAAGTCTTTTTAGAAGAACTGATTATTAAACTACAATGTAACAGGGCACCTATGTAAGTTTGTGCTAAGATTTAGCATGCATTTTTCATAACTACAGTATATAAAAATTACCATTAATTACCTCATGACATATTCTTTACAAGGTGTGTTTTTGTTGCATTTATATTGACTCCCAGGACATTGCAAGTCAAGAAGATAAAACTTCTTTTATCTGAAACTACATTCAGATAAAACTTGTACCACTTCAGCTACCTGGATAGGAGAAAGAAGAAGGCCCTTAACTCCGAGCTAGATAGATCTTTGATAATAATTCATGCATATGATAAGTAAGTTGTGTTAGTTTCTGGTTAGATTTTGTTTAAAGCAGGGCAATTGTGAATATGATGCTTATTATGAATAACATAAATTAAGATAGCCATCACTACACTTTTATTTTTCCAGACTACAGAATTATTTTTTTATTGTTATTAGTGTTCATTTACAGTATAAAGATCTGTTTCAGAAGAGCAAAACACTGGTTCTTGTAATGACTGTCTATACATACTTATTAAAAATGAGGAAGAAACAGCATTGAAATAAATAGTTTCAGGTTAAGCAGTGTGAAGTCCATTTGGGACTTTCTCTCAACAGTCTCTGGGAGAGCACAAGCTGTATTCTTTATTTGGTAAGATGGGGGAGCTGTTGTATCACATTGAAGCACTTCAAGAATTCTATGCTGAAGGAGAATCAGACATGACATACTGACTTAGTTTAGCCAGCAACATAACTTTTTTTTAACGATACAATGATCAGAGGCAATTGTTGATTGGATTTTAAAAGAAGAACCATAAATCAATGATTCTAGTAGAAACACTGTATATTATTTATCATATTTACTTATGATATGGAAGAAGACCATTCAGTTCTTCCAGTCTAAGCTGGCTGTCAGAGCAATAGTGCCCCACTTATTTCCCTGTAATTTATTCACATTCCAACAGATCCCACCAACCACCTTCACAGTGGCCAATGAACTCACTCAGTGGCATATGCTTGGTGTGTGGCAGCAAACTGCAGGACCAGTGGAAATCCATGTGAAAGGGAGCACGTTCAAGCTTTACACAAACGGCACTGGAAGTCAGGATCAAAACCCCTGTGCCTGAGCTGTGAGTTAACAGCATCACCTGCTGCATCATAACAATTCTTGCTGTTTTCTTTGTCTTCTTTGGCAGTCCCTCAGAGCTGAGGATGAATTGTTTCCAGTACAGTGGTATGCAATTTGAAGGGACGAATCAATCTTCAGGTAGGTCTCACAGAATGAAACCAAGTGGGACTTGAGGGGTCAGGTGGACATGCAGCGTACATCTTATTCTCTTTGTGCTTGGAGCTACCAGAGAATCCCTTGCATGTTTGGTGACTGATTGGATACTTACCCCAAGATTTCCATGCCTCAGTGAGGATGTTACATGTTTTTAAGGAGATTTGAGGTCATCCATGAAATACTTCCTTAGCTCCAGTGGAAGTCACTTACTCAGTGCAGCTTAGAGTTGAGTGTTTGCTGCCAGTGTTTGTATCAGGCTAGTTGATGATGTGGCTCACCTCTGGAGTTGACTAAGATGACAACCAGAATGCTGGGGACAATGGCCTGGAAAAAGATGCTGATGTTTGTCGACCTATCCTGCCAGCAGATTTGATGGGATTTGTCGAATCCGTATTGGTGGTACATTGAGGTTCCTACTGCAAGTTGTCCATACTTCTGACACACACATATAGATCAACTACAATTTCAATTACGCAGATATATCTTCAGAATATTCAGGAATCTTATTCTAAGAATACTAAGTGTACATCTGACTTCTTTCAACACAATTAATATTTCTTCAATTGGGAGAAACACGTAGCCCTGCATTTTTACACCTGGCATTTAAAAGCAATAGATTAACGAAGAGTGAACAGTATGTTGTCAGCACATTAGCAACATCCAATAAAAGATAAATATATCTGGCTCTTCTATTACTCAGCTGTAGAAGCACTAAACACTATCATGGAATTGATTGCACAAGCAGTTGAGGTCATTGCATTATTAATAATAATACAGTGCAGTACAGACATAGGAAGTGCTAAAACATGGGCTATATTGTGGACCCAATAAAGGGAGAAGCAAGTTCATAAGTGCTTCTGCTTGGTACTGTGCAAGCACTGCCAGGTGGCTGTTATAACGTGCAGTCGATGTGAACGGCGTGGGAGTTAAATTATAAAGTAAGCTTTTTTGACTAGATCCCCTAAATCGATCTGATTGAGTCTATCTTGAAAAATATTTATGTCAGAAATACTACACAGGTCTGGCGGCAGAAGATTCCATTCTCTTGTTGATCTTGGGTACAGGGAGAACTGGTAGCAAATCTTATTGAATGAACGAGTTTCCAATATGTGAGGTCCAGTTTGCTATTCAGTTGAACTGACCCTGTGACGAATTTGGATGTTTGATGGAATGATGTTGTGAGCTTCTTTGAAAATGAAATTTAACAGTAGTTTAATACGTTGGTTTTCAAGTGGTTCCCATTGAAGGTTAGAGAGCATGTTGGTGATTTCCTGTTGTAATCGCTTAACACAAAGTGAGTGTTGGATTTTTTTTTAGCTTGATGGGGATCCCATATGGCCGCGCAATACTCAAGCTTTGGACGGACGAGTGTCTTATATGCGATGTCCTTGACAGATTTACTACACGAGTGGAGGTTTCTTCTCAGGATACCCAGCATTTTATTTGCTTTGGCTGTAATCTGATTGATGTGGCATGCCCAGTTAAGATCCTTGCTAATTTCAACACCAAGATATGGGTGGTGGGTGACTGTTTCAAGAATCTGTCCATTCATGTCATATATTATGTTGATTGGTATAACTTACTTTGTGACTGACACGCATAGCATAACATTTAGATGAGTTGAAAGATTTGCCATTGAGATTCCCATTGACATAATGAATCAATATCGTTTTGCAGCAGCTGAGCATCTTGGTCATATTTCATCTCATGCTAGATTATGCAGTCATCTGCAAAATGTCTGACTTTGGACTTGACTATATTTGGCAAGTCTTTGATTTAAATGAGAAAAAGTAAGGGTCCCAACACAGACCCCTGGGGCATTCTGGATGTTACTGGAGATTCAGGGGACTCTGCCCCTCAAGAAGCACACGTTGCTGTCTGTTGACGAGGAACATGTTTAACCAATGTAGAAGGCTGTTGTTAATGCCCACATGTTCAAGCTTACGTAGCAATCTCTGGTGGGGGACCGTGTCAAATGCCTTACTGAAGTCGAGTATGATCAAGTCTGCTTGGCTTCTATTGTCAAGGATCTTTGCTAAGTCGTTGATCAACCCTGCAAGTTTCATGTCACAAGATCTACCCTCTCGGAATCCATGTTGCTGGTGAGTAAGAGCATTGTGTCTGTCCAGATGGTCCATAATGTGACGGTGAATAATATGTTCAAGAACTTAACAAGGGATGGAAGTGAGTGAAACTGGTCTGTAATTTCCCGGATTTGTATGCTCGCCCTTCTTATAAATTGGAACGACATTCACTTTCAACCAATCGTCCGGTAATGTCCCAGTATCAATAGACTTCTGGAATATCTTTTGTAAAATGGGAGCTAGACTGGAAGCACAACTCTTTAGAATCATAGCTGGTATTTGATCAGGTCCTGGTGCTTTCTTAGGCTGGAAGTCCTCGAGAAGCTTCTTAACGCCTGTTACAGTTATAATGAGATCTGGCAAGTCTAGGGTATTGCGGGAGTGGGAGAAAGGGTAAGCCATTCAGCCCTTTATGCATACTCTACAATTCAACACGATCATGGATAACTCTCTTCATCCGCTCCACCTCACTGACATTTAACTCTACCTTTTGCATCCGCTAATAACCAATAATCTCGTGATCAATAGTTCACATGTTATCTGTAGCTGCATAGTTCCCCTTTTGCTGGATCTATCATATATCCCACGCTTTAATGTCTCCTAATCCATGGAGAATAAAAGTCCGTCCTGAGCTATACAGTAAACACAAAATACTCTGCAGATGCTGGGGTCAAAGTGACACTCACAACACGCTGGAGGAACTCAGCAGGTCAGGCAGCATCCGTGGAAACGATCAGTCAAAGTTTTGGGCTGGAACCCTTCATCAGAACTGAAGAGGGAAGGGGCAGAGGCCCTATAAAGAAGGTGGGAGGAGGGTGGGAAGGAGAAGGCTGGTAGGTTCCAGGTGAAAAACCAGAAAGCGGAAAGCTCAAGGGGTGGGGGAGGTGATAGGCAGGAAAGGTGGAGAAGGAATAGGGGAAAACACAATGGGTAGTAGAAGGAGGCGGAACCATGAGGGAGGTGATAGGCAGCTGGGTGAGGGGGTAGAGTGACATAGGAATAGGGGAAGGGAGGGGGAGGAAGGTACCGGAAGTTGGAGAATTCTATGTTCATACCAAGGGGCTGGAGACTACCTAGACGGTATATGAGGTGCTGCTTCTCCAACCTGAGTTTAGCCTCATCATGGCAGTAGAGGAGGCCATATATGAACATATCCGAATAGGAATAGGAAGCAGAGTTGAAGTGGATGGCAACCGGGAGATCCTGTCTGTTATGGTGGATGGAGCGGAAGTGCTCGACGAAGCGGTCCCCCAATCTGCGTCGGGATTCACCAATGTAGAGGAGGCCGCACCGGGAGCACCGGATGCAATAGATGACCCCAACAGACTCACAAGTGAAGTGTTGCCTCACTTGGAAGGACTGTTTGGGGCCCTGAATGGTGGCAAGAGAGGAGGTGTAGGAACAGGTGTAGCACTTGCGCTTACAGGGGTAAGTGCCAGGTGGGAGATCCGTGGGGAGGGACGTGTGGATCAAGGAGTCGTGGAGGGACCGATCCCTGCGGAAAGTGGAGAGGAGTGAAGAGGGAAAGATTTGCTTAGTGTTGGGGTCCTGTTGAAGGTGGCGGAAGTTGCGGAGGATAATGTGCTGGATCCGGAGGCTGGTGGGGTGGTAGGTGAGGACAAGGGGAACTCTGTCCCTGCTGTGGTGGCAGGAGGATGGGGTGAGGGCCGAAGTGTGGGAAATGGAGGAGATGCGGGTGAGGGCATCATTGATGATGGCAGAAGGGAAACGATGATCCTTAAAGAAAGAGGACATTTGAGATGTCCTGGAATGGAAAGCCTCATCCTGGGAGCAGATGCGTCGGAGATGGAGGAACTGGGAATAGGGAATGGCATTTTTGCATGTGGCGGGGTGGGAAGAGGTATAGTCAAGGTAGTTATGAGAGTCAGTAGGCTTGTAGAAGATGTCAGTGGACAGTCTGTCTCCAGAGATGGAGACCGAGAGATCGAGAAAGGGGACAGAAGTGTCCAAAATAGACCAAGTGAATTTGAGGGCTGGGTGGAAGTTTGAAGTAAAATTGATGAAATTGACGAGCTCAGCATGAGTCCCCATGCCACCCACTTCAACTCTGCTTCCCATTTGGATATGTCCATACATGGCCTCCTCTACTGCCATGATGAGGTTAAACTCAGGTTGGAGGAGCAACACCTCAAATACCATCTAGGTAGTCTCCAGCCCCTTGATATGAACATAGAATTCTCCAACTTCCAGTAATTCCCTTCCTGTCCCTTCCCCTATCCCTATGTCACTTTGCCCCCTCCCCCTGCTGCCTATCACCTCCCTCATGGTTCCACCTCCTTCTACTACCCACTATGTTTTCCTCTATTCCCTCTTCACCTTTCCTGCCTATCACCTCCCTGCTTCCTCTCCCCCACCCCTTTATCTTTCCCCTTACTGGTTTTTCACCTGGAACCTACCAGCCTTCTCCTTCCCACCCTCCCCCCACCTTCTTTATAGGGCCTCTGCCCCTTCCCTCTTCAGTCCTGACAAAAGGGTTCCGGCCCGAAACGTCGACTGATTGTTTCCACGGATGCTGCCCGACTTGCAAAGCTCCTCCAGTGTGTTCTGAGCTATACAGTGTTGTTATTTATATAATAATGTGGTTACCTGTCAGCAGAAACAGCTTCTATGGTGTGATGTGAAGAAGAGGCTGAGCAGTCAAGTTGACATTATCGGAGCTAACAAAGCTTGCTGAAGACAGACAAGCTACCAGTGATTTTGGTTGGAGGAGGAATGAGATCCTGCAATATAAGATTAGGTGCTAGTTAGGTGTTTAAAGAGCAGGATCTTAAAGGTTATCATTTCTGCAGTGTCAGCAGTGCCCATAGGCATAGAAGGATAGGGCAAATCAGTGTGTGACTGAAGAGATGGTGTAGGAGGTTAGGTCATGATGAGGGGGTCTGGATCAAGGGGACTATTTCTAGGGAAAGGTGGGCTCTGGATGTGGAATGGTTTGCACCTTAACCAGGATAGGATCCAAGGCCCTGCTGAGGGGATTGCTAGTGCTGCTTGGGAAGATTTAAACTGATTTGGCTGGTGAATGGGGTCTCAGAGTAGTTGTTCAGATGGAGAAATATGATCACCTTCAGGAAAAATAAGAAGTCCAATAGGGTCAAGGCGGTAAGTGCACATCAAAGGAATTTAAATCTAAAATGCATCCAGTAAAGTAGATGAACTCAAACCTTTAGGTAACACAGTGGTCTACAGTATTGTTGCTATTGTTGAGACTTAGCTGATGAATGGGCAAGACTGGCAGCTTAGTATCCCAGAGTATAGCAACAAAGGAGGTTAAAAAGGGACATACAACTCTGAGGGTTATGGATTGGGTAGATTCCAGGAAATCTTTCGCTGTATCGTAGGTAAATAAAACTAGAGGATATAGATAAAGAATAAATGGGAAAATATGGAGTTCAACCCGGAGAAGTGTGAGGTGGTACACTTTGGAAGGACAGACTCCAAGGCAGAGTACAAAGTAAATGGCAGGATACTTGGTAGTGTGGAGGAGCTGAGGGATCTGGGGGTACATGTCTACAGATCCCTGAAAGTTGCCTCACAGGTAGATAGGGTAGTTAAGAAAGCTTATGAGGTTTTAGCTTTCATAAGTTGAGGGATAGAGTTTAAGAGTCACGATGTAATGATGCAGCTCTATAAAACTCTGGTTAGGCCACACTTGGAGTATTGTGTCCAGTTCTGGTCGCCTCACTACAGGAAGGATGTGGAAGCATTGGAAAGGGTACAGAGGAGATTTACCAGGATGCTGCCTGGTTTAGAGAGTATGGATTATGATCAAAGATTAAGGGAGCTGGGACTTTACTCTTTGGAGAGAAGGAGGATGAGAGGAGACACGATAGAGATGTACAAGCTATTAAGAGGAATAGATAGAGTGGATAGCCAGCGCCTCTTCCCCAGGGCACCACTGCTCAATACAAGAGGACATGGCTTTAAGGTAAGGGGTGGGAAGTTCAAGGGGGATATTAGAGGAAGGTTTTTTACTCAGAGAGTGGTTGGTGCGTGGAATGCACTGCCTGAGTCAGTGGTGGAGGCAGATACACTCATGAAGTTTAAGAGACTACTAGACAGGTATATGGAGGAATTTAAGGTGGGTGTTATATGGGAGGCAGGGTTTGAGGGTCGGCACAAAATTGTGGGCTGAAGGGCCTGTAATGTGTTGTACTATTCATGTTCTATATTTAGAGGGGATGTGAGGGGAAACCTTTTTCAGAGTGGTATGTACCTGGAATGCACTAACAGAAAGAGTGCTTAAAGATGGGTAGCTGAGAGGGTTGAAGATGAGCACTTGAATCATTTAAGCATTAAACTAATTGCTGGGAGATGAGACTAATATGGCTGGGTGCCCACTGTTCAGCATGGACCAGTTGGGACAAATAGCCTGTTTCCACTCTGTATGATTCTTTGGTTCCATGAAGCTAAAATATTAATCGATGCACTATTCTAGGTGGAACCTAAGAAATTAGTTTGGATATATGCCTAGGTTTAGTCTCTTGCTATTTCCTGTCAGTGATGTATTAGCAGAGCAAGATTAGTTCCGTTAAATGAAAATTGACCCGAGAGTTTAGTGCCTACTTTCCACCAGTCTGTGAAATGTTCTCTTTTCTGAGATTGGGTTTTAATACAAACCAACGAGTTCCAATGATACCAAAACTTTAAACTTTCTGTTTTCACTCTCAGTCTCAAGCCCCAATGGACACACCTACATATCTCATGTCATGGTGAGAAAGGAGCAGCAGCAGGAGCTGAGATAATTCAAGCATCCTTGAAAGGAAGATGTCATTTAGATATTATCAACCCACTCATTTCATCCTCTTTCACTGCTGACTTCAAAGAGAATTTCCCTGAAGAATCATGCATAAAAAAATAACAGTTGAGTTAATAAATAACAAGGTACTCTGTCACAAAGTGAATGTCAAATCAGAGACAGAAGGATTTCCCCAAACTATTCATTTCGTCCTGTAACATGACCACTATACTAACCCACCAAGATTTGACACATCTCAGGTAGTCAAACAACTCCTGTGAGATGTATTCTTGGCATGTGCCGGCTATATTTCAGCCAGTTACAGTGCCTATAAAAATGTTCCCCACCCCCCCCCCAGAAGTTTTCATGTTTTATTGTTTTACAACATTGAATCACAGTGGATTTAATTTGGCTTTTATTGACACTGATCAATAGAAAAAGACTCTTTCGTGTTCAAGTGTAAACAGATCTCTACAAAGTGATCTAAATTAATTACAAATATAAAACACAAAATGCATATGTATTCACCCCCTTCAAGTCAGCATTTAGTGTTCGCACTTTTGACAGCAATTACAGCCTTGAGTCTGTGTGCATAGGCTTCTATCAGCTTTGCACATCTGGACACTGCCATTTTTGCCCATTCTTCCTTACAGAACTGTTCAAGCTCTGTCAGACTGCATGGGGATCGTGAGTGAACAGCCCTTTTCAAGTCCCAGCCACAAATTCTCAATTGGATTGAGGTCTGGACTCTGACTTGGCCACTCCAGAACATTAACTTTGTTGTTTTTAAGCCATTCCTTGTAGCTATGGCTTTTTGATTGGGATCATTGTCTTGCTGGAAAACAAATCTTCACCCAAGTTACAGCTCTCTTGCAGACTGCATCAGGTTTTCCTCCAGGACTTCCCTGTACTTTGCTGCATTCATTTTACCCTCTACCTGCTGTGAAGCATCCCACGGTATGATGCAGCTACTGCCGTGCTTCTCAGTAGGAATGGTGTATTTTTGATGATGTATGATGTTTGGCTCACGTCAAACATAATGTTTAGTCTGATGGCCAAAACGCTCACTTTTGGTTTCATCGGGTGGTAGAAGCTTCTTCCAGCTGACTTCAGAGTCTCCCACACGTCTTCTAGCAAACTCTAGCCAAGATTGAATTTGAGTTTTTTTCAATAGTGGCTGAAACACTTTGACTGCTCACAGGTCTCCAAAAACAGTTGTCCATTTAATTAATTATGTGACTTCAAAAACCAATTGTCTGCACCAGTGATGATTTGATGTGCCATATTAAAGGGGGGGGGGGAGGGTAAATACATATGCATAAGTATAAAACATAAAATTTATGTTTTATATTTGTAATTAATTTAGATCACTGTAAAGATCTGAATTCACTTTGACACAGTTTTTTTTCTGTTGATCAGTGTCAAAAAAGCCAAATTAAAACACTGCAATTCAATGTTGTAAAACAATAAAACATGAAAACTTCCAAGAGGGTGTGAATACTTTTTTTTATATACACTAAGAATTCAGTATTCTTGGCAGCAAAATATAGGAGTGAAATGGACATGCTGGCTTTAGAGATTCTACAGCAGAGTTTCACGAGTCGAGAGGGTTGATCTATGAGGAGAAATTGTGTTGCCCGGTATTAAATTTGCTGAAATTCTGAAGAATGAGAGGGAATCTTATCAAAATAAAAAAGGGATAGATAAAATACAGGCAGGAATGTTGTTTCCATTGGTAAGTTTGGGAGAATCAATTTAGGATGGAGACGAGGAGATGTAACTGCTTTTTCCCCAGCAAGTAGTAGACTGGCCAATGGTGTGGTGGCATCAGCACTGGACTTTTGAGTTGGAAGGTCCTGCGTTCAAATCTAGCTAGGTCCCAACCTATGCAGCAACAGCATCTGTGTGGAAGAAAGGCATGGCAATTCACTCCCATATTTTGCCACGCAAACCCTATGGACAACCCCACTATTCATAGGGTCGCCATGAGTCGACAATGACTCGACAGCACTCTATAGCAACAATGAATCTATGGAATTCTCTGCCCTAGGGATGCAGTAGAGGTTACTCTTTTAAATATATTTAAGACACAATTAGGTAGATTTTTGCTGAGTGGGAGAATAAAGGGTTGTGGGTAAGGACAGTTAGTTGGAGCTGCATTCATGGCAGCCAGCCATGATCTTACTGAATGGTGGAGCAGGCTCAATGGCTGGATGGTCTATGCCTGCCCTGTTTCTTTGATTGTTACTAGGTTTTCAAACGCATTGCAATAAAAATTTGTTTTGTGACCTCCCACAGTAAATACTGTCAAATAATTCAAAGTGAGCCTACTGTATCAGTAGACAGTGTGAAAAAGGTAAGAATAAGGATTCTCCATTTCCATGTATGTCATTCAAACCTCGTATTCTTTGAATTCCTTAAGAGTTGAAAGAGACATTAAATGATGCATTCTGCTTGACAGAGTCTGCCCAGAGCTCTGAAGAATTATATCCCTCTCATTGTGGCTCTTAACAAACTTGGCTCATTAGTTAGCTATGGCTAACAGCCACGTAACTTAGCATTGCATGGGTAATGGTGAGAAGGCCACCTTCAATAAGCAACACACGTCTAGGGTCAGTATGATTCAGGTTCAACCAAAGAAGAAAATTGGAATGTTCCAATGAGAGAATGGAAATTGTGGTAAATGCTACACGAATGCTGCCCCGTGCAAAGTTATCATTTGCCAGGAAATAATAGATCTTACACCAGCGTAAAATTAAAGTGGAAATATATTTACAGATATTTCAACTCTGACAAACAGTTAACAGTAGAAAAAAAAGAGAAGGGCCTAGTACAATTAAATGTGCACATAAACATTGGAGCTCATTTCTGGAGTAGTCGGGGTGCTTTACTTTGATTATTCAAGCGCTGAACCCACATCCCACGTGAAAGCCACCAGCCACAGTTTGAACTTCCCTTGAAGACCATTTCAGATGAACTGGCTAGCACAGGAGTATTGGCACTTCCTCCTTGCAACCATTCATCTGAGCAAAGCACTTCTTACAATGGGGTCTCTCCTTTTGGGCAGGATTCTGACAGCATCTTCCCTTGTGTTCTGCACCACCTTCGTGTTCCAGCACCTACCAACGAAAGACCCAAAACCAGACTACTGTCCTTCTGAAATCTGATCCCACCCAGCCCTCTTGAATGTTCCATGGCATCCCACTGGACAGCATGTTACAGCACAACACCAAGACAAACCCAATTGGCTGGCACGACATTCCTAGGTAGAGCAAACAGCTCTTTATCTCAGCCAAAGCCAGGACACTAGTCTATGAAGCTTAACTAATTGAACACATGACATTTGCAGAAAAACTGCTAAAATACTTCAAAGCATAGTAGTAGAAATATAATAAAACGTTCTTAACGAGGACATTATATAATATTGATCTTTGTGGATTAATTAGCAGCATATGAAAGTATATAGACATTGTGTGGGCAGAAAGGGTTAGTTTAGTTGGCTATTTGATCACTAATTTTATTGGTTCAGGACAACATCATGGACTGAAGCACCTGTTCCTCTGCTGTGCTGTTCTGTTCTGTGTTTGATGTACTACAGTGCGTACTAAATAAATCACTTTGACTTCTTTCATTAAATTCAGTGAATCACATTACCACAGGACTGCATGGAAATTGTTCCTATGTGGTTAGCCCTACATATACTATATACTAATACCTTTCAGTACATTGCCTCCAAATTTTGGTAATGTGGAATCCTAGAAATGAAGTTTCGGGCATGTTAAGTATTTTGTTAACTTCACCTGCCTCCTAAGATTTCTGCATGAATGAAATCAGGGCTCTTGTTTTTTCTTTGCAACCCCACAAGGAATTCTAACATAAGATTGCATGGCCTTGAGTCATTATTCTTCTATCAATGTATCACTTTGAACTTCTCTGTGTTGGATTTTATCATTTTTCTTTCTGCCCATTTCACCAGTCGTGTGCATCCCTGGAAGTTTATCACCACCTACCACACTTTGAACTAGTGCTATCTGCAAATTTTGAAATAACTTCTGCCAGAAAATTTTAGAGTTTTTATGTTAAAGCAATTAATGTAATGATATTCAGATGAGCGGACCCAGGTGCAGAGCAATCTCACGACTCAATTGCAGAAATTGATGATGAAGATTTATTCAGAGAATAATACAAGAATAATCAAACTTAGAACTCACTGATTTGGGACTTGAGCACACAGAACGGTAATCCACACAGAGTGCTCAGCGATGAGCTCTGGTCCAGAATAACCTTAAACAGAACATAAAACACAGGAAACCGTTGCAGATTAAAATCAAAAACTAATCACTTAGAACCAGAAGCATCAGGAAACTGTATTCACACAATAAGCATCGTGAAAAGCACAGTCACGAGGAAATCTGCAGATGCTGGAAATTCAAGTAACACACATCAAAGTTGCTGGTGAACGCAGCAGGCCAGGCAGCATCTCTGGGAAGAGGTACAGTCGACGTTTTGGGCCGAGACCCTTCGTCAGGACTAATTGAAAGAAGAGCCAGTAAGAGACTTATGAAGGGTCTTGGCCCGAAACGTCGACAGTACCTCTTCTTCGAGATGCTGCCTGGCCTGCTGCGTTCACCAGCAACTTGTATGAAAAGCACAGTGACAGCTTAATGATAAAAGTAGTCATTAGACCACGCTAATAAACTCAAATAAATGATAATCAGGTGTGTTGTGTTTCAGAAGTCCATGATTAATTGAGGGTCCAGAATGCCCTGAGAGGAAACCTAGCATCTTTGCTCCGCAGAAAGCTTCTAATTTCCTGGTTGCATCTCTGATTTTTGCCACAAATTTTGTATTCATCTTTGAATTCATACTAATTGGTAGTTTAAGGACAAAGGAACACATACATTGTATGGAATTTTTTCTGTGCTTCATGTTTGCAAGATCAAAGGCAAATCACAATAAAGTCAAAACAAAATCATGCAGATTTCCAATCGATTCTACCACTTTTTCTGCTTCTTGTAATGAGGTACGTTTAATGCAATATATCTATTATCACCTGACAGCATTTCTGGTGAAAGATAGTAGAAAATGAGGTCAGAAACTAATCTGCAGTTTGCTGAGTCACATATTTCTTCCCCAGAGGCGATTACAAAATCATTCTGTGGCAAAGAACTAATTCTAGATGCTGCAGACTCCTCTTTTGCTTTTCCACGCGAACCGATTATTTCAATTGGCACCACTCGCACTGAATGCTCCTTATATTTTGTTTGTGTCTGTTTATTTGGAGACTTGGCAGTCATATGTTGTTTCTCAGCTTGTGATGCCAAATTACTTGCACTTGTAATCTTCATTGAAATATCAGGGTCACTTGAATGATCCCACCTTTGCAGAACCTTGTTAGGTGGTGGAACTGCTAGGGCTAGATCTAAAAAAAAAATCTTCCTCTTGGAAGGAAACATTACAACAACAATAACAAAGGACCCTAGTCCACATCTTCTCACCAAATGCTGTTTATAGTAATGCTATTTCTGGATCTCGACCTTTTAAAAGTGTTTCACCACCTGTATGTCTCAATCCATGAGAAATTCCTTTACTTGTCTTTTCTTCTCAATGTAATCTGTCCAATAGACATCTTAACTACTCTAAATGTTTCTAATGCACCACTTGGTTAACCATGAAGGAGATGACACTTTTAAGAAGCTACATGGAGAGATGGCAGGTCTGGCTACGTTACAGGAAAGCAAATAACCCTTGAAGTTTCATCATTAATGACTGTGAATCACTCTCGAGCAGCATAACATCATTCTTGAAGTCAGAAGCAATGAAATGGACTATAATGACAGTGTTTATGTAGGAGGTATTGCCTAGATCTCTCTGAACTAGCTTTCCTGTATTTGATTTTTCAGCAAGTCTTGAGTACAAAGGTTCCAATGCATTTTTGCAACATCCGGGCATTCTGATTGAGCAGCTGCTTTATTTCTCCCTCATTTGGAATTGGAGAATCCTTTAGTGCATGTGTGACAGGTTCATACAGGTCATGGAAGCCTGAAAACCTAAACGTCATACAGTGTACTAATTCAGACAGTTGTTATTGACAGATTATAGCAGAGTTCAACTCTTCTTTAGAGTGAGAGGTCATTAATTTGGGAATGTGAGGAAGAAGCACAGAGAGTGCTTCTGATGAATGTTGGAAAGGTAAAAGACTATATTTTAGCACACAAGTGCTCCTAATCTTACAACTGGAAAAAGGAGACTTGAGAACACCTGGTTAGTTTTTTGAAAGTGTAACTTGAATCAAAATGCTGAACTTTCTCACAGCAGCCAAACCTTCCGGTAAAACAATAATTCACTATCTATGTTATTGGCTAATGGCCATGAAAGCCAATCAATCATATGGAATGAACTTTGTAGACAACTCAAACATAGCTATGGACACTTTACTATTGAGAGGTTCTTTTGGTACTTCTAAAATACATATTTGGTAGTAAATTGATGGTGCAATTTTAGTCCTGATGTGGAGGAAAAGTAATGGCTCTCCTCTTGCTGAACACCTGCAACAAAACTGAATACCCGAATGGCACTCTAGACAAACTCTGTTGAGTTCAAGTCCAATCTTGAGGTGTCAGAAAGCAACTTGATATGGTTTGCAACAGGTCACTCAGAAACTTTGGTGGGCATCTCAGAAACTTGGTCAGGCATCTTGGGACCTTGGGAAGTCATCTTGCAACCTAGAGGAAGGCACTTATCCCAGCGCAGGGTCAACTAACACTGAAGGTTACCAGAAGACCAGTTAATCCAAGGATTATGAAGATATACATAAGTGTCATTGTACACCAGTCATTGAAAGTGGGCATGCAGGTACAGCAGGCGGTGAAAAAGGCGAATGGTATGCTGGCATTCATAGCAAGAGGATTCGAGTACAGGAGCAGGGAGGTACTACTGCAGTTGTACAAGGCCTTGGTGAGACCACACCTGGAGTATTGTGTGCAGTTTTGGTCACCTTATCTGAGGAAATACATTCTTGCCATAGAGGGAGAACAAAGAAGGTTCACCAGATTGATTCCTGGGATGGCAGGACTTTCAATTGATGAAAGACTGGACTGACTAGGCTTACACTCTCTGGAATTTAGAAGATTGAGGAGGGATCTGATTGAAACGTATAAAATTCTAAAGGGATTGGACAGGCTAGATGCAGGAAGATTGTTTCCAATGTTGGGTAAGTCCAGAACAAGGGGTCACAGTCTGAGGATAAAGGGGAAGCCTTTTAGGACTGAGATAAAAAAAACTTCTTCACACAGAGAGTGGTGAATCTGTGGAATTCTCTGCCACAGGAAACAGTTGAGGCCAGTTCATTGGCTATATTTAAGAGGGAGTTAGATAAGGCCCTTGTGGCTAAAGGGATCAAGGGGTATGGAGAGAAGGCAGGTACAGTGTTCTGAGTTGGATGATCAACCATGATCATACTGAATGGCGGTGCAGGCTCGAAGGGCCGAATGGTCTGCTCCTGCACCTATTTTCTACGTTTCCATAACCAAGGATTAGTGGAATGTCTGGAGAATGAATCATCTCCTCAATCTTTACAATAGTCAACTTGTGAGCAACAGAAAGATAAAAGATTTGTCCAGGTTCTACCATCCAAGGCTGTAGCAGAGGTAGGCTGGTTGAGGCATACCCTAGGAATTTAGAATCTCCCTACCAATCTGATGTTCAAAAAATCCCTCGCTGAACCAGCATCTGCCAAGGCTCTCACAGAATGCCGATGTCTCCCTCAAGATAATAGGGATGGTAAAAGCACTCCAGGACTTGACAAAACAGGAAAGAAGCTTGAGACCATTACAGTTCTCTCCTTACTGGATGGTCCTAGGAGTTATCCCAGCAACTCAGAAGTGTCAGGCCTTACTACAGTATAAGCAACACCTGTGCCCCATACATCTCTCTCACTCTGCTGGGGGGCCTGGGATCTTCCAGAGATGAATGTGTGGATCTGCAATTAGGCATTGTGTAGTTTTGAGAACTAGCCCTGTGGGTGAACTCGTACGTCCCTCCCCCCTTCTTTTAGAAATGCGGTTGTCGATGTCCATGGTTATTCTATAAGATTCTTCAAATCCTCCAGAACGTCTTTAAGCTGGTCATTTAGTCTTAATCTAAACAGAGCAACTAAAGCCTTATTGTTTCACCGGCTGTCAGCCGCTAAGGTACAGAAATCAATGGAATCATTGGCCATGCATCCCTGACGCAGCTGGAGGAGTCTGTTAGCTGCCTTGGAGCCCCCGGCAGGATGAAAGAAAACCCTCCTCATCATTCTTAGAAATCAATTTATATCAGAACACATGGGTTCATACCTCACATAAAGCTGTTGCCCATGAAAGGGCCCTGCCCAAGAGGAAGGAAATTATTGGGCCACCTTACACCTGCCTGAGGGCAACTTTGCTGGTTGTAATTTAAAGACTAGGGAGCATTAAAGCATTGATTTAAGAACTCATGTGTCAGTACTTCCAGTTGAACACTGTCTTTTTGTGTGTTTTCCCCTAGCTGTCAGTCTGTGGTTTTGTATTGCCATGTGCTCCTGCTCTACTCCGGCCCCTGCATTACTGAGTACTCCGTCTCTCATCTGCTTCTCATTATTACCTGTATTGCTGCCACCTGTGTCTCATTGTGCTCCACCTATCATCTGCCTCTCTGTTTATTGCTCAGTGTATTTCAGTCCTGTGTTTTCACCTGTTTGTTGCCAGTTTGTGCCACTGAATTTTCCTGAGCCTTTCCAGCATTTACATTTACATTTGCATTTGCATTTGCATTTGTATTTGTATTTGTACTCTGTCCGTCTGGATATTGACTCTGCTTGTTTCCTGGTTCTGGTTTTTGGATTTCTCTGGATGTTTTGATCTCTGCCTGAACTTTGACGCCAACTTTGTTTGCACCTTGGGATTTGTCACTCAATTAATTTCACTGTGTGCACGGTACTGGGTCTGTGATTGGATCCCTGCTCCAGCATCCTGACACCATGACAAGACTCAGGATCAGAATCAGGTTTAATATCACTGGCATATGTTGTGAGATTTACTGAATTTACACCAGCAGTACAATATAATACATAATAATAGAAAAAAACTGAGTATTATGGTAAATATATATGCCTATGCTCCCACCATGACCAACCCAGATGACATTAAAGACAAGTTCTATGAGGAACTCGACGCCCTCATCTCAGCAATCCCACAGTCAGAGAAGCTCATCATTCTCGGGGACTTCAATGCCAGAGTAAGGACAGACTACCAAACCTGGGAAGGGATCATTGGAAGACACGGCACTGGCAAGTGTAACAGCAACGGCCTTCTGCTCCTCAAGACATGTGCCACACACGACCTTGTCATCACCAACACCCTGTAAAGAGTGACGAGAGCCATGTGTGGTGCCGACTGCTGGACCGACCACCGCCTCATTGTGTCCAAGTTCAGGCTTCGCATTCTGCCCATGAGAAGACCCCAAGGGCAGAAGACTGCAAAGAGGCTGAATGTCTCCAAGCTGAAAAGCAGCAGGGTTTCAGAAGACTTCGTCGATGACCTTGAAGGCAGACTGCCAGACACACTACAGGATGACGGGACCAGTGTTGAGGAACAGTGGACGGCCTTCAGAGACGCTGTCTACACTACCGCCCTCGAACATCTCGGACCAGCAACCCGAAAAGACCAAGACTGGTTCGATGAGAATGATGAAGAAATACAGGCACTACTAACGGAGAAACATCAACATTACAGAGCGCATCAGAACGACCCCACGTCGCTAGCCAAGAAAGATGCCTTTACCAACACAAGAAGAAAGGTGCAGAAAAAACTTCGCGAGATGCAGGACAGCTGGTTCAGCAAGAAGGCCGATGAAATCCAGGGCTATGCAGACAGCCGCAACATAAAGCGCTTCTACGATGCGCTTAAGGCTGTATACGGACCCCAGTCCTCCGGCTCCTCACCCCTCCTCAATGCAGATGAGACGCAGCTGCTGACAGAGAAGAAGCAGGTTCTGGATCGGTGGGCTGAGCACTTTAACAACATCCTTAACCGCCCTGCCGACATCAACGACGAGGCCATTGCCTGCCTGCCCCAGGTAGAGATCAGCTAGAACCTCGACACCCTCCCCACAGTAGATGAAGTCAGGAAGGCAGTGAAGCAACTCTCCTGTGGCAAAGCGCCAGGACCCGATGCAATCCCTGCTGAGGTATACAAAGCAGGAGGCCCTGTCATGATGCAAAAGCTGACTGTACTCTTCCAGTCCATGTGGAAAAAGGGACAGGTCCCGCAACAGCTGAAAGATGCCAGCATAGTCCACATCTACAAGAGGAAAGGCAACCGCCAGTCTTGCGACAACCATCGAGGCATCTCCCTCTTGTCCATTGCGGAGAACATTCTGGCCCACGTCCTGCTCAACCGCCTTCTCCAACATCTTGAGCAAGGTCTGCTCCCAGAAAGCCAGTGCGGCTTCCGTGCTGAACGTGGGACCGCGGACATGATTTTTGCTGCGCGCCAACTCCAGGAAAAATGCCAGCAGCAACACAGCGACCTCTTTGTGACCTTTGTCGATCTAACCAAGGCTTTCGATACGGTCAGCAGAGAAGGCTTGTGGAAGATCATGGAGAAGTTTGGCTGCCCCAGCAAGTTCATCACAATCATCCGGCAGTTCCACAACGGTATGGTGGTGAAAGTTCTGGATGACGGCGACGAGTCGGAGGCCTTCCCAGTGACAAATGGCGTCAAACAAGGCTGCGTTCTTGCCCCGACTCTGTTCAGTATGGTATTCTCTGCCATGCTGACAGATGCCTTCCGTAATTACAAAGAAGGAATCCACGTCAGGTACAGGACTGATGGCAGGTTGTTCAACCTTAGGCGCCTGCAGGCAGTTACAAAGGTGCAAGAGACTGTCATCAGAGACTTGTTGTTTGCTGATGACTGCGCACTCAACGCCATCACAGAGCAGGAGATGCAGCGTGAAATGGACTGCTTCTCACAAGCCTGCGACAACTTCGGTCTCACTATCAGCACCAAAAAGACCGAAGTTATGTACCAGCCTGCCCCAGGAAAGCCATACCAGGAGCCGTGCATCACGGTGAAGGGCCAGAACCTCCAGACAGCCGACAAATTCACCTACCTGGGCAGCATACTCTCTCGCGCAGTGAACATAGACGCTGAGGTCAACAACAGGATTGCCAAAGCCAGCGCCGCCTTTGGGAGACACCGTGAAAATGTCTGGGAGCGGAGAGGACTCAGCCTTACCACCAAGCTGAAGGTCTACTGTGCAGTGGTCCTTACCACCCTCCTTTATGCCAGCGAGACCTGGACTGTCTACAGCAGACACGCCAAACAGCTCAACCACTTTCACCTGAGCTGTCTCCGCAGACTCCTCCACATCAGGTGGCAGGACAAGGTCCCCGACACGGAAATCCTGGAACGAGCTGGGCTCTGCAGCGTCTACACCCTCCTGCTGAAAGCCCAAGCCAGGTGGGCTGGACATGTGGTCAGAATGCCAGACAGCCGATTGCCTAAGCAGCTGCTGTACGGAGAACTGTGTCAGGGCAAGCGCTCAGTCGGGGGGCAGAAGAAACGTTACAAAGACTGCCTGAAAGCGTCCCTCAAAGGCCTGGGTGTCGACATCAACACGTGGGAGACGCTTGCCCTCGACCGTCCAGCTTGGCGCAGCAAGATCACCACAGGAGCCCGTGCAGCTGAAATCAGGCGCATCATCGAGGCGCAACGAAAGCGTGCTGTGCGCAAGGCCCGAGCAGCATCCACTGCCACGACAGCACCCACCCACTTGTGTCCCACATGTGGGCGAGCCTTCAGGGCCCAGATTGGCCTCATCAGTCACCTCCGGACCCACAGCCACCAATCTCCCATTTGACTTTGAAGCCATGGTCATCTTCGACTACGAAGGACGAACAACAAACAAACAACTATATATATATAATATATATATATATATATATATATAATAAATAGTGTGAAAAATAGAAATAAAAGTAGTGAGGTAGTGTTCATTGGGTCAATCTCCATTCAGAAATCAGATGGCAGACGGGAAGAAGCTGTTCTTGAACTTTTGAGTGTGTGCTTTATGCTTCTGTACCTCCTTCCTGAAGGTAACAATGAGAAGAGGGCATGACCTGGGTGACGGGGTCCTTAAGGATGGACACCGCCTTTTTGAGGCATCACTCCTTGAAGATATCCTGGACATACGATGGATGCTAGTGCTCAAGATGGAGCCACCAAGTTTACAACTCTCTGCAGCGTACTCTGATCCTGTGCAGTAGCACCACCACCGCACCCCTCCCCCCCCCGACCAGATGGTGATGCAGCCAGTTTGAATACTCTGCATGGTATGTCTGTAAAATTTTTCAAGTGTTTTTGTGACATACCAAATCTTTTAAGCTCCTATTGAAATATAGCCACTGTTGTGCCTTCTTTGATGTTGCATCCAGATTAGATCCGCAGAGAAATTGACACTCTGGAACTTGAAATTACTGACTCTCTCTACTTCTGATCCCTCTGTGAGGACTGGTGTGTGTTCCCTCATTTTAATCCTTCCCGAAGTCCGCATTCAGTTCTTGTTCTTAGTGAGGTTGAGTGAAAGGATTTTGCTATAACATTACTCATTTAGCTGATCTATCTCGCTCCTGTATCTCATCACCATCTGAAATTCTGCCAATGATTTCAGATTGTATCATTGGCAAATTAATAGATAGCATTTGAGCTCTGCCTAGCCACACAATTATGAGAGAGAGTAGACTGGTGGACTAAGCACACATCCCTATGGTGTGTTAGGTTTGATTTTCGGTGAGGTGGAGATGTTGTTTCCAACACGCACTGATTGTGGTCTTCTAGTTAGGAAATCCAGCATCCAGTGGCAGAGGGTGGTACAGAGGCCCGGGTTCTGGAGCTTTTTGATCAGAACTATATGAATGTGTGTTAAATGCTAAGCTCAATAAACAGCAACCTGACACAGGTATTTGTATTGACCAGGTGATCCAAGGTCCCTTGAAGTGCTGTGACACTACTTCACTATTTTTGCTCTGTTTTCATACTGCTTGTTTCATATATATTTTTATTATTCCAATTTATAATATTTTTATATATTACTCTTTACTGCTGCAGCAAAACAAGAAATTTCATGACACATGGAGGTGATAATAAACCTGATTCTGTCTGGTCAATAGTGTGATTAGAGCAACTTAAGAGTATTAATCAATACAAATTTATTTGATACAGATAAATTGAGGATTTAATGTTTCAAACCATTAAAATCCATGATTATTCAACAATGAGAAATCACTCATGGAACAACAGCTGAGTTTTTTTTAACCTTTTTAATAATTAGCAATTTAAGATGCACAATGAAGAATAACTGAGAAAATTTCAGCCACTGAAGCATCATATTTTACTCAGTTTACAATTAGATCTGATCTATTGCATGGCCCATCTCTTCTCACTGAAGCGGCTGAAATCCTCTAGAGCAGCAGCTCGATAGCCCCTGGCTAACACTGCTCGACTCAGCAGTGAGTTGGAACTCATCTTGAAGTTGTATTTAACACACACACTGGACACACAGTCTCTGTGAAAGCACACACCATCTTCCAAATGTTGCTTGAAATCCATCTCAAACCAATGGGCTCCCTCACTGGAGTATTGGTCCTTCTTCCTTGAAGCCATTTATCTGCACGAAGCACCTTGTGCAACAGGGATGGCATCCTCAGCCATTTTTCCTCCTGTCTTCTCCCAACTCCTGCCTAAAAGACCTTAATCCAGACCAGTGTCCCTCACAAAAACCTCGCTGTCCGGCATTCTCTAGAATGTTCTCCCAATTCCACCAGCCTGATTGGCTGACACAACATAGGCACTCATCTTTAGCTCAAACCCAAACATGCAAAGAGCAGAACAGACTGGTCTTACAGAAATGCTAAAATGAAAGTCCTGCAGCATAGCACTAAAAATCTTAAGCAGGGCATTACATCCCCCCATGCCCCCCCCCCACCAAAAATAGTCACAGACATCCCACCCTGCAAAAACTCATTTCAGGGAGGTAGCACCATCAATTTGCGGGTGACTTCCGGGAGAGGTGTGGTGTCTGCAGTAGAGTAGCTCCTTAGCAGCTAGTCAGCTAGTTTAAATAACATTAGCTATGCTAATGAATGAATGACACCTGTTAAACTCATCTCAACATGTCTTTTACAGTCTTAACCCACCATGGGCAATAGAAAAGTCACTGTTGCAAACAGTGCCGCGAGCAACACTGTCATTATTTTTGACCCCTATTAGGCAGGGGTGCACTTTAGGGTAGTCTGGAGTGATGTACATTTTATATTTTCTTTTTTTGGAACACTTTGCTACTCTGACATTTTTTGGAACTCTCTCGTTCTCTCTCTCGTTCATGGTTGCTCTCACTCACGCTCGCTCTCTCGCTCTCGGTCTCTCTCTCTCTCACTTGCGCTCGCTCTCTCGCTCTTGCTTTCTCGCTTTGCTCTCGCTCTCTCTCACGGTCGCTCTCACTCGTGCTTGCTTTCTTGCTCTCGCGCTCGCTCTTTCTCGCGCATTCTCTCACGTCTGCTCTCAAAAAAAAATCAATTTCCGGGACATTGTATATAATTTGCGGGCATCAGGGAGCCACTATTAATATGCGGGAGATTCCCGGAAGTTCCGGGAGAGGTGGGATGTCTGTAATCATGTCCTCATGACTTTGAAATTTATCAACCCATCATTAATTACACAGTTTTCAAAGGAATTTGGTGAAGTCAGGACCTCCAATCCATTTGTAAATGGTAGTGACGTATCTCACTAGGGAGATAAATGCAACACTCTGTTTCCTTGGTGCATTATAGGCCAGCCTATCTGGGGGTTTCCTGACACTTTGAGACTTCCTTATCCCTTCTTCGGCTCCTCCAGCTTCAACCACACCTTGTGACCCATCCTGTCCAAGAGAGAGTGCCCCCCCTCCTCCATTGTGCTTTTCTCCTCTCTAACTTCTCTGAGTAACTCGATAAAAGATGGAGGAGGGCACATTTTGCAGGTCATTCGAATACGTAGAGCAATCACGTCATGTGACAGTGTGCCCTTCACACCTTACTTCATGCTCAAGCAATTTCTCTAAGACAGTTGAATGATTCCTTTGTGGCACAAACAATGCAGCAGCTTCTCCAATCTGAAAATGTAGATATACAATTTCTCTCCTTCATCCTGAAATGTGTGCCTAAACTTCATTCTAGGATCAGCTGCACTTTCAACAGTACCAAAAGCATCTTCCGAAACTTGCAAGTACAAAGTAATTAGCTGAGGTGGTTAATGGATTTTCTGCCTTGAGGAACCTCATTGTATCACTCACTGGGCCCTTTAAGCTCCTTACCAGCTTAGTTTTTTTCGTATTATCTGAACACTACCATTCATCCGGTAATTGAGAAGTTTGCTCAGCCCAAGCCTTATATTCTTCTTCCACATCGGTTGTGGACTTGACCCAGAGAACACTCCCAACGGACAATAGCTTTGGCTCTCCACAGTTTTATGTAATATCTGTGTAGAGCTTGTCATATCTTGTGTGACTGGTGGCTACATTCTTTATGAGAAAATCAAATTACATTGTATTACACTAGGTGCTAGTAGGCCATCAGAAGCTCTAGATATCGAAAGGAGGCAGTGAGTAGAAAACACACACTTCTAGAGGTAAGTTTGGTTATAAAAAATGGCAATATATACAAAATATATACATGAGTAAGAACAATTCAAAATTCCTGATTTAAGTTCCAGATCTCAGATATCAAATGAAAACAAAATTCCTTTTCAGTTAGAATCAGTGAGATACATTAAAATAATCTTTATTACTCCAATTTCTCTAACTAATTAGATCTAGTGTTATTCCCTATTTAAAGGTTTACAGACTAACCTTCCCTTTTTATTTATCCCTAGTTAGTTATAAAACTAATTGAATCCCTAATCTTAAGTATTAACACTAACTTCCATTTCAGTTCATGTCAGTATGCTTACAAATTCAAAATCAACACCAATAAACAAACAAAAAAAAACATACAAATATATATGTGTGTATAAGTATAAGTAGCACAGGTTAATTAAACCCAAAGATGTAATGTTAGAAAGCTTCGCCCATAGAGGGGTGAAAATGTGGTTACCAAATTAAAAAAAAACAAGAGAATTTGGAAAAAAAGGTATATATATATACACAGACACCTACACACAGTGTTCCTCCTTTCACGACAAATTCTCCAACCTCACAATTTTTAAACAAAGTAAATCTCATTCAGTAACTTATCAAAGTCTTTGCAAAAATAATCAGTTCTTCTAGAATATCAAATTCAGTTCCTTCAAATGAAAAATAAACTGATACATTCAACCTATTAAATCCTCTACGTCTTGAAACATTTTGTTCCCACACTGGTTCTTCAATGTTGGGTAGCTCGCCATTTTGTTTCTTGGTTTGTTGAATGAAATAGTTGGTCATCCACGGAAAGTCGATTCACAAAACCTATTCTAAAAAAAAACCTGACCAAATCCTTTGGTATGCTTTAACAGAACTAATTCCTGGTTACATGGTAGAGATTTTGGACCATCATCACTGCTGATATTGTCTCAATATAGTTGCTGTTTGTTATCGCCGTAGCTTCAATTAACTTTTTATTGCCATCATCTCTCCTCCAGGGGTTTCACCCTGAGATTTTCAACTAAGTAGTGTAGAGATACTCACTACTAATTCAACTTTTAACAGTGTATATCTTTAGTTCCCAATAGTTTGCTGTGTTTCTCTCACTTGTTCCTGCCTGCATCAGCCATGCCTCATTCTTGCTTAGCTTTTTTTCCAAATTCTCTTGTTTTTTTTAAATTTGGTAACCTCATTTTCACCCCTCCATGGGTGAAGCTTTCTAACATTACATCTTTGGGTTTAATTAACCTGTGTCACATATACTTCTGCATTTATCAACCAGCAATGTAATAGATAAAACGAGCTCAGAATTTAAATCAACCACTGAAGGACTCAATAGACATTTCACATCAGATAGTTCCTTCCCCACACTCTACAGAAAGGAGTCCAACTCGTCTTTAAAGTCCCTGCCCTCAGCCATGAGAAACTTGACTTCCAATTCAGTCCCATCACCTACACTCACCTCTTCTCTATAAGTATAGACGACACATGGCCCCGCCCCTCTAGGTGCCCCAATTGTAACAGCAGATCCACTCTTGTCACTTCATTGCTAGTCTGTTTGATCAAAATGCCATTCCATAATCATAATTTTCCCTAATGCTGGAACTGAACCTAATTCTTATTAGCAATTCATCTGAATTGCGGATATTCATCCCACTCAGAACACAAGCCTTAGTTACGAATAATTGCTTTGAATTGCACCAACGCTTAATTTGTGCAACAGGGATGGCATCCTCAGCCATCTCCCCTCCTGTCTTCTCCCAGCTCCCGTTAAAAAGACCTCAACCCACACCAGTTTCCCTCACAAAAACCTCTCGGCCCAGCGTTCTCCAGAACGTTCTCACAATTTCACCGTCCTGATTGGCTGACACACATTCCTAATGTGAACAACATAGCCCCTTATCTTTAGCTCAAACCTAAACATGGTAAAAGCAGAACACACTGTTCTTACAGGACTGTTGAAATGAAGTACCTACAGCATAGCAGTAAAAGTTTTAAGCAGGGCAGAAACTGACATACCTATTCCTGGCACTTTTAAGAGTCTCCTGGCTCTATGCAACCTCAACAATTGGAGATCAAAACCCTCCAAGCAACTAGTCATCTTTGTTTTTGATCAGGTAGATGTGACAACCCACTTACTAAGAGCAGGAGATGTGGCAAAGGGTAGCTCAGCCACAATGATATGGAATGTCAGGTAAGGTTCCAGGAGGTCTACTCCCAGCCCTATTTCCTTGTGATTCTTGTCTTCAGTGTGCATCTACATCAGGTCTATCATGAAAGCATCCAATTATCCAAATCAGGGTCATCATTTGAGTACCCTGAATGCATTGTTTCAACACGGCATCTGGTATCCCTCTGCCCTCACTGGCACCATATTTCTGATAATGAGGGATGAGGGCATGCACAGATGATCAAAATAATGGAGATAATTTAGTAAGAATTGTGCAAAAGATAAACAAACCTTTGGAAGATCTCAGTTTGTTGAGCAGTATCAGGAGGCAAAAGGGTAGTGGATTGTAACCCTACTTTTGTCCAGGACATTGCTTCATGGGGCGTTATGCAATCTTCTGATTCAGTTTTCCAAACCTTCAAAGTAAAAGTTGACAGAGTACTTAAGATTTGGTTATTCATTTTCTGTGGATCTGGACATCAGAGGCAAGGCCAGCATTGATTAACCAGCTCCCAAATGAACTGAGTAGCTTGCTGAGTGCAATTTCCAAGTCAACACTTTGATGGGTTTGAAGCCCCATATAGGTCAAACTGAGAAGAGAAGGCAGATTTAATTTCCAGAAGGTGATATATTAACCAAAATGTATTTTACAGCAATCCCCCATCCAGTAGTTTGTTGTCTTCATTACCAATGTCCATTTCTAATAGAACAAATAATAGTATAGTACATTACAGGCCCTTCGGCCCACAATGTTGTGCTGACCATCAAACCCTGCCTCCCATATAACCCCCCACCTTAAATTTCTCCATATACCTGTCTAGTAGTCTCTTAAACTTCACGAGTGTATCTGCCTCCACCACTGACTCAGGCAGTGCATTCCACACATCAACCACTCTCTGAGTAAAAAATCTTCCTCTAATATCCCCCTTGAACTTCCCACCCCTTACCTTAAAGCCATGTCCTCTTGTATTGAGCAGTGGTGCCCTGGGGAAGAGGCACTGGCTATCCACTCTATCTATTCCTCTTAATATCTTGTACACTTCTATCATGTCTCCTCTCATCCTCTTTCTCTCCAAAGAGTAAAGCCCTAGCTCCCTTAATCTCTGATCATAATCCATACTCTCTAAACCAAGCAGCATCCTGGTAAATCTCCTCTGTACCCTTTCCAATGCTTCCACATCCTTCCTGTAGAGAGGCGACCAGAACTGGACACAGTACTCCAAGTGTGGCCTAACCAGAGTTTTATAGAGCTGCATCATTACATCGTGACTACTAAACTCTATCCCCCGACCTATGAAAGCTAACACCCCATAAGCTTTCTTAACTACCCTATCTACCTTTGAGGCAACTTTCAGGGATCTGTGGACGTGTACTCCCAGATCCCTCTGCTCCTCCATCCTACTAAGTATCCTGCTATTTACTTTGTACTCTGCCTTGGAGTTTGTCCTTCCAAGGTGTACCACCTCACACTTCTCTGGGTTGAACGCCATCTGCCACTTCTCAGCCCACTTCTGCATCCTATCAATGTCTCTCTGTAATCTTCGACATTCATCTACACTATCTACAACACCACCAACCTTTGTGTCATCTGCAAACTTGCCAACCCACCCTTCTACCCCCACATCCAGGTCGTTAATAAAAATCACGAAAAGTAGAGGTCTCAGAACAGATCCTTGTGGGACACCACTAGTCACAATCCTCCAATCTAAATGTACTCCCTCCACCACAACCCTCTGCCTTCTTCAGGCAAGCCAATTCTGAATCCACCTGGCCAAACTTCCCTGGATCCCATGCCTTCTGACTTTCTGGATAAGCCTACTTTTCGAAAGATTCTGGACAGATAACTGGATTCAATCCAACAGCTGTGATATTAGTTTCTGAAGTTAGATACTGGTGTGTTAGTTGACTAAGTTAAACACCACAATAAAGTTAATACTGCCCTTATCATGGCCCCACACAAGATCACAAAACAAAGTCTAATCTGACTGGAATAAAGTACTTAATGAATGGATATTATTGCTCTCTATTTGTTCATACATTAGTCCCTTAAAGTAAATTATCATTACGCCAGATCCTTCTCTTTCTGAGTGTGTAATACAACTATGATTTCAAATTACAACTATGATTTCAAAGAAATGATATATGAGAGATAAAGTCCAAGATTGCCATTACCTTTCACAATATGCAGTAGCTGTCCAAGAGCTAAAGATAAGAATGAAAGCATTTCTCTAGTACGCTGTGGTTAGTGAGGCAGGAAAGATACAGAACACAAATCTTTAAAAATCAATAGCTAAGGGGTACACGGAGTGCAAGTTGGTATTGCTGCATCATAACCATTGCAAATAGCAGGCAAAAAGCAAAGTAACTCCAATGCTGAAGTATTTGGAATAAGATCCTAGATACCCACATAAAATGAAACTTGACGAGCTTTTGAATGCACATTGATGGAAAAATTCCATACACAGCAGTAACTAAAATGAAGTAGACCAGCAATACCATTTGCAATCAAACATACATCACAAATCTAAGAGCACTACAGAAACATGGAGCTTTGTTAATAGTTACCAGGTAACAGAGCAGATAGTTGTAAAGCAGAGGCACAGAGCCAAATTCTCTCAAGATTTCCAGAGACAACTAACTGCAAAATAAACACTAATCTAGAGTTTTTGTTGCCAAAAGCTCTTATGACTCCTATTAAACTATTTTTCAAATTATAAATGGCATTGAGATGAATTTCTGAATGAATTCCTATCCTGCTATTTATCACTGCAAGGGTAACAGCAGACAAAAGCCAGGTCATTCTAGACAGGAGTGACAAGCATATGGCATGTGTGGACATGATTGTATGAAAAAAAATTGCTGGCAAGTGATGTGCTGTGCTGCCTCTCAATTCTTTAAACCCCACGCATAATATTAAAGAAAGGATGTAATCATGAGGCTTCATAAAACCTTGGTCAGACTGCACTTGGGATATTATGAGCTGTTTTGCGTTCCTTATCTAAGAAAGGATTGGAGAGGGAACAGAGGAAGTCCACGAGGATGACTCAAGGAATGAAAGGGTTAATGTATGGAAGGGTTAATGTATGGAAGGGTTAATGTATGAGTATTCGATGGTTCTCGGCCTGTGCTCACTGGAGCTTAGAAGAATGGGGGGTGGTGGCATTAGTAGTGCTCTAACTTGCTCTGTAATTTATTTAAATACATAATTTGTTTCTCAGTCAAACTGTACTTTGTCCTTTTTAACTATTTCCACAAAACTTTGGCTAATTGGGGCAGCTGCTTAATTGTGCCAAAATATACTGGTTGTGATGTGTCCCAATTAACTGCAATCCACTGAACATGTAAATAAACAACATGACTCATCCTTTAAAAAAATGTCCATCATTATTGTTACTGATTCATTAATCAATTCTTAGCAGTAAATTGCTCAGAATTACAGTGGCACATGAGAAAAATTTTCAGAAGATTATTGCCAATTTGCACGTCATTTTGTGGAACAAATTTCATGACACACAGTATATCAGTGATAGTAAATCTGATTCTGATTTGGGCACATGCTCTTCAAAAGGTTTGCTACCCCACTCTGGGAAATGGAGTCAGAAATAATGGGGTAATGCCCGGTGTTTACAAGTAGATGGTTAGAAATTTGTGCACCAATTATGAATTTTCAAAATCCATTTTTTAAGGCAAGTCTCAATTCTGAGAATACGAGTTGAAATAGCATTCATTAAAATATTACAGTGTGAAAATGTCAGGGCAAAAAACCAACATGTAGTAATATGCTGCTGAATATTAATTTGAAATGACATAAAAAGACAAAGAAGAACTGACAATTTATTGAGAGCCATCCGTCGAAAGCTAACAAACCTGGATGCGTCTGCAGTCATTATCTATGGGTGAAATATCACTGCTGATCAGCCAGTAAAAATAACTTTAAGTGGAGAGGATGACGGAAGAGTTTGAGATTAAACCACTGACAGTTGAAATTGAAATTGATAGTTAATGGTTAGCACAACGGTTTACAGAACAGGCAACAGGGGTTCAATTCCCACAGCTGCCTGTAAGGAGTTTGTGCGTTCTTCCCGTGACCGTGTGGGTTCCTCCGGGTGCTCCAGTTTCCACTTACTGTCCAAAGACCCACTGATTGGTAGGCTAATTGTAAATTGTCCTGTGATTAGACTAGGATTCAATCAGGGGTTGCTGCAACTGTCTATAATGGGTGTCTCTCCAGCTGATGCGTGAATGAACTGAGCAGCAGACCCTTCAGAGGGGCAACTGCGCAAGTGCTGTGACAGCTTTCTAGTTTGTACAATGGCAGTACGCCAGTGATCTTCCTAACCATATAGGCAACATTGGAATCCCAACAGTGGCATGTCAAACTTCCCAAACCCCTCAAGGCTGCTGACTGGAGCAGCTTTCCGTCTCCCAGATGAAATTACAGTAGCATCTTCTCTTGGAAGTGGGAGAGTGGGATGAAATCAATTGAGGGGAGGAATTGTCAAATATCAGGGTAATGATTAAATTCATTTGTAAACATCACATATGTGGCATTTATTTATTTCAGCACAGCTCATGGTTAGACTCTTCATGTGCATTGATGCTACATGTTGCCCAAACAGGGCATATGTGCTCAGTGATTGGCTTATCATTGTTGTTGGGAGCTTCAAACTGCACATAGCATGATCACGATGTTCAACAACACAAGCATGACAACAACACAACAGAACAAACTAAGACAGCAACAGCAAAACAAGCCCCTTTCTCACTCACACACACAGATAGGCCTCCAGCCACAGGATAAACTTACCCCCTGGGTCTCCAATCCTTTGCCTTGGACTCTCAGACTCCCAGACATCCAGCCTCCAGCTTCTAGTCCATGGCCCAGATTCAGAGACATCGGGGCTCTGATCTCAGGACAAGCCGACCCAGGGGCTTCGGCCTTTAACCTTTGGGCCTCTACCCTGGAGTGGTCATGATCTGGGCATCAACCCCAAGACCCGCCAATCATGGGACACGTACGTGTGTGCGCGCGTGCTTGTGTGTGTGTATGTGAGAGAAAGAAAAAGAGAGAGAGAGAGAGAGAGAGAGCAGGTGAGAGATTTAAAGAGGCCTCAATGTGGATTTTGAGATCACCTTGACATTTTTGTGGTTGCCAGATCCTGAGCGGCATTGCTCCATGGTGCAGGAAGTGCTCCTCTGAAAGGGATTATTTTTGCCATCTCCTGCCAAGACCTTTAAATGGTAAAATAGTAACTCTGTGTTTTCCTGACCCACTGCACAGAGGGCCTCTACCAGCCTCTACCATATTATACAAGTTCTGGATCTCTCTCTCTCCTTCTCTCCTACTACTTTTTTTTCCTCCTCAAGGCTACACTAGTTTGTTTTGCTTCCTTAAGCTGCCATGGGGAGTGTGCCTTTAAAGCTGGATGTCCTTCTGGCATTGGTACCCTATAAAAATTACCAGCAGCTCAAACTGATTGAGGTCTCCTCTTTAATACTGGGAGCAACTAGCACAGTGTCTTTTCTAAATATATTTTGGCCAATTTTGAAACTCTCTGAGAGTTAACTGATTTTGCATTGGCACCTTGCATAGCATCTACTTAATGCATGAACAGAAGGGTGAAAACAATTTCTAGACGAAAGATTCTCAGCCCCATTTTATCTGCATCTGAGTGAAGTATTTCTATGCCTCGCTTTCCCATCTCAATCAATCTTCTTGAACTGCCAGCAATATAATTGAATGAGCAGAAAACATTCAATAGTTTATTATTGATACATCCATATGACTTATAATTTACATTTTTATATATCTCTTTACTAATGGGAATCTCATTATAATCTTAAAGCATACCTGTGATTAGTTTCCATTTTCCTACTGCTGAAAAATAATGGTACTCTGGCTGCAATTATTTTGTCAGAACCTTTTACAATTGTTACAATACCAAATAATGTAAAATATTATATTGTTGAAACATTTTCCAGTGGTGGTTGTTCAATGTGTTTTTCTAGATGGGAAGAGCTTCAACAACAGACTATTAGAGCAACATGCTCTTAGCTACTTCCCTGGGGTCAGCTTACAAGAAGGCTAGGATGAGTCAAAAGATATTTCTGCTGTAGATATCATGATGCAATTGCTGAGTCTCCTAAGGATGCCTGACTGTGCATCTTCTTAGGCATGTAAGTAACAGAGGAGGTTCTAACAGTTGGTATCACAATCTTGTGAGAGCCTGTAAGATTCATGTGTTTCATGTTCATATGACAGGCCTCCAGATAGCCACATGGATATGATGGAAATGGAGGGATAGAGATGATTTACAGGAAGACACTTAGTGTAAATTAGCATTAAGATTGTCACAACATAGTGTGTTGTATGGCCTGTCCAGTGTGGTACTGTTCTGTGTTCTAAGGTTACTGAATATCTGCAGAAATTGCAAGCAGTGGAATCATTCAGGTGGAATCAGTCAATCATTCAAGCAGCGGATGACCCCATTGTGAATCATCACCCAACAGACCTCCTTTACCTCCCCTTCTTCATATAAACATTAAGAAGAAAGGTAAAGCTTTGCTTATGGCACCAGGGAGCTAATGCAGCCAGATATGGCTTGGATATTTCATATGCATTATTTGGGACGAGATAATTTGCACAATGACATGGAATGACTTTGGTATTTTTGTGAAAATATTTCAGTTATTCATGCTCTGATGGAAATAGTGGTTTTAGCAATTTAGGTGTTATAGAATTATACAGCACAGAAATAAACCCTTCAACCCCACTTGTTGATGCTGACCAAGTTGTTTAACTGAGGTAGTTCCATTTGTCAGTTGAAATAAACAATATCGCTCTGAATCTTTACTATCCATGTAGCTGTCTAAATGTCTTTTAAATGTTGTAATTGTACATGCCTCCACATCCTCTTGCAGCATGTCCATATGTCTATGAGCATCTGTGTCAAAAGTTTGCTCTTCAAGTCCCTTCTAAAGTTTTCACTGTCGCCTTAAAACTGTGCTCTCTAGTAATAGACTCCCCTACCCATGGATAGGAGTGACCATTCACTTTATCTATGCCCTTCATGATTTTATACACAGTTCCTGTGTCTCTATAAGATCACCCATCAGTCACTTATGCTTCAGGAAGGACAACCCCAGACTATCCAATTCCTACAGATCAGGCAACATTTTTGTGAATCTTTTCTGCATCCTTTCTAGTTTAATGACATCCCTCCTGAAGACTAGATGCAATACTCCAAATACGGTTTCTCCAATGTCTTGTGCAGTTGTAGTATAACGTCCCAACTTCTGTACTCACTGTCATGTTTGATGAAAGCTAGCATATGAAACATCTTCTAAACCACCCTGTCATTACTTTCAAGGAACTATGCATTTGTACCCCAAGTCTATTTGTCCTACAATTCCCTCTAGGATCCGATCAGATTTTACTGTGTATGTCCTGCACAGATTTCATTTCACAAACTGAAAGACTTAACACTTGTCCGAGTCAAATACCATCTGTGATTCCTTGCTCCACGTCCTAGTTGATCTAGTTAGTTAAGTGTATGTATATGTTGCATAGTCTGATTGCTAGGAAATAAACCGAGATCCTTACTGTTTTCAGTATATTTCTAGTCCATAATTGGGGAAAATAATTTCTTGTAGCAGAATAATCTGAAGAAGACCACTTCTGTCTATTGATAGGCAAAAAATGAAACCTTCAGACTGTATTATATTTTCTGACCTGTTTCCCAATCTCCCTTATGAATTTTAAAGGTTCATTTTATTATCAAAGAATGCATGCAGATTACAACTCTGAGATTTGTCTTCTCCAGATAGCCATAAAATACAGAAAACCATCGAGGCAGTTGAAAGAAAGGCATCAATTCCACCCCCTTCATCCTCGAGTTATAATCCCCCCACCCCACATGAAAAGAAAAAGGAACAAAAACTCACAAATCCCAAACCTCCACAAACCCTTCCTCACACAAAAACTAACAGATCATCCACATGGAGAAACAGCAGCAATAACATCAAACCCCAGACTCCTAGCCTGCTGATTGACATGAAGAATGGGTGAGAACATGAAAAAAAAATCATAGAACTGATAGAGGGCAATATGAACTACAGTTAGTTGGAACCACAATCCAATCCATACATCTCAGAATTTTGATAACATTGGGACGCAGAGGCCCCTGAGGGCAGTCACACAAATCAGTGGCCACTCTAAGAGCAGTAACCAATAGCCCCTCCGAGAACCGCCTGCTCTCCTTCACATTTGCCTCAATGTTTCAATCTTCCTTAATGCTTTAAGTTGGCGAGAAATGTAGTCAATCCGTGGCCTATGTTCTCGACTCTGAGCTTCTCCTCATGGTAGCTAGTGCTCACATTTCTCTCCTGGAGATTTCTCAGGGACAGCAGAGCACTGTCTTATTCAATCAATCTGCAGACTGTAAGTCACAGGTTCCAACAGTTTCAAATACAAAATTAAGATGAAAAAAATAGAAGATGTAGAAAAACTGAAATGATCAACTATCTTGAAGTTGTTGCCTGAGGAATTGTTGGTTGCTGGCACCAGCATGACTGGAAAACTTTTTTTCTTGGAAGCATTTCCAAGTTCCCTGAATAAGAGAATAGAAACTGCAACTACTTATTTTTCTAGATTTTATACCCACTTTGTATATGGATTGAAAAATGTAAGATGCAGCTGATTTCAGCAGCAGTTCAAAAAGATGAAGTGAGGACTTTATCTAGCTAGAGGGCTTCAAAGGTGTGTTCTTGTTCATTTATTAATTTATTTATTAATTTCTGACACATGGCTTCCTTTGGTAAAACTGGTATTTAATGCCCACTCTAATTGTCCTTCAGAAGCTGATGATGATGCACCACCATGAACTGCAGTTCTTCTTCTGAAGATACTCTAATGTGTTGTCTGTGAGGGAATGCCAGGAATTGGAACCAGTGACTTGAGTCATAAATAGAGTCCTGCCAAGATACAACATGGAAACAAACTCTTTGTCTAACAAGCCTGCCCCAACCATCAACCACCCATTTATACTATTTCTATATTAACCCCATATTTCATTCTTCCCAAGTTCTCATCATCTCCTACCAGATTCAACCATTCACCTATTTATTAGGAGCAATTGATAAGTTCAATAACTTACCAATCTGTACACATTCAGGATTGAGGAGACTGAAGCAGCTGGAGGGACTCCACATCATCACAGGGAGAAAGTGGAAACTCCACACATGCAATGCTGGACATTGGGATTGAACCCCCAGTCTTTGTAAGACAAACTAACAAGAAGCAGTGACATATTTCTAAGTCAGGATGATGTTGGACTTGGAAGGGAAGCTGTTGTGTGGTGGCAACTGAATGTTGCCGTTTCCCCATATTTCTTGGTGGTAAAGACCATGAGCTTAGGAGGGACTGTCAGAGTAGGCTAGGTGAGTAATTGCCTTGAATTATGTAAATGATACACACTACAACTACTGTCCTTTGGTGGGTGGAGGGACTGAGTGCTTAGGATGGTCAAGGGGATGTGAATCAAACCAGTTGATTTGTTCCAGATGCTATCAAAGCCATGGAGAGCAACTGGAGCTGCATTCATCTAGACAAGTGGATGATATTCTCTCATTTTTCTGAGCTG
The DNA here is from genome assembly GCF_963921235.1 of Mobula hypostoma. Classification (NCBI taxonomy): domain Eukaryota; kingdom Metazoa; phylum Chordata; class Chondrichthyes; order Myliobatiformes; family Myliobatidae; genus Mobula; species Mobula hypostoma. The sequence continues at coordinate 61,416,148 of NC_086097.1, read as the reverse complement.
AACTTTGCAGATGGTGAAAATAGAGGTGAGACACTTGCAGCAAGATGCTCAACAACTGGTCTCTTCATGTATTTTTAGTTTTTATGATGCTGGTGCAGATGAATTTGTGGCGAATGGTTATCTGCAGGGTGCACTTTTGTAATAGCCTGACAATAGTAAAACCATTGAATATTATGATCATGTTTAAAATTGTAGTGAGGCAACATGCTCCTGCCTCTCTCTCTAATCAAATATAACTTTTTTTCTTACTGATCTTAAAGGTTAAAATTGCCACTATATGCTCTCACTCCACCTAACATATCTTTTTCACTGCATGTAAAATAGCTAAGAAATCACAGTTGAACTACCTCTGTTAGTTGTCATGGAACAAAACAAAATAGCAGTATAATATGGAACAAACAGTGTGGTAGAATGCAATAGGTCTCTCCAGGGGTAACTCACCTCCAGCAAACATAGGCAGCAGAGCTTATATCAGTGTCATAGTAACCAGGAACAATTAACCTTATCAAACAAGCAATAGATAGACCTTTATGATAAACTACAAACATGCTCATTTTACTTGTTAGAATAAGCAAGTCATAGTTAGCAGATTATGCTAGAGGTTTTAAAAAGGGTCTGTGAGATCTTCAGAGTTTTCTTTACAACATTATGATTCTTAGTTAGTTAATGTTTAATTTAACTATTTCTGAGCCAAACAATGTTCTAGCAGTCTTACAACACTGCTCAGATTGTTCTAATCATAACTCAATAAAAAAGGAAGAATTAATGTCTTAGGCATATTTACGTAGCAAATTATAAACACAAGATTCTGCAGATGCTGGAAATCCGGAGTAACACATGCAAAATGCTGGAGGAACTCAGCAGGTTATCAGCTGGAAACTTTATTCCTCTCTATAGATGTTGCCTGACCTGCTGAGTTCCTGCCGCATTTCATGTGTTTAACCACAGCAAGTTTATTTGCTCTAGGATGTCGCTTTCATTTAATTTTGATTGTGTTTATTTGTGTATATGTGCAGAGTTAAGTAACCTCAATGCCTTTCTGCTAGTGAAAAGAAACTTGTCCAGTTATTTTTTAAAAAGATCTACAAAAAATGTGGAATGGATACATCACAGGAAGCCACATAGCCTGTTCAACCTGGGCCAATCCAGCTAGTCCAATTCCTGCTCTTTGTTGCAGTCCTGTGATTTTTGCCTCCTGCAACTAGATAAACGATTTCCTTTTAAAATAATTATTTAGATTGTTGTAAAATAATAACAATACTGTGTAGCCTAATTTGTTATAAAAAAGAACTAAGTTCAAGAATCATTGTTGTTGGCCTTTGCTGTTACATTGTCAGTTCTCGACTCTTTCTCTTCTACCATGGTTGACTTCACCTTAATTTTGTGTGTAATACCTCAGGAAATTGATTAGTAAGCAATTAAAACAGATGCCTATACAATACTTAACCTTGATTGTAATTAAGATTACTATAATTAGTTCACATTTTCTCTACAGCAGCTTCATGGACTAATCTTCCCACATTACTGACTCTCAAGTCTGCCTTGCAGTGTCAAATATTGCGATAATCTATAGAGAAGAAAGATAAAACACGTTGAAGGAATACATTAGCTCAAGCTTAGCTATAAAGGTGGGAAAATGTTTTACATTTTTTAGCAAGTGTAACCTTATCATTGTTTGTATGAAATTTGTGGCGGGAGGGTATTTTTGGTCTTGCTCTGAGCATGAGGCATAAAATAGATATGGCAATGTTTAAATCCATTCTAAAATATGCTTAAAATACTGATGGCAGAGGCTGCTGGTGAAAGATACTCTGTAGGTTATGTTTGTTTTCAAAGTAAGGAGAAAATGAGTTTGAAAGTCTGTCTTCCAGAAAGACCCATATTAGCATCAGAATTGTACCTGTTTTCAGTTAAGCCAATGGGAAATTTCATGCATTATTAAACTAGAAACTAGAAGGCTTTGGAATATTAGCTAGCTGAAGATTGTCTTCATTACTGTCTCTGCACAAATGTTTGTGCAACCAGCTTTAACTCTGCTTCTTCTAGCTCTGGGAGAAGTCTGAGAAAGCAGATTGTTTTTTATGAGATTACTGAAGTTTAAAAAATGTTTGTCTTCTTCACATTTCAGAAGGGACTGATTTTTAATCTGTGCCCATCAAACTAATTGTGCCATGTTCCAGCTGGGTCTCCTGTCATCTATCCTAGGTCACAGTGGTGGCATTGTGAGCAATTTATTGAATTAGTAACCCAGATTACTGGAATCCTAAAACCAGCATTAAAATTTATATTCGCATGGCAACAGTGTAATTCTAATTCGGTGAGTAATCTAGAATAGGATGAACAAACAGTTAGTCTTAGTGCTGATGATGGAAACACAGGTAGATTGCTATAAAAACACTAATGTTCTTGGAGGGTGGTGCAGTACTACAGAGCTTAATGTTTCTGCCTCACAATTCCAACAGTCTGGGTTTGAACCTTGGGCACTGACTGTGCAAAGTTTTTATGTTCTCCCTGTGACTTTGTGAATTTTCCAAGTGTGCTGTTTTTCTCTCCCCACATGCTAGCTGATTAGTATAGGGTTGACTAATGTAAATTTCTCTTAATACAGGTAACATGAGATGGAGAAGGGAACAAGATGGGAATGCAAAAAGGAGAAATGGGATTAGTGTAGGTTGTCACTTCATGATTAGTGTGGAACTCTAAACCTGATTCTCTGCTGTTTAACACAAATAAATCTGCTATTGTTTGACCTATAAAGTGAAACCACACCTTTACTAGGAGCTTGACTCTGTGGCTCAGCAAACCATTCTGTGGATGGCAATGATTGAATCTGCCACTTGCTGAATCCTTTGCTATTTTGTTGTGGGTTACAGAATTTCCTCCTGCAGAAATGATGAAGATTGACACTTCCAGATTCTACTTGTCTGTTGGTAACAATGCTGAGGAGATTAACGAAAGCTTTCTAAATTTCCAGATCTATATAAAGCCTCATTGTTCAATAGGTTTAGTCATATAACAATCAGGTGGATACAAAATACCATATTTCCTCCTTTTTTTTGGAGTGGAGTTCAGATATAAAGGGAAAATGTCTCCATAATAAAATGGAAATATTGACTGGCACATTTTTATTTAATTCATAAGATTGTGCTTGGAATATTTAGTTAATCGTAGAAACTACAATGTTTGCTACAAATTCTTTTGTCACTGAATTATTTTGCATGAGATTGGACTATATCTTCTAATTCCAACATTAGCTATATGTTTTTTCTTATCTTGTAGCATATATTTGGTGATGATAATAGTACTGTTTAACATATTTGTCAATTTTTCACATTATGAGAGGCATTAATCTGTTTGTAATAAATGCAATCTGTAAACAGGCAAACAAGTGAACTGTTCATAAATATACCAACTATTCAGAAAATAAAGGATTTTATAAACATCTGGTTATATTTCCATGGAATAGTTTTAATCTCAGTTATATTGGGAATTTAGCTGTTCTGAAAAGATTATTAAAAAAAAATCTGTTTTTATTTTTATGACAATAGACAGATTTTAGGAGACCTATGGAGATTGCCATTAAAAATCTCCATGATTGGTATCACGTGACCTCAAACACTAATTTGATTCCGATAAACCTATTTTGCATCTGTTTCAAATTCTAGCATTTCTGTCAGAACTCAGTACAGCATAGTTCGAATTATATACTCGGACTCTTCATGATGTATCAAAGCATAATCTCCTGACTCAAAGCCTTGTGTGGAGATCACCTGATTTGAAAATCAATTGGTTTTCTTCTAGTAACTCTCATTCAAGGTCTATTCATGAATCACACGGCCTACTTTATCAGTAATCCAGTGCCTCTGCAGGATGGCATTGCTGTGGCAATGCCTCGTCCTTCCTTCTTCCAGCTGCTGCATCTGTTACAAGTGTTCACAAAAACACAGCTGAGGTGTATCTCCACAAATATTAGATAGATGGATTTTATTTCAAAGTTTGGTCAAGCAAATTACATTTTAATCCAGGAAGGTATGAAAAATGTAAATTAAAGCAATGAATGATGGGTAATGAGGTAGTAATTTTGTTCGGGAATTAGATAATCCAAATAACAATCATCTAGGATATATCTTCCACATTTATTCATAAATGACAATTGAATGTGTAATATCAGATATCCACAGTAGTTAAGAAGCAAACATTCAATACAAATCATGTCAAATGTTATCAGTTTCAATGAAAATGCTACCTTAAAAAAAACCTAATTTGAAATCTGAAATTGCTCACATTCTAAATTACACTATGATTTAACATCCATATTTAACTCTAATCTAGCAAATGAACTAAAGCATAACTTGGTACAGTAGCTTTCTATCAGCAATATATCAAAATATTATATATTCTCCTGTTACACAGTGCAGATTTGGTATAGTCTTATCTTTGAAGTTTATTGAGAGGGACTTTTAGGCTTTTCACCCAAATGAAGTATTTTCTTATCCCGGAGGAGTTCAGATCTTGAAGAAAAGATGCCAGCACTTTTGAATGAAATTTTCTGAAAAAATCATTCTTCCATGATATTTGCACAGCTCAGACTTTTTAAAAAATATTATTTCCCAAATAAAATGCATATATAGTAGATCATTAAACACATTGGCCTTTGAAATGTAGATAGTGAAGAACTGTGAATGATTGATGGATGGGTATAGAAGAACTAAAAATCTAGTATGTTCACGGCTTATTGAAACTTCAAGCTTGACATTTTAATATTGCTAAAATTAATCAGAACGTAAATTTGCTTACATTTTTGCACAGTATATTCTGATTCAGTCTCCTAATTTAAATAACAGGATGTTCCAATTTTACAATTTATGCTTCATACAAAAGTAAATTGATGATGGTGTTTAATGACAGTTTATCTATGAACCCTTTGGTATCCCTGCTGATGGTCTGATGATCTGGAGTTCTGGCTGCACTTTTCCATGTGACTGGTCTGTTGGTTTTTGTGTGAGGGAGGGGTTGGTGGGTTTGGTGTTTCAGCTGTTGATTCTCATGTGATCGATCATTCAGTCTTTTTGTGTGAGGGAGGTGACATGGGGTTTGGGGTTTACGAGTTTTGTTTCTTTTCATGTGGGGTAGTTTAATGTCTTCTTTTTTCATGTGGGGTAGTTTAATGTCTTCTTTTTTCATGTGGGGTAGTTTAATGTCTTCTTTCAGCAAACTGATTTTTTTCTGTATTTCATGGCTATCTGTAGAAGGTGAATATCAGAGTTGAATTGTATGTGCATACTTTGTGACAATAAAATGAATCTCTGAACTTTTGATGTTAATATCAGCAGCTGGTTTACTGATAAACTCCTTGTAATAAATAAACGAGTTTTCAGACTGCATTCTATTAATTCTTCTCTCAAAGAATAAATTTGAGAATCCAGTTATCTTACTCTGCTGCCCTGTCTTTTTCCTCTTTCTATAATTTGGGTTCAGGAAATCATTAGGGCAGCTATGGCTAAGAGTTAAGAGGATGATTTCCTTATCAGCAAAATGACTTCACTTCTCTAATATTCTCTTTGAAAATTCTGGTCTAATTTTCAACTCTCAGATAATCATGGAAGGTAAAAAAAAAAGGATGTACTACCCTTAAATCACCATTTCATTTATGAAGTTAGTTAATGAAGAATCATCGGGATAAAATGCTGGGTGAAGTACAAAACCTGTAACTCCCAAATGTATTATTACATGGATTGAATGGGTCGCAGATGATTTAGTAAAATGACTTGCATCATTCTGAACTCTTGAGTTCAAGAACATCTATTAGCTTTTTGTATTTTTGCTGTAAACGAGGTTAACAAAATATTTTAGGAACTGTTGCTCCTATAAGTTTCTCATTTGTAACACTGATACCCATCATAATAAATCTTGTACTCAGGTGAAAGTAGCTGGGGTATCTAATAAATTTTATTTACACCATATTTATTGAATCCATTGTGAAGCAGTTGCCTAAATATTTAGGAGTAGACCAAATCAGACAATGTCCTGATATCACCCAGACCAGGGTATGAAACCCAGATTTTTAATGACTTCATTTCATTCGTGATATTTCAAGACACCAGCAGGTTTACTAACACTTTTCAGCATTACATAATCATAAGAATATAATATGCATTGCAGCACAATTAGGCCATTCAGCCCATCAAGTCTGCTCTGCCATTCCATCATGGCTGATTTATTATCCCTCTCAACCCCATTTTCCTGCCTTCTCCCCATAACCATTGACACCCTGAATACTGAAGAACCTATCAACCACTGCTTTAAATATACTCAATGACTTGGCTTTCACAGCCATCCAAGGCTAAATTCATCCTCATCTCTGCTTTAAACGTGCATCCCTCTATTCTAAGTGTGCCTTCTGGAAGAATACTCACCTACTAAAGGTACATGCTCTCCACATCCACTCTGTCTAGGCCTTTTAATATTCAAGATTCAATGAGATACTCCTTCCTCATACTTATACACTCCAGTGAGTACTGGCCCAGACCCATCAAAAGCTCCTCATATATGAACACCTTGAGGCATATATGAGGCTATAAGGCTAGAACTTGCAGGTGTGAATTGGGATGATGTATTTGCAGGGAAATGTACTATGGACATGTGGTTGATGTTTAGGGATCTCTTGCAGGATGTCAGAGATAACTTTGTCCCGGTGAGGAAGATAAAGAATGGTAGGGTGAAGGAACAATGGGTGACAAGAGAAGTGGAAAATCTAGTCAGGTGGAAGAAGGCAGCATACATGAGGTTTAGGAAAGAAGGATCAGATAGGTCTATTGAGGAATGTAAGGTAGCAAGTAAGAAGTGGAGAGCCAGAAGGGGGCATGAGAAGGCCTTGGCGAGTAGGGTAAAGGAAAACCCCAAGGCATTCTTCAATTATGTGAAGAACAAAAGGATGACAGGAGTGAAGGTAGGACCGATTAGCGATAAGGGTGGGAAGATGTGGTTGGAGGCTGTGGAAGTGAGCGAGGTCCTCAATGAATACTTCTCTTCAGTATTCACCAATGAGAGGGAACTTGAAGACAGTGAGGACAATATGAGTAAGGTTGATGTTCTGGATCATGTTGATATTAAGGGAGAGGAGTTGTTAAAATACATTAGGACGGATAAGTCCCCGGGGCCTGACAGACTATTCACCAGGCTGTTCCACGAGGCGAGGGAAGAGATTGCTGAGCCTCTGGCTAGGATCTTTATGTCCTCGTTGTCCACGGGAATGGTACTGGAGGATTGGAGGGAGGCGAATGTTGTCCCCTTGTTCAAAAAAGGTAGTAAGGATAGTCCGGGTAATTATAGACTAGTGAGCCGTACTTCTGTGGTGGGAAAGCTGTTGGAAAATATTCCTAGAGATAGGATCTATGGGCATTTAGCGAATCATGGTCTGATCAGGGACAGTCAGCATGGCTTTGTGAAGGGCACATCATGTCTAACAAGCCTGATAGAGTTCTTTGAGGTGGTGACCAGGCATATAAATGAGGGTAGTGAAGTGGATGTGATGTATGTGGATTTTAGTAAGGCATTTGACAAGGTTCCACACGGTAGGCTTATTCAGAAAGTCAGAAGGCATGGGATCCAGGGAAGTTTGGTCAGGTATATTCAGAATTGACTTGCCTGCAGAAGGAAGAGGGTCGTGGTGGAGGGAGTACATTTGGATTGGAGGGTTGTGACTAGTGGTGTCCCACAAGGATCAGTTCTGAGACCTTTCATTTTCGTGATTTTTATTAATGACCTGGATGTGAGGGTAGAAGTGTGGGTTGGCAGGTTTGCCGATGACACAAAGATTGGTGGTGTTGTAGATAGTGTAGAGGATTGTCAAAGATTGCAGAGAGACATTGATAGAATGCAGAAGTGGGGTGAGAAGTGGCAGATGGAGCTCAACCTGGAGAAGGGTGAGGTTGTACACTTTGGAAGGACAAACTCGAAGGCAGAGTATAAAGTAAATGGCAGGACACTTGGTAGTGTGGAGGAACAGAGGGATCTGGGGGTACATGTCCACAAATCCTTGAAAGTTGCCTCACAGGTAGATAGGGTAGTTAAGAAAGCTTATGTGGTGTTCCCTTTTATAAGTCAAGGGATAGAGTTTAAGAGTCGCAAGGTAATGATGCAGCTCTATAAAACTCTGGTTAGGCCACTCTTGGAGTACTGTGTCCAGTTCTGGTCGCCTCACTATAGGAAGGATGTGAAAGCATTGGAAAGGGTACAGAGGAGATTTACCAGGATGCTGCCTGGTTAAGAGGGTATGGATTATAATCAGAGATTAAGGGAGCTAGGGCTTTACTCTTTGGAGAGAAGGAGGATGAGAGGAGACATGATAGAGGTGTACAAGATATTAAGATGAATAGATAGAGTGGATAGCCAGCACCTCTTCCCCAGGGCACCACTACTCAATACAAGAGGACATGGCTTTAAGGTAAGGGGTGTGAAGTTCAAGGGGAATGTTAGAGGGAGGTTTTTTTACTCAGAGAGTGGTTGGTGCATGGAATGCACTGCCTGAGTCAGTGGTGCAGGCAGATACACTAGTGAAATTTAAGAGACTACTAGACAGGTATATGGAGACATTTAAGGTGGGGGGGTTATATGGGAGGCAGGGTTTGAGGGTCGGCACAACATTGTGGGCTGAAGGGCCTGTACTGTGCTGTACTATTCTACGTCTGTGGAAGATCCTGAGAAAATCTTCTGGAGAAGGGGGAAGATCCCAGAACAGTGGAGAGTGGCTGAAGGGGTGTGGATCCCGAAGGAGGAAAATGCCACCCAGATAGGTCAGTTTCGCATCATCTTTCTGCTGTGTGTCGAGGCGAAGATCTTTTTCAGTGCCGTTTCTAACGGGCTGTGCACCTACCTAGCAAAGAACACCTATATTGATACATCAGTCCAGGAGGGTGACATTTCAGGGATGCCAGGCTGTCTGGAGCATACCAGTGTAGTGACACAGCTCATCAGGGAGGCCAGAGAGAACGAGGACAACCTGTCAGTGTTGTGGCTCGACCTGGCAAATGCATATGGCTCCATTCCGCATAAACTGGTGTAGCTCACACTGATCAAATATCACGTCTCCAGCAGAATCAGAGACCTTATCGCTGATTATTACAGCAACTTCAGGATGAGGATCTCTTCAGGAGCAATTACATCAACCTGGCACAAGGTGGAGATCGGCTTCATCACAGGGTGCACTATCTCAGTGACACTGTTCTCCTTAGCCATGAACATGCTCATTAAGTCTGCTGAACCAGAGTGCAGAGGGCCCAGAATGAATTCCACTCAACAGCGACCACCTATCAGGGCATTCATGGATGACCTCACAGTCACCACAGAATCAGTCCCAGACTGCCAGTGAATCCTGCAAGGGCTTGAAAAGCTGGTGGAGTGGGCCCAGATGCGTTTCAAACCTGCCAAATCAAGATCAATGGTGCTGAGGAAAGGGAAGGTGAAGAAAAAGTTCCGGTTCAGCATCGCAGGCACAGCCATCCCAAACATCACAGAAAAGCCAGTCAAGAGCTTAGGCAAAGTTTTTGACAGCTCTTTAAGGGACACAACATCCATTCAGGCAACCTGCACCGAGTTGGATGGCTGGCTGAAATCTGTGGACAAATCTGGCCTACCTGGGAAGTTTAAAACCTGGGTGTATCAGCATAGCATTCTTCCCAGAATCTTGTGACCCCTCCTCATCTATGCAGTTCCGATCTCGACAGTCGAAACCTTAGAGAGGAGGGTTAGCAACCACCTCAGGAGATGGCTGGGGCTGCCAAAGAGCCTGAGCAGCATCGCACTCTATGGACACCACAACAAACTGCAACTGCCCTTCAAATCCTTGGAGGAAGAATTCAAGGCAACAAGAGCCAGAGAAGTGCTACAGTATAGGGACTCAAGTGACCCGAAGGTGGCTAGAGCAGGGATCCAAGTAAGTACTGGTAGGAAGTGGAGGGCAGAGGAAGCTGTTCAGGAGGCAGAGGTGAGGCTACGTCACAGGAGGCTGGTGGGAGTGGTCACACGAGGCCGAGCTGGGCTAGGATCCTTTCCAACTCCCCAAATGGACACCAGAGGGAAGGAAAGGCATCGTCTAGTTCAGAAGGAGGTGAGAGCAGTAGTGGAGGAGACGAGAGCCTGCAAGGCGGTGGGAATGAAACAACAGGGAGCTTGGACAAGATGGGAGAATGCGGTTGAGAGGGAAGTGACCTGGGCTGATCTTTGGAAAGCCGAACCACAGCACATCCAATTTCTCATCCAGGCAGTGTACGATGTGCTTCCAAGCCCATCAAACCTGCACACATGGGGCAAGACAGAGTCATCTGCCTGCCCACTGTGCTCCAAGCGAGGAACCCTGGAGCACATCCTCAGCAGCTGTGCAAGGGCACTTGGTGAGGGACGGTACAGGTGGAGGCATGATCAGGTCCTGAAGACTATCGCTGAAGCCATCAGTGCAGGAGTTGAGTGGGTGAAGCGGTCCTGACCCTCCAAGCAGACCATTGCCTTTGTCAGAGCTGGGGAGCAGCCAATACCTGCCAGAAGAACATCTGCAAGGGACTGACAGCTGTTGGTGGACCTTGAAGGGCAGCTAAAGTTCCCCAACTATATCACAGCCACCACCCTGTGACCAGTCATTGTCCTAGTGTCTGAGTCTACTAAGCAAGTGGTGCTGCTGGAGCCGACAGTCCCATGGGAAGATAGCTTGGAAGAGGCCTTTGAAAGGAAGCTCTCCAAGTACGCAGGACTGGTTAGCAACTGTCAGCAGGCTGGATGGAGAGCGAGGTGTCTCCCAGTGGAGGTTGGTTGTAGGGGATTCGTAACCTATTCTTTAGCTACAGCCTTCAGCATTTTGGGCATCGAGGGAGAGAGGAAGAGGAGAGCCATCCGCAGTACCACTGATGTCGCAGAGAGGGTCTCAAGATGGCTGTGGCTCAAAAGAGGGGAGCCATGGAGTCATAAGTAGCTAGCCATCTCGACACAAGCTGGGGTCTGATCAGCCCCGGCCGGGTCACCAGGAGGATGTTGTATGATGTTGAAAGACCCGAAACACCCGATGATTCCAGGAACATCACTGAAGATGTGTCCAGAAGCATCAGTAGATGTCTGTACACAACAGTGTTCTATGTACGTTCATTCCTGGATTCATTCTTGTGAACCTCCACTCTACTCCATCGTGGGCACAATCCTCCTCACTATCAAAGATATCTTCAAAGGATAGTGCCTTAAGAAGGTGACATCGTTATTATGGACTCTTATACCCCTCCCTGCACCCCCCCCCCCACCCCCAGGATATACCCTCTACTCTTTACCACCATTAGGAAAGAAGCACGAGAGCCTAGAGTTCCACATTCAAAGTTTTAAGAACAGCTTCTTCCCCTCTGCCGTCAGATTTATGAACGGTCCACGAACATGACCTTACTATGCTTTGTTTTTTATTGTAATAGTAGTTCTGCATGAATTAAACTGTACTGCTGCTGCAAAATAACAAAATTTCACACCATATGCCAGTGATAATTAACCTAATACTGATTTTGAGATCAAGTGATGAGAGGGATATCAGTGCAGGGCAATATATATTTTGAGCAGGTGAAAGTGCAGTATCATAATCCAGGAATTGCAATCAATTGTGATAATTTACACAGTATAGGTAGCAATCATAAATTCTTGGAACTTGGACTACCGTACGGGAGTATTATTGTTTCTCGAAGTGACAGGAATTGTGAACAATACTGTATGTCCCAGCATGATTGGAATGTTTTATTTCTGAGAGTCGGAAGAATTTTTAGAGAATGTGAAAGTATTTTCAGGGCTATGGTGTAGGGGCTCTGACAATGATTTGTTAAAACTTGTGACATAAATTCTTAACTGTCATCACATTACTAGCAAATCTGTGAGCATATAGGCTCCATAAAGGATCTTGTGAAAACAAGCTGTTCAGACAATCGAGGCTGCCTGATGCCTTTCTCTTTGTTAACAACCTGATCTGATCCTACTTATCTAGATGTTGAGACTTAACTAATCAGGTTACAGACTGCTTTTGATTCTTGCTAGGTAGTTGCACATTCTAATTATAGTTCGCCAATTTTTAGTTCCTAACGTGCTTTCTTGATTACTTTAATGTCCTGAACTTTTGTTCAAAGTTCAAGGTTAATTTTATTATCAAAGTACATAGGTATCACCATTTCAATTCAGAGATCCATTTCCATGTGAGCATACTCAGTAGATCTCTAGAATAATAACCATAACAGAATCAATGAAAGACTACTCAACTAGGGTGTTCAACCAATGTGCAGAAGACAACAAACTGCACAAATAAAGAAAAGAATAAAATGATGATAATTAGTCAATAAGCAATAGATATCAACAACATGAGGTGAAGTGTCCTTGAAAGTGAGTCAATTAGTTGTGGGAACATTTCTATGTTGGGGCAAGAGACATTAAGTGAAATTATCTCCTTTGGTTCAAGAGCCTTATGGTTGGGGTTAGTAACTGTTCCTGAGCCTGGAGGTCTGAGTTCTGAAACCCTGTCCCTTCTTCCTGATGGCGGCAATGAGGAGAGAATATCTCTGGGTGGTGGGGGTTCCTGATGATGAATGCTGCTTTCTTACAACATTGTTTCATGGAGATATGCTCAATGGTTGGGAGGGTTTGCCAGTGATGGACTGAACTGTATCTATTAATTTTTGCAGGAATTTTTGTTCAAGGGCATTGGTGTTTCCATACCAGTCTGTGACGAAACCAGTCAACGTACTCTCCACTACACAACTATAGAAGTTTGTCAAAGTTTTAGATGTCATGCTGAATCTTCACAAACTGTGCTTTCTTCATAATTACACTTGCATGCTAGGCCCAGGACAGGTCCTCCAAAATAATGAAACCAAGGAATTTAAAGTTGCAGATCCTCTCCACCTCCGATCCTCTAATGATTACTGGCTCATGGATCTTTAATGTCCTTCTCCTGAAGTCAATAATCAGTTCCTTGGTCTAGCTAATATTGAATAAGAGATTGTTTCTATGTTTCTATAAAAACATAGAAAATAGGTGCAGGAGTAGGCCATTCGGCCCTTTGAGCCTGCACGCCCATTCAGTATGATCATGGCTGATCATTCAACTCAGAACCCTGTACCTGCCTTCTCTCCATACCCCCTGATCCCTTTAGCCACAAGGGCCATATCTAACTACCTCTTAAATATAGCCAATGAACTGGCCTCAACTGTTTCCTCTGGCAGAGAATTCCACAGATTCACCACTCTCTGTGTGAAGAAGTTTTTCCTAATCTTGGTCCTAAAAGGTTTCCCCTTTATCCTTAAACTGTGATCCCTCGTTCTGGACTTCCCCAACATTGGGAACAATCTTCCTGCATCTAGCCTATCCAATCCCTTTAGGATTTTATACGTTTCAATCAGATCCCCCTCAATCTTCTAAATTCCAACGAGTATAAGTCTAGTTCATCCAGGCTTTCATCATATGAAAGTCCTGCCATCCCAGGAATCAATCTGGTGAACCTTCTTTATACTCCCTCTATGGCAAGGATGTCTTTCCTCAGATTAGGGGACCAAAACTGCACACAATACTCCAGGTGTGGTCTCACCAAGGCCTTGTACAACTGCAGTAGTACCTCCCTGCTCCTGTACTCGAATCCTCTTGCTATAAATGCCAGCATAGCATTCGCCTTTTTCACCGCCTGTTGTACCTGCATGCCCACTTTCAATGACTGGTGTATAATGACACCCAGGTCTCGTTGCACCTTCCCTTTTCCTAATCGGCTACCATTCAGATAATAATCTGTTTTCCTGTTTTTGCCACCAAAGTGGATAACTTCACATTTATCCACATTAAATTGCATCTGCCATGAATTTGCCCACTCACCTAACCTATCCAAGTCACCCTGCATCCTCTTAGCATCCTCCTCACAGCTAACACTGCCGCCCAGCTTCATGACACCATTCAGCCAGATTTTCAATCTCCCTCCTATATGTTGATTTATCACCACCTTCGATTTGGCCCACAGCAGAAGTGTCAACAGCAAATTTGAATATGGCATTGGATCTGTGCTTAGCCACACAATCATAAATGTAAAGTGAGTAGAGCAGTGAGCTAAGCGCACAGCCTTTTTGTCTACCTGTGCTGATGGAGATCATGGAGAAAATATTGTTGCCAATCTCAACTGACTGGGTCTGCTAGTGAAGAAATCGAGGATCCAATTGCACAAGGAGGTATTGACATCAAGGTCTTGGAGCTTATTGATTAGTTTTGAGAGGATAATGGTTTTGAATGCCGAGAAGTAGTCAATAAAGAGCATCCTAACGTATGCATCCTTGCTGTCCAGATGTTCCAGGATTGAGTGAAGGGCCAACGTAATGACACCTGCTGTGAACCTGTAGCTCTGGTAGGCAAATTTGAGCGGATTTAAGTCGCTTCTCAGGCAGATTAATATGTTTCATCACCAGCCTCTCAAATCACTTCATTACTGTTGTAAGTACAAGTGGGCAATAGCCTTTAAGACATGTCACATGATCTTCTTGGGTATCGGTAAAATTGAAGTCTCCTTGAAGCAGTGGGGTACAACACATTGCCAATGTGAGAGGTTAAAGATCTCAGTGAACACTCCAGCCAGTTGATCAGCACAGGAGATTAGTTCTTGGCCAGGTACCCCAACTGGACAGAATGCTTTTCCTGGGTTAATCCTCCTGAAGGCTGCTTGAATGTTGGCTTCAGAGACTGAAATGATTGGATCATCAGGGGATATGGGAGTTCATGATAGTTCCTCCATATTTTGACTGTCAAGGCCAGCATAGAAGGTATTGAGCTCATCTGGATGTGAAGACTCACAGTCTCCTATGTCACTTGATTTAACTTTATAGAAGGTGGTAGTATTTAAGCTCTGCACAATTGTCAAGAATCCTTTGTTGATTCATGTTTATTCCAAAATTGTCATTGTCTATGAGATAGCTTTCTGGAGATTGTACCTGGACCTCTTGTAACTTTCTTGTTCACTAGACTTGAATGCCGCTGTTCTGGCTGTCAGCAGATTTCAGATCTCATGATTCATCCAGGGCTTCTGATTGTGGAAGACTCTGAATGATTTTGTGGAGACACAACCATCTACAGCTGATTTAATAAAGTCGATCATAACCATGGCATATTCATTCAGATCCACAGATAAGACCTTGAACACCGCCCAGTTCAGTGACTCAAAGCAATCCCTATCTGTTCCTCTGCCTCCCATGACCACTTCTTTGTTGTCCTAATCTCTTGAACACTGCTATTTATCCTCTGCATGTATCCAGTTAGAAGGGCTTTCAAGTGATCCAGTTTACTGAAATGTGGTCTGGGTATAGAATGATACAATGATCTTTCCCTCAAGTGCTCAATTTTGTTCTCCAGTGACTGCACCTTTGCCAACAGGATGCTGGGTAGAGGGGACCTCATCCCTCTGTGTTTCAGCATGACTTGGATCCCACCCACCACCCCCCCCCACTTCCCTTCTGGCCCATGGCAACGAACCTTTTGTTTGCTTTAAGGTGCAGTACCTGTTTGGTCTGCCAAGCCCTTCAGGCGATCATGAAATTGGTAGATCATTAAGTTAATTTAAAAGTACATTGCTTAGAGGGAAGTTACATGTGGCAAATTGCAATGAGAGTAATTCAAAAGAGGTATATCTAAAAGTATATTCGGAACTATTGTCCACAGCCTACAGAACACTGCCAACGGTCACCAGTAAACTTCCAGCATTACATTTTGTTACATCCAGCCCTGACCAACAAGTATGGTCAAATACTATTTACCTCTCTGTAATTCTTGCTAATCTTCAAGGGATTGTGAAACATTTTTTTGATATAAAGGAAATCAGATAATTAATTAGAATTTCAGCCCAAGAAGTTAATTGATAGATATTAATCCCTGATTGGCTAAATGTGTTATTTTGTAATGCTTGTGTATTCTACTATGTTCCTAAGTAAAAACAGCTCCATTGACTTCAATTGAACTGAACATCAGAAGAACAGTCAGAGGGTGAGTCATTAATACATCACAGACTTCACAATGCTGAACAGTGATGAATTTCAAGGCAAAATCTTCTCGCTCACTTGCCTCTGCTTTTCTATGGCACATAAAACCTTTTTCATCTAAAGTACCTTCACATCCTCTGTCCTCAATTGAAAAATGTTTTATTCTATTCATATTATATTTTAGATCTTGGTGATACATTTTTGTATTTTACAGGTGACAGGCACCGAGAGTGTGCCTGGCAGGGTACTGAAACCCTGTAATGACCAACCATCTGGATTGCTCAAGAACATCTTCAACCTCTCACTCGTTCATTCAGAAGTTGTTTCAAAAGGATATCAACCTCATAGGGGCACAAGAAGAACAGAGTAAGCTGACTATTGACAGGTAGCACTCAACATATTCTGTGATGATGTGCTTTGAGGGGTTGATTATTGCTAGAATTAGCTCCTGCCTAAGCAAGTACCTATACCCACTGCAATTTGACTAGGACCACAAAAGGTCTATAACAGATGCCATCTCACTGGCTCTTCACTCAGCTGGACAACAGCCATACATATGTCAGGCTACAGTTTATTAACTACAGCTTGGTATTCAGCACTATTATCCCTCATTGTTAATCAATAAGCATCAAAACCTTGGCTTCTGTACCTCCCTCCACGACTAGATCCTTGACATTCTCATCAAGATGCCTCAGTCAGTGAGATCTTCTCCTTGTTGAAGATCAGCACAGGTGCACATCAAGGACGTGTGTAGAGCCCACTGCTCTATTCTCTCCACACTCGTGACTGTGGGGCTAAGCACTGCTCAAATGATGTCTATAAATTTGTTGAAGACACCACTGCTATTGCCAGAATCTCAGATGGCAATGAGCAGGCATCTCTGCTTGAGTCATGTCACTACGATAACTTTGCATTCACTGCCAGTAGGGTTAAGGAGTTGATTGTGAACATCAGAAAAGGGAAGTCAGGAGAATACACCAATCCTCATTGAGGGGTTAACAGTGGAAAGGGTAAGCAGCTTCAAATTCCTGAACATCAATACCTCAGGAGGATCAACATATTGATGCAATCATGAAAAAGGCACACCAGTGCCTATACTTCATGAGGAGTCTGAGGAGATTAGATATGTCACCAACAATTCTAGCAAGTTTCTACTGATATATTGGTGGAGGGCATTCTGATTGGTTGCATCACTGCCACTTCTGGAGGCTCCAGTGCACAGATTGAAAGAGGCTGCAAAGGACTGTAGACTCAGCCAGATTCTTCATGGAACAACCCTTCCTACCATTGAGGACATCTTCAAAAGGGCATGCCTCAGGAAGATGGCATCCATCATAAAGGATCTTCACCATCCAAGACACGCCTTCTTCTCATTATTATCATCAAGTCTAGGAGCCTGAAAACATACTCAATATTTTAGGAACAGCTTCTTCAAATTTCACAACTTTTATCAGGAACAATAAACCTAATTCTAATTCTGATACTGATCTTCGTGTGTTCATTCCAACAGACTTTCTCCTGTAATGACCTCTGCCCCAACTGCCTAGGGTAAATAGCCGTCGACCCCGCCAAACAGTGCAAATGCTTGGGTGCGGATATGATGTGAAGCGCCCAGTGATCTGCCACGACACAAATATGAAACAATATACCAAGTGCAAGTAAAGAATTATACTTTATAGCAAGTTTTGGTGATGGGTTAGTAGCAACAACTAAAAGAAAAGGTGCCACATAAGTAACTTATCAGTCTTGTGCATATAATATTTAATATGTTAGAGCTCACACCTCCGATTCCATCCACAACGTCCTTCCGAGACTCCGGCCACCATCCGAACCCGCAAGATCTGGTATCTGCCACCCTGGAACTGCTGTCTGTTCCCCGCATGTCCGTCCTCTCTGCTTGCCTCGCGAAAAAGCCTGCGCTCTCCAACACAGCACCCCACACATACAAGATAACATAACATGACTTCCATTGGCTAGTAAATGAATACAATTTCCATTATCACTAAGTATAACCCAAACATGCTGTTACAGAGAACCCCTTGCTCAGCAGTTAACAGTACGAGAAGTCATTTTAGTATAAACACTTCAGAGAAGCCATTTTGTAATAGGCAATTAACAGTTAACAGTCCAGCTAATATTACTGAGAACCCTACATTCTCCCCACAACAAAATAAGTCATGCCCTCATGACATTCAGATAATTCGCCATCCCTTCCTGCAGAACACACAGCCCAATTCACGTGCAGAAAGCAGTGATCTGACTCTCCAAAACAGTAGAGATCACACCTTGTTGCCCAGGTGTTACATAGGCCAACTTCTCTGGGGGTTTCCGACTTCTCTGAGACCTACGTACCCCATTGTCTAACTCTTCTGCTTCGGACACAACAGGGGGCCCTTTGAAACTATGAGGCGAACCCTCCCCCGAGCAGTCACCCAAGCTCCTCTGCACCTCAGAACCCTCTATCTCTGGTTCAGGCCCTACATTCTCTCCTTCAGCGCCCTGCGGTACTGTAGTTGCCCTCTGATCCTTGGAGACTGCCACTCACTAGCCCTGTCTAACCCAGTGGGGGAAAGGCCAGGAGTCTGTTCCTCCATCCTGGGAGCATCAGCGAACAGCAGAACGTACCAACCATCCTAGTCATCATCCTCCGATTCAGTATCCCTCACAGGGGCTGGGCTCGGGCCTGTCTCTCCCAGGGTAGGCACGTCCTCCACCCTGCGGGGACGCAGAGTCCTGGTATTGGGTGCAGCCGACTCATCAGGCTCCCGCTCTACCCGTACATCTTGCCTCAGGGGCAACAGGTAATTCCGATGGAGAATCTTGACAGACCCTTTTCCATCCTCGGGCCGCACCCAGAAAACCAGCAGGTTTGGCATCGGACTCTCCACCACATAGGGCGTGGCTGCCCAGCGATCAGCCAGCTTGTGTTTTCCCGGTAATCCCAGATTCCTGATGAGGACTCGGTCTCCCTGTAAGAGTTGAGAGAACTTTATTTTCTGGTCATACCTCCTCCTATTTCCCTGATTCTGCTGGACGGCTGCCTCCCCGACCAACTCGTAAGTTCTTTTCAGTTCTTTGCTGATATCAGACACATACTTCAAGTAAGGCTTCGGCGACACCTCACCCGCATCAGTCCCGAAACAAAGGTCAATGGGCAACCTTGCCTCGCGCCCAAACATAAAATAATAGGGCGAGTAACCAGTAGCTTCATTGCGTGTACAGTTTTAACAGTGAAACAGATGCCCAATATGTTGACTCCAACGACTCTTTTTGCTGATCTCCAGAGTCCCGAGTATGTCTAGCAGCGTCTGATTGAACCTTTCCAGCTGGGAATTGCCCTGCGGATGATAGGGTGTGGTCCTTGATTTCTTAATCCCCAGCATGCCCAGTAACTCATAGATGAGCTTGCTCTCAGAGTCTCATCCCTGATCACTGTGTATCCACCGGGGAAGGCCATAATGCACAAAATACTTCTCCCTTAGCACTTCTGCCACTGTAGTCGCTCTCTGATCCTTGGTAGGAAAAGCTTGAGCATACCTGGTGTAGTGGTCCGTGATGACCAAGACATTCGCCATGTTGCTGGCATCGGGTTCTATGGACAGGAAATTCATACACACCAGGTCCAAAGGCCCTGGACTCTGCAAGTAGGACAAAGGGGCAGCCTGCCCAGGCAGCGTCTTCTGCCGCATGCAACGAATGCAGGACTTGCAGTACTCTTCAACCTCCGTCCTCATTCGGGGCCAGTAAAACCGATCCTTAAGCAATCCATAGGTCTTTTCCACCTCCAAATGTCCAGAGTCATCATGGAAGGACTTCAACACAACCTTCCGATACTTCTCTGGCAGGACCAGCTGCCAGCACCGAGGTCGGTCTGGGGGTGATGTTACCCTGTATAACATTTGGTTCTTCATCCTCAACCAACGCCATTCTCTCAGTAACAGGCACACTGGACCATGCTTGGCCTTCTCGGCCCATGTCACATCCCCCTCTTCCATGGCATGCCAGACAGGGCCAATGTCCGGGTCATCTCGCTGAGCAGCGGCCACTTCCCCAGGGATTAACCCCAGCAGTTGTGTGGTCTTCAGAGCAGTCATGTCACAGTAAACCAGGGGCAGGGCATCATCGGATGCCCCCAGTAAGTCCACGGCTCGATCTGGCCTCTCCTTCCCCTCGGCCTGCACGGTGATAGCAAACTGACACAATGCCTTCACCTCAGATGCAGAAACACTCTCCCACTCCTCGTCCTCCTCCAGCTCCTCATGCCCCCATCGGGACAGGGCATCCGCATTGACATTCCAGCACCCCGGCTGGTACTTCAGGCTGAAATCATATACAGACAAGGCTGCCAGCAACCGATAGCCTGTGGCATCCAGTTTCGCCGAGGTGAGGATGTAGGTGAGCGGGTTGTTGTCCGTCCTCACCTCACCTCAAACTTGGCCCCATAGAGATAGTCACTCAGCTTATCCACCACTGCCATTTCAATGCCAGGAACTCCAACTTGTGAGTGGGATAGTTTCTCTCCGTGGGTGACAAACTCCAGCTGACAAATACCACAGGCCTCAGGCCAGCGCCCTGATCCTGGTATAAAATGACCCCTAACCCCTCATGGTTGGCATCAGTGTGTAGCACATTGGGCAATCGGGGGTTCGTAAAAGTCAGTACCAGCGCCTGAGTCAGCATCTCCTTCAGTGACTGGAAAGTCGCTTCACATTAGTCATCCTATCTCTGTCCGAAGGACTCTGAGGGGTTCAAATATTCTCCAACCTCCCGTCCTTTCCTCCCTTTCCCCCTCTGTCCCAGGGGAGAGTAGCCATGCAGAAGCTGATTCAAGCAATGACTCACCTTGGCATAGCCCTTCACGAACCTCCAATAGTATCCACAGAACTCCAGGAATGAGCACAGAGCACTCACAGTCTGGGGCCTCGGTCAGGTGGTCACTGCTTCGATCTTAGCCAGGTCGGTAGATACTCTAATTTGCGAGACGATGTGTCTAACATAGCCAACAGACATCTGGCAGAACTGGCACTTGTTCAGGGAAAGTTTTAACCCTTCCTGCTTCAGCCAGTTGAGCACCTTCATTAGTCTCACTTCGTGTTCTTCCAAGGTGGATCCAAAAACTATGAGGTCATCCAAATTTACTAGCACTTCGAGCAGGTTCATATCCCCCACTGTTTTCTCCATGACCCTCTGGAAAGTAGCAGGGGCCCCCAATATGCCCTGGGGCATACTTTTGAACTGGTAAATTCCCAGAGGGCATATGAAGGCCATCTTCTCCTTGTCGGCCTCACTTATCGGGATCTGGTAATACCCACTCCTCAAATCCAACACGTAAAACCACTTCACCCCACTCAGAGAGGTCAGCGCGTCTTCGACCCGGGGGACCATGTACTAATCAGGGACCGTGCGCCTGTTCAGTATTCTATGGTCCACACACATACAAACCTGCCCATTCTTCTTCTGAGCCACTACGATAGGAGAAGCATAAGGGCTTCGGGACTCTGTGATGATCCCAGCCTCCTTCAACTTACACAACTGCTGCCGCACGTCCTCCACATCTGCAGGGGCCAGGCGCCATGATCGTTCCCTAAACGGAGTATCCTCAGTCACCCGTATGATGTGGCGAGTACTCCTGGAACAACCCACATCAAACTCATCAAGGGAAAAATCACCTGCCATCATCAACATCTCCTCCACCAGCCTCCATTTTCAACTCTCCGGCACGGGTGATGCCCCAAATTTAAAAGCTTCAGTAGTCAACTTGGACCTTTTTCCTGGCAGCTCTCCCCCAACTAGCCTCATGGGGGCGCTATGCATCACTGTCGCCCGGAACAAATGCGCCAGAGGCATCCCACGCTTGAAGGTGACCTCCTGTACAGTAGTGTACCTGACGATCACCACTAGCCTGCGTGCCTGTACCACCAAGGGTTTCTGCAACTCGGTGTCACCAGCACCCCAGCAGGGAATCTTAACTCCCCCTCGAGGTTTTCTGGGGTGTCCACTAAAGGGGCTTCACCCTCAAGCACTCCTGGGGATCTAGGGATTCCCATCACTCTCACTACTTCACCCGGCCGCACCACCCTGGGCTTCGACTGGGCACACCACATAGTGCCTCGTTCACATGTCACGTCCAGCCCAGGGCGACCCCACGCTACCTCAAAAGCAGCTCGGAACACTGGGTGCACTGACAGGGTTTCCAATAAGTCTTCACCCGTCTTATCCTTACAGGCTCCCAGGAATGTCCGCACAATAGGAATGTTGGTCTCCACCAGAATTGACACACCCCCGTCTCACTGGGGTCTGTGCAAACCAGTACCAGGGCCTCATAAGCCTCAGACATCTCCACCTCAGCTTCCAGGAACTCCAATTTCACAGACAATTAGCCATCGTACAGGTAATCACCATCACTGATGCCACAAATTTCCAGTACACTGAAAGGTGTCAGGGGTAAATGCATCAGATACTGATCGTAGAACGACCGGTACAGTAATGTGACCTGGAACCCAGTCTCGAGTATGGTTTTTGCATCTATCCCCTTCATCCGTTTCGACATTCTGGATCAGGGTCCCACCAATCCTTCTGCGATAGGGTCTTTTCATTTTGATGGTCCCGCGGCACATTGTTGGGAATGTATTTTCCCAGAGACTCCAGTCCGTTCCCTCACTGAGTCTCTTCTAAGTTTCCCGAACCCCCTTCCTGCTGGGACACCCGGGGGGGTCTCACTCGGAGGGGCTCCCTGACATTCACATTC
Source organism: Mobula hypostoma (assembly GCF_963921235.1). Lineage (NCBI taxonomy): Eukaryota > Metazoa > Chordata > Chondrichthyes > Myliobatiformes > Myliobatidae > Mobula > Mobula hypostoma. The sequence goes on along the minus strand of NC_086097.1, from coordinate 61,393,390 downwards.
CCGCCTGAAGTGCCCCTCTTCCCTGCAGTTATAGCACATGCCTCGCCTCGCAGGACCCTGGCCTCCACCTGGCCTCAGTGTTGTCCATCCCACCCGGGAAGGGCCTTCTCCATTCTTCCCCTCCCGCGGAGGGACTCCACCTGCCGCGACCCCTTTTTATATCTCCCGCGTGGGCCCGGTCATTTCACCACAACGAGCTACTACCAAGGACTGTACCTTGTTAACGAAGCCGTCTTCCGCTTTCAATTCGTCCTCCTTCTCCCTTACCTCTCTGAACAACTGAACAAAAGATGGGGTGGGGGGGGATGCGCTCTACGGGACTGCCGGAGGCTCGTAGCGATCGCATCATGTCTCTGCGCACCCCTGGCTACCTGGTCGATCCTTATCCGATCCATCTCATTCACCAAAACGACCCCCCAGTGCCTCAAACAATTTAGCCTACGCTCAAGTTGGAGAAGATACTCAGAAAACTTTTCTCCTTTCTCCTGACGCAAATTCTGAATCCCCCCTAAAAGCTCCACTGTGCTTCCCGTCAGCCCAAATGCCTCCTCCAGGGTGGCTAGACACTCCTTCCAAGAGGCCAAGGGCTGATTAACTCTCACCCCTTTTACCACCTCAGCTGCCGCCCCTCTCAAACTTTCCCCCAATCTTTGCCACTTCTCCTCCTCAGAACACTGCCACTCACCTAGCAACTGAGAAGTATGTTCTACCCAGGACTCATATTCCTCTTCCCTGTCGGGGATGGGTGTCCTCCCCGAGAAAATTCTTAACTTCTGTCGCGGACCCGCCACCCTGTTCACCAAAGAGTTAGTGGCTGAGGCCAACTCAGAGCCCTCCCCCTTCCGTGGGGAATGAGAACTAATTACATTCTCCAAATCCGACCACTCCCTTCCTTCATCCTTCAAAAATGATTGGACCTGCTCTCCAAAATCTCTGCCCCTAGCTTTGGGCAACTCCTCTGGTGTCTCTTCAGACCCTTCCTCCGTGACAGTGTGCATGCCCCATGGCCCCTCCTCACCTACGTTACCGAAACATAGCGGCAGTCCCAATTCCTTGACGTCAACACCAATTTGTATCAACACAAAGGCTGAGTCCCCCATTTTAGCAATCTTTCTGTTTACAATTTCAACCTTACCGATAGCCCTGACCGTACTCAAATATCGAATCAACACATCATCCGGGGTATGTATATCCACCACATTTAATACGCAGGCATGATTAACTGGGACATCCTCGATCTCACACCAAAATTCAATCTTATCCGTGTACATCTCTTCTAATTTAACCCGGGCAAATTCCCCGTATCCTTCAAAATTCAAATCCCGGACGAGCCCCCAAAATGTAATGGCCTTTGCCCCAACTGACTCCCGTTGCCTAGGGTGAATAGTCGTTGACTATGCCAAACAGTGCAACTGCTTTGGTGAGGATATGGTGTGAGATGCCCAATGATCAGCCACGACACAAATATCAAACAATATACCAAGTGCGGGTAAAGAATTATACTTTATAGCAAGTTTTGGTGATGGGTTAGTAGCAACAACTAAAAGAAAAGGTGCCACATAAGTAACTTATCAGTCTTGTTCACATAATATTTAATACATTGTAGCTCACGCCTCTGATTCCATCAACAACGCCCTTCCGAGACTCCGGCCACCATCCGAACCCCCGAGGTCCGGGATCTGCCGCCCTGGATCTGCTGTCCGTTCCCTGCATGTCCGTCCTCTCTGCTCGCCTCCCGAAAAAGCCCACACTCCTCAGCTCAGCAAAAACATACAAGATAACATAACATGACTTCCATTAGCTAGCAAATGAATACAATTTCCATTTTCACTAAGTATAACCCAAACATGCTGTTACACAGAACCCCTTGCTCAGCAGTTTACAGTACGAGAAGCCATATTAGTGTAAACACTGCAGAGAAACCATTTTGTAATAGGCAGTTAATAGTTAACAGTCCAGCTAATATTACTGAGTCCAGATACTACACTCCTTTTGATTCTGATATTGAATGTAACTGTATTGTGGTCAGTACTTTTGGGACTCCAAACTGCTTTATCTCTCTGTTGCACTTTTTTTCAGGAGAGTTGTCACAATTGATTCATTTCAGCTCTTTGCACGTGTTTCTCCTTCTTTCTGGCATACTGCCCCATAAGTGGATGAAAGAAGGGGGTGATGAGAATCAAATATCACTGTGATGATTGTACGTTCTAGTATCAATTGTTTGGCGACAATAAAGTATAAAGTATAAAGTACTCATGTGCATTTTGTTTTATTTAGAGATATAGCACAGAATAGGCTTTTCTGGCCCAACGTGCCTCATCACCCATGAAACCATCTATTTAACCTTAGGTTAAGCATTGTACAATTTATAATGGCAATTTAATCTACTAACTGGAACAGCCTTGGACACTGAGAAGAAACTGAAGCACCTGGCAGAAACACATGCGCTCATAGAAAGGACGTTCAACCTTCTTACAGACAGCGTCAGAATTGATGCTACGAGCTGCAATAACGCCGTGCTAATTACTACGCTACTGTGACACCTGGCTTTTATTTTACTTTGGGCAGGGAATAAAATGGGCATTATTGATTCTGCTCTTCTATGAAATATTAAAAATGGAAAATGTTGAAATGCTTACCAGTTCAGGCATCAACTGTGGAGAAAGAAGCAGATTGCTTTAGATTGATTCCCCTTAAGTAAGGAACATGTGCAGTACTTTCATTGATTTAATTGGAAATGACAGTTCTGTGATATGTATTACAGGCATCTAAATTATATTAATATATTTTAGACTCTCATATGAAGTTAAAGTTACCCCTTGAAACTTTTTTTTTCTCTGACTCTCAAGTCATATTCCCAAAACCTAACTCATCAGGTCACAGTAATTTGTTTACCATAACTCTTAAAAAAAAACTTCCTTATATCTTTTGTATCTTCAGTCATCCATCTTGAGTACTTCTACAATTTCAATGTGCAGTCTTTGTATGAAATGTGAAGGAAGCAATAATTCTGCCATTCCTTACTCTCTGCTATGAGCTCATTTTCTTCATCTCTTGACTACCAAAAACTACTAATGTTTCCATGAAAAGATTTATAGATCAATCATGCATTTGCTTATTTTCTCTGTCTTTAAACCGTTCAGAAGCTTATTTTGAAAAAAAACATTTCCATTTGTGTTCCATTTCCTCTTTTATCATCTGCTCAAGAGCACTAGATCTTATTTGATTGAATCTCCTTATTAATTCATACAACTCTAGCATTGATAATTATTTTCCTGCTTGAACAATATGTTATTTGTATTTTTAAACTTATTGTGATATAAATATCTGAAAGCTGAAAGCATAAGCTGAGGTGCATTAAGCATTGGTTTGTGTTGGCCATGGACTATTTTATTTGAGTGACTGTCACTGGAAGGCTTATTTCTGGGCAAAAGGAAGTTGAGGGTGACAATATAGTGGAGAGAGGCCAGAGAGTTATTGAATGAGGAAGATGGGGAAATGAAAGAATGGTAGTTATAAAGGGAACAACAGACAGATTGGACTTTGCTTGCACCGGAAGGGAGGTTCTGGGCTGAATAAGTTGAGTGATTGGTAGAGAGCTCGGGTTGTAGATTAGCAGATGTATTTTGAGGGTTGATTGTAGGAATGGTGCATGTCAAGTTGTTGGATTGATTACAGAAAGAAGGCATTCTGTTTGGTCATTGAAGATGGGTTAGGATTTAAAGACTTGGGGATTTGTAGGGCGTGCTCACACAGCACCTTTCAGCTAGCCTCTTTAATCCCCCCCACCTTTTAATTAAGTCGTCTCCCCCTTCCCTCTCAGACCTGAAGAAGGGTCTCAGCCCAAAACGTCGATTGTTTACTCTTTTCCATAGATGCTGTCTGACCTGCTGACTTTTGTGTGCATTGCTTTGGTAGGGAGAGCTTCTCAAACTGAGAGGAGTTTTGCTAAAGTGAGAATGAGGTGGGAATATATGTCCATGTGAATTCCAGGTTAGTACCTTGCTTTAGGGAGATCAGTCTAATGCAAGCCTTGGGTTGTGTGCATCTGGCTGGGACCTTCTTGAACAGAAATCTAAGTTATGCATAAACAGGCTACAAAAAATTGTGAAGGATTCTTTGTATTAGTGAGCCATGCATTCTATGTAATAGACCTTGCTATGCCATTTCTATCAACTTCACTGTGTTCTTCTTGCCAAATATCCCTTCTTATTAATTTGGACATACTCACTCTGTCTTGCATAATTTTCTTTTTTTTGGTCTTCTGGGACTCTTCATCTTTCTGTGCTTTCACTGAATGTAATTACACGATAGTGACAACTTTTGGAGGATCTGTTTGTTTCATTTCCTTTTCTAATGCAGATTAATGAATAATCACTTTGTTGTAGAAGTAAAAAAAATGCATTGACTAAGAAAATACAAGATCGTAGAAAAACATACGCCCACTGCATTTTTTTTCTCATTTTTATATTTTATTTTTGGACAATCAAAATCCCTTACAACTAAATCACTATTATTAAAATATACCATTAATTTGAATACCGATTTTTCCATTCCTATCTATCATTTATCTATCAATAATGCATGCTTAATAACAAGACAAGGCTGAAAATACTAAACCTGCCAGGCAGTGACTGTGGGGAAACAAACCAATCATTTCAGTAAACAATCGTTCACCAGTACTAGAAGAAGTTGGAGAAGAGAGAGGCTTTATTCCAGCTAAAATGCAACAGGTGCCCTGATCCTGATACAGGACACCCCCAAGCCCTCTCTGCAGTACATACCGCAGTCGGAGGTCTGCAAAAGCCAGCATTGGCTCCTGTGTCAGCAGTTCCTTCAGTGACTGAAAGGCCTCCTGACACTTCACGTACCACCTCACTCCAAAAGACTCCGAAGGGCTAAGATACTCTTTACCCTCCTCTCCTTTTGTCCTCTTCACTTTCTTCCCCAAGGGAGGGTAACCACACAGAAGTTGATTTAAGGGGTGATTCACTTTCACATAGCCCTTCACAAACTCCGATAGTACCCACAGAACCCAAGGAAAGAGCGCAAAGCACTCACAGTCTTGGACTTTAGCCATGTGGTCACCGCCTCTATCTTAAACGGATCTGTAGCTACTCCATTTCATGAGACTATGCACCCAACGTAGCTGACAGATGTCTTGCAGAACTGGCACTTGTCCAGGCAAAGTTCTAACCCTTCAGCTTTCAGGCAGCCCAGTACCTTCAGTAGCCTCGCTTCATGGATCCAAACACTATGAGGTCATCCAGATACTCTAATACCTCAAGCAAGTTCATATCCCCCACCGTTTTCTCCATGACCCACTGGAAGGTTGCAGGAGCTCCTGATATGACCTCAGGCATCCTTTTGAACTGGAAGAATCCCAGGGAATATATAATGTCGTCTTCTCTTTGTCGGCCTCACTCATGGGGATCTGGTAATATCCACTCCTCAAATCCAGCACACTGAACCACTTTGCACCATTCAGACAGGCCAACGCATCTTCGATCCTCAGGACCGTATACTGGTCGGAGACTATGCCAGTTCAGAGTCCGATAGTCCACACACATCCATACCTTACCATTCTTCTTTCTGGCCATTACTATTGGGGATGCAGAGGGCCTTCTGGACTCAGAGATGATCCAAGCTTCCTTCAACTTATGCAAATACTGCCGAATGACTTCCACCTCTGCAGGGGCAAGTTGCCATGACCTTTCTCTGAACGGGGTGTCATCTGTCACCCAGATAGTGTAGCGAGTGCTCTAGGAACAACCCACATCAGACTCCTCATTGGAAAAGACACCTTCCAGTTTCAACATCTTCTCTACCAGCCTCCTCTTCCAAACCGCAAGTAGCAGGGAGTCCCCAAAGTTGAGTGACTCAGCAGTCAACTTTCCCCCTTTTGAAGGTAGTTTCTCCCTGGCTTGTCCCACAGGGACAGTAGACATTACCATCACTGGAAGAGATGTGCCAGGGTCATTCCCCTGCTTGAAGGTGATCTCCCTCTTCCTAGTGTTCCTGACAATCACTGTCATCCTGCTCGCCTGTACAACCGAGGGTTTCTGCAGTTCGGGCCTCACCAGTACTCTAGCAGGCTTGCCCAACTCCTCTTCGTGGTCTTCCGGGGCATCCACCAAGAGGACCTCGGCCTCAGGCATTCTGGGACATCTGGGGTTTCCCATCACTCTCACTACTTCCCCAGGCCGTAACGCGATTGGCTTTGACTGCATGAACCACACAGTCCCTCGTCTAAGCTCATTATCTGGCCCAGTGCGGCCATGCACTTCCACGAAAGCAGCTCGAAACACCGGGTGAATGGACAATGTCTTTAAAAAGCTCTTTCCAGCTCTCTCCTTGCAGGTTCCCACTAGCCTCCTCACAATAGGAGTGTCTGTCCCCCACAAGAACTGAAACTCCACCCCTCTCAACAGAGTTGGAACCTCACCACTCCCACATCTATTCCAAAAGCTCCAGCTTCACTGAGAAGTAACTATCATATGGATAATCACCTGCACTAAGACCCCAGATCTCTAGTATGCTGATTGGCAGCAATGGTAAATGCGTCAAATACAGGTTGTAAACGAACAGTACAGCAAAGTGACCCACGACCCTGTGTCAAGTATGGCTTTAGCATAAATACCCTCTATCTGTAGTGAGACACTGGAGCTTGACCGCACTGAGCCTTCAGGAATAGGGTTTTTTGCTTTATGGGTTCCTTGATATGTTGTTGGGAAGGTGTTCCCCCCGAGACAGCAGGTCATCCCCTCACTGGTTTTCTTTTAAGTTTTCCCAATGTCTCTTTCTCTTTAGGTACCTGGAGGCTCACTCTCGAAGGGGTTTCCCATCATTCATACAGCTGCCTGAAGTGTCCCTCTTTACCATAGTTACAATGGACAATACCAGCTGCTCCACTTCTCCCGGGCTCCAATAGTATCAAGCAGTTCCACTGCCATTACGTCAGCACTAGTCTGAACTATAACAAAGTCTTTGCCCGCCAATTTATCACACCTCCACGCCCACAATCGTAACCTTCCCTACAGCTTTAACAGTACTTAAAATTCAAATTAACTATTCACCAGGGATATGAATGTCTACCCACTCAACACGCACACATTTGTTACAACTACCCCCGTGGATTTGCACCACCACTCAGCCTCAGCAGCATGCATAACCACATACCATAATCACTGTACCAGACAATAATTTAGCATAGACTTAAACACACAACCCACTGGATCAATGCTCAGGGCAATCACACAGCAGCCAACAAAATTGATCCAGGATGAGCCCCCACAATTGATATGCTCTGGTTCTGTCAGCTGCGTAAATCTATGGAAGGTGATCTCCAGCCCCGCCAAACGTGTGAGATTAAGGTGCAAGCCCACCCTGAAACTCCCTGTTTGTGTGGATGCTGTGTGATTCGTTACCCTGTTATAAATAAGTACCATGAAATAATAGACAGTAATTGCATACAATTAAGCGATTTAGATTTATCATTCTTAACTCGATAAAGGGTTGGTAAAACAAAAGCAAAAAAAAAAAGAAGAGGGCCCATTTTAATGAAACAGTCTAATGTGCACAAGTTGGAGTGCATGCTTTCCCCTTCACCGATCCTCCTTCGATTTCCCTGGGCTTCATCGAATCATGGCCCCACTCTGGGTTGAGTCCTACGACCTCTTCTCTCCAGCAACTTCTCCCCTCATCTCCTGCTGAACAAAAGACACAGCTCACACCGGTGCCAGGCACACAACATGGAAACACACTCCCTCCATTGAACGGCTCACATTCCAAAGCACCCGTTATCGCTAACCATAACCCAAACATTGCTTCTACAGAAAGACCATTACATTAGTAGTGAAGCCTTTCCCAGGATATTACACACACAATTTGAGGCAAACATAGGATCATTTGAAATTTCCATTGTAAGAACTTTGATTTGCAGGAACTGAATGGAGTAAAGGAATTGTTTAATTTTAGAGAATTTTCTCTGGGTGTCGAAGGCTGGTGATGGATACTGACTGTTCGTGGGACTGTTACTTTTGGAATTGGAACTGTGGGGGGGTTGAAATGAATATCTGTAATTTTAATTCTGTGCCCTACTCCAAATCCTCTCAGTCTCAATGCCCGCTACTTTATTACAATAGGATACAGTATTAACGTTCTACATTTTAGCTTGAATTCACTCATTTTTATTAGATTGTAATTCATACTCAAGAGTGATTTTGATATTCCAATCATTTATCATAAGTATATCTAACCTTCCCATGTTGACAAAAACCTTGCTTAACTTTGATGTTCCACTCTCTCTCCACTGTGTTAGGTTCCAGGTTTCTGGGCAGCAGGGCAGTGGTCACTCTAGTATTGCATTTTTATTTGATTTACAGTTTTGATTATACCTGCCCTTTTATATTGCCCTCAGATTAATCTCATTTGGCTTAGGTTACTCTTTGTTCTTGTCTCTTTGCATCTTCTCCATGAACATAGTTCAGGCCTGAAACGGAACTAGGTTCCCTGCACTGTTGATTGTCCCTCATGTCTTGATGATGGATTGAGGGAGACATCTCGAAGACATCTAGCCAGCTATGGCTCAATGGATTCCTTTTCAAGTTCAAGTTCAAATTTATTGTCATCTGACTGCACATATATACAACCAAATGAGTGATGTTCCTCTGGACTACAGTGTACCTACAATACATATATCACTCACAGCACATAAAACAAAATATTACTCATTGTCCTAGTAATGAGACCTCAGATGTGGCAGAGTATTCATTAGTCTCACAGCCTGGGTGAAGAAGCTGTTGACCAGTCTGGCATTCCGAGTCTTGATGCTCTTGCATCTCCTTCCTGATGGTAGGGGGTCAAAGATATTGTGGGATGGGAGTTAGGGATCTTCAACACTTCCTTGGGCCCTTCAGCTACAACGCTACCAGTTAAAGTCACAAATAAGAGCAAGGGAGACCCTGATGATCCTCCCGGTGAGTTTTATTATTTTCTGTAGGCTCCTGTAGTCCGATGTCTTGCTGCTTCCGTACCACATCTGCAAATATCTCTACCTTCTCTCTGCACCCAGACAGGGTACTCTCAATGATGCTCCTGTGGAAAGTTGTTAAAATGGTGCACAGAGTCATGTACTCCTCAGACTGCTCAGAAAGTATAGGTGCTGCTGTACCTTCTTGACTAATGAGCAAGTATTGTGGGTCTAGGTTAGATCATCTATTATATACCTTTCCACAAGCACTGCAGGTCGTTAATGTCACAAGCTGTCTGTGAGTACTCTTGTTTTGCCTTCCTGATGGAACGGGAGAGCCAGACTTTTGCTGACATTAGAGTTGTCTTATCCCCCGTTCTGAAAGCAGAGCCCCAATCCCTAAGCAGACCTTGAACCTCTGCAGTCAGCCGTGGCTTCTGGCTTGTCCTGGCAGTGTAATGTTTAATCACGATAACACCTTCCATGCATTTTTCTATGTAGCCAGTCACGGATCGTGCAGATTCATCAATGTTGACGTGATGATCGTAGGTAGCCATCTCCGTGAATATGCTCCAGTCAGTGCTTTCGAAATAGTCCTGCCATGGTGAGGAGACACCTTCTGCCAAGGTCCTGATATCCCTGTAAACTTGTTTCAGTCATTTAACCAGTGCAGATATTAGCAAAATGGATATGTGGTCTGAGTCCTTGAAGTAAAAGTGGTGAGGAAGGTGGGTCTGGAGGAGGGTGCCAGCCTTGTAGACTCCACAATCCTTGGCATTGACCCAGTCTAGTATATTTCTTCCTCCGACTGTGAAGTTAACACATTGGTAGAGCTTTGGCAAAACTGTTGTTAAATTGGCGTGATTGAAGTCACCAGTAATAATGAAGATACCATCAAGATAAGTGGCTTCAAGTTTGCAGAGCATACTGTAGAGCTTCTCCAGCACTGACACAATAATCACATTGGCTGTGAACACCCTCAATAAGTAGATGGGCCTGCATTTCTTTGTTAAGGTCTCTATCTGTGGTGAGCTGTGCACCATTACTGCTGAAGTGTTCACACACCATTTCTTAATGCTATAGACTCACAGATTACTTCTGCAGATCTTAGAGGTCATAGCATTTCTGTCTGTCCGAAAGGAGATTAGACCTTCCAGCTGTATGGCCAAGTCTGGAGTGGTGTCCTGGAGCTACGTTTCTATCAGGACGAGTGTGCAGCAGTCCCTCATCTTCCACTGGTTTAGTTGTGAACGCAGGTAATCCAGGTAATTTTCTAGTGATCGGATATTAGCAAGGAGAATCGTTGGGAATGCGGGCCTGTAGGGATCTGCTTTAAATCTCACTCGAATACCAGTGTGCTTACCCACTTCTGCTTCCATGCACACTGCTTCTGACAGCTGCTTCCCTAACTACATGTGATAGGTCGTGACCTGGTTCAAGAACCCACTCTAAGCGTTAGGCCATAATTATGCAGCACCTTCTTTATTCGGCTCGGCAGTGAGGTAGACATGCAAATTTTAGTTTCCTTTATGATTAATAGTGTTTTCTGATAATAAAAATTATGGACAGGACACACAAGACTCCAGCCTTGAACTCCAGGCTGGGTCTTCACGAGCTGCTGTTGTGACTCCCGTCTCCCCTTCCCCCACCACCACTCTGCAACCCCGTCTCCCTCACATTCTATCATCTAATCCTGGGCCCTCGGAGGCTCCTTCTTCCTCTCACCCCAACCCTCCCCTCTCCACTGACACTACCCTCCCTCTCCCCCTTCTGATCCCACTTCTCATCCGTGCCGGGTCCTTGCCATCCCCTCCAACCTTCAACACTCTGAGGCAGAGCACTCTGTCCTCAGTAAGGGCCTTACCTTTGTCCCCCTTCGCCCAAACCTCAGTGAGTTCCGCATTCACCATGATGCTGAACTCTTCTTCCGCCGGCTCCGTCTTCGAGCCTACTTCTTCAGCAAGGACTCTCCTACCCCCACCGATGACACCTTCTCCCGTCTTCAATCCTCCTTCTCTTCATGGACACCCCACTCTGGTCTTCTGCCTGCTCTGGATCTCTTTATTGCTAACTACCAACGAGACATCAACCATCTCGACTTCACCGCACCTTCTTCCTTTTCCAACCTCATTCCTTCCGAACGCTCTGCTCTCCACTCCCTCCGCACCAGTCCTAACCTTGCTATAAAACCCGCCAATAAGGGGGGTGCTGTTGTAGTCTGGTGTACTGACCTTTACCTTGCCGAGGCACAGCGACAACTCGCACATACCTCCTCTTCATTACCCCACGATCATGACTCCACTAAGGAGCACCAGGCCATTGTCTCCCACACTATCACCGACTTTATCCGCTCAGGGGATCTCCCATCCACTGCTACCAACCTTATAGTTCCCACACCCTGCACTTCTCGTTTCTACCTCCTACCCAAGATCCACAAACTTGCCTCTCCAGGTAGACCCATTGTCTCAGCTTGCTACTGCCTTACCGAACTCATTTCTGCATACCTGGACACTGTTTTATCCCCCCTTGTTCAATCCCTTCCCACCTATGTTCGTGACACTTCTCACACTCTGAATTTTTTCAATGATTTTAAGTTCCCTGGCCCCCACGGCTTTATTTTTACCATGGATGTCCAGTCCCTATATACCACCATCCCACACCAGGAAGGTCTCAAAGCTTTCCGCTTCTTTTTGGATTCCAGGCCTAACCAGTTCCCCTCTACCACCATTCTCCTCCGTCAAGCAGGATTAGTCCTTACTCTTAATAATTGCTCCTTTGGCTCCTCCCGCTTCCTCCAAACTAAATGTGTAGCCATGGGCACCCATATGGGTCCCAGATATGCCTGCCCTTTTGTTGGCTTTGTCGAACAATCCATGTTCCAAGCCTATACTGGTATCTGTCCCCAACTTTTCCTTCACTATATCAATGACTGCATTGGCGCTGCTTCCTGCACGCATGCTGAGCTCATTGATGTCATTAACTTTGCCTCCAACTTTCACCTTGCCCTCCAGTTTACCTGGTCCATTTCCAACACCTCCCTCCCCTTTCTTAATCTTTCTGTCTCTATCTCTGGAGACAGCTTATCCACTGATGTCTACTATGAGCCTACTGACTCTCACAGCTATCTGGACTATTCCTCTTCTCACCCTGTCTCTTGCAAAAATGCCATTCCCTTCTCGCAATTCCTCCGTCTCTGCCCCATCTGCTCTCAGGATGAGGCCTTTCATTCCAGGACAAAGGAGATGTCTTCCTTTTTTAAAGAAAGGGGCTTCCCTTCCTCCACTATCAACTCTGCTCTTAAACGCATCTCTCCCATTTCATGCACATCTGCTCTCACCCCATCCTCCCGCCACCCCACTGGGAATAGGGATCTCCTTGTCCTCACCTACCACCCCACCAGCCTTTGGGTCCAACGTATAATTCTCCGTAACTTCTGCCACCTCGAACGGGATCCCACCACTAAGCACATCTTTCCCTCCTCCCCCTCTCTGCTTTCCGCAGGGATCGCTCCCTACGCTACATCCCATTCCCATTCTGATATGTCTATCCACGGCCTCCTCTACTGTCCAGATGAAGCCACACTCAGGATGGAGGAACAACACCTTATATTTTGTCTGGGTAGCCTCCAACCTGATAGCATGAACATTGACTTCTCTAACTTCCGTTAATGCCTCACCTCCCCTTCATACCCCATCCTTTATGTATATATATATATATACACACACACATATTTATTTATCTATCTATCTATTATTTCCCCCCTTTTTTCCCTCTTTTTTTCTCCCTCTGTCCCCCTCACTATACCCCTTGCCCATCCTCTGGGCTTTCCCCCTTCCTTTCTCCCTAGGCTCCCTGCCCCATGATTCTCAATCCTTCTCCAGCTTCGTAACCCATTTGCCAAATATCTTTCCAGCTCTTAGCTCCACCTCCTGTCTTCTCCTATCATTTTGGACCTCTCCCCCTCCCCCTCCCACTTTCAAATCTCTTACTATCTCTTCTTTCAATTTGTCTTGACGAAGGGTCTCGGCCTGAAACGTTGACTGTATCCCTTCCTATAGATGCTGCCTGGCCTGCTGCATTCACCAGCCATTTTTGTGTGTGTTGCTTGAATTTCTAGCATCTGCAGATTTCCTTGTGTTTGCGCAAGAAATTGCATTATTGATTTATTAATCTGAGATATTACCTGCATCCCCTCTCCTCAGAGCTGCTTGACTTGCTGAGTATTCCATGTAGTTTTTTGCTTTATTTCCAGCCCTTGTGTGATACAGACTAAACCGGTGAAGGTCGCTGGCTTCAGATTTGCCAGTTGCATAACACTCTGCTGAATTTATCTCTTGAAGCCAAACAAGAGTAAAATTGCATGATGTAAAATAAGTGCTCAAGTATGTGTCCCTCTTGATTTGGAAGAAATATTTTATTATGCACATGGCAGAGGGCCATCTAAATCTACCTTTTAAGTCTTCTCTCCAGCTGCCACCGGAGTCTTCAGATCTGAAAAACACATTCCAGTCCTTCAGTCAGAAATTCACAGCATTTTACATTGTCTTTTTTACTAAATTTAGCGAACGTCAGCATTGAGTCATAGCTATTGACAGGCACTTCACAGAAACAGGCCCTCTGGCCCATCGAGTCCACGACAACTGCCAACCATCCATTTATACTAATCCTCTGTCAATCAGTTAAAGGGGTCCTTGAGAATGCAGTAAATGAGTTTGAAGTGGTAATCCAATTTGATCTCAATTGCATTAAGAATTGAGTAGGTGGTGTGCATGTGTAAAGTGTCTGGGAGTTTTGGAAATCCTGCTGTTACCTTCAGGCTAATGACTCCTTTTAGTAGAATTAAGCACTAGGCATGATGGCCCCAGCAAACTAAGTTTCTGTTGCCCGTTTGCTACACCTGAGGGCAGTTGACTGACTGATTTAGTACAAGTGACTGCTGGTGGATTGGAAGAATGTGGGCATAAAATGTCAGTGTAATGATGCACAGCCACAGAATAACTTGTCCTGTGGTGAAAGCTGTCAGCAGCTCATACTTAATGAGATGGCACTGGCAAAATCAGGTCTTTGATGAAATGGCTGGGTAGGAATAGTTGGATTGATAAAATGTTAGGCTGGAGCTGCAGAGATGTGTGCAAAATCCATGCTGCTGAGATGTGCAAGAGGGCAACTCATTCATCACTTCTAGTATGGAAGCTGGTTGTGATGTCAATCATTCTCACATCTTCTTTCAGTTTCAAAAATGCCAATAAAACTCTCTGAGCATTTCTGCCCTCTCTTCTGACAGATGGCTGCAAAGCTAGTTCTGAATAAATAGATGCTAGTAAAAGTGCTACAGAAATGCTTCGAGTCAGTGGACTGGGCCATGTTCAAGGATGCAGAGGATATGAACGAATACGCCACGGTTGTCATGGACTTTATCAAGTCTGTTGTGGATGAGCGTGTGCTCACAAAATCATTCAGAGACTTCCACAACCAAAAGCCTGGATGAACCAAGAGATCTAAATGGCGGTGTCACCATCTGGTATGGAAGGGTTGGGGGCTACTGCGCAGGATAAGCTGCAGAGAGTTGTAAACTTAGTTGGATCCATCATGGGCACTAGCCTCCATAGTGTACAGGATATCTTCAAAAAAGCTATGCCTCAGAAAAGCAGCATTCATCATTAAGGACCCCACCACCCAGGCCATGCCATGTTCTTATTGCTACTATTAGGAGGGAGGTACAGAAGCCTAAAGACACACATATAGCAATCAGAAACAGTTTCTTTGCCTTTGCCTTCCAGTTTCTGAATAGACACTGAACCAATGAACACTATCTCAGTCCTTGTTTTTTTCAAAAATTTTTATTTTTGCACTACCTGTCATGATGAGGTTGTATAAGGCATTGGTGAGGCCGAATCTGGAGTATTGTGTTCAGTTTTGGTCACCAAATTACAGGAAAGATATAAATAAGGTTGAAAGAGTGCAGAGAAGGTTTACAAGGATGTTGCCGGGACTTGAGAAACTCAGTTACAGAGAAAGGTTGAATAGGTTAGGACTTTATTCCCTGGAGCGTAGAAGAATGAGGGGAGATTTGATAGAGGTATATAAAATTATGATGGGTATAGATAGAGTGAATGCAAGCAGGCTTTTTCTACTGAGGCAAGGGGAGAAAAAAACCAGAGGACATGGGTTAAGGGTGAGGGGGGAAAAGTTTAAAGGGAACATTAGGGGGGGACTTCTTCACACAGAGAGTGGTGGCAGTATGGAATGAGCTGCCAGACGAGATGGTAAATGTGGGTTCTTTTTTAACATTTAAGAATAAATTGGACAGATACATGGATGGGAGGTGTATGGAGGGATATGGTCCGTGTGCAGATCAGTGGGACTAGGCAGAAAATGGTTCGGCACAGCCAAGAAGGGCCAAAGGGCCTGTTTCTGTGCTGTAGTTTCTATGGTTCTATGGTACTTATTTAAATTAACTATTACTTCACTTTCAACTATTACTTATGTAGCCCCCCAGTAAGCCTCAGGGTCTCTCAACTCTGGGGGAAGCAGCCTTCGTCCCCACCAAACTGGGTAATTAAGTTTGTGTGGATGCTGTGTGATTGTACCTCACCCCACCAAATAACAGACAATACACCATATACTATTAAATGATTACAATTTATAGATATTACTGGAACTATGTACTTAATATAGATAAAATATAAAAGGAAAGTAAAAGGCGCCAAACTTATCTAAGTTCAATCTCTTCGTGCACAACAGTTGAAGCTCTAGTAACGATCCTCTTTTCACAATTCAATCCCCTCTGACCACCTCAACCTGCTGCCTGGGACCATCCACGGTGGTCGACCAGATTGCTCCACACGTGTCTCTCTTCGTCTCCTCTCCTCGCTGAAGACCCTGGACCTCGGACTCTGGCTCGGGGTCTGACCGTCAGCCAGCTCACAGCATCACGTTCTTTCTCTCTCTTTCTCTCTCTCTCTCTCTCTCTCTCTCTCTCTCTCTCTCTCTCTCTCTCTCTCTCTCTCTCTCTCTCTCTCTCCCTCTCCCTCTCCCTCTCCCTCTCTCTCTCTCTCTCTCTCTCCCTCTCTCCCTCTCCCTCTCTTCATTGTGCCGTCTGCCCAAAAACCCGTGCACCACAATAGCTTACGGACACACAAGAAAGAATGACATCTATCCCAATTGGTTAGCAACAGAATACAACTCGCTCTATAACCCAAACAAGCTGCTAGCGAGAGAACTTTCTCATCAGTTAACATAACAAAGAAGCCATTTTGATAAGCCTACGCAGTAACATAAAAGAAGAAACACCTTACACTAATTTTATTTAGTTTATATATACTTAGACAATAGACAACAGGTGCAGGAGTTGGCAATTTGGCCCTTCGAGCCAGCACCGCCATTCACTGTGATCATGGCTGATCATCCACAATCAGTACTCCGTTCCTGTTTTCTCCCCATATCCCTTGACTCCGCTGTCATTAAGAGCTCTATCTAACTCTTTCTTGAAAGCATCCAGAAAATTGGCCTCCACTGCCTTCTGAGGCAAAGAATTCCACAGATCCACAACTCTCTGAGTGAAAAAGTTCTTCCTCAACTCTATTCTTAAAATGGCCTACCCCTTATTCTCAAATTGTGGCCTCTGGTTCTGGACTCCCCAACATCAGGAATGTGTTTCCTGCTTGTAGCGTGTCCAATCCCTTAATAATATTATCTGTTTCAATCAGATCCCCTCTCATCCTTCTAAGTTTCAGTGTATACAAGCCCAGTCGCTCCAATCTCTCCACATATGACAGTCCCGCCATCCCGGGAATTAACCTCGTGAACCTACGCCACACTCCCTAAATAGCAAGAATGTCCTTCCTCAAATTTGGAGACCAAAACTGTACACAATACTCCAGGTGTGGTCTCACCAGGGCCCTGTACAACTGCAGAAGGACCTTTTTGCTCCTATACTCAAGTCCCCTTGTTATGAAGGCCAACATGCCATTAGCTTTCTTCACTGCCTGCTGTACCTGCATGCTTACTTTCAGTGACTGATGAACAAGGATACCTAGATCTCGTTGTACTTCCCCTTTTCCTAACTTGACACCATTTAGATAGTAATCTGCTTTCCTGTTCTTGTGACCAAAGTGGATAACCTCACATTTATCCACATTAAACTGCATCTGCCATGCATCTGCCCACTCACCCAATCTGTCCAAGTCATCCTGCATTATCATGACATCCTCTGCACATTTCACCCTGCCAAACGACTTTGTGCCATCTGCATATTTGCTAATTTTACTTTTAATCCCTTCATCTAAATCAATAATGTATATTGTAAATAGCTGCAGTCCCAGCACCGAGACTTGCGGTACCCCACTAGTCACCGCCTGCCATTCTGAAAGGGACCCATTAATCTCTACTCTTTGTTTCCTGTATGCCAACCAATTTTCTATCGATGTCAGTACCCTACACCCAATACCATGTGCTCTAATTTTGCCCACTAATCTCCTATTTGGGACCTTATCAAAGGGTTGCTGGTAGTCCAGATTCAATACATCCACTGTTTTCATAGTTACATCCTCAAAAAATTCCAGATTAGTCAAGCATGATTTCTGCTTTGTAGATCCATGCTGACTTGGACCGATCCTGTTACCGCTATCCAAATGTGCTGCTATTTCATCCTTTATAATTGTAATTATAATTTACTGTAATTATGATTTACTGTAATTCACAGTTTTTTCTATTATTATGTATTACAATGTAATGCTGTCATAAAGACAACAAATTTCACGACATATGCCAGTGATATAAAACCTGATTCTGATTCTGCAGTCTGCTGAGGGCCAGAGCAAAGACATCCAGTTCTGGTGACAAAATAAAATACATGAGGTGCAGGCGCAACATCTGGAAAACCATCTCAGATGCTAAGTGGCAATTCCAGACCATACTTGAATCACAGAAGGAGGCTTAACAACAGTGGCAGGGCTTGAATGCTATCACCCCCCACAAAATAGAACCAACTGTGTGCACACGGGTTTGTCCTCCCACAGTCCAAAGACATACCAGTTAGTAGGTAATTGATCATTGTAATTTGTCTCATGTTTAGACTAGGGTTAAATCAGTGGGTTGCTAGGCTGCATAGCTCAAAAGGCCAGAACAGCCTGCTCCATGCTGTTTCTCTAAATTAATTAATAAATAAGTAAATAGGAGCAACATGTGTGACAAGAATGTTTCACTCCTAATGACTATAATCCATTTTATGCTTGCTCTGACTGACAAGACATGGAAGCACTTTCACAAACTTTCATGGCCCCAGTGTCCCTGTGATTTCAGTCTCTAAGGCCGACGTGAGAGCATTCTTCAGGAGAGTGAACCCATGGAATGCGTCAGGCCCAGATGTACCTAGCCAATTACAGAAGATCTGTGCTAATCAACTGCTGGAGTGTTCACTGATGTATTTAACCTCTCACTTTGACAGTCCAAGGTACCCACTTGTTGATAGCAGGACTGAGGTCTGCAAGTGAGGAAATCAAGGATCTAGTTGCACAAGGAGGTACTGAGGCCTAGGTCTTGGAACTTATTGAACAGCTTTGAGAGAGCTGTAGTCAATGAAGATCATCCTGATATATGCATCTTCAGTGTCCAGATGTTCTGGGGTTCAGTGAAGAGCCAATGAAATGGTATGTGCTGCTGATCTGTTGTGAAGATAGGCATTTTTGAGAAGTTTCTCCTCAGGCAGGAGTTGATATGTTTCATCACCAATCTCTCAAAGCACTCCATCACACTGAATGTAAGTGCTACTGGATGATAGTCATTGAGGCAGGTTATGACATTATTCTTGGGGAGCGGTTGCAATTGGCAGCAACATTCCTCCACAATCACCATCAGCACTGGTGTATTACAAGGTTGTGTGCTTAGCTCCCTCCTCTACTCTATGACTATGTGGCTTAGCACAGCCCCAATGCCATATATAATTTTGCTGACACACCAGTGCCTTTGGCTGAATCAAAGGTTGTAATAAATCAGCATATAGGAGGGAGACTAAAAATCTGCTGAATGGTGCCACAACAACAACCTCTCACGCAATGCCAGCATAAGCAAAGAGCTGATTATTGACTACAGGAGGAGGAAACAGAAGATACATGAGCCAGTCCTCATCAGCAGATAACAGGTGGAGAGAGTCAGCAAATTTAAATTCTTTGTCATTATCATTTCAGAGGCTTTATCCGATGACATACATCCTTTGTAAATGCCATTACAAAGAACGTATGGCAGTGCCTCTACTTTCTTAGAAGTTTGTGAAGATTTGGCATGGCATCTAAAAGTTTGACAGACTTCTACAGATGTGTGGTGACTGGTTGCATTATGGAAACACCAATGCCCTTGAATGGAAAAGCCTACAAAAAGAACTGAATGCAGCCAAGTCCATCATGGGTATAGTCTTCCTCTCCACTGAGCACATCTACATGGAGCATTGTTGCAGGAAAGCAGTGTCCGTCACCAATGACCCTCAGCATCCAGGCCACACTCTCTTCTCACTGCTGCCATCAGGAAAGAGCTTCAGGAGCCACACTACTAGGTTCAGGAACATTTATTCCTCCTCAGACATTAGGCTCTTGAATCGGAGGGGACAACTTCACTCATCTTCACTTGCCCCACACTGAACTGATCCCACAATGCATGGACTCACTTTCAAGGACTCTTCATCTCATCTTCTCGATATTTATTGCTTATTCATCATTATTATTATTATTGTTATTACTTTGTCTCTATTTTCTCTTTGTATTTGTACAGTGTGTTGTCCTTTGCACATTGGTTGTTGGTCTGTCTTTATGTATGGTTTTTCATTGATTCAATCGTGTTTTTTTATACTTTCTGTGATTGCCGATAAGAAAATGAATCTCAAGGTTGCATATGGTGACATATATATTCTTTGATAATAAATTTAATTTGAACTTTGAAGTGAAGTCATTCAAATGGACAAGCTGACAACTCAAACAATTAGAAGTAACACACCTATGACAATATCAACTGGTATTCAATACAGGAAGTCTTTTAAAATAACTGAATACTTCTGAATTTCTTTAACAAATTTGTCTATACTGTCTATTTACCTGCTACATTTATTTATTTCAAACAACACGGTGAAAGGGGAGATCAGATTCTGCGTACAACTTATTACTGTCTTTTTTAAGACGTTTGCAATTACTGTGTTAAGTTCTGCCATCCTGGGGAACTAACCCCCATGTTGACTCACAAATGGAGCGAGGAACTGAGCATGAGAGTCTCAACAAGTTTAGCTTAGTTTGTGAGTCTTATTCAACCAAAATAAAGGAGGGTGGTTGGACTAACCCTTAAAACTGAGTTCAGATATAGATACAGAGCCAATCAACACTGTCTACAACCACTTTTAACTAAAAAAAGGAAAGGTACGTCGCATCCAGAGTTTCTCCAGTTAGTGGACGATTTCCCTCCACGCCTCTCCGACGTAGTGGGGAACCGCGTACGAGGCAAGTTACAGCAGTGGTTTGCCATTACCTTCTGCCGGGTGAGTTTCCAAAGAGATCACCAGCTCGTAACCCAGCACAGATGGAAAGCTTGCAGGGGATCCAGCTGGATTCGAACTCGGGACCTTTCATCCTGAAGTCCGGCACTGATGCCACTACGCCACCAACCGGGTCCACTCTTAACTACTCAAATCAAATGTAGGAGAAATTCCACTCATAAAAAAATTTTAGAAATGGGGCTAGCCAATGGTATCATATAGAAAGATCAGTGCAATGCGGTAAATTTGAATGAGTTAGCCAGTTCTACCTTTAATGTTCAACTCACACTAAATCTCTGCACAATTTTCCAAATCTTTCATTGAGGCTCAGCTGGGTATGTAGTTGAAATGTAATTTATAACTGAAAATCTGCCCACAGTCAGACCTTTTAAGAATTTCAACTTGGAATCTTAACAGTCAACATTGAGTCCATGCCATAGTATAATGTTATTGAATATGCATGTTCTGTTGTTTAGAAGGAACATGTTTAAATGAACCAGAAACTGGCACCAATCTTATTTTGATCTACCCTTTGCCCAAAATTGGAGTCCCAGTGGGAAAGAGCCAAATACATAACAATTAAGTTTGCTGATGATCTTGCCAACTACCAGATGTGACTTTCTACACTGTATGTTGTACAAATGGCAAAGTTTTAACCTGCTGGCCATAGGAAGTAGAGGGAATTGGCCTAGATTATTGCTGTGGTTTCCAAAGTGGTTTGCTTCTGATGAACTGCTTCAATCGCTCTTTATTTGTTTCATCTTAATGGAGAAGAATTTCAATTGTTCTGGAAAATTTACACCAGAATTGTGTTGTGAAACTAATAAATCCCAGTTTATTCTTGTACTGAAAAGGCTTGATCTGGCCTGTTTATTATGATTAAAGCAATCAGCTCATTCCAATCAGACTTCTGCTCACTTTAATGCATATTAAAGAGCTGTAATTTTCAGAAGTCTGCATCGACAGCTAAAGCTAACTAGAGCTGATTAAAATGCATTTTATAGGGAAAATCATAGTATTCAGTTACTACTGAGGCCGATTGAAGGGTTTGTAGAAGCTGGAGTGAGTCATGCCTCTGCACAGATGAACAAAATGATATGGAGGAAAAAATGGAATTCTCTGGAGTCCAAGGAAGCTACTCAGATTCTAAGGGAGTATCAGAGGCAGGAGGTTGCTATTTAGGTCAAGGGAGGGGCATTCAGGTTTTTGATACAGTGACTCCAAAGCTTAACGATCTCATGTGTGGTCAAAGTCAGTGAAGGCAACAAGCAAATACAATCCCCAACTACTGCTTACTTAGCTCAAGTGCTTCTTCACAACTTACATTACTATCACTGATGTAACAGTCTCTATAATCACTTCTTCACTCAAGTATTCATTTGGCCCATCACACTCTTATATGCTCTGATATTCACAAGCATACCTCGCAACTTACGCACACTAAAAGCTTTGTCGCCTGGAACAATGTACCATTTTACCCATTTCACATGGGACAAGGAGCCAGGAAGTGTGTAGAAGTGTATAGAATTCAGCAACTTAGAGGGGAGAATGCAAACGTTGTTGGAGCTGCTGCAAAGTGTTAATAGACAGCAGTGTGGAGATCTTTTAGGATGACAGTGTCCACAAATACACTTGCACTGCTCAGCTCCCTCTCATTCTCCAATCTCTCTGATGTGTGAAGTAAGAAAAAGAAGGAGGCACCTTCTACTTCACTGCAACGTCACCTTATCTACTGCCTTTCTCTTTTAAACTGGCCGCATCTTTTACCTGGCCAGCAGAAGGCTACAGCACTAGGAAAAGACTCCCAAGTCCTGATCTGACTCTCACAGCTATCAGCTTACTTATTGGAACTCCAGATAGAGTATAGGGCACTTTGGATGTGTGTCACCAGATATAAGTAGTGGGAACCATGAAAAGAATCTAAGGTTAGGTTCCTAACCAGCATCCTGCAGGGTATGAGTTCTGCTCCAAAGGTCTTTGAGAAAACAGCACCTAACTGCTCGTTAATGGGCATTAGCTAGCCTGCCTGATAACCATGTCAAGAAACACAAGGTCTTTAATTATTAGAAATGTCCACTGGTTTTTGTACAGTTCTGTGCACAATGAGCCCTCTGGCATGGAAATTATGCCAGATTTATCAGACATCTCTGTTGGTAGGGGTCAACTATGGATATTACGTCTTAGTTGTCTATGAGATATGCAAGCCAATACACAGGCCAGGGCAGTATGAAACAGAGAGCAAGATGTTGCCCATGCAGCAGGTTCCCCTTCTCCAAGCAGCTGATGAATCCAAAGGAAAGGCAGAGACTGGTACAGTTTGGCACCAGCAACATCACAGAATTTGCCGAACAACGTCAAACTCTGGAGGGGAAGATGGTGACGCAATACAGCACGTGCGGCCTCTCCAGTGAATGATACATGTATTTGTCAAGTAGGATGCTGTGCACAATCCTGATTTGATGAAGACAGATGTGAGAAGCACGGAGGAACATCTGGAGAAACTTCTGAAATGCCCACTTCGCTGCCGCTGCTACTGTGCGACAGAGAATCTCCAGAGGGGAAGGCCCCGAATCCTCGGCTTTTCCAGTGGCTCGGCGGCCGGTGCCGGGGTTGAAGCGCTCGGCAGAGATGGTGCTTGGTGCTCGGTGTCGGAGGGCTGGTCGGAGGCTCGAAGTTTTCGGACAGACTCAAGAGTCAGCTGTGGTCGGGTGCTTCCAGGGTGCTGCATCGGCAAGTTTGCAGCACTGGAGGTTCATGGCAGGGAGAGTTTTCTTTCTTCTACCGTCTACGTGAGATGATGGGACTTTCGAGACTTTGAGACTTTTTTTTACCGTGCCCATGATCTGTTCTTTATCAGATTATGGTATTGCTTTGCACTGTTGTAACTATATGTTATAATTATGTGGTTTTTGTCAGTTTTTTTTAGTCTTGGTCTGTACTGTGTTTCTGTGGCATCATGCTGGAGGAACATTGCATCATTTCTTAATGCATGCATTATTAAATGACAATAAACGAGGACTGCATGTCCTCATAATCTAATCTAAAAAAAACTCAATGTAGGACGGCCTTAGAGACTCCATCTCCAGATTTTCCTCAGGGTTTACTCCTGAAGACTTCCCCATGAGTGGGTATAGCTGCAAGGCAGTGGGGGTCTGAGATCAGAGTTTTCCTTTTCCTCGATGAGCTGCCAGTCATGGCGGATGAGCCCCATTTGTGAAAAGCGACTGGTTTTAAGGCAACAGTAAGTTGCCTTTGATCCTTCCCCTGGCAGTAGAAATGGCTCTGCCAGGCTTAGTAGCTAAACCACACAGAAAGTCCAGGAGCTGGATTTGGTTGTCAGAGTCTATTTGAGATACACACCATTAACAGCATTTAATAGGCAGTGGGAGCTTATCTCCACTACATCCCCTGGCTATGACAACCTTAGGGAACTGACCTATGAGAACACTAGTGCATACAGCCATTGTCAGCATTAAGTGAAACTTCGAGGGTGTCAGTACTCTAATAAACTGTCATTTCATAGTTTACCGGGTAAGCCCCATCTGCCCAAAGTGAATGGATTTAAGGCAGCAATAACCTGTCTTTGCTCCTTCTCCTGTCAGTAGAAACGGTTCCAGCAGGCTTAGTAGCTAAGCCACACAGAAAGGCCAGGAGCTAGATTTGGTTGTCAGAGTCTATTTGAGATATACACCATTAACAGCATTTAATAGGTAGTGGGAGCTTATCCCCACTACGTCCCCTGGCTACGACAACCTTAAGGAACTGATCTATGAGAACACTGGTGCATGCAGCCATTGTCAGCATTAAGTGGAACTTCGAGGGTGTCAGCACTCTAATAAACTGTCATTTCATAGTTTACTGGATTTCTGATGCACTGATCTGGGAAATAGAATAGGCTCCATCAATCACAAAATATCGGCTCTCCTCAGGATGACTACTTCCATGATCCAGTCTGCCAGTCTGCCAGTGTCTATCAATCAGCACGTCCAGAACACTGCATTCCACAGTGGTACAGTCCAAAGTCCTGTCCTAGACTACTAGAACCAGAATCAGAATCATGTTTCTTATCGCTGATGTTTGTTGTGAAAGTTGTTGTTTTGTGGCAGCATTGCAGTGGAATATATAGTGTATACCTCCTCTCTGATTGGAGTAATAAGAAGCGAGCATGTCTCGGGCGATGAGGGGTGGGGCCCTTAATGATGATTGCCTCTAGAAACACTGCCATTTAAAGGTGCTATCTCACTGGCTCTTCACACAACCTTGGAACATCTGGACAGCAAAGATGCATACATCAGGATGCTCTTTTTCCGTCACAGCTCGGCATTTAATACCAACATCCCCTCAAAACTAATCAGCAAACTCTCATGTGTGCTGCAATACCCCTTGTGTAACTTGATACTGGATTTCCTCATTTGCAGATCCCAGTCAATTCAGATTGGCAAGCACATCTCCTCCATAATCTCTATCAGCACAGGAACACCACAGGGATTTGTGCTTAGTCCCCTGCTCTACTTGCTTTACGCCAATGACTGTGTGGCTAAGCACAGCTCCAACACCGGCTTTCTGAGAGGCGGGACTGCGCAGGCGTGTGACGTCGGGCAGTGCAGCGTGGCAGATTTAAAAGGAACAAAGCCTCATAGAGCGGGCAGCATAGTTTGCGGGCGGCAGAGTGAGCCGGGAGCAGAGTGAAGACTTAAGGGCTTCGCCTCACCGGGCTTAGGCGGAAGCGGGCGAGGCGAGGAAGGTTTGACATTCATTTTCTGTTGCTATTTGAGGAGAGGGGCATTATGACTGTGAGGACAGTTTGCTGTTCTCGGTGTCGGATGTGGGAGGCCCTGGAGTCTCCAAGCCTCCCGGACGTCTACATCTGCGCCAGGTGCATCGAGATACAGCTCCTAAGGGACCGCGTTACGGAACTGGAGCTGCAGCTCGATGACCTTCGTCTGGTCAGGGAGAGTGAGGAGTTGATAGAGAGGAGTGGAAGGCAGGTGATCATGCCGGGGCCACGGGAGGCAGACAAGTGGGTCACGGTTAGGAGGGGGAAGGGGAAAAGTCAGGTGATGGGGAGTACCCCGGTGGCTGTGCCCCTTAACAACAGGTACTCTTGTTTGAGTACTGTTGTGGGGGACAACTTACCCGGGGGAAGCGACAGTGGCCGTGCCTCCAGCACAGAGTCTGGCCCTGTAGCTCAGAAGGGTAGGGCAAGGAAGAGGAGGGCAGTTGTGATAGTGGACTCGATAGTAAGGGGGTCAGATAGGCGATTCTGTGGACGCAGTCCAGAGACCCGGATGGTAGTTTGCCTCCCTGGTGCCAGGGTCCGGGATATTTCTGATCGTGTCCAAGATATCCTGAAGTGGGAGGGTGAGGAGCCAGAGGTCGTGGTACATATAGGTACCAATGACATAGGTAGGAAAAGGGATGAGGTCCTGAAAGGAGAATATAGGGAGCTGGGAAGGGAGTTGAGAAAAAGGACCGCAAAGGTAGTAATCTCGGGATTACTGCCTGTGCCACGCGACAGTGAGAGTAGGAATGCGATGAGGTGGAGGATAAATGCGTGGCTGAGGGATTGGAGCAGGGGGCAGGGATTCAAGTTTTTGGATCATTGGGACCTCTTTTGGCGCAGGCGTGACCTGTACAAAAAGGACGGGTTACACTTGAATCCTAGGGGGACCAATATCCTGGCAGGGAGATTAGCGGGGGCTACTGAGGTGACTTTAAACTAGAATTGTTGGGGGGTGGGAATCAAATTAAAGAGGCTAGGTGTGAGGTGGTTAGTTCACAACAGAGGGATGGGAACCAGTGCAGAGAGACAGAGGGGTGTAAAGTGAGCGTAGAAGCAAAAAGTACAAAGGAGAAAAGTAAAAGTGGCAGGCCGACAAATCCAGGGCAAGCATTAAAAAGGGCCACTTTTCAACATAATTGTATAAGGGCTAAGAGAGTTGTAAAAGAGCGCCTGAAGGCTTTATGTGTCAATGCAAGGAGCATTCGTAATAAGGTGGATGAATTGAAAGTGCAGATTGTTATTAATGATTATGATATAGTTGGGATCACAGAGACATGGCTCCAGGGTGACCAGGGATGGGAGCTCAACGTTCAGGGATATTCAATATTCAGGAGGGATAGACATGAAGGAAGGGGAGGTGGGGTGGCGTTGCTGGTTAAAGAAGAGATTAACGCAATAGAAAGGAAGGACATAAGCCGGGAAGATGTGGAATTGATATGGGTAGAGCTGCGTAACACTAAGGAGCAGAAGACGCTGGTGGGAGTTGTGTATAGGCCACCTAACAGTAGTAGTGAGGTCGGAGATGGTATTAAACAGGAAATTAGAAATGTGTGCAATAAAGGAACAGCAGTTATAATGGGTGACTTCAATCTACATGTAGACTGGGTGAACCAAATTGGTAAAGGTGCTGAGGAAGAGGATTTCTTGGAATGTATGCGGGATGGTTTTTTGAACCAACATGTCGAGGAACCAACTAGAGAGCAGGCTATTCTGGACTGGGTTTTGAGCAATGAGGAAGGGTTAATTAGCGATCTTGTCGTGAGAGGCCCCTTGGGTAAGAGTGACCATAATATGGTGGAATTCTTCATTAAAATGGAGAGTGACATAATTAATTCAGAACCAAAGGTTCTGTTAGTAGGGAAGTGGTGTTAGGTAAATTGAAGGAATTGAAGGCAGATAAATCCCCAGGGCCAGATGGTCTGCATCCTAGAGTGCTTAAGGAAGTAGCCCAAGAAATAGTGGATGCATTAGTGATAATTTTTCAAAACTCGTTAGATTCTGGACTAGTTCCTGAGGATTGGAGGGTGGCTAATGTAACCCCACTTTTTAAAAAAGGAGGGAGAGAGAAACTGGGGAATTATAGACCGGTTAGCCTAACGTCGGTGGTGGGGAAACTGCTGGAGTCAGTTATCAAGGATGTGATAACAGCACATTTGGAAAGCGGTGAAATGATCGGACAAAGTCAGCATGGATTTGTGAAAGGAAAATCATGTCTGACGAATCTCATAGAATTTTTTGAGGATGTAACTAGTAGAGTGGATAGGGGAGAACCAGTGGATGTGGTATATTTGGATTTTCAAAAGGCTTTTGACAAGGTCCCACACAGGAGATTAGTGTGCAAACTTAAAGCACACGGTATTGGGGGTAAGGTATTGGTGTGGGTGGAGAATTGGTTAGCAGACAGGAAGCAAAGAGTGGGAATAAACGGGACCTTTTCAGAATGGCAGGCAGTGACTAGCGGGGTACACCAGTCATTGAAAGTGGGCATGCAGGTACAACAGGCGGTGAAAAAGGCGAATGGTATGCTGGCACTTATAGCGAGAGGATTCGAGTACAGGAGCAGGGAGGTACTACTGCAGTTGTACAAGGCCTTGGTGAGACCACACCTGGAGTATTGTGTGCAGTTTTGGTCCCCTAATCTGAGGAAAGACATCTTTGCCATAGGGGGAGTACAAAGAAGGTTCACCAGATTGATTCCTGGGATGGCAGGTCTTTCATATGAAGAAAGACTGGATGAACTGGGCTTGTACTCGTTGGAATTTAGAAGATTGAGGGGGGATCTGATTGAAACGTATAAGATCCTAAAGGGATTGGACAGGCTGGATGCAGGAAGATTGTTCCCGATGTTGGGGAAGTCCAGAACGAGGGGTCACAGTTTGAGGATAGAGGGGAAGCCTCTTAGGACCGAGATTAGGAAAAACTTCTTCACACAGAGAGTGGTGAATCTGTGGAATTCTCTGCCACAGGAAACAGTTGAGGCCAGTTGATTGGCTATGTTTAAGAGGGAGTTAGATATGGCCCTTGTGGCTACAGGGGTCAGGGGGTTTGGAGGGAAGGCTGGGGCGGGTTTCTGAGTTGGATGATCAGCCATGATCATAATAAATGGCGGTGCAGGCTCGAAGGGCCAAATGGCCTACTCCTGCACCTATTTTCTATGTTTCTATGTTTCTATATACTGGTTTGCTGATTACACAACTTTGTGGTCTGTATCAAAGGTGATGATGAATCAGCATACAGAAGGGAGATTGAAAATTTGGCTGAGTGGTCTAATAACAACAGCTTCTCACTCAATGTCAATAAGACCAAGAAACTGATTGTAGACATCAGAAAAGAAAAAACAGAGGGCCATAAGCCAGTTCTGATTGGATGCTCGGCGGTGGAGAGGGTAGATAATTTTAAATTCCTGGGTGTCACTATCTCAAAGGACCTGTCCTGGACCCATCATATAAATATAATTGCAAAGAAAGCAAAGCAGTGCCTCTGCTTCTTCGAGAGTCTGTGGAGTTACAACTCGTCAATAAAAACCTTGGTAAACTTCTATAGATGTGTTGTGGACAGTGTGCTGACTAGCTGCATTATGGATGGATATGGGAGCACCAATGCCCTTAAGTGAAAAATCCTACAAAAGATAGTGGATTCAGCACAGTACATGATGGGTAAAGCCCTCGAAACCATTGAATACAGGTACATGAAACATTGCCATAGAAAAGCAGCATCCATGATCAAAGATCCTCACCACCCAGGCTACGCTTTTTTCTCACTGCACCCATCAGGTAGAAGGTACAAGTACCTCAGGACTCACACCACCAGGTTCAAGAACAGTTACTACCCTTCAACCATCAGACTCTTAAACAAAAGGGGATAACTACTCTCATTCTATTTCTGGTGTTCCCACAACTGCTGATCTCACTTTAAGGTCTCTTTTTCTCATTGTTTCATACTCGTTATTTATTGTTATTTATTTATGTTTGCACTTTCACGGTTTGTTATTCATTTATCCTTTTTAAAAAGTACCGTTCCGTAGAATTACTAAGTATGCCTGCAGGTGAAAAGAATCTCGGGGTTGTATGTGGTGACATATTTGTTCTCTCATAATAAATTTTACTTTGAACTCGGAATTGTTTGAACTTTGTCCTTGATGCTGGGAAGGATAGTGCCCATGATGGTGCTGGCTGAGTTTGTAATCCTCTGCAGTTTTTTCCAATCGTGTGCAGTGGCACACCCCACTCCCAACTTTACCAGGCTGTGATGCCACTATTTAGAATGCTCTACTTGGTACATCTGTAGAAAATTTTCAGGGTCTTTGATGACTTAGCAAATCTCCTGAAACTCCTAAGGAAATATAATAGCTGATGTCTCTTCTTTGTAATTCTGTCAATGTGTTGGGCGCAGGGGAGATCTTCAGAGAATTTGACATTCAGGAACTTGAAATTGATCACCCTTTCCATTGCTGACCCATCCACAAGAACTAATGTGTGTTCCCTTGACTTCCTCTTTCTGAAGTCCACAATTAATTCCTTGGATTTACTGATGTTGAGTGCAAGATTGTTATTGTGAAACCACTCAACCAGCAGATCAATCTTACTCCTATATACCTCATCATCACCATTTGAGATTCTGCCAACAGCAGCTGTGTCATCGACAAATCTATAGGTGGTGTTTGAGCTGCGCTTAGCTACAGTCATGGAGAGTAGAGCAGTGGGCCATGTACACATCCTTTAGGTGCATTGGTGTTGATCGTCAGTGAGGAGATTGCCGCTCCATACCAGATGGTGATGCAGCCAGTTAGTTTACTCTCCACGGTACATCTGCAGACATTTGTCAGAGTCTTGGTGACATACCAAATCCTCAAACTCCAAATGAAATATCGCTGCTGTTGTGCCTTCTTCATAATTGCATCAATGTGTTTGGCCTAGAATAGATCTTCAAAGACATTGACACCCAGGAACTTGAAACTGCTCACACCTCCATGAGGACTGGTATGTGTTCTTTGAGCTTCTCCTTTAAGAGTAGCACACATCCTCGAGGTGAACCAGAGCCGATTGTCAGTGTGGAGGAGATACTATTTCTGATATGTACTGACAGTGGTCTCCCAATGAGGAAATCTTGGATCCAGTTACAGAGCAAGATAAGAAGTCCAGACTTCGGAGCCTGTTGATTTGTAATGAGGGGATGGTGGTGTTGAACGCAGAGCCGTAATCAATAAACAGCAGCCTTACGTGGGTATCTTGGTTGTCCAGGTGGTCCAAGGCTGAATGAAAAGCCAGTGAGATTGCATCCATGATAGGAGACAAATCGCAGCAGGTCCACATCTGTGTTTATGCAGGAGTTGATTCTGGCTGTGAATCAACTGGGTAAAAATCGTTGAGGCAGTTCATCCTGCTGCAGTAAGTGTGAAGTTTCTTCAGTGTTATGGTCGGAGAATGTCTCTTCCCACTCAAGATTTCTAACTGATATTCCGAGTATTAGGTTGAGTCAGTGTTACTGAAAGAAGTTACATCTTTAAAATAAATAAGTCAGTACCTTGGTTTAAGTACAATCCCTTTTGGAGACATGGTCTAGCTTTAAACAATGCAAGCCGGTTTTATTTGGTGCATGCAATCACAAAATTGGGCCACAGTGATAAACTAAGGCCTGCAGTGGTATGTAAATCATAAGTCATGTGTGTAGTTAGCACTGGGATGTGTAAAGGGGCATTTTTCCTGGCAATATAGAATGCACCAGTGGATTTTTCATTGAATTTTCTGCAGTTTAATATACTTGACAGGGTAGTACCTCTGTGAAATAACCTGCTGGTAGCTGGGCCATGATCTGTCAATATACAATATGTGACAAACACATTTCCCTACTACAGGGTGCTATGCAGCAGGGTGAAATTTTATCAGCCTGACCTGCATTATGGGACCAATGATATGCATGCATCTACTAGCTGCATGAGAGTAACAAACTTTGATACGTAACAAAGAACAACATTCATTAATATGAATTTGATCAATTAAAGTACTCCAACTGTAAGACCTGTTTATGTAATAATTTTACAAATGTGATTTTTAAAATATACGGAAACTAGAACATGAGCATCCAATTCACAGTGGAGTTAAATGCTGACTGAAAATCAATTTTGGGGGCTTTTCATCATTTGGGGAGGAATAGTGCTAGTGAATTTTATCTGGAAGAAACCATATTTGATTGTAAACATAAGGAACTTTAGTTAGGGAGGATAATACCATGCATTGATGCATTATTCTAAATTCAGTCCTCTGATCAAAGTATTTGTCCCCTTCAGGCTTCACTGAATAATTTCCTGAGGATATAGTCTATCAGCAAATTGCACCTGATCATTTGTGGTCATATGTTTCATCATTAAGCCATTAACTAAAATGATTGACTACTTACATTTAATGGTGACAATTCTTCGTCAGACTTGACCTGCTAAATTTAACACCAGCTCTATTATATGACATTCATTTCCCTGAAAATTAATAAAGAGGGCTGTTTTCAATATGAAGAACTGTTGCAAGCCTTCTGACAGGATAATGCAATATTTGTTTCTTTTTTTCCTTTATTGACAGACATCTATGCAAGAAGTATGTGGACAACTGAGTTTATAATACTTCATTCTTCAAAATGTTTGTAATCATGGGCATCTCACTGATAACCTGCAAGCAGATAGACATCTGTGTGAGCTAGCCTTTCTTATGAGTCAGGCATGCTTAGCAGATAATGATGGTTCAATTTTGCTCCACAGTCATTAATATGTCTGGGAGACAACTTCCTTCTCTCAGTCCATCTGATCTGCTGCAACAAGAGAGACAAATGGAGCAAGACTGGTTTCTTCATGACATCAGTATTGACCTCGCTGAAGTGAAATGTGACCACTAATGAGCAGTCAGCAACTTCAGTGATGCCAACAGTTGATTTGAAGTCATCCATCGATCGTTCCTTCAAGTTTTAATGACATATACAGCCTAACAAGCTGTATGTAAGGCAAGACTTCAAAATAGCAGAAGGGGCACTCACGTCCTGCTGCCTTTACTATAAAGTGAAAATGCCTTTTTTGTTTCTTATCACCATGCTTTTTTGGCTACAGAGCATAATTCAGGATGGAACAGAAGACAGCTTCCAAAGCTGCAAATTTGTGTGATGCAACAAAAAAATGACTCAATTGTAAAATACATTTATTACGGCATATTTTTCACAAATACATACAGACAACATTTTAATACTTTTTTTTTAGAGAATAGAGACATAATTTCAGTTCCCATCATGGTATTAAACAGGAAATTAGAAATGTGTGCAATAAAGGAACAGCAGTTATAATCGGTGACTTCAATCTACATGTAGATTGGGTGAACCAAATTGGTAAAGGTGCTGAGGAAGAGGATTTCTTGGAATGTATGCGGGATGGTTTTTTGAACCAACATGTCGAGGAACCAACTAGAGAGCAGGCTATTCTGGACTGGGTTTTGAGCAATAAGGAAGGGTTAATTAGCGATCTTGTCGTGAGAGGCCCCTTGGGAAAGAGTGACCATAATATGGTGGAATTCTTCATTAAGATGGAGAGTGACATAGTTAATTCAGAAACAAAGGTTCTGAACTTAAAGAGGGGTAACTTTGAAGGTATGAGACGTGAATTAGCTAAGATAGACTGGCAAATGACACTTTAAGGATTGATGGTGGATATGCAATGGCAAGCATTTAAAGGTTGCATGGATGAACTACAACAATTGTTCATCCCAGTTTGGCAAAAGAATAAATCAAGGAAGGTAGTGTACCCGTGGCTGACAAGAGAAATTAGGGAGAGTATCAATTCCAAAGAAGAAGCATACAAATTAGCCAGAGAAAGTGGCTCACCTGAGGACTGGGAGAAATTCAGAATTCAGCAGAGGAGGACAAAGGGCTTAATTAGGAAGGGGAAAAAAGATTATGAGAGAAAACTGGCAGGGAACATAAAAACGGACTGTTAAAGCTTTTATAGATATGTAAAAAGGAAAAGACTGGTAAAGACAAATGTAGGTCCCCTGCAGACAGAAACAGGTGAATTGATTATGGGGCCAAGGACATGGCAGACCAGTTGAATAATTACTTTGGTTCTGTCTTCACTAAGGAGGACATAAATAATCTTCCAGAAATAGTAGGGGATAGAGGGTCCAGTGAGATGGAGGAACTGAGCGAAATACATGTTAGTAGGGAAGTGGTGTTAGGTAAATTGAAGGGATTGAAGGCAGATAAATCCCCAGGGCCAGATGGTCTGCATCCTAGAGTGCTTAAGGAAGTAGCCCAAGAAATAGTGGATGCATTAGTGATAATTTTTCAAAACTCGTTAGATTCTGGACTAGTTCCTGAGGATTGGAGGGTGGCTAATGTAACCCCACTTTTTAAAAAAGGAGAAAGAGAGAAACTAGGGAATTATAGACCAGTTAGCCTAACGTCGGTGGTGGGGAAACTGCTGGAGTCGGTTATCAAGGATGTGATAACAGCACATTTGGAAAGCAGTGAAATGATCGGACAAAGTCAGCATGGATTTGTGAAAGGAAAATCATGTCTGACGAATCTCATAGAATTTTTTGAGGATGTAACTAGTAGAGTGGATAGGGGAGAACCAGTGGATGTGGTATATTTGGATTTTCAAAAGGCTTTTGACAAGGTCCCACACAGGAGATTAGTGTGCAAACTTAAAGCACACGGTATTGGGGGTAAGGTATTGGTGTGGGTGGAGAATTGGTTAGCAGACAGGAAGCAAAGAGTGGGAATAAACGGGACCTTTTCAGAATGGCAGGCAGTGACTAGCGGGGTACCGCAAGGCTCAGTGCTGGGACCTCAGTTGTTTACAATATATATTAATGACTTGGATGAGGGAATTAAATGCAGCATCTCCAAGTTTGCGGATGACACGAAGCTGGGTGGCAGTGTTAGCTGTGAGGAGGATGCTAAGAGGATGCAGGGTGACTTGGATAGGTTGGGTGAGTGGGCAAATTCATGGCAGATGCAATTTAATGTGGATAAATGTGAAGTTATCCACTTTGGTGGCAAAAATAGGAAAACAGATTATTATCTGAATGGTGGCCGATTAGGAAAAGGAGAGGTGCAACGAGACCTGGGTGTCATTATGCACCAGTCATTGAAAGTGGGCATGCAGGTACAACAGGCGGTGAAAAAGGCGAATGGTATGCTGGCACTTATAGCGAGAGGATTCGAGTACAGGAGCAGGGAGGTACTACTGCAGTTGTACAAGGCCTTGGTGAGACCACACCTGGAGTATTGTGTGCAGTTTTGGTCCCCTAATCTGAGGAAAGACATCCTTGCCATAGAGGGAGTACAAAGAAGGTTCACCAGATTGATTCCTGGGATGGCAGGACTTTCATATGAAGAAAGACTGGATGAACTGGGCTTGTACTCGTTGGAATTTAGACGATTGAGGGGGGATCTGATTGAAACGTATAAAATCCTAAAGGGATTGGACAGGCTAGATGCAGGAAGATTGTTCCCAATGTTGGGGAAGTCCAGAACGAGGGGTCACAGTTTGAGGATAGAGGGGAGGCCTTTTAGGACCGAGATTAGGAAAAACTTCTTCACACAAAGAGTGGTGAATCTGTGGAATTCTCTGCCACAGGAAACAGTTGA
Source organism: Mobula hypostoma (assembly GCF_963921235.1). Classification (NCBI taxonomy): domain Eukaryota; kingdom Metazoa; phylum Chordata; class Chondrichthyes; order Myliobatiformes; family Myliobatidae; genus Mobula; species Mobula hypostoma. The sequence continues at coordinate 61,358,497 of NC_086097.1, read as the reverse complement.
GGCCAGTTCATTGCCTATATTTAAGAGGGAGTTAGATATGGCCCTTGTGGCTACGGGGATCAGGGGGTATGGAGGGAAGGCTGGGGCGGGGTTCTGAGTTGGATGATCAGCCATGATCATAATAAATGGCGGTGGAGGCTCGAAGGGCCAAATGGCCTACTCCTGCACCTATTTTCTATGTTTCTATGTTTCTATCACAGAATGTCAGTTTTAATCTTACTTACGTTACTTAACAAGAATTGTTTTGTTAGTCCTCCTACTGCTAGGAGAGATTAGAAGCCCAAGATTTCTCTTATATGTTCATACACAGGGAAACAGAAAAGTTCCTTCTTGGGTTTAAAAGAAATGCAAATATAATATCCTTTCTCTTTTAATTTTGTTTAAAAAAAAAGCTCGGACACCCAATTTTAATGATTTTTCAAACTGAAGCATGTGAGAGTAAAAAATAGTTGCCTCTCAAAATAACATAACATTCAGAAGCCAATGAAGTATCTCTGAAGTATAGTCAGAATATGGGAAATTTGCAGCCTAAAAAGGAGCAGGAGTTAACAACATGGATTCCATTGCTGTACTTCACACCCCTTGACTCTCTTTTAGATTGAAAATGAGTCTTTGTTAACCTTGAATGTAATCAATGATTCAGCATCCATAGCTCTGTGAGAAGAAGAATTCTGCTTCATCATCTAAAATGAACAAACTGTAATTCTGCAATGTTGACCGCAGTTCAAAATTAACACACAAGAGGAAGTATCTTCTCAGTAACCATCTTATCAAGGACCACCATTTTTGTCTCTATGTAATCCACTTCTCAAACTTCTAAACCGATGAAATAAAACAACCCTGCTAAAAGCTTTTCTCAAAGGACAGACTTACATGCTAGCAATCAGCTGTACTCTCTCCATTCCAGGTGTAACCTCCTTAAATAAGGAACCCTAATCAGGGTCTCGGCCTGAAACGTTGACTGCACCTCTTCCTGGAGATGCTGCCTGGCCTGCTGCGTTCACCAGCAACTTTGATGTGTGTTGCTTGAATTTCCAGCATCTGCAGATTTCCTGTTGTTAACCCTAAACAGTGTGTAGTTTTGTAGAAATTTTGTCAGCAGTACTGCTTACAGTTAGAGAAAGACTTCCCCATTTTTATACTCCATCTTCATTGTGATGGAGGCCAAAAAAAGACCTAAGCTTCTTACTGAGGAATTCCAACATTACCCAACAACATTTGTCATGCTAATTGGTCTCTGTTTTCCTGTTTTCTATCTTCCTCCTTTGTTGAATAGTGATAATACATTTTCAATTTTCAAAGATGCCAAGTCCTTTTCATAATTTAGAGAACGTTATGAATGAGTCCATTTTTTATTTCTTTAAAAGCTCAAGGATGTAAATTACCAGTGCCTGTGAAGATAAATGGAAGATAAGTGTTCAAAGTCTTTGCCATTTCCTTATTTCCCCTCATTTATTCACCAGCATCATCCTCTAAAGGGCTGATGTTTACCGTAGCATTGCTTATAAAAGCTTCTACTGGTTGTTTGTTATCCCTGCTAATTTACTCTCATTATCCAATTTCTTCCTCATTTTGTTTTAAATCATTTTCTTCACACATCAATGTGACAATGATCAGGTATTTTATATCTTTTATTGCTGTTGATTGAAAGGTGAATTTTAACCATGGTAATATGGATAATATTCTTGGTCTTCTTCAGTATCATGCTGTGAGTTCTGTCACAGTCACCCAGGATGTCAGATGAGCTTTAAATTAGTCTCGAGGGGTCACTGCATAGGATCAGAAAAAAACTACAGGAAGTTGCCAACTCAGCCAGCTGCATCACGGGCACTAGCCTCCTCAGCATTGAGGACACCTTCGAAAGACGATGTCACAAAAAGGTGGCATCCATCATTTAGACCCCCATTACCCAGGCCATGCCCTCTTCTCATTGCTACCATCAAGAATGAGCCTGAAGACACACATGTCAACATTTCAGGAAATAACATCTTCCCATCTGCCATCAGATTTCTGAATGGACAGCTACCTCATGAACATTACCTCATTATTTTTTCTTGGTCTCTTGTTCAAGTTCTGTTTTAATTATCATTCAACCATACACAAATATGTCCAAATGAAACAGCATTTCTCTGGATCCAAGGTACAAAACATATTACTAATAGCACACAGCACACTGCACATAGCACATAGCACAAGCAGCACAACACACACACAAAATGCAGGAAAAACTCAGCAGTTCAGGCACATCTGTGGAAGTGAATAAGACCATAAGATATAGGAGCAGAATAGGCCATTCGGCCCATTAGGTCTGCTCCACCATTTCATCATGGCTGATCCAATCCCCTGCCTTCTTCTCGTATCTATTCGAGCCCTGACCAATCAAGAATCTATCAACCTTTGCCTTAAATATATAAAGAATGGGCCTCCATTTCTGTCCGTGGAAAAGAATTCCATAGCTTCATCAGTCTCTGGCTAAAGAAATTCCTCCTCATCTCCATTCTAAAAGGACGTCTCTCAATCTGAGTCTCTGTCCTCTGGTCTTAGACTCCCCATCATAGGAAACATCCTCTCCACATTCACTCTATCAAGGCCTTTCACCATTTGACAGGTTTCAATGCAGTCCCCCCGCCACCTCATTCTTCTGAATTTTAGTGAGTCCAGGCCCAGAGCCATTAAATGCTCTTCACATGTCAAGCTATTCAATCCTGGAATCATTTTGTGAACCAACTTTGAACCCTCTCCAGTTTCAGCCCAAAACTGCTCACAATACACCCAACTAAAGCCTTACCGGTGCTTTATAAAGTCTCAGCATTACATCCTTGCTTTTATATTATTGTCCTCTTGAAATGAATGCTAACATCACATTTGCTTCCATGCCACAGACTCAACTTGCAAATAAATAGTTAATGCTTTGGGCAGAGACCTTTCTTCAGTACGGACTGGAGGGGAAGACACCAGAATAAAAAGGTGGGGTGAGTGTCCCAGCCCAAATCATCGACTGTTTATTCATTTCCATAGATGATGTCTGACCTACTGAGTTCTTCCATCATCTTTTGTGTGTTGCTCTGGATTTCCAAAGTTCAACGTTCAAAGTATATTTATAATCAAAATATGTATAAAATATACACCCTTCAGATTTGTCTCCTTACAGGCAGCTACAAAACAAAGAAACACAATGGAACCCATTACACAAGGAAAACTGGCAAATACCCAATGTGCAGAAAAAAGACAAATCATACAAACAATAAAAGTAAGCAAATAACATTCCGAACTGATGTTCACAGCCACGAAGCCAGTCATTACTGCAGTCGATTCAGCAGCCCATTAGTTGCAGGCCACAGCCTCAGTTTAGCACAGAGATGAGTAAACCCTGCAGAGCAGCGCATGAGCTGGCACGTCCCTGACACCCTGAACTTTCCGAGCAGCATCTGCAGAATGCCTTGTACTTAAAATAATACATATGGTTACAATTTCAAAAAGAGTACATATGGCTATGATATAGTCACAAAGAAAAAAAGCATAATAATAAAGCCCAAATGCCTGAGTGGTATTACTGTCAAATTGAGGGCAAATTGTTCTGGTTCAGCTTGTTCTTCCAATGAGCCAGCACTGGAGGGCAGCACCAATGGGAAGGGCCAGCCACCAACCCAAGTATCAGTTCCTGTGCGCCTCATAGAGGTTCTTCCACACTGCTTCAGTGTCTCCTCCCCTGGTTGTCTGCAATAGGCGACCCCGCAGCCTTGGCCTAGTCCTTGCCAAAGCTGAGGTAATGCAGCTCCCTGGCCATCAGTCTCGCCAATGAACCAGTGAACCAGACTAGCAGTATTCTATGTTACCAATGACCAATAGGGCCTTGTAATCACAATAAAAATGTCCAGAATAATCACTCACACTACGTACCATCTAACAGTGCATGACAAGTCCAGCAATTGCAAAACAACTCAATGCAATAAGTCCATTTCCATCGATAGCAAGCAACTCGCTGATGGGATAATCCTGTGGTATTTGATATTCTTAGTATCCAGCAGTGACTTGTGATCATAAAAAGGACATACAAAATGAAAAATACACCTTTGATTGGACCTGGAATACTCGCTGTATCTGAGTACCCACTGCGTCGGATTATACTGGAAGAACTGGTACTTATTGCTTATTTATTTTATATTTTTTAATATATACATTGTAATGTGGTCTCTTTCATATCATGATTATGTATTGCATTGTACTGTTGCTGCAAAACAATAAATTTTATGACATATGCCAGCGATAATAAGGCTGATACTGATTCCGATTCAGTATTTACTAGGTACAGCAGCAGAACATTAGTCTAGATTTTGTGCTCAAATCTTTGAAGTAGAAGTAAAAACTATGACTTTCTCACTCTGGGTTTTGGGAATTGTTTTGGGAAATTTTAAGATCAACAACCAGGGCCACTAAGATATTTACTCTTTTTTTAACCGCACAAATTAAACATTGTAAATTCTTCATTCTAGAAGCTGGATTAGACAAAATTTGTGCCCATTTTTATACATAAATAATATAGGACACATGGTGGGGCATGTTTCATCACATTTGTAGAGAGTTCTTGTTCAAGTCCTCACAGTCAGGGGACTGGACCAGCTACTGTACTTTGTCATAATTCACCATTAGACAGGTAACATTTCCCCATTGTTTATTTGCAGGTATTGACATCATTAGTGTTTAGTTTATTCACTCAATGGTGGAAACTAGATCAAGAGGATGAAATTAACGGACAGTTCAACAAAAAGTACATCACACTGAAAGTAATGGATCTTGTGTGATTTAAGTCTTCCCCCGGGATATTTTTACTTTAGTAAATCTTTGTTGCTGGCGCCCTTTAGGTAGACCGATAACTGCAGTTCATCGACCCTTCGATCTTTGTGACCTGTGGCCTAGGGCGGTAAAGACTACTGATGACCACGGGGCATGATTGGCACTCACCATGCTCAGGGATGCTGTTCCCCCGAGGAGGCCTGTAGGATCACGTGGAGCTGGTGTTCGGAATGATGGACAATTTATTAGAAAAGCTGCGGTGCACCAGGAGATCAGCCAAAGCTCATATGACTGAGCATGAATGCATGAATTTGCTACAGTTTTTACCTTCTCAGTTGATGAGGCTACCAGTAAAGCTATATTTTCATAACAGAATAGTAGCAACAGGAAAACTTAGTTAAATAACAGACTAGGTTGTGATTGCAAAATAAGTCCACAGGTTTAATAGTAAATCCAATTTTTTTATTGCAGCAATAGGTGCACGCTATAACATACTTAGTGAAGTTCCTGAAACTTAGGTATCATCATTGCTTCATTCCATTTCTTTGTTTTTGTCTGTGGTTCCCTGTTGCCATGTTAGCACAGTCCACATCCCTACTTACAAGTTAGTAGTCCTCACTATTCTTTCCCCTACAGCAAGGCCCGCATGCTGTACCTCCTGGATCACTCCTATTTTCCTCAAAACTCCCATAATTATTAACCCTCCCCCTATCACTCCCACCAGCCCCTCCGCCCCCACCATCAGTTTGATATTTTGCTTTGATAGCTCAAGGTTGTCAAAGAAAGATCATTTTGACCATTTCCCATGTACGAATGCTGTTTCCTGAGTCTCCAGTCATCTGCAGTGTGTGTGTGTGTGTGTGTGTATAAAATAGGCAAGTTGAGTTTAAACATATTTTAAAGGAGTTATTTAATCATTATGTGTTCTTAAGACAAAAACATCCAGTTCAGTAGCTTCGTTGCTGAGCTGACTTGACCTCAGAGCAAATGTATACTAAGAAGAGTGTAAAATCAAATTCCTAAGCTTTTATTAGAGAAAATACTGGAATCACATAGAAAATAATAATGTGATAAGTGTCAAAATAGATTTATGGAAGAAAAACTATATTTAAGTTATATGTTAAACTTTTTCAAAGCTGCATCTACAAGAATAGACTAAGGGGATCAATGGATTGGATGTATTTGGATTTTTGAAAAGCCTTCAATTAAATGTTGCACAAGACATTGGTAAACAAAATTAGAGCATGGGCGGGGCTAATTTTCTGACAAAGACAAAAATTAAGAGGGTAAGCATAAATGATTGGTGTTTTGTCCAGTTTTTTATAATTACTGTTGATTTGGACATTGGGGCCAGATAGAATACATACAGTTTTGCTGATATGAAGTTTGTTACCTGTGTGGATTGTGAGGTGGTCTGCAGAATGGACAAGACATATAATGTGGAAAAACACAAGGTTATCCACATTGGTCTAAGGAATAGAAAAGCAGAGAATTTTTGTTTAAACTGAGAAACTGAAATATTTTGGTATTGATATGAAGATGAATATCCTTTTACAAATATCACTGATTGTTACAGCAAGTGATTAGGTAGATCGGTTAACATTGACAGTTACTCGGCAGGTTCAGCAAGTGATTAGGTAGATTGGTTAACATTGTAAGAGGGTTTAAGTACCAGATTAAAGAATCAGAATTAGATTTGCTATCACAGACACGTGATGTGAAATTCAGAATTAGATTTACTATCACAGACTCGTAATGTGAAACTCGTCGCATTGCTGTAGCAGTAAATGAAAGATACAAAATCTATAAACCACAAAAATGAATAAATAGTACAAAAAAGATTAATGAACTAGGGCTTATGAGTTCATGGACCATTCAAAATACTGAGGGAAGAGGGGCAGAAGCTGGTCTTCAGTCTCCTGTACCTCCTCCAATGGCTATAATGAGAAGACATGTCCCAGATGGCTTGGATCCTTAGTGATGATGCTGCCTCTTGAAGATGTCCCTGACGGTTTGTCCTCATGATGGAGCCGGCTGAGTCTATAACCTACAGCAGCCTCATGCAATCCTGTGCAATGGGGTCTCCACGGTGATGCAGCTGCTCTGAATGCTCTCCATTGCACATCTATAGAAAATTTTAACAGAAAATACCAAATCTTCTTAGAGATCCTAGATATCTTTTAAAGTTGGATGAGGAGGAGTATGCTTTATAATTAGTTCAACATGGTGCACACATGCGACCGTTCTGTCGCAGTCCTGTTCACCCGTTCTGGAACATCTAGTGGTCAAATATCCAAGGGAGTATTCCACCATTATCCTCGTAGTAGTGTATATTCCACCTCGGGGCGCCACCAGGGAGGCACTGAAGAAGCTAAGCTCTCTGGTGCCTTCCATATCATTATTTGAGATTTCAGCCAGGCCAATTTAATGAAATCTCAGAACAAGTACCACCATGTCGCTTGTGTAACCAGAGGAGCCAACACACTTGACCACTGTGATAGAGCCATCAAGAATGTGTGCCATCCCACTCCCACACTTTGGAAAGTCCAATCACCTGGCTGTACTTTTACGCCCACCATATAGGCAGAGATTAAAGACTGCAGCTCCAGTGGTGAGGACCAAGAAGGTATGGTCAAGGGAGACAGAGAGACACTTACAGGACTGCTTTGAGTCAGTGGACTGGACAATATTCATGCCTTCATCTTCGAGTCTGAATGACTATGCCACAGTTGTCACTAACTTCAATAAAACATGTGTGGATGAGTGTGTACCTGTGAGAACATACTGGACATACCCAAACCAAAAGCTATGGATGAACCAGATGATTCGTAGTCTTGCTGAGGTCTAGATCTGTGACATTCAAGACCAGTGATCCAGAACTATACAAAAAGATCAGGTTGGACCTACAGTAGGCTATTTCAATGGTGAAAAAACAATCCTGATTGAACTTAGAGACAAAATCAGATGCACGTCAGATCTGGCAGAGTTTGCAGCCCATTACTTTGTACAAAGTGAAACCTAACATCATGAATGCCTGTGAAGCTTCACTCAGCTCAATGCCTCTTATGTATGCTTTGAAAGGGAGAATAAAACTACACCTGTGCAAATCCCTGCATCATCTGGTGTCCCTGTGATTACTGACTTAGAAGCCGGCATCAAAAAATCTTTCAAGAGAGTAAACCCTTGCAAGAGCCCAGACTAGGAGTTGAGGATGCCATCGTTTACCTGCTGAACCGTGTCTACGCCCACCTGGACAAGCCAGCGAGCACTGTGAGGGTCATGTTTTTTGACTTCTCCAGTGCATTCAACATCATCCGCTCTTCTCTGCTGGGGGAGAAGCTGACAGTGATGCAGGTGGATGCTTCCCTGGTATCATGGATTCTTGATTACCTGACTGGCAGACCACAGTACGTGTGCTTGCAACACTATGTGTCCGACAGAGTGATCAGCAGCACTGGGGCTCCACAGGGGACTGTCTTGTCTCCCTTTCTCTTCACCATTTACACCTCAGACTTCAACTACAGCACAGAGTCTTGTCTTCTTCAGAAGTTTTCTGATGACTCTGCCATAGTTGGATGCATCAGCAATGGAGATGAGGCTGAGTACAGGGCTACGGTAGGAAACTTTGTCACATGGTGTGAGCAGAATTATCTGCAGCTTAATGTGAAAAAGACTAAGGAGCTGGTGGTAGACCTGAGGAGAGCTGAGGTACCCGTGACCCCTGTTTCCATCCAGGGGGTCAGTGTGGACATGGTAGAGGATTACAAATACCTGGGGATACGAATTGACAATAAACTGAACTGTTCAAAGAACACTGAGGCTGTCTACAAGAAGGGTCAGAGCTGTCTCTATTTCCTGAAGAGACTGAGGTCCTTTAACATCTGCCGGACGATGCTGAGGATGTTCTATGAGTCTGTGGTGGCCAGTGCTATCATGTCTGCTGTTGTGTGCTGGGCAACAGGCTGAGGGTGGCAGACACCAATAGAATCAACAAACTCATTCGTAAGGCCAGTGATGGTGTGGGGATGGAACTGGACTCTCTCATGGTGGTGTCTGAAAAGAGGATGCTGTCTAAGTTGCATGCCATCTTGGACAATGTCTCCCATCCACTACATAATGTACTGGATGGGCACAGGAGTACATTCAGACAGAGACTCATTCCACCAAGATGCAACACAGAGCGTCATAGGAAGTCATTCCTGCCTGTGGCTATCAAACTTTACAACTCTTCCCTTGGAGGGTCAGACATCCTGAGCCAATAGGCTGGTCCTGGACTTATTTCATAATTTACTGGTATAATTTACATATTACTATTTAACTATTTATGATTCTATTACTATTTATTATTTATGGAGCAACTGTAACGAAAACCCATTTCCCCCAGGATTAATAAAGTATGACTATGACTATGACTATGTTTCAGGGCCTGATGGTGTACCAGGTAGGGCTCCGAAAACCCATGCCAGCAACTAGCTGGAGTGCTCAAGAACGTCTTCAGTCTCTCATTGTTGCAATCGGAGGTTCCCACCTGCTTCAAAAGGGCACCAGTCATAGCAGTGTCCAAGAAGAGCAGGGTGATCTACCTAACCCACTGGCACCCACATCTGTGGTGATGATGTGCTTTGAGAGGTTGGTCATGGCTAGAATCAACTCCTACCTAAGCAAGGACCTGGACACACTGCAATTTGCCTACCAGCACAATAGGTTTATAGTGGACACAATCTCATTGGCTCTCCACTTGGCCTTGGATCATCTCCATAATAATAATACCTATGTCAGGCTGCTGTTTATTGATTACAGCTCAGTGTTCAACATCATCATCCCTTCCATTCTAATCAACAATCTCCAAAACCTGGAGCTCTGTACCCTCCTCTGCAACTGAATCCTTGACTTCACCACTGGAAGACCACAGTTTGTGCGGATTGGAAATAACATCTTTTCTCACTAACAATCAGCATTGGTGACCCTCAAGGATTTGAGCTTAGCCAATGATAAATTCGCCAATGATACAACTATTTTTGGCAGAATTTCAGATGATGACAAGGAGGCATACAGGTGCAAGACAGAGCAACTTGCTGAGTGGTATTGCTGCAACAACCTTTCACTGAATGTCAGTAAGGCCAAGGAATTTATTGTGGGCTTCAGAAAGGGGAAGTTATGGGAACATACACCAGTCCTCATTGAAGTATTAGAATTGGAAAGGGTGAGTAGTTCCAAGTTCCTGGGTGTCCACATCTCTGAGGATCTATCCTGGGCCCAACATATCAGTGCAATTACAACAAAGGCACAACCACGGCTATATTTCATTAAGATTTTGAGGATGTCTCCAAAGACACTCACAAATTTTACAGAGAGAGCATTCTAACTGGTTGCATCACCATCCGGTATGCAGGGGCCACTGCACAGGATTGGAAAAAGCTTCATAAAGTTGTAAACTCAGCCAGCTGCATCATGGCATGATCCTCCACCTTATTCAGGACACCTTCGAAAGGCGATGCCTTAAAAACGTGACGTCTATCATTATGGACCACCATCATTTAGGACACGCCCTCTTCTCATTGCTACCATCTAGGGGGAGAAACAGGAGCTTGAAGATGCACACTCAACATTGAACACTACTCCCTTTTTGGATTGCTTATTCAATTTAATTTTTTTGAAGTATATACTTCTTAATTTACTTTATAAATTTTATTATTATGTATTGCAATGTACTGCTGCTAAAAAATAATAAATGTCATGATATATGCCAGAGATATTAAAGCTGATTCTGATAGTTGGGATATTGTATATTGTATATTTGCAGGACTGTTCTACGTTCTGTTCAATGCTGGTCTCCCGATGAAAGAAGAAGAGACTTATAATAGAGGAAACATTAAAAAAGCTCACCAGATTAATTAAATGGAATGTGAGGGATTATCCTGAGAGGAATCATTGTGTAGTTTGGGCCAATGCTCTCTAGAACTGGGTAGAATGGGGGATATTCCAATTAAAATTGAATATTGCTACAGAACTTAATAGTATAGATCAAGAGACAATTTCTCTCCTTGAAGGGATGCCACTGAAAAATGGGTGGTGCTGGTGAGGAGGTCACAGGGATCAGGTACTAAGAGTGAGATGAGAAAAGAAGGAACTATTTAAACAATATTCAGAAGGTATTGAATCCTCAGGGTTCTCTTCTGAAGTGGGCATTGGAGGCATTGTGTTACGAGCCTGCGGTCATTTACTGGAACTGTTTCTTTAAGAGCGCCTGAGTGAGGTGGGACTACTATGACGTCAGTCACAGGTGGACACTGCTGAGTGTGGAGTGGTGGGGGGGGGGGGCAGAGAGAGAGAGAGAGAGAGAGAGAGAGAGAGAGACTGACTATATAATACAACTACACTATAGACATCCACATCATAGTAAATTTTAAATTGTCCCATTTAGGCCAAAAGATTTAAATGTGGGATAACACCTTTCCTGAGAGGGTAGGAGGGGTCTCGCTGCTTGACAGGTGAGACTAGTAGCTGTGAAAAATCCCAGGTTCTGGGGCCTCATCTATGGTGGTTGTAAGAGTAGACTCTGTGACTGCAGGAAGTTTCTTGGACAGCTTTGGACACTTTGTTGTGGATGTATTTGCATCCTGAACAATGCATGACAAGATGCTCAGTCGACTGATCTATCCCACGTCACCAGACAAAGTTTCAAACCAGTGCTCTCAATTTGATTATGTATTTAGCTCCTCCAACACTTCAGCTTTCAGCTTGGATGGTACAACAAATCTCAAACCAACACATACGACAACCGCTGTCAAGGGCAAGTTCATCCCAGCTCTGGTAAAAGTGAGGGAACTGGAATTTCTGTAGGATATTACAGCCATTTTGGGTTTCCATGTATACCTAAGACAGTGTGGGGTCGTTTCTGGTTGCCTGTGTATGCCTTTCATGTACTTTAACATGTAACCAAATTACTTAAACAAACAAGGAATACATAGTCAAACAATGTATTTACAAAATTACTCAAATATTACTTAAATAATAAATACACAACTATGATAAAGCAATATGGCACCAAGAAGACACAAAAGAACCTTTTTCTGTCTGCAACATATTGCCTGTTGCATTACAATATGTGTTGTTATAGAAAATTCATCAAATGTTGTTTACTGCAGAACTATGACTTGCCAATAGGATGTCAAGACCTCTGCACTATTGTCTGTTCATTTTTGGTTGTTATTGTGTTGTCTGTTATGGTATTGTCTTGTGTTATTGATGTTGGTGAGGGAATTCCAGGATTCAGTCACAATGATGATGAATGATGGTGTACAACTTGGAGGGAAATTGCAGATGTTTAAAATTCTTTCACGTAGCGTAAGTGCTTTGCGATGAGAAAAGAAATGCAGTCAAAAACCAATTCACTGAACACATTTGAATATTTGCTGTGTGATTATGTAGCACATAAAATATTATTCTAATTCTCCTTACATATGATCCCACCTCCCAAGCCAGAAAAGTATGAATTTGCATACTCATACTAATTCATCTGGTCATGTGTTACCATGAGTCTCTAAGGAAAGTTTCACAGAAACAATGAGTCCTTTAGTTTCAGTGTTTTTCAGGATCAAGCAGACACTTTTCACTTGTCAGAACAATGCTCAAATCCAGACCAAGTACCTCTGTCCAATATTTTTCCACTTAGTCTTGGTTTCAGTCTTTACATTATTGTTGTGGAATTTGTTTAGATACTCACAACCATAACAAGGCTGCATTTCTCCCTTAACATTTCCCATCAAATGTTTGCATCCTCGACTCATAATGCCAAGGTGCCCCTTTCTGTGGGCTTGATCCCTTCCCTTGTCTGAAGGACCAATATTACCTGTGCCCATACCACAATCTCAGCCTTTTCATATCCTTGGTAATTAATCTGTTTTCCCCCATTGCAGTGCAATGTTTCATCAAGTAGAAGAAAACCTTCTGTATACATTTAAACAGGTAAATCTAGTCTGTTGTTCATAACTCTTTGGACCTTATTGACAAGAACATTTTATGCTGGGGCTGAGTCAATATACAAATGATGTGATGGCTCCTTATGAATCACCTATTTAATACATCTTTTGAGACACTATATATATATTTTTTTTCTTTCCATGCATTTGTTATTTAAATCATTCTAAAAATGTTTACTTTATTTAGATAGGTCGTCTAAGCCTGTCCCATGTTATTAAAATCATCTAAAGGGAAAAGAGAGTCCTTTCTTGAAAACACAATTCAAAACAATTCTGTCCCGGTTCTGGCTTTGTTGGAAATAAAAGTATTGTAAAAACATATCAATACTACCTCAGCATGTTGCCTGAAAAGGCTCACATTCATCGAGCACTTCAGAAAAATTACGGGCTTTCAATATACACTACTTGTTATTGTGACTGTGCCAGCAGCATGTGGCTTGACAAAGTAAACCCCTTCTATGTCGATAGATTATGTGGTTGTCTTTTTGTCAAGACTCTAAACTCGTAATCTAAATTAGCTTCTGGAGTGTCGTGCTTTCAAGAGTTTGATCTATTTGATGAATTTTTGTACCAAAAAGCCATTTTACTATTACATGGTATTAAGTTAATAATAACATTTGTTTGCTGACTTTGAAAGGAAATGGAGGATTTTTCTCAACATTCCTTCCTCTTTGAAATTCTAACGTATTTAAGTGGCTGAAGCAGCTGGAGCAACACTGAAAACAAATACAATACTTATAACCACTTGAAAGCACATTTAATTTAAATAAGCAAGTACAAATGATCTGAAACTAGCCTTCTCTTGTATAGTTAATTCATTCTTTTGAACTGACAGGAGTCCTGAACAAGTGCTACCTCTACAATCATGCAAGTTCAGTAGGTGGAATCCACAGCATAACAGGAGGAGTACCAAAATTAAGTGAATTTGAGAAATTGCCGGGTAAAAATTTAGCAACAGTTTAGAACATATACTTCTGTGCACATTTACAGGTGAGTCCAAATCATTACAGCTGACATGTATGAAACTTGTTGGGATCTGTCAGGAAGACACTGAACACTGTAAATGCTTCTTGGAATAAAGTCCATATACCATATCCATGATACATAATAGTAGCAAAGTCAAAGGTATTAATGTACCAGGTTAAAGGAGAGTAAACTCCCAATGGAATAAACACTACCTGTAAAAACAGATCAGGTACTAGGTGTCCTACAACAAATGATTCAAATCCCCAAAAACTTCCACTCAAGAGTTTTGTGGAAAAATCTCTACTTGCTTGTATGATTATAGGAGTTCAGGTCCGAAAAACTGAAGAAGCTTAGTAACGTGAAGATAAAGCAACCTGTTCGATTAGTACTTATCTTATAGAGCACTCTGAACATTTACATTCTCCATAAATGATGTGCCTAAACATACCATCTGCAAAATGCACTGTGCGGCGTGTTCTGAGAGCAATTACCAAACAAATAAACTACTACAAAGAAAGGCAATATCGTACAGGCCCACGGGAACACCCCAATCCACAGATCTTGAAAAAATTAGATCTATATTTCCAGATACCATCCTGATTTGGAAATATAAAGGTTTTTTTTCAAGATGACTAGGCCTCAATCTTTAAATGACAGTTTTGTGGGATTACCCTCATCAGAAGACTGTAGTCTTTCAAGAAGGCTACTCACTACCTTTTCAAGGGCAATCAGTGACCTTAACAATGATATCAATATCCTGAAAAGAAAAATGTAATTCTTATTATACTGCATATGAAGATTTATATGGTAAACCTGATTTATATGGTATGTCAAAATCATGATCTATACTGCTGAAATTATTTGTGTTACTTTTATTGAAACTATGCAGTATATTATTGAAGGTAACCATTATCAAATGCTTTTCACTGTCTGTTTGATTGGTTTTCTCAACTGAGTACCTTCCTCAGGGACTTGTTAATAATGGAGGCTTTCCTTTATTCAAAATGATATTTCTGCTTAATACATCAATGAATTTCTAGTACTGTGTCGATCTGGTGCAGGCCTCATTTACTTTGATGATATCTTAATACACCATTTTTTAAGAATGCATTCCATAAAATATATTGTGGCTTTTATAGAGAGGCAGATAAATCTTACAGGAGTGTAGTATACAAGATATTTTACTGTGCAACTACAGTTGAAAAGATTCCCTTGACTGTAATTCAAAGATTTTAAGTTGTGGAATCTCCCACAAAGAAAAGCAATGGGCTAGAAATTGTGAAGGTTCATAACTTCCATCATATTTTATGAGTCAGACACTCAAAGAAACACCTGAATCAGAGCTTCAGTAATACATGACACTTATTAAGAACTAACGAAGACCAGGAGTAGGTCATGTTGCCTGGTAACCCTCTCCATCATTCAACAGCAACATGGCTGAAACTTTGGGCCAGATCTGCCTTTTCATTCTATCCCCATGACTCTAGTTTTTTTTTTCTCAACCATTTTCACTGATCTTGAATATTCCAATAGACAAAACTTTCACTCCCTAGAGGAAAGAGAATTCCAGAGATTCATAAAGTTCAGAATAAAGACATTCTCAGAACTATATCTTAGTGATCTGAGATTAAAGATCTCAAGTGATAGTAAATAGAATGCAGTCCTTTATCAGGCATTGCTTATCTTATCTTGCTGCTCAGTTGTGGCTGAATACTTTCTTAGCTTGGGATACCTATTAACTATCTGGGCTGTTACTCTCCTTTCTTTTCATTGAATGTTTTTTTCCCCCACAGAGCTGGAGTGGAATCCAGGTGGCTGAGCAGGACCAATTCCACTTGAGATATCACGAAGTATAACCTGGACTTTTGTGTTCGAGGATGTTATTTGTTAAAAAATTATATTAGATATTATTTTACATTGAGTTTTTAGAATAAATCAAAATTAGTTTGATTTACTAATGTCATTCTATTGAAGCGTGTCTATTATTTCAGAACTCCCTAAAATTGGTGACCACAAATGGATGGAATAGTGAAAATAAATGTGTGATATGCTTTTCAATGAAAGGCCACACTTGGTGGAGAATTTCAGATTTATCATGTATTGCATTGTTTAGACCACAATATCATAAGCTATAGGAGCTGAATTAGGGCATTTGGGCCATCGAATCTTCTCAGCCATTTCATTATGGCTGATCCAATTTTCCTCTCAACCCCAAGCTCCTGCCTTATCCCAATAATGCTTCATGCTCTGACTGATTAAGAATCTATCAACCTCTGCCTTAAATATACCAAATGACTTGACCTCCATAGCTGCCTGTGGCAATGAATTTCACAGACTCCTCACTCTCTGGCTAAAGAAATTCCTCCTCATTTTTGTTCTAAATGGACTTCCCTCAATTCTGAGGCAGTGCCTTCTAGTCCTAGAATTCCCCACCATAGGAAACATCCTTTCCATATCCAATCTATTGAGGCCTTTTTTTATTCTATTCGATAGGTTTCAATGATATCTTCTAAATTCCAGTGAGTACAGAACTAGGGCCATCAAACACCCATCATATCGTAAACCTTCAATCCCAGGATAATTTTTATGAGCATCATTTAAAACCTCTCCAATGTCTGCACATCCTTCCTTATTTAAGAGGCCCAAAACTGCTCACAATTCTCCATGTGAGGCCTCACCAGCGTCTGATAAAACCTCAACAAATCACCCTTGCATTTAGATCTTTGTCCTTTCGAAATGAATACTAACATTGCATTTGCCATCCTCACCACCAGTTCAACCTACAAATTAACCTTTAGGGAATTCTGCATGACACTCCCAAGTCCCTAGCACCTCATATTTTTGAATTTTCTCTCTATTTAGAAGACAGTCTATGCAAATACTGCTTTTTGTGCATGCAGCAGATGGGCTCAACAAAGCATTCTCACCAATGTAGAAGAGGCTGCATCAGAAGCACGGGATACAGAGGACGACCCCAATAGATTTGCAGGTGAAGTGTGGCCTCACCTGGAAGGGCTGTTCGGAGCCCTGAATGGAGGTGAGCGAGGAGGTGAATGGGCAGATGCAGCACTTTTTTCACTTGCCAGGAGGGTGACTAGTGTGGATGAACAAATGGACAAGGAAATCATGGAGAGAGCCATCCCTGTGGAAACCAGAGAGTGGTGGTAAGGTGGCTTTGAACAGAATGAAGTGCTCGATGTGGAGACTCACAGGGTGACAGGGGAAGATAAAAGAAATTCTATCCCTGTTAAGCTGCCAGGAAGATGGAGTGAGGGCAGATGTTCAGGAAATGGAAGAGATGCAGGTGAGGGCAGCATCAATGTTGGAAGAAGGAAATCCCTGTTCTTTGAAGAAAGAGGACATCTCTGATGTCCTGGAAAGGAAAGCCTCATCCTGGGAACAGAAGAGGTGGAGTTGAAGGAAAAGAGAGAAGGAAATGGCATTTTTACAGGAGTCAGGATGTAAAAAGGTAGCTATGGGAGTTAGTAGGTTTGTAAAAGATATAGGTAAACAGCTTGTCTCGAGAGATGGTGACAGAAGAATCAAGCGAGTGAAGAGAGGTGTCAGGATTGGATCAAGTGAATTTGAGGACAGGGTGGAAGATGTTACAAAGTTGATTAAATTGATGAGAGCATGGGTGCATGAAGCTGTCCCATTGCAGTTATCAATGTAGCGCAGAAAAAGTTGGGGAGCATTAACAGGGAAGGCTTGGAATATAGACTGCTCCATGTAGCCAGTAAAAAGGCAGATATAGCTGGGGCCCATGCAGGTGCCCATGGCTGCACCTTGAGTTTGGAAAATGTAGGAGGAGCCATAAGAGAAATTGTTGAGTTCAAGGACCAATTCTGCCATATGGTGGTGACGGAGGGAAACTAGTTCCAAGAAAGATCTGGAGAGCTTTAACGGTTTTCTTGATGGGGAACAGTCATGTATAGAAAATGCACATCTATGACAAAAGTGAGGCATTCAGGGCAGGGAATTGAAAGTTATTGAGAAGAGCAAGAGCATGTGAAGTTCCGTGGATGTACATGGGAATGGACTGAACCAAGGGGAATAAAATGGATAATATTCTGGACAGTTCTGAATGCAGAAGATATTCACCTGGATGTTGTCTAGAATGCAGAGCTTTAGTTACAAGGAGAGATTGAAGAGTCTGAAGTTTTTGTCACTGTCTCATAGGAAGCTGAGGAGGAGTGATATTATAAAAGTTTATAAAATTATGAAGGACAATAAAGGATAGTCAGTATTCCCCATGCACTACCCCAAACCACTACCCATCAGCCACGACCGGCTAAGGTAAGGGAGTCTAGAAATAAAAGGCATAGGTTTTAAGGTGAGATGGGGAAACATAAAGGTGAGCTGGACAGTAGGTTTTACCACAGGCAGTTAAAAGTCCAAAGTTCAAAGTAAGTTTACTATCAAAGTATGTATATGTTAATTTATACTCCCTTGAGATTAATTTTCTTTCAGGGACTGACAGAAAAAAGAAACAATAGAATTTTTGGAAGAACTATCCGTAAACAAAGACTGCCAATCACCAATGTGCATAAGTAGGCAACTGCGACTATAAAAATAATGCTGAGAACATAAGATGTAATGAGTCCTTGAGAGTGAACTTAGAGGTTGTAGAATCAGGTCAGTGTAGTTGTGAATGAGGCTATCCGCGACAGTTCTGGAGCCTGATGGTTGTAGGGTAATAAATTATCTGAAACCTGTGGTGTGGGATCAAAGGCCTCCCCACCTCCTGCCTGGTGGTAGTAGCACAGCCTGGATGGTGGAGGTCTTTGATGACAAATGCTGCTCTCTTGTGGCAGTGCTCCTTATAGAGGTGTTCAGTCGTGGCCAGTGCTTTTCCGGTGATGAATTGGACTGTGTCCAGCATTTTTTATAGGCTTTTCCAGTCTTGGGCATTGGTGTTTCTACACCAGGCTGAAATACAACCAGTTAGGATACTCTTCACAGTGCATCTATGGACGTTTGTCAAAGTGGTGTTTCTATTGAACAGACTTCTCAAGGAGGCAGTGGAATCAGAATCAGGGTTATCATTGATATATGTTGCCAAATTTGTTGTTTTGTTGTAGCAGTGCAGTTCAGTACATAAAGTATACTATAAGTTTCAATGAGAAATATAAATAACTAGGGCAAAAAGAGAACAAACTAGTGAGGCAGTGTTCATAGATTCACGGTCATTTCAGAAATCTGATGGCAGAGAAGAAGAAACTGTTCCTAAAATGTTGAGGCTCCTTCAGGCTCCTGCACCTCCTCTCCAATGGTAGCAATGAGAAGAGGCTATGTCCTGGATGGTGAGGATCCTTAATGATGGATGCCGCCTTCAAGAAGCTTGGCCTATTAAAGATGTTCTCAGTGCTTGGGAGGCATTGATGGATCTGGTTGCACTTACAAATCTCGCCAGCTATTTCCGATCCTGTGATCTGGTGCTTCCATACAAGGCGGTAATAAACTAGTGATAATGTTCTCCATGGCACGTTTGTAGAAATTTGCAAGAGTCTTTGGTGCCATACTAAATCTACTCAAACTCTTAACACCATATAGCCACTGGCGTGCCTTCTTCATGATTGCATCAATATAATGGGCCCAGGATAGATTCTCTGAGATGCCGCCAGGAACTTGAAACTGCCCACCCTTTCCACCTCGGACCCTTCGAGGAGGACTGGTGTACAGCCTCCTCAATTCCCCTCTTCTCCTTCCGGAAGTCCACAATCGAGTATAAGGCAATAGTTGTGACACCATTCAACCAACTAGTCTATCTCACTTTTGTACAAGCCCTCGTTACCATCTGAAGTTCTGCCAACAGCAGTTGCATCATCGGCAAATTTATAGATAGTGTTCAAGTTATGCCTTGCCATACAGTCATGAGTATCAAGAGAGCTGAGCAGTGGACTAAGCTGCTCACCTTGGGGTGCACTTGCATTGATTCTCAGTGAGGAGTGTTGTGTTCATTATTGTGGAATAGTGCAGGGCACATCAGGATACCAGCATGCATGATACTTAACTGAACTTTATTGATCCCCTGTATGTGAACTCCTCCCATGTGGGAGTGGCGAACTGAGTTGCAGAGGAATAACACTATTAATTACCTCTACAAGGAGGAGTTATTACTTCTGATCCGGATGCTCTGTGGTCTCCTGATGAAGATATCAAGGATCCAGTTGCAAAGGGAGGTACAGAGGTCACTACAATTACAGCCTTTAAAAGGCATTTAGACAAGTACTTAGACAGGAAAGGCTTGGAGGGATAATACAGGCAAATTGAATTAGTGTAGAAATAGTCAGCATGGATGAATGGGCTGAAAGGCCTTTTTCTATGCTATATGTTTCTGTGATTCTATTGTTCTATATATCTCAACTGAACAAAGAATATGAGCAATTTGGTTGTACTTTTTATCTGTTTATGTCCAGAATAATGCCAGTTGATACAGATAATGCTAATATTTAATTCGTTTTTACTGAACATTCATGAAATGTATGAGTATTTCCAAGAAAGTATTCATTCATGCTGTTTCCTTGTTTTTGCAAAAGATTGTGTGGGAAGAAGAGCTTGCAGAGCCTATCTGAGAGTCCTAAGAGCACATCATGGCTTTGTCTCTGTGAAAAATCAGCTAATCTATGACACATAGCGGCAATTTCTCCTCATATTATAATACTATCAAATCTGTTTTTCTTCAGTGTCCCAGTGAGACTTAACATTGTCAGAATGCAGAACTGAAAAATATTTCTAACAACGTCTGAGGATGATAAGCTATGATTAAACGTGTTTGCTTCACTATTTCTTTACTGATCTTATGAAAATCTTCCAAGGATATGCCAAATAAAGTTAATGCTATTACTGAAAACTGCACTATGCCTAAAGGAATTGTCTGGTATTTTGTAATATTTTCATTATTCAAGCATGTTACAAAATTTTGAATAAAATGTCCTTAGTTGGTGCAATCTTTTGGTTTTGACACTATGACCTTCTTTATTCTTCTAAAATTGCCCACTACCATTGGCTCAGATGATAATTCTCCTTTAATATCATTCCACCATTATTCACTTGCTTCATTCCAACCTACCCAATGATAAGTAGTACATTTCTAACAAAGACCAGTGGGATATGTCGGGCCTGCACATGCAGGCACCCCGAGTCTCCACCCAGCTAACTGGAGTACCTGCTACTCTGATTCTGGTTTAAGATGGAGCTGGTGAGGCACAGCAATGACTTGCCAGCAACAAACACAACTATTAACTACCTTAGTAATCACACTTTTTTCTCAAACATGCTAACTCCAATGAATAGCCTGTAACTTCCATTTCAGAGTTGAGCTTTTGAACCGCCTGTACAACCTGGCATTTTTTGTGATGTGAACCAAACTCCCAACACTGTAGGACAGTTGTGGCGTGGCATGTATGGACCAGTTCAAGGTGGCGGAGCCCAGGCCCAAGAGTGTGCATGAACCAATGTTTAGCTGCTGGAGCAGACTCGGAGGTGATTCGTTGTGGCAGAATCAGGTGAAGCAGAGTCAAGGCAGCTGGTCTTGGGCCCAGATTGAGGAACAAGCCGAGTTTTGACTGATTTAAGCATTGGGCTGAATTGTAAAGCCCAGGTAGGGGCCAAATCGAGGTTGTGGGTCCCGGGTCTGTGAACGTATTGAAGCAGCAGGGCCTGGGTCCAGGAGTGGGAAATGACCCTCTATTTGTCCGATTTAAGGTTCAGGCCAAATTGTAAAGGTCACGATGTTGGGGCTGGAAGTGAGGGACAGGCTGGTGTTCAGCTCACTACCCTGCAAGGTTTACTCATCTCTGTGCTGATCTGTCGCTGTGGCTGCAACCAATGGGCTGCTGAATCAGCTGTGACTGGCTTTGTGGCTGTAGATTCACTTGCATGAAGTTCACTTCTGAATTGTATTCGCTTATTATTATAGTTTGCATCGTTTTTTTCTGCACATTGGGAGTTTGACAGTCATTTTTAATGGTTTCTGTTAGCTATCTTTGTTATGTAGCTGCCTGTAAGGTGACAAATCTCAAGGTTGTATGTTGTAAACATACTTTGATAATAAATGTACTTTGAAATTTGAACTTTGTTTCCAACAGATCACCTGCAGCCTATTTAAACCCAGTTCTCATCCGCAATCCTCGTTCTCTGATCAAAGAAGTCAGTCTGAACCAGTTGCTCCTAGCTTTCAGTTCCCTTTTCACCTAGTTGTGTTAAGTATCTGTTCCCTCTTATTTTGTGATCCCTTGTGGCGTGTTATTTTGCAGCTTATTATTAAAACTTTTTTACTGTTAAATTGATGCTCTGCTTTTAGGTCAAGCTTCCTCTACAATTTCTGACAGGATGGGTGAACCCACGATTCATCCAGCAATGTACGCTTACCAAGAGGGAGTTGTGTGTTAATAGGAGCACATGATCTCAAAGCAACAGGAAACCATTGGCACTAGTTCACCATTATCAATCAACACACTGTCTCAATACAGCAATCCCACACCAGGCCTGGATTCCAGTGCCCAAAACATAAGACCATAAGAAATAGGAGCAGGAGTAGGCCAATTGGCCCGTCGAGCCTGCTCCACCATCCAATAAGATCATGGCTGATCTGGCCACGGACTCATCTCCACCTACCTGCCTTTTCCCCATAACCCTTAATTCCCCTACTATGCAAAAATCTATCCAACCTTGTCTTAAATATACTTACTGAGGTAGCCTCCACTGCTACATTGGGCAGAGAATTCCACAGATTCACTACTCTCTGGGAAAAGCAGTTCCTCCTCATCTCCGT
Source organism: Mobula hypostoma (assembly GCF_963921235.1). Lineage (NCBI taxonomy): Eukaryota > Metazoa > Chordata > Chondrichthyes > Myliobatiformes > Myliobatidae > Mobula > Mobula hypostoma. The sequence continues at coordinate 61,335,979 of NC_086097.1, read as the reverse complement.
CCCAAATCTATTCCCCCGAATCTTGAGGCTATGTCCCCTAGTTCTAATTTCATCTACCAGTGGAAACAACTTTTCTGCCTCTATCTATCTATCCTTTTCATGCACAAGCGCTCCCAAGTGCCCCTGCACAGTAGCATGCTGCAATTTTTTACCATTTAAATAATAAACTGTTCTTTCATTTCTCCTTCCGAAGCGGATGATTTTGCATTTACCAATGCTGTATTCCATCTGCCAGACCTTTGCCCACTCACTTAACCTATCTATATCTCTCTGCAGACTCTCCATATCTTATGCACAATTTGCTTTTCCACTCAATTTAGTATCAACAACAAACTTAGGTACACTACACTCGATCCCCTTTTCAAAATTGTTAATGTATATCAAGAACAGTTGTGGGCCCAGTATCGACCACTGTGGCATACCGCTCACCATTGACTGCCAACCTGAGAAACACCCATGTATCCCATCTCCCTAATTTCTATTAGTTAACCAATCACTATCCATACTAATACATCACCCCCAACTCCATGTATCCTTATCTTATGGATGTCTTTTCTGCAGCACTTTATCAAATGCTTTCTGGAAATCCAAGTAAGTAATGTCTATCTGTTCCCCTCTATCCATTGTGCTCATTATATCCTCAAAGAACTCCAGTAAGTTTGTTAAACAGGACATGTCTTTGCTGAATTCATGTTGCATCTGCCTGATGGATCCACTTCTTTCCAGATGCCTCACCATTTCTTCTTTAATGATAGCTTCAAGCATTTGCCTTACTATAGGTTTTAAACTAACTGGTCTATAGTTCCCTGCCTTTTGCCTACATCCTTTTCTGAACAGTGGCATGACATTCGCAGTCTCCAATCAGCCAGGACCTGCCCAGAGTCCAGACAATTTTGGTAAATTATCACCAAAACCTCTATTATAATTTCTGCCATTTCTTTCAGTACCTTGGGATGCATTCCATCAGGACCAGGGGACTATCCATCTTCAGGCCCATAAGTATGCTCAGCATTATCTCTTTAGCGTTAGCTAATGTATCGAGGTCCTCATCTCCCATGGCATGTTAGACGTGTCCTCCACTGTGAAGACCAACACAAAATAGTCATTCAAAGCCTCCACCATTTCCTCATTACCCAATATCAATTCCTCCTTCTCATCCTCCAAGTGACTTACATTCACTTTAGCCACCCTTTCCCACTTCATATAATTATAAAAGCTTTTACTATCTATTTTTATATTTTGTGCGAGATTTCTTTACATAATCTAGCTTCCCTTTCTTTATTGGTTGCTTAGTGATTCTTTGTTGCTTTTTAAAGTTTTCCCAATCTTCCAGTTTCCAACTAATCTTGGTAACTTTGTATGCAGATGCTTTTAGTTTGGTGTCTTCTTTATTTCCTAAGTTATCCAAGGCTGGCTCTCCCCACCATTACTGACCTTGCCTTTAACTGGAATATACTTTTGTTGAGCACTGTAAAAAATCTCTCTGAAAGTCTTCCACAGTTCCTCAGCCTTCCCGCCATATAGCCTATGTTCCCAGTCTACACTAGGCAAATCCTCCTTCCACATCCAGAGGCACTGTTATAGGATATTGCCATCAGATGCTACCTACCCCGTGAAAGGCATCTTGTTGTCCAGGTTTAACCTGAGTGAGTGATGCTTTCAATGCTGAGGGACTCAAGAAAAATTGTGCCTTCATATTTGTCTGGCTTATGGACTTTTCAATTCCTGGGCATTGGTGCTTCCATACCAGGCAATGATGCGACTAGTCTGCATACACTTCACTGTCCAGCTATAGAAGTTTGTCAAAGCTTTAGATGACATGTCAAATCTATGTGAACTTCTAAAAAAGTAGAGGTGTTGTCATGCATTCTTTGTGATAACACTTACGAACTGGTTCCAATACAAATGCTCTGATATGTGAACACCAAGGCTTTTGAAGCAATTGACCCTCTCCACTTTTGTTCCCCTAATGAGATGTCTGGCTCATGGACCTCCAAATTCTTCCTCCTGCAGTCAATAGATATCACTTCAGTTTTGCTGCTGTTGAGTGAAAGGTTGTTGTGGCACCATTTAATTTTCAATCTCCCTCCTATATTCTGATTCTTATTTACCTTTGTTTAGGCCATCAACAGTGGTGTCATCAATAAAGTTAAATATGGCCTTGTAACTGTACTTAATCATACATTTGTAAATATTAAGTGAGTAGGGCAGGGAGCTGAGCTCACGGCCCTGTGATGTACTTGAGCTGATGGTGAGCTTGGAGGAGATCCATACCAATTAGGTTCTGCCAGTGAGGAAATCAAAGAGTCAGTTGCGTAAGAATATACTAAGGCCCAGATCTTGGAACGCAGTAATGAGCTTTGAGGGGATAAAAATGCTGAGGTGTAGTCAATGAAGGACATCCTGGTACATGTATCTTCATTGTCAAGTTGTTCCAGGAATGAGTGAAGAGTCAAGGCAATGATATCTTACATTGACCTATTATGAGGGTGAGCACATTGGAGAGGATCCAGTTTACTTCATGGCAGGAGCTGATATGCTTCATGACCAACTTGTTGAAGCACTTCATCAGTGTGGATGGAAGTGCATACTGGACAGTAGTCATTGAAAGAGATTTCCATGTTCTTCTTGGGCACTGGTATGATCGATGCCTGCTATTCTAAAACTACTCCAAAGTAATTTGTCTGTTAGTCATTAATCATTACAAAATTTGAAAGACTGTTTTGATATTTTTCTGACTTCTTCCCATCCGGTTACCCTGAGATTGTAGGGGATATATATTTTCTTTTTTTTTTCATCTAAAGCAAGAAGCATCAGGAACAAAGGTGATGAACTGAGAGCTTAGATACATACATGGAATTATGATGTAGTGGCCATTACAGAGACTTGGTTGGCACTAGGGCAGGAATGGATTCTCAATATTCCTGGATTTCAGTGCTTTAAAAGGGATAGAGAGGGTGGAAAAGGGGAGGAGGGGTGGCATTACTGGTCAGGGATACTATTATAGCTACAGAAAGGGTGGGTAATGTAGTAAGATCCTCTTTTGAGTCAGTATGGGCGGAAGTCAGGAACAGGAAGGGAGCAGTTACTCTATTGGGGGTATTCTATAGGCCCCCTGGTAGCAGCAGAGATACAGAGGAGCAGATTGGGAGGCAGATTTTGGAAAGGTGCAAAAATAACAGGGTTGTCATCATGGGTGACTTTAACTTCCCAAATATCGATTGGCACCTGATTAGTTCCAAGAGTTTAGATGGGGCAGAGTTTGTTAAGTGTGTCCAGGATGGATTCCTGTCACACTATGTGGACAGGCCGACCAGGGGGAATGCCATACTAGATCCAGTACTAGGTAATGAACCAGGTTAGGTCACAGATCTCTCAGTGGGTGAGCATCTGGGGGACAGTGACCACCGCTCCCTGGTCTTTAGCATTATCTTGGAAAAGGATAGAATCAGGGCGGACAGGAAATTTTTTAATTGGGGAAGGGCAAGTTATGAGGCTATAAGGCTAGAACTTGCGGGTGTGAATTGAGATGATGTTTTCGCAGGGAAATGTACTATGGACCTGTGGTCGATGTTTAGAGATCTCTTGCAGGATGTTAGGGATAAATTTGTCCTGATGAGGAAGATAAAGAATGGTAGGGTGAAGGAACCATGGGTGACAAGTGAGGTGTTAAATCTAGTCAGGTGGAAGAAGGCAGCATACATAAGGTTTAGGAAGCAAGGATCAGATGGGTCTATTGAGGAACATAGGGAAGCAAGAAAGGAGCTTAAGAAGGGGCTGAGTAGAGCAAGAAGGGGGCATGAGAAGGCCTTGGTGAGTAGGGTAAAGGAAAACCCCAAAGCATTCTTCAATTATGTGAAGAACAAAAGGATATCAGGAGTGAAGGTAGGACCGATTAGAGATAAAGGTGGGAAGATGTGCCTGGAGGCTGTGGAAGTGAGCGAGGTCCTCAATGAATACTTTTTTCGGTATTCACCAATGAGAGGGAACTTGATGATGGTGAGGACAATATGAGTGAGATTGATGTTCTGGAGCATGTTGATATTAAGGGAGAGCAGGTGTTGGAGTTGTTAAAATACATTAGGACGGATAAGTCCCAGGGGCCTGATGGAATATTCCCCAGGCTGCTCCACGAGGCGAGGGAAGAGATTGTCGAGCCTCTGGCTAGGATCTTTATGTCCTTGTTGTTCACGGGAATGGTACCGGAAGATTGGAGGGAGGTGAATGTTATCTCCTTGTTCAAAAAAGTTAGTAGGGATAGTTCAGGTAATTATAGACCAGTGAGCCTTACGTCTGTGGTGGGAAAACTGTTGGAAAAGATTCTTAGAGATAGAATCTATAGACATTTAGTGAATCATGGTCTGATCAGGGACAGTCAGCATGGCTTTGTGAAGGGCAGATCATATCTAACAAGTCTGATTGAGTTCTTTGAGGAGGTGACCAGGCATATAGATGAGGGTAGTGCAGTGGATGTGATCTATATGGATTTTAGTAAGGCAGTTGACAAGGTTCCACACGGTAGGCTTATTCAAAAAGGCATGGGATCCGGGGAAGTTTGGCCAGGTGGATTCAGAATTGGCTTGCCTGCAGAAGGCAGAGGGTTGTGGTGGAGGGAGTACATTCAGGTTGGAGGATTGTGACTAGTGGTGTCCCACAAGGATCTCTTCTGGGACCTCTACTTTTCGTAGTTTTTATTAATAACCTGGATGTGGGGGTAGAAGGGTGGGTTGGTAAGTTTGCAGATGACACAAAGGTTGGTGGTGTTGTAGATAGTGTAGAGGATTGTCGAAGATTGCAGAGAGACATTGATAGGATGCAGAAGCGGGGTGAGAAGTGGCAGATGGAGTTCAACCCGGAGAAGTGTGAGGTGGTACACTTTGGAAGGATAAACTCCAAGACAGAGTACAAAGTAAATGGCAGGACACTTGGTAGTGTGGAGGAGCAGGGGGATCTGGGGGTACATGTCCACAGATCCCTGAAAGTTGCCTCACAGGTAGATAGGGTAGTTAAGAAAGCTTATGGGGTGTTAGCTTTCATAAATCGAGGGATAGAGTTTAAGAGTCGTGATATAATGATGCAGCTCTATAAAACTCTGGTTAGGCCACACTTGGAGTACTGTTTCCAGTTCTGGTTGCCTCACTATAGGAAGGTTGTGGAAGCATTGGAAAGGGTACAGAGGAGATTTACCAGGATGCTGCCTGGTTTAGAGAGTATGCATTATGATCAGAGATTAAGGGAGTTAGGGCTTTACTCTTTGGAGAGAAGGAGGATGAGAGGAGACATGATAGAGGTGTACAAGATAATAAGAGGAATAGATAGAGTGTATAGCCAGTACCTCTTCCCCAGGGCACCACTGCTCAATACAAGAGGACATGGCTTTAAGGTAATGGTTGGAAAGTTCAAGGGGGATATTAGAGGAAGGTTTTTTACTCAGAGAGTGGTTGATGCGTGGAATGCACTGCCTGAGTCAGTGGTGGAGGCAGATACACTTGTGAAGTTTAAGAGACTACTAGACAGGTATATGGAGGAATTTAAGGTGGGCTTTATATGGGAGGCAGGGTTTGAGGATCAGCACAACATTGTGGGCCGAAGGGCCTGTAATGTGCTGTACTATTCTATGTTCTATGTTCTAATTCCTCAAGTTAACGATTATCACAATTAGCCAGCTGTAATTACCTGCAAGTCTTTAAATACAATTGTGGACAAGGAATTGTATAACACCATTCATAACTATAGCAATGTCTGATAGACATTAAATTACTTGTAGTAAAAAGGCAATCAGTTTACATATTGCACTCTTACTCCAGACAAATATTTCCTATCAAAGCTTTAAATTCCGTAACGACTCCTTTTACTAGTTTCTATAAATGATTGGTGGACATTGATGTTTTCATCATGTGTTAAGAATAACATTAACACATTGTCCCAAATTTTCTGGCCAGTTCTGAGGCCTGCATTTGACATCAAATACTTCACATCAATTTTTCCCAACAGCAGCTGGTGTCAAAGATGCAGTGATGTCATCAAGTGAAAATTTGTGACAGTCTGGAATCCTGAAGGGAAAAAAATTGGGACATATATGTGGATGTAGTATAATAATAAATTAAAGAAACTTCTTCTGTATATTTGAATATAAATGGCATTTTGAAGTAATTTCTTGAGGGAATTAAATTCAACATACAGTATATAAACTTAGATTTTGGTTTCAGGGAAGTCCTTTGTTATAATTTGTAATCACACATCCCCAGACTTAATGACAGCATATTGTATAAGGTATAACATTGTTAATATAACTTACAGCGAGAATAGTGCATGAAATGATGAAGCTGACATCATATCGCCATTTGCATTAAACACCTTAATGAATACCATAGCAGCGCATCCTGTGCAGAAGCCATCTAACTCTGATATGAACCTCTGAATGCCACATTTAAATAAACCTTGTGGACTTCAAACAATGCAGTTCAGAGAGTAATGAGGCAGGCACTGGCAGTGGCATGGTTTTACAACTGCATATTTTACTTCCCATGTGTAATATGAAAAGATTAAATGTTTAATTATTAATAAGTCAGAAGCTTAAAAGAATAATTTCCCATTTGAAATGGAAACAATAGTTAAAACTACCATGTAAAAGATCAGAGACGAATTAGAGTGACGAGCAATCTTTAAAACTGTAGAAATAGAAATCCTGCCTCTCATCCAACAAATGGATAAGTGAAATGGCTGTCAGTTGAGTTCAAAGTTTGAATTCAGTTTTCCTTGTGTTATTCCTTGTTCATTGTTATTGTACATTTTAAGTCATTGTTGAAATTCGGAATGAAAGGATTAATGTATAAAGCGTGTTTCATTGCTATGGGCCTGTACTTGCTGGAACTTAGGAGCATGAACAGAGATTGAAATCTATTGAATATTGAATGGCCTATATAGAGTGGATGTGGAGGAGATGTTTCTATAGCAGAGGGTCTAGGACTCGGAACAGAAAGAAGTCTTTTTAGAACAGAAATGAGGAGAAATTTCTTTAGCCAGAGCGTGGTGAATCTGTGGACTTCATTGCCACAGAATGTTGTGGGGGCCAAGTCATTGGATATATTTAAAGCATAGGTTCTTTATTAGTAAGGGAGTCAAAGGTTGAGGGGAGAAGGCAAGACAATGGGGTTGAAAGGGATAATAAATCAGCCATGTTGGAGCAGACTTGATGCGCTGAATGGCCTAATTCATCTCCTATGTCTTTTGGTTTTATGGTCTAGAATAAAACATCTCATTTATTTTGTTCATTTCTTTTACACTGTTTGCAGTTGGAGTATAAGATGAAGGAGGGCTCAGTATTTTTCAGTGGAGTCACCTCTGTTTACTATTGCAATCGGTGCAATAGTTATAAGTCTTCTGGATTTGCTAACCACCTGTGAATGAAGATTTGGTAGGAATTTGCAGAGAGAAACCAGCTTAACTTATAATGTCAAGACTCTCTGTGTCAAAGATAATCCCATCATTGAAATGAGTGGTGGAATAGACACCAACTGCAAACTAGTTGAAAAAAAAACTCTGAAAAGTGATCAAACTAATATCCTTGCTTTTACTTCCACCAGCATTTCAAAAATATGAATTGTCATTGAATGATGTTCAATGTCATCTAACATCACTTAAACTATATTACTACTCAACATGGAAATATTTTAAAATATTAGAAATAAAAAGACAAAAAGAATCTAAATACTCCATCACTTACCTTTGCTCCTAGGAGGTGGTCCCTCACTTATTTAAGTTCATTGGAGACCTCCCTGTGTTATGTCTAAACTGGCATAATTGTCTAAACCAAGTCCAAAGACAGGTTGCAAACCTGAAATTTGTTGCAATTCACAAACAGAGACTTCAAGATGTCCATACAGTGCCTATAAAAATTATTCATCCACCCCCCCCCGCCCCAGGAAGTTTTCATGTTTTATAGTTTTACAACATTGAATCTCAGTGGAATTAATTTGGCATTTTTGACACTGATCAACAGATGTGTCAACACATCAGCACTTCTGTGTCAAAATGAAAACAAATCTCAACAAGGGATCTAAATGAACTACAAATATAAAACACAAAATAACTGATTGCATAATTACTCAACTCCTTTAATATGACACAGCAAATCATCACTGGTGCAGCCAATTGGTTTTAGAAGTCACATAGTTAGTTAAATGGAGATCTGTTTTTGGAGACCTGTGTGCAGTCAAGGTGATTCAAATGATTGTAGTAACAGTACACCTGTATTTGGTAAGCCCAGCTGCTCGAGAGTCAGTATCCTGGCAAAAACTATGAAGACAAAAGAACACTCCAAAGTTATTGAAAAACACAAGTCAGGAGATGGATACAAGAAAATTTCCAAGTGATTGAATATCCCTTGCAGTACAGTTAAGTCAGTCATGAAGAAATGGAAAGAATATGGCACAGCTGTAAATCTGCCTAGAGCAGGCCGTCCTCAAAAACTGAGTGACCGTGCAAGTAGAGGACTAGTGAGGGAGGCCACTAAGGGACCGATGACAGCTCTGGAGGAGTTACAAACTTGAATGTCTGACATGGGAAAGACTTTGCATACAACAACTGTTACCCAGGTGCTTCACCAGTTGCAGCTTTACGGGAGAGTGGCAAAGAGAAAGCATCTGTTGAAAAGAACTCACATTATATATCGGCTAGAGTTTGCCAGAAGGCATGCGGGAGACTTTAAAGTCAGCTGGAAGAAGGTTTGATGGTATGATAAAACCAAAATTGTGATTTTAGGCCATCAGACTAAAAGCTATGTTTGGTGTAAGCCTTGTGACTTGGGAAAAGGTTTGTTTTCCAGAAAGACAGTGACCTCAATCATAAAGCCAAAGCGACACAGAAATGGCTTAAAAACAATAAAATTAATGTTCTGGAGTAGCCAAGTCAGAGTCCTGATCTCAATCCAATTGATAATTTGTGACTGGACTTTTAAAGGTCTGTTCACTCACAATCCTCATGCAATGTGACAGACCTTGAGCAGTTTCGTAAAGAAGAATGGGGAAAATTTACAGTGTCCAGATGTGTAAATCTGATAGAGACCTATCCACACAGACTCAAGGCTGCAATTGCTGCCAAAGGTACATCTGCTAAGTACTGACTTGATGGAGTGAATACTTGTGCAATCAATTTTTTTTTTGTATTTGTAATTCATTCAGATCACTTCCTAGAGATATGTTTTCACTTTGACACAAAAGCATCTTTTTCTGTTGGTCAGTGTCAAAACAAACCAAATTAAATCCACTGTGATTCTGTCACAACCACGGATTCGGCAGCACAGTAGATACAGCAATTGCGCTTGTGAATTTGCACGTGTCAGCTAATTACTATTTAATTGTGATAGTACTTAACTCCATACTTGTTGTCGTAGTGCTTGTTGAGACTTGGACAGTGCACAGCAATGCTTCACTGCCTGTTTGCTCGTCTCCTATCTGACCAATGGATTTCACAGCCAAAGGTCACCTGCTCTCTCTCTGCTGGGTCCATCTTTGTGTGGTCAAGATTTGCTGTTACCCGGTTCAGATAAGGCCCAAGTGCAGAGTGAGAGACACTGAAGCAGGAATAGTTCACAAACTTTAAAGCAAAGTGTTAAAGGGAAAATAAGCAATAAACGTTAGGCCAAATACGGCCATTAACTAAAACCCTTAAATAGGAAATGAAGCCTACACTGCGGTTGAAAGGAAAATCTAAACATTAAACAAATTCCACTAGTCTGCAGAGTCAGTTGACTCAAAGGTCTAATTTCTCAGCAAAGGTCTAATTTCTCAGGGAAGGCAGAACGCAAACAGGCAGTGAAGTGTTGCTGTGCTCTGTCCAAGTCTCAACATGCACTTCGACAACAAGTATGGAGTTAAATACTATCATGATTAAATAATAATTATCTGACATGAGCAAATTCACAAGCACAGTTGCCGTATCTACTGTGCTGCCGAATCCGTGGTTGTGACAGATTCAATATTGTAAGCAATAAAACATGAAAACTTCCAAGTGGGGTGAATATTTTTTATAGGCACTGTATCAGCAGAAAAAGACTCAGAGTCCCTGGTAGTTATATGAGGAAATGTCAGGTATTATCTCTGTAAATACCATTGTTTCCCTGCAAAGTGAAGTCACTTTAGAATAAATACAAAGAAGAATGTAGTTATGTGTTCTGGATTGTAGAAGGGGTAACCTGCATAATGTCTAATCAAGGGCCAGCATGGAGTATGCCTTCTTGAATAAATCTTCAACAGGTCCCACTGCAGCTTCTCAGAATTCCTTAAGGCATAGGAAAAGGCCATTTGACCCCTTGAGCATCTTATGTCTCCCAGGGTAAACTCACCTGAAGGAAACCTGTCTAGTCACATGGAGAACTCCAGATGGATTACCTGCAAGGCCTCTGGAGCTGTGAGGCTCCTTAAGACATGTTAAAAGGAAGTGAATAGCATTGTGAAACTATGGGAAATGGGGACAATGTAGGACCTGAGGTTTTCTTGCACTCCCAATGAAAAGTAGGTTAAAAATGTAGATCCTCTCTCAATGAATGAGAGAAAGAAGCCACTTTTATTGGAACACTTTATTTAGCAAAACAAATCTTAAACTACAATAAAAGTTAATAAACAAATGGGAATAAAGATACACTTAGTTACTTAATTTTCATGTTAATTAGTCAAAGCTAATCCTTACTTTGGAAAAGCTCTTCTTTAGGACAGGTTCCATCAATGCACTTCTACTTGTTTTGAAAGAAAGAGGAAAGGCCGCAGATTTGGTGCGCGGAATCTTAACACTGTTGCTCTGAATAACACTTAAAAGAAATGTTTAAAAAACAATAGATTAAGTGAAAAAATATATGCCACTCTCCATCCCAGCCATGATGAAATGGAATTCTGATGCTGAGCACACATGAGTTTGTTGGAAATGATGGCAATGATCACCAGCCAATAAGCAGGTCAATCAAAAGAATGCAGCCTGCTGGGAAAATAAATGCCCAAATGATGGCACTTTCTGGCAATGCTCAAAATCTCAGACTTACTCATAAACCATGCTAAAGGCAAAGAAGGATATAATTATCTCTCCATCGAAAAGGTAGTGTTCACTTCTGCCTGCAGCTCTCCAGAATAATCCTGTTATGCCTGATTGCAGGGGGATTTGTGGCTCTTCTGATCACTCCAGTTGAGTGTTGTGTTCAGTTATTGTGTTCTTTCCCTTGACTCAAACTGATTCTGTTGCTTGAAATATAAAGCAACAACATTTGAAAAGTTCATGTATTTCTTTGAACCAAGCAATTGGAACTCAGTTAGAAGCTGCAGTATAAGAGAAAAATTGTTCAAACTGTAGAATTATAGAATTATATTTTGCAGAAGGCAGCTATTCTGGCCATTGTGGCTGTGCTTTAAGAACAATCAATTAAACCATCTGCTCCTATGCCATAATCTTGCAATTTTTTTCATTTTCACGATATATCCTATTTAAAAAAAATACTTTGAAGCTACTCATCTCATCCTTTTAGTCTCACCGCTCTTTACAACTTACTGAATAGTAAAAATCCTCATCTGCACATGGCTTTATTTTTGCGAAGCAGCAATAAACTGCCGGAAGAAATCTGCAGGTCAAGCAGCATCTGTGGAAGTAAAGAAATGGTCAAAATATTAGCTGGATACCATGCTTCCATTTGCCTTTACAAATACTGTTTGACCCACTAAGTTCTTTCAGCAGTTTTTTTTTATATATACCACTCCAGATTCTAGCATTTGTATTCTCTTATTTCTCCATATCTTTTCTAGAAATTACCTCTCTCTCTCTCTCTCTCTCTCTCTATATATATATATATATATATACATTTACTTGGACTGAACTACTCATCTACCCACCTACCCCATTCTGCTCCCTACACTTTAATGGAGAAAACATGTTAGCTGGCAGAGCAGATGGTTGCACCCAAATGAAATTAGCAATACGTTAACATGCAGGTTTGATCTTTCAGTAACAATAATGGTGAGGTTATCAGAATTTTCAAGCAATAAGTTAGATGGGAATATTTGGTCTCCACATTAATGCAGAAATCTAGATGTTGCTCTCAGAAATAACCGGTTTCTTTATAGAATGTACTGATGCTGATAAAATCTCAAACAAATCTCTAAATGGTAGGGTTGATGCATTCGGGGATAATTGAGCTTTTGCTAGCATGATAAATGATAATTAGAGCTCAAGATCATCTCTGAAATGAAAGGATGCTTTTAAAAGTGTGGAATTCATTATCTAAGAAGAAAATATTGTGATATCTTTAAAAAGTATTTTGCTTTCCTTTTATATCTTTTTTTAATCCCTATTGTATTTCCCTATCTTTATGTCAGTTTCCATACATCACTTAATACAATTTACAGAAATAGAATCTCTGAGCCTCAGTGAAGGTTTAATGTGATTGGTTGAATAGTCTTGCTAGTAACAAAAATGTCAGATAAAAGTATTGAATGGAAGCATTTGTTCTAAAAATTATTTTATTGTTTATGGGTGTTCAACATTAAAGTGAACAACCATCTTATGATGCAATTCTTCTCTGTCCACAGATGCTGATGGGCTCACTTTTATTTGTATCTTTTTTAAAAAATTTCAAAATGTCTGTAGGCTTTAATGATATTCAAGAGTCCATAAGACCATAAAAATAGGAACAGAATTATTTGGCCCATTCAGCCTGCTCCGCCATTCCACCATGACTGATTTATTACCCCTCTCAACCCCATTCTCTTGCTTTCTCCACATAAATTTTGACACCCTTATTAATCAAGAATCTATCAAGATTAGCTTTAAATATACCCAATAACTTGTCTTCTACTGCATTCTGTGGCAACAAATTCCAAAGGTTCACTACCCTTCTTGTCTCTGTTCTAAATAGATGTCCCTCTATTTTCGGGCTGTGGCCTCTGGTCCTAGACTCTCCCACTAGAGAAACCATCCTCTTCATACCCACTCTATCTGGCCATTTCAGTATTTAATAGGTTTCAGTGAGATTCCCCATCATTCTTCTAAAGAATATACCGTCCGGGTGACTCTTTCTCATCCACAGGTCTTTCTGTCTGCTCCCTTAACTATCGAATCCCCTATCACTACTGCACCCCACTTTCCCCACTTCCATTCTGAGCCACAGAGCCAGACTCAGTGCCACTGACCCAGTTGCTGTGGCTTCTCCTGGTAGGTCTCAATTCCCCCCTCCCCAAACAATATCTAAAGTGGTATATTTATTCCTGATTCTCCTGACAATCACCCAGGTACCTGCCTCCTGCAACTTATGGGTAATTACCTTCCTGTAGTTCCTATCTATCAACCTCCTCATTCTCCCAAATGAGCCAAAGGTCATCCAGCTACAGCTCTAGTCCCCTAACATGCTTTGTAAGGAGCTGCAGCTCCATGCACTCTGTGTAGACGTAATCTCCCAGAGACATTCCTGATGTATGGCTTGATAAAGTAGAGTTCATCACACAAATAACACTGCTGCATGTTTTGGTCCTCAACATGAAAAATATAACTCTCTTTCTCTTTCCATACATACTACATGATCTCTTGACTACTTCCAGCAATTTATACTTGAAACCAAATGTTGTGCAGAGCCCAATCAACAGAATGAAGGCAAAGCTAAAAAGAAAAATAAATTGCTACATCTACTCAAATGTTAAAATAATAATTTATTCTCTGATCTTGTAAATATAGGTTGGATCTATTGACAGTATATCATTCATTATTGCATTCTGGTTTTCAGAGCTTCATACATCATAAATTCAGGAAGTAATACTTTTCTGAACCACATACTATAAAATAACACCAAAGCAATAAAATATAAAATTTAAAAATATTGGGAAAGTAAAATGAAGCTTTCCTTCAGTTATCACAGGTCACAGTAGTAATTTTTCGTAGATCTGCATTGAAAACCAATGTCCTAAACCAACAGAGCTTGGTTTTATTGGCACAGACACGAGGAAATCTGCAGATACTGGAAATTCAAGCAGCACACACAAAAAAAATGCTGGTTAATGCAGCAAGCCAGGCATCATCTATAGAAAGAGGTACAGTCGAAGTTTCGGGCTGGGACCCTTCGTCAGGACTAACTGAAAGAGGAGAAAGCTTTCAAATCTCTTACTATCTCTAGAGGGAATACGAAATGGACTACCGCCTTTAAAAATATGATCTATCCCATATAATCGAGCAGAATTTTGGGAAACCCAGGGACATTTCCTGATGAATTCAAACAGGCCCCAATATTTTTCTATCAGGTCACATTAACCTTTATCTGATAATTTTAAAAATATCCAGAACGCTGCACTCAGGACCAAGCAGCCAGGTGAAACAAAACAGAGAACTCTGGAATCTGCATGGGAATATAGAATCTGGATGAATGTTGCCACAGCAACAGCCTCTTACTCATTGTAAGCAAGACCAAAGAGGAGATTATTGACCACAGAAGGAGGAAACCAGAGGTCCATGAGCCAGTCCTTGTCAAAGGACCAGAGGTGGAGAGAGCCAGCAACTTTAAATTCCTTGGCATTATCAGTTTGGAGGACCTGAACTGGGTGCAGCATGTAAGTGTAATTACAAAGAAAGCATGGCAGTACCACTACTTCCTTAGGAGTTTGCAAAGATTCAGCATGACATCTAAATTTTTGATAAACTAAAGTGTGGTAGAGAGTATATTGACTGGCTGTATCACAGCCTGGTAAAGAAACACCAATGCCATTTAACAGAAAATCCCATCCCACAGAAGTAGTGGTATAGCCCAGAGGGAGGGAGAAGATGGCGGTGTGATGCAGTGCGCGTAGCCTCTCCGGTGAAATGATATTGTATTTGTAAGTAGGATGCCGTGCACAATCCTGATTTGATGGAGACAGCCGTGAGAGCACGGAGGAACATCTAGAGTAACTTTTGAAGTGTCCAGTTTGCTGTCGCTGCTACTGTGTGATCGAGAATCTCCAGAGGGAAGGCCCCAAAATCCTTGGCTTTGCCTGCTGCTGGCGACCGGGGTTGGGGTCAAGGCATTCGGCAGTGATGGTGCTCGGTGCTCAGTGTCGGAGGGCTGGTCGGAGCTCGAAGTTTTCGGATGACTCAGAGTTGAACTGTGGTCGGGCATAGCAGGGAGAGTTTTCTTCCTTCTCCTGTCTGCGTGAGATGTAGGACTTTCGAAAGACTTTGAACTTTTTTACCGTGCTCACGGCCTGTTCCTTATCAAGTTACAGTATTGCTTGCACGGTTGTAACTATATGTTATAATTATGTGGTTTTTGTCAGTTTTTCAGTCTGTCCTGTGTTTCTGTGATTTCACACCGGAGGAATATTGTATAATTTCTTAACGCATGCATTACTAAATGACAATAAAAGAGGACTGCGTGTCCTCATAATCTAATCTAATCTAAATTCATCATGGGCAGAGTCCTCCTCACCACTTAGAACATCTACATGAAGCATTGGCACAGGAAAACAGCATCCATTATCAATGACTCCCACCATCCAGGTCTTGCTCTGTTCTCACTGCTGCCATCAGGAGGTGGATACTGGAGTTTTAGGCCTCATACCACCAGGTTCAGGAACAGTTAACCATTAAGCTCTTGACCCATAGAGAATAACATCACTCAACTTCACTTTCCCCATTATGGAAATGCTCCCATAACTGTGGACTCACTTTCAAGGATTCTTCATTTCATGTTCTTGATATTTATTGTTTATGTATTTATTATTATTATTTCTTTCTTTTTATATATGGAGCTTGTTGTCTTTTGTACACTAGTTGAATACCCAAGTTAGTATGGTCTTCCATTTATTCTATTATGGATTTATTGAGTATGCCTACAAGAAAACAAATCTCAGAGTTGTATATGGTGACATATATGTGCTTTGAAAGTAAATTTACTTTGAACTTTGAATGAAGGAGGGAAACAGTATTGGATGCATGGTTCAGCAAAACCATCAGGAATGTCACTCACATCATCTGGAAGAAGATAATTTTGCCACTAAATGCCAATGTTTTTATCTGTAACACTCAGACACACAGTTACAGCAGCCCCCACCATTAGGACAGCTTTATAACTGTAACATCTGGAGAAATCCTTAGTGATATCCCTAATGATAAAGAATGTGTTTTAGTATAATTGAGGCTGAGGGCCGAACATGGAAGTGGTTGAGAAAAGAGAGTAAAGGGATTTGTCAAAATCTTATGTGCAGGCTTGTAAAACTGATGAAGTATTTTTAGAAGTAGCACATTTTAACATCATTCAATTATTTTCAGAAATTTTGTTCAGATAATACATTAAACATCTTCCTCTTTAGGCAATTCAATGAGAATCCTCAATACAGAGAGGCAGAAACAGAATGGGAATTTGAATCTTGCTGTGTTTCTCACATGTTTGCGTCTTGCACATGATGTGAGTTCATTAAGAAGATACAGTAAGTAAGAAGCAATCAAATCAAATAGTTTATTGTCACATGCATAAGTATGGTGTGGGATAGGTACAATGGAAAACTTGTAACACATAGAATATGCATGCATGCAAGTAAGTAAAAACATTTCTGCGCTATAACCCTACCATTTCATGTTTCATTTTTAGCTTTATAGTTACATCTAAGGACATATCTTCAGAGCGACCCCTGCTTTGCCAGTGTAACTGCCAGCAACCCCATAAACATGTACAAACTGAGCCTTTATCCTCTGTCAAAGGCACTAATGAAATGTGAGATCCTCTGAAAACACTCTCCCCAATTGTCTCCCCACAATCCTTCAAGATCCAATGTTCATTCACAAGCTGTTGATTCATATTCATTTTCTGTGGCAACTTAGTAATAATCATGACAGACTTTCTGCACCATCATCATAAACTGAAGAACAATTTTTTCTGTCTACAGCTGGTGATCACAAATGAAACTTCACCTGTCTAGCCTTTCAAGTGAAAATCAGGAACTTATGCGGATCTGCTATGGTTCAGCAATGTGCAGGTGACTTGGTCCATTCACCATATAGGTTCTGCATGTACTCTAAGTGTGGCACAGTTTTGCTAGAATTCCCCAACTTTGCACTGGAGATTTGCCTTTCAGAATTATGAGATACGAGCCCCCATTTTTTTAATGGGTATTAAAACTTTGATGATTGGGAAACAAAAGGGATAGTCCATTTAAAAATATTTTGCATTAGCTTCACTTGATTAATAACTTGCAAATTTTATTTTTAAGGAATATTTCTATCTTGTAGAAATCACTTTGTTTTTAATATTTATTTCAATTTTAATTGTTTAATAATCTTGAATGTAAAATCTGTAAATAGTTTTGATACAGAGTAAACTCTATCTCCAGCTTTGCCTCCTCTCAAAGGCTGATGGAAGCAGTCTGGGACAAGGCTACGGATTTATATGGTTTGAGGCCTAGTTGCTGACTAGTGGTTCAAATCTCCTGACTACAGATTGTAGTGAATGTTTTAAAAGGACTAAGCTTCCAAGAATTTCCCAGTACATTTGAAAATTCTCTATAAGAGATTCATAGCAAATTATTGCAATAGATATGATAAAATCTTGGAAATTAAGTTTTGGAAGCTTCAAAGGTTTATTCAGAATACTCCAGAGATTAATGAGCTGTTCGCCTTCAAGCTTTGTTTGAACAGATTGGTAGTTCTTTCCTTGAAGGTTTACTCCACTCTTATGAGTCTGACACATTAACTTAATTAGTCTGTCGTGATATCAAGACAGGCTAAAAAAACTACAGCATCTATTCATATCGAAGCATAACATTAATAAAATTTGCTCTTTTTAAAATAATTGTACTTGCTCTAATTGTGCTCAGGTACCAGTCAATATTCTAGATGAAAGTAAATTCAATTAATCAGAGTTAATCAGCCAACTAAACACACTTGCTGAATCTACTGAGGTTGAACGGCTGGAACTGATGAATCGTGTGATTCATGTTGAGAGCATGCGATGAGCACAGCAGGCCTGTGGTTGCTAGGCACCTGGCTCCTGTCAGCTTCCAATATATTTTCTGAATACTCACAGATAGAATTGTGGACTGTCAAATATATTGGGTAGGTTTAGCAATTTGTAAATATGAATAGAGGAAAAAAGCAATTTATGTCCTAAAATCTGATGACGGTGGGTATAGAAGTCTGTAGGAACACTTTAGTCATTCTTGTGAAGTTCAACTACAGCAGTGATTTATCACCTCATGAAACAATTCTGCAAATGTGTCTTTATCAAGGTAAGCGTAAGAATCACAAAAGTCTCTTTGGTGGAGATACAGGATTATTCTGTACTTTAATGTTAAGAAAGATGATGGTATTATTTTGTCTTTGAATGGAGTAAAGGATATATGACATGACAAAGTCAGAATCAGAATCAGGTTTTCTATTACTGACTTATATGTTGTGAAATTTATTGTTTTGTAGCAGAAAACAAAAGCAAATACAAAAAAGTCAAATGAATAGACTCTTTTTTAATGTATATTTTTCCAAAGTTTTTGTGTCTGTGTGAATACAACAACAAATTATACTGTAAAATGCTTGTATCCCAAACTTCTATATAGTTACACCATTTTACTTGAAAATAAAATATATTTTCCTTTGTGCAAATCTCAACAATGCTTATAAAGAGGGATCAGTACACGGTGGCTGAGCTGAAGGTTGTGAGGCAACTCAGTTGTTGAATATCCTGGAGCTGGTTTTGTTGTTTGAAAGTCACTGAAGCATAACTGTCTGAATAAAGGCTTCAGGAAGTACTACCATTACTACAATCTCTCATTACATGTTAGAAATGTTGTAGAAGTGTGGGGTTTAATAGAGTCAGATTGCCGTCATTATTCTCTAACGGTGAAGCTGGCTCAGGGGGCGGAATGAGTCCAGATAGCAACACTTCCATCCACCATCACAGCAGTGAAAGAGAATGAATTATTTTTTTTACACCTGGATACAGTAGGCATAACATGCAAATGTAACACGATCATACCTGGTGTTAAGAAATTTTTTCAGGTATTCCAACACAGTAAGATATTCCTCAGGAATATTCCCCAGAGACTAAAGTGGTCTGAAAATTTGTCAAAGATTGTGAGTTTCATCCAATAATATCAGAATATCTGTGCCCTCTAATTCTGGATACCCCCGCCACAGAAAACATCCTCTCCATATCCACCCTATCTAGTCCTTTCAGCATTTGGTAGATTTCAATGAGATACCCCCTTATTCTTCTAAATTCCAGTGAATACAGGTCCAACGCTGCCAAACATTCCTCATATGTTAACCCCTTCATTCCCAGAAACATCCTTGTGAACCTCTTCTGGACTTTCTCCAATGACAACACATCCTTTCAGAGATAAGGGCCCGAAACTGTTGACAATACTCCAACTGTTGAATTATGAAACTAGTAGGCACCAGGAGAAAACAGGCAGGATTTACCGTGCAACAGAATGCATGCAGGTGCAAGCTTAAAGAAATTAATGAGTCAATGGGACAGTATGTGGGTACAGCACATAAATTCAAGGAAACCTGCAGGAGTGACAGAATAAAACTCCAAGCTCAGTTTACAAAAAAACTAAACCACAATGCTGTCAGAAATGTGGGAATAAATAAGAACTTTACAGCACCCTTGCTTTAGTAAAATTTGTAACAAGTGTCCCATGTCAATCAGTATGCATAGAAAGTTTATTTAGAGATATGGCATGGTACGGGCCCTACCAGTTCCATGAGTCCACACCATCCAATTACACCCATGTGACCAATTAACCTGTCAAACCTTACGTCTTTGAAATATGGAAGTAAAGCAGAGCACCCAGAGGGATCCCACAGAGTCACGTGCAGAATGTACAAACTCCTTACAGACAGCATTGGAAATGAATCCGTGTCACTGGCACTGTAATAGTGTTATGATAACCACTACCACACAGAAACACACTGCCCGAAGCACTTAAATCCCTTTATAGCTTGCAATAGAATCATCTTCCTTTCAGATGACAGATAGGACTGTTGGTTTATAAAAGTACATGGAGTGTGAGTTTGTGGATAGGATGACTGTTAGACTTTTGGTAGTCAAAAAGGCATTCTTTAGCATGGATATTATCTAATTCAACGAATCAACCTGCATCTACTAGAGTCATGTTATATAAATTAAATAACTGGAGGCCAATAACCAAGATTTGGGTGGGGTATAATATATATCTCCCTTGGTTAAGTGATGTAAATGGATAATAATTTTTATAGCTGCACCGTAGAAAGCATTCTTCTAGGGTGTATCACAACCTGGTATGGAATTTGTCCTGTCCAAGACCGAAAGAAGCTGCAGAAGATTGTGAACATGGCCCAGCACATCACACAAACCAATCTTCCTTCCGTGGACTCACTTTACACCGCACGCTGTCGGAGCAGTGCTGCCAGGATAATCGAGGACACGACCCACCCAGCCAACACACTTTTCGTCCCTCTTCCCTTCGGGAGAAGGCTCAGGAGCTTGAAGACTCGTATGGCCAGATTTGGGAACAGCTTCCTTCCAACTGTGATAAGACTGCTGAATGGATCCTGATCCAGATCTGGGCCATACCCTCCAAATATCTGGACCTGCCTCTCGGTTTTTTTGCACTACCTTACTTTCCATTTTTCTATTTTCTATTTATGAATTATAATTTAATTTTTTAATATTTACTAATTTTTAATATTTTTAATATTTAATATTTGTAATCCAGGGAGTGGGAAGCGCAGAATCAAATATCGCTGTGATGATTGTACGTTCTAGTATCAATTGTTTGGCGACAATAAAGTATAAAGTATAAAGTATAATACGCATTAAAATCAGGCTAACGATGAACTGTTTTCTTCAGGGTGCCAGAGACTTGAAAAACAACTGCAGAATAGTCTGGTCAAACAAGATATTCTCGTTCCAGTAACAACCCCATTAGTTTCATTTAGTTCAACAGTGGCAATTTTCTTTCTCTCTGCTTAGATCGTAATTAATCAGCTAATGTGACCCTGCTCACAAGGACAGATACAAAATTGTTATAGGGACAATCCCAAGAAGTGATGCTGCAAAATCTTAAGTCACAGTCATTATTTTACTGGTTCTTATATAATCTTAAACAAGAAATACAATATGATGCATCTCAGTCTGGATTTGGAGCAACAATGATGCAGAATGAATAATCTGTTGGCAATACATCAAGGCCAATAGCAATAGTAGAGACTGGAAATGCACATATTGATAAGAAGCTCTTAATCATTGTGGTTGCCAGACAGAAACATGAACTGTATGGATGAACATAGTGAATATGGAATCAGATCATTGACCATTGGGAATAATTGTATTTAATTAATAAACAATTACATTTTAGAGAAGACTGTTGAGATTACAAAAGTTATTGTGGTGGTTCTGTCAAAAGCAGGTAAGATGGCAGATACACACTGTAGAACATACCTAACAAAAATAATATTTATGATTATGCATGTGAGGTAAGCTGGAAGAAATCCATTTTTGTGGAACTCTTCCATTAATGATGAATTTTGCAAACAGCTTAACCATCTGATTGTAATTGGGAAACAATTGTGAATTATTATTCAACAAAGAAGATCTTGGACCAAGAGGGAGGTGCTTTTATGTCTCCATTTCTACTTTCACATTCAAGGCAAATTAATCACACTATATAAATCTAACATTAAAGAACAACAGCCAACAGTTAAAGAGTAACATTACTTTTGAGAAGAAAGGTATTACAATATTTATGATGTGACTATGTGTTGTAGTGACCAGTCACCCGAATGATTAGGTTTGCCTTCTGTATTTCTCCAGAGAATTTTTGCATCTGTGAATGCTACAAGCTAAACAATCCTAAAAATACTCATGTTTCTGAATTTGATATAGTTACTAATGCTCAATTAGGTAAAAAAACAACTTCTCTTTGTACCATGTCTAAACTATTCTAATACTATAGAGAAATCAATGTGTTTAGTTATGTTAAAAGAGTATCTTCATCACTCACAGCCGCAGACCTACAATGGAAGGTTTATAGAAGGTAAATGGATGTGTAAGTGGCAAGGAGTGAACTTGAGCTATCACCTTTTAAAGGTGTGTTCGATGTTTGGAAGGCTAGTGACCACAATGGAGCTGGCTGAGTTTACAACTTACTGTAGCCTTTTCTGATCCTGTGCGGTGGCCCCTCCATGTCAGATGGTGATGCAACCAGACCGAATGATCTCCATGGTACATCTGTAGAGATTTGCAAGAGTCTTTGGTGACATACAGAGTCTCATCAACCTCCTAAACAAATATAGCTGCTGTTGTGCCTCCATTGTAAATGCTTCAATACGTCGGCACAGAAAAAATCTTCAGAGATGTTGACATCCAGGAACTTAAAACTGCTCACCCTTTTCACTTCTGACCTATCTTGCTCCTATAAGCCACCTCGTCACCATCTGAAATTCTGCCAACAGAAGTTGTGTCATCAAGAAACTTATAGACGGTGTTTGAGCTATCCACTATCCACACAGTCGTGGATGTAATGAGAGTAGAGCAGTGGGCTAAGCATGCATACTTGAGGTGTGCCAGTGCTGATTGTCAGCGAGGAGGAAATATTGTTTCTGATCGGCACTGACTTTAGTCTCCTGGTGAGGACGTTAAGGATCCACTTCCAGAGGGCCGTTTACAAGCCTAGGTTCTGATGCCTAGGACCGAGTGCATGATTGTGTTGAACGCTGTGCTGTGATCAATAAGCAGCAGCCTGATGTAGGTATTGATATTGTCCAGGTGTCTGAAGGCCAAATGGACAAGCAGGAGTTGATTCTGGTCATGACCACCTTCTCAAAGCACTTCAAGAGAATCGATGTGATTGCAAGTGAGTGATAGTAATTGAAACTGTTTAACCTGCTCTTTTTGGGCAACTATTACCCTTGCTTTCTACATTAACTGTTGTATAAGCAAAAGCTTATTTTTAAAATTGTCATGTATGATTCTCAATCCCTTCATGGCCTGGCCACAACTTATCTCTGTAACTTCCTCCAGCTATATGACCTCTGAGATTTCTGTGTTGTTCTAATTCTGGATCTTTATTTTGTTGGCCAATTATTAATCATTAATAGTCATTCTATTATCTGCCTAATTTCAAAGTTTCAGTATTCATACCTAATCTTTTCAAGATCTCTACATCTATTCCCTCTATATCTATCCTTAAAAAGGTAGTGTGAAACTTACTTCTTTAATCAAGGTTTTGTTCAATCACCTTAATATGTTAGTGGAATTGCAAGTCAGTTTATGATTGATCATTCTCCTATGGCACACCTTATCATTGCTGAGATTGTATGGAAACTTAAGATCCTATTTTGTCAAGAGGGACACTTTGACCTATCAATTAGATCCATGTTCGTATTTTCATATGTAATTATTTCTTGTCCAAATTGTGTATGAAAGTAATTTTTTCCAGGGAAAATGGTCTAGTGATAAATTTCAGAAGAAATTGGACGCATCAGAAAGCTGTCAAACACATCCATGAGTGCTATTGACATTTTACTATTACTTGGTGCTATTTCTAAGAGAGAAGGTTCTTGGGAAGTTTCCCAAAGTCTAAAGGTAGATTAAAACACCTGGACCAGATGGACTATACCCCAGGGTTCTGAAAGAGATAGCTCAAGAAATTGTGGAGCCATTAGTGACACTCTACCCTTCAAGAAGGGAGGGAGGCAGAAAAAAAAGACATTTTAGGCCATTTAGTCTGACCTCAGTGGATGGGAAAATTTTGAAGTCAATTGTTAAGGATTAAGTCTCAGGGTACTTGGAGGCACAACATAAAATAAGCCAAATTCAGCATGGCTTCCTTAAGAGAAATTCTTACCAGACAAATCTGTTGGATGTTTTTGAGGAAATAACAATCAGGATAGACAAAGGAGAATTGATGGATGTTGTGTGCTTGGATTTTCAGAAGGCCTTTAACAAGGTACCACACATGAGGCTGCTTAACAAACTAAGAGTCTATGGTATTACAGGAAAGATCCTAACATGGGTGGATGATTGGCTGATTGGCAGAAGGCAGAATGGGAATAATCACTGAGCAGAAGTACGAGAAGAGAACTACCTTTTCAATTAGGTCAACACTCAAGATTAAAAAGGCAGAACTACGTGGCAGTTTCCTGGAGTTGAACAGCAACCAATCACCGAGCAGGATTAATGAGAAAGGGTGAATAAAAATAATGCAAGCACAAGTGGACCAGCCCTTCTTGGAGCAAACATTGTTGTGAGTGGGTCAGTGTTAAGAGTGGCTTTGGCTCATCAGACTTGGGTGAGGTAAAGTGTCTGGTAAGTTCCTCATTTTTTTTTTCTTATTTCTTCATTCCTCATATGCTAGGGCATAATAGTGCAGTGAGAATGGCTTCAGGGGCAGTGTTTGTACTGTGTGTGAGATGAAGAAATTCTGGATGACTTCCACATCTACACCAGGTGCTCCGAGCTGCAACACCTCAGAGAATGTATTAAGGATCTGGAACTGCCACCAGATGACCGTTGTCTCATACGGGAGAATGAGGAGGTGATTGATTGGAGCTACAGGGATGTAATCTCCCCTAGGTTGCAGAAGGTAGATAACTGGGTGACAGTCAAGGGAAGGAAATAAAATGCATGACCAGTGCAGATTACCCTTGTAGCTGTTTTCCTCAATAATATGTTTCTCACCAGGTCTCTGGCACTGAGTCTGGTGCAGTAGCTCAGAAGAGAAGAAAGGTGAGGAGGACTGCAGTGGTGATAGGAGATTCCATAGTTAGAGGAACAGAGATGAGATTCTGTGGGCACAATAGAGACACCTGGATGGTATGTTGCCTCCCAGCTGTCAGGATCAGGGATGTCTCAGATTGGGTTCACCGCATTCTAAAAGGAGATGGTGAGCAGCCAGAGGTCTTGGTACATATTAGCACAAGGTGAGGAGGTCCTGAAGAGAGATTTTAGGGAGCTAGGTAGAAAGCTGAAAAGCAGGACCTCTGTGGTAGTAATCTCTGGATTGCTGCCCTTGCCATGCACCAGTGTGGGTAAGAGTAGGATGACTTGGCAGGTAAATGTGTGGGTGGGGAACTGGCACAAGGGGCAGAGGTTCAGATTTATGGATCATAGGGGTCTCTTCTGGGGAAGGAACAAACTGTACAAAAGGGACTGGTTACACCTGAACCCGTGGAGGACTAAGATCCTTGTGGGCAGGTTTGCTAGAGTTGCTCAGGAAGATTTACCTAACTTGGCAGGGGGATGCGAATCAGAATGATGGTGCTGAGGATGAAGTAGTTGGTTTACAAACAGAGACAGTATGTAATGAGACTGCTAACAAGGAGAGGTTGATGTTAGGGCAAATTGCAGTCAACAGGATGTTGCAATGTAAAAGACAGACAAAATCGAAAAGGGTGAATACAGGACTGAAAGTGTTTTATCTGAATGTGTGCAGTGTACAGAATAAGGTAGATTAACTTGTAGTACAGTTACAGATTGGCATGTATAATGTTGTAGATATCATTGAATCATGGAAAAGGAAAATTATAGCTGGGAACTAAACATCCAGTGATACTCATTCTATTGAAAGGACAGGCAAGTAGACAGAGGGAGTGGCATGGCTCTGTTGGTAAAAAGTGAAATCAAATCATTAGAAAGAGGTGACATGGGGTTGGTAGGTGTTGAACCGTTGTGGGGAGAGCTAAGGAACTGCAAAACTATGAATACCCTGATGGAAGTTATATACAGACTCCCAAATAGTAGTAAAGATGTGGTCTAGAAATTACAATGGAAGATAGAAAATGCATGCCAAAAGGGCAATGTTACAATAGTCATGGGGGTTTTCAATACGCAGGTAGTTTTGGAAAATCAGGTTAGTCCTAGATCTCAAGAGGAGCGTTTGATGGTTCTGGGCCTGTACTTAGTGGAATTTAGAAAAATGCAGGTGAGGTGGCAAATCTCATTGAAACCTATGGAGGAGCATTTGATGGTTCTGGACCCGTACTTAATGGAATTTAGCAAAATGCGAGTGAGGTGGGAAATCTCATTGAAACCTATCAAATGTTGAATGGCCTAGATAGATTTGATGTGGAGAAGATGCATCCTATAGTGGGGAGTCTAGGATTGGAAGGCATAGCTTCAGAATAGAATGGGTTCCATTTAGAATGGAGATGAGGAGAAATTACATAAGTGAGATGGTGGTGAATCAGTGGAACTTGTTGCCACATGTGGCTGTTGATCCTGGTGATTGGGTGTATTTAAGGCAAAGGTTGATGGGTTCTTGATTAGCTATGGCTTGAAAGGTTATCAGCATAAGGTAGGAGAATGGGATTGAAAGGAAAATGGATCAGTCAGGATGAAATGGCATAGCAAACTCGATGGGCCAAGATGGCTTAATTCTACTCCTACGTCTTATGGTCTTATGGTATTTCTCAGCTGTTAGCTGTCCATTGCATATTTCCTCCTTGATACTATGAGGAGTGTTTGAGTGTAATCTGCAACCTCTGTTGCTCTTTCACAGAAGGACTAAGAACAGAATATGTAGGATTGGCACACATAATTGGTCGTGTCTCCAGTTTCTGTGTTTAAAATAATGGAGCCTTCATTTTTAGTTGTCCTTTCATTACAATTCTCATCGGAGCTGAATGCTACAATCTCTAGCTGCTTGATTGCCAATGTTTCACAGTGGTTCAGGTTCCCTTGCAGCATGGGATTCAATTAGGTTGGCCATTACTAGGAGGATAGCTGCAAGTATTAGAGATACATTTATCTAATTCCATACTTCATCTGCACTTTCCTTCAACTAGATGACAATGTCTGTGTGGTTGCCAGGTGGGCAGAGTACTTTAAAGACTCATGAGATCAGCCTGGCAGTAATATGGCAGGAGTGAGCTTCACAAGGGGCTCTGATGGCAGCCACATAGGTACTGTCTCAGCACGTGATTTTGTGTGAAAACTCCAAAGCCATGTCCTTAACATAATATTGCTCAATATCATAATATTTTCACAGGGGATGCAACTGGACAGAGATAATTTAAGCAGTGCATGCTTGATCCAACACAAGAGGGTAAAATCAGATTTCTAGGCATTCATCTAAAATATCTATGAGATAGAGCCACATGGATTTCAGAACAGGTTTGAGTTTAGCAGTAATCAAACACACTCATAAAAATTTAAAGAGGACTGTTTGAATAAATTCATGACAAGTGGCTGCAGGCAGTTCAAATTGATTAGTAATGTTAGAGAAAGCAC
Organism: Mobula hypostoma; assembly: GCF_963921235.1. Lineage (NCBI taxonomy): Eukaryota > Metazoa > Chordata > Chondrichthyes > Myliobatiformes > Myliobatidae > Mobula > Mobula hypostoma. The sequence continues at coordinate 61,308,774 of NC_086097.1, read as the reverse complement.
AAATTAAATTGTAAATGCACTGAGCACAAATAACTCAGACACTGCTGATTTTGGGTGCAAAGACATGCACATGGCCATAAGGTGCACTTGAAACAGAACACTGAGATAATCTGAAAATAGCTTGAATCTCATTAATATTAATTGGACAAACTACAGGAGGTTGTAATACCTCCATAGGCTGCTCACCACTGGGAGAACTTAATTCAAGTTATTCAATTTACCAATAGTTCAAAGGTAACTTTTCTGAGACCAAACAATAAACTGCTCATCTCACAACCTCAGACTGCCCAGATGACTTTGCTGAAGTAATACTTTTAAACTATGTTTTTTGTTCTAATGTAGTTAGTGAGGTGGCAACCTCCCACCAAACCATAATTTGGAAATGACCAGACAACCGTTCCATGTGATTTTATTCAATGGATTATTATGGGCCAAGACACTGGGGATAACCCTGCTCCTCTTCTTTAACATAAAGTCAAGGAATTCTACTGTACTCACCTGACAAGACAGATAGTATCATAGTTGAGCATCTCATCCAAAGGACAGCATCTCCAGCCATGAAACACTATTACACTGGAGTGTGAACCATAAGACCATAGACCATAGGCACAAGAGCAGAATTTGGTCACTTAGCCCATCGTGGTTGCTCTGCCGTTCCATCATGACTGATTTATTATTGCTCTCAACATAAAACCTCTGACTTTTGATGCCCTTACTAAACAAGAACCTATCAACCTCTGATTTAAGTATATCCAATGTCTAGGTCTTGTGATCAAATATCAGATTTGAACCCACAGAGATTCAGAGGTCAGGATGGCTACTAATTGATGAATATGGTCAACACTGAGTCCAGATAAAGGGTCTCGATCCAAAACATCAACTGTCCATTTCCTTTCATAGATGCTGCCTGGCCTGGTATGATTTTATAGCAGTTTTTGTGTTGTAACTGAGCCTCATAGAAACTTGTAACATAGGAATAGGTTAGAGAATAAAAACACAGATGCCGGAAATCTACAACAAAAACAGTTCAGGCTGCATGTGTGGGAAGACATCTGGTTGGAAATCCTTCATCAGAGTGAGGAATAACATTTAATCATAGAGTCATACAGCAGTACAGCAAAGAGACAGGCTCTGCAGCCCATCTGCAGCCAAAACCATTTAAACAGCCTACTTCCATTGACCTGCACTGGGACCATTGTCCTTCATATCCCTACTATCCATGTACTTATCCAAACTTCTCTTAAATGCTGAAATCGAGCTTGCATGCGCCACTTGTGCTGGCAGATAATTCCACACTCCTATGACCCTCTGAGTAAAGAAGTTTTCCCCATGTTCCCCTTAAACTTCTCACCTTTCACCTTTAACCCATGACCTCTGGTTGTAGTCCCACATAACCTCAGTGGAAAAAGCCTACTTGTATTTACCTTATCAACACCACTCATAATGTTGTATACTCCTATCAAATCTATTCTCAATCTTCTATGTTCTAAATAATACAGTGCTTATGTTCTAAATAATACAGTGCTAAACTATTCAATCTTTCCTTTTAACTCAGGTCCTCCAGACTTGGCAATATCCTTGTAAATTTTCTCTGCACTCTTTCAACTTTTTTAATTTTTTCTTGCAAGTAGGTGACCAAAAGTGCACAGAAAACTCCAAGTTAGGCCTGAACAATGTCTTATACAACTTCAACAAAACATCCCAACTTCCGTGCTCAATACATTTATTATGAAGACCAATGTGCCAAAAGTTTTCTATATGACCCTATCTACCTGTGATGCCACTTTCAACAAATTATGTACCTGTATTCCCAGATCCCTTTGTTCTACTACACTTCTCAGTGCCCTACGATTCATTGTGTAAGACCTACCATGTGTGGTCCCACCTAAATACAAAACCTCACACTTGTCTGCATTACATTGCATCTGCCATTTTTCAGTCAATGTCTAATCCCATTTATTATCTCATCCTGAATGCCAAGGGACTAAACCTATAATTCCATTTGGTTATTGTTGTTGAATATTTGTTTATCAGGAGGAATACCTTGGAACCACATTTTTCTTAAATTAATAGTTGCTTTGTTTCCAAATTTGTGTTTCACTTAGCAATGTTTTAAGATATGAAGTGTACTATTTAACAGGAAATACTATTCCAATACATTTGAGATAACAGCAGTAAATAAGTGTAGTCTCTCCTATGTCTATCATAATTAAACTTTGCTGGGATAAGCGCACAGATAAATATAATTTTCAGATTAAAAGATAAGAATTACTTCATTCGAGTCTTTAAGAATTTAAGAGTCTTACTGCCAATATAAATTGACATTAATCATAATTATGTTACTTGTGGCCTCATCAGGTTGCCTTGGGTAAGATTATATGAAGTTCTTCAGGGAACACACTCTTATGCTTCAGTAGATTGCGAAACTTGGGATTGGAAATGCTTTAGGAGACATGAAAGGCACATTCAGTGGTGACTTTATTAGGTACGCTTGTACACCTTCTTGTTAATATAAGTATCTAATCAGCCAATCATGTGGCAGAAACTCAATGTATAAAGCATACAGTGATAGTCAAGAGGTTCAGTTGTTTTCAAAATCAAACATCAGAATGGGGAAGAAATGTGATCTAATTAACTCTGACAGTGGAATGATTGTGAAAGGCAACTGAGTGTGCCTTTCATGTCTCTGACAGTTCACAGAATTACTTCTTTCACTTCTTTTACATGTTTTTCTTTCAAACGTGGTTCTTCCACTATTGGAGACTGTGAACTACATTTTGGTGGTGTGGTTTTGGGCTGATTGAGCAATCTGGTGCTTTGTTTTTTCCCAAAAGGCTTCCATGAGGATTGAAGTGAAGCATATGGCCTCGATTTCTTGCAGATACCACCAATTAAAGCATTGAGCAAGATTGAAATCATCAAAGGCGAGTACAGAAGGTGAGCAGGTGATCAGCATGAGCTACTATCCTCTCGCTCACTGCTGTCGGAGGAAGGTCTCTGTCTTTGAATAGTCCCCCTCACCCTCAATCCAGTTGGAGGATGATGTTGGAGACCTGGGTCTTTGGTAAGGATTATTCAATGTGGTTTGTGAATTAGGCTCTGTAGTTCAGGTTATGATATGTTTCTGTTTCCTGGTTACTCCTTTTTTGTTGGCATTCTGAGGGACTTTGAATCAGGGTAGTCTGCAGATAACAAACACTAAACTGAACTAAATATGCCTGGACTCATTCAATTTTATGCTTTATATTCTGAGTTTTTCACTCATTTTTGTTTGTTGCCAGTGGTGCAATTTGTTTTTTTGCACTGGGGAGTTGGGGGTTTGATGTTTATCTTTGAACAGGTTCCAGGGTTTTCTTTGTTTCACAGCTGTCTGTAAGGAAGACAAATCTCAGGGTTGTATACTATATGCATACTTTAATAATAAATGCACTTTGAATCTTTGAATCTTAACCTTGGATGTGAATTCTAATGCTTTCCTTTGTTTCCCATTTGTCATTCTTCAGAATTAATTGACTTTTGAATTTGAGATCCTTTTTGTATTATTTTTTATTGCTTTAGGAAAACTACTATAGTCTCTCACCTGGGTTGATCTCTGGTGTATATTCCTCACCTTCGTTCCCTTAAGGCTGAAAGATGTGATAAATCTTAGAAAATTATGTGGTCCAAGGTGACAATAGTGAAATAGCACTGAGGGTCATCAACATTCATGTGAATACAATGTGATTATTTTGTAAAATAAAAAAAATTAAAGTATGTAGATTTCAAAGTTGTAAAATACACCTTCTGGACATGTCTTCAGTGATGAACCCGGGGTCATTGGGTGTTTCAGGTCTTTAATCATCAGACACCCTCACCTGGGGTGATCAGCCCCCGACTTGTGTCCAAGTCGCACACTAATCCACAGATCCACCCTCCGGAACCACAGCCACCGTGAGGTCTTTTCAGCAACCTCCAGAATGTTCTTGGTGGCTCTTCTGCACTGCAGTCCTGTAACTGCAAGGAGCTTTAGAGTCCGCTGTAATGAATAGCCAGCAAAGCCCCAACACCCATCTTCGGATGGTTCACAGCGAGCTCTCCAGCCGTTGCTCCAGCATTCTGCAACAAGATTTGTGTATTTAGCCCTCTTGCGTTCGTTGGCCTCCTCAATCCGGTCTTCTCGGTGAAGAGTAAGTTCCAGCAGAACCACTTGCTTTGTAGACTCTGATATCAACACCATGTCTGGGCGGAGCGGACTGGCTGTGATGTTCTCTAGGAACTTGAACTATCTCCCTCGTTCGACTTGGAGCTGCCAGTCTTATGCAGTGGCAAGAAGCCCTCCTGAGGAGCTAGGACTATATCGAGCCTTCTCCCCCACTCTAATAAAGGTGATGGACTGTTTGGGAGCGTGCTGATTTTTGCTATCTTTAATTGCTGGGCTGATTGTGTCCGCCATAGACCTTAGTCGTGGCGTCAGCGGTATTGCCCTTCTCCCAACACCTTCGGGCAGCAACTTAGGATATGCTCCAAGGTGCTCCTCCTCTGGCACAGTCAACATGCTGGAGTGTTTGCCATGCCCCATATGTGCAGGTTGGCCGGGCTTGGGAGAACGTCATAAACTGACTGGATAAGAAACTTGATGCGCAATGGTTCGGCTCTCCGGAGCTCTGTCCAGGTGAGCTTGCGAGGTTCCACATGCTCCCATCTAGTCCAGGCTCCTTGTTTGTACATGCCGGCCATCTTGCTGTATTGTTCTTCCTCCACTTTTGCTCGTATCTCGTCCTGAACCAGTTGACGCTTGTCCTTTCCAGGGGTTTTATCGTAGCATGGTTTGGGAAAACAGCCCAGTCCTGTCCACCCCACCACCACAGTGCCCCCACCAAAATGTTGTGCCACAGCTGTCCCTCCGCTCTGTCAACAGCTTCCTGTGCCTGCCACTTCCTTCCAGTCTTTATGCGGATTCCTGCTGAAGCGACTTTAACATCAGAAGAGTTTCAGTACATCATAATCTCCCTGGCTTGAGTGACTTTGAATTCCTCTGATAAGCCACTAATGGCGAGCTGCGGCTTTGTGGAATGCACATACAGGGCAATGCTGCTTAAGGTCCGGAGGAGGGGGACCCCCAACCACCTCCGGAGAAACTGACTGATGGTCTTCCCTAGAGCCTCCACTGTTGACATTGGCACCTCGTAGACTAGTAGGATCTTAGAAAATTACGTCGTCCGTGGTGACAATGGTGAGCTAGAACTGAGGGTCATCATCATTCATGTGAATACAATGTGATTGTTTTGTAAAACAACAAAATTAAAGTATGTAAAGTTCAAAGTGAATTTATTATCAAAGTACATACATGTTGCCATATAAAACCCTGATTTTCATTTTTTTGTGAGCATACTCAGTAAATCTATGGAATAATAACCATAACAGAATCAATGAAAGATCGCACCAAATTGGGTGTTCAACCAGTGAGCTAAACACCACAACATGTGAAAACACAAAAAGAAAGAAATCATAATAATAAATAAATAAATAATATCAAAAACCTGAAATGAAGAGTCTTTGAAGGTCAGTCCATAGATTGTAGGAACATTTCAATGATGGGGAAATTGAAGTTGAGTGAAGTTATTTCCTTTGGTTCAGGAGCCTGATGGTTGAGGGGAAGTAACTGCCCCTGAACCTGGTGGTGTGTATCTTGAGACTCTTGTATCTTCTTCCTGATGGCAGCAGCCAGAAGAGAGCATGTCCTGGCTGGTAGGCATCCCTGATGATGGATGTCAATTTCCTGCAACAGTGTTTCATGTAGATGTGCCCAATGGTGGGGAGTGCTTTTCCCATGATTGAATAGATGGTTTCCACTAGTTTTTGTAGTATTTTCCATTCAACGGGACTGGTGTTTCCATACCAGGCTGTGATGCAGACAGTCAATATACTCTCTCTATAGAAGTTTCTCAAAGTGTTAGATGTCAAGTTGAATCTTTGCAAACTCCTGAGGAAGTCCAGGCACTTTTGTGCTTTTTTTGCACTCATGTGTTAGACCCAGGGCAGGTTATCCAAAATAATAACGTCAGGAGTTTTAAAGTTAGTGACCCTCTCCATGTTTGATTCTCTGATGAGGACTCGCTCACGGACTTCTGGTTTCCTTCTCCTGAAGTCAATATTCATTTCTTTAATCTTGCTGACATAGACTAAAAGGTTGTTGTTATGGCACCACTCGTCCAGATTTTCTTTCTCCTTTCAATATGATGATTCATCACTACCTTTGATTCGGCCTATGACAGTGATGTTGCGTAGATTAGAAGAGGAAGGATTAATGATAGGCCTGATGGATTCCAGAAATTGAAATGCTGGAGTGGGAAATGAGACAATTATGCAATAGAGAATAACAAAATGAAGGATATTCTGATAATATTGAATAAACAAGAACAGGAGGAAAACTATATGGAACACAAAAGACAACATGGACTACAGGAAGTGGCATGTTTCAGTACTTTAATTCCAATGTAAATTTTTCTTACCGCAGGTTTTATCGCACTTAGCATCAAGTTTATTGCTTTATTCCAGTGCTCTATTACTAAGAAAGTTGTAGACCATAATATTTTCAAAAGTATTTAGAGGAAAACGATAAGTACCTCCTGGTCAAACAAGAGACATACAAAGTTTCAAAATATTAATGTACATTCAAAAATAATCTTGAAAGCTGCAGGATTCTTGTGCTATCAGATCATTGTTAATCACAGCAGAGAAATGTGGCTTTGGTCTTTTAGAGCCAGCTTAACTCATCATTTTATTACTCCAGGCACAGAAAATTTTTTCTAAAAATAGAAATTACGTTTATTGCCTTGTGTATGAAGAGAGATCCATGACCTTTACTGCAGAGTATTGCCCATTCACCAGTTCGTGAACAATATGGTATTCTTTGTAGAGAATAAGTATATCATGGGTGCCCTTGAGAGCTCTACATTGACCAACATTAACTAATATCATGTACTTGGAAGTATTATGAAATTCTAAAAAATTTACTTGACTCTCTTGTTCAACATCCTTTCCCATGGATGAACTGATAAATGTATTTGCAACACACACAAAATACTGGAAGAATTCAGCAGGCCAGGCAGCATCTGTGGAAGTGAGTAAGCAGTCGATGTTTCAGGCTGAGACCCTTCATCGGGACAGGAAAGTAAGGGGGAAGATGCCAGAATAAGCAGATAGGTGGAGGGGAAGGAGGACAATCTGAAGGCATCAGTGGATGGGGGAGGGAGAATGAAGTAAGGAGCTGGGAGAGGAATATATTTGCAATGTAGGTGACACAGCAGTGATCTACTTGATGAACCTGCATGAGATGGTTGAATGAAGGAGCTGGAGACGTAATGGTAACCTTCACCACCAACAGCAATTCTAAAGCAGAGTCAAAATTGTCTGTGGATTAGATTACAACACATGACACAGCTCAGTCACGGTTCCTTGATAAAGTAAAGACTATGAAAAGCAGTGACATAGATTATTATAGTGTCTATTAACCATGCCACTTTATTATCCTTCTGAATGGAATTATTCTAGCAGTGTCCAACTAGTCCCTTTAGGATCTCTTAAAGTAGATGTATTTTCTTTCCAGAAACCTTTGCTGGAATGCATCCATAGCAAAAAGGCTCTCCCGGTCACACGCAGTAAGATGGTTCAAAGAAACAAAATTGTGCTCTGCATATGCAAATGAATAAATGTCCTTTTAACATCTGACAGAATTAGCTGTGCTTTTGGATATCAAATGAGATACATCTTAGTTGCTTGTGGAGTTTAAGCACCAGATTGAAAAAGTGAATGGGACCTGTCAGGACTTTCTGTGCAGTTAGAGATCACATAGAATTCTCTCTCTCTTTTTCTTTTCCATTAGAGCATTCGAAATGACAGGCAGTAGAATGGAGTACTGCTCGTATAGGATGTGGGAAGGCAGGGAGACCATCAGTATCCTCCTGACAACACCTACAAAAAATGCATCCAGCTGTATTACAGAATTGGAACTGGAGATGAATGACCTTTGGATCATGGAGATGAAGAGGTTAATTGGTTGGAGATACATGGAGGTAGTTATATCTAATATATAGAACACATGTAACTGGATGAGCATCAGGAAAGGAAAAGGAGATAGGCAGCAAGTGCAGGGTAACTTTATCGCCATTCCCTTGAACAACAAGTATATTATTTTGAATAGTTCTGGGAGGGAATGACCTAGCACATAAAAGGCACAGCAGTCAGAGCTCTAGCACTGAGTCTATCTCTGTGGCTCAGAAGGGCAGTGGGGAGGAGAGGAAAGCTGTATTGGTAGGGGATTTATTGGATAGGGAAACAGACAGGAGGTTCTGTGGATGAGAACAAGATTCTGGATGTTATGTTGCCTCCCAGGTACCACGATCAGCAACCTCTCAAATTGAGTCCATGGCATTCTTAAGGTGGAGGGTAAGTAGCCAGAGGTTGTGGTCCAGATTGATACAATTGTCATAGGTTGAGGGATGACAAGGTCTTGCAAAGTGCATTCAGGGAGTTAGATGTCAAGTTAAAGGACAGGACATCCAGGGTGATGATCTCAGGAGTGCTTTCTGTGCCACATGCTACAGAAATTAGAAAGAGGAAGACAACACAGTTTAACATCTGGCTAAGAAGATGGTGCAGGAGGGAGTGCTTCAGATTTTTGGATCATTGGACTCTCTTAATGGGGAAGATGGGACCTGTACAAATGGGAGAATTTGCACCTGAACTGCAGGTAAATATTCTTGCAGGAAGGTTTGCTAGTACTGTTCCAGGGAGTTTAAACTAGAGTTCCAGTGGGATAGGAAACAGAGTAACAGGAGTATTAGTGGACAGGTTGTGGAGAAAATAGATACTAAGCCTACACACGAAGACCAGAAACTGGAAGGTTGAGCATGGTGGGACTCATGTTCTAAGGTGTAAATATTTCAATGTAAGAAGCGTTGTAGGTAAGGCAGATGAGTTTAGAGCACGGAGCAGCACTTGGATGTTGTCTACACTAATTTTAACAAGGCCTTTGATAATTCCCGCCTGGGAGACTGGTGCAGATAGGACAGTCACTTGGCATTCAGGATGAAGTAGTAAATTTGATTCAACATTAGCTTAGTGGGAGAAGCCGGAGAGAGGTAGTAGATGGTTACCTCTTCAAATGAAAACCTGTGACTAGTGTTGTGCCCCATAAGTTGCTGCTGTTTATGCTGTTTTCATCTATATTAATAATTTGGATGATCATGTGGTAAACTGGATCAAAAAATTTGAGAATGGCACTAAGACTGAGGGCATAGTGGACAGTAAGGGAGGTTACAAAGCTTGAAATAGGATCTGGACCAGCTAGAAAATGGGGTGAAAAGTGGCAGATGGAATTTAATGCAGTCAAGTGTGAGGTGTTGACCTTTGGCAGAACAAACCAGTGTAGAATTTAACACAGAGAGCGATAAGGCACTGAGGAGTGTGGTAGAACAAAAGGATCTAGGAATACAGATCCATAATATCTTGAAAATGGCATCACAGGTAGACAGGGTCATAAAAAGATGGTTTGACACATTGCCCTTCATAAATCAAAGTATTAAGCAGAGGAATTAGAATGTTGTCTTACAGTTGTATAAGACATTGGTGAGGCCAAATTTGCAGTATTGTGTGCAGTTTTGGTTACCTACCTACAGGAAAACTGTCAAAAGGATTGAAAGAGAACGGAGAAAATCTACAAGGATGATGCCAAGATTTGAGGACTTGAGTAACAGGGAAAGGTAGAATAGGTTAGGACTTTATTTCCTGGAGGACAGGAGAATGAGGGGTAATTTGATAGAGGTATACAAAATTATGAGGGGCATAGATAGGGTAAATGCAAGCAGGCTTTTTCCACTCAAAGTTCAAAGGTTCAAAGGTTCATTTTATTGTCAAAGTATGCATGTGCAATACAACTCTGATATTTGTCTACTCCAGGTAGCCATTAAATACAGAAAGACCATAGGCATTGATGAAAGAAACGACATCAACTCCATCAGCCCCTACCCAGCATGAAAAAGAAAAGGAACAAAACTCACAAACCCCTCTTCACTGCAGCAAAAAAAACAGTAACAATAACAGTTCACGACCTCGACACCCTCACTCACAGAAGTGAACATTGACAATATCAATTCCCGACCCTCTCGCTGACAGAAAAGAACAGCAAAAGTAGCCCCAAACCCCCAAGCCCCCGCCATACAAAACATTAACAGATCACCCACCCACCAATCGTCCACAAGAAAGAAAACACCGAAAAACTGAAGGAAATCAATATAAAATACAGACCAATAATTACATAACTCTCAGGATATCGAAAACATCGTTTCATCTGCTAAAGAGGAGACCAGCCGCTCAAGCTCAGTCCTTCCGTAAGTAGTGATCACTGACCCGGGTCCGAACACTGCTGATCTGTCTGCTGACAATCTCTGTTAGGATCCATCATTGATCCCGTCTGCATTCACCTCGATGCTTCAACCTCCTTTGCCACTTCGAGGTGGAGTTACTTATGACCCCGTGCCTCATCTCTGGTCTTTTCCGTGAGTCAGCTTGTGTTCTCGGCCCTTTTTGAATGCTGCCCCCTCCCACAATCTCCAAGAGACAGCTCTCCAGGTCACAGCATTGTGCTGGATCCTTTGATTGAGTACCAAACTGTAGGTCACAGGCATCAATGGTTTCTGTAACACAAACAAGACAAAAAGAACAGGCAGAAGGCATAGAAAAAGTGAAATAGTTGCAGAGGTTTGCTACCTGGAAGATGCTCGCCGGTACCATCTTGAGTTTCGGTGAGACGAGAAGTAGAGGTCATGGGTTAAAGGTGAAAGGTGAAATATTTAAAGGGAACATGAGGGAGAGCTTCTTCACTCAGAGGATAGTGAGTGTGTGGAATGAGTGGCCAGCGGAGGTAGTGGATAGATAAAGATCCAATTTTAACACTTAAGAGAAGTTTGAATAAGTATATGGGTGGAGAGGTATGGAGGACTATGGTCCAGTGTGACTTCATGGGACTAGGCAGAGTAACATTTTGGCATGGACTAGATCGGCCAAAGTGCCTGCTCCTGTGCAGTGGTACTCTATGGTTCTATATCTCTATATCAAGTGAAGATTTTGGCGCCACTAGTGCCTTTTTTTTCCTTTTGGATTATATCTATTTATGGCCCAACAAATGGACAATTAGCTTAAGTTAAATTAATAAAGGTCATGTGGAGTGAAGAGCATTATTCATGGAAGATATTTCCCTTGAAATTACATCACCACGATTTTGAAGCATAGAGGGGGACCATTTGGCCCATTGTTTTTCTGAGGGTGTGTTAAACTATCAAATTAGTTCCAGTCTTCCTTCCGTTCTTTCACCAATGCTCTCAAGCTTTTCCCATTCAAGCAAATATTCAAATATCTTTTCAATGTCATATTTGTAGCTGCTTCCACCACCTTACATTTTGAGCATTCTTCACATTTCACTCCACTTTCCTTTTTCACTGTGGTACTGAAGATAAAATAAATGTTTGCAACCTTTTCTAAGTATCAGATAACAAATTACAGACGACTGTGTTAAATGCCTGCCCACCTGCATTCAACTATTTAATTTCAACCCCAATATATTTCAACAGTCTAAATTAATTTTATAGATCATAAAGACTGATACCAGTTACCCTTCTTTTAGCATGGTATTAGTTGAAAAAAATAGAAATGTATATTTTTTTTCAGTGATTGATTTTATGAAACCAAAATCTGTCTACATTAGTGAAAGTAAACTAGTTAGTCATGATTCACCTGTAATATAAGCGAAAGTCATTGTATTAATGGTTATTTCACTCTTCTCAATTAGCTAATCAGCCACTTAACAGATAACACTGATGAATTCTGTAATCTGGCTGTGCATAATAGCTCTGTGAAAATGAAGGGAGTAGACATTTACTTACCATTGTAAATCTTCATGAAAAGCACATCCCAAGTCATATCTTCTGAATTTCTCCTCAGACATTTTCTCTTGTCACTTTTGTGCACAAGCCATGCACCTTTCTCCAAAAATAACATATAATGAGATTATATTCAGAGAGAAAGACTGCTCATCTCCCTGCTTTGTGGATAATAAAAGCATTGGTTCTCACTTTTTCTCCCATTCAACCTATTGAAGGAAAGAAATGGCTGCAGGTCAAACAAGGTGTTACATACTTTGTCTACTGGTGCATAGTGTATATCTGAATAGTGTGCCTTCAGTATTTGCACAAGGAAGAGGGGATCTTTAAATGTATCCTAGCTAGTGTCTGTCTGTCCCTTACCTGAGACATTACTGACTGCTGGTAGCTAATACTGTTCACAAGAGGGGTCAACATATTATTCATTCTTTGTTGTATCTGGTAAAGTCAGCCATTATGTTTGTACCTGATATAACGTATCTGTATTAATACATTTACTGGCACAAGGTGAAGGCCAAAGCTGAATCCACAGCCTTGTGGTCTCATTTTGGAGTGGTGTTGACACAGTGTGCTAAACCAGCAATCAAAGGCCCAATATCTGTCATTATCTCCCATTTGACCAAATAGTTGGAGAATTGGCATCATATGCCTGAATTTTCTGGCTGGGTGTTATAGTAAATTATGTGATGCTTCTTGCACCAACTAGTGGAATTATTAGTGGCAGCTAGCCACAACATAAAACAATCTTTTAATTGCTCCTTTGTCTTTAATATCAAAGCATCAACATGTGTGGGATTTCTCGAGTCCTCAACAAACACAGTAGAGAGAAGATTCTTTGAGAATAATTTATGTTCAAAATATTTCCTAACATCCTTTAAATGTTGCAGTGGTATTTGTTATTATAATTTTTTTAAAAGATTAATGTAATTAAAAAATATGAACTTCGATACCAACATACTTGGGACTAAAATTATAAGAATTAACATTTTAATTCTTAAATTCTCTCCTAATTTAGCATAACAAATCTCTTTTTATGGATGCTATTATGGCAAGATATTATTACTATGTGATATTGGTCCAATAGATTAATTTATGTATTTTCTACTGTTGAACTTTTACAATGACAGCTTGAAATTTATATAACAAATTGTTCCAAGGCACTTCATAACATCATTATTAAACAAAAACTTGATATCAAACCACACAAGGAATAAATAAGACAGAGGAGGTACAACAAAATTTTAGCCTAAGAGATACAATAATAAAGGGTATCTTTAGGAAGGAAAGAGAGGTAGAGAGGCAGAGAAAGTTCAACAAGAGTTGGTGGCTGAAGAAATAGTTGTAAGTGAAGAAACTGTTGATGTCCGGGGTGTTCAAGAACCACAGGAGCATTAGAGAATTGAAGGACTGAATGCAAAACCATAGCAGAATTTGAAAACAAAGATTAGAATTTTTAAACTAGGGCCTAGGACACAGTATTGGATAATTCAACTTACAGAAAGAAACCTGCCAAGAGTGTATTGTGCTCTAGTTCCCCACAAGCCAAGCCAAAGCAGCTGTCATGTCAAAAGCAATTCAGACTTCATCGTGGCCTGCTGCTGAGAGAACATCAGGTCTGGGGAATGATCCAGGCCCAGAGGTGAAAACATGGAAAAACAGGCTGAAGCAAGAAGAGCTTTGAATATGCCTGACACAATCAGAAGGAATAGAATAAATCAGCAGTGTTAGTGATACGATCATGCCAGCAGGACTCTTAAGCTGCTTTTACGTTGGATGACCTCTCAAGCCAAGCTGCTGGAGGCCAGAAAATGTAGGGAGGAATAGGGAAAAAGGAAGAGGGAAAAGAAGGAAAGGAGTGAGACTGTATCTGTCCTTCTCTCTTGTTACTCACTGTAGTGCCTCTGGGTCAGGTATAATTGGGTATACAATGAGGCATTATTGTTGTCTGTAAATCCTTAGTCCTGATTCACTGTTAGCAGGATGGTAGTGAAATGCAGGGCAGGGAAATGTGGAAAGTCAGTGAATCTCAGAGTTTTGCTGATGAAGACTCGTCTGTGGGAAGTGCAATCTGATGCAGTGCTGAACTGACTGGGTCAAGTCATTGGAGCTGGAGCTGGTGTGGGATGTACTCATGACCACCTGGGAGGCTGAACACCTTATAGCTGAGACTTTGGGTGGTCACCCCCAAAGTACAGGCTTCAGGTAGGTGGATGGCCACTGGAAAAAGTAAGTGGAGTAAGGAATCTGTGCCATGTTCCCTGTGGCAGCTCCCTCAGTTAAATGTATACCCCTTTGGATACTGCTGAAGGTGAGGTGACCTATCATCCACAGTAGCGTAATAGTTATTGCAACACCTCAAAGCATCAGCTGTAAGATTGGGCTTCAATTCTCTCCTCTCTCTGTAATGAGTTTGTGTGTTCTCTCTGTGACTGAGTGACTTTCCTTTGGATGTTCTGGTTTTCTGCCATGATCTAAATATGTACAGTAAGTTGTAGGGATGCTATGTTGGTGCCGAAGTGTGCCGACACTTGCAGGCAGCCCAAACAATTCTCACTGATTTGATTTGATGAAATACAATGCATTTCACTGTAGGTTTCAATGTACACATGACAAATAAAGCTAACTGTGTTTAGGACACAGTTGTAACAGGTATCAGTAGCAGGCTCTGAGGCTCTGCACAGAAAGGTAAAGTCAAGCAGAACAACAATGATAAGAGACTAAATAGTTTAGGAGACAGACAGTTTCTGCAGCTATGAAAGTGTTCCAAGCTCTTTGTGTGTTCTGCCTCGATGCCAGGGTCAAGCATGTCTCGAAGTGACTGCAGAATATTCTCAAGGTGGTGGATAAGCAGTCAGAGGTTTTGTTGCAATGGGCACCAATGACATACATAAAATGGGGGAGGAGAACCTGCACCGTGGGTAGAGGGAGTTGGGAAAGAGACTGAAGAGCAGGACTTTAAGGGAGTCACTTCTGGATTACTGCTGGTGCCCAATGCTGGAATAACAGGAATAACAAGATAACAAGGTAGGTCAGATTATATATGGCTGAAGATCTGGTTTAGGGACAAGTGTTTGGGGTTCTTCGATCACTTGAACCTGTTTTGAAGCAGGGATGACCATTACAAGAGGAAGAGGTTGCCCTTTAAACAGAGGGGACCAATACCTGACCAAGGGATTTGCTAGTTCTATTATGGAGGGTTTAAACTAGTTTGGCAGATGGATGGAAACCAGAGCACTAGGTCAAAAAATGGAGGGACAGAGATGAAGGTAGGTGTCATGACCAGTAGACACAATGAGATGGACAGGTTGAAGTGTGTGTCTTTTAATGCTGGGAGTATTGTGGGTAAGGACAATGGGCTGGGTCATGGATTGCAGCTGAGGCCATAACACAGACCTGGTTGAGAAGGGACAGGAATGGGTGTTTAATGTTCCATGGTTTCAGTGCCTTAGAAAAGATAGAGAAGGAGATAAAAGAGCTGGGGGGAGTTGCACTATTCATTAGAGTTCCAGAGAACTTACATGTAGCTAACACTGTTCCATTTTCCAAGGAAGTAAATGGGGATAATCCTGGAAACCATAGACGGTTGAGTCTCAGATCAGTGGTAATAAGTTACTGAAGAAGATTCTTAGGGATAAGGTTTATCAGCAATGAGACAACCATGATCTAATTAGGGACAGTCAGCATAACATGTAACATCACCATTTCCTTTAAATTTTTGAAAGCCACCTCACACTGCTTTGCTCATTGCCATTTCTTCCCAATCTGCAATGATGAGCTTAAGGGGTCGAGCATAGTAGCCAGGATTGGCAGAGGCCTGTTATAATACTTGAAAAATCCTATAAAGGACTGCAACTGTGGCACATCCACTACTGCTTGAATTTTCTCTGCACACTGTGTAATCCTTGTGCATCAGTAGTGTGACGATTGTGCGTCAATAATGTGACCACTGTAACTGAAGCATAGTTTAAAGAATTCACACTTGTTGCATTTTGTGCTGAGCCCATAATCTTCTAATCTTTTAACACTATCTTATGGTTTTTAAGATTATCCTTGTCACCCTTACCAGTGACACTGAGTCCCTGAACAGCCTTCCACACCTGGTCAATACCTTTCATCCAAAGTGCAGGTGCAGATGCTAATCCAAAAATATGTCTATTATAGCAATAATGTCCTTTGTGTGTGTTTACAGTGAGAAACATGTTGGACTCTTCCTTCATTTCCATCTGTAAGTAGGCCTCAGGTAAGTCTACCTTGCTGAAGTGTTTTTCTCCAAAAGGTTTTGCAGAGGCATCTTCTATCCTGTGCAGAGATATTGATCTACTTTCAGTACTGGTTTGATGGTAACCTTAAAATCACCACAGGTCTTGACAGACCCATCCTTCGTGGCTATGAGACCACTGATATTACCCATGGGTTCCACTGAACCTTAAACAGAATTCCATCAGCCTCCATGCAATCTCGCTGCTCTATTGCACATTGGTAAATTATTATCGTATATATTATTATTCTGTATATTATTATTATTATTTCTAAGTGTATTTTTAAATGTTGCTGCTGTAACAAAATAATTTTCCACTTGGGATCAATAAAGTACTTAGTATTATTATTATTGCTACAGTTGGTATAAGGAAACAGACGGGCTTTGCAGAACATGGATGTAGCATTTTTATTTCATGCTATTTTACCCTTGATTGTTTGAGACTTCCACTGACATCCTTCAACATTGCTGTGGCATCATCCAGTACCCTTCTTAATTTACTTTTGGTTGACTCTATTGCTGGGGATGTGGCATGCGAATAGTGGATGGATCTCCAATCAAGTTGTAGTTGTCTCAGCCAATAACATCTTCACAAACTCGTCTTCCTGTTTTTATCACATTCAAACCCAATATGGCTTGTTGGTTGTTGTATTTCACTGTACAAATGTCATTCCCGCAGGAGTTACCTTTTTTTCCCAGTATAAATTCTTAGTTGGATATCTGCAGGCTTTAAGCAACACACACAAAAATGCTGGTGAACGCAGCAGGCCAGGCAGCATCTATATGAAGAGATAGTAAGAGATTTGAAAGTGGGAGAGGGAGAAGGAGAACCAAAATGATGGGAGAAGACAGGAAGGGGAGGGATGGAGTTGGTGTTGTGTTAACGATGAGTCCTGGCTTTTCGAAGGACAAGTCCTGGCTCTATGTTGATGTTCAGATCCCAGTCGGGGTCTCAGCCCCAGCCTCCAAATTAGCCTCTGCATTTAAAGACGAAGATCCCGCAGCCAAGTTCCAAGAACCCAAGCCTCGAGGATCCCGCAGCCAAGCTCCAAGAACCCAAGCCTCAAGGATCCCGCAGCCAAGCTTCAAGAACACAAGCCTCGAGGATTCCGCAGCCAAGCTCCAAGAACACAAGCCTCGAGGATTCCGCAGCCAAGCTCCAAGAACCCAAGCCTCGAGGATCCCGCAGCCAAGCTCCAAGACCGCAAGCCTCTAGACCCCAGCTGCATCCTGTCCTGAAGCCATGTCATGTCCTTGCCTGGTTCTGGGGTCTGAGCCCAAGGCAAGACCCAGGTTCTGGGCCCTTGTCCAGTCTCGGGCTCGGAGTCAAAGCCTTGTCTCCTAGTCCATGGTTTCTAATCTTGGTCCTGCTTTCCCTAGCCGAAGTCTGCATTCCTGTTCCTGCTCCTGGTCGGAATCCTGTCACGTCCCTACTCTAGTCAAGTCCTGTTCCTTGTACTTCAGTGTCTGTGACTTGCATTTGGTCTGTTCCCAACGCCCCATTGTGACAATTTTGTGGAATGGCTTAAACAGCTGAGAGAGTGCCCAATTCCATTTTAATTTATTTGTCATTCACTTCAGGTGCCATATTACTTGTTTGTTATTAGTTTTCCATTGTGAATCTCAAGGCTATTCAGTCCTGTGTCACTCTCATCATTGTCAAGTTTTTCATCAAAGGCATGCAGGTTAGTGATTTTTATGAAACTGCAACTTGACTTTTCATCTTTCTCTCTTCCCTGTCCAGATCATTATTTTTTACCTGTTGACATGCTCTTTGTATGTGTCCTATCTGGATGCATACTCTGCAAGTTTTGCCTCTAAACTGCATTGGTCTGGAATGTGAGCCCCGGCCACAACAGTGACACAATTTGTTCGGACTGGCCAGTTTCTGTTTAGACATTGTAATTGTGTTCACGTTCACTCTCATTCCTGACTGCTATTCAATGCATCTCCGTGTACTGTTTCCTTTGATACAGCTATTTTAACTGCTCTTTTAAATGTAAATTGTGCTTCAGTTAGGAGCTGTTTTTGAATACTTTTGTGTGAGATTCCACAAACTAAATAATCATTCAGTGCACTAAGCTCATTACTGAACTGATAATGCTCAAACTCTTCAGTTCAAACACTTTCTTTGATATGGACTCCCCTTCTTTTTCACTCCAGTAATGAAATCTAAAGCATTCTACAATCAACAATGATTTTGCTTCCAAATATTTTTGCTGATACCATGAAAATAATGCAAAGCTAATTTCTACTGGCTTGCTTGGAGTAGTCAAACTTTGAAGCAAACTGTGTGCCTTTAAATTCAATGCACTCAGCAAAATGTGTACTTGTTTCTCATTGATTTTCATTTGCTTCAAGATACCATTCAATTAGCTGAGTATACTTGAGCTAGTTGCCTGTTGAGCAATTGATTACATCTGTCTTTCTAATTTAACTTGCTATTTCTGCTCTTTTTAACAAAAAATAAGATTATCATTATCTGGTACTCAGCATTTATGTTCCCACGCATTCTTCCATTTTCTGCCTATTTTAAAAAAACTCAATCATGTCTTCCCTTCTGAAGAACATGTGTTGTGCTGCATTAAAAAAAAATTAAACATCTCACTGCACTTCAACAGTTTGGTAGCCATCTTGGGTTTGTTTTAAAAATACCTCATTGCCACTGATATGTTTTGTAACTATAGAACATTAAACAGAAAACAAGAGTTAGGAGATAAGTCCTTTTTACTTTAAGCACAGTGAGTATGTATCACGTGGTATTACATTATGTGTGTAATTCATACATTTACATAAAACCTATACTGAATTCTTTAAACAAGCAAAGAATGATCAATTAGCAGTATATTTACAAGATTACTCAAATTGTATCTGTACAGCTATATATCAATTAAATAAAAACATGCACGGGGAGATGGATTTAACTGGTGTATTCACTTTGCAGTGAGAGAGCGGGGAGGCAGATTAATGCACATAGGTAAGTTAGCAGTCCAGTCATAGTGCTAAGGGGAGTCATTGCTCTAAAATAAGTAGATCAATATATTACACTTCCTCCCCCTTTAGATTAATGTAACATAAAACTGTATATGTACAAAACATTCAATTTCTTTTTCACAAACATACTCAAATAACATACTTTCACAATAATGGTCTATGGTTATCTTAATTAAACTAAAGATTCAGTCTTTTGGGTGATGTTCTGTTTCTATCAGGACAGCACCTCTAGACCTCTGGAATGGCCCTTGTGGCTACGGGGATCAGGGAGTATGGAGGGAAGGCTGGTGCAGGGTTCTGAGTTGGATGATCAGCCATGATCATAATAAATGGCGGTGCAGGCTCGAAGGGCCGAATGGCGTACTCCTGCACCTATTTTCTATGTTTCTATGGCATCAGGTTTGGAAGATGCCTCTCAAAGACAATGTTCTCAGCTGCCGGTATCACATTGTCAGTGTCATGATCATCACTGAGAGGTAAATCTGGTGACTATAATGTGTCTGTCTTGTTGGATGCAGTCGACTCAGGTATGTTCTTCAGTTGAGCATCCAGTATCTGGTCCACAAGACGTCTCCATGTATGATCTCCTATATCTACTGTGCACACCAGTACTCCAGTTCTTGCAGCTATCCTACTGGGTCTTCTCGGTAATCATGCCCAGGACTTCCTGTCCAATCTCGAAGCACCTTGCTAATTCACTTGGCAGTTGGCTGAACTGTTTATTTTGCACTTCCCTTAGTAGATCTGGTTTCTTTTGTTTCCTCGAATGCTCTTTCACACCTTTCTGACCATTCCCATTTGCTCCTGTATGTAATAGTGCATTCAATGGATCCAGCACTGCAGCAATGTTGGGGAAAGACTGGTGGTAGTACTTTACAAGGTCCAAATATGACCTGAGTTGTGACACATTTTCATGTTTTAGGTGCTTGTAGCACTTCTTCAATCTTCTTTTGTGACTTGTGTAAGCCATGCTTATCAATGAGATGTCCACAATAAGATAAATCATCCTAAAAAAGTCTTACATTTCTCTCTCTTTGCCTGCAGACCACACTCACTCAGCCTGGTAAGCCCTTTACCAATATTCTGGAGGTACTCTTCATTCTTGCCAATCACGATGATGTCATCAAGGTAACATTGTGTTCCTGGAATATCTTGTAACGCATGTTCCATTGGTCTTTGCCAAAATGCTGGAGCTGATGTGGTGCCAAAGATGAGATGATTATACTGGAACAGTCCCTTGTGAGGAATTTCCTGCTTGATTCCTCAATCTCCATTTGCAGATAGTCTTGTAACAAGTCAATCTTTGAAAACCTCTTCCTACTTGCCAAAGATGGATTTTTTATTCATCTTTGTATTCATGACAGGGGATACTGCACAGTCTGTAGCACATCGTTGATGGTCACCTTGAAAACCTCAATAGCAAATGGCTCTGGCCTTTTCCTTCCTGATCACCAGGACAATGGCCAAGGCAAAATTGCCTCATTCAACTTTGGAGAGAATTCCAGACATCTCCAAGCTCTGAAGTTCAACATCCACTTTAGGACATAGTGAATAAGGCAATGGATGCTCTTTATTGAATTTTGGTGTCGTTGCTTCATCCAGTTCAATTCTGGTCGTCATGATTTACCAATACCCTTCTCAAACATCTTCTCATTAGCTTTACGCAACTGTGACAGACTCTGATTAATGCTCCCACTTGGGCTGCAGTTGTCTGTTGATGACACATTGAGAGCTTTGATTGTGTGCCAGTCTGATTGGAAATTTCTCAGCCCTCCACTTTTCAACACATAAAGCCCAACTGCTGTATTGGCTCTATACATCACATTCACTTTCAGTTTGCCTTTGGGAGACACTTTTTCACCTGTGTAAGTCTTCAGCATCACTGAGATCTTCTCTGATGGTAGCTTAGTAAACAGTCTGTTGCAGTCAGCCTCTGAAATTATAGACAAAGCTGGCACTGTATCCAGCTCCATTTTCAGTTTTACAGCAGAAACATCTATTGTGATCCATATGATTTTGTAATCTGCTTCAGTAATACTATGCAGTTCTAGGCATGACAGTTCACCTTTGTCAGGCTCTGATGTCTGATTCTGTTTCACATTTGGTAACTTTATGCACTTATTTATTTTTGTGTTTGAAACTTTTCATTTGGTGTCATTTTCTCTGGTTGTGCTTTTTATCTGTCTTGCACGCTCACTGTGTGACCTTGTCTGTAGCACTTCCTGCAATCTTTTTCTTTGAACAAACAGTCATTTTCATCATGGCAGGATTTGCCACTTCGACAGTATTCTTGGATTTATGCACTATTCAGGGACATCTTGTCAATTTCACACTCAAATCTTTTATTCTGTAGTTCTGATGCATGCTTAACAATATTGCAATGGTCAATGCCCATTCTGAGTTTAG
Source organism: Mobula hypostoma (assembly GCF_963921235.1). Classification (NCBI taxonomy): domain Eukaryota; kingdom Metazoa; phylum Chordata; class Chondrichthyes; order Myliobatiformes; family Myliobatidae; genus Mobula; species Mobula hypostoma. Next base: position 61,287,198 of record NC_086097.1, on the reverse strand, counting down.
GTCTCTTTCTGACAGTAAACTCTTTTGAGTGCTTTGACTCTGTATGCTACATGCATGCCTATCCCTAACACATCAGAAGGTCCATCTCTAAAGTCAGTATTGGGAAAGTTTGCACAGTTGTTCAATGTATTCAGAAATGCTTTTGTCCTTTGACTATTTCCTTTTGTGAAATCTAAATCTCTCAGCTATTACCGGTGGCTTAAGACTCAACTGGTTTTGTAAAATTGTAACAATTTTGTTGAATGTCTTGCTTGCTGGCTTTTCAAGAGTTACTAAGTTATGTAAGGGCTGTACATTTTAATATCCATTAAGCCAGGAAGTGTGGATACCTTCTTTTCCTTGTCAATGTCGTTTGCCTTACAATAGAGTTCAACCCTCTCAATATACAATTCCCAGTCCTCATAAGCACTATCAAATTCATCATCTTTCCTGATTAAGACCATTATCACATTATTTTCACCTTAACTTTGCTAGTTGTATCTTTTACTATGTATTCTGCAGTTACTCGTGCGTCCATTTGTTAGCGTCTGTGATGACTTTGTCCTTACTGTTTAACTTTTTCCTCTTACTGTCCTGTAATCATCCCATAACTGTTAGTGCAGTTGGTGATATTCTCTAACATCCAGGCTTGAACTCATCACCAATTTGTTGTGTCTGTGCAACTACATATCTTTTAAATAAAAGCACACATGTGGGAGATGGCATTATCTGGTGTATTCACATTGGGGAGAGAGGGGGAGGGAATCAATATGCATGTCTAGATCAATGTGCATAGGTAAGTTATCAGTCCATATGTAGCGTTAAGGGAAGTCGTTGCTCCATACATTTCACAAATATTCCTGAATTATTAAATACACGTTGGAATGCTGGAGTGAACTCAATAGGCTCATTGGTCTAATTCTACTCCTATGCCTTGTGGTCTTTTCCTGTTATCATCTAAATTGCATAAGTATAAGAGTGCTGCCAGACTTTATAGTTCTGTTTTGTTTTTGTTCAGTGATAGTATACATTGCTGTTTTTCAAAATATGGTCTTATAAGTTATGATAAAATCACAGCTGACATTTATGTAACGCACACATTGTGATTCTTAGAGACTTAAAGAATTCCAGTTGTTCTGCTCTATTGATAGCAGTCACAGTTTAACATGAAGACAAATTAAAGGTAATAACAGGGATTCAAATTAAATATAATTGGACAGCTGGATTGAAAATTGCTTTGGCACCAAAAACCAGGAGGTAATGACAAATGGTCAATGTTGTGTAACATCTGCTTATAATCCCTGCATGGTGAGCCAGCACTTGCGCAAAATAAACTGTAACCTATTAAAAGACTTCTGCACAATTTTATTGCTCTCTTACTGGGTATCAGCTATTTTTTTCTTGCAAAACTTGGTGGCTTATGTTTGTTACCTAGCGACACATTTCCAGTTGTTGTAATGATTGTTTAGATTCTTCTTTTTGATGTGGTTTCAATAGTTGGTTGTGGCCTGTATCATGCACCCATAACCAGCTTGTTAATAACAAAATTCACAGAGTTGATCATTAGACCATTTACTTGACCAATAACAGAAGAACCAGAAGGGTAAAGCCAAATGGACACTTTGTAAGGCAAATCTCCTTAGAATCAAAAAAGTCAAGAAGTTGGTGGGGGAGTGGGGGGCGCGGAGAGACACAGAATTAACAGCAGAGACATAAAGAATTATGGAATAGAAACTATATGGATGTGCATGAGGTTTAATATCAGAGTCCTAATATTTGTGTTAACATAACACTTGTGTAAGAGCTTCTATGATACCACTGGAAAGCAGAAGTTCTTCTCCGCAGTTCCAAAGAGAATTATCAAATATGCCCATTTAGGACTACTACAGCTGAAGTCCACAGTCATGGCCATTTGTACTTAAGTAAGCAACATTGTAAAAATCTATCGATTCTCAAAGTCAGCAGACTCTGGACTGCAGATTTGCGTTATGAGTGCAATTTCCCTTTAAGAAAAAGGATGCACAGAAAGTATGCTGGGATGCAAATAAGATAGAAACACAGGGACTTGAGGACCCACTCCATATCACCCTGCTGGCTAATGTACAGTCTCTGGAAATAAAATTGAAGACCTCAGGGGCAAGGTTGTAGTACCAGAGGGATATCAGATACTGCTATGTACTTTGCTTCACGGAAACAGAGCTCACTCCCAGCACTCTGGACACACATGCTGCAGCCCAAGTGCTTCACCTTCCACCACATGGACCAAGGAATGGATTCACATAAAGGCAGAGGGGGTGGAGTTTGCTTCATGATTAAGTTATTGTGGCGCACAGAAGTGGCGGTTCTGTCTCAGTCCTACTTCCTGACTTGGGACATCCAGCGGTCAAGTGTCATCCATTTTATCTGCCAAGGAAGTTTTCCACCATCATCCTAGTCATGGTGTATCTTCCATCTAGGCTGACATTAGGCAGGAACTGGAGGAGCTGAGCGCTGTGATCAGCTGTCACAAAACAGCGCAACCTGATGCTTTCCCAATCATTGCAGGAGATTTTAAACAGGCCAGCTTGAAGAGGTCTCTGAACAACCACCACCAACATATCAGCTGTATATCAGAGGAGCTAGCACACTAGACCACTGTTATACCACCAGCAAGAGTGCTTACCGTGTCATCCCATGCCCACACTTTGGCAAGTCCAATTACCTGGCTATATATAGACTGAGACTGAGGATTGCAGCACCTGTGGTGAGGACCATGAAGGTATGGTCAAGGAAGGAAGAGGAGTGCTTACAGGACTGCTTTGAATTGGTAGACTGAATAATATTCAGGGATTCATCTTCAAATCTGAATGAATATGCCACAGTTGTCTTTGACTTCAAAAAGACCTGTGTGGATGAATGTGTCTCTACGAGAAAATGAGACATATCCAAACTAGAAGCTATGGATAAACCAGCAGATTTGCAGTCTGCTAAAGACAAGCTCTGTTGCATTTAAGACCAGTAATCCAGAACTCTGTAAGAAGTACAAGTATAACGTATAGAAGGCTACTTAAGAGCGAAAAATGAATTCCGATTGAAATTAGAGATGGAATCGGAAGCACATCAGTTCTGGCAGAGTTTGCATGCTATTACTACCTACAATGTGAAACCTAATATCATAAATGGCTGTGATGTTTCACTCCCAGATAGGGTCAATACTTTTTGTGCACATTTTTAAATGGAGTATACAAACAGACATGTGTGTATCCCTGCAGCAGCTGGTGACCGTGTGATCTGTCTCATTGGCCGAAATAAGAGCATTTTTCAAGGGAGTGAACCCTAGCAAGGATTGGGCCCCAATGGAGAACCTGGTAGGGCACTGAAAACCTTTGCCAACCAATTGCTGACAGTGTTCAAGGACATCTTCGGTCTCTCATTGCAGTAGTCGGTGGATCCCACCTGCTTCAAAAGGACTTCAACTATAATGGTGCCCAAGAGGAGCAGGATGAGCTACCTCAATTACTGTCAGCAGTTGTACTCATGCACAGTGATGAAATGCTTTGAGAGGTTGGTCCTGGCCACAATTCATCCCTGTCTAAGCAAGGATATGGATCTGCTGCAATTTGCCTACCACCACAATAGGTCTGCAGCATGTACAATTTTCTACTCACCCTTGAACCACCTAGACAACAGCAATACCTATGACAGGCTGCTGTTTATTGATTCCAGCTCAGCATTCAGCACTATCATCCCGTCAATGCCAATCAACAAGCTTCAAAACTTGGGCCTCTGTACCTCACTCTACAACTAGATCCTTGACTTCCTCACTGGGAGACCACAGTCAGCGTGGATCGCAAATAACATTTCCTCACTGATAATCAATCACTGACACATGTCTGGGATGTGCGCTTAGCCTACTGCCCTACTGTCCATGACAGTGTGGCTAGGTATAGTTCAAACACCACCTATCAACTGGCCAATGTCACAACTGTTGTTGGCATTATCTCCAATGGTGACGAGGAGGCATACAGGAGTGAGATAGATCGGCTGCTTGAGTGGTGTTGCAATACAAACTTGCGCTCAACATTAGTAAGACCAAAGAAATGATTTTGGACTCCAAAAGGAGAAGCTGAGAGAGCACATAGCACTCCTCAATGAGAGATAAGCAGTTTCAAGTCCCTGTGTCAATATCTCTGAAGATCTATCCTGGTCCCAACATAATGATGAAGTTATAGCAACATAAAAAACCTACAGCACAATACATGTCCTTAGGGCCACAATGCTGTGCCGAACATGTACTTAGTTTAGAAGTTACCCAGTGTTACCCATAGCCCTCTATTTTTTAAGCTCCATGTACCTATCCAAGTTTCTCTTAAAAGACCATACTATATCCGCCTCCACAACTGTCACTAGCAGCCCATTCCACGCATTCACCACTCTCTGCATAAAAAACTTACCCCTGACACCTCCTCTGTACTTACTTCCAAGCACCTTAACACTGTTCCCTCTTGTGTTAGCTATTTCAGCCCTGGGACAAAGCCTCTGACTATCCACATAATCGATGCTTCTCATCATCTTATACACCTCTTTCAGGTAACCTCTCATCCTCAGTCGCTCCAAGGAGAAAAGGCCAAGTTCACTCAAACTATTCTCATAAGGCATGCTCCCCAATCCAGGCAACATCCTTGTAAGTCTTCTCTGCACCCCTTCTATAGTTTCCATGTCCTTCCTGTAGTGAGGTGACCAGAACTGAGCACAGTACTCCAAGAGGGGTCTGACCAGGGTCCAATTAAGTTGTAACATTACCTCTCGGCTCTTGAACTCAATCCCAAGGTTGAAGAAGGCCAATACACCGTATGCCTTCTTAACCACACAGTCCACCTGCTCAGCAGTTTTGAGAGTCTTATGGTGTCGGAACCCCAAGATCCCTCTGATCCTCCACACTTCCAAGAGTCTTACCATTAATACTATATTCTGCCATCATGTATTACCTACCAAAATGAACCATCTCACACTTATCTGGGTTGAACTCCATCTGCTACTTCTCAGCCCAGGTTTGCAACCTATCAATGTCCCTCTGTAACCTCTGACAGCCCTCCACACTATCCACAACACCCCCAACATTTGTGTCACCAGCAAATTTACGAACCCATCCCTCCACTTCTTCATCCAGGCCATTTATAAAAATCACAAAGAGTAGGGTCCAAGAACAGTTCCCTGAGGCACACCGCTGCTCATCAACCTCCATGCAGAATATGACCTGTCTACAACCACTCTTTGCCTTCTGTGGGCAAGCTAATTCTGGATCCACAAAGCAAGGTCTCCTTGGATCTCATGATTTCTTACTTTCTCAATAAGCCTTATCTGGGGTTACCTTATCAAATGCCTTGCTGAAATTGATACACACTACATCTACTGCTCTACCTTCATCAATGTGTTTAGTCACATCCTCAAAAAAACTCTGTCAGGCACAACCTGCCTTTGACAAAGCCATGCTGACTATTCCTAATCATATCATGCCTCCTCAAATGTTCATAAATCCTGCCTCTCAGGATCTTATCCATCATCTTACCAAGCACTGAATTAAGACTCACTGGTCTATAATTTCCTGGGCTATCGCTACTCCCCTTCTTAAGAAGGGAACAACACCTGCAACCCTCCAATACTCCAGAACCTCTTCCCTCCCTATTGATGATACAAAGATCATTGATAGAAGCTCAGCAATCTCCTCCCTTGCTTCCTACAGTAGCCTGGGGTATATCTTGTCAGGTCCTGGTGACTTATCCAACTTGATGCTTTCCAAAAGTTCCTGCACATCCTCTCTCTTAAAGTCTATATGTTCAAGCTTTTCAGTTTGCTGTAAGTCATTCCTACAATTGCCAAGATCCTTTTCCCTAGTGAATACTGAAGCAAGTTATTCATTAAGAACCTCCTCTACCACCTCTGTTCCATACATACTTTTCCACTGTCACACTTGATTGGTCCTATTCTCACACAGCTCATCCTCTTGCTCTTCACATACTTGTAGAATGCCTTGGGTTTTTCCTTAATCCTGCTCACCAAGGCCTTCTCATGGCCCCTTCTGGCTCTCCTAATTTCATTCCTAAACTCCTTCCTGCTGGCCTTATAATTTTCTAGATCTCTATTATTACCTAGTTTTTTGAACCTTTTAGTAAGCTTTTCTTCTTGACTAGATATTCAACAGCCTTTGTACACCACATTTCCTATACCCTACCATCCTTTCCCTGTGTCATTGGAACGTACCTTTGCAAAACACCACGCAAATATCCCCTGGCCATTTGCCACATTTCTACCGTACATTTCCCTGAGAACATCGGCTCCTAATTTATACTTCCAAGTTCTTGCCTGATGGCTTCATATTTCCCCCTTATTCCAATTAAATGTTATCCTAACTTGTCTGCTCCTATCCCTCTCTAATAGTATGGTAAAGGAGATAGAATTGTGATCACTCTCTCCAGAATGCTCTCCCACTGAGAGACCTGACACCTGAGCAGGTTCATTTCCCAATACCAGATCAAGTACAGCCTTTCCTCTTGTAGGCTTATCTACATATTGTGTCAGGAAACCTTCCTGAACACACCTAACAAACTCCACCCCATCTGAACCCCTTGCTCTAGGGTAATGCCAATCAATATTGGGGAAATTAAGATCTCCCATCACGACAACCCTATTATGAAGAAGGCATGCCAATGGTGACTTTTCATTAGTAGTTTGAGCATTTGGTATGCCACCAAAGATTCTAGAGAATTTCTGCAAGTATACTGCAGAGAGTGTTTTAGTTGGTTGCATCGTCATCTTGTATGTAGGGGCCACCACACAGGACTGGAAAAAGCTGCAGAGGGTTGCAGCTCCATCATGGGCACTAACCTCCACAGCGTTGCGTACACCTTCAAAAGATGATGACTCAAAAATGCAGCATGCATCATTAAGGACCCCATCATCCAGGACTTGACCTCTTATCATTGCTACCAACAAGGAGGAAGGACAAGAGCCTGAAAACACAATCAACATTTTAAATAAAGCTTCTTCATCTTCGCCATCACATTTTTCAATGGAAAATGAATCAACATATGCACACTACCTCACTATTTTTGCAGGATTTTGCACTGCTTGTTAATTTAATTTTTATATATACTTACTGTAATTTATAATATTTTATGTATTGTATTGTACTGCTGCAGCAAAAAAGCAGGTTTCACGACATATGTCACTGATACGTTTTTTTAACTTGTAATCTCTGCTTTTCAAGGGCAGCTCTTTTCAAAGACAGGCACTATGGTTTCTTCAATGATCTAAGAGCTGGGATAATGAAACAGAACTCCTGAATATCTCTCAATCCTAACTATGTTGGCAGTCTGCAAAAAGATGGGAGCCTTAGGTTGCATTCTTTAGCACAATAATCCTCAAGAGGGAGCATTATTGATTTCTCATCTTGTCCGAATAGTCTGAAGATCAGTTGTTACAGGGGAGACATTTCACCAGTGATACTTTTCTTTCAGATCATGCATCATTGCAGGGATATTATATGTCTTGTCATACTTTATGCTGTCATTTAAAACCTCCATTGCAAAACTGTGGTGTTTCAATTTGAGGACAAGGATTTTCCAATTAGGTCAGAATTTGTGAGAAATCCAAGCGGAACTCACGTAGTCATGGCCAAAGCAGCACAGCCTTGGATGACAACTTGCCCTGATAAATGAAGAAGTTCAACCACCTCTCCCAGAGTGATCGGCACATGAGTAATTGTGGCAATGTTACATTCTCCAGGAGAGAGGAATGATGAGGAAATGAGACAAAAATTTGGGAATTTCACATAAAGCATTCTTCCAATCAATTACACACCAGAACATGGCTATATTGACACTTCTACTGCCAACTTCTGTTGTTGTACTCAGTGTAAATGGAATTGGCTTTGACAGGACTCTCAATCCTCTCAAAATTTAAAGGCCATCATAAATGTCCCAAAATTTAAAGGCCACCACAGAATGAAAGCATTAGGGCATTTTGAGCTGAAAGAAGAATAAATCCAATGTAAATTTCAAAAGTGGGCTGATCTAGCAATCAAAAATCCTTGGCATTATCTCATAGAGGAGCAAGCACATGACTGATAGCAGCTCTGATCATCATCACACACTCTATAATATCCAACTGGGCACTACTGGCTTGCTCCAAAACAAACATGACTACTCTTTAAAAACACATCACTGATGTAATTTTGGAATAAGCTTGAAATCATTAAAGGTGCTAGCCCAGATTTTTAAAATTTGATTTCAAGGATTATTACAAAGTAACTAAAATAGAACATTTACTACTCCGGCAGACCATCTTAACTTAAAAGTGTAACATTGTGATTATTAGGCTATGTCAGTGAAACATAAATTGAAAAGGAAAATTGAGGATTTACTGCATTTTCCATAAAGTCTACAGATTTTGTTCTACGCCCTGCTTGCCTCTGAGATGTTGGCACTCAAATCTAGACTTGTGCAAGTGACCATGAATACTACCTCACTACTTTCTCCTTTTTTTGCACTACTTATTGAATTTTATACTTAATGTAATTTATAGATTATTATTATTATGTACTGCAATTTACTGCTGCAGCAAAACAAAAAAATTTGTGGCATATGACAATGATATTAAACTTTATTCTGATTCTGAACTAAAAGTGAGTCTGATGCTAAATATACATCACAGTATAGTTCTCCAATAGTAATATACATAACAATTTTGATGGCTGTCCCTCAGGGTCCCTGTCAGCATCCCCAGACCACAGCATAGACCATGCATTTATTCAGAGCCCTTGCTTCCCCACCGCACCAATCACAAATCTACCACAGTCACTTCACTCCATTAATCTGCAATCTGATCTTCTGTCCTGTTCCCCTCCCCAGGAATTCCACAGCCTGTCCTCAAAGTGTCCTGCAAGCAAAGTCTAATTCCTCTACTCATTATCCCCAGGAGCTGATCTCTTTAGTGACCTGTAGTCTTGAAATTCTTAGACCCCAATCTCTCATCCTGAATGTGACCAACAGTTACCTGATATTTTACCTTTGAGCATTCTGCAATGGCTGGTCCTACAAAAGAAAGTCCTTTCAGTATTGTGATCTAGTCATAGAGCACATCACCTTAGATCTCAAACACTTCTGGAACTTAATAGATGGCCACTGTAATAATGGGATATGGACAATGGAATACAGTGCAGTATACCGAATGGTTATGCACTGGAATAAAGGCATAGACTATTTTTTTAACAGGGTACTAATTCAAAAAAACCTGGAAGTTCTAGTGCTTCCCTTCAGGTTAACTTGCAGGTTGAGTCAGCAGTAAGAAAGGCATTTCTTACAACATTTCAACAGTAAGAACTCATTTCAAGAGTGCTGAGTAAAAAATAAGCAACAATGTAATTCCAAAGCTTTATAAGGCATTGGTCAAACTGCATTTGGAAAATTGTGAACAGTTTGGGGCCCCTTATCTAAAAAAGGATGTGCTGGCATAGAAGAGGGTCGAAAAGAGGATATGAGAATGATCCTGGGAATGAAAGCGTTAATGTATGAAGAGCATTTGATGGCTCTGAGCCTGTACTCATTGGAGTTCAGAAGAATTATGTGGGATCTCATTGAAACCTGTCAAATATAGCAAGAATGGAAGTAAACAGGATGTTTCCAATGGTGGGGGAGGGTAGGACCAGAGGGCACAGCATCAGAAGGATGTCCCTTTAGAACAGAGATAAGGAAGAATTTCTTTAGTCAGAGGTGGTGAATCTGTGGAATGCATTGCCACAGATGGTTACTGAGGCCACGTTATTGGATATATTTAAAACAGAGTTTGATAGGTTCTTTACTAGCAAGGGTGTCAAAGCTTAAGGGGGAAAGGCAAGAGGATGGAGTTGAGAGGGATAATAAATTTATCATGATGCAATGGTGGAGCAGGTTCAATGGGCTGAATGACCTAATTCTGCTCCTGTGTCTAATAGTCTATTGGCCCTTGAACATATTTCTTGGCCAGCTGCACACTGGCTTTTAATACACCTGCAGGTGAAGAATTCAATTTGCTGGCTGAATTTTGAGATAATCCTAATTGCCAATGCTGCAAAAAAACTGGATATCTATTCCTTACAAAAAATGCCCTCATAGGCTTGCAGACTAGTTTTCCATTGTTTTCATCCTACAGCCTTTCTACTTAGATGCAAAGTTGATTAGCAGGCAGACAAACAAATCTGATCAGAGACCACTGACATAGAACTTTATCTTTCTCCATAAGTACTGCCTGATCTGTTGAACATTGCCAGCCTTTAAAATTTGAGCAAAATAACCCAATCTGGCAGCTGTCCAATCAGAAAACAGCTCCATGTTATTTTGTAAAACACGAGACATTCAAAGCTGTAAATTTAAAAACAAGAATTTTAATAAATTCTGATTTTTAAGGACTCGTTAGTAAATGGAGTGTGTGACCTTATTTTCCATGCTCAGTAATGGATCAGCATTAACAGCATGTTGCAACTCAAAGGCAGCTGACATCAAATAAGTTAAAGCAATTTAGTCTGTGTATTGGGAGTGCTGATGTTGGTAAACATCAACATAGCAACTCAATGTTTATCTGCTGGGCCAAGAAATGTTGACGGGAACTCTGAAATTAGATATCTTAATATCAAGATTTTAATTTTCTCCTGCTAATATGTACATTATATTAGCTTGTATACTTGATAATGAACAGACATTATGGGAGGTAAACACATTTGTTGATATGAAAAAGTAACTTAAAGACTATAAACAAGAGAAAATTTGCAGATGCAGGAAATCTAAGCAACTCTCACAAAATGCTGGAGGATCTCAGCAGGCCAGGCAGCACCTACAGAAAAAAGTACAGTCGATGTTTCAGGCTGAAACTTTGACTGTACCTTTTCCCATAGTTGCTGCCTGGCCAGCTGAGTTCCTTAAAGACTATCAACTGAAATAACACTATTCTTATTCTAACATTTTACAATGAACCACTGTATGTTTAATATTTTTATTTGATAAGTGTTCTGTAGTTATACAATTAGGCTTATTCTGTAAATACTGTACTACTTTCATCAGTAGAAAAAGATCATCAGACAGCTTTCCAGCTTTTTGCAGCATTTTTTCCTGTATTCAATCATTAATGCATTTTTACTCAGCCAGTTATTACCTTATATAATATTCTATTTAATTCTTGCATGACTTTATAACATACAAGTATAGAAAAAGGAAGAAACTTGGAATAAAGAAACTCAGTGGCCAGTGCTGCCTTAGTAACAGGGTTACAGATATAGACAGACTCCTTATGTAAACCAAAGCAAGAAGAATGATGCAAGTGCATGATTCCTTGGAGAGAAGCATTAATAATGTAAGCTCTGCTTTGCATTCCTGTACATGATGTACTCACAACAGAATGGGATTTTTTTTTTGCTGTTCTTGATTCTGAGCCTAAGACACATTGTCATATCAGGCTTGATAAACAAATGCTGGATAATGATATACAACTAATCACCTTTATTTCATCACCTTGGCAGTAAACCATCCATTTTCATGTTTTCCTTATTCTATTTTTTTCTATTCTATCTTCACTGCTCTATCCCCACTCCCACCAGTCACTACTCAAACAATTCTGTATTCTTCTGCCAAAAGAACAAGGCTGTTCTTAAGCCAACTGTTAAGAAATAGGATATGCTTCGGTGCTTATGACAGCTCTTTCCTTTCCCTGCCTAAATACTGCTCTGCTTGTCTGTCACTTTAATGGTATAGATAATGCTCTCAGCTACAAATCCCTGATGGGAATTAGATCTTGTTTTAAAAAGACTAAATCAGCAAAGTGTGGACAATATAAAATAATGCAACAAATCTATACAATATGTGAATTATCAGGATAGCTTAGAGGATAATTGGACAGAACCTGAAATTTATAGTGTGCAGATCATGTCTCCAGCTAACTTTGAGGATTCTTTCCTTAATGTACCCACACTTATTTATGAGATACCAGAAATGACATGTATAAAACTGATAAATATTAATTGAAGTAGGAATCTCGTCCAGTAAACTGCAGATAGTTTTGTTCTCTTTAGAGCAAATGATACTTAGTAGATTCATCAAAATGACAGCCCAGATGAGAGGTTTCAGTTATTTGCAAGCCTGTTGACAGATGATATAAGAAGGACGCTTTTACTCTGGCAGAAGGTCAATGATACTGATTTAAGAAAATTGACAAAAGAATCAAAAGTGAGTTTTATGAACAGTGAGTTATCATTTGGAGATTAGGATATGGAGGAATGGTGGAAGCTGATTCAATTTTACCTTTCCAAAATAGATGGACATTTTGGAAAACATTGCAGTTTCAAGAATGTGTAAAAAAAAAGTAGGATTAATTGGATAACTCTGGCAAAAATCCTACATAGGCAGAAAAGGCAATTTCTCTGAGAGAAATGTTTGGCTTTGGATTAAAAGAAATGTAAGAATATTAAACAACTCAAACCCAGCCTGACTTTTTACATGTATGAGAGCGCAAGTATAGGAAGGTGGTTTTTGGGAGGGGATGTGTGACTGGCATTGGAAGATAAAGGGGCAAGTGTCTTATCCTCTCCTGTGAGACAAATTGAACATTTACATATTACAGTATGGCTGATAGCATCAGGTTTACCTTACTACTGGGATTAACCTTAGATTTCTAGGCCCCTTGAAATTTGGCAGCTAAAGTAAACCTTACCCACCTTCCTCCAACACTGTTGGCCTGAGGAAATTAAACATCTGCAAAAGAGCTAGTGGGAAAATCAACTAGCAGTCAAAACAAATGCCTTTATTCACACAGTGTGGTAGAAGAAGTGAAGGCTGTCATTTAGTGACAGCGTTCTTCTCACCACCAGTTTTTTGACTGATTCTCTGAACTAATTCTTGCTGGACTGAAGTAATCAAAAGTGAACATAAAGAAGGCTGTACCAGTAATCAGAGATGATTTCATAATAACATAAGAAATAGGAGCAGGAGTAGACCATCTGGCCCATCGAGCCTGCTCCGCAATTCAACAAGATTATGGCTGATCTGGCCATGGACTCATCTCCACCAACCTGCCTTTTCCCCATAACCCTTAATACCCCTACAATGCAAGTAAGTTTTCCAAATAAGTTATATGTGTGATTCTCTTTGATGAGACAGAAGAATCTAGGCAGGCTTATAACAAGAGTAGACTCGTCCGTGAACTGAAATAACTTAAGTTCAGTTTCCAATTTGAACTGGTTCTCCTTGCAATAGCACAAACACGAGGAAATCTGCAGATGCTGGAATTTCAAGCAACACACATAAAAATCGCTGGTGAATGCAGCAGGCCAGGCAGCATCTACAGGAAGAGGTACAGTCGACATTTCGGGCCGAGGCCCTTCGTCAGGACCAGAAAAATATGAGGAGTCAGAGTAAGTAATTGGGGGAGGGGAGGAAGAAACAAAAGGTGATAGGTGAAACTGGGAGGGAGGAGGAGTGAAGTAAAGAGCTGGGAAGTTGATTGGTGAAAGAGATACAGGGCTGGAGAAGGGGGAATCTGATAGGAGTGGACGAAGGTCATGGAGGAAAGAAAAGGGGGAGGTGATAGACTGATAAGGAGATGAGGTGAAAGAGGAATGGGGAATGGTGAGGGGAGGGGGGGCATTACCAGAAGTTCAAGAAATCGATGCTCATGGAGGCTACCCAGATGGAATATAAGGTGTTGCTCCTCCAATCTGAGTGTGGCCTCATCACGACATGGACTGACATATTGGGATGGGATTGGGAAGTGGAAGTAAAATGGGTTGTCACTGGGAGATCACACTTTTCTGGTAGACGGAGCATAGATGCTTGACGAAGCAGTCCCCTAATCTATGTCAGGTCTCACTAATATACAGCAGGCCACACTGGGAGATTTGGATGCAGTAGATGACCCTAACAGACCACAGGTGAAGAGATTCTCACTGGAAGGCTTGTTTGGGGCCCTGAATGGTAGTAAGGGAGGTAGTGTAGGGGTAGGTGTAGCACTTGTTCCGCTTGCAAGAATAAGTGCCAGGAGGGAGATCAGTGGGGAGGGCCGAATGGACAAGGGAGTCGTGTAGTGAGCGATCCATGTGGAAAGCAGAAAGTGGGAGGAAGGGAAAGATGTGCCTGGTAGCTGGATCCCGCTGGAGATGGCGGAAGTCGCAGAGGATTATGTGCTGTATGCGGAGGCTGGTGGAGTGGTAGGCGAGGACAAGAGGAACCCTATCCCTGGTAGCATGGCAGGAGGATGGGGTGAGGCAGACACTGGCAAAATGGAAGAGATGTGTTTGAGGGCAGAGTTAATGGTGGAGGAAGGGAAGCCCCTTTCTTTGAAGAAGGAGGACAACTTCTTAGTTCTGCAATGAAAACCCTCATCATGAGAGTAGATGTGGGGGAGATGGACCAATTGAGAGAAGGGGATGGCATTTTTACAAGTAACAGGGTGGGAAGGGATTTTGTCCAGGTAGCTGTGAGAGTCAGTGTGGGCTTATAATAGACATCAATAAACATCTCTGCTGCTCCTCTCCCTTTTCTGTCTCCCATGGCCTTCTGTCCTCTCCCACCAGATTCCCCTTTCTTCAACCTCTTCCGTCAATCAACTTCCCAGCTCTTTACTTCACTCCTCCCCCTTCCCAGTTTCAACCATCACCTTGTCATTTCTTCCTCACCTCCCCCCACTTTCTTACTCTGACTCCTCATCCTTTTTTCCAGTCCTGACAAAGGATCTCGGCCCAAAATGTCGACTGCACTCACCTCCACAGATGCAGCCTGACCTGCTGAGCTCTGCCAGCATTCCGTGTGTATTGCTTGGATCCCCAACATCTGCAGATTTTCTCTTGTTTAAGTATTAAATTCAAATATTTTAATTTTATAGAGATTAACGTACACTCTGTGGCCATATTATTAGTCACAGGAGTGAAATCCAGTGTCGTATTCTGCTGCTGTAGCCTACCTATTTCAAGGATTGATGTATTGAGCATTCAAAGATGTTATTTTGCCCACGGTTGTAGGGTGTGGTTATTTGAGTTACTGTCGCCTTCCTGACATCTAGATCCAGTCTAGAAAAATAGAAACATAGAAAATAGGTGCAGGAGTAGGCCATTCGGCCCTTCGAGCCTGCAGCCCCATTCAGTATGATCATGGCTGATCATTCAACTCAGAACCCTGTACCTGCCCTCTCTCCATACCCCCGATCCCTTTAGCCACAAGGGCCATATCCAACTCCCTCTTAAATATAGCCGATGAACTGGCCTCAACTGTTTCCTGTGGCAGAGAATTCCACAGATTCACCACTCTGTATGAAGAAGTTTTTCCTCATCTCGGTCCTAAAAAGCTTCCCCCTTATCCTCAAACTGTGACCCCTCGTTCCGGACTTCCTCAACATTGGGAACAATCTTCCTACATCTAGCCTGTCTAATCCCTTTAGAATTTTATATGTTTCAATAAGATCCCCCCTTAATCTTCTAAATTCCAAAGAGTACAAGCCCAGTTCATCCAGTCTTTCATCATATGAAAATCCTGCCATCCCAGGAATCAATCTGGTGATCCTTCTTTGTACTCCCTCTATGGCACGAATGTCTTTCCTCAGATTAGGGGACCAAAACTACTCTCAATACTCCAGGTGTGGTCTCGCCAAGGCCTTGTATAACTGCAGTAGTACCTCCGTGCTCCTGTACTCGAATCCTCTTGCTATGAATGCCAGCATACCATTCGCCTTTTGAAGCACCTTCAATAGCTCCAAAAGACTGAGGTTTGGTAAAATACTGAAAGGCTTTTATTCGCTGTACAATACGACCTCCACGGTGAGTGTCTGCCCCCGGACTGAGGGGGAGGGGCAAGGTGAAATCACCTTTATACAGGACTCTGTGGGAGGAGCCACAGGGGCAGTCAGCAGAGGGGTGTGTCCAGACAGGTAACCCAGTTACAACATATATATATGATTTACCACATTCGCTCTTCCTTTTTTAAAAAAGAGTCCCACGGGGTGCAGCGACTGACAATATTTAAAACAAGTATATTTACAGGTCAAGTCTATCAGGCGGTCGAGTCCGTCGCTGTGATCTACGTAGCACCAGCGGTGATTGCACCGGCGATGGCGGTTGTGCTGGCTCCGGCCTGACTTCAGGTGTCAGCGCGTTAGGCGTCGGTAATCCCTCGTGCGTGTGCGTTGCGCCCGGTATGGAAGTGTCGTGTGGTGTCTGTGTAGGGGTTGGGGTGTGCAGTGTCTCGTGGGTACATATATCAGTGGGTATGGGGTTAATAGTCACCACGGAGTGTTCAGGGTAGGGGCCCGGTGCCCCTGCGGGTGCCAGGTCACGGATGGAGACCGTGTCCTCCCGCCCATCAGGTAAAACCACGTAGGCATACTGGGGGTTCGCATGAAGTAAGTGAACCCTCTCGACTATCAGGGAGTATTTATTGCTCCTCGCATGTTTCCGGAGCAGCACTGGCCCCGGGGACATCAGCCAAGATGGTAGGGTGGTTCCAGTGGTCGATTTTCTGGGAAAAGAAAAGAGCCGCTCATGAGGGGTGGCATTGGTGGCCGTGCATAACAGGGAGCGGATGGAGTGGAGTGCCTCGGGAAGGACCTCCTGCCAGCGGGAGACCGGCAGTCCCTTTGACCTGAGGGCTAAGAGTGTGGCTTTCCACACTGTGCCATTTTCCTTCTCTACCTGTCCATTCCCCCGGAGATTACAGCTCGTGGTCCTACTGGTTGCAATACCCCTAGCCAGCAGATATTGGCGCAGCTCGTCACTCATAAATGAGGACCCTCTGTCACTGTGGATATAGCATGGGTATCGGAACAGAGTGAAGAGCTTGTGCAGGGCTTTTATAACTGACGTGGTAGTGGTGTCGGGGCAGGGGATGGCGAAGGGGAACCACGAGTACTCGTCGATAACGTTAAGAAAGTACACATTGCGGTCGGTGGAGGGAAGGGGGCCCTTAACTTCAACACTTAGTCACTCAAAGGGGCGGGTGGCCTTGATGAGTGGTGCCTTTTCGGGTCAGTAGAAGTGCGGTTTGCACTCTGCGCAGACTTGGCAGTCCCTGGTCATCATCCTGATCTCCTCAAGGCAGTAAGGCAGGTTCCGGGCTTTCACGAAGTGGAAAAGCCGGGTGACCCCCGGGTGGCAAAGGTCTACATGTAGGGCGTATAGCCGGTCAATCTGCGCGCTGGCGCATGTTCCCCGGGATAGGGCATCGGAGAGCTCGTTGAGCTTTCCAGGCCTGTACATGATGTCATAGTTGAAGGTGGAGAGTTCGATTCTCCACCTCAGAATCTTATCATTTTTGATTTTGCTCCGCTGTTGGTTATTAAACATGAACGCGACTGAGCGCTGGTCAGTTAGCAGGGTAAACCTTTTGCCGGCAAGATAGTGCCTCTAGTGCCTAATAGCTTCCACTATGGCCTGGCCCTTTTTCTTTACTGCAGAGTGCCGAATTTCAGGGCCTTGAAGGGTACGGGAGAAGAACGCCACCGGTCTTCTCGCCTGGTTGAGGGTAGCAGCCAGCTCAAAGTCGGAGGCGTCACTCTCTACTTGGAAGGGAATGGCCTCATCCACCGCATGCATTGCTGCTTTGGCAATGTCCCCTTTTATGCGGCTGAAGGCCGCGGGAGCCTTGGCAGAGAGGGGAAATGTGGTGGACTTGACCAGGGGGTGGGCCTTGTCTGCATAGTTAGAGACCTATTGGGCGTAATATGAAAAGAAGCCCAGGCACCTTTTGAGGGCTCTGAGGGTGTTGGGAAGAGGGAGTTCCAACAGGGGGCGCATACGGTTTGGGTCAGGGCCAATGACTCCATTCTCCACGACACACCCAAGGATAGCAAGTCGGGTGGTCCCAAATACACACTTGTCCTTGTTGTAGGTGAGGTTGAAAGATTTGGCCGCTTGGAGAAATTTTTGGAGGTTGTTGTCGTGATCCTGCTGGTCGTGACCGCAGATGGTGATGTTATCCAGATATGGGAATGTGGCCTTCAGTTGGCATTGGTCCACCATCCGGTCCATTGCCCTCTGGAAGACAGATACACCATTCGTAACACTGAAGGGGACGGGCAGGAATTGATAAAGCCTGCCGTCCGCCTCGAAGGTGGTGTAAGGGCGGTCCTTCCGGCGGATGGGGAGCTTATGGTAAGTGGATTTTAGGTCTATGGTCGAGTACACCTTGTACTGTGCTATCTGATTGACCATATCCGCGATGCGGGGTAGAGGGTACGCGTCGAGCTGCGTGAACCTATTGATGGTCTGGCTATAGTCCATGACCATCCTATTCTTCTCCCCGTTCCGAACAACCACCACCTGCGCCCTCCAAGGACTTGTGCTTACCTCAATGACCCCCTCCCTGAGCAACCGCTGCACCTCCGACTTAATGAAAGCTCTGTCCCCCGCGCTGTACCTCCTGCTTTTAGTTGCCACAGGTTTACAGTCGGGGGTCAGGTTGGCGAACAGCGGTGGGGGAGGGATCCTGAGGGTGGAGAGGCCGCAAGTGGTGTTGGTAGTGTGGCAGTTGGCATGGTGTTGGGTGGGATGTGCGGGTCGGTGTGTGTGTGTGGTCAGTAGCGGGGTACGTGACATATCTCTACAAAACTGGGGACTTACGACAGTAATTGGTGGGAGGGGCCCATCATACTTCATTGTCATGCTTTTCAGGTGGCTCTGGAAGCCCAACCCCAACTGCACAGGGGCACACAGTTGAGGCAAGACCAGTAACGTAAAGTCTCGATATTCTGTGCCCTGCACCACTAGTGTCGCTACACAACCCCCCTTGATGTCTGTTGTATGCGACAGCCATGGTGACCCTCTGACTTACAGGCCATATCACGAGTCCGCAATGCTGCACCATGGCCGGGTGGATAAAACTCTCCATGCTGCCTGTGTCAAACAGGCAGCTTGTCCTGCGCCCCTCCACTAGGATGTCCATCATTGACCTTGCGAGCTGGTGGGGAGCGCTTTGGTCGAGGGTCATGGAAGCCAATGTTGGGTCGCTGTCTTGGTCCGGCGCGGTGGGGTGCCCCGTGAGCACCCGTTGGTCACAGGCCGTTGGAGGTGGCACCGACCAAGATGGCCGCCCCCATGTCTCGCACGTGGTGGCGGCGTGCGGGGAAGATAGCGGCAGGCAAGATGGCGACCCCCACGTCTTGCAAGTGATGCTGCTCGATCCCGCTCGCGGTTTGGACTTACAGACCTTGGCGAAGTGGCCCTTCTTTCCGCAGCTGGAGCAGGTAGCTTGTTGGACCGGGCTGCGTTTCCGGGGGTGCTTCTCCAGTCCGCAGAAGTAGCACTTCGTGGATTCACGACTGACGGCAGCCGAGGTCGATTCGCCGGCGGGTTGCGGGGTCTGCGATGCCCACGAGGCCATGAGGGGGGTCGCATGCCTGGAGAGCCTCAGAGTTGTGCAGAGCGGCCTCCAGCATATTGGTCAGCTCGATCGCCAGACTTAAGGTAAGATCGGCTATTTCCAGCAGCCGCTGGCACACATACACTGACCTGGTCCCCGTGACGAAGGCGTCTCTCACTAGGAGCTCTGCATGTTGCGCCGCGGTCAGCTCCTGGCAATTGCAGGCCGGCACAAGTGTCCGTAGGGCCTGGACGAACTCAGCACTCGATTCCCCGGGGCATTGTTGCCGAGTAGCTAAGCGGTGCTGAGCATTGACGCTGTTTATCGGCCGCAGGTACTGTCCTTTGAGGGCACTCATTGCGCCATCGTAGTTCGGCTGGTCTCTGATCAGCGAATAGACCCGTGGACTGACCCTGGAGAGTAGAACTCTGCACTTTGCTATGGGGTTGGTTGCTTTAATCTCCTCCAGGTACGCTTTGAAGCAGGCCAGCCAGAGTTCAAAAGCGTTTCCAGCTTCAGGTGTTGGCGGATCGAGGTCTAATTTGTCTGGTCTCAATGGTTGTTCCATGCTTTGAAATGTACAGCGAATAAAGTTGAAGCACCTTCAATAACTCCAAAAGACTGAGATTTGGTAAAATACTGAAAGGCTTTTATTCGCTGTACAATACGACCTCCACGGTGAGTGTCTGACCCTGGACTGAGGGGGAGGGGCAAGGTGAAACACCTTTATACAGGAACCTGTGGGGGGAGCCACTGGGGCAGTCAGCAGAGGGGCATGTCCAGACAGTTAACCCAGTTACAACATATATATATGGTTTACCACACCTTTTTCACCGCCTGCTGTACCTGCATGCCCACTTTCAATGATGGGTGTACAATGACACCCAGGTCTTGTTGCACCTCCTCTTTTCCTAATCGGCCACCATTCAGATAATAATCTGTTTTCCTGTTCTTGCCACCAAAGTGGATAACCTCACATTTATCCACATTAAATTGTATCTGCCATGAATTTGCCCACTCACCTAACCTATCCAAGTCACCCTGCATCCTCTTAGCATCCTCCTCACAGCTAACACTGCCGCCCAGCTTCGTGTCATCCGCAAACTTGGAGATAGTGCATTTAATTCCCTCGTCTAAGTCATTAATATATATTGTAAACAATTGGGGTCCCAGCACTGAGCCTTGCGGTACCCCACTAGTCACTGTCTGCCATTCTGAAAAGGTCCCATTTATTCCCATTCTCTGCTTCCTGTCTGCCAACCAATTCTCTATCCACATCAATACCATACCCCCAATACTGTGTGCTTTAAGTTCGCACACTAATCTCCTGTGTGGGACCTTGTCAAAAGCCTTTTAAAAATCCAACTATACCACATCCACTGGTTCTCCCCTATCCACTCTACTAGTTACATCCTCAAAAAATTCTATGAGATTCGTCAGACATGATTTTCCTTTCACAAATCCATGCTGACTTTGTCCAATGATTTCACCGCTTTCCAAATGTGCTGTTATCACATCTTTAATAACTGACTCCAACAGTTTCCCCACCACCGATGTCAGGCTTACTGGTCTATAATTCCCCGGTTTCTCTCTCCCTCCATTTTTAAAAAGTGGGGTTACATTAGCCACCCTCCAATCCTCAGGAACTAATCCAGAATCTAAAGAGTTTTGAAAAATTATCACTAATGCATCCACTATTTCTTAGGTTACTTCCTTAAGCACTTTGGGATGCAGACCATCTGGCCCTGGGGATTTATCTGCCTTTAATCCCTTCAATTTACCTAACACCACTTCCCTACTAACATGTATTTCCCTCAATTCTTTCATCTCACTAGACCCTCGGTCCCCTACTATTTCTGGAAGATTATTTACGTCCTCCTTAGTGAAGACAGAACCAAAGTAGTTATTCAATTGGTCTGCCATGTCCTTGTTCCCCATGATCAATTCATCTGTTTCTGACTGTAAAGGGCCTACATTTGTCTTAACCAATCTCTTTCTTTTCACATATCTATAAAAGCTTTTACAGTCAGTTTTTATGTTCCCTGCCAGCTTTCTCTCATAATCTTTTTTCCCTTTCCTAATTAAGCCCTTTGCGCTCCTCTGCTGGAATCTGAATTTCTCCCAGTCCTCAGGTGTGCCACTTTTTCTGGCTAATTTGTATGTTTATTCTTTGGAATTGATACTATCCCTAATTTCCCTTGTCAGCCATGGGTGCACTACCTTCCCTAGTTTATTCTATTGCCAAACTGGGATGAACAATTTTTGCAGTTGATCCATGCGATCTTTAAGTGCTTGCCATTGCATATCCACCTTCAACCCTTTAAGTGTCATTTGCCAGTCTATCTTAGCTAATTCACGTCTCATACCTTCAAAGTTACCTTTCTTTAAGTTCAGAACCTTTGTTACTGAATTAACTATATCACCCTCCACCTTAATGAAGAATTCCACCATATTATGCTTACTCTTACCCAAGGGGCCTCGCACGACAAGATTGCTAACTAACCCTTCCTCATTGCCCAATACCCAGTCTAGAATGGCCTGCTCTCTAGTTGGTTCTTTGACATGTTGGTTCAGAAAGCTCTCCCGCATACATTCCAAGAAATCCTCTTCTTCAGCACCCTTACCAATTTGGTTCACTCAATCTATATGTAGATTGAAGTCACCCATTATAACTGCTGTTCCTTTATTGCACGCATTTCTAATTTCCAGATTAATGCCATCCCCAACATTACTACTACTGTTAGGTGGCCTGTACACAACTCTCACGAGTAGTTTCTGCCCCTTAGTGTTATGCAGCTCTACACATATCGATTCCACATCCTCCTGGCTGTGTTTTGTGTTGTTGTTGATTGCTGTTGTGTGCTGGGGCAGCAGACTGAGGGTAGCAGACATAACAGAATCAACAACCTCATTCGTAAGGCCAGTGATGTTGTGGGGATGGAACTGGACTCTCTGACAGTGGTGTCTGAAAAGACGATGCTGTCCAAGTTGCATACCATCTTGGACAATGTCTCCCATCCACTACATAATGGACTGGTTGGGCACAGGAGTACATTAAGCCAGAGACTCATTCCACCGAGATGCAACACGGAGCGTCATAGGAAGTCATTCCTGCCTGTGGCCATCAAACTTTACAACTCCTCCCTTGGAGGGTCAGACAGCCTGAGC
The DNA here is from genome assembly GCF_963921235.1 of Mobula hypostoma. Taxonomy (NCBI): domain Eukaryota; kingdom Metazoa; phylum Chordata; class Chondrichthyes; order Myliobatiformes; family Myliobatidae; genus Mobula; species Mobula hypostoma. The sequence continues at coordinate 61,264,708 of NC_086097.1, read as the reverse complement.
CAATAGGCTGGTCCTGGACTTATTTCCTGGCATAATTTACATATTACTATTTAATTATTTATGGTTTTATTACTATTTAATTATTTATGATTTTATTACTATTATTTATGGTGCAACTGTAACAAAAACCAATTTCCCTCGGGATCAATAAAGTATGACTGTGACTATGACTATGAGTAATGTCCTTCCTTTCTATTGCATTAATCTCCTCTCTAACCAGCAATGCCACCCCACCTTTTCTTTCATGTCTATCCCTCCTGAATGTTGAATATCCCTTTATGTTGAGCTCTCATCCTTGGTCACCCTGGAGCCATGTCTCTGTGATCCCAACTATATCATATTCATTAATAACTATCTGCACATTCAATTCATCCACCTTGTTATGAATGCTCCTTTCATTGACAGACAAAGCCTTCAGGCTCACTTTTACAACACTCTTAGCCCTTATACAATTATGTTGAAAAGTGGCCTTTTTGATTTTTGCCCTGGATTTGCCATTCCCAAGTGACACAAACTTTTACCCACAAAACTGGTGCTCATTGGACATTTTTTTTTGTTTCTCACACCATTCGCTGTAAATTCTAGAGATAACTACTGTGTGTGAAAATCCCAGGAGATCAGCAGGTTCGAAGATACTCAAACCACAGAGTCTGGCATCAACAATCACTCCACGTTCAAAGTTGCTTAGATCACATTTCTTTCCCATCCTGATGACTCTGACTCCTCTTTTTTTCCAATCCTGATGAAGGGTCTCGGCCCGAAATGTCGACTGTACCTCTTCCTATAGATGCTGCCTGGCCTGCTGCGTTCACCAGCAATTTTTATGTGTGTCTCTTTGCAATAGACTGACTTAGGGGGAAAACAAAGGAATGACATCAGAGGCATGTCCTAATTTAGGAGACAAACAATGAGATAACACTACCTACAAGAGAAAATCTGCAGATGCTGGAAATCTAAACAACACACACAAAATGCTGGAGGAACTCAGCAGGCCAGGCAGCACCTATGGAAAAAAAAAAGTACTGTCAGTGTTTCAGGCTGAAACCCTTCAGCAGGACTGAAGAAAAAAAGCTGAGGAGTAGATTTAAAAGGTTGGAGGAGGGGGTAGCAGAAAGAGAACCACAAGGTAATAGATGAAACCTGGAAGAACCTATTGTCTTGGGCCTGAGCCAATGAAAAGTGGAGCTCGGCTACCCAATAAGTCAGAATCCATGGAATTGAGTATAACGGTGCAGAGCAGATAAGGAAAAAGAAGAAAAATTAAAGTGAAGAATTTCTGAGGTAGAACAGAGAACTATTGCAAGAGAAACCCCCACTGCTTGGGCAGGGAAAAGAACGATTGATTGTTTGGCTAATAGGCTATTTTATTGTTGTGGGAAAACTACTTTGGGTGAGTACTGGTACAGGAGGAACAATAACATTCAGGAATCATTAACTCAGTGAATACAACTTGCATGGATATTTGCATTGATACAATAACTTTGATACAATAAAGTTGTGTGTTTGAATTAATTAGGATTCATTTGGTCACTTACCTTACCTCGGTCAGATGATCAAGAAAGGGTTAACAACTCACCAGAAACAACACCCATCTTGTAGTCATTTGCTCTCAATCCATGATCATATCATTCCTGTATGATTGCTGTGAATACTGCCCGCTGCAATCACCAAAATGCCCACTATAATTGACGTCCCTTGTGATTAGTGACTCCCTTTTCACATGATCAGCAACCACATTGTTTTTGATTCCCAGTATTTATCTACTGAGATATTTGGGTATCTGTAAAATTATTTTCCAGAAATAAGAACCTTCATTGCTCGGGAGCTGAGATCTCATATACTCTATAGTGATAGAGGTTTGTCAACGTGGGTGATTCCCAGGTGACTTCCTGTTGGAAATAACGGCAAATGGATGTGATGTGACTGAGCCCCTTTCTATTCATCCCATTGACAATTAGGACCCATGACTTTGAGTAATGAGAGCACTGGTGAAGCAAACCCAATTATAAAACTAGCAACACACATCAAAGTTGCTGGTGAACGCAGCAGGCCAGGCAGCATCTCTAGGAAGAGGTACAGACGATGTTTCGGGCTGAGACCCTTCGTTCAGGACTAACTGAAGGAAGAGTTAGTAAGAGATTTGAAAGTGGGAGGGGGAGGGGGAGATCCAAAATGATAGGAGAAGACAGGAGGGGGAGGGATGGAGCCAAGAGCTGGACAGTTGATTGGCAAAGGGAATATGAGAGAATCATGGGACAGGAGGCCCAGGGAGAAGGAAAGAGGACGAGGGGGGAACCCACTGGATGGGCAAGGGGTATAGTCAGAGGGACAGAGGGATAAAAAGGAGAGTGAGAGAAAGAATGTGTGTATAAAAATAAATAACGGATGGGGTACGAGGGGGAGGTGGGGCATTAGCGGAAGTTAGAGAAGTCAATGTTTATGCCATCAGGTTGGAGGCTACCCAGATGGAATATAAGGTGTTGTTCCTCCAACCTGAGTGTGGCTTCATTTTTACAGTAGAGGAGGCCATGGATAGACATGTCAGAATGGGAATGGGATGTGGAATTAAAATGTGTGGCCACTGGGAGATCCTGCTTTCTCCAGCGGACAGAGCGTAGGTGTTCAGCCAAATGATCTCCCAGTCTGCGTCGGGTCTCGCCAATATATAGAAAGCCACATCAGGAGCAGCGGACGCAGTATATCACCCCAGCCAACTCAGAGGTGAAATATCGCCTCACCTGGAAGGACTGTCTGGGGCCCTGAATGGTGGTAAGGGAGGAAGTGTAAGGGCATGTGTAGCATTTTTTCCGCTTACAAGGCTAAGTGCCAGGAGGGAGATCAGTGGGGAGGGATGTGGTGGACGAATGGACAAGGGAGTTGTGTAGGGAGTGATCCCTGCGGAAAACAGAGGGAGGGGGTGGGAAAGATGTGCTTAGTGGTGCGATCCCGTTGGAGGTGGCGGAAGTTACGGAGAATAATATGTTGGACCCGGAGGCCGGTGGGGTGGTAGGTGAGGACCAGGGGAACCCTATTCCTAGTGGGGTGGCGGGAGGATGGAGTGAGAGCAAATGTGCGTGAAATGGGGGAGATGCGTTTGAGAGCAGAGTTTATGGTGGAGGAAGGGAAGCCCCTTTCTTTAAAAAAGGAGAACATCTCCCTCGTCCTGGAATGAAAAGCCTCATCCTGAGAGCAGGTGCGGCGGAGACAGAGGAATTGCAAGAAAGGGATGGCATTTTTGCAAGAGACAGAGTGAGAAGAGGAATAGTGCAGATAGCTGTGAGAGTCAGTAGGCTTATAGTAAACATCAGCGGATAAGCTGTCTCCAGAGATAGAGACAGAAAGATCTAGAAGGGGAGGGAGGTGTCGGTAATGGACCAGACAAACTTGAGGGCAAGGTGAAAGTTGGAGGCAAAGTTAATAAAGTCAACGAGCTCAGCATGTGTGCAGGAAGCAGCGCCAATGCAGTCGTCGATGTAGCGAAGGAAAAGTGGGGGATAGATACCAGAATAGTTTCAGAACATAGATTGTTCCACAAAGTCAACAAAAGGCAGGCATAGCTAGGACCCATACGGGTGCCCATAGCTACACCTTTAGTTTAGAGGAAGTGGGAGAAGCCAAAGCAGAAATTATTAAGAGTAAGGACTAATTCCACTAGACGGAGCAGAATGGTGGTAGAGGGGAACTGATTAGGTCTGGAATCCAAAAAGAAGAGGAGAGCTTTGAGACCTTCCTGTTGGAGGATGGAAGTATATAGGGACTGGACATCCATGGTGAAAATAAAGCAGTGGGGGCCAGGGAACTTAAAATCATCGAAAAGTTTAAGAGTGCGAGAAGTTTCACGAACATAGGTAGGAAGGGATTGAACAAGGGGGGATAAAACTGTGTCGAGGTATGCAGAAACGAGTTCGGTGGGGCAGGAGCAAGCTGAGACAACAGGTCTGCCAGGACAGGCTGGTTTGTAAAACTAGGGAAGTTTGGATATAGGACAAAAACTGCAGAGAGAGAAAGAAATTATTCTAGGGCAGGCATAAGATTGGAGTCTAAAGACTTGAATTTGCCCTGACAGCAATACACAGATAATGCCTTCAGTCATGGAGATAGCCCTTATTTAATGAACTATTTGTTGTTCAGTCGTTAAGTCGAGTCCGACTCTTCATAACCTCATTGACTGTAGAGTCCATAGGCTTTTCATTGCAAGATATGGAAGCAGATTGCCAGGCCTTTCTTCCGTGCAGATAGTGCTGCTGCCCAGTTTGGGACCCGGCTAGGTTTGAACTCAGGGCCATCTGCCTTGAAATCCAGTGCTGATGCCACCACATCACATGGATTAAATGCGAAATACCGTTAGGCTAGTCCTAGTATTGCTAAGTGCCAATCTAATTATATCAATGCTAGTCATAACTTGATTTGTTAGCCTAAGCCCCATTTGTTCTGACTCATGGAAATACAAAATTAAAATCAATATTTATATCTCTTATTTACATGATCTGCAATGATTGGTAATTTGCGGTTGCAAAATACTTGTTTTCTTGCTTTCTTCAAGGTTCAGTGTGGTAACTTATTTTGTCCTCTTCTGATTAATGGGCGTTTTATTTCATGATTGTACCAGAGTCCCACTCAGTCTAAAGATTTATTCTTGCTTTCCAATAACCCTTGTCTGAGAATGTCTGTTCATGACCACATATTTTATCTTATCCACACAGTCTAACATGGTTCAGCCATTAATTCAGTTATACTCTTCCAACATTCAGTGAATATTTTGTTAATGATGCTCAAAGCAGGTTTATGTGGCAGGAGAATAAAGACAATATCTTGACAGGGAGCAAAGCTGAGACACAGCCATCATTTCTGGAAGAAAGGAAGATGTCAAGACAAAGACAAAATGATATGCAGAGTCCTAAAGAGAATTTAGTCGGAGGTATGAGCACTTTGATTTACAAAGACAAGTAATAAATATATTTGATATAATATTTCAGAACTGCATGTTTAAATTATTGAGAGACTACTGTGTTTATATAAATCTAATTTAGGTGCATCATTATTCAATCTGAAGAACTTGATTCCCTTACTAGTTTACCAATAAAATTCATTTACTTTAATACAGTGATGTCAAGAAAATTGACATCGTATGAAGTTAATTGTTTAAAAAAAATACTGCCAAACCACTAAGCAGTGGTCAGATTATACGGAAAAGACAGTGAGAAATCATTGTTATAGGTTCACTACAAGCACAATGTAAAGATCCTCCAAGAGGACCACAAGCTTGTCATAGGGTTTGGAAGCTTGCATGCCTGAATGACCCAGGGAGCTATGCGGTGGGAGTTAAGAGCCTTGGATTCTTGGTAGGATCACTCATGCCAAATAAGTTGAAGACTAGAGGCCAGGCTCAGAGTGGTCCACCAGTCCTCTAGATTTTGGTTCAGCTCAGGGCTAACCACCCTGACTGGTCAAAGAATATTGTTAGAGAAATAGCAATGAAGAACTCTCTATCTGAGCAAGACTATTCCTGAGTTTCCACCTGGGACTGCATGACTGACAATAGTGATAACTGAGAGGACACATGGGGACAAAAGATAACTCAGCAGCGTATTGAAGAGCCAGAAATGAGAACCCTGAACCATACGTGGGGCACAATAGAGAAGATGGCTAAGGACAGACAGAGATGGAGGACTTTCATTGCTGCCCTAAATGTCAGTGGCATAGCAGGCACAAAGAACAATACAAAGCTGGATTTGTTCCTGTTCAGGGTGTACATAGATGTTTTTGTGTAAGAATGTGGAGAGGCAAGCGATCTTACATGGTACAACTCAAAAGCAGAGGTAGCTGAGGCATTTAGAGATTTTCCACACAAATCATTGAATTAGTTTTATTCTTTATTTTATTTAGAGACATAGCGCTTCTAGCTCATTGAGCTGTATCACCCAGCAACTCACCTACTTAACCTTAGCCCAATCACAGATGATTTACAATGGACAATTATATTTGGCCCAATAGATTAAAAAGTGTCATTAAGGACTACATTTTACTAAACCTACTTAAAACACAAGTTCATCCTCAGCTAGAGTACTTGGTCCATTTCTGGATATCACACTTTAGAAAGGCTGAGAAGCTTTTGGAGAGGACACCAAATAGATGTACATGAAAGTCTCAGGCATGTATTCATGTGGTAAGATTGAAGAAGCTTGATTTATTTTTTTCTTATACCAGTGAAGACTGACAGGAGATTGGAAGAGGTATTTAAAGATCATGAAGAGTCCAAATAAAGAAAAACTATCTTAAGTGTCAGGAGGACTGATAAATAGAGGGTAAGATTGAAACAAACAGATAAACAAGTAACAATGTGAGGAAATACTCTTTTCAGCAATGAATACTTGAAATCTTGGTTGTCAGTGAATTTGAATAGTGGCTTTCAAAACAAAACTGAAAAAAATATTTGGTGATAAAAAATTGCACAAGAAAGAGTGTCTATGGAATTCTTATAAACAGTTAGCACACAGGTAATGGGGGTGGTGGGAGAAATCCTCCGGTGCAGCACTCCTTCAAGATTTAATGATCAGATAAGCTCTCTGGAGTAGGTGCATCAGATATCCCAATCCAAATGCTTTGAATAAGCATACATCATTTTAGAGTCCAGCTATGTGGTGCAAGTCCCTGTTCTTCAGGCAGTTGAGCACCAGCTCACCTGACACTATCAAATCAAAATGTTGCAAGAAGGAGATTTCCATAACAATGGGAAGCAAAATTGCCCAAAATTGTATATTTTATGAATAGGGATACAAATTCTGCAGATGCTGGAAACATTAAGTAACACCCACAAAATACTGGGGAAATTCACAGGCCAGACAGCACTTATGGAGCGGGAGGAACAATCAGCAGTTTGGGTGAGACGTTCCATTAGAATTGGAAAAAGGCGGATGCTAGAGTAAGAGGTGCTGGAGACGGAAAAGCATGAGGACGTGGGTGATAAGTGAATGCCGAAGGGAGGTGGGTGGCTGAGGGGAGATGAAAGGGAATGATGTGAGAAGCTGGGAGGTAATAGGTGTAAAGTTCAAAGGGCCGAAGAAGAAGAAGAAAGAACTGTAGGAGTTGTGGTAAGGCAAGGGTTAAAGACAACATCTTGGTGAGGATGATGGTGGCATTGTGTAGACAAGCCATGCAAGGGAGACCACCAGAACCACCTCTTCTCTCTGCCATACAAGTAAAGGTTGAAAAGTTTTACATCCCAAATCAGACTCCATGCCACTCTGTAAATCTGTGCATAATATTTCTCTGCAGCAGTAAGGGAACATGATGCAAAGGCTTTCAGGATGTTCACTTCCATCACAACATGTGACGTGACTGTACCTGTACAATAAGGTAGGCCATCACTGGCAGATGTCACTGGGCAATGTGGATCATAATGTGTGAGTATAGTGTTTGACAGCAGCATTTCCTTTAGCTTTTGAAAGTCACATCACTCTGCTTTGTTCATTGACATTCCTTCCTGATCTGTAGTAATAAGTTCAAAGAGTGAACCAGTAGTTGATAAATCCTAAAAAAAAACACAACTGTGACACATCTTTGACCTTGGAGCATACACCACTGTTTGAGTTTTCTCAGCACACTTGTATAATACTTGTGCATCAAGGTTTGACCACAATAAATGATGCTTGGCTTAAAGAATTCACACACATCATGCCATACTCTAAGCCCATAACAGAGTCATAGAGTCATAGAAATGTACAGCATGGAAACAGGACCTTCATGAAAACTATTTAAAATGCCTGCCCTAGTCGACCTCCACTGGAAAAAGAGCCCTCCATACCCCTACCATCTATGTGTTTAACCAAATGAGCTCGAATGCAGCACTTGTGCTGGCAGCTTGTTCCACATTCTCAGCCCAATACAGGCCAAAAAGCAGTGCCGACTATGTCCTTACTATAAAAATTACCTAGGGTTACCCATAGCCCTCTATTTTTCTGAGCTGCATGTATCTGTCCAGGAGTCTCTTAAAAGACCCTATTGTATCTGCCTCTGGCACTGTTGCCGGCAGCCCATTCCATGCACTCACCACTCTCTGCATAAAAAACGTCCAAGCTCCTTAAAACTGTGTCCTCTTGTGGCAACCATTTCAGCCCTGGGAAGAAACCTCTGACTATCCACATGATCAATGCCTCTCATCATCTTCTACACCTCTATCAGGTCACCTCTCATCCTGTCGCTCCAAGGAGAAAAGGCCAAGTTTACTCTACCTATTTTCATAAGGCATGCTCCCCAATCCAGGCAACATCCTTGTAAATTTCCTCTGCACAATTTCTATGGTTTCCACATCCTTCCCGTAGTGAGGCGACCAGAATTGAGCACAGTACTCCAAGTGGTGTCTGACCAGCATCCTATATAGCTGCAACATTATCTCCTGGCTCCGAAACTCAATCCCATGATTGATGAAGGCCAATGCACTGTATGCCTTCTTAACCATAGAGTCAACCTGTGGAGCAGCTTTAAGCATCTTATGGACACGGACCCCAAGATCCCTCTGATCCTCCACACTGCCAAGAGTCTTACCATAAATACTATATTTTGCCATCATATTTGACCTACCAAAATAAACCACCTGACACTTATTTGTGTTGAACTCCATCTGTCACTTCTCTGCCTAGTTTTGCATCCTATCAATGTCCCTCTGTAGCCTCTGACTGCCTTCCACACTATCCACAACACCCCCAACCTTTGTGTCATCAGCAAATTTACCAACCCATCCTTCTGTGGGCAATCCACAAAACAGTGTTCCCTTGGATCCCATGCCTCCTCACTTTCTCAATAAGCCTGGCATGGGGTACCTTATCAAATACCTTGCTGAAATCCATATACATTACATCTACTGCAAACACTTCACCTTTCAGCCTTAACCTATGACCTCTGTTTGTAGCCCCACACAACATCAGTGGAAAAAGCCTACTTGCATTTACCTTATCTAGCCCCTCGTAAATTTTTATACATCTATCAAATCTCCTCTCAATCTTCTATGTTCTAAGGAATAGTCCTGACCTAGTTCATCTTTCCTTATAACTCAGGTCCTCCAACTCAGCAACTTTATATTTAATTTTCTCTGTATCCTTTCACTCTTATTTACATCTTTCCTGTAGGCAGTTGACCAAAATGGCACACAATACTCTAAGTTCACCCTGCCTTTGTAGCTGGATCCTGGACTTCCTATCAGATCGCCGGCAGATGGTAAGTGTGGGATCCCTCACCTCTGCCCCCTGGACCCTCAACACAGGTGCCCCTCAGGGCTACATCCTATGCCCCCTCCTTTACTCTCTGTATACCCATGACTGTGTCACCACCCACTGCTTGAATCTGCTGATTAAATTTGCTGATGATACTACATTGATTGGCCTTATCTCAAATAATAAAGAGTCAGCCGCCAAAGAAGAAGTCATCATGGTGATGTCAACAATCTCTCCCTCAATATCACAAAAACAAAGGAGCTGGTTGTGGACAACAGAAGGAATGGAGACAGGCTAACCCCTAACAACAGGAATTCTGCAGATGCTGGAAATTCAAGCAACATACATCAAAGTTGCTGGTGAACGCAGCAGGCCAGGCAGCATCTATAGGAAGAGGAGCAGTCAACGTTTCAGGCCGAGACCCTTCGTCAGGACAGGCTAACCCCTATTGACATCAATGTATCTGGGGTTGAGAGGATGAACAGCTTTAAGTACCTCGGCATACATATCACCAAGTATCTCATATGGTCTGTACATAGCACAAGAGCACAACAGCACCTCTTTCACCTCAGATGGTTGAAGAAATTTGGCATGAGTCCCCAAATCCTAAGGGCTTGGGATACAGGGGCACAATTGAAAACCTCCTGACTGGCTGCATCACTGCCTGTTATGGGGATTGTGCTTTCCTCAATCGCAGGACTCTGCAGAGAGTGGTGCAGACAGCTCAGCACATCTGTAGATTTGGACTTCCCAATATTCAGGACATTTACAGAGATAGGTGCATAAAAATGGCCTGAAGGAGCATTGGGGAACCAAGTCACCCCTACCACAAACTGCTCCAGCTTCTACCATCCGGGAAACACTACCACAGTATAAAAGCCAGGACCAACAGGCTCTGGGACAGCTTCTTCCTCCAGGCCATCAGATTAATTAATTCATGCTAATACAATTGTATTTCAATGTTATATTGACTGTCTTGTTGTTTACTACTACTTATTATAAATTACTATAAATTGCATATCGTACATTTGGATGGAGACATAATGTAAAGATTTTTACTCCTTATGTATGTGAAGGATGTTAGAAATAAAGTCAATTCAATTCAAATTAGGCCTCACCAATGTCTCATACAACTTCAACATAAAATCCCATTTCCTGTACTTAATACTTTGATTTATAAAGGTCCATGTGCCAATAGCTTTCTTTACGACCCTATCTACATGTGATGGCACTTTCAATGAATTATGGATCTTCTAATCTTTTAAACACTCTTTTGAGTTTTTGGAGATATTCCTTGACATCCTCACCAGTAACAATGATGTCATCCAGATAACACTGAGTGTTTGGGCAACCTTGTTGCACCTGGCCCATAGCTTTCTGCCAGAGTGCAGGTGCAAATGCTTCTCAAAAAATAAGTCTATTATAGTGAATAAGCCCCTCTCCATCTGTAGATTTGCCTTAGCTAAGTCAACATTACTGAAGTGTTTTCCTCAAAAAAGGTTTGCAAAAACATCCTCTATACAGAGATGAGGGTATTTTTTTCAGAACTGAGTTGATTGTGGCCTTTAAATCATCACAGATCAGGACAGACCCATTCTTTTTGAATACTGGGATGACTGGTATTGCTTATGGGCTCCATTCAACCTTGGTAAGAATTTCTTCAGCCTCCATACGATGTGGCTCGCTGGTTACTTTATTATAGATGGAATGTGGGACCAGGTAAACTTTGTAAAACGTAGGCTCGACATTTTCATTTAACTCTACTTTACCCTCGATATGTTTGAGTTTTCCAATAGCATCCTTGAACACCGCTGTGGCGTCATCCAGTACCTTTCTAAGTTCGCTTCCAGTTGTCTCGATTGTAGGGGATGTGACATCAAATAGTGGACTGATCTTTAATCAAGTCATAGTTCTCTCAGCCGATCACACCTTCGCAATGCTGGCGGTCCTGTTTTACCACATACAAGTCCATTGTGGCTTGTTAGTTTTCGTTTTTCACAGTTACGAATGTCATTCCCACAAGAGTTATTTTCTCCAGTGTAAGTTGTTAGTTGATAAATGCAGGCTTCAGTTCAGTACCTTTGAAATGACATTCTAACTCATTTTGTGGATTGACTGAAACAGTCAATTCGATGTCCAATTCTATTTTTATTAATTTGACGTTCACTTCTGGTGTAAGCCAAATTGCTTGTCTATTGTTAGTTTACACGTTATAAATCTCAAGGCTACCCATTCTTGCGTCAGTTTCATCATTATTAGATTTGCAGCAGCAACATGAAAATCAGTGCTCTTTTTGAAAGTGCAACGTGACTTTCTAGCTTTTCTCTTCCCTGTGTAGTTCATTTATTTTTGTTTGCCCAGCCTGCTTTTCACTGATGTTCGCACTGCTGACGCATGACTATGTCGCAGGATTTAGCTCAAACTGTGTCATCAAGTTTGTTGATGAGGTTGGCCTCATCAACAACAATGATGAGTCGGAGTACAGAGGGGAAATGGAGCAGCAGGTGGACTGGTGTGATAGGATCAACCTAAGTCTGATGTGGAGAAGACAAAGAAAATCATTGTGGACTTCAGGAAGATGCAGACGAACCATCCCCCTATGTGAATACATGGTTCCTCCGAAGGGAGAATTAAGTGCACCAAGCTCCTGGGAATTCACATCACAGATGACCTCACCTGTCTCTGAATATCGCCTCCCTGAACAAGAAGGCACAGCAGCACCTCCACTTCCTCAGAAGATTGAGGCGTGAGGCCCCACCCTCCCTCTTAACTGAATTTTACAGGAGCACCATTGAGAGCATCCTGACAAGCTGATCTCCATCTGATATGGAGCAGCTGAGCATCAGACTGAAAGTCTCTACAAAGGACTGTGAGAATTGCTGAGAGGATCATGGTGGTCTCCATACCATAAATTGGTGAGATTTATCAGGAGTACTGCATACACAGCTCCTTAGTATTACCAAGGATCTCATCCATTCATCCAGTATCCTCTTTGATCTTCTATCATCAGGCAGGAGACTCTGATGCACAAAGACTAGAATGGCCAGGATGGGAAACAGCTTCTTTTCTCAGGCCATTAGACTTCTGAACTCCCTGCTGCATTGCATTCAAAATGTCACCAGTTAAACTGTTCTGTAACTGACAATATTTAATTTATGTACTTTACTTTGTTTATTTATGTGTAATTCATCTGTAGATGTTATTCTCTCTTTCCTAAGTTATTGTGTGTTTTATGTGCGCTATGTGTACTACTGTGCTTTACACCAGGTTTAGAGAAAAGTTGTCTCATTTGACAGTGTTCATGTATGTAGTTAAATGCAAAGAAACTCGATTTGACTTGACATTTATGTATCCTACTTTGTAGCATTTTCTGCAAGTTTCACCTTTAAAACTACACTGGTCTGGTGAATGTGAGCCCCTGTAACAATGGTAACACAATATGTTCAGCCAGGCAGGTTTCTGTTTAGACGTTGCAATTTTGTTCACACTCACTTTCATTCCGGACTGCAATTGAAATGCATCTGTGGCTGCAGTTTTCATTGATGCTATAATTTCAACTGCTCTTTTAAATGCCGGTTGTGCTTCACTTAGGAGCCATTTTTGCATGATTTGTTGTTAAATATCACAAACTATATGATCTCTCAGTGCATCATTAAGCACGTCACTGAAACAATAATGCTCAGAAAATCTCTTCAATTCAGCCATGTAAGCTGAAGTGGACTTCCCTTCCTCTTAATTCTGCTTATGAAGCATAAAGTGTTCTGCAAACAACTATGGTTTCAGTTCTAAATGACCCTGTATTACTTTTATGATATCAGCAAAGCTCATTTTGGCTGGTTTTGTTAGAGCAATCAAATTTCTAAGCAAACTGTATGCTCTTCCACCTATTGCACATAGTTATTAGCTATTCTCATTGGCTATTTCATTTGGTTCAAAATAATGCTCAATTCATTTTATAAATCAACAGTTATCAGTTTTGTAATGAACATGTCTATCTTTCTGATGTAGCCAACCATTTCTGCTCTTTTTTTTATTTATGGTTATTATCACAGGTAGTCACTGTGATTTCCAACCATTTTCTGCCCTTTTTTAATTCAACCATCTTTCTTCTCCTTTTCTGGAGAGACTCATGCTGCATTTTATTTTAACTTGACCAGCCCTTTCCTTTTGTGACGAAAAATGCATTGCGCTTCATCAGTTAGATAGTCAACTCAGGTTCCTTTTAAAACCTACTGATCATCACTGTTATGTTTCGTAAATGCAGAAATTAATCTGAAAGAAAAGGACAAAAGCCCTGGGAAAATGTCTGCATTCCATTTTACTTTTAGTGAGAAACGAACTTTGATGTGGTGGCAAAATAACGTGTGCCATTCATGTGCTTTTACATATAATCTGTAATGAATTATGTAAACAACAAAGAATGCATAATCAAATAATATATTTACAATATTAATCAAATATTACTGAAATATTAAATAAACAACAGAGAAGACATAGACCATTGATTGAAGAGAAATGGTTAGAGGCTTGTTAAAATGAGGGAAAATAGGAGAACGGGAAAATAAGGAAACAGATGGGAGTGGTTACTAATGGTGTATATGAGAATACAGTTGGCCAACAGAAATCTTGTTGAAAAGGTGACTTCATCAAAACTTGTCATTGCCTAGGCCTGAAGTATCCAGTGTTACTGAATAGGACTTACTGTAACAAATGTCTATCATACACAGAAAGCAAATGTGGCCTTGTGTCAGTGTGCTGGAGGGTGGTGGAGATAGGGCCAGAATTAGGGCAGGGGCAGAGATTGGACCACAAGTTGTCAAGTGTGGAACTACTGTTGAACAGAGAGAAGTAGGATCTCAAACTAGCAATGTGCTGGAGGGTTGGCATCAGCTGGAAGCTGGTTTGGAGGGTAGGCTAAAATAATAGCAGTACACTGAATGTTGAGAGTTGGTTGGGTGGTTGTTCTAAGAATGATGTAAGGATTTATGGATAAAGGTTTTCTCTTGAGAATTATAAGGAGTTATAAGAAGGCCCTTGTTTAGGAAAGTAAGGTCAGGAGTCACTGCATCTGTTGTTGCTGGTGAACTGTCATATTGATAAAGGAGTGTGCACCATGCCAGTGAGTGTAAGAACAAGATGATATGGCAGATGAATGTGTAGCTGAAAGTTGGTGCAGGATGCAAGGTTTCAGACTTGTGGATCATTGGGGAAGGTATGACCTGTGCAAAAAGTTTGCAGATGAACTTGAGGTTAGAAATACTCTTGGGGCAAATTTGCTAAGCAGTTGAGGAGGGTTTAAATAGGTAGTCAGGAGGATTTGAAGCACAGTGATAGGTCAGGGAATGTTAAGTTGGTGTAAATGTAACATGTAGAGGGTGTGGAGAAGTATAGGTAGAGGACAGGGCATAACTGCAGTCAGTTGGATAGGTTGAATTATATTTACTTTAATGCAGGATGTATGACAAACGAAGAGGGTGGACTTAGAGCATGTATCTGTACATGGGACAACGCAACTGTGGCCATAACAGAGATTTGGCTATCACGGGGGCAGAAATGGCTGCCGAATTTTTGGGAGTTTAGATGTTTCAAAAGGGGCAAGGATATAAAAGAGGTGGAGGGTTGGCATTGCTAATCAGGAATCAGCTATAGAAAGGGAGGAAGTTGTAGAGGGATCATCTACTGAGTCATTGTGGGTAGAAATCAGAAACTGGAAAGAAGCAATCATTATTGCAGTGGTTTCCAACCACCGGGCCGCAAAGCATGTGCTACTGGGCTGCGAGGAGACGATATGATTTGGCGATATGAAACAACATGAGTCAGCTGCACCTTTCCTCATTCCCGGTCACGCACTGTTGAACTTGAACACCACTTCCAGCTCCTCCCGCACCCCCACCCGCCCTCACCCCCCTTGGCCGGTCAGCAAGAATATTGTCAATATTAAACCGGTCCGCAGTGCAAAAGAGGTTGGGGGCCCCTGTTCTGTCGGGGGTATTCTGTAGAACCCTGACCCCCACTCCCCTTAGAAATAGAAATACTGAAAAACACATTGGAAGGCAGATTATGTAAAAGTGCAAAAATAGCAGGGTTGACTTCAATTTAAATAATATTGATTGGGGCTGCCTCAATGCAAAAGGTTTAAATGGGACAGAATATGTTGTGTGTGAACAGGAAGGATTCCTGACACATTATGTGGAAATGTTGACTAGAGGAGAGGTCATACTGAGTCCAGAAATAAGCAATGAGCCTGAGAAGGTGACAGATCTCTCAGTGAGTGAGCATTTTGGAGACAAAACACAGCTCAGGAATAGGAGCAGATGGTATGGGAAAGTATTTAATTTGGGGATGACTAATTATGATGCATTAAGGCAAGAATTTGGGAGGATAAATTGGGAAGAGATGTAATCACAGAAATGTGCAATAGAAATGCTGAGGTATTTAGGGAGCACTTGCATGGCATTCTGGATAGGTTGTTCCTTTGAGGCAGGGAAAGGATGGTAGGGTGAAGAAAACATGGTTGACAAGTGAAGTAGAATATCTAGTGAAGAGGAAGAAAGATATTTAAAATTTAGGAAAACAGGGCTCCCGAGGGTTATAAAATAGCCAGTGAGAGCTTAAGAAGGAACTTATGCAAACTAGAAGGAGTCATGAGAAGACGTTGATGAGCAGGATAAGGAAATACCCAAGGCATTTCATTCATATATGAGTGGAATGGAGTGAGGGTACGACTGATCAGTGATAAAAGGGGGAAACGTGCCAGAGGACAAATGAGTTAGGGTGGTCCTTAAGGAATACTTGCTTCAGTGTTCACCAGTGAGAGGGACCTTGACTAATGTGAGGACATTGTGAAACAGGCTACAATGTTGGACCCTTTTGATGTTAAGAAAGGAAGTGTGCTGGAACTTGTGAATAACAGAAGGGTGGATGTGTCCCTGGGGAGGAAAAGATATACTCCAGGTTATTATTGGAAACAAAAGAAGAGATTGCTGTGTCTTTGGCAGTGATCCCTCACCAGACGCAGTAGTACCAGAAGATTGGAAGGTGGCAAGTGTTATTCCTTTGTTCCAGAAAGGTAATAGGGATAATCCTGGGAATTATGTTGTTGTTTTGTTGTTGTTCGTCCATCGTATGTCGATGAGGACCTCGACACCATTATTGATGGTGTCGAGACTAGCGCGTGATTTGGATTTAAGTGAGGGAGAGTTGCACAGCGTCAGCCTCACTCTCTCTTCCCAATTCCCATCTGGATCCAGTGGCAAGACAGAGTCAAGATGGCTGGTCAGAGTCAAGAAGGCTGTCTCTGCAAGCATCGTGGAACGTGTAGAGCAGCACAAGACACAGAAGACGTCCTGTGTCTTGTCCTGCTCTACACGTTACACGACGCTTGCAGAGACCGCCTTCTTGATCGTTGGACCTTCCATTGGTCTCGTCCGCTCAATCCGCCGGAGTCTGTCTTCACATGCTGGGATAGACAACTCCCTATCTCACCGAGGGTTTGAGACCCGTCGGCTACCCTCACCTGGTTTAGCCGGCTTGTCGAAGCTGTTGCCCGGGGTGTGGCCACTGTCGCATGCAAACAGCTACGGGGAGCCACAGGTGAGAGCTGAGTGCCAGGTGGGGACCAAAGGTGGACTAACCACCCTGAAAAGGACGTGACATGTTCCCCCACCAGAGGTGCTACCCCTCCCTGACACCCCATACACCCCGGGCAATTATAGACCAGTGGGAATTATAGACCAGTGAGCATTACACCAGTGGTGGGAAAACTATTGGGGATAATTCATACAGAAAGGATTTATGAACATTTAGGGAAGCATAATCAGAATAGGGATAGTCAACTTTGCGAAGGTAGGTTGTGCCTCATAAGCCTGATTGAATTCTTCAATATTCTCTGGATACTGACAAAGCAAATTGATGAATATACAGCAGTGGATATGGTGAAGATGGATTTTAGTGAAGTGTTTGTTAAGGTTCCCCATGGTAGGCTCATACAGAATGACAGAAGGCATGGGGCTAAGGGAAAATGCATGGATTCAGCATTGGCTTGCTCAAAGAGAATGGTAGTAGATGAACCATATTCTGCTTGTAGGCTGGTGACTAGTGTCCTGCAGAGATCTGCTCTAGGACCCCTGTTCTTTATGATATTTATAAATTACTTGTATGGGGAAATGGAAAAGTACTTTAATACGTCTGTAGATGACAAAGGTCAGTTGAGTTGTAGAAGGTTGTCATAGGTTACCATGGGACAGTGATAGGATGCAGAGCTGAGTTAAAAGTTGGTGGATGGAGTTCAATCTGGACTCTACTATAGAAGATTGAACTTGAAGGTAGAGTACAAAGTTAGTGGCAGAATTCCTAGCAGTGTGAAGGAGTAGAAGGATCTTGGAGTCCGTGTTGATAGATTCCCCCAAAGTTCACGCACAAATCAATAGGGTGGTTAAAAGGCATATAGTATGTTGGCCTTCTTTAGTCGGAGAAGAGCTGCAAGGTAATGTTGGACCATACTAGGAGTAGTTCTGATCATCTCAGTACAGGAAAGATGTGGAGGCTTCAGAGAGGGTGCAGAGGAGATTTACTAGGATGAATGATCATGTTTTATGAGGAAAGTTTGAGCAAGGTAGCACTTTTCTCTTTGGAGTGAAGGAGGATGAAAGGCAACTTCGTAGTGGTATACAAGACGGTAAGGAGCATAGGTAGAATGGATGGCCAGCACCTTTTGCCCAGGATAGAAGTGGCTAATATGAAAGGGCATAATTTTAAGGTGATTGGATGAAAGTATAGGTAGGATATCAGAATCCAATTTTTACTTTTTGCATGGAACACACTGCAGGTACAGATGGAAACATTAGGGAGATTTCATAGATTCTTAAAGAAGCACATGGCTGAAAGGAAATGGAGGGCTAGGTTAATCTTAGAGCAGGTTAAAAGGTTACCAAACATTATCTTGACTGAAGAGTCTGTTCTGCGCTCTACTGTTCTGTGTGTGCCAGACAAGCGTTACAGAGCAGAGCAAGTGTCATAGCCTAGAGGGAGCACTGCCTGAGACAGAGATAACATAAAATGCATGTATATTGTTGGCAACCCAGATAAAGCAGTATCCTAGTGGCAGAACCCATGAGCAGGCTCTTTAGAAGAACTACAATGGCTTATTTTGATTAGAATGGCCCATTTCATACCTCCTGCGTAACGAGAGAGTTATGGATGGCGGTGAAACAAAGTGCGGAGTAAGGTCTAGAATTAACTCAGAGTCAGACTCAAAATATAGAAGATGATGCAAACAAAATCCAAAGGCAAAAGTACAAACAGTACTACTAGAAATGGAACTCTTACAATTGAGCACTGAGTGCTGAACATGGGGCCTTTAAGTACAGACTTTCCATGAAGAAGTGTGAAAGGCAATAATTGGTAGTCTGAGATTTAAAGGAACAGAGGGAGCTAATCACTCCCTGGGGAATTGGAGCACTGAAACTTTGATGACTGCTGCTGTTCATTCAGGAACATGATAGAAACCCTCTCATATGGTCAGCTCCTGATGGCCAAGGGCAAAAGTGCTCTATTAACAGAGGATCTAGAATGTCCCATGCAGGAAATCAGCATCTTTCTTCTGTGCCATATCCCTCCAATCTATAAGGCATTGCCTTTCACCTCTGACAATGCAGACGTTCAAAAGCCACCAGACTTTGTAGGTGGGTTGCCCCTCAATAATTCGTGGAGGCCAAGGAGGTTTGGGAAATGGAGCCAAGGGGCTGGCACTCAAGGGCTGGGGCGGGGGGAAATACTTGGACTGTGGAGTGAATCCACATGGTTCCCTGGAAATGGAGATGATAAGTAACTGAGTTGATGCGTCACAGAATTTTGAATGGACTGATGTAATGAGGGGTCTGATTTCTGGATTCAGTACACATGGGAAGATCTCTAGCTGAGAGCCAGACCTTTTCACTGGGAAGTAGTGTTAGCACCTGTTTACTCCGGCAGTTGGCCTGGTCTTGCTGTTGCCACAAATTGGCCAACAATGTCTCTCTCATCTTGATCCATTTCAAGTGACACATCTGGACCAATTAGTCCACTAATGGAAACTCCCCACCTCCGTTTCTTGTTCTAGAAACAGTAGAGGTGGTATCAAAATTAGCAATCAAAAGTGGGCATCCTGATAGAGCAATGCTGAAATGATTTGTCCGCAAGCTCTGCCCAGATCAGGTTGTTACTCTACGTTTTAGTGTCTTGGTTTTGGATTCCCTGAGGCTAGACACTTGAGTGTTCTCTATGGGTCCTGGTTGACTGTCTGCATTTTCCCATTAGTCTGCAGAACCTCGACAACATATTGGTAGAAGCCCCAATGACCCCACAAGAGGCCTTGCAAAACCTAGAGGCAAAGTGGGGACCATGATCAAAGATGATGTCCTGGGGGAAACTGTGAATCCTGAAGATGGCCTGTAACATGAGCT
Source organism: Mobula hypostoma (assembly GCF_963921235.1). NCBI lineage: Eukaryota > Metazoa > Chordata > Chondrichthyes > Myliobatiformes > Myliobatidae > Mobula > Mobula hypostoma. The sequence goes on along the minus strand of NC_086097.1, from coordinate 61,245,057 downwards.
TGTGGGTCTCTGAAGCCAATGGTAGTTCGAGAAGGGGTACAAAACAGCAGACCTTGAGGAATGGGCCTACGACCACCATGATTGCTGTATTACCCCAATATGCCTGAAGACTTTGACAAATTGCATAGAAATGTGGGACCAAAGGTGAGTAGGAATGAGGAGAGGCTGAAGCAGATCTCAAGGCTGTGCTTGGACTTCTTTTTTTTTGTGTGCAGATATCACATGCTAAGAGACACTCACGCTGGGTCACCAGTATCATCTCTTGATGAACTCTAGCATGTGAGCCACCTTTGGATGCTTATCCAGGTTTGAAGTGTGTGCCCAGTTAGGCACTTCCAAACAAACAGCTTTAGGAACAAAGATGTATCCGGGAGGACCTTTACCTGGGGTTAGAGGTGGAAGGTTCAAAAGTTCACTCAATATTGGAAGTAGTCTCGGACTTTGCCTCAGAAGTAAACTCAGGAGATATCTTGGAAGGTACCTTGGAAGATGTCTTAGGCCCGTGTTGGAGGAATTTCTTTTTGCACTGGTTAGATCAACCCAGAACAACACAAGTAGTCCAATTGATTCTTGGGTTCTGGGATGACAGCCAGGGATGACCCAGAGTGAGGGTATTTATGGGGAGCAAACTAGATGGAGCTGGTATGATTCCACATGCTGGCCAATCTTGAGCTTGAGCGGGGATGTTTGGTAGTTGATCCGCCCTAGCACCAATGATCTCCCATTCAGGACCATGGTAATGAGCCACTGGTTGAGATGCAAAAGGGGGCTTGTCAATCTTCTGGCCAGTTCAAGGTCCAAAATTTTCCAGGCTACACTGAAGATAATAAAGACATCAAGGGAGTGTTTTTGGTCTCCCCATGAGGCGATATGGGAGCACCACTCTGGAGGGAGCTGAACCACGAGTGTGGCTAACAACTGTCACAGCCCTCCCTGCTGCTTGAGACAAGAGGTCCGACAATGTTTGGTCTCTCCACTGTAAATTCAGCACCTTTCCCTCCTTCCTCTCTCTCTTTCAGTTCGAGGGAGCCTGGTTCGACCTATTTGCACAGGTTCCTCAGATGCTGAGATTGGCGACGGTTGAGGAGGAGTCTTAACTGGGGAAAAGGAGAGGAAAGATGGAGAATAGCCAGGGGAAGAATCTGTTTGAAGTAACTCCCTTTGCCTTATCCCTTCTCATTTCCATTAATCGGTTATCGAGTAGAATTGTCAGGTCCATAATACTTTCTGATCCTCCACTGAGTCTCAGGCCACAAGGGTACCTTTAGCTTGTCACTCAGTCCATTATGTCAGAAAGCGGTTCGTGCTTTCTATCACTCTCTGCAGCCAAGGTACAAAATTCTATGGAATAATCAGCCACAGACCGATTCCCCTGACCCAAGTTGAGCTTTATTACAGGCCCATGTCCTCCAGCAGCATGGTAGCACACCCTCCTCAAAATCTCTGAAGAGGTCTGCACTGGCACAAGCTGGTGAATCCTTTTCCCAGAGTGCGGTGGCCCAGATAAGGACTCTTTGAATAAGGAACAAGTTGATATAGGCTACCTTGCTGCATTCTGATGGGAACTTGGATGGCTGTAACTCAAAGGCCAAGGAGCATTGTACCAGGAATCCTCAACATAATTTGGGGTTACCGTCATACCACTCGGGAGATGGTAGGTGCAGTGATCCCTCACAAGTATTGATGGAGTGTCCACCTTGAACGTGCCCAGAGCTGGCAACCACTCTTGCTGAACTCAGATACTGCCTACTGGAGTCAGAGGGATTTTTGGAGAGTGGTAAGTTTCTGAAGCATGTTGTCATGTCTACCTACAGTAACTCCCTAGTAGGCTGATGCTGTTCACAGACAGTCATACTCTGCTGGGCTCATGATGGCTCAATCATGCTGTGATGAGAGAGCTATGGATGGGAGTGAACCCAAGTGCAGAGTGAAGTCTAGAATTAACTCAGACTCAGACCCAAAATAAACAAGACAAAACAAACAAAATCACAAACAGTAGTAATAGAAGTAGAACTCCTATGATTGAGCACTGTGTGTTTAGCAAGATGCTTTTCAAGTACAGACTTCCATGAAGAGATGTGACAGGCAGTAATTGCCAGTTTGAGTCTTAATAGGACAAGGCAGCTAACCATTCTCCGGGGAACTGGAGTACTGGAACTTCGATGCCTGTCACTGTTCAGTCAGGATCATGACACTCCTGTACATAATAGAGTAGCCACTAAGTATATATTCATGGTCTTCTGCTGCTGTTGCCCCTCCACTTCAATGTTTGACGTGTTGTGTGCTCAGAGATGCACTTCCGTACACCACAGTTGCAATGCATGGTTATTTGTGTTACTGTTACTTTTCTGTCAGTTTTAACTGGTGTGATCATTCTTGCTGTGCTTTGTCACTCCAAAACATAAAACTAATTCAAAGGAAACAAGGAGCTGAAAAAGTGTGTCTAACTTCATTTTTACTTTAAGGGAGGTGTGCACGTATGATGGCATGGTGACATATGCCATTTATGTACTTTTACGTATGATCCATAATGAAATATTTAAATGAACAAGAATGCTTAATCAAACAATATATTTGCAATATTACTTAAATATTACTGTAATATCTAATACACAACACTCCTCCCTGCTTAGCTATAAACTCCAACTCAATATAGAATGCATCTCAACTATATACACTGTATAATATATAATGTAACAACTATACAGACATCCACAGCATAGTGCATTTAAATTGTCCCATTCAGTCCTAAATATTTAATTGCTGTGAAGGCTTTCTCACTCTTGTGAGATAATGTCTTTCCTGACAAGTGGGATCAAATTTGTTTGGCAGGTGAAACGTGGAACAAACTCAGAGTCTGATCCCTCCTCCGTGGTGGACTCTGGGACTGAAGGAAGTGGTTCTGATAGCTCTGGATACCTTTCTTCTCCTTTTTAATTGCTTGTCTTTCTCTTTCTTGCCTTCCCTTTTCTTTTAGGTCTTGTGAGTATCTCTGAATTTGCTAATTTCTTGAGAAATTAGATCTTGTTTATGCTCTTCCAATTCCTTTTTCTTCTTTCTATAATGTGCATCTTGATCTTGGGAAGGTGCATTTAGTTCACTAGAGTATTCTCTTATTAATCTTTCTGTTGCTCCCTTTATGATCTGATCTCACCTCTTTGTTTCCTGATCCACAACATTATATAATGAAAACTTTGTTTTTGTATCTCCATTGACTCCTTTCTTTTTGTCTTCCCATGCATCAAGTTTTTGCATATACTCTTACAAGCAGTTTTTTTGACTCCCATGAAATTCATACAATAATCTTAATGCAACCAGATTAGATTCTGATTCTGTATGCTCACAAAACCCAAATGCTTGCAACTTTCCTGAAGCTCCTTGAATTGTCTTCCATCTTAGAAACAAGCCACATTTTGCAAATAACTGCCTGATTAATGTATCAGAAGCATTCTTTGATATGTTGCCTACAAAGCTGTTGTGTAAGACCTCTGCTTTTGGTACTTTTATGTTTCCTCCTAGCCCTGAGCAACATTGTCTTTCCTTCATCCAATATGCTTTCCCACCAAGGCATGGACGTTGGAAGCAACACCTGTTTTCCAGCTGTTGGGCAATGGTTCATGGTGTACAGCATGGAGATTGGTGTGGCATCATCCAGTACTTTCTTAAATTTGCTTTCAATTGTGGATGGATTTCCAATCAAGTTACAGTATAACTGTCTTAGCTAATCCCATCCCACCAATGCTGGCCCTCTTGTTTTTACCACAAACAAGCCCAATGTAGCTTGTTGGTCATTGTATTTAACTGTTACGAATATCATTCCCACAGGAGTTACCTTTTTATTTAGTATAAGCTCTTAGTTAGATATCTGAAGGCTTCAGTTCGGCATCTTCAAACTGTTGTTCAAAGACGTTTTATGAAATTACATAAACAGCTGAGACAGTATCCAATTCCATTTTAATTAATATGATGTCCACTTCTGATATAAGCCATATTTCTTGACATAGGTAGGAAAAGGGATGAGGTCCTGAAAGGAGAATATAGGGAGCTAGGAAGGGAGTTGAGAAAAAGGACCGCAAAGGTAGTAATCTCGGGATTACTGCCTGTGCCACGCGACAGTGAGAGTAGGAATGCGATGAGGTGGAGGATAAATGCGTGGCTGAGGGATTGGAGCAGGGGGCAGGGATTCAAGTTTTTGGATCATTGGGACCTCAGGCGCAGGCGTGACCTGTACAAAAAGGACGGGTTACACTTGAATCCTAGGGGGACCAATATCCTGGCGGGGAGATTGGCGGGGGCTACTGAGGTGACTTTAATCTAGAATGGTTGGGGGGTGGGAATCAAATTAAAGAGGCTAGGCGTGAGGAGGTTAGTTCACAACAGAGGGATGGGAACCAGTGCAGAGAGACAGAGGGGTGTAAAGTGAGCGTAGAAGCAAAAAGTACAAAGGAGAAAAGTAAAAGTGGCAGGCCGACAAATCCAGGGCAAGCATTAAAAAGGGCCACTTTTCAACATAATTGTACAAGGGCTAAGAGAGTTGTAAAAGAGCGCCTGAAGGCTTTATGTGTCAATGCAAGGAGCATTCGTAATAAGGTGGATGAATTGAAAGTGCAGATTGTTATTAATGATTATGATATAGTTGGGATCACAGAGACATGGCTCCAGGGTGACCAGGGATGGGAACTCAACGTTCAGGGATATTCAATATTCAGGAGGGATAGACATGAAGGAAGGGGAGGTGGGGTGGCGTTGCTGGTTAAAGAAGAGATTAACGCAATAGAAAGGAAGGACATAAGCCGGGAAGATGTGGAATCGATATGGGTAGAGCTGCGTAACACTAAGGGGCAGAAGACACTGGTGGGAGTTGTGTACAGGCCACCTAACAGTAGTAGTGAGGTCGGAGATGGTATTAAACAGGAAATTAGAAATGTGTGCAATAAAGGAACAGCAGTTATAATGGGTGACTTCAATCTACATGTAGACTGGGTGAACCAAATTGGTAAAGGTGCTGAGGAAGAGGATTTCTTGGAATGTATGCGGGATGGTTTTTTGAACCAACATGTCGAGGAACCAACTAGAGAGCAGGCTATTCTGGACTGGGTTTTGAGCAATGAGGAAGGGTTAATTAGCGATCTTGTCGTGAGAGGCCTCTTGGGTAAGAGTGACCATAATATGGTGGAATTCTTCATTAATATGGAGAGTGACATAATTAATTCAGAAACAAAGGTTCTGAACTTAAAGAGGGGTAACTTTGAAGGTATGAGACGTGAATTAGCTAAGATAGACTGGCAAATGACACTTAAAGGATTGACGGTGGATATGCAATGGCAAGCACTTAAAGCTTGCATGGATGAACTACAACAATTGTTCATCCCAGTTTGGCAAAAGAATAAATCAAGGAAGGTAGTGCACCCGTGGCTGACAAGAGAAATTAGGGATAGTATCAATTCCAAAGAAGTAGCATACAAATTAGCCAGAGAAAGTGGCTCACCTGAGGACTGGGAGAAATTCAGAGTTCAGCAGAGGAGGACAAAGGGCTTAATTAGGAAGGGGAAAAAAGATTATGAGAGAAAACTGGCAGAGAACATAAAAACGGACTGTAAAAGCTTTTATAGATATGTAAAAAGGAAAAGACTGGTAAAGACAAATGTAGGTCCCCTGCAGACAGAAACAGGTGAATTGATTATGGGAAGCAAGGACATGGCAGACCAATTGAATAATTACTTTGGTTCTGTCTTCACTAAGGAGGACATAAATAATCTTCCAGAAATAGTAAGGGACAGAGGGTCTAGTGAGATGGAGGAACTGAGTGAAATACATGTTTGTAGGGAAGTGGTGTTAGGTAAATTGAAGGGTTTGAAGGCAGATAAATCCCCAGGGCCAGATGGTCTGCATCCTAGAGTGCTTAAGGAAGTAGCCCAAGAAATAGTGGATGCATTAGTGATAATTTTTCAAAACTCGTTAGATTCTGGACTAGTTCCTGAGGATTGGAGGGTGGCTAATGTAACCCCAATTTTTAAAAAAGGAGGGAGAGAGAAACCGGGGAATTATAGACCGGTTAGCCTAACGTCGGTGGTGGGGAAACTGCTGGAGTCAGTTATCAAGGATGTGATAACAGCACATTTGGAAAGCGGAGATATGATCGGACAAAGTCAGCATGGATTTGTGAAAGGAAAATCATGTCTGACAAATCTCATAGAATTTTTTGAGGATGTAACTGGTAGAGTGGATAGGGGAGAACCAGTGGATGTGGTATATTTGGATTTTCAAAAGGCTTTTGACAAGGTCCCACACAGGAGATTAGTGTGCAAACTTAAAGCACACGGTATTGGGGGTAAGGTATTGGTGTGGGTGGAGAATTGGTTAGCAGACAGGAAGCAAAGAGTGGGAATAAACGGGACCTTTTCAGAATGGCAGGCGGTGACTAGTGGGGTACCGCAAGGCTCAGTGCTGGGACCCCAGTTGTTTACAATATATATTAATGACTTGGATGAGGGAATTAAATGCAACATCTCCAAGTTAGTGGATGACACGAAGCTGGGCGGCAGTGTTAGCAGTGAGGAGGATGCTAAGAGGATGCAGGGTGACTTGGATAGGTTGGGTGAGTGGGCAAACTCATGGCAGATGCAATTTAATGTGGATAAATGTGAAGTTATCCACTTTGGTGGCAAAAATAGGAAAACAGATTATTATCTGAATGGTGGCCGATTAGGAAAAGGGGAGGTGCAACGAGACCTGGGTGTCATTATACACCAGTCATTGAAAGTGGGCATGCAGGTACAGCAGGCGGTGAAAAAGGCGAATGGTATGCTGGCATTTATAGCGAGAGGATTCGAGTACAGGAGCAGGGAGCTACTACTGCAGTTGTACAAGGCCTTGGTGAGACCACACCTGGAGTATTGTGTGCAGTTTTGGTCCCCTAATCTGAGGAAAGACATCTTTGCCATAGAGGGAGTACAAAGAAGGTTCACCAGATTGATTCCTGGGATGGCAGGACTTTCATATGAAGAAAGACTGGATGAACTGGGCTTGTACTCGTTGGAATTTAGAAGATTGAGGGGGGATCTGATTGAAACGTATAAGATCCTAAAGGGATTGGACAGGCTAGATGCAGGAAGATTGTTCCCGATGTTGGGGAAGTCCAGAACGAGGGGTCACAGTTTGAGGATAGAGGGGAAGCCTTTTAGGACCGAGATTAGGAAAAACTTCTTCACACAGAGAGTGGTGAATCTGTGGAATTCTCTGCCACAGCAAACTGTTGAGGCCAGTTCATTGGCTATGTTTAAGAGGGAGTTAGATATGGCCCTTGTGGCTACAGGGGTCAAGGGGTATGGAGAGAAGGCTGGGGCGGGGTTCTGAGTTGGATGATCAGCCATGATCATAATAAATGGAGGTGCAGGCTCGAAGGGCCGAATGGCCTACTCCTGCACCTATTTTCTATGTTTCTATGTTTCTATGTTTGTTGTTAGTTTTCACATTGGAAATCCTCAGGCTACTCAGCCCTGTGTCACACTCATCACTATCAGATTTTTCATTAATGACATACTGGTTAGTGCTCTTTATGAAACTGCAACTTGACATTTTATCTTTTTCTCTTCCCCGTGCAGGTCATTTATTTTTATCAGCCTAAAATGCTTTTTGTGTGTGTCCTACTTTGTTGTATTTTCTGCAAGTTTCATCTTTAAATTTAGTTTGGCCTGGTCTCTTTGAACCCCTGCCACAATGGAATCAAAATTTATTCAGCCTGGTTGGTTTCTGTTTAGATGCTGTAATTATGTACACGTTCATTTTCACTCCTGATTGCAACTCAATTGCTTCTCTGCTGACTTTATTGATACAGCTATTTCCACTTCTCCTTTAAACATTGTATCATTCCTTAATGCATGTATGCATTTCTAAATGGCAATAAAAGAGGACTGAATGTTCTCATAATCTAAAAAAAAATAAATATGAGTGGTGCTTCAGTTAGGAATGTTTTTTGAATGCTTTCTTGTAAGATTCCACAAACTAAACAATCTCTCATTGTCTTATTAAGCCCATCATTGAACTGACAATGCTCAGACAAGTTCATCCATTCAGCCATGTATGCTGAAATGGACTCATTTCCTTTTGATTTCACTTATGAAACCTAAGGCATTCTGCAATCAAAAATGGGTTCATTTCTGAATATTCATGCATTACTTTCATAATATTAGCAAAGCTCATTTCTGCTGGTTTAATTGAAGCAGTCAAACTTCTAAGCAAACTGTAGGCCTTTAAATCCAATGCACTCAGCAAAATTGACATTCGTTCTTATTGGCTATTTCATTTGCTTCGAAACACTGCTCAATTAGTACACTTTGCAGGAGCCAGTTATCTGTTGCGTAATTAAGTATGTCAATCTTTCCAAGTAGCCAGTCCTTTCAGCTCTTTTTTTATGATTATTATCACCCAGTACTCACTGTTTATGAATCTGTGAATTCTTCTGTTCTCTGCCTTTTTTTTAACTTGATGGTCTCTGTCTCTTCCTGAAGAAGTACATGCTGCACAGATTTTTTTTACTCACTGTGCTTTTATAAAACTCAATCATCTCACTGCACTTCAACAGGAGGGGAGTCTTTGTGGTTTGTTTAAACTTTCTCATCAACACTGTTATGTTTTGTAACTCTAAAACATAAAATATAAAACTAACTCAAAGGAAACAAGGAGCCTGGAATGTGAGTCTAATTTAATGTAATTTTTACTGTAAGTGAGGCATGCCTATAATCCATAATGAATTATTTAAATGAACAAGCATGCTTGGTGAAATAAAATATTTACATTACTAAAATATTATTGAAATATTAAATGCACAATTCTGTTCTGTCCTCTCTCAGTAACATGGCATATTTACCACAGAACTGCTACTTATCCTTATGTTTTTTTGTTTTACGCACTACTCTCTATAAACTATAGAGACCATTGTGTATGAAAATTCCAAGTAATAAGCAAACCATCCTGTGATACTCATTTGTGATACTCAAACCATCCTGTCTAACACCAATAATTATTCTACCATCAAATGACTTAGATCTCATTTCTTTCCCATTCTGATGTTTGATCTGAACAACAATTGAATCTCTTGAAAGTGTCTCCATGCTTTTATGCATTGAGTTGCTGCAACATTACTGGCTGATTAGATATTTGTATTAATGAACAGGTATACAGGTTTACCTAATAAAGTGGCTACTGTGTGTATGGTCACACTGGCAACGCCCAGGATTCTGGTGGTTGTCACATGTTTGGTCTGTTCAGTGTCCTGTGTGAATTGATGCATAGAGAAAATCAGAAGCAAAACTGCAAGACTTATGCAGTTTGCAATGAGTGCCCACCTTTCTTTTATGATTGGTACTTAAGTGGAATTGCAAAACAAAATAATATAATGTAAGTGGCTGCCTTTAATAATGACATCTAAAGTGAATCATGGGCCAAGTCGACTTGTAGGAATGGAATTTCCATCTCCTCACTCAATCCTCGCTCCTTTTCCTGATGCAAAGCTGCTTTAGCATTCAAGGCCGTACGGCTAGCAGTAACCTTGAAAGGGGAAATTCCGTCTATAAATTGTTACAGCCACTGAAAATGCAAGCAGACTTTGAAAATCCCAACAGCACACATATCAAGCAGCAGGACTTGCAGCACAAGAAGCAGCTTCTGGCCCGGGAAGGTTTGTCAAGTGCAGCAGAATTTATTGACACCTCAGGCAAGTTACATCTGGCTGAAGGGCGGACGAAGAAGCTTTGGCGTGGAAGCAAAGAAGCCTGTATATTGCAACGGCTAATGGAAGGTGTCAACAATAACGAAAAGATGGAATACAGGGAGATCTCTGCAGAGCATGAAGGTGATTAATAATGCAAGGAAAATGATACTGGCAGAATTTGAACATGAGGTCAGATTATTCTTCCTGTCTTTTCTCTGTGTGTATTGGTATATTTAGGAGGACTGAGAAACAAGAAGGTCAGCAGGGATACACATCAAAGTTGCTGGTGAACGCAGCAGGCCAGGCAGCATCTGTAGGAAGAGGTGCAGTCGACGTTTCAGGCCGAGACCCTTCCTCAGGACTAGGCGTTAGACCCTTCGTCAGGACCGAAACGTCGACTGCACCTCTTCCTACAGATGCTGCCTGGCCTGCTGCATTCACCAGCAACTTTGATGTGTGTTGCTTGAATTTCCAGCATCTGCAGAATTCCTGTTGGTCAGCAGGGATAGCTGAGTCACCCTGCATTTTGCACTAATGTGTACATTTTCACAAGGATGACAAATTAAGTGTGCCACAGCAGCAAGAAGTGGAACTGCCGATGGGTCTATTCTCCATGGTGAGTTTAGCTGCCAATGCGCACTATCTGAGTGGTGGGTCCCCTCTCCCTACCAAGGAGAAAATATTTTGAGTTATCAAAGTAGTTTGAAACACAGTTCACTATTTTTATTGATATACATTTAAATCCAAACAATATTCTTAAAACTCGTTTAAAATTCACGGGGGATTCCTACCTTATCTTGATCCATTGAATTATTATCTTGAATCTTGGAACATTATAAAACATTTCCAAATTTCAAGCCAATTCTAAACCATAAACATTAAGCTTAAAGGATTAAGGATTTCCAAGATACAAGTACAATTCCTATAAACTAAAATGACATTCTATCAAGTTACAGACAAGCAAGTTGTCTATTGCAAAAACCGAAGCTGGAGAAACAGACTTACAACTTGTTTCTTTCATGGCTTCTTGATGTTCTTTACCATATTCCTGATAAACCTGAATGACTCTCAATATTTATATACTTTTTCTCCTAATTGGATAACTTCACACACTTGTGATATTTCCTCAGATATCCTTTTAACACTAACGGAAAAAAAGCACTTGCTGAGACACACTGTAGACATTATCCAGTTACCATTATTGCTGTAAATTGGACCACATACGACTCCAGTTGACTACTTGGCAGGAGTTCAGAGTCTGCTGTGCTTTCGTTTTCATGGAAATGTGGCTTAGCGACAGAGTTCCAGACGCCGTCTTTCAGTTAGACGGGCTCGCTTTGTTTCGGGCTGACAGAGATGCAGCTCTATGCAGTAAGGCTCGCAGTGGTGGCTTGTGTATATACATTAACATGGAATGGTGCAAGAACTGTGTGCTGGTCTCTAGTTACTGCTCATCACTAGTGGAGTTTATGACTGTTAGATGCAGACCATTTTATTTACCATGGGAATTCACCACTGTCCTTATAGTCGGTGTGTACATTCCCCCCAGTGCTAATGCTGAGGAGGTGCTCTGTGAAATGTATGGGGCTATTAGCAAACTGCAGAATGCACATACTGAGGGACTGTTTATTGTCGCTGGAGATTTTAACCACACGAACCATGAGTCAGTTCTCCCCAAATTCTATCAGCATGTAGACTTTGCAACGAGAGGGGCGAACACGTTGGAACTTGTTTGTACAAACATCCCTGATGTGTACCGTGCGGAACTCTGCCCCCACCTCAGTTACTCAGACCACATCTCTGTTATGCTTATCCCTGCATACAGACCACTTGTCAGACGCTCCAGACCGGTTCAGAAGCAGGTGAAAACCTGGCCAGCAGGAGCCATCTCTGCTCTTCAAGACTGCTTTGAGCACACTGACTGGCACATATTCAGGGAGGCTGTAACCGATGGCAACTCCACCAACTTAGAGGAGTACACGGCATCAGTGACTAGCTACATCAGCAAGTGCATTGATGATGTCACTGTGTCCAAGACCATCACTATATGCGCTAATCAGAAGCCATGGATGACCGCGGAGGTGCGTGAACTGCTGAGAACCCGTGACTCCGCCTTCAGAGCAGGGGACATGGCAGCCCTAACAACAGCGAGGGCCAAACTGTCCTGGGCCATCAGAAAGGCAAAGCGTGCAGACGCCCAGTGCATCCACAGCCACTTCCAGGACAGCGGCGACACGCGGCACATGTGGAAGTGCATTCAGGACATCACCAACTACAAGACAACACCACCTTCCTGTGCTGGTGATGCCTCCCTCCCAGATGTGTTGAACAACTTTTATGCTTGTTTCGAGGTGGAAAATGATGTGGTGGCAAGGAAGACCACTCCTCCTCCCAATGACCAGGTGCTGTGTCTTACCGTGGCTGATGTGAGGAAAACTGTATGCAGGGTCAACCCACGGAAGGCTGCGGGACCAGACAATATTCCTGGCAGAGTGCTCAGAGGATATGCAGACCAGCTGGCAGATGTTCTCACTGACATCTTCAATATCTCCCTGAGCAATGCCATCGTTCCAACATGCTTTAAGGCCGCGACCATCGTCCCCGTGCTGAAGAAGTCTTCAGTGTCCTGCCTCAACGACTACTGTCCCGTCGCACTCACATCCATCATCAGGAAGCGTTTCGAGAGGCTCGTCATGAGGCACATCAAGACCCTGCTGCCTCCTTCACTGGGCCCCCTGCAGTTTGCGTATCGTCCTAACCGTTCAACAGACGACGCCATCGCCAGCACGCTCCACCTGGCCCTAACCCACCTGGACAAAAAAGACAAGTACGTTCAAATGCTGTTCAGAGACTTCAGTCCAGCATTCAACACAATCATTCCTCAGAAACTGATTGGAAAGCTGAGCCTACTGGGCCTGAACACCTCCCTCTGCAACTGGATCCTAGACTTCCTGACTGGGAGACCACAGTCAGTCTGGATTGGAAGCAGCATCTCCAACACCATCACACTGAGCACGGGGCCCCCCAGGGCTCAGTCCACTGCTGTTCACTCTGCTGACCCACGACTGTGCTGCAACACACAGCTCGAACCACAACATCAAGTTCACCAATGACACGACTGTGGTGGGTCTCATCAGCAAGAACGATGAGTCAGCATACAGAGAGGAGGTGCAGCGGCTCACGAACTGGTGCAGAGCCAACAACCTGTCTCTGAATGTGAACAAAAGAGATGTTGTTGACTTCAGGAGAGCACGGAGCGACCACTCTCCGCTGAACATTGACGGCTGCTCTGTTGAGATCGTTAAGAGCACCAAATTTCTTGGTTTTCACCTGGCGGAAAATCTCACCTGGTCCCTCAACACCAGCTCCATAGCCAAGAAAGCCCAACAGCGTCTCTACTTTCTGCGAAGGCTGAGAAAGGTCCATTTCCCACCCAGCATCCTCACCACTTTCTACAGAGGTTGTATCGAGAGCATCCTGAGCAGCTGCATCACTGCCTGGTTCGGGAATTGCACCGTCTCAGATCGCAAGACCCTGCAGCAGAAAGTGAGGTCAGCTGAGAAAATCACCTGGGTCTCTCTTCCCGCCATTACAGACATTTACACTACATGCTGCACCCATAAAGCCAACAGCATTGTGAAGGACCCCATGCACCCCTCATACAAACTCTTCTCCCTTCTGCCATCTGGCAAACGGTACCAAAGCAGTCGGGCTTTCACGACCAGACTGTACAACAGTTTCTTCCCCCAAACCATCAGACTCCTTAATACCCAGAGACTAGACTGACATCAACATCATTTATTATTATATTGTAATTTGTCCTCTACTGTGCCTATTGTCTTGTTTATTATTTATTGTACTGCCCTGCACTGTTTTGTGCACTTTATGTAGTCCTGTGCAGGTCTGTAGTCTAGTGTAGTTTTGTGTTGTTTCATGTAGCACCATGGTCCTGGAGGAACGTTGTTTCGTTTTTACTGTATACTGTACCAGCAGTTTATGGTCGAAATGACAATAAAAAACAACTTGACTTGACTTGACTTGTAAAGCTAACTTCTTTGCGCAAATAATGCCTTTCAACTACAAACACCACTGACAAGTTTCCTTGAGTCAGCTTGCCTGTTTGAAACAACTCAAAATGAACAACCTGTTGTCAAATACTCTACTTCCAGCAGTGATAAAGCCAGTGCAGCAACTAACATCTGCTTCTACACAGTCAGAGCATCTGTAAAATGCAGAGCTTGTTTGCAAAGTGTGTTTTTTAACTTCAAACCGATTGCTATTTTTTATTTCTATTTTAAGAACTGAAGTCTGACTTCCATTTATGGCCAGAAACTGGAGAAGCTGTTAGTCGGATGTTTACTTACATCTGCTTGTGACCTTTTAAATGGCAGCTGCTATTTAGAAAGCAAGCTTAGCAAAAAATAATGAAGTGAATCTCCATCACAGAACATAACCAGAAGATGGATCTGCAAATGACACTTGTCCTACTTCCCCAAGTGAACCAACACCTGTGCCTTCTCCCAAGCTAGGACCACCACACACTCAGATTCAGTGTCAACTCCCAGGCCAACGCCAGCCGGCTTTCCTTGGCCACCGGCTCTGGCACCAAGTTTCTAGTTAAACTCAGCCAGCTCTCATGGGTAAACTGCCTTGTAAGCCAGAGGTCAGGTACCTGAAATTTGTACTTTAATTTGAGCTCCATAAAGGCAACAGAGGCATAGAAAAATTCTTCAAGAACCTATAGAAATTCTTGGCCTGTGACCAATTAAAATGGAGAAGGAGTAAGTGGAATGGCACAGAGGATCTCCTGACAATTTGCTGAAAGTACACCGATGCCCAGTGAAAATAGGCAAAACAGTGCACTAAAGGCTATTGAATGGTAAAGGTGAACTCTTGACCTCACAATCTATCTCATCATAGCCCTTACACTTTATTGTCTGCCTGCCATTTTCACGTTTTCTGTAACTGTATCCATGTTCTGCATTATATGAACTACCTCTAAGTACTTATGTTTTAGCAATGTTCCGTATTGATGGCTTGAAAATCTAAGTTTCTTCACTGTATCTCGGTACGTATGATAATAATAAACCACTACCAACTCCTTTGAATAGCCTTATTGCTTCATTCCCCAAAAATGGGCTCACCTTCATTTCCTAGTTTGGGATAATAAACACAGGCAGAGGTGTTTGTGCCAGTGTTATTTTCTTCGCTTTGCTATTTCATCCACCTAAATGCCACCTTGAAATAAATCAGTTTCCATACTTCCATATTTGCAGTTCAAAAATCTGCTGTCTTTGCCTTTAAGCAATTGCGACAAATAAAGTGTATATACTTTTGTGTATATCTTACGGATTTTGGACTGCTGATCATGAAAATTGCCATAAAATTTCCCTAACATGCACTTGTTTAAAAAATTGTCTATATTTGTTTCCTATTAGGCTTCCTCCTTGCAATACGTGGCTCTGTCAGTGATGAACACGGTGAAAGGTTTTACCAGGAGTGTGCGGTCATGGAGAAATGGTATCAGGGCAACTAGAATGCATAAATGCTAGCTGATTATTGTTGGACACTTAAGTGAGAAGGCTCACACACAGAGTACAAATGAAAATCATCAACAAAACATTTTTGGCTAAGTTGAAAATTGCAAAGCGTCAGGGCCTTTATGCATGATAATTCAATAAAAGTTAATTTCTTGTTTCTCCAAATCGCTATGTGATACAATAGTCTGGAAGTATATTTGTATTCAGCTTCAAGTGATTTACCATAATTACAACAAATTTCTGAGGAAGCAACATATCCAAAAAAAAAAAATGTGTCCAGTGTAATTTAACCATCACCCAAGAACGATTTCCACTCACAAAATTTTCATACTCTGGATTGCATAAATCACCATGACAAGGGTTTGCTAATCTCAGTAAGGCATCTGAGAGTCTCAGAGGCGTCAGCCATTTCAAAATGAGAAACGGAGAAATTTCCCTTGACAGCGGCTGAGGGGTCTTTGGGACTCTTCAGCTACGGAGCCTGTGGATCCTCAGTCATTGGCTTACTGAAGGCTGAAACCCATAGACAGTTGGACAAGGAAACATGATAAAGAGGGATTCAGCAGCAAAATGGACCCAAGCCAAAGGGTCACCCATGACCTTGCCGATTGATGAGGCTTGAGGGGGCTTATAGCTAATTCCTGCTTTGATATTCTGTTGTTCTTATGTACTGAATTATATCCATTTGCAGATGTTGCGTAAGATTATAAAGTTAACTAGATTTCACCGATAGACATACTCAATAGAAAGAAATTGACATGTGGATGTCAATAAAATTAAAAGAGAATGGCTCTATAAATTTCTTCAGAAGTAATTTTCAATTAGATAAAGCTGAATTAGTCATGGCTGATGGATTATGTTTGCTTATTTTTGATGATAAATCAATTTTTGACTGTGTCAACAGAATTACCTCAATCTTAAGTATATTAAACAACACATAATCTGCTGGAGGAACATAACTTGTCTCCAAAGTATATAAAAAGATTAACAGAGTGAAAAGAAAATGAACAATTTATTCTAAGATATCCAGTTTTGCTAGATAATTTGTTTATGTTTGTGTGATAAAGTAAATGAGTTTCTGTGGAAGCTGGAAACTTGAAATAATTTCACTTCAGAAAGCAAAGTCAAATTCCAGTGTGATATAGGCCTTAATTAGGAACATGGGGAACCGTCAGTCCAATATAGAAAGGAAAGGATGGAGATTGCACACTATAGTGCAAAATCTAAAGGTACAGTAGGTCCAAGGCAGCCATGGCACTTTCAGACACCCAGGAAGAACCTAATAACCTTGAGAGTAATTGGTGATGCGATTTCAATTCACCTATCCTATGTGTAGTAGGAAGCGGAAAAACCTGTGGCGGCTGGTGCTCCCCTGTAACTGCTGACGTAGGTGGTTGAAGTCATGGACTTCAGTAAGCAACTGCAGTGCACTTTATGACAGGTCTAGGGGACTTAAGTTATGAGTGACTGGAAAGTCTGGAACTATTTCCTTTGGAGAACAGGAAGTTGAAAGATGATCTTGTAGAGATTTATAAATTCACGAGGGGCATGGATAATGATGAATGGTTACAGCCGTATTCCAACATAAGTGGTTTTGAATCGAAAGGGAATCAATTTAAAATAAGAGGATAAAGGTAAGAAGGGGACACAGACTGTAAGTTTTTCCACACAGAGGGCAATGAGTATGTGGAACAAGATGCAAGTGAAACGATAGAGGTGGGTACAATTACAACGTGTAAGAGAGATTTGGACAATGGGGAAGCAAATGAGACGAACTCAGGAGGGTGCACTGGCAAGAAGTGGTTGGGCTGAAGGCCTGTTTCCATGCCATATACCTGCCATGGCTCAATTATTGTAAAGAAGACTTCTATCAATTAACTTAAAAATGCTTGATACATGAAGCAGAAGATACAAGGTCAGTGAGGCTGACAGGATGTGTCAGGATTATCATTTCTTTTAAGTTGGAGACAGTTGCTTGTGAAGTTTAAGCGTCAGTTTTAAAAAGCAAGTGGGGCCTGTCCGAACTTTCAATAGTGCTTAAGGTCATCTGGGTCATTAGGCACTTGGCTAGTGCACATAATCATTTGGTTCGAGCTGAGCAGCCATAACTAGAATGGGACAGGTTAGAGTGTGGAACTGAATCTTTGGGTCAAGAGGTTTCAGCAAGAGCCTAAGGTTCTCAGGTTACTGTCAGGTTTCTCTTGTTTGTTTGTTTGTTTCTGTCTTTCTTTCATATTGCACAGTTAGTGCATTGGGAAGGACAGTAAGAACAACGGAGAGCTTGTCCTGTGGGATGTAGGAAGGCAGAGAACCTCCATTATCTCTGAGGAATACACCTGTGAGATTTGCATCCAGCTGCGGCTTCTGACAAATGGGCCACGTGAGGGAAATGGAACTGGAGCTGGAGCTGGATGCCTTTGGATCTATCGGGAGAATGACAAGGTAATAAATAGGAGCCACAGGGAGGTAGTCATGCCTAAGTTGAATGAGCTAGGTGGCTTTTGGGTATGGAATTAGAATAGGCAGATAGTGCAGAGAACCCCAGCGGCTGTCCCCTCAATAACAAGTATACCACTTAGGCAAAGGGGGTGGGGAGTGAAATTATCTACCAAGGGAAGGATGCAATGACCAGATCTCTGGCAATGAGTCTGGCTGTATGGTTTGGAAGGAAGGATGGTGGTGGGGTGGGGGGAGGAAGCAGGAAGAAGAGGAGAGCAGTAGTACTATTGGATTAATTGGCTAAGGGAACAGTCAAGAGGTTCTGGGAAGCCAAAAGAGATGGGGAGACCATAAATGGATATTTTTTTGTATTTTTGTTTACTCAGTAGATTATTACAGGGTCTACAGATCTGAGGGAAAACAGTAGTGTAGTCATGGATCATATCTGGATAACAGAAGGAGGGGTGCTTGCTGTCATGAGGTAAGTGTAAATTAGGGTATTTAAGTCACCAGGGCATAACAAGGTGTCCTCTTGGACTTTGTGGAAGGCTAGTGCGGAAACTGGATGGGCCCTAACAGAGAAATTTAAAATATCCTTAGCAGTGGGTGAGGTTCCAGAGGATTGGAGGATTGGTTGTTCAGGAAAGGCTCTACGAATAAGCCTATAATCAGTAGTGGGGAAATTATTGGAAGGTACTATAAGGGAAAGAATTAAAAAAAAACTTGGGTCTGATAAGGGATAGTCAATGTGGCTTTGTGTGTGGTATGTCGTGTCTAACCAAGCTTACTGCGTTTTTCAAAGAAGTGACCAGGAAAGTTGATGGAGGACAGCCAGTGGACATTGTCTACATTGATTTTAGCGAGCTCTTTCACAAAGACCTGCATAAATGGCTTGTTCAGCATGTTCCATCAGTTAGCAAATTAACAGACATGGTATTCTTGCAATGCAATTCCTATTAAATCACTCACTTGTAATATGTGTAATAGTTTTGTTTAAGAAGCCTATATTAATGAGATACTTTTCTAGACAACAGCTCTGTCTGCTTTCCATTAGAAGAGGTATGAGCCATTACTTCTGAAAAGAGCAGACTATATACCATATTTATTTACTAAATCATATTTGTGATTCAAGGCCATATTGATTCTCCACAGAAACCTTTAGCATAAAAGAATTAAGCTGCAATAAATAGTTTGGAAGTAAAATTATTTCATTAGATGGGGATTGCAGTGGAATATGCATAGTTTCCAGGGTTTCCCACTATTTACCTCAGCTAATATGAGGCTGTGCAAGACCCAAGAGCAGGATGATTCTCTCTACTGACCCTTCTTGATTTTGCAGAGGAAAAATGACTGAGATGAAGGAGCTGTATGGCTCTGATAATCTATCATCCTTCAAATTAGGAAGTGCAGGGCAGGCAGACTTTACAGACGATTGGAAGTTCATCTGTCATAAAATAATAGCCCAAAAGTGCACTTTTTTCTTTTAAAACGTGTCATACAGTGGTGTAAACATATTTCAGAAAATCAATTGAGTTTACAGGCAGCTGGAAATATACAAACACTCCATATCCTGGTTCCATACACAAACCCATCCATGTTAAGATCACAAGACCATATACAAAGGAGCAGAATTAAGCCATTCAACCCATTGAGTCTCCTCTGCCATTCGATCATAGATGATTTATTTTTCTCTCAAACCCATCCTCCTGCCCTATCCCATAACAGTTGTTGCACTTACTAATTAAAAACCTATCAACTTCCACTTTAAATACCTTGTGACTTGGCTTCTACCGATGTCTAGCAACAAATTCCACAGATTCACCACCCTCTAGCTAAAGAAATTCCTCCCCAGCTCTGTTCTAAAGGAAAGTCCCTCTATTCTAAGGCTGTGATCTCTGGTCTTAGACTCTCCTACCATTGAAAACATCCTCTGCATGTCCACTCTATCTGGATCTTTCAATATTTGATAGGTTTCAATGAGATCCACCCTCATACTTCTAAGCTCCAGTGAGTACGGGGCTTAAACCATCAAACGCTCCTTATATGTTATCCCTTACATTCTAGAGGTTATTCTTATGATCTTCCTCTGGACCCTTATCAATGTCAACACATCCTTTCTTAGATATGGGGTCAAAATCAGCTCACAATACTCTGAATGCATCTGACCAATGCATTATAAAACCTCAGCATTACATGCTTGCCTTCATATTCTAGTCCTCTCAAATGAACACTAACATTGTATTTGTCTTCTTTATTACAGACTCAACTTGCACCAGGACTCTCAATTCCCTTACACATTAGATTTCTAAATCTATTCCCCATTAAGAAAATAGCCTTTATAGCTTCTACTAAAGTGCATGACAATACACTTCCCTAAACTGTATTCAATATGCTACTTCCTTGCCCATTCTCCTAATCTGTCCAAGTCCTTCTGCAGATTCTCTGCTTCCTCAATATTACCTGCCCCCTACCTATTTTTGTATCATCCATAACCTTGGCTACAAAGTTATGAATTCTATCATCCAGATCATTAACATAGAATGTGAGAAGCAGCAGATCCAACAACAACCCCTGAGGAAACACCAGTACTCACTAGCAGCCAACCAGAAATGGCTCCCTTTATTCCAACTGTTATCCTTCTGCAAGTCAGCCCATCTTCTGCCTATGCTAGTAAGTTCCTTGTAATACTATGAGCTCTTACCTTGTTTAGCAGTTTGTCAGATTCTGGTATTTAAATCCAAGTTTCTTTTAGAAGTGAGGTACAAAGCTTAAAATGTGTTGCTTCACTATTGTTTATTATGAGTTAACAGAACAAGAATAGAACAGTGAGGGGGTTTTACTACTTGAAGAAGAGAAGATCTAAAGATGGCACATAGCATGAAACAGCTACTTTATTACCACAGAGATAAGAAAAATTCCATAGCTTAGAGTCAACCAATGAGTAAATGTTAGCCTCTAAATGAAAGAACAAAGGAACCTCAAATCTTCCAGATTTATACTTTGTATAACCACTAGAAGCATATTAAAACTGTTATGCATATAAGGGCTACTTAAAATGCAAGTGAATATTTGATTGTTAATCTGCAAACAAAATGACAATTAACATTAAACAGTTGGATAAAACAATCCCTCCTTTGATTCTAAATCATACACTTAGAATAATTGCATCGGAAAATTCAGAGGTGGAAAAACTTGTAGTATCTATGTTGCATATAAAATTATCAAAAATCAACTTAGGTCGTGAAATATCAAAGAGTATATATATTCTTCAAAGTATTCATAAGCTTTTGTCATGCTTAGGCAGATTAGTAGGCATGCTTACATAAGTTTGAACTATTCAATTTATGAATGTCTTTAAACAAGTAAAAATATGTAAACTGTGATCAGGCATATTAGTATGAATAAAATGACTCGTCATATTGAGTAAAACGATGTTCCAAGATCCAATGAATCCAATCAAAGAAATCACAATCATCAGGTGATTGTATTATAGCTGCTTCTTTATGAATATGATCAGCCAAATTAGTTGTATCATCAGACTCATCAGCTATGTAAGTATAACACTCCTTGCATATAAATGCATATGTTCCCCCCTTAACTGCTAAGAGAAGATCTAATGCCATCTGATTTTGACAAACCATCTTACACATGGTGACCATTTCTGATGTTACTTTTCCCAAGGTTTCGGCAGTGTGGAGGCTTTCCCTTTCTAATGCTGCAGCAACATTTTTAATCTCACTTATATTCCTTGCAGCACCACAAAATAGGAATAAAATTGATGCAAAATAATCTCATTCTGAAATGTCTCATTTACTCCAAGACCCAGGAGGTAAAGGTAAAGTGTATGTTTGTCTCATGTCAGGTAAAGCATATCTGAAGCAACAAGATCCTAACCAGTTACATGGAAGAGAAGCATATGCTCAATTTCCACACATAGAACATGTATTGTTCCATGAACAGACCATTTCTTACTACTTGGCAGGAGCTTTATTGATTTGTAATATTTCTGATTATCCATAATAGAAATATACATTATGAGTCACCTCAACTGAGTAGGGAAAATTGACAAAAATATTACTACAAATAATATTGGAATAATCTTCATGATATCCAGTAGTTGTCAGCTTTTTGAAGTCTCCTGGCTGATTAGTGATTTGCTCACTGTAATCTAGCAATGTAGGCACTGGGTCAAGAGGTTACTAGCACATTAACCATACTGCTTCTTGTTCTTGTCGGATACCACTTTAGTTTGCTTGCACTAGCTGGTGTGTATCCACTGACTTCTATCTTCACCGTCGAGTTGGTAATTAACAACACTTCATAAGGACATTCCGATCCAGCTCCTAGTGGTTCTTTAGGTGGTTTCTTAATCAGGACCGTCTTGCTGGGAATCAGGTATGCCTTCCTTCTACTGGATCTCTTCAAGTGGCAAAAACCTGTTGAGAAGTAGGTTGTACTGTCTGAGTTCATTCACACAATAGTTAGTTAAACCATCTGCCATAATGCATACTGTATACCACCCTTGCTGAAATCGAGAGCTCCCGGCAGTGACACCACCTTGAATGGATTTAGTTTACTTTTCCTGTTTGGGGTTGCTCATATGCTACATAAGAACATAGAAAGAGCTGTAGGCTATGGTACCCCTTCTTTATGATACTGAGTCAATCAAAGTTTGATGGTTCAATTCTATCACTCAACTTGTCCTGATGACTGAGTGATGTGAACAATGAAAAGACCATTCACTGTACATCAGTCAACATAATTCCTGACAATCACTCCCAGTGAAATGTGTTCCTTGGTCAGAGTCAATGTGACAGGGCAATCTCCATCTAGGAATATAACCTTTGATCAGAGTTTTAACTCTGTGTGTGAGGCAGACATTTTTGCTGGAAGAGCTTCCATCCATATTGAAAACTTATTGTCTATTACCAGTACTGTCCTTGTCATGCCCATCCTGTAATTCTTTGGAATTCAGATACAATGATTTATCTTTTGACTTTCCATTGTCTTTATCATTCTGACTTTGTAGTTTATTGTAAGTATTGTGTTTTTTTTCAATTACTAAAAGACTTCACTCATTCTTTTAGCTCTTTCAATCACTCACACATCCAATCAAACTGATCATGTGGTCTTATCTACAAATCATTAGCAGCCATTTTCTCAAACTCAGGCATTTCTTGGATCTTAATAAACTTAACATCGTTAGTGTTTTTTGTCTGGAATTTTTCATTAACATTATCAAACTGGGATGTTTAATTCAGGTAAAAGTTCTTAGTAAGTTTGTAACTTTCATGATATTGACCATTGTCTTAATTTGATATTAATTTGTGTGTACTTTTTATTACTTTGACTATGATCTTGAAATGTTATTAGTTTGCAGTTGAAATCTTAACAGGTGCTCTTGCAACACAAATTAATTCTTTTCCCCAAATGCTCAGCTAACTTACAAGTATTAAGTTTTCTCAGGCACTGTATTGACACATGCAAATTTTCTATCTTTTTATCCATGCTTGTACAAATTTATTGCTTGTACAAATTTAATGTTTAATTCTCTACCAGCTTGCATATTTAGTATGTGCTCTCCCAATTTTGCACATAACTTTACCAGGTTCTGTTTATTTTTATAGATCTGCTTTTTATTTTAAATAGCAATGCAGCAGTCCTCAATCCCCAGATTCCAGTCTGATGATATACAAGCCAGAATGAGTTTTTCTCTCAGACAGTAGAAGAACATATTGAAGAACTTCATACACCTTTAGTTTAGGCACAGAAAATTCCCACTTTTGTCTTCAAGTGTAACAAATTTTAAATGTCAGAAGATCCTGCAGCCGACTATGCCAATTTTTTTCCATTCTGCTGTTTAAATCTAAGGTTCTTTTAGTTGACAGGAATGGAACATAAAACCTGTTTCTTCACACTCATTTTATTAAGAGTTGATAGAACAAAGAGAACGAGTAGAACAGTGACGGGGGTCTAACTACTCGAAGAAAAGAGCATCTGTAGATGGTGCCAAGCAGAAAAAGCGGCTACTCTTATACCTATGCAGATTCCAGTTCAAGATGGTGCCTAAGTACAATGCTCCTTCAGTTGACATCCTCTGGATAGACCATGAAACCATATATTTCACTTCTTTTATAAGACGATAAGATATGGGAGCAGAATTAGGCCATTTGGCCCATTAAGTCTGCTCCACCATATCATCGTGGCTGACCCAAGTTTCCTCTCAGCCCCAGTCTACTGTCTTCTCCCCATATCCCTTTGTGCCCTGATCAATCAAGAATCTATCAACTGCTGCCTTATATTACATAAAGACTTGGTCTCCACATTTCTGTTGTAAACAATTCTACAAATTCACCACTTTCTGGTGAAAGAAAATCCTCCTTATTCCTGTTCTAGAAGGACACCCCTCTATTCTGAGGCTGTGTCTTCTGTCTTAGAGTCTTCCACTATAGGAAACATCCTCTCCACATCCACTCCAACAAGGCCTTTCACCATTTGATCGGTTTCAATGAGGTCACCCATTATTCTTCTCAATTCTAGTGAATACAGACCCAGAGCCATCAAAAGCTTTTTGTATGACAAGCCATTTAACCTTCAATCATTTTTGTGAATCTCCTTTGAATCTTCTCCAGTTTCAACAGATCCTTTCTAAGATAAAGTCCTCAAAACTGCACAAAATACTCCCACTGAGGTCTCACCAGTGCTTTATAGTTTCAACATTACATCCTTACTTTTTATATTCTAGTCCTCTTGAAATGAATGCTAACATTGCATTTGCCTTCCTCACCACAGTTCAACCTGCAAATTAACCCTTAGGGAATCCTGCACAAGGACTTCCAAGTCCCTTTGCACCTCGTTTTTTTGTATTTGCTCTCCATTTAAAAATTAGTTAACTCTTTTGTTTATTCTACCAAAATGCATGACCATACACTTCCCAACACAGTATTCCACCCGCCATTTCTTTGACCATTCTTCTAATCTGTCTAAGTCCATCTGTAGCTTCTCTTGCCCCATCCACCTATCATCATATCGTCTGCAAATTTTCAACAAAGCCATCAATTCCATCATTCAAATCTGCGACATATAATGCAAAAAGAATCAATCCCAACACAATCCCCTGTGGAACACCACTGGTCACCGGCAGCCAGCCAGAAAAGGCTCCCTTTATTCCCATTCTTTCACTCCTGCCAAACAGCCACTGGTTTATTCATGCTAAAATATTTCCTTCAATACCATGGGTTTGTAGCTTATGAAGCAGCCTAGTCTGCAGCACCTTGTCAAAGGCCTTCTGAAAAAACAAATACACAACCTCAACTGATTCCCCATTGTCTATCCTGCCCGTTATTTCTTCAAAGAATTCCAACAGATTTAGCAGGGAAAATTTTCCCTTCAGGAAAGCATCCTGACTATGGCTTATTTTATCAAGTGCCTCCAGAAAGCCCTGAGATTTCATCCTTAATAATCAAGTCTAACATCTTTCCAATCACTGAGGTCAGATTAACTGGCTTATAGTTTCCTTTTTCTGTCTCTCTCCATTTTTGAAGAGTGGAGTGACATTTGCAAATTTCCACTCTTCCAGAACGATTCCAAAATCTAGTGATTCTTGAAATATCATTACTAATGCCTTCACGATCTTTCAGTTATCTCTTGCACTCTGGGGTATACACTATCTGGTCTAGGTGACTTAGGTACTTCAGAACTTTCATTTTACCAAGAACCTTCTCTCTAGTTATGGTAACTTCACACACTTCATGCTGTCTGACACCTCAAGCTTCTACCATACTTCTAGTGACTTCCACAGTGAACACTGATGCAAAATAATTGTTCAGTTTATCCACCATTTCTTTGTCCCCCATAACTACCTCTCCAGCATTTTTTCCAGTGATCTAATATCCACTCTCACCTCTCTCTTACAATTTATGTATCTGAAGAAACTTCAGGCATTTTCTTTAATATTATTAGCTAGTTTACCTTTGTATTCCATCTTTACCTTCTTAATGACTTTTTTAGTTTCCTTCTGTTGGCGTTTTAAGCTCCTGACTCTTCCTACTGGCATGGAGTAGACGTTTTCTCGAACAGCTCTGTTCTTTTTAAATTACTCAATCCAATCTGCTTCGACAAACTTACTTTTGGAGTATTATGATATCTCATGCTAAAACTTCAAAAAACGAAGAAGATCCTTCTGTGACAAGGGAAGTTATTGCGGAGTTAATTCAGAAAGCTCAGAGCGAAACGTCTGAACAACTTTCAGAAGTATGTTTAAAAGTTACCAAAACAAATGGAGATTCTGCTGCAGACTTTGCAAAAAAACTTTGCAGGAACATACTACTCAGATTCAAGGATATGAAGATGCTTTAACCAGACTGGACACTAAGATGGATGAATTGGAAAAGCTTGGAGATCAACAATCAAAAATCGTTGAATCCTTAAGACAAAAGATTGTCGTTTTGGAGAATAGATCAAGAAGGAAGACCCAAAATTTGTATATACAAATTCTTCCTGATTGGGTCGAAGGCAAGCGACCTGCAGAATTTTTGCAAATCTGTTGGCTCATTTGTTTTCTGATGTTTTGGATACTCCACCAAGAATAGACCGGGCACGCCGAATCTCAATGTTTAGAGCCACTGCTCAAAGAAAACCTCAACCTATGATAATTGCTTTTCATGACTTCCAAACTAAGGTTTCTATAATTCGCCAATCTTGTTGTTTAGGTATGATTAACTTTGAAGATTATAAGATAAGGCTGGTTGAAGATTATTCACCTGAGGTATTAAACAAACAATTTAAGTATAAAAAGGTTATGGCAGAGTTATACAACAAAGGCTATAAAACTTCTCTAAATTACCCCACTTGCCTCAGGATCATTTTGGAAAATGGATCTCCTAAGTGGTTTCGTTCGATTCAGGAAGTGCACAATTTTCTTCAGGCCAAATCAAGTCCACAGAAGTAATTGTTTAATACTGTATTATATAAATTACGCTTCCTTAGTTTTACCAATTCTTTGTTGTTGGAAGTTTGCAATCTAATGGTTTAGTACGTCTTTTGTTGAACAATTTTCTCGTCTATTCTCGTAAACTCTTATAATTAGTTTCTGTTCTTATCGTGTTTTCTTTGCTGAGTAATTTTTTCTTCAACGTGATGTTTTGAACTCTTCTTTAGTTCTTTGGAATAACATTTATTTTATCAACTCCAGAAGTTTAAATATCTATTTTTGCTTCATATAACCTTGATCCCTCAGTTTGACTGATTAATTCGTTGTAAGTGTACAGTTTATTTGTTTATTATTTTTCTTTGAATAGTTCTTTTTTCGATATAGTTCCATAAATAATT
The DNA here is from genome assembly GCF_963921235.1 of Mobula hypostoma. Taxonomy (NCBI): domain Eukaryota; kingdom Metazoa; phylum Chordata; class Chondrichthyes; order Myliobatiformes; family Myliobatidae; genus Mobula; species Mobula hypostoma. Next base: position 61,218,036 of record NC_086097.1, on the reverse strand, counting down.
CTTTTTTCTCATTTTTCTTTTTTCTTTTTTTTGAACAATTCTCTCTTCTATTCTCGTATACTCTTATAATTAGTTTCTGTTCTTATCATATTTTCTTTGCTGAGCTAATTTTTTTTCAACATGATGTTTTGAACTCTTCTTTAACTCTTTGGAATAATATTTAGTCTCTCAACCCCAGAAGTTTAAATGTTTATATCTGCTTCATATAACCTTGTTCCCTCAGTTTGTCTGATTAATTCATTGTGCAGTTTATTTGTTTATTACTTTTCTTCTTGGAATAATTCTTTTTTTGATATATTTTCATAAATAATTCTTCTTTGTCTTCTTTTTTATTTTTTCTGTTTAGGAAATTAATAGACTTCACTTCAGTAAGTTTTCTTTGTAATTATTTTTTGCAAACATTATGTTTTGATTGTTACAGTTCTTTTGAAAGTTATTTCGTCTAGGTTGGAATTCGTTCTGTACTAATCTTTTCTTCTCTTGGATCTTTGCCAGTAGGATGTAGGGGGTGGGATTTATCAGTAGATTAGCTTTCACCCTCGCTTGGGTGATTTTTTTCCTTGGGAGGGGGGTGGACAGGAGTGGGTTTTTTTTTTCTTTTTCTTTTTTATTAGCTGTATGGTTATCCCTGCCTCATCTATTGCTTGGACAAGTATTTTGAATTTTAAGGTTTGGATTTTTAGTATACTCCAATGGTTTATATGTTTAACCTCTGTTTTAAACATAATTAAACGGGATACAATATTAATTTTCTTAGTTTAAATGTGAAAGGTTTAAACCACCCTGTGAAATGTAAGAAGCTTTTTACCTATATTAAGAAATTGAATGCCTCAATTGTTTTTTCACAAGAGACACATGTTCACCGATCTGACTATGGGCATTTGTTCAAACATTGGAATAGTCTAGCTTTTCATTCTTCCTTTCAAGCCAAGGCCAGAGGTACTTTGATTTTGATTGATAATTCAGTTGCTTTAGTTCAACATGATGTAATGTCTAACCCCGATGGGCGGTTCGTTATAGTCTCAGGGAAACTGGATAACAAACTAATGGTTTTTGCTAATCTCTATGCTTCGAATATAGATGATCCTGGCTTTTTTGAATGCTTTTTTCCCTTTTTTTACCAGACTTAAATTTGTACTCTTTAATCTTGGGAGGGGATTTTAATTGTTGTCTTGACCCTGTTTTAGACCATTCATCTTCGAAACGATTGAATGTTAGTAGATCTGCCTCCTATATCCAATTTTTTGCAATGAAATGTGACATTATTGATGTTTGGCGTTTTTTTTATACCCATCAAGTAGAGAATATTCCTTTTATTCTCATGTTCATCATACGTACTCCAGGATTATTTTTTTTGTCAATAGTCATTTAATCCCCTCTGTTCAATCCTGTGATTACAAAGAAATTGCTGCTTGATCATGCCCCCGTTTATTAATCTTTAAATCTTCCGGGTGTTTCTTGATCAAACAGATTTTGGCGTTTTAATTCAATTTTACTATCGGATAAGGCTTTTGTTTTACAATTTTTAGAGAGTTAAATTACTTTTTTTTTGAAGAGAATATGCTAGATGGCACTTCTGGCCTTATTATTTGGGATGCTTTCAAGGCTTATATTAGAGGCCATGTTATTTCCTATACAGCAAGTATTAAGAAAAAAGCTAATAAGGAGCAAAGTGATTTAGCCAATCAGCTGAAACATTTAGATCAAAAATATACTGCTGATCTGGATCCTGTTTTGTATAAAAGATGTGTGGAAGTTAAAACTAAATATGATCTGTTTTTAACTTACCCTGTTGAAACTCAACTTTTAAAAGATAAAAGTGAATTTATGTTCATGGTGATAAAACGGGCAAACTTTTGACTAATCAACTTAAAACTTTAACAGTTAAACATCGAATTAAGGAAATTTCCAAAGCAAATGGTGATAAAACTTCTGATCAATTAGAAATAAATGATACTTTTAGAGAATTTTACTCTAAACTGTATAGTTCAGATTCCCTTAAAGCCAATTTTGCTATGAATAATTTTCTAGATCATTTAAACATTCCCTCACTTTCTGAGCTTAATTGAAAATTGAAAACCTTTTTCTTCCGAGGAAATTGACCGGGTTGTCCATTTTCTGAGTTCGGGGAAGGCTCCTGGTCCTGAAGGATTTTCTGGAGAGTTCTACAAGGCTTTTGCTCCTTTGCTTATTCCTCACTTACTTTCTGTTCTTTCTGACTCTTTTAAATTAGGTAGGTTGCCACAGTCTTTTTATGATGCCTCTCTTTCACTTATCCTCAGAAAGAATAAAGACCCAACTGATTGCTCTTCCTACAGACCGATAGCTTTATTTAATGTTGACACTAAAATTTTATCTAAACTTTTAGCTCATAGGATGGAAAACATTCTTCCTTTTATTATCTCTGATGACCAGACTGGATTTGTTAAAAATCGTTATTCTCATTTTAACATTCGTCATTAACTGAATGTTATTTATTCTGCCTCTAAAGAAACTTTGGATTGTGTAATTTCTTTGGATACTGAGAAAGCCTTTGATGGGTTGAATAGAATTATTTATTTAAAATATTAGAAAAATTTAAATTTGGCTCCAATTTTATTCAATGGATTAAATTATTTTATTCATCTCCCACTGCACAGGTTCCTACTAACTGTCTGAGTTCTAAACCATTTAATCGCAATGTGGAACCAGACAAGGATGTCCTTTGAGTCCTTTGCTTTTTTGATTTGCTATAGAGCCTTTAGCCATCGCGTTTCGTGAATCTGTGGTCATCTCGGGTATTTTAAGGAGGGGTATCACTCATAAGGTGTCGCTTTATGCTGATGACCTTTGCATTATATTTATAACGTGGAGTCCTCTCTACCCTCAGTACTCTCTTTACTTTCTGAATTTAGTCAGTTCTCAGGATATAAACTTAATCTTCATAAGAGTGAATTTTTTCCTTTGAATAATTTGGTATCAGTCAACTCTGACCTTCCTTTTAAAATTGTAAGAAAACAACTTACATAATTGGGTATAACAATTACTAAGAATTATAAATTAATTTTTAAAGAAAACTTTATCACTCTTTTGGAATATGTTAAGAAGGTACTATCAAATTGGTCTCCCCTTTCTTTATCGCTGATTGGATGTATTAATTCTATTAAAATGAATATTTTGCCTAAATTTCTATACTTATTTCAAGCCCTACCTGTTTTTATTCCTAAATCCTTTTTCGACTCTTTGGATTCAATTATATCTTCTTACTGATGGAAGAATAGCAACCCCTCCCCCTTCCCCGATTAAATAAGTTCATCTTCAGAAAGCTAAAAAAATAGGGGATTAGCCCTACCCAATTTTAGGTTTTACTACTGGGCAGTCAACATACACTACCTTACGTTTTGGATATACTAGATTAATTGTGAAGACTGTCCGGTTTGGGTTTCTTCAGAAGTTAATTCTGTTAATAAATTTTCTATTATTTAGCTTCTTGGTTGTTCATTTCCTCTATCCTAAAACAATTTAACTGATAATTTTGTAGTTAAATATTCTTTAAGAATTTGGTTACAATTTAGAAAATTCTTTGGGTTAATTGATTTTTCACTCTCTAGTCCCATTTTTTCTAATTTTTTTTAAACCTTCTTTGACTGATGTGGTTTTTAAAGAGTGGAATAGACTAGGTATTAAATGTTTTCAGGATCCGTTTGTTGGAAATAACGTTTCCTCATTTGATCAACTATCTATTAAGTATAATCTTCATAAAGCTCACATTTTTAGATATTTACAAATTAGAGACTTCTTGCATTCTCAACTTTATGCATTTCCTAAATGTCCAGATAAGAGTTTAACTGATACAACTTTTACTTTGAATCCTTTTCATAATGATCTATTTTTAATATTTATAGTATGATGTTGGTATTGAGAAACATTCCATTAGACAAAATTAAAAACCTCTGGGAACATGACCTACAGATTTCAATTGAAGAGGATACTTGGAATGAAATTTTTAAACTTGTTCACACCTCTTCGTTATGTGCGTGTCACTGTCTTTCACAATTTAAAGTGGTCCATAGAGCCTATATGACTAAAGATAAGCTCTCTCATTTTTACTCAGATTTTTCTCCATACTGTTATAAGTGTAATGTCGAAGAGGCCTCTCTAATTCATATGTTTTGATCCTGTCAGCGGCTTGACAAATTTTGGAAAGAAGTATTTCAAACTTTCTTGGAGCTTTTTAAAGTAAACTTTAAACCCAACCCACTGACTATCTTGTTTGGCATTGGTGGAGGAAATAATTTTACTCGTAAGCCAAATAATTTGCATATTTTGGCTTTTATTTCTCTTTTAGCCAGAAGAGTGCTGTTGCTTAAATGGAAAGATGCCACTCCACCTACTCAAGCCCATTGGTTGATTGATGTTATGTCATGTTTAAGTCTAGAGAAGATTAGGTGTTCTATTTCTATACCTAGACAAGATTTTTTCACATTATGGGGACTTTTTCAGAACTACTTTCACAATTTTTGATTTGGTCAGCAATGATCATAGCTTTTATATGTTTGAATTTACGACTATATGTCAAAGTTTTTTTTTCTTTTCTTTTAACCAAACAGCTGTTTTTTCCTCTTTTTTTTCTGTTTTGTTGTGGGGTTTTGATTTTGCTTTAGATTAGAATAAAATATACCTTTTCAATTTTATGGTTAATTTATTATACATGGTTATGGGGCAATTCAATCTTGTTTCTGTTTCCATAATATCATAATGTATTTTGTATTTGTCTATGCAAGTAATTAACAAAAATATTGAAAAAGAAAGCTCCTAATCTTCTAGCAACACACATCAAAGTTGCTGGTGAACGCAGCGGGCCAGGCAGCATCTGTAGGAAGAGGTGCAGTCAACGTTTCAGGCCGAGACCCTTCGTCAGGACTAACTGAAGGAAGAGTGAGTAAGGGATTTGAAAGTTAGAGGGGGAGAGGGAGATCCAAAATGATAGGAGAAGACAGGAGGGAGAGGGATAGAGCCGAGAGCTGGACAGGTGATAGGCAAAAGGAGATACGAGAGGATCATGGGACAGGAGGTCCGGGAAGAAAGACAAGGGGGGAGGGGACCCAGAGGATGGGCAAGAGGTATATTCAGAGGGACAGAGGGAGAAAAAGGAGAGTGAGAGAAAGAATGTGTGCATAAAAATAAGTAACAGATGGGGTACGAGGGGGAAGTGGGGCCTTAGCAGAAGTTAGAGAAGTCGATGTTCATGCCATCAGGTTGGAGGCTACCCAGACGGAATATAAGGTGTTGTTCCTCCAACCTGAGTGCGGCTTCATCTTTACAGTAGAGGAGGCCATAGATAGACATGTCAGAATGGGAATGGGAATGTGATGTGGAATTAAAATGTGTGGCCACTGGGAGATCCTGCTTTCTCTGACGGACAGAGCGTAGGTGTTCAGCAAAGCGGTCTCCCAGTCTGCGTCGGGTCTCGCCAATATATCAAAGGCCACATCGGGAGCACCGGACGCAGTATATCACCCCAGTCGACTAACAGGTGAAGTGTTGCCTCACGTGGAAGGACTGTTTGGGGCCCTGAATGGCGGTAAGGGAGGAAGTGTAAGGGCATGTGTAGCATTTGTTCCGCTTACACGGATAAGTGCCAGGAGGGAGATCAGTGGGGAGGGATGGGGGGGAACGAATGGACAAGGGAGTTGTGTAGGGAGCGATCCCTGCGGAATGCAGGGGGGGGGGAGGGAAAGATGTGCTTAGTGGTGGGATCCCGTTGGAGGTGGCGGAAGTTACGGAGAATAATATGTTGGACCCGGAGGCTGGTGGGGTGGTAGGTGAGGACCAGGGGAACCCTATTCCTAGTGGGGTAGCGGGAGGATGGAGTGAGAGCAGATGTATGTGAAATGGGGGAGATGCTTTTAAGAGCAGAGTTGATAGTGGAGGAAGGGAAGCCCCTTTCTTTAAAAAAGGAAGACATCTCCCTCGTCCTAGAGTGAAAAGCCTCATCCTGAGAGCAGATGCGGCAGAGACGGAGGAATTGCGAGAAGGGGATGGCGTTTTTGCAAGAGACAGGGTGAGAAGAGGAATAGTCCAGATAGCTGTGAGAGTCAGTAGGCTTATAGTAGACATCAGTGGATAAGCTGTCTCCAGAGACAGAGACAGAAAGATCTAGAAAGGGGAGGGAGGTGTCGGACATGGACCAGGTAAACTTGAGGGCAGGGTGAAAGTTGGAGACAAAGTTAATAAAGTCAACGAGTTCTGCATGCGTGCAGGAAGCAGCGCCAATGCAGTCGTCGATGTAGCGAAGGAAAAGTGGGGGACAGATACCAGAATAGGCACGGAACATAGATTGTTTCACAAAGCCAACAAAAAGGCAGGCATAGCTAGGACCCATACGGGTGCCCATATCTACACCTTTAGTTTGGAGGAAGTGGGAGGAGCCAAAGAGAAATTATTAAGAGTAAGGACTAATTCCGCTAGACGGAGCAGAGTGGTGGTAGAGGGGAACTGATTAGGTCTGGAATCCAAAAAGAAGCGTAGAGCTTTGAGACCATCCTGATGGGGGATGGAAGTATATAAGGACTGGACATCCATGGTGAAAATAAAGCGGTGGGGGCCAGGGAACTTAAAATCATCGAAAAGTTTAAGAGCATGAGAAGTATCACGAACATAGGTCGGAAGGGATTGAACAAGGGGTGATAAAACCGTGTCGAGGTATGCAGAAACGAGTTCGGTGGGGCAGGAGCAAGCTGAGACAATAGGTCGGCCAGGACAGGCAGGTTTGTGGATCTTGGGTAGGAGGTAGAAACGGGAAGTGCGAGGTGTGGGAACTATAAGGTTGGTAGCAGTGGATGGGAGATCCCCTGAGCGGATAAAGTCGGTGATGGTGTGGGAGACAATGGCCTGGTGCTCCTTAGTGGGGTCACGATTGAGGGGTAAATAAGAGGAGGTATCCGCGAGTTGTCGCTGTGCCTCGGCAAGGTAGAGGTCAGTACGCCAGACTACAACAACACCCCCCTTATAGGCGGGTTTAATAATAAGGTTAGGATTAGTACGGAGGGAGTGGAGAGCAGAGCGTTCCGAAGGAGTGAGGTTGGAATGGGGACAAGGTGCGGTGAAGTTGAGACGGTTGATGTCCCGTCGGCAATTAGCGATAAAGAGATCCAGAGCAGGCAGAAGACCAGAGCGGGGTGTCCATGAAGAAGAGGAGGGTTGAAGACCGGAGAAAGGGTCATCGGTGGGGGTGGAAGAGTCCTTGCCGAAGAAGTAGGCTCGGAGACGGAGACGGCGGAAGAAATCTTAATCTCCTAATCTTCTAATTTCTCACTATATTTTGCTTTATTCTTTGCCCTCTCCTTGGCTTTTATGTTGGCTTTGATTTCTCTTGATAGTCATGGATGTGTCATTGTTCCTTTAGAATACTTATATCTCTTTCGGATGTATATATCCTGTGCCTTCCAAATTGCTTTCGGAAATTCCAGCCATTGCAGCTCTGCCATCAGCCCTGCCAGTGTTCTTTTCCAATCAGCTCTGACCAACTCCTCCATTATGCCTCTGTAATTCCCCTTACTACACTGTAATACTGATACATCTGACTTTATCTTCTCCTTCTCAAATTTCAGTATGAATTTGATCATATTATGATTACTCTCCCCTAAGGGTTATTTACCTTAAGCTCTCTAATCAATTCTGGTTCATTGCACAACACCCAATCCAGAATAGCCAATCCTCCAGTTGGCTTGACCATGAGCTGCTCTAAAAAGCCATTTTGTAGGCACTCTAGAAATTAACCCATCCTGTAATAAAGCACCCAATCTACCTGCATATTGAATTCCCCCATGACTATTGTAACATTGCCTTTTTGACATGAATTTTCTATCTCCCATTGTAATTTGTAGGCCACATCCTTATAACTGTTTGGGGGTCTGTATACAATCCTATCAGGATCCTTTTACCATTTCAGCTCCTTAACTCTATCCACAATGATTCAACTCTTTCCAATCCTATGTCACCTCTGTCTAATGATTTGATTTAAATTTTTACCAACAGAGCAGCATAGCCCCCGCTGCCTTCCTGCCTGTCCTTTCAATACAACGAGTGTCTTTGGACATTAAGCTCCCAACTATAATCATTCTGCTATGATTCAGTGATGCCTACAACATCATACCTGCCAATCTGCAACTGTTCATCTAACTGATTCCATATACTGCGCACATTCAGATACAACACCTTCAGCCCCGTATTTACTCTTTTCTATTTTGTCCACATTTTATATTGCATCTCATCCTGTTGACTGCAGTTTTGCCCCATCGAAATTGTCTTTTCACTAAGCATTGCCTCTGTCTGTAAACCAGCTACCTCATCTTCAGCACTGTTATCCACCTTTCCTACAATACTTCTTGCATTGAAATATAGGCAACTCAGGACATTAGTTGCCCCATGCTCAACCTTTTGATTTCTAACTTCACCTGAGGTTTTATCAACATCTGCCTCCACAACATCTCCACTAACTGTTCTGGCATTCTGGTTCCCACCTCCCTGCAAATCTAGCTTAAACCCTACCGTGCAGCATTAACAAAGCTTTCCACTAAGATATTAGTCCCCCTCCAGATAAGGTCAAACTATTCCTTCTGTACAGGTCTCACCTTCCCTGGAAGAGAGCTGAATGATCCAGAACTCTTATACCCTCGCTCCTACACCAACTCTCTAGCCACATATTAAACTGTATAATCTTACTAGTTCTAGTCTCACTAGCAAGTGGCACAGGTAGCAATGCTGAGATCACAACCCTGGAGCTCCTGTCCTTTATATTAGCACCTAACTCACAGAACCTCGTCACTCGTCCTACCCATGTCATTGGTACCTACATGGAACATGACCTCTGGCTGCTCACCCTCCCACTTAAGAATGCTGAGGACCTGATCAGAGATATCCTTGACACTGGCATCCAGGAAGCAACATACTATCTGGAAATCTTCTTCTCACCCACAGAACCTCCTGTCTGTTCCCCTAATTAATGAATCACCTATCACCACAACGTGCCTCTTCTTCCCCCTTCCCAGCTGAGTCACAGAGGCAGATCTCAGTTCCAGAGACCCGACCACTATGACTCTGCTCTGTTAGGTCATTCCCCTGCAACAGTATCCAAAATAATATACCTGTTGTTGAGGGGATGGCAACAGGGGATCTCTGCACTGGCTCCTTAACCCCTTCCTGATTGTCATCCAGTTTGCTGCATCCTGCACCTTGGGTGTACCTACCTCTCTATATGTCATATCTATCACCTCTTCATCCTCCCTAATGACCAAAGTTCACCCAGCTCCAGCTCCAACTCCTTAACACGGTTTGTTAGAAGCTGCAACTGGATGCACTTCCTGCAGTTGTAGTTGTCAGGGACACTGGAGGTCTCCCTGCCATCCCCCAACCCACAAGAGGAGTTTTTCATTATACTCCCTGGCATTTCTACCGTCCTAGCAGAGCAGTATAAAGCAGGGAAGGAAAAAAACTTGAGCTTTTCTTTCCTTTGCTTTCTCTGAGTGAGGCCTCTCTTTGCAGAAGCCTTGAAGAGCTAAAGCCTCAAGATCGCCCCCTTAACTATGTTCTCTCAGATGGTGGCTGCTGCACTTGCCCTGCCTTACTTTAATTTGCTCTTACTAATCAAATCCAGATGCCGAATGGTTGCTGGTCAAAGTTCTATTATGCTGACATAACCCACTATTGCCTTTTATCATTGGGCAGTGGACCTGTTTGAAGTCCCCCTCTCTCCAAACTTCTGATGTCCAGATTGGCTGCTGGTCACATCTATGTCTTTTACATTTGTTTTTCATCTTGAAAGTGTTACGTACCCCGTAACTGGCCAGCAGAAATGGATCACTCAGTTGGAGTCTGGATTACTAGAACTAAGGAAGTTTTATTAAAGAAACAAGCAATGCAGTAATCGAACGGATAATAAATGCAACAGTTCAGCAATGATAAACACACATGTGCACTGAATTAAGATAACAACAGCAATCAAGCTCTATCGTTGTCTAGGGATAAATGACCAATTTCAAAGTGACACAAAAGTTCAGTCCAATTTAGTTCAGTTCGCAGTAATCGTTGCCATGGCGATGGACAACGTGGGGGGAGGGAGAGAGAGAACGGGAACGACTGATCATTCAAACACGGCTTCCACTCACAGACCGGCAATAATTGCTCACAAGCAGCTTTTGGGCAGGTCCTTGGTGATGTCACCTGAGGTCACCGACTGTGACCCCTCCTCCAGATGCGGTCGATCCTCTGCAGTGAACCCGGCACTCAAGCAAGGGCGGACACACACCGGGTTCCCGCTGATCGTACCTTTCCACCCTGTGCGTTGTCCGATACTTCCCACCGACTCGTGAGAGGCGCACCGCTCCAGGGTCTCGTTACCTCGGGTGTCGTGTGTGTCCTGCCTTAGCGAACCGGTCCCTTTTTATCCCCCTGCTGGGGTATCGCCTGTCCATCACTTCAAACAGTTCAGGGTTCAAAGGGGCAGCCGCTCCAGACAGCTCTCTACACATCTCCAGGTGCTGTTTCATTGTGTCCCTTATCTCTCTCTTGAAGACAGGTGGCAGACCAACTGCTGATCACACAGGACAGTTAACATCTTATCTATGTGTATTCGTCACAAATGTGATTCTGGAACTATTAGAGCCTGTAATTTTCTGTTTGGAGATTGTTTGGATGTTCCAGCATTCTGCAGCCTTCAAGAGGATTCCGGGAGGCAGAGGTAGCATGACGGAATATCATGGCAGGCAGTCTGCGGGACAGCGTGGGAGCCAGTGTACAACTTCATTTTGCTGATTAAAGCTTCTGTTTTTTTTGCTAATTAAAGTGATGAGGGAGGTTGAAACATCAAGGCCAATGCAGAAGTTTAAAGATCATCTGAGTGTTCCAGCGCTCTGCAATTTTGAGAGAATTCCAGGATACAGAGGCAGCGTGCATGAATCTCATAGTGGGCAGGTTGCGGGACAGGGCACAAGCCAATGATCAACTCCATTTCATTGATGAAAGCTTCCATTGTTTGCCAACTGAATCAAAGAGGGAGATATAAGTATTGAGGCTAGTGTGGAGGGAAAGCGCCGACTGCCTGCCTTTTGATTGCCCTGCACCAGAGCAGGGAGAACCTGCCGCTGTGCCTGGAGAGTGTTGCACAGGTTTTCTGTGTTTTGGTTGTGGACTTGGACTATAGAATTTTCTTTCAGTCTGATAGGTTTTTTTTATAGTCTGTGTTTTTCACCCAATCTTTTTTATTTTCTTTCATGCATGGAGGGGGATTTGGGGTTGATGATTGTGCTGTCTTTCCTTTCTTTCTTGGCTTCATGGCTACCTGGAGAAGTGGAATTTTAGAGTTGGATACTTTGATAATAATTTAATCTTTGAACCTTTGATGCAGACAAGAAAAATGCCACAAATAAGAAAATACTTATTTAATACTGCAGTAGACAGTTAACCAGTGAGAAAATGAAAGGACAAAGAAGCTAAGAAGCTTCCAGAATTACAGTAAAGGCATATTAGAATGTTATGTATAAAAAGTCTACCTAAAATACAATCAGATAATTGATTGCATTACTGCAAAGAAAATGACAACTAAAATTAAACAGTTGTATCTAACAAGCCTTCTGTGCATCAGCTTCTCAAAGATCTTCTGAAAATCCAAGTAAACAACATTCACTGACTCTCCTTTGTCAGTCCTGCCTGTTATTTCTTCAAAGAATTCCAACAGATTTGTTCTTGACCCCTAATGTTACAGACCCCACTTCCAGTTCCAAACTCACACCCAGCCTATAGTTTGGATCCCAGCTGCATGTGCACTCTAGATCTTTTGCTACGGCCATCCAGAATGCAGCTTTAAAATAAAGGAGAATAACGTATTGAAAATATATACTTTGAGTAATTATGCCTGTATTATTATAGCTTTTATTCACAACAGACATTTTTAAATTGCCATGCTTTTTAAGGAGTTTTTCAATAAATCTTCTAGTTCAGTAGTTTATTGTGTAGATATGTCCAGTGCTCAGGAAGTTCTTTCATGTTTTACAATATTTTGTACAATATACAATGTTTGGTAATGCACTCCTACACACTTGTTCTGGATCCCTTAGGTTTTTAACACACTTAAGAAGAATGAGAGGGAATCTCATTGAAACCTATTGAATATTGAAAGGTCTGGATAGAGATGATGTGGAGAGGATATTTCCTATACTGGATAAGTCTAGGACAAGATGGCACAGTCACAGAATTGAAGGGCATCCATTTAGAACAGAGATGAGGAAAAATTTCTTCAGCCAGAGGGTGGTGAATTTGTACAATTCTTTGCCCCAAATGACTGTGAAGGCAAAATCTTTGGGTATATTTAAGGCAGAGGTTGATAGGTGTATGATCAATCAGGGTGTCAAAGGTTATGAGGAGCAGGCAGGAGAATGTGGTTGAAAGGGATAATAGATCAGCTATAATGGAGCAGAACCCATCTGAATAGCTTAATTCTATTCCTAGATCATATTATCTTATATGTACATAACTAGGGTCAAAAAGAATGCATTGCAATGATTTGATGTCACTTATACAAAAGTGTTTTGCAGTGAAGTCTTAACTGAAGCATTGAGTCCTGTGGCAATATTTGTTAAAAGAGTGCTCTGAGTTTACTTGAGAAGTAGTTTGGACTGCAGATTGGAGGGCAGTGCAAATGTATACAGAGGGTATTACAGAGATGGATGGAGAGAAATACAGAAGATGGAATGCATCAGTGCAGAGCATTTTGCAAGGAAGTAAATATGGGGAATAAGATTCAGACACAAGTATCAGAGGGAGCTGTCAGGGAAATATTTGGGTAAGGAAAAGGATTCTGTGAGGGTGATTGGGGATTGATAAACATGTGATGGGAGTGCTCGCTGGATTAATACTATAAATGTGAATATGCTTTAAAGAATGAAGCTGGAACTTCCTGGAGACAGTCCATTCAATGTCAAGCTCTCTTTCCTTAACATTCAGGAAAGCCTACCCAATTTGAAGGCCCCATATTGGGCAGATACAGACAGATCTACAGATTTTTCATTGAAAAGGCCTATAACAAATCTCGACTATACTGTTTATGTCCTAAGAAATCGAATGTTATAGTCTTCTACTGCCACTAAGAAGTCTCGTCAACTGAGAACATGGGTCACTGAACCAGTTCAAGTTCAAGTTGAATATCAGGTTTATTGCCATCTGGCTGCAGATGTTTAAAGCCAAATGAAACAACATTCCTCCAGACCATGGTGCCCCCACAAAACATATATCACACACAGTACATAAAACAAAATGATACCACAGGTCAGTTAATAAGATGTACTTCAAAGTGGAAACAGTGCACTGGTAAAATGCAAACAGTAAAATGTACATTAAACAGTGAGCAGCTCACTGTCCTCGTGACAAGAACTCAGTGCTGGCAGGCATTCATTAGTCCTATAGTCTGGGGGAACATGCTCTTACCCAGTCTGTTAGTCCTAATGCTGATGCTTCTGTACCTTTCCCCTGATGGCAGTGGATCAAATAGATTGTGGGACGGGTGGTAGGGATCCTCAACAGTGCTTCAAGTGTTTTGTCTGTGCAAGACACTGTTCTAAATACCAACAGTACACCCCCAGTAAACTAAAATCCAATACATGTGATCCAAGTATTACATCCTGAGTCTTAAGATCACTCGTTTCTCTTTCTGCCATTTCACACTGTTCTTTGCCAATGATCCTCAATATTCTGCTCTCATCTGTTTTGCAGTATTTTTGTGCCGACTATTTGAGCAAAACTAGCAAGAAATATGGCCAAAATATTGTAATCTCTAAACATAAAAACTCACTCAGCTGCTGGATCCCAGTGGGCTATAGGTCTGAATAAGCAAATGGACAGCCTACTTTCAATTGTAGTCATAAGAATGCCCCGGGCTTTCAGCAGAAAAAGAATTATTCTTGTTCGCTGCACTTTTGGGAGCTTGCTGGCCCTTACTATGGAATTGGCAATTGGTACAGCCCTGCAGTAACACATGTTGGTATTCCAGTTAATACCATTTCAGTAATTACTGAAGCACACAAGTGTCATTACCGTCCAGGATAGCAAAACAGTCCTCGTAATCATAACACTACCTTAATAATACTGCACTCCACCTGGATATTACTGAAGTACCTAACCAGAACTATAATCCTAGATAGCATTGAAGCCACAGATATTACTGTAGGCCTAGATAACATCACATTTCTGATTATCATAGCAACACTGGATATCATTAAAGCACCTATAATATGTATTTGTTTCTGTACCCTAGACATTCTTATAGTGTGAAGATATCGCTCCTGCTCCAAACAACACTCTGGCATCTAAATCCAAAGACATAATTCTGATAACACTTACTGTGCTGAGATGTTATTATAAGTAGTAGATTACATTACAGTATCTAGATATCATTGCGACGGCTGAAAGCCCCAATGGCCTGAGTATCTCCACAGATCTCAAACATCCCTAATGAACTTATTGGAATTTACTGCATCTTACTATTGTACTGGTGATTAGTAAAGTATTGAATATTGCTTGCAACTTATTCCACTGTTTTTTCCCTTTCTCATATTCTCATTAACAGTTGTAGTTCCTTTAAGTTTCTATTCTTCATAGGCAAAGACGCGGCATTCACAAAATGAAGCTTTAGGTTACCCATTGTTACTTACGCCTTCTCGGCCTTCTTTTGAACGTATTTGAAAATTAACTGTTGACAATCACCTTTTGACAATATTAATATTAGACACTATTGGATCATATATTTTCCAACTGTCCTTTTAAATTATTTGATATGGAGTCGCCGATACACAAGATCAGAACAAACTGCAGAGGATTGTAAACTCAGTCAGCTCCATAATGAGCACAGGCCTCCCCAACATTGAGGACATCTTCAAAAGGCAAAGCCTCAAGGCAGTGGCATCATTCTTAAGGACCCAGGACAACCTTCCTTTTCGTTGTTACCATCAGGGAGGAGGGACAAGAGCCTGAATTCACTCACTCAATACTTAAGGAATAACTTCTTCCCTCCATCATCTGAATAGACCATGAACCCATCGACACTACCTCATTTGTTGCTGTCTTATTTGGCACTACTTACTTAATTTTTGATATTTTCTATTGTAGTGTTATTTTTTGTGTATTACAAGGTATTGCTGCCACAAGACAAACACATTTCACATCATATGCCAGTTAAAAGAAACCTAATTCTGATTATTCTCAGTTCATTTTAAGCTTTTCTTTGTTCACCCAGAGTCATGGAAAAAAAACATTATGTTCTACTGTATTATTTTAATAACCCATGTTCTGTCCTTAATCAGATTTACACTTTAAGTACTGGCAGTTCGTAACCTCTACTTCTGTTGGTATTGCTTACTTTGAGGTTTGTGTTTACTCAGATCCTTCTGATCATTAACACACCCCTCTTGTAAAGTCTGTTTCACTGCCAAACTCATTAGATAAAGGAGATTAAAAAAAAACAAGCAGAATGAAAACCTCAGCAAATTTCAGCTAAATTCTGGAAAATTAATTTCTAATTTCTGAAAGAGTAAGGAACAAATCCCATAGGCTGCAACTTTTCACACGGCCATTTACTTAATCAAAGAAGAAATGTTCTTCTTGCACAATATGGTGTCTTGATTTCTATTATAGAAACCTCAGACTCACCACATGCTTCCAATTAATTCAATGGTTTTCCTACCTACATAAGTATCAAACTCCCTAAATTTATGCAAACCTGGGAATTTTTTTTTGGAAATCTGAAGCTAGATAGCAGGAAGTGCATTTTCTGTTGGAAAGCTGCCACTTGTCTTAATGCATTATTAAACAGATAACTTTAGCAGTTAGAGATAATGCATGATACACAAGAGTGAATTTCAGAACCAAACTTTCCAGCATAGCAGGAGGTGAAATAATTAACATGTTATCCCTCATTCTTACTTGCCATGATACAGAGACACTGCCTTCAGAGCAAGACCTGGTTTCTCACCTCAGAAGAAATGCATGAACCCCACCTCCTAAACTCCCTCACAACATAACCTCTTATTGTTGTTTATACAGAAGAAGTTACATTTATATACATCTTAAAAATACTCCAAGGGTCGGAAAATACTCTTTCAAGCAAAAAAAAATCTTACTGTTGGAGGAACTTACCTGCAGCAGGCAGCACAGATGATGTTTTAGGTCAGAACCTGACATCCCGATCCTGATCAACTCGAAGTGTTGACGAGCTCTTTGCTTGGGACATCCAACGTGCTTTACAGTGCCACAAAATAGGTTATAAACACCAGTAGGGAAAGTGGGACTGGGAATGATGTATTCACATGAGCTGAAGTTTAGTTCATGGACAGAAACATGAAAAGGTAATGCATAGCAGGTATAGGCGGGTAGAACAAATGAGATACTTGACGAGTATAAAAGATGCAAGACAGCATTTAAGAAGGAAGTCAGGAGGGCTAAGGTAAGGCTTCAGGTCGCTCGAGCAAACAAGATAAAGGAAAGTCCTTAGGGTGTCCAATATTATATTAAGAGCAAAAGGATAGCAAGGGACAAATTTGGTCCTCTGGATAACGAGAGTGGTAATCTGACTCAGAATCAGGTTTATTATCACCGGCATGTGTCATGAAATTTGTTAACTTAGCAGCAGCAGTTCAATACAATATGTAATATAGAAGGAAAAAATAAAAATAATAATAATAAATAAGTAAATCAATTACAGTATACATTGTTACGTACCCCGTAACTGGGTTGCCAAACCAGCAGAAATGGATCACTCAGTTGGAGTCTGGAGTACTAGAACTAAGAAAGTTTTATTAAAGAAACAAGCAACACAGTAATCGAAAGGATAATAAATGCAACAGTTCAGCGATGATAAACACACATGTGCACAGAATTAAAATAACAGCATCAATCAAGCTCTATCGTTGTCTAGGGGTAAATGACCAAATTTCAAAATGACTCAAAGTTCAGTTCGCAGTAATCGTTGCCATGGCGATGGACAACGTGGGGGAAGAGAGACAGAGAGAACAGGGACAACTGATCATTCAGAACACTGCTTCACTCACAGACCAGCGAGATGGCTCACAGACCAGCGAGATGGCTCACAAACAGCTTTTGGGCGGGTCCTTGGTGATGTCACCTGAGGTCACCGACTGTGACCCCTCCTCCAGATGCGGTCGATCCTCTGCAGTGAACCCGGCACCCAGGCAAGGGCGGACACACACCGGGTTCCCGCTGATCGTACCTTTCCACCCTTGTCGTTGTCTGGTACTTCTCACCCACTCGTGAGAGGCGCACCGCTTCCAGGGTCTCGTTACCTCGGGTGGCGTGTGTCCCCGTCTTAGCGAACCTGTCCCTTTTTATCCCCCTGCTGGGGCATCGCCTGTCCATCACTTCAAACAGTTCAGGGTTCAAAGGGGGAGCCGCTCCAGACAGCTCTCTCTCCCACGTCCCCTCACCACACATCTCCAGACGCTGCTCCACTGTTGCTTATCTCTCCTTCCCCTGAGGGCAGGTGGCAGACCAACCGCTGATGCCACTGATGCTAGCCCAGGCCAGCAAACATCTTAATTTTATGTGTATTCTCGTAACACTTCCCCCCTTTAAGGATTTTTACCGGGAGGTAAAAATTACAAACATGACTACATTATCTGATACATACACAATATATATCTTTAACAGTTATTTAGCTAATACAGAGAATTTGAAGCTGTCAACACCTTGACAGACAGTCATCACATTTTCTGTTCCTTTTACACGTGTTATTAATAATCCCTTAGACCAGGCTCCAACTCAGCAAACTTCATAGTGGCCAAAAATACTGATGAATTGCGACCAATGTACCCTCTCATTTTGTTTTGTCCCGGACCACAACAACAAGGGTTGTCCCATTCCGACTCAGTTTTCTCTCGCAAGGGCTTAGTAGGAGGGGAACGGGTATTGACCGCAGAGTTATTGCAAAACTTCCTGCAGTACCCCACCATCTCCAAAAGCCTTCTGAGGGCCCTCTTGTCTATCGGGGTTGGGAGGTCAGCGATAGCCTGCACTGTAGCTTGCATCGCTGCCAGCTGCCCCTGTGTCACCACAATTTCCAGGTAAGTGACCCTCGTGTGGCCGAATTCATTTTTTTCAAGGTTCACTATCAAGCTGGCTTCAGACAGCCGTATTAAATTGCCAATACACACCTCTGTGGTCATCAGCCCTTTAGTCACTGAATTACTCAATATATATGAGTGTTCTTTACTGGGCTGCCCTATTGTAACAGACATAACCCAACGTCCCAGTTCTTTGCATTTCCTCGGGACAATCAAACACATAGGTGCGAGTCGTTTAATTACTCCTTCTAAAGATTCGCTTTGTTCGGGGATTAAGGGAGAGACCTTATCAGTAGACCTGGCCAAAACAATAGCCTTCTCCCATCTGACCGATCCCATCCTAATCTTTTCAAAATGGTTCTTTTCTCTTATCAGGGGGCCCCTAGCTTCATTGATTTCCACGCTAACACCGACTAGGTTTGTTAGCATATCAAAAGCCGGTGACCGTCTCAGTTCGCGTCGGTCATGATCAATAACATTTTTTTTCCCTGGGCAGCCGGTAAATCTCTTTCATGATTCCACCAACTGTTTCCTCCAGCACCGCAAAATGTCCACCGGGGGGTACTTCGTGGGCCATGTTAAAAACCTCATCCCCATAACTCTTTTGCACCACCCCCCATTCCTCATCTGCGGGTACTGTACTTGATTTCCCTTTCTTCCTTAGCACTTCCTCCTCCGCACAATAGCTTGTCAAGGCTGTGTCAGAGAGAGCGGTCTCTGCCAAAACCATCAGCCCCTCGTCTCGCTCCTGCGTCTGCACAAATTCTTTCCTGGCTACTGCCACGTCTGTCCCAGCTCCCTCACTACCTCTTATCTCACTACACCCTGTCTCATACAAGGTTGGCAGAAATGTTTCAGCCAAATTCACCATCGGGGGCCCACGATGAACCTGTGAGTCCATGGGCCGGGCCTCAATGCTGGCAGGCTGACCCGTCAATCTCACGACTGGGAACACAATTCCTCCGACGATGTCATTACCGAGCAAGACTTCCACGTCTTTCATCGGTAATTCGGACCTCACCCCGATCGTGACTAGTCCAGAGACCAGGTTGCTCTGTAAGTGTATCTGGTGCACAGGGACTGACTCTGTCCCTGCCCCAACACCTTTGACCTCTTCCTCCCCAGTCTGGGTCTCTGAGCTAAACTCTAATACACTCTTCAATATTAGTGACTGACACGCTCCCGTGTCTCTCCAGATCCGCACTGGAACTGGTTTTAACCCCTCCTTCACTGACACCAGTCCGGCCGAGATAAACCTCTCGCGCCCTTCCTGGACTTTTTCAGACCTGTCCTTCCCTAGCGGTTCGCTTAACAGCTCGATACAGCCATTCCAAATTTCCGCTTTTCCTTTCCCCGTCTCCTTCCTTGGGGCAAAGCACCTGGACGCAAAGTGTCCGACTTTCCCACAATTATAACAGACGACCCCAGGAGACTTCCTACCAGACTGCTCCCGGTCTACCCTATCCTTTTCACTAGTCCCCGGCTTACTTTCTGACTTTTCCGGCGGACTCTCCCCTCCGTCCTGACTACCCTTCTGGTAGCCTTTACTCGGGGCAAACTTCATTTTATGCGTCAACGCATACTCATCCGCTAACTTAGCAGTTGCGGCTAACGTGGCTGCCTCTTTCTCATCGAGGTAGGGTCTCATACCCTCAGGGACACAACCTTTAAACTGCTCAATCAGAATCAGCTGCAGCAGTCTGTCATAATCCCCCTCTACCCCTTTCGAGGCGCACCAACGCTCACAATATGTTTGCATCTCACGAGCAAACTCCAAATACGTGCGGTCCCACTGCTTCCTCGCATTCCGGAACCTCTGCCGGTATGCCTCCGGGACCAACTCATAAATCCTGAGGATGGCCTCTTTCACCACCTCATACCTCTGGGCATCTTCCGCGGACAAAGCTGAGTAAGCTTCTTGGGCCTTCCCTTTCAGTACACTCTGAAGTAAAACAACCCACTTATCCCTCGGCCAGTCCTGACTTATAGCCACTTTTTCGAAGTGGAGGAAGTACCGATCCACGTCGGTATCATCAAATGGGGGAACTAGCCTAACCTCCTGGGTCGCCCGGAACCCTCCACCTTGGTTCGGCACGAGCCCCTGCTCGGCCCTTATCTTTAACTTCTGCAGCTCAAATTCCCTTTCCCTCTGTTTCTCCTCTCTCTCCAACTGTCTTTCTCTCTCTTGCCTTTCTACCTCTTTCTCTTTCTCCCGCCTTTCTAACTCTCTCTCCTGCCTTTCTAACCGTCTCTCTTCGTGTTCTAACTGCCGTACCCGGAACTCGTGCTCGAGTCTCAGTTTTTCAAGCTGTACCTGTACCGCGTCTCCAGCAGGTTTTTCAATAGACACCTCCCCCAGCTCACCTTGGGGAAACACACCTTTAGATACATAGTGCTCTACAATAGCTCTGTGTATCTCCTCTCTCCTCATTGTCGACTTCACCTTAGCAAGATTCACCCGTTTGGCCACAGCTATCAATTCCGATTTCCTGGCATCCTCTAATGCCTCCAAGGTCGGCGCCTTTATAAATTCCTCAACCTCCATTTCTGCTGTTTGTCTTTTCTTTCTTTCGGGAATTTTAACCCAATCAATTTACTCCGTCCCAAATTTAGCATTCAAAATCCCGGACGAGCCCCCACTTATGTTACGTACCCCGTAACTGGGTTGCCAAACCAGCAGAAATGGATCACTCAGTTGGAGTCTGGAGTACTAGAACTAAGAAAGTTTTATTAAAGAAACAAGCAACACAGTAATCGAAAGGATAATAAATGCAACAATTCAACAATGATAACCATACATGTGCACAGAATTAAGATAACAGCATCAATCAAGCTCTATCGTTGTCTAGGGGTAAATGACCAATTTCAAAATGACTCAAAGTTCAGTTCGCAGTAATCGTTGCCATGGCGATGGACAACGTGGGGGAAGAGAGACATAGAACAGGAACAACTCATCATTCAGAACGGCTTCACTCACAGACCAGCAAGATGGCTCACAGACCAGCGAGATGGCTCACAAAACAGCTTTTGGGCAGGTCCTTGGTGATGTCACCTGAGGTCACCGACTGTGACCCCCCCCTCCAGATGCGGTCGATCCTCTGCAGTGAACCCGGCACCCAGGCAAGGGCGGACACACACCGGGTTCCCGCTGATCGTACCTTTCCACCCTTGTCGTTGTCTGGTACTTCTCACCCACTCGTGAGAGGCGCACCGCTTCCAGGGTCTCGTTACCTCGGGTGGCGTGTGTCCCCGCCTTAGCGAACCTGTCCCTTTTTATCCCCCTGCTGGGGTATCGCCTGTCCATCACTTCAAACAGTTCAGGGTTCAAAGGGGGAGCCGCTCCAGACAGCTCTCTCTCCCACGTCCCCTCACCACACATCTCCAGACGCTGCTCCACTGTTGCTTATCTCTCCTTCCCCTGAGGGCAGGTGGCAGACCAACCGCTGATGCCACTGATGCTAGCCCAGGCCAGCAAACATCTTAATTTTATGTGTATTCTCGTAACAACATGTATTGAATAGATTAAAAATTGTGCAGAAAACAGAAATAATATAAATTTGAAAAGTGAGGTAGTGTTCAAGGGTTCAATGTCTATTTAGGAATCTGATGGCAGAGGGGAAGAAGTGTTCCTGAATTGCTGAGTGTGTGCTTTCTAGCTTCTGTACGTCCATCCAGATGGTAACAGTGAGAAACGGGCATGCTCTGGGTGCTGTAGGTGCTTAATAATAGACGCTGCCTTTCTGAGTCACTGCTCCTTGAAGATGTCCTGGGCACTTTGTAGGCTAGTACCCAAGATGGAGCCCACTAAATTTACAACTTTCTGCAGCTTCTTTCGGTCCTGTGCAGTAGTCCTCCCATACCAGACAGTGATGAACCCTGTCAGAATGCTCTCCACGGTACATCTATACAAGTTTTTGAGTGTATTTGTTGACATATTAAATCTCTTCAAACTCCTAATGAAGTATAGTTGCTGTCTTGTCTTCTTTATAACTGCATCATTATGTTGGGACCAGGTTAGGTTCTCAGAGATCTTGACAACCAGGAACTTGAAACTGCTCACTCTCTCCACCTCTGATCCCTCTATGAGGATTGGTATGTGTTCGTCTGTCTTACCCTTCCTGAAGTCCACAATCAGCTCTTTTGTCTTACTGGCGCTGAGTGCTAGGTTGTTGCTGCGACACCATTCCACTAGTTGGCATATTTCGCTCCTGTGCACTCTCTCATTACCATCTGACATTCTACGAACAATGGTTGTATCATCAGCAAATTTATAGATGGTATTTGAGCTGTGTCTACCCACACAGTCATTGGTAAAGAGAGAGTAGAGCAGTGGGCTAAGCACACACCCTGAGGTGCACCAGTGTTGATTGTCAGCGAGGAGCAAATGTTATCACCAATCCGCACAGACTGTGGTCTTCTGGTTAGGAAGTCGAGAATCCAATTACAGAGGAAGGTACAGAGGCCCAGGTTCTGTAACTTCTCAATCAGGATTGTGGGAAAGATGGTGTTAAATGCTGAGCTTTCGTCGATCAACAGCATTCTGACATAAGTGTTTGTGTTGTCCAGGTGGTCGAAAACTGTGTGAAGAGCCATTGAGATTGCATCTGTCATTGACCTATTGTGGTGATAGGCAAATTGCAATGGGTTCAGGTCCTTGCTGATATGGAGTCCCCTCAGTCTAGTCATGACCAACCTCTCAAAGCATTTCATCACTGTAAATGTGAGTGCTACTGAGTGATAATCATTAAGCAGCTCACATTATTCTTGTCAGGCAATGGTATAATTGTTGCCTTTTTGAACGAAGTGGGAACTTCCGCCTGTAGCAGTGAGAGGTTGGAAATGTCCTTGAATACTCCCAGCAGTTGTTTGGCATAGGTTTTCAGAGCCTTAACAAGTACTCCATCATGACCTTCTACCTTGAGAGGATTCACCCTTTTTAAAGACAGCCTAACATCAGCCTCTGAGACAAAGATCACAGGGTCATCAGGTGCAGCAAGGATCTTCAATGCTGTAGTTGTCTTCTTCCTTTCAAGCCAGCATAGAAGGCATTAATTTCATCTGGTAGTGAAGCATCACTGCCATTCATGCTATTGGGTTTTGCTTTGTAGGAAATAAATGTCTTGCAAACCCTGCCAGAGTTGTTGTACATCCGATGTCTCCTCCAACCTCGTTCAAAATGCAAAGAGTCAAAAGAGATAGGGGAGATCTTAACTGAAATGTTTGCATCTCTATTTACTTGGGCGATGGTATAGAGTCAATATAGAACATAGAAATCTACAGCACATTACAGGCCCTGCAGCCCACAATGTGGAGCCAACCATATAACCTACTCTAGAATTACCCTACCGCATAGCCCTATATTTTTCTAAGCTCCACGTACCTATCCAGGAGTCTCTTAAAAGCCGCAATTGTGTCCGTCTCCATCACCGTCACCGGCAGTGTAATCCACACACCCACCACTCTGTGTGCAAAATGTACTCCTGACATCCCCTCTGTACCTACTTCCAAGCACCTTAAAACTATGCCCCCTCACATTAGTCATTTCAGCCCTGAGAAAAAGCCTCTGGCTATCCACACGATCAATGTCTCTCATTATCTTATACACCTCTATCAGGTCACCTCTCATCCTCTATTGCTCCAAGGAGAAAAGGCCGAGTTCACTCAACCTATTCTTATAAGGCACCCTCTCCAATCCAGGTAACATACTTGTAAAACTTCTCTACACTGTCTCTATAGTATCCACATCCTTCCTATTGTGAGGTGACCAGAACTGAACACAATAATCCAAGTGGGGTCACACCAAGTTCTTATATAATTGTATATATGTAAGGCAAAGCAGCAACAATGTCACGGGTGAGGAGATTACAGATGAGAAGGTGTTTGATGTCTTGAGCCAAGCTAAGGTGGATAAATCCCAGGGCCTGACAATGTGTTCCTTCATACTCTATGCAAGGCTAGTGCAGAAATTGCAGGTGTCCCAGAAGAGATATTTGAAACATCCTTAGCCAAGGTGAGGTGCTGGAGGATCGGAGGGTTCCTAATGTTGTTCCGTTATTTACCAAAAACTCTGAGAATAAGCCAGGATGTTATAGGCCAGTGAGCCTAACATCAGTAGTGGGAAAGTTATTGGAAGGTATTCTAAGGGACCCAACGTATAAGTATTTGGATAGACAGGAACTGATTAAGGATAGTCAATATGGCTTTGTGTGTTGTAGGTCATATCTAATCAATCTTATAGAGCTTTTTGAGGAAGTTCCTAGTAAAGCTGATGAAGGCTAGGCAGTGGATGTCGTCTACATAGACTTTAGCAAGGCTTTTGACAAGGTCCCACATGGGAGATTTGTTAAGAAGGTTCAGTTGCTTGGCATTGAAGATAAAGTAGTAAATTGGATTAGACATTGGCTTTTTAGGAGAAGCCAGAGAGTAATAAGTGGTTGTTTTTTTCTGACAGGAGGCCTGTGACTAGTGGTGTGCCACAAGGATTGATGCTGGGTCCTTTGCAGTTTACCTATATCAGTGATCTGGATGATAATGTAGTAAATTGGATCAGCAAATTTGTGGATGACTCCAAGATTGAGGGTATAGTAGAGAGAAAGGAAGATGATCAAAGCTTGCAGTGGGATCTGGACTAGCTGAAGAAAGGGGGCTGTAAAATGTCAGATGGAATTTAATGCAGAAAAGTCAGGAGGATCCACCATGGTAGGCCTTACATAGTGAGTGGTAGGGCACTGAGGAGTGTGGTAGAACAGGAGGATCAGTGAATACAGGTCCATAATTTCTTTAAGGTAGATAGGGATATAAAGAAAACTTTTGGCACATTGGCCATCAGAAATCAATGTATTGAGTACAGGCTTTGGGATGTTATGCTGGAATTGTATAAGACATTGATAAGGCCTGATTTGGAGTATCGTGTCCAGTTTTGATCACCTACCTATAGGAAAGACGTAAGTAAGATTGAAAGAGTGCAGAGAAAATTTACAAGGATGTTGCTGGGACTTGAGGACCTGAGTTATAGGGAAAGGTTAAACAGATTAGGGCTTTATTCCCTAAAACGTAAAAGATTGAGGGAGATAGAGGTATACAAAATTAGGAGAGTGATAGATGCAAGCAGGCATTTTTCGCTGTAGTTGGGTAACTCTGCAACTAGTGGTTATGGGTTAAGGGTGAGAGACAAAATGTTTAAGGGGAACATGAGGGTGGACTTCTCCACTCTGAGGATGGTCAGAGTGTGGAATGAGTTGCCACCACAAGTGGAGGATGTAGTATGCAGGGCTATGACCCAGGTGCAGGTCGAAGGGACTAGACAGATTAATGATTTGGCATGGATGGGACAATGAACCTGGTACTGAGCCATAGTGTTCTATGAGTCTATTTGGGAGGCTGAGGGGTTGATCTACAGTACATGCAGAGAGATAGCTACACCCAAGGTGCAAGACACAGGTATCTGTCAGGAGGTGGAAAGGGGATAGGCAGCCAGTGCAGAGTACCCCTGTGGCCATTCCCCACAACAAGAGACACACCACTTTGGATACTGTTGCAGGATGATCCAGCAGAGGAAAGCCACAGTGGTCAGGTCTCTGCAACTGAGTCTGCTTCTGTGGTTTAGAAGAGAACAGCAGAGAAGAGACAAGCTGCAGTGATAGGAGATTTATTGGTTAAAGGAACAAACATAAGGTTCAGTGGACGAGAATGAAGTTCCCAGATAGTATGTTGCCTCCGGTTGCCAGCATCAGGGACATCTTGGATCGCGCCTGCAGCATTTTTAAGCTGGAGGGTGAATACCCAGAGGTTATGTTCATGTCAGCACAGATAACATACGTTGGAAGGGTGACCAGGTCCTACAATATAATTCAGGGTGTTAGGTGCTAAGTTAAAGGGTAGGACGTCCAGGGCTGTGATCTTGGGACTGATACTTGCCACTTGCTGGTGAGGCCAGAAGTAGAAAGATCATACATTTTAACACGTGGCTAAGGATATGGTTCAGGAGGGAAGACTTCAGTTTTTGGATCATCGGACTCTCTTTCAGGGAAGGTGGTAATTGTACAGAAGGGATGGTTTGCACTTGAACTGAAGTGGGGCTCATATAGGAACATTAATAACTTGATTTATCATGCACTTTTCAGACAGATGATGTAGTTCAATGTGCTTTATAATGGGATAAAAGTGCAAACATGAAAATAAAATTAAAAAATTAAATTAAAAATAGACATGAAAATAATGGATAAAAAGATGTTTGTTAAAAACAAGGTTAAATAAATAGGTTTTGAACTGGTGTTTAAAAGTGTCAACTGAGTCTGCATCCCTTATAGATTTAGGTATTAAATTCTACAGTTTAGGAGTATAATTCAAAAAAACTGACCTGCCAATAATCTTTTGAGGGAGATTATTTAAACTTAAAAGACTGGTAAAAGAAGACCTGAGAGCTTGTGAACAGTTATAAAACAAAACTGATTCTGTGATGTACTCCAGTCTCAGACCATTAAGAGCTTTAAAAACAAGTAAGAAAACTTTAAAATCAATTCTAAAATGATACAAGAGGCCAATGCAGGGTAACTAGTACGAGATTGATATGCTCCCTCATCTTGGTTTTGTTTAAAAGTTTATCAGTGGCCTTCTGAATGAGTCTATTCAATATAAAGGCATGAATTAGTTTTTGAACATCATTGTATAACAGAACCCAATGTATCTTTGCAATATTTCTTAAGTGTAGAATTCTGGTCACTTTTTTATTTGGGATTTAAAATTCAAATCTGAATTGGCGATAAAACCCAGGCCAGTTACTTCTGATTTTACAAGGGGATCCAGGTTTCCAGGATTATCAAGAAGTTCATCTCTTTTGGCTTTGGGACCAACCAAAAGTATTTCCATTTTATCTTCATTTAGTTTTAGGCAATTTTTCCTCATCAATTTGTTTATTGCAGCCATACCAGAAGTCAGAGAAGATAGGGTGTTATCATCATCGGACTCAACCCATGTATACAATCGTGTGTCTTCTGCATAACTGTGGAAATGAAGTCTATACTCTCTAATGATGTCTCCTTAGGGAAGCATATAAAAGGAGAAGAGTAAGGGACTAAAACAGCTTTTCCGAGCAACAGCATAAGATAATTGGAAATTAGAAAATTGGTCTCCAGGAGAGACAACAAATTTCTAAAATACATGAATGAAACCATTTAAGAGCACTACCAGAGAGGCCAATCAGTTCACAAGGAGATCTAGGAGAATGTTGTGGTCAATTGTGTCAAAAGCAGTACTTAGATCTAGAAAATTTAGAATTGATACTCTGTTGGCATCAGTTGGCCCAAGGTTGCTGATGATGTTGGTAAAGTCTGTACATCTGTTGTTTGTGCACCACGCATGACAGCAGCATGTTACTGTAGTTCCGTATGTTTGTCTATCTCCTTGCTGTGGTTTACTCTAAAACCTGACTGAAACTATCCTAGGATATTGTTCTCATTCAGAAAGTTATTGAGTTAGTTGAAAATCAACCTTGCCCTTGCCCAAGCAGAGATGATCTGATATATTTAGTATCTCACAATTAAGATTTGGCTTTGTAACTAGTGGTTTGACGACTGATTTTTGAAGGCATCTGGAAAAACTCCAGTTTCAAGGGATATGTTAATAATTTTCCTAACAGAATTGAAAACACTATTAAAATGTGTGGCGATGCTGGGTCAAGACAGCAAGTAGGCGGTTTACTTTTTGTTACAATCTTGTAGAGTTCTGAATCAGAAATACTTGTGAATTTTGACAAGGTTGCTGTCTTTTTAAGAGTTTGTCTGTAGAGATTACCAGTATGTGTAGCTATACTCTCCTGAATGGAAGTAATTTTGTTGATAAAAAATATTGCACATTCCTCACATTTTGTGGCAGATGCTTGAGTGAGGACATTATAGGCTGGGGCTAATGATTTTCAGCCCCAATCTAACTTATGATGTCCTCACTCAAGCATCTGCCACAAACTGTACAGAATACTGTGCACCTGTGTTGGGCAGATCAGCCCATGTGAAGAAAATAGACCCGTTGCTTAACGAAGCCTGCTGAATAATCACGGGCACACTGCGCCCCACACCCACTAACATCATTTACAGACTTGCAGGCATTGCTCCCCCAGAAATCCGAATGCACACTACAACAAAAATTGAATAAGGTAAACAGAACTCGGATCCATGGGACCCACTACAGCATCATGTGCCAGATTCCAACCACCTAAAATCGAGGAAAAGCTTTGCTACAGTGGAAGAACTACCACATGGAACATCCCCCCCACCCCCCCCCCCTGCAAACATACAGGATTGACCTCTGGTAGCAAACAGAAGCCAGAACCCAACCAAACAATGTAGTGCAAGACCCCACAGAAACATTGCCAGACAGGGCACTGCTTAACAAACGGAAGTGGGGCACTCTCAACAGAGCGAGAGCGGGAGTTTGTAGGATGGGAGACAATATGGTGAAGTGGGGTTTAAAGACCAGCGAATACTGTGAGTGTGGCAAAAGCGTGCAGAACATTGAACACATTCTGCGCAACTGCCCACTCTCACCTGATTTAGCTGACACTGACCTTCTCAACATCAAACAAACAACACTAGAGTGGCTGGCTGGCTGGTGTGACAAGCTGTGATGATGATGATGATAGGTTGGGGCAGGGTTCAACAGTTGGTTTATAGTTGAGAACAATATTCTTAAATCGCTGCTATTTTCTGTAATAATCTTGGGAAAATGGGTTCTACTTGCAGAGCGTATAGCAGCATTAAAGGAGGCTAGTTTTTCTTCAAATATATTATGGTGGACCTCTAGCCCTGTTTTCCTCCAATTTCTTTCAGCTACTCTGCATGAGCTCTTGAGTTCACAGACAGTATTGCTTTACCATGGTGACCATATTGCTGAATGATTTCTTTTTCGCCCTAAGTGGGGCCACTGTGTTTAATATATTTGCCAAGTTATTGTTGAAAGAATCAACCATTTTATTTACTGAGCTATTGAGGTCACATGGGTCTGAAAGACTTATCAAGTATCCTTATCAAATGACTTACCAAATATTATTATTAAATTAATATTTTTTAAATTGTATATTTTTGAAGGAGAGGTTTACTAGTGTTGTACTGGGTGGATTTAAAATAGAGTTTCAGGGGATGGGAACCAGAGCACCTGCACAGAGAGTGGAGTGGTTGCGAGGAAAGACGTTGTTAAGCTGACATAAACAGTCATAATTTGAAAAGTTGAGCATGGTGGAACTAACGTTCTGAGTTGTGTACATTTCAATGCAGAAGAGTAGAGTACAGTAGAGTATGGTTAGGCATGGATCAGCACATGGAATTATGACATTGTAGCCATCAGCGAGAGTTGGTTGCAGGAGAAGCAGGATCGGCAGCTGAATATTCCAATGTTCTGTTTTAGACAGATTAGAGCAGGAGGGATTAAAGGAGAAGGGGTGGAATTACTAGTCAGGGAAAATGTCACAGCAGCGTTCATGTGGGACAGACTGAAGAGCTCATCTATTGAGGCTGTATGGGTGGAACTGTGGAATAAGAAAGATATGACCACATTAATGGGATTATATTATAGACCAGCCAACAGCCTGCGGGATTTAGAGGAACAAATTTGTCGAGAGTTCACAGACTCTTGGAAGAAACAAAGTTATGATGGTGATTTTAACTTTCCATATATTGACTAGGAATCTAGTGCTGTAAAAGGCTGGAGCGGACAGTCTGTCAAGTGTGCTCAGGAAAGTTTCCTTAGTCAGTGCATAGATGTTCTAAAATGGAGAGAGTGTGATACTAGATCTCTCGTTAGGGAATGAGACGGGGTAGAAGACAAAAGTTTGTGTAAGGGAACAGTTTGCATCTAGTGATCATAATGCCATCAGTTTCAAGATGGTTATGGAGAAGGATAGGTCTGGTCCTTGGGTTGAGATTTCAAATTGTAGAAATGCCACTTTGATTGGATCTGGCAAGTGTAGATTTGGACCGGTTGCTTTCTGGCAAAGGTGTAATTACTAAGTGGGATTCCTTCAAAAGTGAAATTTTTGAGAG
The DNA here is from genome assembly GCF_963921235.1 of Mobula hypostoma. NCBI lineage: Eukaryota > Metazoa > Chordata > Chondrichthyes > Myliobatiformes > Myliobatidae > Mobula > Mobula hypostoma. The sequence continues at coordinate 61,187,900 of NC_086097.1, read as the reverse complement.
TACAGTTTGTATGTTTCTGTCAGAATAAAAAGCAAAGCTAACAGGTTCAGGGAACCTTGCTTTTTGAGAGATTTGGAAGCCCTTGTTAAGAAAAAGAATGAGATGCATAGCAGGTATAGGCAGGATGGAGCAAATAAGGAACTTGAGGAGTATAAGAAATCCAAGAGAATACTATATTAAGAAGAAAATTGAGAAGTTAGGAGAGCTAAAAGAAGGCATGAAGTTGCCCTAGCAGACAAGGTGAAGGACAATCTTAAGGGATCGTTGTCTCGCAAAATCATATTTGCAGATTCGGTAAGTGGGACAGAGGACATTGAGTAAGCACTGTTAACTATTTATTTACAAACAAACAGTGAAAAAAAAACAATTTCAGGATGTATATTGTATACATTTCTGACATTAAATGTACCTATTGAACCTATTGAAACATGCAGTCAAGCATCTATGTCAAGCAAGTACTTATCTAAGCCCCTTAAATTACACTAAACATTTAATAACACTTCTAACTTGAACAGGTACTTTGTTAAGTCTCAAGTTACCCAACTACATTCAACAAGTAGGTACTTATCAAGGTGTGTGTGTGCGGACCCTCCTATCTGCATCACACTTTCCCAATGGTTCTTCAGTGCTGGCTGTGATCCAAGGGGAAGGGAGCCCTTTGCGAAAAGAGACAGAACATCCTGAATGAACAATTCTTATACCCCTGAGGTGCCCAAAAACGGAAGCCAGTGCTGTTGGTGAAAGCCAGCTAATGGAGAGAGCTGCCACATCCTTTGAACTGGCCAATCAGCAGCTAGAACTGTGGAAGAGGCTTTCAACTGCCAGGTAAGATAACCCTTTGTGTTATATTCCTCCTCTTGAAAGATGTTACACTGTGATAATTCAGCCCTCAGGCCAGTATAACCCCTGCAAATGCTCCACGAAACTACATACAAAATGTAAGACTACAATACCCAGTGCAAAGCTTAAAGAGAGCTCTTCTGTAGTGGGCTGCAGTCAACACGGGGTCAATAAAAAAAAAATCGTTTCAGCAGACACTGTTGTAGTGGGGCAATATCAGAGTGGTCTGGCTTTGGCTCAACAGGCTGAGAAGAGAATAGGCTTGGGCAAGCACAGGTAGAGGTTCTAAGTACTGTAAGTGTCTAGTAAGTTTTTGTTTCCTCTTAGGACAAAGCCAGTGCTCTGAGAGTGGGTTTGGAGGTAGTGGTATGTTCTTTGTGTACTCTGTAAGTCAGCACAATATAGTGGGCCGAAGGATCTGGACTGTACTGTATATCCTCAGCCCTGTCCGTGATATACCATTTCTATTTAATGATTGAAGGCCGTTGGGCATGGCCCTCCTTGTGAATCGCATTGTTCGAATCCTATGCATCGTAAGGAGATGAGGTCACAACGTGACTGGCTAAGAGGCTGTCTGGTGTTCAATAGCCAGGAGGGCCCAACTGCCGGACAACAACTGCCTCTTGAAGGGGTGTATTAGGTCACTGCCTAGGGAAAAGTCTTCGTCCAAAATCCTAAGGGGACATAATACCCCTTCAACACCTGCCATGGGCTCCACCTTGACCACTCTAGTGGTAGCTGAAACCTGGAGCTCAAAGGGTACCCCATTCCGTCTGGGGGCTAATGGGAGAGCCTATGCCACGGACTGCTTAGCATCTTTGAAGGCCGCTTGCTTTATGGGACCCGATCGGAAAGCAGTCTTTTTGCAAGAGGCCTGATATAGAGGAATAATATGATCAGGAAGGGGATACATTGGCACCAATACCCAAAAAGTCTTAAAAAGCATTGAGTCTTCTCCTTGGAAGTGGGGACCATTGCATTCATCTTCTTGTGCTTGGCCTTATCAGGTACTTCCTGTTGCACAGAATGCCACTGTATGCCCAGTGTATGCACAGACTGGGGTCCTGTATCTTATCAGGGTTGATAGACCAACACCGCTCCCTCAGGAAGGTAATCAATTCATCCAGTGCCTGCCTCACTACATCATGCAAAGGTTCCTGTAATGGAACATTGAGATGTTAGGGTCTAGCTGTATCCCCTGTAAATCTTGAGCTACCAAGCCGTGCACAATGTGTATATACCCCCAGGGGAGGTGACAAAAGGCAAACTCTGACCCTCCCATGTGACGTTGAATTGGTCCTGTGACTCCAGTCTCAGGAAATGGAGGAAAAAAGCATTGGCCAGGTCCAGGTCCACTACCACGTACCAATGCTCCCCCTCCTTACATTCTAAGTCCTCGATAAAGGTCACCATACCTGGAACAGATGCTGTGAGGAGCGACTCATGCTTGTTCCATTCTCTATAGTCAACCATCATTCATCATATCCCACCCCCCACTTCCGCATTGAAGCCGAGCTATTATAGGGGGAGATGATGGGGTGAATGACTTTCTTCTTCAGCAGGGCATCTACAGCCTCTCCAATCTTTTTGGTGCCTCCTGGGATCCGGTACTGTTTGGTGTTGACTACCTTCCAAGGAAACAAATTTACCAAAGGCTCCTACTTGGCCAGTCCCTCCAGTAGCTTCGCCCTGGCTACCCCAAAGTTAAAATGACCCTTTCTTGTTCACAGGGATATACCCTTTTGCACATTCATACTCTGAATGCACTCGGGAGACGCCGCTGCAAAGACAGTCAAGGGTTCTCACTGTCCTGGTCCAATGACCACCTGGAGGGTAACCTCCCAGATGGCAAAAGGGGAACCCCCAAACTTTGTTGTACCCCAGGGGACCTGCCAGCTGTCGGGGGTTACCTGGAATGATAAGATGCTTGGCACCGATGTTCACCAATGGCAAAACAAATCGCTGCACATTCCCTTTCCTTTAATACCTGCAATGGGTACATAAGGACTGAGGCCTCCCTGCCAGGAACGGGCTGCTGACCATATCTGCTGGGACCCCTGTCCTCATCCATATGTGAGTGGAACGTGAGAACACCACCCACTGCCTGATCCTTGTTGCCACTGGAGGTCCACCAGTGCCCTTTGTAGGGCCTCCAGCAGGGGATATAGGGAACTCTGATCCAGAGACACAGAAACTGATGAGGGAGCAAACGAACCCTTATCCAGGAAGGGCTGAAAAGATGAACAACCTCCCTTAACAATTCCCTTGCCCAACTATCCCTCTCAGTATTCCCTCCACATCACATAGCAGGTGGGAGTGGGAACCCCATCGACCTGTTCGACCAGGACCTCTGCCCTAAGCAGTGCTCTAAACATCTCCTTCCAGGTTACACAGAATCCCCCATTCCCCGTCTGTTTACTTGAATTCCAGTACCGCTATCCATTACTTCTGCCACAAGCCACCAAATTGCTGCTTTTATTGTACCCCTGACTGCCGGTCACATTAAAGGCAGAACCACCCCTTTCAAGTGGTAAGCCACTGTCATTACCAAATGCCCTACCATGACAGCAGATAGATCAGAATCGCCTGGCAGGCAATCACTATCACTGTATAAACCTGTAATTAGAGCCCATTGGTGACGGCTCTGGTCCCTTCCTCTTCTTGCACGGTGCTTTAAATCCCACTCAAAAACAGAAGGGTACCTGTCCTCGATTGCCACCCAATTTACTATCCTTAAGCGGACAGAATGGTATCCTCCAGGCATTATTCACTACAACACCCCTCCCCCCCCCATTAGGGTACCCATCTCTAATAGATGGGCTCATTCCGGTGGCACCATAATATCATATCCTCAACAACCATGTGGCCAGAGGTTCTCCTGGCTTCTGTCTGTACCTATCCCCCAATCCCACTAGTTCCTTGACAGAGAACTCCTGATCAGTGTAATGCTCCCTCTGTGTTCCCTGTCCTCCTCCTATCCCGTGAGGGAGAAGCACCCTATGATGGGTATGGGACAGCATGATCACTGGTCTGGCCTGTACTGTTCTGGGTACACAGAGTGAGATTGATCATTTTAGGGGAGAGTTATAGACTCCACTCTACTCTCTCTTCCCACTTCTCACTATCCAGCCAGATATCCTCATCCCCAATCCATGTGTTGGGGTCATCTCCCCACAGCATCAAGGTTCAGACCTTAATGGGATCCAACTGCCAATTAGCTTGTCGAGCAGACTCTATTGGTTGCACCTTCACTAGTTGACAGACTATGTCTGTATCCTTGTCTTCAAGCTCTTTGGCCCAATCTGTGCTGACCGAGCAGCTTCCCCCATAGTGGTACAGCACTGGTGCAGCACCTCCACCTCGTTCTTTAGACTTACTATCTCCTGCTCTCTCTGTGCAGTCATCTCATGCTGATAATTTACGATGGCTTCCAGCACTGAAAAAAGCATCCATTTGGCTACCCTTTTTGTCTGGGAAACCTACCTCTTTTAGCATGGACACAACATGATGTCCAATCTCTCCCCATGGGAGTTCAGCTTGTCTAACCAATCCATTGACGTGTCATGGCCCGCTACTAGATAGCTGAGACTGCCAAACCCAGCATTATTGTCTGTCCACCCTAGGACTCAGTACTCCTCACACAAGTGGTGCTCTCACTTTCTCTTAACTCCGAACATTTTAAACTCCTGTTACACTCATTGAATCTTGCTCACTATGCCAAATGGAAGCAGATTTGCAGATTCAGTAAGTGGGACAGAAGACATTGAATCCAAGTCAGCACATTAACTATTTATTTACAAACAAAGAAACACTCAACCAAGCATCTAAGACCCTAAGATATAGGAACAGAATTAGGCCATTCAGCCCATCAAGTCTGCTCCACTATTCCATCATGGCTGATCCCAGATTCCGCTCAACCCCATACACCTCCCTTCTCACCATAACCTGACCAATCAGGAAACTATCAATTTCCATTTAAAATATTCCCAGGGTCTATACTTCCATAGCTGTCTGTGGCAGAGCATTCCACAGATTCACTACTCTCTGGCAAAAAAAAAATCCTCTTAAACTCTGTTGGAAAGTGTCATCACTTAATTTTGAGGCTGTGTCCCCTAGTTCTCCACCATAGGAAACATCCTTTCCTAGTCCTTTCAACATTTTGTAGGTTTCAATGAGATTCCCCCCACTTTCTTCCAAATTCCACTGAGTACAGACCCAAAGCTGCCAAATGCTCCTCATAAGTTAACCCCTTTATTTTCGGAATTATCCTTGTGAGCTTCCTCTGGACTATCTCCAATGAGAACATATTCTTTCTGAGATTTGGGGCCCAAAACTGTTGACAAAACTCCAAGTGCGGCCTGGCCAGTGTCTTATAAAGACTCGACATTATCTCCTTGTTTTTATATTCTATTCCCTTTCTTTACCACAGACTCAACCTGTAAATTAACCTTCTGGGAGACTTTCAAGAGGACTTTCAAGTTGCTTTGCACCTCTGATGTTTGAATTTTCTCCCCATTTAGATAATAGTCTGCACTTCTGTTCCTTTTACCAAAATGCATTATCATGCATGTCCCAACACAGTATTTCATCTGCTACTTTTTGTCCATTCTTCCAAATTGTCTAAGCCTTCTGCAATCACATTGCTTCCTCAACACTTACCCCTCCACCTTTCTTCATATCATCTGCAAACCTTTACACAAAGCCATCAATTCCATTATCTAAATCATTGACAAACAATGTGAAAGGTAGTCGTCCCAATACTGACTCCTGACGAACACAGCTAGTTACTGGCAAACAACCAGAAAAGGCCCCTTTTATTCCCACTCCCTGCCTCCTTTCTCTCAGCCATTCCTCTATCCCTGCCAGTATTTTTCCTGTAATGCCATGGATGCAGTCTCACGTGTGGCACCTTATCGAATGCCTTCTGAAAATCCACGGAAGTGACATCCATTGCCTCTTCCATATCCACTCTGGTTGTTATTTCCTCGAAAAACTCTAACAGATTTGTCTGGCAAGATTTCCCTTTACAGAAACCTCGTTGACTTTGACTTAGCTTTAGTCTCCAAGTACCCTGAATCTTCATCCTTAATAATGGATTCCAATGCTTTCCCAACCACTGAGGTTAGGCTAAGTGGCCTATAATATACTTTCTTTTGGCTTCCTCCCTTCTTAAAGAGTGGAGTGACATGTAGGTGAAACAAGTACTTATCTAAGCCTCTTGTTACAAAACTACAGCACTAAACATTGAATAATACTTTGAACTCTAACAGGTACTTTGTTAAATCCCAAGTTACACAACCACAGCACTGAACATTCAACAAACTGACACTTATCTAATTGTATGCATTGGTCCTCCTATCTGCCGCACCTTTCCCAATGGTTCAGCCATGGTCATGAACCAGTCTGAAGGGAGTCACTAGTAAAAGGACACAGAGCATCGCACCCACACTATTCTTATACTGCTAGGGTGCCTAATACCAGAAGCTGGGACTGAGAGAGCCAGTCAATGGAAGAAGCTGTCACATCCTACAAAAGGGAAAATCTGTGACCAGCATGGCAGGGACAGCTGTTGACTGGCAGGTAAGAAAAGAGTGGTTGTCTATGCATGAAGCCAATGGAGATGGAGAGATCTTAAATGGATTTTTTGTATCTCTGTTTACTTGGGAGATGGTCTTAGAGTCTATAGAAGTGAAGCATAGCAGCAATGAAGTCAAGAACCCCATACAGGTGTCAGATGAGGAGAATTTGCTTTCTTGAGGCAAATTAGTGTGGATAAATCCCCAGGCCTGACAAGGTGTACCCTCAGAAATTGTGAAGGGCAAGTGCAGTAATGCAGGCTCCCTAGCAGACATATTTAAAGCATCCTTAGCCCTGGTTGAGATGGAGGATTGGAGGACAGCTGATGCTGTTTCATTGTTTGAGAAAGATCTTAAGCCAGTAGATCATAGGCTGGCGAGCCTGATGTAAGTTATGAGAAGGTATTCTCAGGGACTGGATATATATAATTATTTGGATAGACAGGGAATGATTAGGGATAGTCAACGTGGCTTTGTGAATTGTAGGTCATGATTAATCAATATTATAGAGGGTTTCGAGGAAGTTACCAGGAATGTTGATGAAGTCAAGGCAGTGGATGCTGTGTCATAGACTTTAGTAAGGTATTTGACAAGGTCCTGCATAAGATATGGGTCAAGAAGGTTCACTCACTTGGCATTCAAGATAAGATAGAAAATGGGCTTCATGGGGGAAGCCAGAGAATGGTATTAGATGGTTTCTTTTCTAACTGGAGGCTTATGATGAGTGAAGTTTCCAGGGATCAGTGCTGTGTTGATTGTTGTTTGTCATCTGTATCAATAATCTGGATGATAATGTTGTAAACTGAATTGCCGAATGTGCAGATGACACCAAGATTGGGAGTGTAGTGGACAGCGAGGAAGACAATCATAGCATACAGCATGATCTGGACCAGCTGGAAAATGGGCTGAAGAATGACAGATGGTATTTAATGCAGACAAGTGACAGGTGTTGCACTTCAGGAGGACAAACCAAGGTAGGTCATACACAGTGAGTGGTAGGGCACTGGGGAGTGTGGTAGATCTAAGGGATCTAGAAATACAGGTCCATAATTCATTGGAAGTGGTGTCCCAGGTAGACATGGCCATAATGAAAACTTTCGGCACATTGGCCTTCATAAATCAACATATTGTGTACCAGAGTTGAGATGCTATGTTGAAGTTGTCTAAGACCTTGGTGTGGCCTACTGTGTGCAGTTTTGTTCATCACCTAGAGGAAAGATGTCAATAAGTTTGAAGATGTGCAGAGAAAATTTACAAGGAAGTTTCCAGGACTTGTGGACGAGAGTTATAGGAAAAGATTGAATAGTTTAGAACTTTATTCCCTGCAGTGTATAAGAATGCGGGGAGATTTAATGGAATTACAAAATTATGAGGAGTAAAGATAGAGTAATTGCAGCAGGGTTTTTCCACTGAAGTTGGGTGACACTACAACTACAGGTCATGGGTTAAGGGTGGAAGGTGAAATGTTTAAGGGGAAAATGGTGGGGGAGCCTCTTCAAATAGAGGCCGGTGAGAGTGTGGAACGAGCTGTCAGCTTAAGTGGTGGATGCGGGTTTGACATCAGCATTTCAGAGAAATTTGTTTAGTTACATGGAGGGGAGGAGTATGGTGGGCTATGGTCGGGGTGCAGGTCGATGGGCCTTGGCAGATTACTGCGTTGGCATGGATCAGATGGACTAAAGGCTTTGCTCCTGCACTGTAGTGTTCTGTGAGTCCATGATTCCATCTCAGGGTCATTTTTTTCACACTGAGAAAGATGAGTATATGAAATGAAGTTCCAGCATAAGTGGTAGTGTTGGATACAATTACGCAATTAAAGACATTTGGACAGATACATGGATAGGAAATTTTTATGGCCAAATACAGACAAATGCTCAGTTTGACAATTTTGTCGAGATGCATGTTGGGCCAAAGGGCCTTTTTTTGTACTGTACAGCTCTATGGCATTCAGCACTGGGACAGAGAATGTGCAGGAGAATAAAGGGGAAAAAAGGAAGGCAGCAGATGATAGTTTCTAATGAGACTGAGAATTAAATGTTAACCTGATACCTGCAATCAATACCTCATTTTTATTTCACTAACCTTTTAAAGACGTTCCCATACACCCCTTTTGCTGACTGTCACATCTCCGACCAACACAAAATATTCCAGTCCATGTCACAAATGCAATCCAACTTGGTCACAACAAATAATCTGAAACAAAAACAGAAAATGTTCTTAAACACTCAACAAATCAGGCAGAATTTGAGGAAAGTGAAGCAGAATTAACATTTCAGGAGTGAGACCCTTCATCAGATTTACAAAGATAAATCAGCTGATTATTCTTTTGTGCATCGCTAGTGGCTGTGCTTCATGTGTATGGTTCGTGGAAGGCTGGTGATTTGCAAAGAAGGTTGCAAGTGTTAGAGGACAACCTGAAGCTGCTATGCACTGAGAAGAGCTGATGTAGATTGTTGCCCTCGATACCAAGAGAATACACTCTGGGCTGGCAAACCGTTGGTTAACAACAAGGGGATGGATGAAATGACAGGTGACAGATCACTATCTACTCCTCAGAGGGAAAAGGTAGAGACGGAGAGGTGTCCAGGCTATGAAATGTGATGCAAACTGCAGAGCAATGTGTGTGAGATTGCAATGAAGTACTAGAATATTGATATAATACTTGATCAATAAACATTGTTAGTAGGTGGATGATAAGGACGTAGTGTATTGAGCATTCTGCTTTGGTATTGGTATGGTTGGTAGGTTGTCATATTTAAAGTTACAATCACTGCCAAACACTTGTGAGATCATCAGCTTATGACACTGTGAAAAGGTTCTTAGGGCCTGATTTCTGATATGGTCCTCTATTGCTGTCAGTTCTCACTGGGTGTTGAGTGCACATCTAAAGGTCACACAGACATCTGGAAAAAGGACAGCCCTCCTACTTTCCCTCTTTTCTGAAGCTTTTGTTGCAACAATTGAAAACCTTGCAGCTGCTTTCCCCCATTTTACACTGGATATCTACTCCGGGCATGATTAACTTTCTGCATCGTGGACGATGCTTCCTCCAGCCAAGGCAAATCTGCCCCTTTAGGGATGTGGATTATCTTTAGAAGAGATTATAGTGAAAGAAATTAAGCCTGCAGAAATATCTAACAGCCCTTTTAACATGATGCTTACAAAAAATATCATTACAGATCAATGCCACAGGGCAGGCATTTGGGTGTATTTTTGAAAAGTACAACTGAATCATGCTTGCCATTCTCTGACCTTGTCTAGTTTGGTGTTATTGCTGTCAAGTAGATCAGATCCTGACATTATCAGGTTCTAATCCAATTAGAAATTTTCCCTTCTTATTTTGTCAGATGTTTGTTGAGGTGTGATTGAAATGAGACTCGGACAGAAATTTACGTTGGGGTTTTACTTCTGTGACGTCATTGATATTGAGCAGTTCATCTTCATTTAGGTGGTTGCTATGTGCTGAAGAATCATGGCTTGAAGCTTTATGCTTTTGTATTAAAAAACATGTGTTAAATAAATCTTTATTTATCATTAGTCCTATCTCAAGTACCTTTTGCCTTAATGCAAACAATCTGTTCTGATTCAATTGAAAGGATTGAGAGCACTCTATGAGATGCTCCTATATCACCCAATATCAATAATGTAACTCTAAGTGTACAAGAACAAAAGTAAAAATTAGGCTCCATCAACATTAATCAAAACAAATCCACTTTCTATCTTACCTTTCAATATTTTGTGTCACCTTTAAAAATTGATGGTAAATTGGTAAATCACAGGTAATTGTTGAACTAGATTGGTGGCAATGCTATGTTGTCACCAGAAACATGGCAACACTTATAGGCTGCCCCCTTAACCTGTTAGTCTTTGACACAAAATGATGCAAGTGGTTAAAAACAACATTTTATTTAGGATAATTCCAGAAGTTGACCACCATTATTTAAATTTATCTAAATCTGCAAGGTGAAATCCATTATTGGTTATACCTTTGTCTGAAAGTATCTTATGATAGGAGTAAAAACAATTGAAATTCAGCAGACTTGCTTATTGCTCATCAATGCGCTACCAGAAACATTATACTTACTTTGTATCTTCAGATCTTAAAAGGAAAACCCACAAAATATTCCCTTTATTGACAGCTCTTACATTTGTAAATGCTTTACTGGCAAAGGTCAGTTATGAAGATCATAAAGTTCGACAAACCAATTAGCTGGTTTAAAGTGCACATTAGAAATCTAATTAAGTTTGGAATTAAGAACATTTTGTACTGGTCCTTTTATGCAAGAAGAGAATGAAAGCAAAAAAAAAATGTCAGAAAATTAATGGAAAGGTTTTTACTTTAAATCCAGATTTTTGCTGATATAAGTAATTTTATGATCTCAAGTAATGGCTAATAGGAGATTAATAAAAATTTCTATTATCAGTATCTTTAAAAGAACAGAAGAGGAAAATTCAACAAGATATTGTTAAAAAAATAATTTAAGAGCAGGGAAGTTGTGCTGCAACTGCCAGGTACTGGTGAGGCCACACCTGGAATCCTGTGCACAACTCTGGTCTCCTTACTTGAGGAAAGATACATTGGATTTGGAGGTGGTACAGAGGAAGTTCACCAGAAATGAGGGGGTTGGCCTATGAAGAGTCTAAGTTGCCTGAAACTATGTTCACTGGAATCAGAAGAATGAGATGGGATATTAAAAAAGTATAAAGAATTATGAAACCAGTGGATAAGATAGAGGCAGGAAAGCTGATACCACTGGTAAGTGAACCTAAAACTAGGGGATATAGCCTCAAGATTCAAGGGAAAAGATTTAGGATGAAGGTGAGAAGAAAGTGCTTTTCCCCTTAAAAGTAATGAATCTGTGTCATTCTCTGCCCAAGAAAGCTGTAGAAGCCATTTTATTCAATATACTTAAGATAGAGTTTGATAAATTTGGGCATAACAGGGGAATTAAGGGTGATGGGGAAAAGACAGGTAGGTGGAGCAGAGCCCACAGACTGATCAGTCAAGGTACCCTAGCAGAGCAGGTACAATGGACCAGGTGGCACATTCCTGTTCCTATTCTTTATGTTCTTAATGACACATCAGAAATATTTCTCATTTGATTGGGATACTGTGGGAAATTATAATCATTTTAGTTATTGGCTTTTGAGGGGATAGACGGGAGTTTTTCCAGAATGGTATAGTGATTATAGATTTCAGTTGCATGGAACTGTTACAGATAGCAGCATTGTTCTTCTAACAGCAGAGTATATTAAAAGGATATTTTATAGTATTTAGAATAGGATCTTTGATGCAAGTCTAATGTGTGTTTCTTCCAGGTTCCCCAGGTTAATTGGTCATGGTAAATTGCCGATTAGATTAGGGTTAAATCTGAGGTTGCTGGGTGGGGTGGCTCAAGGAGCTGGAATGGCCTATTCCACATTGTACCTCAATAAATAAATGAATAGAATTTACTTCAGTGGTAGATAGGTAGGGGATACAAAATTCAGGTAGTTGATAGAAAATCCTTCAATGGCATGAGTGAAAAAGTAATTCCTAAGATCTTGTGTCCTGGATAGTGGATAGAACTGGATTCAACATTAACACTGGAGTAAAGTTCAATAGATGAAGGTACCCAAAGAACAGGTTTCAATTCCTGCTGTAAACACACAGTTTGACTGCATTTGTATTAGTTTTGGCATCAAATGACCTTTGTTACCTCTGATGACTTCAAGTTTTTTCAACCGCATGCACAGCTTTGTCTGGGAGAAGAGAATAGAGGTAAACATATGGGGAAAAAAAGCAAGTATTCAAGCCTTTCCTTGCACACCATCACCGCAAATAAATTAATTTGTTCTAAATAAATGTTATCATGGAACAACTTATTGGGTCAGAACTAATTGGGAAAATGACAAGAGCAGTAAAGGATAATTATTGTCAGGATCATGCTGTGTTCTCTCTCCAGGGTCAGCACTGTCATTACTGTGTTGTTGCTTATATGGCAGCTATTCTGAACACAACATAACTGATCACAACCACACAGAGATGCAAAACAGGTGATTAGGAATTAACAAAATTTGAAAACCACGGAAAAATCAAATAGGTCTACTTGACAACAATTACAAACGTACAAATGAGAACATTGGAACATAAGGCTATTTAATTCCTTGCATTTGATTTCCATTTTATTAGATATATGACAGAGTCTGAACAAATCTGCTCCAGTGTTTCTATATTTTTTAATTCTTACTTGAAAAACAGTAATCACAAGGTAATTCAGTACATTTTATTTAATAGAGATGCATCCCTTTGCTGTTGAAAAGAAGACGAGTGGTATTTTCATTTAGGCTCTTCCAGATGCAGAGGGAGATAGTAAATAAATTATAGAATTAAAGCTTAGAGTCAAATGTTCAGCCATATTGCCTTATTACAGAATTGCAGAAGTGACACAATAAGTCAAGAGATTCTCTCCTACTGCTAGGGAAGGCTGGTGCAGGGTTCTGAGTTGGATGATCACCCATGATCATACTGAATGGCGGTGCAGGCTCGAAGGGCCGAATGGCCTACTCCTGCACCTATTTTCTATCTATCTATTTCTTATAACCTTATGTTCAAATGCCACCTGAATTTTGGCCACTTAGACCATTGTACAGCCTTTTTGTCAGTCTTTTGCTGAAACTGTTGTTGGTCTGCAGAGACCTTCCTGCGCCATGTATGATATCAATCTGTGGATATCAATTGTTACCCTAACTCCTCACCCCAGCGTTCTGTGACTTATTGTGGTAGAATTGCGATAATGTTAATGCAGTAAATTGCAGAGGCAATTCTGCTTGCAAGACACAAAAAGAGGCTTTGGAAGTTACTGCACTCTTCATTAAAGAATTAACTTTGTTAAATTATTAAGCATTTCTCATATCATAGAGAATAAATCAGGGAGATGCTGAAGCATGGTGTTGAAAATTCTTATTAATTAGAATTATGAAAATTGAAAGATTGTGTCTCAGTCTGTAAAATGAATAGCAGATATGATCGTTCCCACTTGTCGTAACACATGAATGCGTCAATGAACTGTGTGATTCAACTGATAGTAAACAAAGCAAAAAGATAAAGCCACAGACGCCACTGCATTTTCAGGGAAAAAAAACTAAATTGTCTAAAGAATGGAGAGAGTTGAAGGAAGGGTTTACAGAACACATTGAACTAGCTGTGGCAAATAAGCTAGAGCAGATGAAAACAAATATGTTATTGTATCTCTATGGCCACAAGGGGAAAGACTTGTACCAGAATACAAAGCCTATGAATTAGACCTTGCAGAATGAATAAATGCTTTACAAGCATAGTGCAACCCACCTAGAATGAAATAGTTGTTTTGTTTTACTTGCAATCAGGAGCACGAAGAACCCTTTGATATACTCTTAATAAAACAAATAGGTTAAAATTTAACCTTTTCACAAATTTGAAGTACTCACATATCAGAGAATGATTGGATTTTTTGTAGAAATAATGAATCCAGCCTAAGGGAACATGAAGCGCATAACTAGCAAAGTGCATATAGAAATGCAAAGTTCCTGAGCTGTCCAGATCCAGTGTCGAAATGCTGACTGGCTGAAGGCAGAAATTGTATAAGGTGAAACATGAGGAAGAAGGTAAAAAAAATGTAGAAAGGTTGCTTAGATGTTCAAAGCTCAAAGTAAATTTCATTATCAAAGTACACATCAGTCAGCATATTCATTTTCTTGTGGGCATACTCAGCCAATCTATAGACTAGTAACTATAACAGGATAAATGAAAGATCAGGCAAAATGCAGAACACAACAAACTGTGCAAATGCAAATAAATTATGAACATAGCAATAAATAATGAGATAATGAGACAAAGAGTCCTTGAAAGTGAGATCACTGTTTGTGGGGAACATTTCAATGATGGGGTAGGTGAGGCTGAATGTATTTATCCCATTTTATTCAAGACCCTGACGGTTGAGGGATAGTAACTGTACTGATAGTGCAGGTTCTGAGGCTCTTGTACCTTGTACCTGATGGCAGCAGTGAGAAGAGAGCATGACCTGGGTGGTGGGGATCTCTGATGATGAATGCTACTTTCCTACAACAGTATTTGATCAGCTCATGATAAAATGGCGGAGCAGACATGATGGACCGAATGGCCGACTTCTGCTCCTTTGTCTTGTGGTCTTATTTCACGTAGATGTGCTCAGTGGTCGGGAGGGCTCTAACCATTACTTTTTGTAGGATTTTCTGTTCAAGGGTATTGGTGTTTCCACACGAGGCTGTGATGCAGCCAGTCAATATGCTCTCCACTACACATCTATATATTTGCCAAAGTTTTATGTGTTATGCCAACTATTCACAAAAGTAGAGGAGCTGTCATGCTTTCATTGCATTGCACTTATGTGCTGGGTTCAGGTCAGGGCCTCTGAAATATTAACACCCAGGAACTTAAAGTTGTTACCCCTCTCTATCTCTGATACTCCGATGAGGACTGGCTCATGACCTCTGGTTTGCCTCATCTGAAGTCTAAATCAGTTCCTTGGTCTTGCTGACATTGAATGAGAGGCCATTGTTACAACAACACTCAGCCAGGTTTTCAGTCTCCCTTCTGTATGCTGATTCATCACCACCTTTGATTGGGCCCACGACATTGGAGTTGTACTTAGTCACACAGTCATAAGTGTAAAGTGAGTAGAGCAGGGTGCTAAGCACGAAGCCCTGTGATGCACCAGTGTTGATGGAGATTGTGGAGGAGATTTTGTTATCAATCTAAACTGACTGGGGTCTACAAGTGAGGAAATGCAGGATTCAATTGCACAAGAAGGTACTGAAGCTTATTGATTAGATTGGAGGCAATGATGATATTGAATGCTGAGCTATAGTTGATAAAGAGCATCCTGATGTATGTATCTTTGCTCTCCAGATGTTCCAGGGTTGAGTGAAGTGCTAATGAGATGGCATCTGCTGTGGTCCTGGTGCTCTGGTCGGCAAAATGGATCCAAGTCCCTCTGAGGCAGGAGCTTACATGTATCATCACCAACCTCTCAAAACACTTCATTACTGTGTATAAACATGGAACTGTGATAATCATTGAGGCAGGTCACCATGCTCTTCTTGGGCACCAGTATAATCTAAGTCTGCTTGAAGCAGATTGGTACCACACACTGGTGAAGCGAGAGGTTGAAAATTTTCGTGAACACACCAAACAGTTGGTCAGCACATGTCTTTAATATATGGCCAAATACCCTGTTCAGTCCGGAAGCTTCCTGTGGATTCACCCTTCTGAATGCAGCCCCCATATCAGCTTCAAAAAGTTAAATGATAGGATCATCATGGAGATGTGAGAGTTCGTAATGGTTCCTCCCTGTTCTGATGGTCAAACAAGCATAGGTGTGCAAGTATTGTGCATGGCAAGAAAGACTGAAATGAAAATGTCCTATAACTTTAGAAGATGCATGTGCAACAAGGATTCCAAATCATTTCCACAGACAGTGCACAATAAAGAGGATCAGGAAATCCATGGAACAGGCACGGTAAAGCATAAATGGACAGAGATAAAAGCAATGGTCAATTTTGCTGAAAACTCACACTAAATATATTTACACCAAGATGTTGGTACAAAAGTAACCAGTGACATTTCAAATTGACTTGGAAACAGTGTGTAGTGACCTTCTGCAGCAAGCTATCAAACTTAAGATGAGGCCATTGAAACCAATGAATCAAGAAAGACATGTGAACCCGAACCAGAACAATCAAGGGAGAAGATCAAAAAGATGTTACATCCATATCTGGAAGTGGTTCAGTAGAGTTGATAAAAAGAATAGCAAAATAAAATCAACAAGACCGCTTCATTGCAATTGATTACTTTTTTCCATACAACACGTGGGCATTTGTGTGCTTTCCACAGAACAAGGATACAAACACAAGTAATAGACACCTCTGGATGAAAGGAATCACTTCCAGGGTATGTTTCATTGAAGCTAAGTGAAGCTGAGTTGGAGAAATTAAGAGCAAGATTGTATGCCGAGGAAACATGCCTTCTCCATGGAAATTCAAACAAAGAACTGTGCATTTTGGAAATCTGAAAGAAATACATATATCGCTGGAGATACTCAGCATATAAAACAACATCTGAAGAGGGGAAAACAGAATTGACACCTTAGATCAATGATATTTCATCAAAACTGGAAAAGCAAGAAGCCATTTGCTAAGAAAAGGCATAGAATTAACATAAGAAAACCTGTGACAGGGAAACCAAATTTGCCCTGGAGACACAAACACACTAGATTCTGATCAAGCGATGGTGATGTATGCTTATCAAATTCAGCTGATATATATGCAGGAGTGTAAATAGAGGGAAATTGATGAGGGGAAAAGAGAAAAAGAAGTGTTTGAAATATGGGGTGCAGAGGACAGTAGCTCATGAAATCTAAAGTCAAAGAGAAGGCTGTATGTACTCTGCAAATCAGGCACCAGCTGTGGAGAGAGACATTCATGTCACAAGTGAAAGGCCTGACATAAGAATAGGCTTCTTTTAACATTACCAGGAAAGTCTGGTGAAATTGTTGAATCTAATATTGAGTCATAAGAGATTCCACATACCTAGATACAAGATGAACTGATTTCCCCAAGCATTTGTTGAACGGTTTGAGAAAAAGCACCTCATCTCCTGTCTGGACACAATGTAGCTCTTATAACTCAGTAGTAGATTAAACTCCTGCAGAAAACTAACATCTTGTGAGTTCTAGTGAAAGCTTATCTGCCAGAGATATTAACTCTGTTTCCCTCTCTATGAATTCCAACTGATTTTCAGAAATTTTTGTTTCACTTATACACTTACTGGGAATGTGGAAGTTGTTTAAGGATCACTTCCATGACATTCTGAATAAGTTTGCCCCATTGAGACAGGGGAAGGAAACTAGTTTGAAGGAACCACAGTGGGACATGTAGTCAAGAGGAAGAATGAAACATACTTAAGGTTTACAAGGCAACGCTCAAATAGGTATCTTGAGAGTTTCAAGGTAGCTAGAAGGGAGCTTAAGAATGGATTTAGGAGAGCTAAAGGCAAAGTCTAAGAGAATAGGATTAAGGAAAATCCTAAAGTACTTTACATGTATGTGAAGAACAGAAAGAAGTCTAGAGTGAGGACAAGATTTATCTAGGAGAAAAGAGGAAACATGTGCCTGGTGTTTGAGGAGATAG
The DNA here is from genome assembly GCF_963921235.1 of Mobula hypostoma. Lineage (NCBI taxonomy): Eukaryota > Metazoa > Chordata > Chondrichthyes > Myliobatiformes > Myliobatidae > Mobula > Mobula hypostoma. The sequence goes on along the minus strand of NC_086097.1, from coordinate 61,170,297 downwards.
GGAACTCCTTGATGAATACGTTTCTTCAGTATTCACCTTTGGGCGGGATCTTGATGAATACAAGGTTACCTTGGAATAGAATGTTACTCTGCAACATGTCAACTTTAAGAAAGAGGGTGTACTGAAACTTTTGAAAATCATTAGGATATACATAGTAAGTCCTGGAAGTAGAAGGGGTATACTCCAGGTTATGACGGGAAGTGAGGGAAGAGATTGTAATGATCATTATACCTTCATTGGCCATTGGATGAGTGCCAGTGGACTAAGGGTGACAAACGTTATTCCTTTGTTCAAGAAACCGCGTAGAGATAACCCTGGGAACTGGGGACAAGTAAGTCTTATGTTAGATGTGGGGAAAACATTAATTTGGATTCAAATTTATTTAAATGAAACATACAGTGTCATTTGCATTAACAGGCAATACACCCTAGGATATATTGGGGGCAGTGCACAAGTGTCAACACATATTCTAGCACCAAAGGAACATGCTCAGCAGAACAAAGTTGTACACAACAAATCAGAACATATCAAGAAACAACAACAAAACAAAGCCACCTCCCTTCCTTCCACCTACCCACTCACACAGATAGACCTCCAACTCCAGGATAGGCCTCAGGGCCTCCAGGCCTGTCTCCAGAGATTCCTGTCTCCAGTCTTCAGGCATTCGACTTCAACTTCCAGACTTCTGATTGACTTTCAGACATTGAAGAGAAGCAGTGGATGTGGAGTACATGGATTTTAGTAAGCAATTTGGCAAGGCTGCCCATGGTTCCCCATTCAAAAAGTCAAGAGACATGGAATGAAACTTGACTGTATGAATTCAAGATGACCTTAGTCACAGAAGGCAGAGGATGGCAGTAGATAGAGTGTATTCTGCCTGGAGGTAGTTAACCAGTAATGTTCCACAAGGATCAATAGTGGGATCCCTGCTCATTGAGAATATTATATATGACTTGGATGAGGAAGTGGGTTAATACAATTACAGATGACATGAAAGTTAGCAGGTTGTATAGAAGGCTGCTGGGGATTAAATGTGACATTACAGGTTTGAAAAGACCATAAGACATAGGAGCAGAATTAGGCCTCATGGTCCATCAAGTCTGCTCCACCATTCCATCATTGCTTAATTATTATCCCCCTCAATCCCATTCTCCTGCCTTCTCCCCAAAACCTATGATGTCTTGACTAATCAGGAACCTATCAATGTCTGCTTTAAACATATTCAACGACTTGACCTCCATAACCACCAATAGCAATGAAATTCATAGATTCACTACCCTCTGGCTAAAGAAATTCCTCCTCATCTCTGTGCTACATGGATGTCCTTTATTCTGAAGCTATGCCCTCTGGTCCTAAACTCACCCACTGCGGGAAACATTCTCTCTACATTCACACTATCTAGATATTTCAATATTTGATAGATTTCAATGAGATGCCCCCCACCATTCTTCTAATTTCTGATGAGTGCAGGCCCAGAACCATCAAACGCTCATGTGTTAACCCTTTTATTCCTGGAATCATTCTTGAGAATCTGCGCTGGACCCTCTCCAATGTCAGCACATCTTTTCACAGATAATGTGCCCAAACCTGCTTGCAACACTCCAGTGTCTTATAAAGCCTCAGCTTCACATCCTTGCTCTTATATTCTAGTTCTCTTGAAAGAAATGCTACATAGCATTTGTCTTCCTTAACACCAACTCAACCTGCAAGTTTATTGTAAGGAGATCCTGCACAAGGGTTCCAAAGTCCCTTTGCACCCCCGATTTTTTAATTTTCTCCATGTTTAGGAAATAGCCATGCATTCATTCCTTCGACCAAAGTGTATGACCATACACTTCCCGATGCTATATTCCATCTGCCACTTCTTTGACTATTCTCCCAATCTGTGTAAGTCCTTCTGCAGACTCCTGCTTTCTCAGCACTACCTGACCATTCACTTACCTTTGTATAATCTGAAACCTTGGCCAGAAAGCCATCAATTCTGTCCTCCAAAACATTAATAAATAATGTGAGAAAAGAAATCCCAATACCAACCCCTGGGAAACACCACTAGACACTGGCAGCAAACCAGAATAGGACCCCTTTATTACCACCCTTTGCATTCTGCCAGTCAGCCAATCTTCTATCCAGGTAAGTATCTTTCCTGTAATACTATGGGATCTTATCTTGTTTAGCAGCCTCATGTGTGGCACTTTGTCAAAGGCCTTCTGAAAGTCTAAATAAACAATGTTCACTGAATTTCCTTTGTCTATCCCATCTGTTTTTGCCTCAAAGAATTCCAACAGATTTGTCAAATATGTTTTTCCCCGTAAGGAAACCACGCTATTTTACTGTCCTATTTTACCTTGTGCCTTTAAGTGCCCTGAAACCTCATCACTACTAATAGAAACCAACATCTTTCCAACCACTGAAGTCAAGCTAACAGGTCTGTAATTCCTTTCGTCTGCCTCCCTCCCTGCTTAAAAAGTGGAGTGGCATTTGCAATTTTCCAGTCCTCCAGAACTCTTCTAGAATCTAGCTTCTTTTGAAAAATCACCACTAGTGCCTCCACACTCTCTCAGCTACCTCTTTCAGAACACTGCAGTGGAGTCCATCTGGTTTAGGTGACTCACCTATCTCTAGCACTTTCAGCTTCCCAAATAGGCTCTCCTTAGTAATAGTAACTACACTCACTCAACCCTGACACTGTCGAATTTCTAACATTCTGCTTGTGTCTTCCAAAGTGAAGACTGATGCAAAACATGTACTTAAGTTTGTCTGTCATTTCTTTGTCCCCCATTACTATCTCTCCAGCATCATTTTCCAGCACTCAAATATCCAGTCATGCCTCTCTTTTACTCTTTATACATCTGAAAAAACTTTTGGTATTCTTTTATATGATTAGGTATCCTAACTTCATATTTTATCTTTTCACTCCTTATGATTTTTTTACAGTTGCCTTCTGTTGATTTTTAAAATCTTCCCAATCCTCAATCTTCCCACTAAAAGGAAGAGGATGGCTACAACAACCAATGTGACCAAGGGCGACATCCTTCAGATGGGTCACAAAACTACTTCTTTCATCTCTTTTACATCTGCTTTCTCTTTCAAACATGGTTCTTCTATCTTTGGAGACTGTGAACCACATATTAGTGGTGTGTTTCCAGGCCAGCTGAGTGACCTGGTGCTCTGCTGTCTCCGAGGGCGTTCAGTGAAGTTTCAGCTCTCTTGACATCAAGGAGCCTGGAGTCAGGGCGTGAGCCCATGGTCAACTCCATTTCGTGCAGTCACAGAAGACTGAAATCACTGAGGTAAGTGGATGTTCAGCACCATTTACCAGCCTCTTGCTCGCTGCTGCTGGAAGGAAGTCCCTGTATTCCAATGATCTCTCTCTTCCTCTTGATTATGCTGGAAGGTTGTGCTGGAGTCCTGGGTCCAGAATGAGGTTTAATCAATGCGGTTTGTGGATCGGGCTCTGCAGTTCACATTATGATGTGTTTCTGGGTTCTGGTTGCTCCTTTTTTTGTTGCTATTTTGGGTGAGTTTGATTGGGAGACCTGTAGATAACTGAACTGAGCTGAACTGAATATGCTTGAACTCTTTTCAATTTTATATTTTATATGTAACCGGGCGACCATTGGATCTTACTCAGTATTGTTAAAAGTGTACTTAGGCATCCATCTGGGTAATGCTAGAATAGTTGTCTGTGCCTTTAAGGGAGACAGTGATGTCATTACGCACGTGCAGGATAGTGGAGAGACCATTTTGCTTTCTGCTGAAGACGTGGTAGGGTGTTGGAAATTGGGTTCCTCCCGAGGCTGGGAATGGTGAGGAAAGATTTTCCTTGAGTAAGTGACTCAACGCTGTATTGCATGGCTTATACCAAGTTCCTCACCATCCAGGTAGGTCAGTCTTCCTGTAATTTAACTACCAGGCAATACCTTGTAAAAGTTGTGCCAAAATGTACCTTTTGTCGAACTTTATTGCATCAGGACTGATTGTGCATGCAACCGTGTAGCGTGAATGTTTAGTCTCTGTTCGGAAGTCCAGCACGTGTGTACGTCTTCGATGAGATGTATTCGCTTACATTTTTTGCTGTTATGTATAAGATGCAGGGTGGGTGGGATTCTAATGTTGTTTGTATTTTGTTCCTTCAGGATTGCCACTACCGTATTAGTTCTGGTATTCTTGTACTGCATACGCAATTCTGTCCATACACGACGGTGTGGATAGAAAGTTAAACTGAGATAGTAACGGCAAGAACTGGTTGTAAATTCGTTCGTTTTGTTTCGTGACCCTCTTCTAGCACTTAAGTATCGAAAGCCAATAAAGGAATTAAAACCCGAAGAAGTCTTTGTTGTCCTGAGCGTGTACTTTTCCCCAGGCTACATATATTTTTATCACTCCTTTTTTGCCATTTGCACAGTTTGTTTTATCGTGTGTGTGTGTGTGTGTGTGTGTGTGTGTGTGTATTTTTATCACTCCTTTTTTGCCATTTGCACAGTTTGTTTTATCGTGTGTGTGTGTGTGTGTGGAGGTTTTGCAGTTTTTGTTTGAATAGGTTCCAGGGTTTTCTTGTTTTGTAGCTGTCTGTGGGTTAATGAATCTCAGAGTTGCATACTGCATACATACTTTGATAATAAAAGTACTTTGAACTTTTTTTTGCTGTATTATATGGCCTCTCTTTAGCTTTTTTGCTCTCTTTGAGTCCCCTTGTTGGCCACGGTTGCCTCACCCTCTTTTTAGAATACCACTTCACCTTTGGGATGTATATATTCTGTGTCTTCTGATTTGCTCCCGGAAACACCAGCCATTGCTGAGCTGCTCTCATCCTTGATAATGTACCCTTTTGTACTAACTGTAGCCAATTCCTCTCTCATGTCTTTGTAATTTCCTTTTCTCAAATGTAACACTGATATATCTAACTTTATGTTTCCCTCTCCAACTGCAGGTTGAATTCTATAAGGTTATGATCACTACCTCCTAACGGTACTGTTACCTTAAGTTCCTTATTGACATCTGGTTCATTACACACCCAATCTAGGATTGTGATTCCCCTAGTGGATTCAACCACAAGCTGCTCTAAAAAGCTATCTCATAGACATTCTACAAATTCCATCTCTTGGGATCCAGCACCAACATAATTTTCGCAATTTACCTGCATATTGAAATCACCTATGACAATCATAACTATCCCAACTCCCTGTATTCCCTCTTCAGGCCCTCACTCTATTTCCTACCCATGTGATTGGTACCAATATGTACCACAACTTTTGGCTCTTCATCCTCCCCCTTTAGAACACTGTGGACCAGGTTTGAGACATCCTTGACCCTGGCAACTGAGAGGCGAAATACCATCTGGATGTCTTTGTTACTTCCACAGATTCTCCTGTCTGCTTCACTAACTATGCTATTACTGCTGCACTCCTCTTCTCCCCACCTTCCTTCTGAACCAGAGTAGATTAAAATGTAGGCACAGCATTATGGGCCGAATGACCTGTAATGTGCTGCACAGTTCCATGTTCTATATTCTTTAGTACTCAGCTTTCAAAGGAAAAAAAACTGAAAACTTGCATTTGTATAGATACAACAAAGATCTTAAAAGGAACCATGGACTGAGGAGGCAATTAGAAATTACTTTACCAGACCTGAGTGAAGCAAACATCTTCAGAATGCTAGGTGCAAAGAAAAATTTGATGGAACAAATTCATACTTGACATGTTTCAATAAACCATTCAGTTGATACCAAAATCTAAAGAGTGCTTGAATCAGAAATTTGCAAGTATGACTATTTGGCGGATTGGTCTTTGACAAGGCAGCCTCACTTGTCACATTGCTCTATTCTGCCTTCAGTGAGACATGATTAGCTATGATATTATCAATGAACAGAATTTCATTAAAGTTTTTGGACTTCAGTGGCGAATATTCAACAACAGAAAATGGATGCAGGAGATTTTGCTCAAGATTTATCTCTACCTGGGTGAGAGAGGTTCTTTGTCACCCGTCCAAAGAATAAATGTTGAAAGTGGTGATGCCAGTGTTGGGAACCTGCAGAGGAGGGAGCTGCCAAAAAGAAGGGTTATCTGAAAGCTAATTCTTTTAACTATAATTTTAATAATAATTTTAGCTCCTCTATCCCCAGTTTTAATCATGATTTTTGTGGTTTTAGTAGAGATAAAATTTCACTTTTCTCTAAACGAGGAGTGAACCTGGCACCAAGGGGAAGTGTTTTAGGATATTAGAAAGAGCTGCCAATCTTCCAGTACCTTGTAAGAAGGACTGTAGATTTTAAAGGACATGCCTGAATGCCAAACACCATCTATGTGAATGAAGACCAAGCTGCTGTATTCAATATGTGTATGCATTTCAAAGATAACTTTGGCTCTCTCAGTATCACATACATTGGGGGGAAAAGAATTATAGGCATCTCAAGGCACCGATCAAGGACAATTGTAAGCTCAATAGCAGCCTTTCTTGGTTTTATTATTGGTGCCAAAAGTACGTGTTTACCAGAAAACATGGACATGGAGTTCCTGGGTATTGAGAACTACAAGGCTATCAACCTGTGGCTCTGACATCAATTGCTATGAAGTGCTTCGAGCGATTGGTTATGGCACACATCAACCACAGCCTACCGGTCAACCTCGATGCTTTGCAATTCGCCTACCGGAGCAACAGGTCAAAGGCAGATGCCATCTCTCTGGCCCTACGTTCCTCCTTAGAACACCTGGAGAATAAAGATGCATACATAAGGCTCCTTTTCATTGACTACATCTCTGCCTTTAATACCATCATTTCAAATTAACTGATTCCTAAGCTCCAGAACCTGGGCCTTAGCACTCAGATCTGCAGCTGGATCTTCAACTTCCTCACAGACAGGACCCAGACTGTAAAAATAGGGGACAAGCTCTCCTCTACAATCACTCTGAGCACCGGTGCCCCACAAGGCTGTGTACTCAGCCCCCTGCTGTACTCACTGTACACCCATGATTGTGTAGCTAAGTTTCCATCAAACTCAATATGTAAGTTTGCTAATGACACGACAATTGTAGGCCGTATCTCGGGTAATGATGAGTTTGAGTACAGAGAGGAAATTAAGAACCTGGTGGCATGGTGCAAAGACAATAACCTATCCCTCAACATCAGCAAGACCAAGGAATTGGCTGTTGACTTCAGAAGGAGTAGCGGACCGCACGACCCCATTTACATTGGTGGTGCGCAAGTGGAACAGGTCAAAAGCTCTAAGTTCCTCGGGGTCAATATCACAAATGACCGGACTTGGTCCAACCAAGCAGAGTCCACTGCCAAGAAGGCCCACCAGCGCCTTTACTTCCTGAGGAAGCTAAGGAAATTTGGCCTGTCCCCTAAAACCCTCGCTAATTTTTATAGATGCACCGTAGAAAGCATTCTTCTGGGGTGCATCACAACCTGGTATGGAAGTTGTCCTAACCAAGACCGAAAGAAGCTGCAGAAGATCGTGAACACGGCGCAGCACATCACACAAACAAATCTTCCGTCCGTGGACTCACTTTACACCACAGGCTGTCAGAGCAGTGCTGCCAGGATAATCAAGGACACGACCCGCCCAGCCAACACAATTCTCGTCCCTCTTCCCTCCGGGAGAAGGCTCAGGAGCTTGAAGACTTGTACGGCCAGATTTGGGAACAGCTTCTTTCCAACTGTGATAAGACTGCTGAACGGATCCTGACCCGGATCTGGGCCATACCCTCCAAATATCCGGACCTGCCTCTCGGTTTTTTTGGACCACCTTACTTTCCCTTTTCTATTTATGATTTATAATTTAAATTTTTAATATTTACTCTCGATTTGTACTCCAGGGAGCACGAAGAGCAGAATCAAATGTCGCTGTGATGATTGTATGCTCTAGTATCAATTGTTTGGCAACAAAGCATGAAGTATAAAGTATTGTTCAAATAACCCACACCATGCTCAGTTAATATAAATATTTAAAGTTTTTTTATGCATAACTAGCATTTTAACACTCTTTAAGTCATTTATTTAGGGAATTTATTTATTGTTTTTACAATATTGCATGCATTTTAGATTGTTTGTCTTTGCACTCACAGTTTTAAATTTTCATATTGTCCTCAGAAATGACAACTACCTGCTTGTTCATACTCAACACATCAGATGTAAATGAGAATTAGCCTAGTGAATGGTTGCTATACGATGTGTGTGTCCACTTTTTCCTTCAATTATTTGATTTCCATTCCTAGTTTAGCATCTTGCCAGCTGTTATGCACCACAGGGCTCTTTGCTTAGCCCCCGACCCTACTCAGTTTATACTTATGGCCGTGCGGCTAAGCACAGTTGCAGTGTTTAAGTTTGCGGACGACACTGCTATTATTGGCTGAATCCATGGTGGTGCTGAATCAGCATACAGCAGGAAGATTGAAAATCTGGTTTGGTGGTGCCACGACAACACAATCTCACTTAATGCCAGAAAGACCAAGGAGATAAGGAGCAAACTGGAAGTCCATGAGCAAGCCATCATCTGGGGATCAGAGGTGAAGAGGGTCATCAACTTTAAATTCCTTGGTGTAATCATTTCAGATGATATGTCTTGGGTCCAGCACTTCAGTGCAATTACAAAGCACGGAAGCACCTCTACTAAGTCTGCAAAAATTCAGCATGTCATCTGAAACCTTGGAAAATTTATCAATGTGCGTAGGAGAGTATATCGACTGGTTGCATCATGGCCTGGTATGGAAACACTTATACCATTATATGGAAAAGCCTACAAAAAGTAGTGGATACAGCCCAGTCCATTACAGGTACAGCCCTCCCACGACTGAGCATATCTACATGGAGCATTGTCACAGGAAAGCAACGTTGAACAGGAAGCATCCCCACTGTCCAGGCCATGCTCTCTTCTCACTGGTGCCATCAAGTAGTAAGTACACGAACCACAGGACTCACACCGCCAGGTTCAGAAACAGTATTGTACCCCTCAACCATCAGGCTCTTATTTTCTTTTGCAAATTGGTTATTGAAAGCCCCGTTAGGTATGATCTTTCATTGATGCTATTGTGCTTCTTGTATTTACTGCCCAGAAGGAAATGAATATATGTACTTTGATAATAAACATACTTTGAACATTGGATGTAGAACTTTGGAATGAGGTTATATTCATCTAGTTGATCTCTAACAAAGTGTCAGAAAAGGGGACAATTTTGTTTTGACCCTGACAAAATGATGCTTGGAGTTGAAATATACAGAATGTCAATTAAGTCTAGATTCACAGTTGGGTAAAACCAAAGTAGATGACATACTGCTCCTTGGGCAAAGAAGTGCCTGTGGAAGAGTCAGAGCATGTCTGAAAAACATCATAGAAGGTCACACACATCATAAGAGTTCAGGTGGTGGAGAAACTGTCATTTCAGGAAAACCAGAGTCTTAAACTTGACAGAAACTTGAGAGAAAGCAGCTGAGGATGCAGAGCAATTATATAGCTCAGCAAAAGACCTATGGAGAATGACAGTCAATTAAGATCAGGATCAGAATGGACAGTCTGTCAATTCAAGTATCCTGGGGAGTTTATGCCTGAGTAACCTATGGTGAGATTGTACTATTATTTAAATATAGTTTTTCTCTTGTTTCCTTATTAAAAGTTACATGCAACATACGCTTCATATATGATGCAAGTCTGTGAATAATAACTGTTGCTTGTGGATTGAGAAAGTTAGGTTGATGCCGGATACCATGAAAAGGCAGTTAGAGATTGGCTGGTATGACATTAAGGGCTTCACTAAGTCATGGCTGAAAGAAGATCATAGTTGGAAGCTTAACATCAAGGACAGGAAGGTAGGCAGAGGGGATGGGATGGATTTGTTGGTAAAAACTGAAATAAAATCCATAGAAAGAGGTGACATAGGACTGGAAGACGTAGAAGTCTTGTCGGCAGAGTTAAGAAACGGAAAAGGTAAAAAGTCATTGACGGGAGTAATATACAGCTCTCCAAACAGTAGGCAGTATGTGGGATACAAATTACAATGGGAGATGGAAAAAGCCTGTAATAAGGGCAATGTTATGATAGTCATGAGGGATTTCAACATGCAGGTAGATTGGGAATCTCTAGGCTGGTGCTGGATCCCAAGAGTGGGAGTCAGTAGAATGTGTACAGGATGGCTTTTAAAAGCAGCTTGCCGTTGAGCCCATAAGGGAATAGGCACTCCTGGATTGGGATGTTGAGTGAAGAACCAGATATGATTAAGGAACTTAAGATAAAGGAATAGTTAGGAGACAGTGTTTGTAATATGACAAAATTCACCCTGTGGTTTAGAGGGGGAAACTAAAATCATCTGTATCAGTATTACAGTGGAGTAAAGGGGATTACAAAGGCATGAGAGAGGAGCTGGCCGCAGCTGATTGGAAGGGGACAAGAGCAGCAATGGCTGGACTTTCTGGGGCAATTTGGAGGGTGAAGAATAAATATATCCTAAAGCCGAAGAAGTATTCGAAAGAGAGGATAAGGCAACCGTTGGAGACAAAGAAAGTCAAAGACAGCATAAAAGCAAAGGAGAGGTCATATACTATAGCAAAAATTACTGGGAAGTTCGAGGATTGGGAGGCCTTTAAAAACCAACAGAAGGCAAATAAAAAGCCATAAGGACAGAAAAGATTAAATATAGTAAGCTAGCCAATAATATAAAAGATGATACCAAAGGATTTTTCAGATGTATAAGGAGTAAAAGAGAAGCAAGAATTGATATCAGACTGCTGAAAAATGATACTGGAGAGGTAGCAATGTGGGACAAAGAAATGACGGACAAAGTTAGTAAGTATTTTGCATTAGTCTTCTCTGTGAAAGACAGTAGCAGTATGCCAGAAATTCAAGTGTCTCAGGGGCAGAAGACAGTGTAGTTGGTATTACTTAGGAGAAGGTGCTTGAGAAACTGAAAGATCTGAAGGTAGATATTCACCAGGACCAGATGGACTACGCACAAGGGTCCAGAAAGAGGTGGATGAATAGATTGTGGAGGCATAGGTTATGATCTATCAAGATTCACTAGATTCTGGAATGGTTCCTAAGGAGTCACTCCACTGGAGGCAGAATAAAGGAAATTATAAGATAGTGAACTTTACTTCAGTCATTGGGAAGATATTGGAGGCCATAATAAGGATGAGGTTTAGGGATACTTGGAGGAACATGATAAAATAAGCCAAGGTCAACATGGTTCCTTAAGGGGAAATGTTACTTGCCAAATCTGTTGAAATTCTTTGAGGAAATAAAAAGCAGGATATTCAAAGGTCACTCAGTGAATGTTGTTTACTTGGATTTTCAAGAAGGTTTTGATAAGGTACAGCACATGAGATAGCTTTTCAAGATAAGACCCCATCGTGTTACAGGAAATATACTAGAATGGATAGAAGATTAGTGACTGGCAAGAGACAAAGAGTGGGAATAAAAGGGACCTCCTCTGGTCTCTGGTTGGCTGCCAGTGACTAGTGGTGTTCCGCAAGGGTCTGTGTTCGGACCGCTTCTTTTCAGTTTATACTGTTTTTCAGTGATTTGGATGATGGAATTATGGCTTTGTGGCCGAGTTTGCAGATGATACAAAGGTAGGTGGAGGTGCAGGTAGTGTTGAGGAAGCAGGGAGTCTACAGAAAGACAGACAGATTGGGAGAAAAGGCAAAGGAGTTTCAGATGGAAAATAGTGTAGGGAAGTGTATGCTCATGCACTTTAGAAGGAATAAATGCGTAGACATGTATAGATACACGTATGTATACATGTATATTGTATACATTTCTCTGACATTAAATGTACCTTTGAAACCTTTGCCTATTTTCCAAACGGGGCAAAAATTCAAAAATCAGAGGTGAAAAGGGACTTGGGAGTCTTGTCAAGGATTTCCTAAAGTTGAGTTGCTGATAAGCAAGGCAAATGCAAGGTTAGCATTCACTTCAAGAGGATTAGAATAACAATTTTACCACAGAAGCTTTATAAGGCATTGGTCAGAGCACACTTGGAGTATTGTGAGCAATTTTAAGTCCCTTATATAAGAAAATATGTGCTGGCATTAGAGAGGATCCAGAGGAGGTTCACAAGAATGATTCCAGGAATGAAATGTTTAATATGAGGAGGTTTTGATGGCTCTGGGCCCAGCTAAATTAGATTTGGCAAGGATGTTTCCTATAGTCAAGGAGTCTGAGACCATAGCTTTAGAATAGAGGGATGTCAATTTAGGGCAGAGATGAGGAGGAATTTCATTAGCTGGAGGGTGGTGAATCTGAAATTCTTTCCTACAGATGGTAAGGGAGGCCAAGTCATTGGGTATATTTTAAAGTGGGGGTTGATTGGCTCTTGATTAATCATGTGTCCTAGATTGCTGGGAGGAAGGCAAGAGAATGGAACAACAAATCAGCCATAATAGAATGGTGAAGCACTCCTGATGGGCTGAAAGGCTAGTTCGGCTCCGATGTTTTATGGTCTTACGGTCTAGCAGTAATAATATGACGCTGAAGCTTTATAAGGTGTTATTCCAGCCATTCTTGGAGTATTGCAAACAGTTTTGGGCCCCTTATCAAACAAAGAATGTTCAAGCATTGGAGAAGGTCCAGACAAGATTCAGAATGATCCCATGAATGAAAGGGTTAATGAATGAGGAGAGTTTGATGGCTTTGGACAGGAACTTGATCAGTAAAGAATGAGAAGGATTTCATTGAAACCAATTGTATATTGAAAGACCTGGATATAGGGGATGTGTTATCTGTCATTGTGGGGCAGTCCATGACCTGAGGACACTGCCTCAGGATACAAGGATGTCCCTTTAGGATAGAGATAAGGAGGAATTTCTTTGGAAAGAGGATAGTGAATCTGTGGTAGTTATTGCTACAGGTGACTGTGGTGGCCAAGTCATTGGATTTATTTAAAGTGGAGGTTGATAGTTTCTTAGTAACAGCATCAAAGGTTACGGGGAATAGGCAGAAGAATGGGGTTGAGAGAGATAATAAGTCATTCAATATGGAATAGTAGAGCAGATTCAATGGGTTGAATGGCCTAATTCTTCTTCTTTGTCTTGTGGTCTTAGCCCATGCTCAATTAGGAAAGTGCCCATCATATTTGTTTCTGAAGGCACTGGAAAGAAGGCCTCGGGAAGAAAGATTAGTTCATACTGTAAGCTCCTTCATTAATAATGTATTTTTGTTGCTTGTTTAAATTATCAACTATTCCAATATCTATGACATTACATAGAAACAGATACTGAGACAGGTCACATTGGAAATTTCAGAGCACTAGATTTAGACCTTAGTAAGAAGCTGGCTCTGATGGAACATTAATGCAATTACAAACATTACTGGTTGCTATTGATTGGCCTAAATCGCCCTCTGAAGCACATGTGAGAGTAAATGTCAAACTGCAGACTAACTTATTTCCTTGATGTTCATTAAATCTGTTGTCCCTTTTTGATCCAAGTGTAATTGAAGTACTTGCTGACTGTGCTAAAAGTATTTTCTAGTTAAATAAATTATTTCCTTCCATATGCCCACTCCTAAAGTGATTAATTGCCAATACTCCAACGGGGCTCTCTATATCCTCACAGGTAAAAGACATTGAGGAAAATGCCTAAAACACAGAACTTCTCTCTGCTTGTGATTATATTCTTAACCTACACTTGTATTCTAATTTAAAATCCAAAACCTCCTGTTTTATTAGCTATGCAGTGTGTGCAGAAAACAAATATTCCAAATAGAGTTGAGGCTACATAATTCTATTGCATTATTTGGCAGCTAGATACTGTACTTGTCACAGGAACAGATTTGAAAATAATCACATGATGCACCAATGTTTGCCCTGCTAACACACTCTAAAGATCACACGTTTACCCTAGAAATGACAGGTAATGTTATTCATTAGCTGGTGATGTTATTCTTACAAATGGTATTTTCATGTCCACCATATTAATGAAAGTGTTAGGAGGTTTACTTTAACATGTTAGTGATTTTATTGAAAGGATGTTATAAAACAACGCAAAACACATCAAGATGGTATCATATCTACTACCATAGATGGTTAATAATTAATTGAGTTCCATTCAATGTAATCCCAAAAGCACTACCTGTTCCAACAGTTGTGCTCCATCGAAGCAATAATTAGAAAATGGATGCACTAAAGTTGAACTAACAAATATGTTAATTTTCACATTTTATTTTATAATAGAAGTAGAGACTCCTTTCAAATTTTGTAAATAATCATGATAATGGCTTTCTTTATACATGATTACACACCCTTGACATCAATAAGTTATAATTTCTCTATGCTTGTAGGAAAGCACCAACTTTGTCTATTTCTATCATTCAATTTTAGTGTATAATTGCCAGATTTTTGGACAACAGCTCTTTGTTAAAAAGGTGTACAGTTAACCACAACTTATAAAAGAAGATTATGTGAAAACACCATGCTGGACTTAGGTCCTGCATTTCACCATGTCTGTGCTGGCCATTAACCACCTGTCTACACCAAATCCACTTATTTTCTCCCACCATTTCCATCAATTCCTCCTGAACTGTACCACACGCCAACACTTGGGGCAATTTATAGAGGCCATTTAACTTTGGGAAATGGGAGGAAATCAGAGCATCTGAAAGAAACCTACACAGTCACAGAGAGAACTTGTAAACACACAGACAGCCACCAAGGTCAGGATGTAAGTCAGTTTGCTTTTGATGAGTGGCAGCAGCTCTCCTAGGCATGCCTGTGTTGTTCTAAAATGACTTGCTGGATTAGAAGCCACATACAGAAGACTTGTAATAATATTTTGTTAATTAGAGTTATACAACACAAAAACAGACCCTTCTGGCTAATTAGTTTGTGCTGACCAAAATTTCCATTGAATCTAACCCATTTGCCCATGTTTTACTTCTATCACTCCAAATCTTTTCCTGTCCATGTACGGTACTTGTCCAAGTACATATTAAGTGTTAATGTAGCTGTCTTAACCATTTCCTCTGGCAATTCCTTTCATATATTGACCACCCTCTGGGAGAAAGGATTTCCTAATAAATCTCTCCTCGCTCACCGTTTATCCTATGACCTTGATTCCCTAACCCAGGGAAAAAGACTGTGCACATTGATCATACCTATTGAGGTCCAGTGCAGAACAGGTCCTTCCAGGCATTCCAGCCGCACAACCTAAAAAATACAATTTGGCCCTAGCCTAATCAAAGGACAATTTACAATGGCCAATTAACCAACCAGCCAGTACAACTTTGCACTGTAGAAGGAAACTGGAGCACTCAGAGGACACCCACGTGGGCACAGGGAGAATGTACAAGTTCCTTACAGACAGCAGTGAGGATTGAACCCAGATTGTCGGTATTGTAAAGCGTTGTGCTAACCATTATGCTATTCTGCCACCTCTATGCACTTCTGAGAGCTCACTCATTTTTCTGCTGTCCAATGAAAAAGTCCCAAACTGTTCAGACTCGCACCATAATTCTGTCCTGTGAGTCATGGCAACATCTTCATAGGTCTCCTCTGCGCTATTTCCTGTTTAATAGTATCTTATACCCTGTATACCTTGGATTTTAAACACAACACTGAGTCATGTCATCTGCAGTAATTCTCTGATGAGTCACCAATAATTGGGTGTATAAAAGGAGGACAGGAAGGTGAATACAGGGCCCTCATGGAGCACTTTGTCATATGGTGCAAGTTAAATCATCTGCAGCTCAACATCAAAAAGACAAGGAGATGATGATGGACTTTAGGAAGACAAAGCCTGAACTGCTCCCTGCTGCTGTTGAAGGTGAGGATGTGGATATGGTGAGGAACTACAAGTATCTGTGGGTGCACCTGGGTTCCAAGTTTGAGTGGAGCACCAACACAGAGGCTGCGCAGAAGGGCCAGAGTCACCTCTACTTCCAGAGGAGACTGAATTCCTTTGGAGTGTAACACCCAAGGAAAGGGTTCACTGCTAATGTAATGGTTTCTCTGTAGCTGCAGGTTGGGTTATGACTAGAGATAATGGGGGCTTTGGAATGTGCGCTGGCCAATGAGGTGAGATGTTTTTCTTTCTTATGTGCCTGACAGAAGGGAATTTGCAGGCTTTCAGCTTGGGAGAAGATGGAGAGAGATGTCAGAATGGGGAAGTCACAGACTGCAGGACTGAGTGAACTTCAAGTGGGGTCAGAAGCCGATGATGCCCAGGGGAAATTGATGGAGAACGACCAGAAGGGAAAACTGTCACAATGTAGGCACTGGGAACAGACCCAAATGCAAGACACAGACACTGAAGTACAAGTAACAGGACTTGACTAGAATAGGGACAAGAATGCAGACTTGGGCTTGGACCCCAAGCCAGAGACTGGACAAGGACCTAGAATCTGGGTCTTGCCTCGGGCTCGGGCCCCAGAACCAGGCATGGACATGACTTGACTGCAGGACTGGAGGCTTGGAGACAGGTTTGGGGTCTTGAGGTTGCAAGCTGGAATCTTGAGTCTTGGAATGCAGAGGGTGGAGCTCAGAGACAGACTGGGAACTGTACATCAACAGAGAGCCAGGACTTATCCTACGAAAAGTCAGGACTCATCTTTAACTCAACACTAACATGAGACTGGACAGTACATAGACAGAGCCAGGACTCATCCATATACAAGCCAGGACTCAACTTTATCTCCACACCAAGGTAGAACAGGTCCACCTGTTGGGTAACAGCAGAATGGCCAGACTTTCCCAGCAGAGGAAAGGACAAGACAAGACAGAACCCCCCACAGGGCAACAGCAAGACAGCCTGGCTTACCCCACAGAGGTGAGGACAAGAAGAGACAAACACTAAAGAATGACAGACATTTCCATCTCTGCTTCAGGGTAGCTCTGAGTCTCAGTTCAGCCAGCAACCTCAGCTGGCTACAGAAACAGCCAGATTCCTACCTAGCTCAGAGTGACTGGTAGCCACTCAGCTGTCCTGGGAAACAGCCAAATCCATACTGCAAAGACAGCTCCAACTACTGACAGCAAGGCTCCATGAAGTGATGGTCTCTAACACAGCCTAAAGATGACAAGTGGCCACTCTAGCCTTCCACCAGCAGGTTGCTCCCAGGAGATCTTGACAAGACAAACCAGCAGCCCACTCTGTCTGTCTGTCTGTCTGTCTGTCTGTCTGTCTGTCTGTCTGTATCTTGTTTTACAGCAGTTGACATCCAGCTTATTGGTGCATTACCACCACAACAGCCCACACTCGACCCTAAGGCTACTTATATTCCGAGCCCCAAGATGGCAATCAGGTGCCTATGATTAACTCAAACAAAACAAGGGACAGCTGGAAGACCCGGAGTCCTGAGTAAACAGACCGGACTGTGAACCGGAATGCGGACTTAAGACCAGACCATGACAAAAACAATGAATTCCAATGTGTACATTAGACTGCTTCATTCAGATGGGCCATTTTTCTTTTTGTTTTCTTTACTAATCCTATAGTCAAATTAAGAATTATAAAGCTCAATTGTTTAATTGCATATTCTGTACTTTGTTACTTCATGGTACTGATTTGTAACAGGGGAATACATCATGCAGCATCCACCCAAAAAAGATTTCTCAAGTTTGTCTGAGCCGGAGGCTGTCTGCCCTTAGATTAACACAGTTGGCCAAACCTGTTGGAAAGCATCAAGTTGGATAAGTCACCGGGACCGGACAAGATGTACCCCAGGCTATTGTGGGAGGTGAGGGAGGAGATTGCTGAGCCACTGGTAATGATCTTTGCATCATCAATGGGGATGGGAGAGGTTCCGGAGGATTGGAAGGTTGCAGATGTTGCTTCCTTATTCAAGAAAGGGAGTACAGATAGCCCAGGATATTATAGACCAGTGAGTCTTATTGCAGTGGTTGGTAAGTTGATGGAGAAGATCCTGAGAGGAAGGATGTATGAACATTTGGAGAGGCATAATATGATTAGGAATAGTCAGCATGGCTTTGTCAAAGGCAAGTTGTACCTTACGAGCCTGATTGAATTTTTTGAGGATGTAACTAAACACATTGTTGAAGGTAGAGTACTAGATGTAGTGTATATAGATTTCAGCAAAGCATTTGATAAGGTACCCCATGCAAGGCTTATTGAGAAAGTAAGGTGGCATGGGATCCAAGGGGGCATTGCTTTATGTATCCAGAACTAGCTTTCCCAGAGAAGGCAAAGAGTGGTTATAGATGGGTCATATTCTGTATGGAGGTGGGTGACCAGTGGTGTGCCTCAGGGCTGTCTTCTGGGACCCCTACTCTTCGTGACTTTTATAAATGACTTAGATGAGGAAGTGGAGGGATGGGTTAGTGTATTTGCTGCTGACACAAATGTTGGAGATGTTGTGGTTAGTGTGGAGGGCTATCGGAGGTTAGAGTGGGATATCGATAGGATGCAAAACTGGGCTGAGAAGTGGCAAATGGAGTTCACAGATAAATGTGAGGTGGCTCATTTTGGTAGGTCAAATATGATGGCAGAACATAATGTTAATGGTAAGACTCTTGGCAGTGTGGAGAATCAGAGGGATCTTGGGGTCCGAGTCCATAGGACCCTCAAAACTGCAGTGCAAGTTGTCTGTGTGGTTAAGAAGGCATACAGTGCATTGGCCTTCATTAATAGTGGGATTGAGTTTCGGAGCCAAGAGGTAATGTTGCAGCTATATAGGACTCTGGTCAGACCCCACTTGTGTTCAGTTCTGGTCGTCTCACTACAGAAAAGATGTGGAAACCACAGGAAGGGTGCAGAGGAGATTTACAAGGATGTTGCCTGGATTGGGGAGTATGCTTTATGAAAATAGGTTGAATGAACTCAGCCTTTTCTCCTTGGAGCGATGGAGGATAAGAAGTGACCTGATAGAGGCATATAAGATGATGAGAGCTATTGATTGTGTGGATAGTCAGAGGCTTTTTCCCAGGGGCGAAATGGGTTCCATGACAGTGCACCATTTTAAGGTGCTTGGAAGTAGGTACAGAGGAGATATCAGGGATATGATTTTTACACAGCGAGTGGTGAGTGCATGGAATAGGCTGCCAGCGGCAGTGGTGGAGGCAGATACGATAGGGTCTTTTAAGAGACTCCTGGATAGGTACATGGAGCTTAGCAAAATAGAGTGGTATGGGTAACCCTGGGTAATTTCTAAGATAAGGATATGTGCTGTAGGTTTTCCATGTTTTTATGTTTCTCTGTTACAATTGTGCGGGTATCGTTCGGGATTGATTTCATTGGACGCAGTGTGATTGCCCTGAGCTTTGAACCAGTGAATTGTGTTTTAAGTTTGTGCTAATATGGATGCTGCTGGGGTGGAGCAGAGGTTTTCTTCAACAGGGGTTACCGGTAACTAATGCATGCGTGTTGGGTTGGGTAGTTATTTGTACTCCGGATGAATTGTTAATTCGCCTGTTAAGTACCGTAAAAATTGCAGAAAATAGCAGGCGCAGATTTTGTTTTACTGCAGACTACCACTGACATAACGGTAGCCGAGTGTACCAAATCTCAAGTCGAATTTCCTGTAGCTGGGGGTAGAGATTTCAAAGACAGGGTTTTATCATTTCTGAGAAGCAAGGGGAAAGAGTGGTCGGATTTGGAATGTCTAATCAGCCCACATCTCTGAGGGAAGAGTAGGAATTCCAAGTTAGTATCTGCCCTGACTGCTCTGGTGAATAAATGGAAAAATCCCCAGTTCCAAAGTCCCAGCTATGGTAGGTTCCCACCATTTTCTGGAATGTCGCCCACCCCTAAAGGGAAAGAGGAGTATGAGACTTGGGTGGAGCAGACCTCTCAGTTGTTAGATGAGTGGCAGTGCTCTGATGATGTAAAGTGACAGAAATTGGTTGAGAGTTTGAGTGGGTGGGCTGCTGACATCATGAGAGCCGTCAAACCCTGGTATGCCCTAGTAACTATGGGCAATTACTTACGAGCACTGGAAAATGCTTTTGGCACGACAGGAAGCCCAATGGAGCTCATGATGGGGTTTCAGAACATGCATCAGGAGAAGCGGGGGAAGCTTTATACCTACATCTTTCGAATATTGTTAACTGATCCACCAGACACCTGAATGGCCCCTTGCTAGCCGAAACCAAGATCTGGTTGCTTGGGCTCTCCAACTGTCTCGTAAGATGCGTCCCCCTCCCTTGTTTGTTGAACTGATTAGAAAAATATGAGAGGAAGAGAATGCATCAGAGGCATGGGAGGCTTCCGTCAACAGGGTACAGTCCTCGATAGTGGTACTCTGTGGTGAGATAACCATGAATAGCCTGCCCTGAGGAGTGGAAAAGGAGATTGTGGCAGAGTTGAGAACTGAGATGTCCTTATCCTCGGCCATTAGGCTCTATAATGAGTCAACCTATAGCCAGGGAAGTGATGACCCCCACCTGTTAGACTGTTTGAGATAGCTTTTTTTCATTCTTTCTTACTTCTCTTCTAATATTTGTATATCTGTGTACTTGTAATGCTACTGTGACTCTTGTAATTTCCTTTGGGATCAATAAAGTATCTATCTATCTATCTTTTATGTGGCAGGGTGACCAGAACGCAACACAATATACCAAATGTAGACTCACTGATGCCTTGTGCATATGCACCATAACATCTCGATTCCTACAGATTCTGTACGTGACTAAAACCATTTTCTGAGTATATAGGGAGTAGAGTAAGGGGCTGAGGGTGCAACCTCACTAGTGTTTAGAATAATCATGCTGGAGATGTTGCTGCCTGTCCTTACTAATTGTGTTTCTTAATCATCAAGTCAAGGATCCAGTGGTAGAGAGAGCCATTAACTGTCAGCATCCAGAGTTTAGTGATGGGTTTGCTTGGAATAATGGTATTTAAGACAGAACTATAGTCAATAAATAGTAGCCTGACATAGGTGTCTTTACTGTTCAGCTGCTCCAGCAGGGCCAGGGAGATGATGTTTCGGTGGTAGGCAAATTGTAATGACTTGAGATTGTCTGGAATGTTTGAGTTGATGTGTTCCATGACCAGCCTCTTAAAACACTTCATGATGGTAGATGTTACAGTCTCTGGGCAGTAGTCATCAAGGCACATTACATTAGTTCTCTTGGGTACTGTCATGATAGTGATCTTCTTTGTGCAGGAGGAAACCACAAGCTGAAGTGGGAGAGTGAAACACATCCACACATACCCCTGGTAGCTGATCTGCACAGGAGTTAAATACACAGCCGTGGACACTATCTTATTGCCCAATGCTTACTGCAGGTTCATTTCTCCAGAAGACTGATTTTACATCAATTCAGGTCATTCCCTTCTGTTCAAGAGATGTATGGAAGGTGTTAAATTCATCAGGAAGTGATGTGCTGCTGTCAATGATGTTGCACGATAATTTTTTTGTAGCCTGTAATAGCAAGTAAGTTCTGCCACAGCTGACAGATGAACTGGGAGTGAATTTTGGAATGATACTATCTCTTAGCAACTCTGACACCTTTTAAGTCATATTGTGATTTCTTATAAAGGTCAGCATCACCTGATTTAAAAGTTGCAGACATGGACTTGAGAGAGAGAGTGGATCTCCCGGGTCATCCGTAGTTTCTGGCTTCTGTCCTCTTTTGTACACAGTCCTCAACATACTTGCTGATAAAGTCAATGATGGTAGTGACCTACTCATCTAGGCTGGCAGCTCAATCTTTAAACATAGACCAGTCTACCAACTCAAAGCAATCACGTCGAATATCATCTGTTTCTTCAGGACCACAACTGTACAACTTCCTGTCCTGGATTCTCTTGTTTTAGTTTCTGTTTGTAAGCAGGGAGAAGGAGCTCAGCCTGTGGTCTGATCTGCAGGGAGTAGCTCTGTCGGTATTTTTGCTGGTTGGACAGCAAAGGGAAAAGGTACTTGGGCCCCTGGTGGGTCAGCAGACATGTTGGTTCTATTGTGATACACACTCTTGAAGTTGGCCTAGTTGAAGTTACTGCCAATGATGAAGAGGACTTCTGGGTTTCCAGTTTCAAATCTGCTGATAAAATAATTTAGTTCATTGAGTATAGGGTTCATGTGTATCTGAGGTGGGATGTAGACTGCTGTCAGGATAGCTGAAACAAACTTTAATGACAATATGTGTGGATGCCACGTCATCATTAGATACTCCAAGTTGGGTGAACAGGGGCTCGGCTGAACTGTCACCCCCAAACACCATAAGCAGTTGATTAAGAAGCAGACCCTTTGCCTCTAACTTTACCTGAGAATGCCATATGGTCCATACAATGAACTGAGAAGCCCTCAGGTTGAATAGCACAGTCAGCTGAAAGGTGCAAGCAACATTTCAGTGAGACTTAGCATATAACAGTCTCTCAGTTCTCATTGGACATCATTAGAGCTGTGCAAGTGTGCAACGGCAGATGTCAAGAAGGATGAAGCTCTGGTTATAATGGATTGTTTTATTGACTGCTTTACTTGTAAAACAATGTCTGCCTTAAGTGGAGATGGTTGGTTATTTCCTGTGATGAAACCTGGCCTGTCAAAATTGGAGAACAATTTCATACTTAGAATCATATAGCACTGCAACACAGTGTTGTCAATAAATATTCTGTTTCTTTTACAAAACATTAGAAGCTCCACTTATTAAGATGCTGTACAACAATAACCAATTATCGGTGTGAAACCCCACAGTGAATGTGGTAAGTATATTCAATAACAAGCCACGTTACTTGGGAGATTTATTGTAGGCCAAATGCTGATTAGATGATTGAAAGAAAAAGTCCAGATGAAGGTTAGGCTATGAACTCTAATGGCAAGTTCTGAAAGTGCTTAAAGACATTACGATAAGGTGTTGATTTTAAGTAGTATTGATGAAAAGTTCAT
Organism: Mobula hypostoma; assembly: GCF_963921235.1. Lineage (NCBI taxonomy): Eukaryota > Metazoa > Chordata > Chondrichthyes > Myliobatiformes > Myliobatidae > Mobula > Mobula hypostoma. The sequence goes on along the minus strand of NC_086097.1, from coordinate 61,147,529 downwards.
TGATTTATAGAATGATTTTCTTTTGCTTCAGCAGACCAGTAAAGTTCAACTGAATTGTTTTCAGTGGTGTCTCTTGTACACAGAGCATTAACACTGTTGTTAGTGTTTGGTATCCTCTTTCTGATCCTTATTTTGACTGCTTCTGATATTCATTCTGTAAGTACACCCTGCTCATGATATTTCATTCAAAAATAGTCTTATCAACAAACCAGTCTTTGAGACTTTGCCGCTTCTGAAATTTTCCTTTAGGGATATGGAAAATGTATTCTGTCTGCACCACTAAAATGTAATAGCTTTAGAATAATTGATAATGAATAATTTTCTCCACTGATAGCAAGTCTGCCTTTACTTCCAGATGCTTTCTCCACTTAGAGCTCACCGATTTCCAGTGTTGCTGACGACTAAGCCATCAGTCGGGTGCATGTTCTGTCCTGACTGCTGAGAGCAGATAGAACTGTCAGTGGACTTGATATGAAGCATGCAGAATATAGAAAATGTAGCAGAAAAGAGGCCTTGCAAGCTGGTCACACCACAGGTACAGAAAGAGTGAAGATAGGTCACCACCAGGAAGAGAAGTCAGGACAAGGCGATAATGTAAGTCATCCCCCTCTCCAGCTGACATACTTGGGGGAAGGATATCCTCCCAGAGAAGAAAAGCAGTAACAGTCCAGTTGTTGGCACCATGAAGGGTGTGCAGTAAGGGCAGGTATGGGGGAGGGAGGGCTGGCTAATATGACCAGGGGACAGAGCAAGTGGAAGGTTGGTAAGTTTCTTCACATGTACCAAAGTCAAGAAATTGTCTTTGGCTGCAGATATTCTGAAGGGGGAGGGTGGACAACCAGAGGTTGTGGCACATGTTGGTATCAATAATTTACATAGGAGTGGGAATGAGGTCCTGCAACATGAGTTTAGAAAGCTGGGCAGCTATTTATAAAGCAACACCTCAAAAATTTTAATCTTTGGATTGCTTCCAATGTTATGATGAACTGAGTATAGTACTGTATTAGAAAGATAAGTCGGATGAATATGTGGCTGAGGGGATGGTGCTGGAAGCTAGACTTTAGGTTCTCGGACTATTGGGACCATTTCTGGGGAAGATGGGACCTATACAAGCAGCATCTTGAACAGTTTGGGATCAACATCCTTGCTTGGAGGTTTGCAAGTGCTCTTGGGTTATACTGAAATTAAGTTAGGACTGAGAGTAGCTGTTCAGATGGAGAGATACTAAATATTTTCCTCTAGATAACTGTAAGTCTAGTCAGCAGGATAAAAAGACAAATGAACAAGAATGGAATTCAAACCTAAATTGCATTTATTTGAATGCAAGGAGTATAATTGGTAAAATTGATTAAAGCAAAGTTCAAAGTAAAAGGAGTGGAGGTCTATGATATTAATGCTATTACCATGACATGGATGAAGGATGGGCAAGACTGTTAAAAGTATTCTTGTGTATAGAATTTTCAGGCAAGACTGAGGAGGAGAAGGAGAAAGGGAAAAATGAGTGAAGATATTGCAACGTTAGTCAATGATTTCATTACTTCAGTACTGAAGGAGGATATTTTAGAGGGGCCCTCAAATGAGGTTATCTAGGTTTCAATTAAAAGCAAAAATATGTCACTTTGCTAGGGGTGGCAAGGGGCAGAATACTACAACCTCCTAAAAGTCAACAGGAAGTAGAGGAACAAATGTAATGGTAGATATCAGGAAATCGATAAAATAGGGTTATCATACTCAAGGATTTCAATTTTCTAACTATTAAGTGAGATTGCTTTAGGTTTAAAGGCTTAAAGGAGGCGGAACTTTTCACGTATGTCCTGAAGAGCCTTTTGAAGCAGTATATAGGTAGAGCAATGGGGAAAAGGGTATCACTCTTTCTTATCCTGGGGAATGTAACTGCTCAAGTGGAGCAAATGTCAGTGGAGGAGCATTTTAGTGATAGTGGCCATAAATATATATTTTTAATAGATTATATAAAAGGATAAGTTTGACCGGCATGAACCTATTACGGTTATGTCTATATCTGCAAAGTGCAAAGCATTTAAAGGAGAATTAATAAGATTTCAAACCAAGATGTAACCTGTCAGGGTAAAAGTTAGGGGTAACAAGTATTGGGATCCTAGATGTTGAGGAATATAGGGGATCTGATAAAGAGGACATGCATATGAGAGCATGCATAACTGGACAAGTATTAAACCATTGGGCCCATTGAGTCTGTTCCGCCATTCCATCACAGATGATTTATTGTCCCTCCCAACCCGATTTTCCTGACCTCTCTCCATGACATTTCACATGCGGACAATGAAAAGGAACTATATGAGAGGAAAAGCCTGTCAAGTATAGAGTAACTGTAGGGAGGTGCTTAACCTGTAAATCAAGATGGTTAAGCGGGGGGGGGGGGGGCAAAGAAAATCATTGGCAGACAAGATTAAGGTAGGTCTTCAGGAGGGCTTAAATTACGGGCAAAAGAATAGCCAGAGAAAAAGTAGAGCCAATTAGGGACAACAGGTTTAATCTGCATGTCAAGACGGAAGGTATAGGCAAAGTCCAATATGAACATTTTTCAGTAGTATTCACAAAGAAAGCAAACTTTACATTTAGAGAATTCAGTGAAAAGGTAGGTGAAAGTCTAGTCCAGATCACCATGAATAAAGAAGTTTGAAGATGGTTAAATCCTAGAACAGTGTGGGATTTGTATCAGTCTGCTACAGGAGGCAAGGGAAGAGATTTCTGGGGTTCTGGCCTGGATTTTTAAGGTTTTCCTGGACATACGTGAGGTACCAGATGACAGGAGAACAGCAAATGTGGTTTGTCTTTCCCAAAAAAAAGGTAGGGAAAAGCTTGATAACTAAGACTAAATTCACCAGGAGGGAAGAGCAAAAAATTTTCAAAAACAAAGGAAATAATTAATAATCAATTGAAAAGAAAGATAGAGCCAACAGGGTTTGTTAAAGGCAGATCCTGCCTGAGAAAATTGAGTGAATTCTTTGAAGAGATAAGATGTATGGTGAGGTCAATGTAATAGATGTGATTTGTATGTGCTTTAGCAAGGTGTTTGAAAAGATCCTACATGGAAGACTGTTTTAAAAGGTTAGGGTTCATAGGAGCTCAAGCAGGTTAGCCAAAGGAGATAGGGAGTGATGGTGGAACATTCTTTTTGTGATCAAACTACCGTAACTAGTGGTGCTGGCATTGATATTTGAAGTGAATGACTTGGTGTTTGTAATGTGCAGAGATCCTTGATATTTCTAATATAAATGACTTGGATGAGGATGTGGGAGTCATAGAAAGGTAGAACCATAGAAAACCTTCAGCACAATACAGGCCCTTCAGCCCACAATGCTGTGCCGAACATGTACTTACTTTAGAAATTACCTAGGGTTACCTATAGCCTTCTATTTTCTTAAGCTCCATGTACCGATCCAGGAGTTTCTTAAAAGAGCCTATTGTATCCGTCTCCACCACCGTCGCCGGCAGCCCATTCCATGCACTCACCACTCTCTTCATAAAAACATACCCCTGACATCTCCTCTGCACCTACTTCCAAGCACCTTCAATCAGTGGCCTCTTGAGTTAGCCATTTCAGCTCTGGGAAAAAGCCTCTGACTATCCACATGATCAATGCCTCTCATCATCTTATACACCTCCATCAGGTCACCTCTTATCCTCCATCGCTCCAAAGAGAAAAGGCCGAGTTCACTCAATCTATTCTCATAAGGCATGCTTCCCAATCCAGTCAACATCCTTATAAATCTCCTCTGCACCTTTTCTAAAGCTTCCACATCCTTCCTGTAGTGAAGTGATCAGAACTGAGCACAGTACTCCAAGTGGGAACTGACCAGGATCCTATACAGCTGTAACATTACCTCTCGGCTCTTGAACTGATTTCCACGGTTGATGAAGGCCAATGCACCATATGCATTCTTAACCACAGGGCCAACCTGCGCAGCAGCTTTGAGTGTCCTATGGACTCGGACCCCAAGATCCCTCTGATCCTCCACACTGCCAAGAGTCTTACCATTAATACTATATTCTGCCATCATATTTGACCCGCCAAAATGAACAACCTCACACTTATCTGTGTTGAACTCCATCTGTCACTTCTCAGCCCAGTTTTGCATCCTATCAATGTCCTGCTGTAACCTCTGACAGCCCTCTATACCATCCACAACATCCCCAACCTTTGTGTCATCAGCAAGTTTACTAACCCATCCCTCCACTTCCTCATCCAGGTCATTTATAAAAATCACAAAGAGGAGGGGGTCCCAGAACATATCCCCGAGGCACACCACTGGTCAACAACCTTCATGCAGAATATGACCTGTCTACAACCACTCTTTGCCTTTTGTGGGCAAGCCAGTTCTGGATCCACAAAGCAACGTCCCCTTGGATCCCATGCCTCCTTACTTTCTCAATAAGCCTTGCATGGGGTACCTTATCAAATGCCTTGCTGAAATCTATATACACTACATCCACTGCTCTACCTTCATCAATGTGTTTAGTCATGTCCTCAAAAGTTTAATCAGGCTCGTAAGGGATGACCTTCCCTTGACAAAGCCATGCTGACTATTCCTGATCATATTATGCCTCTCCAAATGTTCATAAATCCTGATTCTCAGGATCTTCTCCATCAACTTACCAACCACTGAAATAAGCCTCACAGATCAGCATGATCAGCAAGTTTGCAAATGATGAAAAGATTGCAGAATTGATGATGGTGTTGATCATCAATTAGGCAATGTAAGCATTTAGTCTGGATGTGCACTTTCCCTGTTAAAGGCATGCATGCGAGGGGAGAAGGTAAGCGTATTAAGGGTAAGAAAATGGGAGCCTTTGTGTACTGAATATAGAGCTCAAAAAGAAGAAGCAAGCCCTTACAGTTATACTGTCACTTTTGGGAAGAGTGAAAGAGCGAAGAATGGGAATTTCGGTGAAGATGATGGTTGGGGGTGTTGTGGATATTGTGGAGGGCTATCAGAGGTTACAGTGGGACATTGATAGGATACAAAACTGGGCTGAGAAGTAGCAGATGGAGTTCAACCCACATAAGCGTGAGGCGGTTCATTTTGGAAGGTCGACCTTGATGGCAGAATATAGCATTAATGGGAAGACTCTTGGCAGTGTGGAGGATCAGAGGGATCTTGGGGTCCGAGTCCATAGGATGCTCAAAGCTGCTACGCAGGTTGACTGTGTGGTTAAGAAGGCATATGGTGCATTGGCTTTCATCAACCGTGTGATTGAGTTTAAGAGCCGAGAGGTAATGTTGCAGCTGTATAGGATCCTGATCAGACCCCACTTGGAGCATTGTGCTCAGTTCTAGTCGCCTCACTACAGGAAGGACGTGGAAACCATAGAAAGCGTGCAAAGGAGATTTACAAGAATCTTGCCTGGATTGGGGAGCATGCCTTATGAAAATAGCATGAGTGAACTCGGTTTTTCTCCTTGGAGTGACGGAGGATGAGAGGTGACCTGATAGACGTGTATAAGATGATGAGAGGTATTGATCATGTGGATAGTCAGGGGCTTTTTCCCAGAGGTGAAATGGTTAGCAAGAGAGGGCATAGTTTTAAGGTGCTTGGAAGTAGGTACAGTGGAGATGTCAGGGGTAAGTTTTTTACGCAGAGAATGGTGAGTGCATGAAATAGGTTGTCAGCGGTGGTGGTGGAGGCGGAAGCAATAGGGTCTTCTAAGAGACTCCTCGAGAGGTACATGCAGCTTAGAAAAATACAGGGCTATGGAGAAGCCTAGCTAGTTCTAAGGTAAGACATGTTTGGCACAGCTTTGTGGGCTGAAGGGCCAGTATTGTGCTATAGGTTTTCTATGTTTCTATGACTATGCTAATAAATGCACTTGACTTAGTTTTCTGCAGGAAGAAAAGGAGTGGATTTATGTAGCATATTCAGACTTCGACAAAATGTCCAGAGACAGTTGTAGAAATATGGCTGGATTATATTATTGATTTTGAACAAAAGTGCAGTCACATGTATAAATACAAAATGGAACTTCCTGACACAGTATTAGCTTTTAAATTGTTGGATACTGCATGTCTATACATAAAAGACAGACAGCTAGCATTAACTGCATGTACAGAACTTACATTTGTATCTGTGAAATCGCATTGAAGAAGAATTTTGGAGAAAAAGCTAGCAGGACGACAGTTGGAATTAGTTTGATTCAACAAACATACTTCACTGAGCAGAAATGAGAGTGCAGCAAGCGTAGGTCCCAGAGTGACCAGCCGAGGGTACCGTTACCTGGCACAAATCCACTAAGCAAGTATGGCAGGAGGTTCAAATGTATGGTTGGGCAAGAAACTGACAGCATAGAACTGAACAAGTTAGGCAAACTGAAGAGAATAACAAACCTGAAGATGTAGAAGAGTACCATAAAACATTGTTTGTGAAGGAATCACTTACTAATGCAGACATCCAATGCAGTGATCTTGGTGATAGAATTTCTAGGAACTGCTGGTTATTGATACAGCACGCATGTGCAGTGTGTGGAGAAAAAAGGCTTGAAAGATGTGTAAGCGAACTAAACCAGAATGAAGTGCAGGAACTGGTGTACACAGATACACACAGTAACGAAGCATTCGAAGTTGGAGATAGAAGGATTGTATATTCTACTAAAAGTGAAAATTCCCGCAATAATAAGGCATACAAATCGTTACATTGAAACGGAGGTGGTACCAGTGAACATTCCACTACTCTTAAGCAAAACTTCCCTAAAGATGGCAGGAACAGTACAGGATATGGAGAAGGACCAAGCAATGGTACTGCAACAGCTGGTCTCTCTTGAACTCACCTGTTCTGGATGTTACTGTATGGACGTTCTAGATAAAGACTGTTGTGTCTGTGCAACTACATATCGATTAAATTGCATATGGGAGATGGCTTAAACTGGTGTATTCACGTTGCAGCGAGAGAGAGAGACAACAATGTGCATGTGTAGACAACAGATCACATGTAGTGCTAAGGGAAATCATTGTTCTAAAATAAATAGATCCATACATTACACTTCCTCCCCCTTTAGGTTAATGTAATATTAAATAGTACATCTACAGAACATTCAATTTGCCTTTCACAAACCATATTCAAATAAACAGTCCATAACTAACCTCACTCTCCTAAAGTTTCAGTCTTTTGGATGGCGCTGTTTTCCTTTCAGGATAGCACCTCTGAAGCTATGGAGTGGCATCAGAGTTGGTAGCTGGACCACTCACAATGCACTGGAGGAACTCCGCAGGTCAGTCAGCATCAGTTGAAAAGATTAGTCAACGTTTCGGGCCGAAACCCTTCGTCAGGACTGAAGGAAGAACTTTGGGGAGGGTTTGAAGAATGCTGGTAGTTGAAAAAAAACAGTAATTTCAAAGACAAAGGGGTGGGGGAGGGGAAGCAGGGAGGTGATTGGCAGGAGAACAATGCGCAGTAGTAGAAAGGGGCGGAACTATGAGGAAGGTGATGTGAAATAGGGATAGAGGAAGGGAGGGGGAGGGAATTACCGGAAGTTGGAGAATTTTATGTTCATACCAAGGGGCTGGAGACTACCTAGACGCTATATGAGGTGTTGCTCCTCCAACTTGAGTTTAGCTTCATCATGGCAGTAGAGGAGGCCACGTATGGACATATCTGAATGGGAATGGGAAGCAGACTTGAAGCCCACTGACTCTCATAACTACCTCGACTATACCTCTTCCCACCCCGCCACATGCAAAAATGCCATTCTGTATTCCCAGTTCCTCCGTCTCTGCCACATCTGCTCCCAGGATGAGGCTTTCCGTTCCAGGACATCTCAAATGTCCTCTTTCTTTAAGGATCGTGGTTTCCCTTCTACTGTGATCAATGATGCCCTCACCCGCATCTCCTCCATTTCCCGCACTTTGGCCCTCACCCCATCTTCCCGCCACCACAACAGGGACAGAGTTCCCCTTTTCCTCACCTACCACCCCACCAGCCTCCGGATCCAGCACATTATCCTCCGCAACTTCCGCCACCTTCAACAGGACCCCACCACTAAGCACATCTTTCCCTCTCCACCCCCCTCTGCTTTCCACAGGGATCGATCCCTCCGTGACTCACTTATCCGCACATCCATCCCCACGGATCTCCCACCCGGCACTTATCCCTGTAAACGTAAGTGCTACACCTGTCCCTACACCTCCTCTCTTGCCACCATTCAGGGCCCCAAACAGTCATTCCATGTGAGGCAACACTTCACTTGCAAACCTGTTGGGGTCATCTATTGCATCCGGTGCTCCCGGTGCGGCCTCCTCTACATCAGTGAAACCCGACTCAGATTGGCGGACCGCTTCGTTGAGCACCTCCACTCCGTCCACCACAACAGACAGGATCTCCCGGTAGCCATACACTTCAACTCTGCTTCCTATTCCCATTCAGATATGTCCATACATGGCCTCCTCTACTGCCACGATGAGGCTAAACTCAAGTTGGAGGAGCAACACCTCATATAGCGTCTAGGTAGTCTCCAGCCCCTTGGTATGAACATAAAATTCTCCAACTTCCGGTAATTCCCTCCCCCTCCCTTCCTCTATCCCTATTTCACATCACCTTCCTCATAGTTCCGCCCCTTTCTACTACTGCGCATTGTTCTCCTGCCAATCACCTCCCTGCTTCCCCTCCCCCACCCCTTTGTCTTTCAAATTGCTGTTGTTTTGAACTACCAGCATTCTTCAAACCCTCCCCAAAGTTCTTCCTTCAGTCCTGACGAAGGGTTTCGGCCCGAAACGTTGACTAATCTTTTCAACTGATGCTGACTGACCTGCTGAGTTCCTCCAGTGCATTGTGAGTGTTCCTTTGACAACAGCATCTGAAGATTATTTTGTGTTTAAGATTTGGTAGGTGTCTTGAATAAGACAACATCTTTAGTTGCCAGTGTCATATCACTGTCAGTAACATGATCATCTCAGAGAGGTAAGTTCGGTGATTGTAATGTGTCTATCTTGTTGGATACTATCAATTCAGGTATGTTCTTTGGTTCAGTATCCAATATCTGGTCCACATGATGTCTCCATGTGTGATCTCCAAAATCCACTGTGTACATCGGTGGTCCAGTTCTTGTAGCTATCCTACTGGGTATCCACTTGTCTTCTCAGAAATCATGTGCAAGGACATCCTGTCCAGCCTTTACATTCTTGAAAAACTCACATTTCTCTCTCTTTGCACGCAGGCTATACTTACTCAGCCTGGTAAGCACTTTACCAAGGCTCTGGCGGTGCACTTCATCATCCTTGCTGGTCACAATGATGCCATCAATGTGACTTTGTGTTCATGGGATGTCTTGGAGCGCTTGGTCATTGCTCTTTGCCAAATTGCTGGAGACGATGTGAAACCAAAGACAAGATGATTATAATGGAACAGTCCCTTGTGAGTACGGATCTTCATGCTTGACACCTCAATCTCCATTTGCAGATAGGCTTGTGACAAGTCAATCTTTGAAAAACATTCTCTGCCTGCCAAAGAAGCAAAATGTCTTCTATTCATGGCAGGGGATACTGCACAGTAAGCAGCATTGGGTTGGTGCTCACTTTGAATTCCCCACATATGCGAATGGCTCTGGCCTTCCCTTTCTTGATCATTGGGACAACGGGCATGGCCCAATTCCTCCACTCAACCTTGGAGAGAGAATTTCTGAAGTCCAGCATCCACGTTAGGACATAGTGCGTAAGGTATTGGACGCACTTTATGGAATTTTGGTGTTGCTGCTTCATTCAGTTCAACTCTGGCCTTCGTGCCTTTGAGTTTACCAATACCCTTCTCAAACACCTTCTCATTAGCATTAAGTAGCTGTGACAGCCTTTGGTTAGTCCTACCATTTGGGCTGCAGTTGCCTGGTGATGCCCATTCGAGACCTTTGACTAAATGCCAGTCTAGTTGTATTTTTCTCAACCATTCACATCCAAAAACTACTGGACCTCCACTTTTCAATAAATAAAGTTCTCACTGCAGTGTTTGGCCTCCATACATCACATTCACTTTCAGTCTGTCTTTGGGAGACACTTTTTTTTTCCGCCGGTGTAAGTCTTTAGCGTCACTGAGGTCTTCTTTAATAATATCTTAGAAAGCAGTCTGTTGTAGTCAGTGTCTGATATTATAGACAAAGCTGACCCTGTAACCAGCTCCATTTTCAGTTTTGCACCAGACACATCTATTGCAACCCAGATGATTTTGTGATCTGCTTCAGTAATACTATGCAGTTCTTGCCACAACAGTTCATGCTTGCCATACACTGTGTTGTCTGTTTCGCATTCGGTCACTTTGTGCATTTGCTTAGTGTTGTGTGTGAAGCTTTTTCACTCAGTGTGTTTTTTCCCTTTGGTTGTGCTTTTTGTCTGACTTGCCTATTCTCTCTATGTGACCTAGTCTGTGGCACTTCCTGCAGACTTTTTCTTTGAACCAGCAGTTAATTGCATCATGGGACGATTTGCCACATGCATAACATCTTTGGCATTTTGCACCATTCAGGACAATTTTGTGTATTTCACATTCTAAACCTTTCTGTAGTTCTGCTGCATCTTGGCTGCAGTCTCCAATGATATTGAAATGGACAATGTCCATTCTAAGGTTAGGTCTTTTTCTGACAGTATCCTATTCTGTTTGCTTCAACTATGCATGCCACATACAAGTCTGACCCTTAGTGCACCAGGAAGTCCACCTCTAAAGTCACAGTACTGGGAAAGTTTGTGCAGTTCTGCAATGTACTCAGAAATGCATTCAGCCTTTGACAGGTTCCTTTTGTAAAATCTAAATCTCTCAGCTATTACCAGCAGATTAGGGACCCAATGATTTTGTAAAATTGTAGCAATTTTGTTGATCATCTTGCTGGCTGGTTTTTCAGGAGTTACTAGGTTGCATAAGAGACTGTGTCCTAGCACCCAGTGTGCTAAGAAGTGTGGGGGCTTTCTTTTGCTCATCCAGGTTGTTCACATTACAATACAGTTCAACTCTAACAGTATATGACTCTCCGCCTTCAGTAGTACGGTCAAATTTATCAACTTTCTCGACTAAAGCTATTGCTAGGTTATTTTCACTTTAACTTTGCTAATTGTGCATCTTTCACTGTGCACTATGCAGTTACTCACATGTGCCTTTTTTAGCATCTGTGATGGCCTACTCCGGACTATTTAACTCTTTCCTCTCACTGTTTTGTTGCATAACTGTTGGTGCCGTTGCAGCTATTCTCTGACATTCAGGTCTGTACTTGTTTCCAATTTGTTGTGTATCAATTAAATAAAGGCCTTCATGCAGGAGATGGTTTAAACTGGTGTATTCACATTGCAGCAAGAGAGGGAGAGTGAACAACGTACCATCGCAGGCGACAGATCAATATGCATGCATAGACAACAGATCACATGTAGTGCTAAGGAGAGTCATTGCTCTAATAGGAATAGATCTATACATTACAAAGACATTACTGAGAATCAATGTGAGAATGAAGTACTAACTGTCACAAAGAACATAACCCCGATGAGAAATGCAAAGTGTTGCTGAAGCTTCACAAGCAGATTGGACATGCTTCGACTGATAGACTCAGAAACTGCTCAGGAGTTCAGAAAACAAAGATGCAGACTATTTTTTCCATTGTAAAGCAGCTAGTTGACAGCTGTCAGGCATGTCAAACGTTTGGAATGTCCAAACCCAAGACTGAGGTTGGTCTGCCACTAGTATCTGAATACAGTGAAATAGTAGTCGTAGGCCTACATGAACTGGAGCAAGGAGTGTGGTATCTCCACATCACTGATGAGTTCACACGTTGTTGTGCCAATAGCATTGTAATTACAAAGAGAGCCTTAGAAATAGTAAAAAACTTCATGGTGCACACGGCCCACTTCAGAAAGGCTTCAGCAATAATGAGTAGTAAATTTAATAATGATGAAGATAGAATATAGAGGTTTACAACACATTACAGGCCCTTTGGCCCCACCATATTACCTACTCTAAGAGCCTGCCTAGAATTTCCCTAGTTCATAGCCCCCTATAGCATGTACCTATCTAAGGAGCTCATAAAAGACCCAATTGTATCTGCTTCCACCACCGCTGCCAGCATTGCATTCTACATGCCCATCATTCAGATTTCATTCTGTTTTGAGTTCAGAGATATGGCAGAGAACATTAACATTGAAACAAAAACAACAGTGGCATACAATTCTTGGAGCAATGGACTTCTGGTGCGACAAAATCAAATGCTTAATGAAATAATGCTGAAAGTAAAGAAAAGCAATGGCTGTGATTGTAACCGAGCCCTGGACTGGGCCCTTATGCCAAAGAATACCATGCACAATGTACATGGTTATAGCCGGTATCGACTTGTGTTCAGCCAGAATCCAAACCTTCCCTTCTGCACTGATTGACAGACCACCTACATACTTCCGCTTTGCGTGCATCAAGGAAGGCTTTCATTGAAGCAGAGCGTTCCGAGAGAATTCGAAGAAAACTGACGGCATAACTCCATCCCACAGATGAGATATATGAGACAGGGAACAAACTGTATTATAAAAGAGCAGACTGTCCAGAATGGAAAGGTCCTGGAGTTGTCATTGGTCAGGATGGAGTTGTGGCTTTTGTGAGACATGGAGGAATATGTGTGAGAGTGCATCATTCCAGACTATGTAAAGCACAAACTGAAGATGATCAGAACTCCATGGAGAATGACACAAAGCAAATGAAAAGCACTTACCTGGTAGTGTCACATAGCACAGACAGTGCTGAGGAGAGTGCAGATGAGGACCCAGCAACATTGCTCAACAGTGACACTGGCAGTCCTGAAGAGAGTGCAGCTGGGGACTCAACAGACCTGCTTGAACAGAAATCATCACAAGTGCAAGAACAACATGAAAGTTTTGGTCTTAAAACAGGACAAACTGTAAGATTTGTAGATCAAAACACTGTTACCTCATACAAAGCTGAAGTCTTAGGATGAACAGGCAAAGCCACTGAGAGAAACAAAGCAACACAAACAAAATGCTGGAAGAACTCAACAGACCAGGCAACATCTATGGATAAATGTACAGTCCAAGTTTCGGGCTGACACCCTTTGGCAGGACTGTTCAGGAGAAACATAAATTGATACAACTTGAACTGACTAGAACCAGGCATGGTCACAGGTACTGCAGGGTCAGACAACATTTCACGTGTAGACAGACTTCATATTGAACCAAGTATAGATCAAGCTGGACCATCTGAGAATTGTCAAGATGAATATGTTCTAGTAACTAAGAAGGTGTCACCTGAATCTGCAAAACAGGATGAAATCAGTAGTTGGAAAAATAATGGAGTGTTTGAGGAAGTCAGAGACATTGGCCAAAAGATAGTATCTACAAGATGGGTGGGCATTCTGAAAGTACCACCAACAGGAATTACACCAAAAGCACACCTGGTGGCTAGAGATTTGAGGAAGTGAACATTAAAGAACTCCAAAAACGTTCACCAACGTGTGCATTAAAGTCTCTCCAAGTACTTCTCTCAGTAATATATCAAAAGCATTGGCAACCCCATTGCATTGGACATAGTATCCACATTGTTACAGGGATTGGAGCTGTCATGTGACATTTACATTCAATCCCCGCCTAAAGCCAGATGTGAAGGAACACTGTGGAAACACAAAAAGTGTCTGTATGGTCTAGCAGATGCATTAATATAATGGTATAAAAAGGTTAAGGAAATAATATTCAAAACAGGTGGAAGGGAAAGGGACTGGGGGTGAGAAAATGGTAGCCGTTGAGTATTGAATGTGAATGGAGAAAGAAAATTTGTTAAAATGAAAGAAAATTTTGTCTTTGTTGTTTAAGCATTAACAGATACAGTAGATGTGGAAGGCATCTTTAGGCTGCAGGAAGGATATTGATGTGTGGGGGAAGTGGGATGAAAAATGTCAGATGGAGTTTAATCCAGATAAATCCAATACAAGGCAATAAGATTTTGGAGTTAATAATGAGGCTAGGGCAGAAGCAATGGAATATTGAGAAACAGAGAGATTTTGGAATATAGGTACAGCCTTATACAAGTAAACAAGTGGCATCACAGGTGAATAATGGATTTGAACACAGAAGGATGGAAGCTATGCTCCATACTTTATAAAACCTCGGCCAGATCTCAGCTGGGGTACTGCATGCAGTTCTGGTCAACATGTTATAGATGGGATGTGTTTGCACTGAATATGTGCAGAGGATGTGGCCTGGGATAGAATGGTTAAGAGGAGAAATTGGAAAAGCTAGGTCTATTCTCCATGGAACAGAGGTAGTTGAGGGGGGAAGAAATTAAAGAACATAAGATTATGATGGGTATAGACAGAGTAAACTGCAGGAAACTTTCTTATATCAGGAGGTAGATAAAACTAGAGAGTAAGGGAGAAGAAATGTTCTCAAATTCCATCTATAAATTCTCATATGATACAACTTTTGTTGGAAGAATCTCAGATGGTGCTGAGGAGGACTAAAATAGATCGGTTGGTTGAGTGGTGTTGCAACAATACCTTTGCTCTCAATGTCAGTAAAACTTAGAAATTAATTCTGGATTTCAGGAAGTGGAAGTTCAGAAAGCACACACCAGTCCTTTTAGAGGGATCAGCAGTGAGAAGGGTGAACAACTTCAAGTTCCTGGTGTCATTGTCCCAGAGGATCTATCCTGGGCTGAACATTACTACAATCAATGAAAAGGCAGCTATATTTCATTAGGAGTTTGAGGAGGTATGTCATCAAAGATTCCAGCATATTTCTAAGATGTGCTATTGCATCACCATCTCGGAGGAAGGCTCCAATACACAGGAGCAAAAGAAGCTGCAGAGGGTTATAAACTCAGCCAGTTCCATCACGGGAACTTGCCACCGTACCTTTGAGGACATCTTCAAAAGGCAATGCTCATGATGATGGCATCCCATCATTAAAGACCCTCACTGTTCAGGATATGACCTCGTCTCTTAAATATCATCAGGGTGGAGGCTTGCTGTTGTTGTTCAGTTGTTCAGTCGAGCCCAACTCTTCGTGTCCTCATGGACCGTAGGGTCCATAGGGTTTTCATGGCAAGGTAGTGAAGTAGGTCACCAGGCCTTTCTTCCACACAGATACTGCTGCTGCCCAGTTTGGGACCCGTCTGGGTTTGAATTCAGGACCATATGCCTTGAAATCCAGTGCTGATGCTCTACACCACCACCTGGCCCCAGGGAGGAGGTACAGGAGCCTAAAGACATGCGCTCAATATTTCAGGAGCAGCTTCAACCCCTCCACTTTTAGATTTCTGAATGGTCCATAAACCCATGAAAACTTCCTCACTAGTTCACTCTCTTTTTGCACAATGTATTTATATCTATTATTTCTTATTATAGCAGAGTATTTTTGATGCATTGTCCTGTACTGCTGCCACGAAAGAATTTCATGACGTAGGTCAATGACAATAAAACTGATTCTGATTTAGAGGGCATGTGAAGGGTCAGTCTTCACTCAGAGGATGATGTGCCTGAAAATGTGGTTGAAGCAGTGTTGCTGACAACATTAAGTAGTGTCTAGATAATCACTTGTATCATTAAGGTATGGAAGCCTATGGGCTATTTGCTGAGAGATGGGATTAGTATGGAAGGGTAACCATTGGCCATGGTGGATTAGTCGGCCAGTTTCTATGCTGCACAATTCTATAGCTCTAATATTATAATTATCAGTGTAGACCAGCGAGATGTGACACAACACATAACTCAGGTTGGACTACTACTTCTGAGAAAATCTATCCTCCAAACTTAATTTCATTCTTTGACAATTTGTCTTCCTAGTTTAGCTGGTAGTTAAATGGTTAATTTTTTTGTGATTGCATCAATATCAATGTATATGCAAAGACTTAAGATAAAATAATATTGTACTGTTTTGGATTATTGTAATTTTGTTGACACTGTAAACATTCAGTTCATATCAGAAGGGAGATTTAATAGTACCTTTCAAACATCAGTTAAATAAAATCTATAAAGGAAAGAAAAATGCCTAGCTGAAAATAATGTATTATCACCATCTTCAAGTCATTCTTCTTAAGAGTTTGCAGATTTCGATGTGCCAAATAGTTTAATTCTGAGTTGTACAAATTACCTTTTCTTGTGAGGAGTAAAGAAATTAACAAGACATATACCTTTGGTGTACAACTATGAAGCTTGTATTTACAAATCATTATGGAAAGTACAAGGTTCATGAAACCCACTTTTATTGGTTGTCTCTTCGTTAACCCCTCGATAATAGCCACTGGACTCCGCGACGAGAAACCCACCCTTCTCAGGCTTCGTACACCTAGGGTGTGTACATCTCTGGTCCAGCCAAATCTCTGAGCTCTGAATGTCTTGCCCACCCAAACCCCGGTTTGTATGATTGCTGTGTGATTTACTGCCCCCTGCAATCGCCCTTCGGCAATAAATAGCAGATCATACACTGCATTCAATTATAAGGAAATATATTTAAGAATGTTAATTTAAGCAAACAGTTATTAGAGAAAAGAAAGAAAAAAAAAGCAAAAAGGGTCCATTATTCTTAAACAGTCAAATATGCACTCAAGTTGGAGCTCACCTTGAACTCGTCTGTCACTCATGCACTGAACCCTTGGTCCGTGTGAAAGCACACACAACCTTCTGAACATCAGTCGAAATTCACCTTGAACAAATTGGTCCTTCCTTCTTGCAGCTATTCCCCTGCACAAAGCACCTTGTGCTATAGAGACAGCCTCCTCCTGTCTTCTCCCAGCTCCCGTAAAAATAAACCTCCCTACACCAGTGTTCTCCAGAACCCTCTCCCAATTACACCGTACTGATTGGTAGACACCACATTCCCAAGTTAATCAACAAAGCCTCGTCTTATCTCAGCTCAAACCCAAACAGGCTGAAAGCAGAACAGACTGCTAAAATAAAATTACGACAGCATAGCAGTGAAAATCTTAACCAGGGCGTTACATCCATAACAGCACTTGGGAAAGGATTACTGCTGTATGTACTGGCTATTAGGATCTAGGACACTTTTAGCAGGCAGTGATGTGTGTAAAAGTCTAGTTGTTCTGAAATTGGTTATTAATCTGGATTTTGAGGGAATACCAGCTGTCATCCATAGACCTTAAATTCTCCCCAAGTAGTTAACAGCCAGAACTTCCAGCAACTGTTTGTATCTGATGTTGGACTCTTTGAAGTTCAAAGTTCAGGGTAAATTTATTATCATAGAACATGAACATTTGTCACCATATACTACTTTGAGCTTCATTTTCTTGCAGGCATTTACAGGAAAATAAAGAAATGCAATAGAATTTATGAAAACTATAAATAACAAAGACTGACAAACAACCAATGTGTAAAAGAAGACAAATCATGCAAATAATAAAAAAGTAAATAAGTAATACAGAGTTGTAGGGTTATTGAAAGTGAGTCAAAGGGTTGTGGAGTCAGCTCAGAGTCAAGCTCAAGACTGAAGGGAAGGTTGCTGCTATTTTCCAACACTCTCACACAAGCCTGTGCCAAGTTACAGCAAACACAGGAATAAGGTGCTCATTCACTTCAAGGCACAGCCCAATTTGCAGGCAATATAAGGTAAGTTTTTAATTGGTTCATATTTTTGTTATTGCTTTAATGAATTTAAAGATAACTTCTGTATGAAGAGTTTAATGAATTTAAATTTAATTTTTATTTAAATCACAGCTTTTATGTGTTTTTGGATATTTTGAACATTTGACAACTTGGGCCAGTCAGATTTTTCTTCATTTCTGTTGGCAGGACATGCTCCATCATCACCAACTCCACTGCACATGATGTCCAATGGCCTGCAAGACAAGCCCACCATACAGGCCCTCACCTCACTACTGAAGACTATCAGCTTGGAAGCACAAGTTGATGCTGGGATCTCCTTATGCATAGTTCAGGTCCTGGGAGGACATTCTGAGCCAATATGTTTGATATTAATAAATCATCTGTTTTTCTACTGAAATTTTCAAATAATTCATGATATGTTTTCCACCAATTCAATTATGTATTCGTGGAAAGGAGGCTTATTTATTATTCATATTCCAATATCTGGATTTATTATGATGCATAATAACTGCAGTTTCCTGTAGAAGTGACTAAATTAACATATTTCCCAAGTAAAAATGAAAAATTATCAGAATTATCAAGTAGCAATTTTGTGCAGCATTTTTGCTAAATAGGGATAATATTTCATGTCAATAAATCCAGATTCTGCCTAATCTTTAACATTTATTTCAGATTCCTGCATCTTCAGTGACGTCTGTGTTTTGACTTGCCTACTTCTTAAGTTGTCAACTATTAACTTCCAATTACTTTTCCTTCTAACTGCAAAATCTGTGTCAATTTGTATTTTTTTTTACTCAGATTGGGAATGGAGTCTCAGAAAGCAATTAGTCTGTCTGGGAGTATGATATGCTACCATACCACATGCAAATGACGCATCTAACAGCACTTACGCATCAAAGGCAAACAGGTATTGAAATGAATTAGTTTAGAAACCATAATTAGGCACCTTGCAAAAGGAAACATAATAGTATTGGAAATGAAGTCAGAAGTAACATGTTGTGAAAAGACAGGTGAAAAGGGCTGAAGAATTATTGCAAGAACTGAAGTTCTACTCCACATTCTGTCAGTCCACATATAATTTATGGAGCAGTCATTTTGTACGATTTCATTAGAAAGAGTTGCTGATAACTCTCTGCAATTGTCTGCAATTCTCTTCTGTAACAAGTTGGCATCATAGCTCATGGATTTAATATATTATTGATTGATGCTTCCACGATCTAACAAGTGGGAGATAGTGCTAACAAGGACACCTATTATGCGGAGTTAATGTGCAAAAGTGTGTTGATGGTCTGAGTTTTGAGCTCAGACTTAGCAGCTCCAATCATTTTTAAATGCATAAATGCATTTTCAAAACTAAACTATCCCAAATCAAATTGCTTCTAAAACATCTCCTTAATAGGTTGGTTTCTTCCCTCTCCAGTTGTTCTGACTAAGTATAATTATCATTAAACCTGGAATCTCTTAAAGGCACTATCCCATCTCTTGAGTGTTAGGGTACTCTACTCATCAGTCTGTAGCTGACCCTGGATCACCTTAGGTAATGGATGGTTCCTTTAAATGCCTCCACTCCATGGATAATTATACCTTAAGAAAGAACATCTGGAGAGGAGGGCTCAGTGGGCAGAGAATCGGCGGGGTCGAGGGGAGTGTGGGCTGCTGCTGGAAGCTGGCTGTGTTTTGCTTGATGCGTGAGTGTGTTTTGGAACCTGTTTCTGGGAAAGAGAGTGGGGAAGGAACGGAAATTGCTGGGAGGGGGTCGTGTGGGTCTGGTAATGGCGGACAAGATAAGAGGCGGGGTTGAGGGAAAGAAAGTGGAGAAGGAGAGGGATAGAGACTTGGGACCAGAGGTAGGCAGCTGGGGAGAGGTGGATTATTGTGAAGGGAGAAATAAAGGGAATGAGGAGGTAGTGAGGGGTTGGATGAATAAAAACCAAGACAAAGGGAATAAAAGAATAAGAAATGATGGTGGAGAAAACTCTGAAAGTGAGGAAGATGAACAAGCTCAGAGAGGAGGTGTTGCCATAATTAGGTTTAATGAGAAGGCTCAGGGACATATGAAGAAAATTAACCCGTTTGTGCTAACAACAACTCTGACAAATAAGATAGGGGAAATAGTATTTGCAAAAGTCCTTAATGATGGCAACTTATTGGTAAGATGTGCGAGTGAGGAACAACTTGAGAAAGCACTCAAGCTAAAAGAGATAGGAAAATGCAAGGTGGAATACACTGGGAGGGTGGGAGCACAAAACAGTGGTTGTAAAGGAGTGATCACGGGGATACCAATGAGTATAAATATGGAGGAGATCAAGAGGAATATCAAAGGAGGGAAAGTAATGAATGTTCAAAGACTGAAAACAACAAAGCAGGGAGTGAAAAAGGAAAGTGAATCAGTATTGATTGAATTTGAAGAAGAAAGAGTGCCAAGGAAGGTGTTCCTGGGTTTCATGAGTTACCCAGTAAGGGTGTATGTGCCAAAGCCACTGAGGTGCTATAATTGTCAAAGGTTTGGACACGTGGCTAAAAACTGTAAAAGGCAGAGGAGATGTGCTAGATGTGGGGGTGATCATGAATATGGAAAGTGCGGAACAGGAGTTCAACCAAAATGCTGCAATTGTGGAGGAGCTCATAATGTTGCATATAGTGGGTGTGAGGTTGTGAGACGGGACACTAAAATTCAAGAAATAAGAGTGAAAAGAAAGATCACTTATGCAGAAGCTGTAAGAATGTCAAGAGAACAGAATAATGCTCCTAATGAACAGGGAGCAATAGGGATACGAGAGATGCAACAAAGAACAAATGACAGGATTTATGTAGACAAAAAGGCTCTAGTAACATTCATTGCAGGAGTGATTAATAGTACTGCCGAGGTAAAGTCAAAAAGTGACAAAATTCAGCTGGTGGTAAAAGCAGCAGTAAACCATTTAGGGTTAGTAGGACTGACATGGGAGGAAGTGAGGGAGAACCTCAGTAATCAGTGAAGCCAGGAAGTGTCATGTGTTGGTTAATACTAATTGTGGTGATTTTTTACAATGGAATGCAAGGAGCTTACTGGCCAATAGCCAGGAATTCAAGCACTTTATTAAAGAAATGGTTGTAAAACCGGATGTAGTGTGTATTCAGGAAACTTGGTTGAAACCAACTTTAGACTTTGTGGTATATGGGTATACAATGATAAGGAAAGATAGAAATCTAGGGGGAGGAGGGGGTTGTGCTATGTTAATCAAGCAAGGTATACCATATAGAGTACTGGAGAAAGGAGATGATCAGGAATACATAGTGGTGGAAGTGTGGGAGAGAGGGGAGGGAGTGGTTATAATTAACTACAACAATCCATGTAAAAGATTGGATT
Organism: Mobula hypostoma; assembly: GCF_963921235.1. Taxonomy (NCBI): domain Eukaryota; kingdom Metazoa; phylum Chordata; class Chondrichthyes; order Myliobatiformes; family Myliobatidae; genus Mobula; species Mobula hypostoma. The sequence goes on along the minus strand of NC_086097.1, from coordinate 61,126,633 downwards.
TGGACAGCCTATTAAAGATACAAGGACAAAACAGACATAAAGTAGTGTGGTGTGCAGATTTCAATGCTCATAGCACAATATGGGGGGATCAGGTTACAGATCCAAATGGAAAGGTAATTGAAGATTTGATGGAAGAAAGGGATTTGGTGTGTATGAATGATGGTAGCGGCACAAGGATAGATATAACAACAGGAACTGAGTCAGTGTTAGATATTACGTTAGTGTCTAATACCTTGGCTGGCATTAGTAACTGGGGAGTTTGGACTGCTTCAACAGTAGGCAGTGATCACTACCCAGTTTTGTGTTCAGTGGGTGAAAGAGTTGAAGTAAGACCAGGTGGCGGAACCCCAAAGTGGGTGTTTGAAAAAGCTGATTGGGCTAAGTTCCAGAAGTTGAGTGAAGAAGGGTTGACAAAGATTGATATTTCTGGAAATGTAGATGAGTTAAACAGTCAGGTGACTTCAGCAATTATCATGGCAGCAGAAGGGTCTATACCTAGGAGTAAAAATAGGATGAATAGAAAACTGGTACCATGGTGGACAGAGGAATGTTGTCAGGCTGTAAAAAACAGAAATAGAGCATTCAGGCTAGTTAAAAGAACCCATAATATGCAGCATTTGGTTCAATATAAGAAAGCACAGGCAGCGGTGAGAAGAACTATACGTCAAGCTAAAAGGGCAAGTTGGAGGAGTTTTTGCGACAAGGTAGGAAGAACAACACCTGTGGGAGAGATATGGGGAATGATTAAGAGGATGGGAGGAGATAGAAGGGAATGGGAATATCCAGTAATGATATCTGAGGAGGAAACTGCAGTCTCCAGTAGGGATAAGGCTGAGGTCACGGCCAAGTCATTTGTACTGATACACAGTTCAGAAAATTTGTCTGAAGAAGGGAGAAGAAGGAGGGAAAGAATAATGAGCCAACACCCAGGTGTGTTAAGCAGGAGGGAAGGAACAGATGATATAATTGATGATCCATTTACATTAGCAGAAATGGTGAGAGCAATAAAGAGATCGAGACCAACTTCCCCAGGGAAAGATCTGATATGCTCTGTGATGCTAAAAAATCTAGGAGAAGGAGCGCTCTTGAAGTTGCTGCATTTTTATAACAGAGTGTGGGAGGAGGGAAGATTACCAAGTGCATGGAAAGAAGCAGTAGTAATTCCAATGAGGAAGCCTGGCAAGGATCTGTCAAAACCCACTAGCTACAGACCAATTGCATTAACATCAAGTATATGTAAGATAATGGAAAGGATGATAACAGAAAGGTTATCATATGAGCTTGAGAAAAGGGGAATGCTGGCAAGTTATCAGAGTGGTTTTAGAAAGGGAAGGAATTCCATGGACTCAGTGATTATGTTAGAGACTGAAATAAGGAAGGCCCAGGCAAATAGAGAGTCAGTAGTGGCAGTGTTCTTTGACATTGAAAAAGCCTATGATATGATGTGGAAGGAAGGATTATTAATTAAACTGCACAAGATGGGGGTTGGTGGGAGAGTTTTTAATTGGATTAAAGATTTTTTGTTTGGTAGAAAAATTCAAGTTCGGATTGGATCAGAATTATCAAAACAGTACATAGTGGAAAATGGCACACCTCAAGGTAGTGTGATTAGCCCATTACTTTTCATGATTATGATCAATGATGTCTTCACAAAGGTACCAGTGGATATAGGTAGGTCACTGTTTGCGGATGATGGGGCCTTGTGGAAAAGAGGCAGGAACATGGACTATATAATCAGGAAACTACAAGAAGCAATTGATGAAGTGATGGAGTGGGGTTATGATTGGGGATGTAGATTTTCAGTAGATAAAACTCAAACTGTATTTTTTACCAGGAAAAGGGTTGAGGTAGGGAAGAAGTTAAGGATGTATGGGGTTGAATTAGAAAGTGTTGCATCATTTAAATTTCTGGGAGTTATATTTGATTCACGATTAACATGGGCAGACCATATCAGGAAAGTTGAGGAGAAATGTAAAAAAGTAATAAATGTGATGAGATGTTTGACTGGTAGGGAATGGGGAGCAAGTTGTTCAGCTTTGAAGAGAATATATGTGGCTTTAGTAAGATCTGTATTGGATTATGGAAATATAGTATATGGATCAGCAGCTAGGTCTCTTATAAGGAAACTGGATGTGATTCAGGCTCAGGCCTTGAGAGTGTGCAGTGGGGCTTTTAAAACGTCACCAGTGTCAGCCGTACAGGTAGAAATGGGAATAATGCCTTTGGAACTAAGAAGGATGCAACTGATGGCAAACTACTGGGCTAACTTGCAGGGGCACAATGATTCTCACCCTACTAAAGGAGTGTTGCAGGAGTGCTGGGAAAATGGGAGGTTTCAGAGGGATACCTTTAGTCGGGTAGGGAATGATATCGCGAAAGAATGTGGAGTGTTTGATCTGAGGATAAGTCCTTCAGTAGTTTATCCGGTTGTAGCTCCATGGAAGCTTGTATGGCCTGACATAGAATGGCATTTGTTAGAGGTAAAAAGGAAAGAAAGATATAAAACAGATTTGGTAAATGCATTTAACTGTCATGTGATGGAAAAGTATAGTGATTATACTCACATTTATACAGATGGTGCGAAGGAACCTGAAACAGGAGTGACAGGGTTTGGGGTGGTAATACCAGCAAAAGAAATTGGATTCAGCAGAAGAACATCTAATAAGTTAGGGGTGTTTACAGTGGAGATGCTGGCAGTGTTGGTTGCGTTGCAATGGGTGCAGAAAGCCAGACCATCCAAAGCATTGATATGTTCAGATTCATCCTCAGTTCTAGCAAGTTTAAGGTCTTTTCACACAAACAGTCGGCAAGATGTACTTTATGAAGTCCTTCAGTTAGTTACAAGAATTGCAAATCAGGGAGGTCAGGTAAAATTTCTATGGGTTCCAGCACATGTAGGGGTGAAGGGGAATGAGAGGGTGGATGAGTTGGCAAAGAGGGCGTTAAAGAAAGAAAATGTGGAAATGCACATTAGTATCAGTAAAGCAGAGGTTAAGTGTGTAATCTGGGAAAAAGTCAACCGAATGTGGCAAGAAAGATGGGACAGGGAGGGGAAAGGGAGGCATTTATATCAAATACAAAAGAGTATTGCAGTTACTAGGGTAGGTAATGGAAACAGAAGAGAGGAAACGGTGTGGACTAGGTTAAGGCTGGGGCACTGTGCATTAAACAAAACATTGAAAATGATAGGGAAACACCACACAGGATTGTGTGAGGAATGTCAGGAAGAGGAGTCAGTAGAACATGTAGTTCTGAGTTGCAGGAAGTATGGGATACAGAGAGAGATGATGAGAAATAAATTAGGGGAGTTGGGGATGCAGGAATTCACATTAAAAGGGTTGCTGGGCATGGGTGAGAGAGCACAAGTCCGGGTATTTTTAGCGTTTTTAAGGGGTACAGGGGTTTTTTTTATAGAATATGACGAATAAACAGGAATAGGATACTAGGATGGTCAAAGCTGGGAGGGTGAAGTGTAGGTGTGTGTGTGTGTGTGTGTGTGTGTGTGTGTGTGTGTGTGTGTGTGTGTGTGAAGGGATTTAGAATGTATGTCTAGTGCACATTCTGGAGCAGAGGGTGGCGGTAATGCACCATTAAGCTGGATGCCAACCGTCGTAAAACAAGAGACAGACAGACAGGAGGGTTCAGTGCCAGTATGTGAGTACAAAAGAGGAGGTTCAGAAGTTGTTTTCTTTTTTGTCTTTTTTGGTATTTTTTATGTGTCTTAGATTAATTTAAGCCAATATTTTGGTTATTGGCTGCTCTTTATAAGGCTCGTGTTGCAAATTACGTGCAGCACATTGCAAAATGCATTAGGGAGTGATTTTGCCTAATAGCTATACTTCAACTGTGATTAGTTCCAAGCAACTCAAGAATTCACAATACAGTTTCAAAAAAAAAAGTGAATTGATTCTTTAGATACACAAGTTCACAGCTTTCAGTCCTTACAGCCTATAGTTAGATATTGTCTGCTCTACATGAGTCTAGTCAGTGTTCAAATTGGTCATTTCTTCTCTGAGTCCCTAACTTTAGGTCTTCTGCAAATATTGGCCTCTGGAGGTAGTGGTGTTAGTTATACGGTAGGGCACTAATTTATCCCCTTTTTAGCATGCCGCATAGACATTACTTTGACTTTATGGCAGTATGTCCACTTTTTATCTGTAACGTTATGGTAGTTTGCTTAATTAAGTGTAACATAAATAATGACATCTTTAACAATCTCGGAGAAGCTAACAGCTATAAAGTACATTACGGCCAGGTCCATGAGCCAGTCCTCATCGGAGGATCAGAGGTGGAGAGAGTCAGCAACTTTAAATCCTCAGTGATTATTATTTCAGAGGGCATGTCCTGAGCCCAGTAGATAAGTGTGATTACAAAGAAAGCATGCCACCAGCTCTACTTCCTTAGGAGTTGGTGAAGATTCAGCATGACATCTAAACCATAGACAAACTTCTACAGATGTGTATTGGAGAATATATTGACTGGCTATGTTGCAGCCTGGTATGAAAACAACAATGCCCTTGAACATAAAATCCTACTAAAAGTAGTGGATACAGCCCAGTCCATCACGGGTAAAGTCCTCCCCACCATTGAGCTCATCTACATGAAGCTTTGGCGTAGGAAAGCAGTGTCCAGCATCAGAGACCTCCATCACACAGGAAATGTTGTCCTCCTACTGCTGCCATCAGGAAGAAAGTACAGGAGCCTCAGGACTCAAACCACCAGGTTTAGAAACAGTTACAATCCCTCAACCATCAGGTTCTTGAACCAAAGTGGATAACCTCGCTCAACTTCACTTCCTCCATCATGAAATGTTCCCACAACCTATGGACTCACTTTCAATGACTCTTGAAAGTAGTAGAGCTAAGAGCCAGATTGCAATGTAGTGAACAAAGTGATCCCAGAGGTACCGAAATGAAAGTGTTGCTTTCCTTTTACGTACAGTTCAAAATTAGGACGTTAAATTTGATTTATCACTATAAAGAGTGAGATAGAAGAAGCACCTGTCACTTCTGTCAGTAAGGGAGTGCAGGACATTTGGTCACCTGACCTGTGCCACCACTCATGGTGATATTGCTGGCACCTGTGTCTGTGTCATCAACCATGTGTAGGACACTCAGCCATCAATTAAAACTCTCACTCTATCAGGACATCAAGAAGGACGTGCAACTGATGATAACTATGTTGAGCGTCGGAAGCTCTTATTTGGGTAACCTGATCCCAAACAGCCTTCTCGGATCTAGCATGAGCTTTTATTTAGAAAGATTCATTTTGTCAACAATAGTAAGTGGTTCTCAATACCTGGAAGAAAGGAAGATACCTCAAATGAATATATGGAGCATAACACGAGGAAATCTGCAGATGCTGGAATTTCAAGCAACACACATAAAAGTTGCTGGTGAACGCATCAGGCAAGGCTGCGTTTATCTCTTACTAGCTCTTACTAGTAATTTATCTCTTATTAGCTCTTCTTTCAGTTAGTCCTGACGAAGGGTCTCAGCCCGAAATGTCGACTGTACCTTTTTCTAGTGATGCTGCCTGGCCTGCTGCGTTCACCAGCAACTTTTATGTGTGTTATATGGAACATAACTTGTCTGATATCACATTCCACCAGTGTAAACTTTCCCCCTAGAGTAAGCCTTGCAAGTCTGATTTTTGCTTTGGATAATAAACAATTAGTGTGCAGTGGAAATATTCTTCAATAAAATTTGAAATGTTCAAAACATCTTTTGCTGACTGTGGAAGGGCAAGCCCTATGAGAGTCTCAAGGTCTTTTACAGTGCACCTGGTAATGAGCTGGTGTGGGGGAAGTCGTATGGAAGTAGAAATGATATTTTGAATGATCAGAAAGGACAACACTGCTGCACAGCACAATTGTGCTGTCAAATTGTCAACTGTTAAGTTTTTTTTTCCAAGTACGACTCATGTATTCAACAAAATCACTATGAACAGCACTTTGCACGTATAAACAAATGGGTGTCCTGGTCAATCAATACAAGGAGTCAACCTTCATGAGTAAAGTTCTGGGTAACTAAAGTTTGAGCTATAAATTTAGCTGGGCTAATTCTTGGTGGGGAGGTCTGTGTGAAATATTCAGCCCATTTAGTGAAGACACCCATAACAATTAGAATATATTTATATCTGCTTTTGCAAGGTGGGAGGCATCCAACATAATTTATCTGCAGTGCAGTCCACGTCTTCAACAGATCTTGTGTGGTGCAAATCTCCTTGATTAGTGTACTGTTCAGAGTTATGCTGAGCACAATCAATGCAATTCTGCGCAAAATGGTTCATGCTAATTTTCAAATCAGGCCATGATCACAAGCTTGCGTATCTTTCATATGTGGCTTAAATGCTCCAATGTGCATAGACATCATGATACTGGTAGATTGTCTGATCTTGAGGTGGCACTGTCTTTTGTCACTCATTAAAAATAGAGTGGATCCTTAGAGGCAATCTCTTTCTCTCATTTGAAAATTGAGTTAATTCTTAGAGGCAGTATATACAAGTATTTAAAGAAGCATAGTATGATCAGGGATAATCAGCATGGTTTTTTGATCCTGATTGAATTCTTTGAGGAAGTGACACAGAAGCCAGAATAGGAAAGTGGGGGGGGGGGGGGTTGCGGAAGGAGGACCACTCCATCCACTACCTTATTCTGGCATTGGCGCCCTTCCTTTTCCATCCTGCTGAAGAGTCTCAGCCCAAAACATTAACTGCTTATACCTCTCTATAGATGCTGCCTGGTCTGCTAAGTTCCTCAAACATTTATGTGTGTTGCTCCAGATTTCCAGCATCTGAAGAATCTCTACTGTTTAAAGATTCACTATGTAGTTTTACAGCTTCCAAAAACTCACTGTTTATATCAAAGTATTATCTGACCAGAGTTTGATTTTGTGAGCTCATCCCTGAGTCTCTACCTCTGGTCCTTCTTTAGTAGCTTGCCTCCAAATTTGTTGGCATCAGTTATCCTGTGAGACACATTTATGACCATTTCTTTGCATACCTCCTAGAAATTGCATTAATTTTACGTCCAATTTTATGGCTACAAATCCACTGATGTGCGCATGTTTCTTTAGTTCTTCAAATTTCTGCTGTTCAAAAATCACCTGGTCAAAAATATCTGAGTGTCCATTTATATTTTTAAAATGTACCAGTTTTTGCATTGGTTTATTATTGTCATATGTACTGAAATACAGAGAAAAATATTATTGTTTTAAAAGCTATGTATAATTACACAGTGTCCAAGATGTTTGTATCAGAACATTGAATTTGCTTTCCCTCTACTCAGATGTTCACAGAGCTGAAAACCCATCTCAGCTATGTTCATATGCTGACAGTAACTACATGCCCCAGATCCACACTGTCCCACTTCACACTTCACCAGTCTTCAGTGCTCCTAGATCTGGGCTTCTCCTCTCACTTTTCTCAGGGTACAAATGTCAAAATGAGAGAACATGCACTTAAAGTGAGAAAAGGAAATTGAAAGGAGATGTACAGGGCACTTTTTTTTTTACACAGTCATAAAATAAAGGGCTGCTAGGTGTTATGGTACTTGAGAGACTGTTTGGAAGGCAGGGATAAAGCAATATGGATCAAACACCAGCAGAAAAGATTTAGATTAATTTGGCATCTTGTTTAGTGCAGATGAGCTGCAGGGCCTGTTCCTTTGCTGCACTGTTCTAGATTCTTCTTTGTCTCAATTTCTACACTGGACATACCGTTTCTTAGGATGTAACATTCACAGAACAAACATATGCTCTGGGCCAATAGCAGCTTAAATCAGGGTGCAGATGTACTGAAAATTATACTCCATTCTTTCTTTCTATTGTTAACGTCAGAGTTACCCAATTGGTAATTAAGAGGGCTGAGTGAGCCACAAGTGGAATGCAGCAGGACATCTTCCAGCTATCGCCTACCGTCAGCACAACTATTAAGGATGACTGGTACTCCTTTAACTCCATCTCTGTCACAACTGTCTATACACTTTCCTGCCAAATTAGTTCTTTGCCTTTCTACTATTCACTGAGGAAAATCCTCATTATTTTAGTCTACAGACAGTTATAATTGAGCCCAAAAGCTTTGTTTGACAGCAGTTTTGTGACATCTGTGAACTGCTTTATCAAAAATCAACACCTTTACAATTCAACAGTTTCAGGATTTTTGTATGCTTTCTGGCACTGAATTTTCCTACAGTATCCAACAATATGTAATCTAGTTTCATTTCACAACAACGCTTTGCCTATTTTCCATAGACAAATAGGGGGTATTGGGGGCATTTGAGACTGCATACATCAGGCACTTATAAACTGGGGAAATCTGTAGAGAATATTGGTCCAGATTTCCACATCAAGGTAGACATGATATTTATCACTGTTAGTTCTTAAGTTTAAATGATTTAGCAACTTCATGCAAAAAGGAAATAGTGCAAGTAATTTCAGTAACCTAAAGCTGCTCTAATATTTCCAAACACTCTGACTCCCCAGTGGAATGCAGAAATTGCTGCACTTAGGTAGATTCAAACCAAACTTATCTGTACTTTTATCTATATCAGCCTTGGTACCTAAAAAAAAAAATAATAATTGCCATTGTTCAATCTTCCTGGTACTGAAATTTAACCGATACTGAGAAACTCATTCACTTAAGACTTTTTAAAAATTAAGTATTTGAATACCTATTAATCTTCGATTTTATTTTCCCACAATCCAAGTTTCCTTTCCATCTATATCTCTTTCTGTACCTGACTTGATATTGAATTAATTCACTAAATTAAGTTTATTTTCAATCCATGTACTATAAATCTGACTATAATAAAATCTGGTGAAACAGATACTGTGGCTTTCCCTCTTTACTTTGGTCACAGAAACCCTTCAGTGCTAAATCTGAAAATTTGGTATGATTTAATATTCATGTATTTTCTTCATAAAAAGTAAGACACACAACTTCCTTTGCTCAAATTCAGCAGGTTTTAAGTCCCTATATGTACCAATACAATCTTCTGTAACATCTTACTAGTAACTGTTTTCCCATATATATCTCTGGAATTACTTACCATATTATTAATTACTCTCCATATTATTGTCTATAATCTAATCAGTCAGTGTCAATATTTACCTCCCATGTAACCATATAGTTATAATTACATTTATTATCCATTTTGATTTAGTTTCCTTTCAGCACTGCTTATTTTATCAGCCAGATTTCCAATCTAGTCTTTAAGAATCATAGTTTCAGCCATGATAACTTGATGGAAATATGGATATGGCAACGTTAAAAATCTAAGGATTTCCTGCTCTGTTTTCTAAATCGTTCAGTTTTCTTCAAATTTTATGGGATTGAAGAAACGTATCATGGATTGAGGATTGGTTAACAGAAAGAACTGGGTAATTTTCAAGGTGGTAGGTTATAAATTGTGCTGTGCTTCAAGCATCACTGCTTGGACTTCTGCATTAACTCGGATGAGAGGGCAGAGTGTTAATACACAGCTAGATTGTAGTTAGGCTATGACATCATAAAGGGTTTACAGGGGGCTGTAGATCAATTATTGTAAAAGATAGAAGCCTCAATGTTGGTTGACAGTTCGATCTGCTTTTGCTCAGTCCTATCTTTATATTTTCTAACAGTCCTGAAAGAGACTATTTTAATCTTTGACTTCAAAGCCCCGTGATGCAAAGCTATGAAGGCAAAGGAGGCTGCAGAATTGGCATCTTGTACAAGTGACTGAGGCTGAAACTGTCAATTTTGAAGATTCACAATTAAAAGGAAAAGGTGCTGAAGCACTGTGCAGGTCACCAGCATCTGAGGAGAGAGTCACAGAGTTGATGCTATCTAGTGTGTTGTATGTTCCAGCGCTCAGAAACAGAATTAGAATCAGAATCAGGTTTAATATCACTCTCACATGTTGTGAAACGTGCTGTTTTGTGGCAGCAGCACATTGCAACACATAGAACATAGAAATTTACTGCATATTACAGGCCCTTCAGCCCACAATGTTGTGCCCATATAACGTACTCTAGAAACTCCTAGAATTTCCCTTGCACATGGCCCTCCATTTTTCTAAGCTCTATGTACCTATCGAAGACGCTCTTAAAAGACCCTATTGTACCCGCTTCCACCAGCTCCGCCAGCAGTGCATTCCATGTACCCACACTCTGTGTGGAAAAACTTACCCCTGATATCCCCTCGGTACCTATTTCCAAGCACCTTAAAATGATGCCCCCTCGTGTTAGCCATTTCAGCCCTGGGAAAAAAGCCTCTGGCTATCCGCATGATCAATGCCCCTGAGCATCTTATACACCTCTATCAGGTCACCTTTCATCCTCTGTCTCTCCAAGGAGAAAAGGCCAAGTACGCTCAACCTTTTCTCATAAGTTATGCCTTCCAATCCAGGCAGCATTCTTTTAAATCTCCTTTGCATTCTCTCTATAATATCAACACCCTTCCTGTAGAGAGGTGGTGAGAACTGAACACAGTACTCCAAGTGAGGTCCGACCAAGGTCTTGTATAGCTGTAACGTTACCTCACGGCTCTTGAACTTAATTCCATGGTTGATGAATGCCAACACACAATATGCCTTTTTAACAACACTGTTAACCTGCACAACAGATTTGAGTGTCCTATCAACACGGACCCCAAGATCACTCAGATCCTCCACACTGTCAAGAGTCCTACCATTTATATTATATTCTGTCTTCAAATTGGACCTACCAAAATGAACCACTTCACACTTATCTGGGCTGAAGTCCATCTGCCACTTCTCACCCCATGTCTGCATCCTATTGATGTCCTGTTGTAACCTCTGACAACCCTCCAGACCATTCACAACACACCCAACTTTTGTGTCATCAGCAACCTTACTAACCTACCCTTCTACTTCTTCATCCAGGTCATTTATAAAAATCACAAAGAGGAGAGGGTCCCAGAACAGATCCCTATGAAAAAAAACCACTGGGCACCATTCTCCATGAAGAATACAAACCATCTACAACCACCGTTTGCCTTCTGCTGGCAAGCCAGTTCTAGATCCACAAAGCAAGGTCTCTTTGGATCCCATGCCTCCTTACTTTCTGAAGGAGCCTTGCATGGGGAACCTTATCAAATGCCTTACTGAAATTCATGATCACTACGTCCACTGTTCTACCTTCATCAATGTGTTTTGTTACATTCTCAAAGAATTCAATCAGGCTCGTAAGGCACGGCCTGCCTTTGACTATCCCTAGTCACATTATGCCTCTCCAGATGCTCACAAATTCTGCCTCTCAGGCTCTTCTCCAACAACTTTCCCACCAAATACAAGGGGTGATTGATAAATTTGTGGCCTAAGGTAGAAGGTGTCAATTTTAGAAAAGCTAAGACATTTATTTTTCCTACATTTACACACTTAGACCAGCGGTCGTGGAACATACCAATCTCTTCTTTGTAGAAGTCGGTGACTTGGACCTCCAGAAAGTGGTCCACAGCAGGGGTGATTGATAAGTTTGTGGCCTAAGATAGAAGGAGATGAGTTATTAACTTCAAACTTTCTGCATTTTCACTCAGAGTTGAACTGCACTTGCATGTAATGAGAGCCGTATAACTCATCTCCTTCTATCCAAGGCAACAAACTTATCAATCACCCCTGCTGTGGACCACCTGGAGATCCAAGACGCTCTTGTTACATGCACGTGCAGTTCAACTCTTTGAGTGATAATGCAGTAAGTTTGACGTTAATAACTCATCTCCTTGTACATTAGGTCACAAACTTATCAATCACCCCTGCTGTGGACCACTTCTACAAAGAAGGGATCCGTATGCTCCACGGCCGCTGGACTAAGTGTGTACATGTAGGAGAGGACTATGTTGAAAAATAAATGTGCTAGGTTTTCTAAAATTGACTCCTTCTACCTTAGGCCATGAACTTATCAATCACCCCTCGTAATAATAAAAACCATAACATACAAGTAAACCAAAAAGAGGGAAAACATAGAGGTAGTGTTCATGGGATGATTGTCCATTTAGAAATCTGATTTTCACTCTTCAATTTCACTTCAGATTTCCAGCATCTGCAGTTTTTTTTTCTCTGTTACTGATGGAGATTCATATCCTTGTAACCAGATATTCTAACCTTTAATGGTCTTGAAATATGGGCATATAGCGATGTTCTCATTTCACTGTTTGAGAATTAAAGTTGTTTTTATTTTTCCAATGCTCATATGAGAGGAAGTATTAATGTAAGATATTAATGAATGTGGTATCACTGGGTTTTCTACATTAGCAGGCATTTCTGCATAATGCTTGCCCTGCTAATGTTACTGTACAAGGATACCAGGGAAATATACCCTCAATTCCGAGGCACAATCTCAGACATAAGGTTTGAATAGCATTGAAATCTCTGTAGAAGAATGATTTTGAGGGGGATCTTCTCTGAGAAAGAGCCAGCCTGGAGCTGGAGCCTGACTTTTGTACAACAGCTTTAATTTACTTACTTACCCACATCCCTGGATACTTTTATCCACAACTGTAATACTGTCCCCACTCCTCTCTGTGTTATTATACAAGAGATGATTGATAAGTTTGTGGCCTAAGGTAGAAAGCGTCAATTTTAGAAAACCTAGCACATTTATTTTTCCTACATTTACACACTTAGTCCAGCAGTCGTGGAGCATACGGATCCCTTTTTTGTAGAAGTCGGCGTCTTGGACCTCCAGGAGTGGTCCACAGCAGGGGTGATTGATAAGTTTGTGGCCTAAAGTAGAAGGAGATGAGGAGAAACTTCAAACTTCCTGCATTTTCACTCAAAGAGTTGAACTGCATGTGCATGTAACGAGAGCTGTATAACTCATCTCCTTCTACCTAAGGCCACAAACTTATCAATCACCTCTGCTGTGGACCACCTCTACAAAGAAGGGATCCGTATGCTCCACAACCACTGGACTAAGTGTGCAAATGTAGGAGGGGACTATGTTGAAAAATAAATGTGCTAGTTTTTTTAAAATTGACTCCTTCTACCTTAGGCCACGAACTTATCAATCATCCCCCGTATATGTACATAATAAAGAACTTCAGTTCACAGTGTGCATTGTGGGCTGTTCACCCTTGAGCCAGAAGTGACATTAGAGAGCTGATCATATGGGCTCATTTCGGGCTGAAGCCATGACTGCAATGTCTCAAATAAAGATGTGTTCATTTTTACTCCCGTTACGTTTTATCTTTATTAAGTACATATATAACATAGCGTCAGAAGTTGATATGTGGTCTAAGCACAGAGAGTAATTGTACCGGGATTAAAATAGACATGGTAGGTTCTGATGGTGAGAAGCTACAGGCCAGAGAGGAAGTTGTTTCCTGAAGCTGCTGCTCATGGAATTCATCAAGAGAGATTCAGGGGAGAGCCCTAAAATGCTGGCGTTGGTAAGGTAAGTCCTCTCGTACCTATGCAGTTCAATGGAAATTGAATTGATAACTGGAAACACTTCAAACAGCAATTGAATAGCAGTGGATAGAGCTGGAGGCATGGATAAAAAATTGAAAATGTCTATTTTTCTACCTGTAATTGGCAAAGATGCTTTGGACATCTAAAACAGCTTCAAATAGATGAGACAGCCATAACATTGAACACTCTGATGACAAAACTTGAGGAACATTTCGTCCCTATTAAAAACATCACGTTCGAGAGATACAGGTTAGTTTCCTGTGACCAGAAATGAGATGCTAGCTTTGACCAATAATTAGCTGAGCTTCACACACTCAGTAAGACCTGTGAGTTTGGAGATTTGATAGACTCACTAGTCAGAAACATTTTTTTTTGCAGAGTCCCAGATAACAGACTTAGACAAAGATTGATCCATGAAAAAGATTTAATGCTGGATAAGGCTGTGGATATGTGTAGGGCAGTGGAGACTACATGAGCACAAGCCAAGGAGCTGCACCTGGCAGAAACAACAGTATATGATGTGAAAACAGAGGGTCAAAATATATGGCATTTCCCAAAGCAACAGCAAAGCAAATAGGTAGGCTCAAATAGCAAATGCAGCAGGTGTGGAGGTAGGCACATTCCAAAAATGTGTGCTCCTTATGGAAAGTCCTGCAGAAATTGTTGGAAGAAGAATCATTTTGCAAAGTGCGGCAAAGCTGGGGCTATTAAGAGAAAGGTGCACATGGTTGCTGAGGAGACGGAGAAAGACTTTGTAGATTTGCTACAGACTGCTGGTGCTGGTAACACAGAATGGATTGTTCCAGTGACTGTGAATGAGACAGTAAATTCCCTTAAAGCTTGACACAAGAGCTCAAGTGAATCTATTATCCATGGATGATTACAAGACTCTCAAAGTAAAGAGCAAGATTTACCCAGTTAAACTAAAAGTGACAGGCTATGCTGGAGAGAACATTCCAGTAAAATGGGGCTGTATAGTGTCCTTCAAGCACAAGGTGCACTACCTAAAGGCCCACCTATTGATTGTTGCAAAGCAAATAGTAGGTAAGTCTGCATGTGTAAGCCTCAACCTGGTTGAAAGGGTTTTTGTAGTGGCTTCACAGACCAAAGATGACCAGGCAACTCTCATGGAAGAGTGCACAGTTGTCTCTGAGGCACTCGGATGCTTAGCTGATGTAACTTGAGAAACCCGTAACAGTATGCATGAGAGCTCCAAAGTGGATATCCTAGAGAAGTACAAGAACTCTACATTTCATAGACATCTGTACCATTTACACCAACATGGCAGTCAGGATGCCAGTGCTGAACAGAGTGATCACGATGAAGAAGTCGCCAGTCTTGCTCTCATATCATGCAGCTGTGGTTCAAAATCTGTCTCTCATCAACTTTCCTTCAGTAAAAGACTGAAAGTCAAAGATATCTCCCTGATCGCCTCTGAAGTTGAAGAGGAAAAATAAAATGGAATATGGATCAACCACACTGACCCAAAGGTCAGAACAACAACAAGAGTTCAACACAAACCAACAGGAGGAGTTGCTAACTACGATACTCAGCCAGCACAAGTAGCTCCATGTATTGAGACAGAATCAGCTGTAACTAGTGAAAAAACTCACTGATCACATGGAGGTGTTCCAGGGCTCCTTTATGAGGCATGTGGAGCAATAATGGTCAGACAGAAGGAACAAGAACAGTGACAAACAGATAGAATCTTTGCAGAAAGATGTGAAAGAAAGGAACATATTGATCAGAGTTCTCAAAGAGACACTAATATTAACACATCAAATGAAAGTGAGGCATCTGTAGAAACAAATGGCAGACCAAAATGGATCATCAAACTACCTCGGAGACTGACTGAGAGTTGATGAATGAATTACGGGCTGTACTTGCTCATTATAATTGAAGTTTGTGCAAATATCTGTGTTGGAAAGCATTATTGTTTCCTGCAGCTTTGCTTTAAAGGAGGAAAATGTGTTATTATGTGTATACATAATAAAGAACTTCTGTTCCCAATGTGCAATGCAGGCTGTTCATCCTAGGACCAGAAGTGACGTTGGTGAGCTGAACCCATGACTGGAGTGTTCTGTAAATAAATATGCACTTGCATTTTTATCCATGCAGTTTGTCTTTTATTAGAAACAAACATAACACTCTCCTTATCAAGTTCATGGGTTCTGGCTTACAACCCCATCCGTATCATTCATTGACCACCCAAACCCTCCAGAGTTTTGCATTCTTTCTGAATCTGGACCACATGACTTTCGCAAGCAATCTTCAATGTCTGAGTGTTGCTCAATAGTGGCCAGTACTTCAGATGTGGGCCACTTCTGAATTTTTAACCTGTGCGACTGAAATGAACATTTACGGTCTTCATAATGACAGATTAAAATGTCCCCATGTGGCTCAAAAAGTTTTTAGCTAACATTTATAAGTTCAACATTGGTGGTGAACAGAGAAATTCAGTTAATGGACTGCAATGATTCAATAACCCATGTATCTAAAGGGCCCTTGGAAAGGACACAAAATGCACACCTTACTAGCTGTATGTAACTGAAAATATCATTTAATGATCTCGTAGTATTTGTTTACTACATAAAACATGTTTGTAACAACATGAAAAATTTGATGCATAGGAGTTCCAATGCTGAATAAAAATAATCATCCATTCCTCTTTTACTTGCGCATTACTGTTTCATTACTGTGGACTGGGGTAAAACATTATTTACCCCAGAAGTCAGATGAGGGATCTTAATCAGAAATGTTGACTGTTCATCACCCTCCAGAGATGCTGCCTGATCTGTTGAGTTCCTCTAGCTTTGTGTGTGTGCTCCAGACTCTTGTATCTGCAGTCTCTTGTGTCTTCATGTTTTATTCTCCCATTACTTTTAATGCACATATCTAATATCCATTGCTGTGTGCAGCCAAAGCAGAGGGTAGAAGATCCATCTGCTTATTATGCTATTGGAGGTTGGTGCATGGTGTGAAAATTTGTAGATATAGGGTTTGAAACAGAGTCGTGCCCGCTTGTTGTTGTACCAAGGAACAGTCCCTGTCCCTGACTGGTAGATTTGTAACCCAAATATTCCCCTTGCCTCCTTTTCAGCAGTGTAAAATCACATTGTCCTTCTTTCCTACTTCTGATGATAGGTCTATGACCTGAAATTTTAGCTGTGTTTCTTTTCCCAGAGGTTCCCCCCCCCAAGACTGCTGAGCGTTTCCAGCATTTTCTGTTTCATTTCAGATTTCCTACATCTGTAGATTTTTTATTGAATTCCACAGAAGATTAACATAAATTTAAATAGAACTTTTTCCATTCAGATGATAACTTTGTCCATGGATTAACAGCAGATTCTGGACTATTATTTCCAAGGTCATAGCATATCCCTAACATTAAATAACATCAGCAGTGAAGTACTAATGATTTATGGTATATATTTAAATCCCTATCTGGCTTATAATTTTTATGTTGAAGAAAAATGTGTTATGTTTTTCAGAAGCTCAATTCCTTTTAATGTCAAGTGAGGTACTGTCATGCAAGAATTAGAAGAGCTAAATTGTGCACACTTCTAACAGAAATGTAACAATGGTCTAGAAATTCTTCCAAACAAAATATCAGCATGTTGCAATTAAAATTACGCTTTACCCAGAGTACTGCAATTTTGTACCTCTTTCTAGACAACTACGCACCCATTTGGAATGTCAACACATGATTTTCTGCCAGCATTTTTTCTTTATCCTGGATCTTGTAGTGCAGCATTAAGTCATAGTGTGAGGCAATGTGTAGTGTTATTTTGCAGTGAGATTGCCTAAGTGAATACATTGAAAAATGCTAACACTCAGATAAAAAGCCACTTCTAAAAACCCCATTTTCCTTGTGCTGTAATTGTTCAGTTTAGAAAATGACTTTCTCTATCAATGATTGGATCTCCAATCTTCCATTTATCTGTTACAGCTTCACATAAGATCATTTGTAGCTTCCTGGTCTCAAGATCATTCCAGACATTTGTTGCTAATCTTTACCAAATGTCGTAGCTTTCTGCTCACTCTCGGAACTCAAGATGACAAGGCTTCATCTGCTCTTCCTTCAGTCCCAATAATTATGTACAAGACTTTTATACTGTTGTCTAAAGTGCAGATGTTTGGAGATTGACCTACAGAGACCACTCATAAACTTATAGATTTATAAAAACCATGCCTGCAAGAAAATGAATCTCAGGGTCGTATATGGTGACATATATGCACTTCAATATTAAATTTACTTTGAACGACAGGGCTGGTGGTGGTGGTGAGTCAGAGATTCCAACGAACAAATTTCTTGATCAAAGAACAAATTTCCCATGGGCACAATTTTTCACCAGGCTACACAGATCCCTCTAAGTGCTGAGAGTATTGTCTCTTCATTGCAGCATTCAGTCATTTAATAGCAAAATCCCATTTATATATGATTTTGCTAAAATGTAAATTTTAAGGCAGTATTCACAGGAAAACCCAACAATGTTTTCAGTTGTCTCAGTCTTTTTGGAACTTTTACAAGCAATATTAAAATGACCTAAAATGCTATTTCACAGTCATTAGAAGTTAGTAATTTCAATCTCAATTTTGTTAATATGAATATTTGCCAGGATATTAAATAGAACTACAAACAAATGCTTCAGTTTAATATCCAAAAAGTAACAGTTTAGACCATGTGACAATCTCTCATCACTGAAGTGTTGATCTAGAAAACATACTTGAGAGTCTGAATAGGGTTGGACTTCCAAACTTCTGACCCAGAATTAATTTTCCAGTGTAACTTGATCTATCACTGTATATCTTCCTGCCTGTTTTCTTTAAATAGACTACATTTTTCCATTGGGGAGTGTGTAAAGTTTCAAACTGACACTTAGTTTTATTTACAAATTTTGACAAGTAAGAGTAATCTATAGAATGTTGCTGTTGTGCTTGAAATTAGTGAAGGATTTTAAAATCTGAGTACAAGGTGAAAAACATTTGTTTCTGCTAAATCATTGATTGGATTTATACCAGGAATCTTATTAAGTCTTAAAATAAAAGGAGAAGTACATCATTCATCTTGTAATAAATTGAATCGTATTAGCTATAATGTTTTCAAAATATTAAGCACTGTCGCATGTTCTAGTTACCACAAACCATATTTCAGATTTGTATCAACTAAGATATGGAAGCTTTCCTAATCCTGCCAAATGACTCATTTAGAAGTCAGAGCATTGGGTAGCCATGCATGTTATAAAGGCTGAACCTAACAGGAAAGGTTAATGTTGGAACAGCCACAGGAAACCTCAGAGCAGCAGCAACAGCAGAAGTCTAAGGCTTTGATATTGTTTTTGCCAGCTAAGGAAGTCTGTGAAGGCTTACATTCACCAAGCAAGAGGCACTACATAAGTGTGCCATTTGAAAACCACTTTTGCCAATGTCAATTTACAAATGTTTCACGTGGAACTGATGAGGCTGCATGCAGAGTTTATATAAAATGCTTAATTAAAATATAACTCATGAATTCCCTGAGTTTCTGATTTCAGATGGATGTACTGCTCTTCTGATCCTGAAACAGCAATAAGATGACTTTTCAATTGTAATTACTTTACATTATTCATCAAGTAATATTAAAAAATCATAGTAAACTCCAGACTAACTTTAATACAAGTGAAAAACAACTTACATATGTAAAGAATTTTTAAAAAATCTTTTAAAATAGTTTTTATATTCTGCTTTCAATAAAAACACAATTCCTGAAATTTCTGTCCTGGAGCTGACATTCCTCCAAGACGGTAAATGCTCACAAGTCATCAGAAACCAATGGTGAAAGCCTGTGCCAACCACTAGCAGGAGAGTTCAAGGACATCTTCCACTTCTCACTGTTGCAATCAGAGGTTCCTATCTGCTTCAAAAGGTCATAAGACTTATCAGTTACGAAGAAGGGCAGGGTGAACTGCTTGATTGATTACTACCCTGTAGCTTTCACATCTACTGTGATGAAATGCTTTCAAAGGTTGATTATGCCTAGAATTAACACCTGCCTGAGCAATTATTGCCAACCACCACAGGATGTCTATAATGGCTGCAATCTCACTGGCTCTCCATTCGGCCTTGGACTGGCTGGGCAACGACAATGTCAGGCTGCCATTTATTGATTACAGCTTAATGTTCAACACTGTCATCCCCTCAGTACTAATCAATAAACTTGAATACCTGAGCTTCTGTACCCCGCTCTACAAATTGATCCTTGACTTCCTCATTGGGAGACTACAGTCTGTACAGATGTTGATTACATCTCCTCCTTGCTGACAATCAACACAAGCCCTCCTCAAAGGTGTCTACATAGCTCACCGCTCTACTTTTTCTATGCTTAGTGTGGCTGGAACAGTCAAAAGATCATCTATAAAATTGCTGATGGCATCACTGTTGTTGGCAGAAACTCAGAAGGCAATGACAGAGTATAAAGAAATGAAGTAGATAGTCCGGTTGAATGGCATCAAAAAATCTGCCTTGCACTTAATATCAACAAGGCAAAAAATTGATTATGGACTTTAGGGAGGGGAAGTCAGTAGAACATTTTCGAGTCCTCATTGAGGGGTCAGCTGTGGAAAGGTGAGCAACTTCAGGTTCCTGAGTGTCGACATCTCAGAGGTCTACCTGTTGATGGAAACTTGACAAAGGCTTGTCAGCAGTTATAATTCTTCAGGAGTCTGAGGAAATTTGGTACATCACCAAAGACCTCCGCAAATTTCTACAGATGTACCATGGAAAGATTTCTAACCAGTTGAATCACAATCCAGTGTGGAGGGACCGATGTACAGGATCATAAGACACTTCAGAGGGTTGTGGACTCAACCAGCCCTATCACGGGCACAAGCCTTTCACCATCGAGGACAACTTCCAAAGGTGGTACCTCAAGAAGACAACATCCATCACCTAAGGACCCTCACTATCCAAGACTTACCTTCTTGTCATTACTACCATCAGGAAGGAGGTACTGGAGCCTAAAGACTCATATGGAACATTTTATGAACAGCTTCATCCCCTCTACTATCAGATTTCTGAACAGTCCGTGAACCCATAAACATTCTGTTACATAATTTAATTACTTTTATTGAAACTAAACAATAATTTGTTACTGCTGCACTGTACTGCTGCCACAATAAAGCAAATTTCACAAATAACCTCAGTGACTATAAACATGATTCTGGTTTTAAACATCCAACCTGCAATGAGAAGTTTGCATGGAAGGTTTAGCCTGCAGAACAACTTATCTTCTTCAGATTAGTAAGATCCAAGTGATTTTCGGATTTAAAGGAAAATCCTGGTGACTCCAGGGACTAAATAATACAATTTAAAATAATGGCAATTTTGTATCCTAATTTTAGTCAATATTGTCCATCGTGAAGAAAGATTTTCCTTCCCGAATGCTGGTAGTTTTATGAAGGAAACTAATAGGGACTTCATACAAATAAAAGGAGGAATCCCATACTCTCAGTTGGTTGATATAAAAAGTGTATGTACTTTTAAGGGGAAAAAAAAGGAAGGGTAGGTGGATGTTGAAAGTAATATGCAGAACAATATAGACAAGAAAAGATGGAGAAGGCTGAAAAGGAGCATGAATACTGCCATGGTCTGGTTGGGCTGAATGGCCTGTTTCTGAGCCACATAGACCAGATAATCCAATATAATTTTAAACTTTAATCCCAAGCACCGGAATTTATGTTTCTTTAGGATTGGTGGCCCTTTTCGTTTACAAAAAAGCTGTTATTATCATCAGCATTTATTTGTTGAGAAACAAGTTTTATTCTCTAGCTTTAACTGAAATCAGCCTATATGTTTCATATACAGTAACATAAACCATTTTTATTTGATACAATTTTTTTGATAAAACAGGACACTCATATTTAGTTCTTGATTGCAAATAATGTCAATATACAATATTTATTTAATGAGTGGAATTTTATACTTGAGACAAATTCATGCTGAGTTTCCAGGTAATTTAGAATCCAGGCTATTATTTGAATGTTTCATTGGGAATTTACATATTTTGGTTTGGTTAATTTTGAATCTGACTAATGAGTAATGTTGATTTTGAAAACTTGTTTAGTTCAAAGGAATTGTTACCCTGCTTTAACCCACTGAACTGCACTGAAGTCACACCCTCATGTAACCTTCACAGATCTCAACTAAGATTTTATTCAATTGCATTTAAGAACCATGTAGAAATACTAATCCCAGTTTGGCTGGAAGCTTGATGCTTTAATCCAATGCAATTCAACAAATTAATCTTTGACTACCATTTTATTACTAAACCAGTGAAGTTGTTTTATGATATTATTCGTTCATTTATTTAGCTTAGTCTGTAAATCTTTTTTGATATTTTGATATAAGGTAGATTTTCAGAAATATGTTCTGCAATCTATAACCTGCTTAATGTTCTGCAGTAAAATTTAGAAACAGATTCTTTTTTTCCGTCATCTGATTTCTGAATGGCCCCTGAAACCCAGGAACATTAAGTCACTATTTTGCTCTATTTTTGTATTATTTATTTATTATTGTAACTTATAGTAATTTTTAATGTATGGCACTACACTGCCACTGCAAAACTAAGTTCACAGCTGTGGTAAACCATATATATATATATGTTGTAACTGGGTTAACTGTCTGGACACACCCCTCTGCTGACTGCCCCTGTGGCTTCTCCCACAGACCCCTGAATAAAGGTGATTTAGCCTTGCCCCTCCTCTTCAGTCCAGGGGCAGACACTCAACATGCTGCAAGTCATATTTTACTGTGAATAAAATGGAAGGTGCATCAACAGCATACTGTATGTCAATGATTCTGAGCATTTCTGCCATCTATGTTACTGCTGAGTAAAAATAGTCCAAGTATCATGTAATGTAGATTCTAGTTCTTTTCAAGACAATGGTAAGTGCTGGGCACTAGTATCGTGTATGCAGTTGAAACATCAACTGTGTGCTATGCCCAAAGGTTTGAGCTCTGGCATGATCAAATCATTCTAAAGCTAAGCAATTTGGTATATACTCTATGTATCAGTTGTATGAGTGTAGATTTCTATATGAAGTAGTGTGGTTTTTAAGCTTCCCAACTTGAATCCTGATAGCATCCTTAAAATGCAATATGATGTCCCTAATGACCAAACAAAATTTATCACTGAATCACAGAAGTATAGCTGAAAACATGCTGGGAAATCCTGAGTCTGCTTCCAGACTAATTAAAGCACAGCTTCCACAGAAATTGTACCTGCAGGATTTCAAAATAAAACTTTTTTTTTTGTTCTCTTGAGTTCAGGTAGATAAACTATGAGAAAGAGCAAAACAGATTTTGAACTTAAGGAAGATAATTCTAAAATTACTGTGTGGTGGAGACTAACATTAGCAGAAGACTGATTGTCCAATGTTCTTTCACTTAGAACAGGTTAGGAAACTGACATTTGGATGAATTCAGGTGTACACGAAGATGGGAGCTTGGCCAAGAAAGCAATGGAATTGTTAAGACTAGAGATAATAAAAGGAAAAGCAACCTATAAGGCAAGACAGTTGCATAGAACATATCTGTCTCTACCACCACCCCAGACAGTGCATCCCAAGTACCCATCACCCTGTGTGTAACAAAATCTAGCCCTTCACATTTCCTTTGAAATTACCTATTATCACCCTAAATGCATGCCCTCTGGTGTTAGTTATTTCAAACCTGGGGAAAAGTTACTGGCTGCCTTTTCTATCTATGCCTCTCATAATCTTATAAACATCCATCAGATCTCCTCTCACCCTCTGCCGCTCCAGAGAAAGCAACCCAGGGTTGTCCAGACTCTTGTGAAAGTTCACACCCTCTGATCTAGACAGCATCTTCTGGTAAATCTCTGCAGTATCCTCTTCAAAGCCTTGAGATCTTTCCTTTAAAGGGGCAAACAGAGCTGTATGCAATACTCCAAATGCAGCCTAACTAGAGTTTAGAAAACTGCGATATAACTTCCTGACTTTTGAAGTCAATGCCTTGACTAATAAAGGCAAGCGTGCCATATGCCTTCTTAGCCACCTTAGCAACCTGTGTAGACACTTTCAGGGAGTTATGAACTTTAATCCTAAAATCCCACTGTTTATCAACATAGTTAAATGTCTTGCCATTAGCAGGGTACTGTCTCTTTATATTTGACTTACAAACACTTCACATTTGGTTGCGTTAAATGCCATCTGCCACATCTGCAACTGATCTATATCACACTATATTCATTGCCAGTCTTCTGTGTTATCTACAACACAACACATCTGTATCATCCGCAAACTTGCTAACCTACCCATCTACATTTTCATCCAGGTCATTTACATACTGTACATCACAATTAGCAGAGGTCCCAGACCAGATATCTGTAGAACACCACACTTCATAGACTTCCAGCTAGAATAAGTCCCTTCCACCACTAGTCTCAATCTTCTATGGGCTAGCCCGTTCAGATTCCAAAAGGTCAATTCACCATGGATCTTATGCACCTTAATCTTCTGGATGAGCCTCCCACTAGGAATCTTGTCAAACGCCTTACTCAAAATCCATATAGACAACATCTTCAGCTCTACTTTCATCAATCACCTTCGTCACCATGCTGGCTCTCCCTATTTAGACCATAGTTTTCCAAATGCTCACAAATCCTATCCCTAGGAATTCTCTCCAGTACCTTTCCTATCACTGATGTGAGGATTATTCCTGGTTACTTTCTTAAATAACGGAACAACACTAGGTATTTGCCAGTCCTCCGTGACCTTGCCTGTGGCTAAATAGGACACAAAAATATTGGTCAAGGCCCCAGCAATCTCTTCTCTTGCCCCTCTCATTAACCTGGGATATTTCCCATCAGGCCCTGGAGGCTTTTCTACCTAAACACTCTTTAAAAGACACCACATGAACTCATCCTTTGCCTCAAAATGCCCTAGCATATTGATACACTAGGCACTGATCTCCCTATCCTTCATGTTCTTTTCATTGGTAAATACTGATGTAACATAATTATTAAGGACTTCGCTGACATCCTCCAGTTCCAAGCAAGTGTTCCACCATTTATCCTTAAATGGTCCTACCACTATAGTTACCATCTTGCTCTTGATAAATGTATAGGATGGTTTAGGATTCTCTTTAATCCTCCTTGCCAAGGACTTTTGAAGGTTCTCTTATCTTGCTATGCTTGTCTTTCCTTCTGTTCAAAGTTCAATGTAAAATTTATTATTAGAGTACATGCATGTCACCACATACAAACCTGACTGGAACATACCTATCCTGTACTCGGTGCAGTTGGTCTTTAAAAACCCTCCACTTGTCAGATGTGGACAATGAAAAACAGCTCTTCCCAATTAACTCTTCCTCATTCCTGCCTAATGCTCTGGTAAAATGCCCTGCTTCAGTTTAATACTCTCCTACAGGATCCGTAAATGCCCTAATCTATAACTATCTTAAAACTTAAGGAGTTGTAGTCATTGTTCCCTAACTGCTTGCCCACTGAAAGGTTAGTCAGCTGGCCAGGCTCATTACCCCACACCACATCTAGTATAGCCCTAGCTCCTTCTATTGTTTGACTACCTACATATTTATTTAAGAAACCCTTCCAGATGTATCCATCAAATAGTGCCCCATCTAAAGCTCTTGGACTAAAATGTCCCAGTTTATATTAGAGAAGTTGAAGATCCCCCATGACAACAACCCTATTATCTCCACACCTTTCCTTAATCTGCCTGAATATCTGTCCCTCAATGTCCTTGTGACTATTGGGGGTTTCTAGTGCAATCCCATCAGAGTGATTTCACCCTTCCTATTTTTGAGTTTTACCCATTTAGACTGAGTGCTCGAGCGCTCCATTATGCTCCCCCCCCACCGAGTGCAGCAATGATATTGTCCCTGATAGTAGTGCAACTCCTCCCTTCCAACTTTTACCTCCCTCTCTTTTCTAAAACATTAAAATCCTGGGACATTAAGCAACCATTCCTGTCCTTCTCTCAACAAAATCTCTGTAATGGCCACAACATCATAGTTCCATGCACTGAATCATGTTCTAAGTTCATTACCTTTACCCATAATACTCCTAGCATTAAAATACACGCATTTCAAACTATTCATCTCACTGCATGTTTTACTTTGCTCTAGCCTGCTTTTATTGGCTGTGACATCTACCTTCCTCTCCATCCCTCCACTTTCTATCATCTTCAATGATGTCATGCTCTTTGAGGCAAGTTCTGCTGTTCTAACCTTTGGTGGCAATGCACTTCTTTCCCAAGCTATCTTTTATATGAGATTGCAATGTCTGGCCACCTAGGGTTTAATCAAAACATTTTCTTAAACGATAGGTAAACCAATTAACACATGACTGATTTTCCTTGTCTTGTAAACTATTGACAAGTTAATAATCAATTGTTACTTGACTTACTTGCCTCTCTGATGTTAGACAACTGCCTTGTCGAGGCACTATCAAACCAGATTTAAACTCTTCAGTTTAAATCTGGTTTGAAAATCTTAATTTGACAAGTGATGAGTTATGGTTTATGAGGCACTCCAGGGTTGTTTTGAGGTGACAGACTGGCAGGCACTCTGTGAGCCACATGGAGAGGATATTGATGGGCTCACAGAGCGCATCACTGATTACATCAACTTCTGTGTGGACTGCAATGTTCCGACAAGAACTGTCCTTTGTTATTCAAATAACAAGCCATGGATAACAAAGGACATTAAGGGCATCCTGAACGCTAAAAAGGGGGTGTTTAGGGATGGAAATAGGGAGGAGCTGAGGGCAATACAGAGGGACCTGAAAGCCAGGATCAGGGAGGTAAAGACAGGTATAGGAGGAAGCTTGAGTGGAAACTCCAGCAGAACAACATAAGAGAGGTCTGGAGGGGGATGAGGACCATCACTGGGTTCCGGCAAACTTGCAACAGAGGAGCGGAAGGCAGTGTGGACAGGGCCAATGAACTTAACCTGTTCTTTAACAGATTTGACATTGTGACCCCTGGACATCCCACACATGAGCTATCTGTTGTCGGCCCCCAACCAACACATATTCCACTCTCCCCTCCTACCCCTCCTCACAGTCCCCCACCCTGCTCTCATGACTATACCGCTTCCCCACACGAAACCACCACGGTGGGCTTCACAGCTGAACAGATGAGAAGACAGCTGAAACGACTCAACCCAAGCAAGGCTGCAGGACTGGATGGTTTCAGTACCAGGGTGCTCAAAGCCTGTGCCCCTCAGCTATGTGGAGTACTTCACCATGTCTTCAACCTGAGCCTGAGGCTCCGGAGGGTTCCTGTGCTGTGGAAGACATCCTGCCTCGTCCCTGTGCCGAAGACGCCGCGCCCCAGTGGCCTCAATGACTACAGACCGGTGGCATTGACCTCCCACTTCATGAAGACTTCATGTTCTGGAGCTACTCCGGCCTATGGTCAGGCCACACTTAGATCCCCTCCAGTTCGCCTACCAGCCCCGACTAGGAGTTGAGGATGCCATCGTCTACCTGCTGAACCGTGTCTACGCCCACGTTCAACACTATCCGCCCTGCTCTGCTGAGGGAGAAACTGACAGCGATGCAGGTGGATGCTTCTCTGGTATCATGGATTCTTGATTCCCTGACTGGCAGACCACAGTACATGTGTTTGCAACATTGTGTGTCCAACAGAGTGATCAGCAGCACTGGGGCTCCACAGAGGACTGTCTCGTCTCCCTTCCTCTTCACCATTTACCCCCCGGACTTCAACTACTGCACAGAGTCTTGCATCTTCAGAAGTTTTATGATGACTCTGCCATAGTTAGATTCATTATCAAGGGAGATGAGGTTGAGTACAGGGCTACGGTAGGAAACTTTGTCACATGGTGTGAGCAGAATTATCTGCAGCTTTATGTGAAAAAGACTAAGGAGCTGGTGGTAGACCTGAGGAGAGCTAAGGGACCGGTGACCCCTGTTTCCATCCAGGGGGTCAGTGTGGACATGGTGGAGGATTATAAATACCTGGGGATACGAATTGACAATAAACTGGACTGGTCAAAGAACATTGAGGCTGTCTACAAGAAGGGTCAGAGCTGTCTCTATTTCCTGAGGAGACTGAGGTCCTTTAACATCTGCTGGACGATGCTGAGGATGTTCTACAAGTCTGTGGTGGCCAGTGCTATCATATTTGCTGTTGTATGCTGGGGCAGCAGGCTGAGGGTAACAGACACCAACAGAATGAACAAACTCATCCGTAAGACCAGTGATGTTGTGGGGATGGAACTGGACTCTCTGATGGTGGTGTCTGAAAAGAGGATGCTGTCTAAGTTGCATGCCATCTTGGTCAATGTCTCCCATCCACTACATAATGGACTGGGTGGGCACAGGAGTACATTCAGCCAGAGACTCATTCCACCGAGATGCAACACAGAGCGTCATAGGAAGCCATTCCTGCCTGTGGCTATCAAACTTTACAACTCCTCCCTTGGAGGGTCAGACACCCTGAGTCAATAGGCTGGTCCTGGACTTACTTCATAATTTACTGGCATAATTTACATATTACTATTTAACTATTATGGTTCTATTACTATTTATTATTTATGGTGCAACTGTAACGAAAACCAATTTCCCCCGGGATCAATGAAGTATGACTATGACTATGACTAAGTGATGATAATGCTTGCTGTGGTTAAGTATTGGAACTTGACTGGCATTCCAGACTGAGAGAAATAGCAGATCTGTGTGTGACTTACATGAGGTTCTTCCACTCCAATGTTTTTACATTATCTACCATACACATTCAACCTACATTGACATCCACCTATTACATTTATTTAGCTTCTTCTTGAATGTATCAATGCTATTTTCTGACTTGTTCCTTGTTGTAGCTATTTAAATATTCCACCCATTTCCTAAGAAAAGTCTCTTATGTGCTTTTTTATTAGATCTTGTAGTTATAACACTGTTTTGATCTGTTTCAACATGGATATGTCTGTGCTAAGCATAGTCTGTCAAAAACATCTAATAGCCTTATAAATTTCAGCTTTGTCTTTGAACCAATTATAAAATCTTTAGCAAATAAAAATCACCATTCTCTTTTGTCCATCAATGATGCAAGTTTACAGGCAAGCGTACAAGCCTTAGGTCTCACATCACCAGGTTCAGCAACAATTTGTACTCTTTACTGATCAGGGTCCAGAACCATTGTGTATAATTTCACTCACTTCGAGTCTGAACAGATTCCACAACCTATGGACTCACTTTAAAGGCCCTCTACAGATCACTTTCACCGTGTTATTATTTGTTCTGTATTTGCACAGTAGTTGTTTCTGTATTGTTTGTTTGCCAGTCTTTGTGTGTGGCTTTTCATTGATTCTATTGTATTTCTTTGTTCTACTCTGAATGCATGCAATTAAATTACTCTCAGGGTAGTACATGGAAACATATACTTACTCAGATAACAAGTATACTTTGCACCTTGACCTTTGAACATTACATTTTTGGCTAATTTCTCTTTTCACGTGTCATCTATTGAGTCTGCTAACCTAAACAAATGTTTGTTGCTGTGTCTACATTCTGGAACTTCCTGTGCCATAACACTATGGAGCACCTTCATCAGAAAGACTGTAATGTTTAAGAGTTTCATGTTATCACCTTCTCCTCAATGCAATTAGGATGGACAATAGATGCTGACTTTGAAAACAATTTTTAAATCCTGAAAATAGCTTGTCATTTTCTTGAGGTCAAAACACTTTCCAGATAAAGAATGGAAGAGTACATTTAGATTAAAACAGTCAATTAATTTTTAATTACAAAACAATAAAGAACAGTTTCTCTTTGTTGACAAATTGTAATAAATGCAAATCTACGTTGTACTTAGTGACTGGTAGTCCTTCATACCCAATTACACTATATTGCTTCTTCCCCAGTATTTCCAGAGCAAAAGCAATCTATATAACCATACTGGTATCAGCTTATTTAATCCTTTTACAGCATCTGCATGCAAATGATGACCTCACATTAAGCAAAGGTGATAGAAGGAGAGATGCATGAGCCCAGACAACACATCTGTATTCTGTTGCAGAATAGCAAAGTCCTCATCCCACCTATTTTCATATCATCAACAAATTTGGAAACCTAGCATTTTGCTTCCTCTTCCAGGTTATTACTGTAAATAATGAAGACAAGAACTAATCCCCTGGAAATGCCTCTGGTTACATTCCTCCCAGCCTACGCAGGATCTGTTTATTTCTATTCTTTGTTTTCTCTATGCAGTTTTCAGTTTTCAATCCATGTTAACACACTTCCTCTCATATCATCCTTTCATTTTTGTTGTTCCTTGATTTCTCAGGCTGTTTACTAGGTTTACAAGTCAGAATTTATTGTCCTTTCTTACTCTTCTTGAGACAATGATGATGAGCACCTTTATGAATCATGTCAGTCCTTCTGGTGAAGGTATTACCTCAGAGTATTTGATTTCCATGTTCCATGCACATTTTTCAATAATAATGCTACATAAGAATGTAAACACTGCTTTGGAAAGTGGACATAAACTTTGCAACGCACCAATCTTAAAAAGGGAATGCAGAGAGAACATATATTGAAATATATAGGAAAATTCAATTGTGTGCTGTTAATTGTGTGAATGAACAATTCTATTTCACTTCCACAGCTAATATTTCCCTATGCTGGAAGCAGAAGCTCTTGGTGTTATTTAGAACTTTTTTCTTGAATGTTGTTTTTCTTCAGCTTAGTATTTAGTACACAATAGTTATAACATTGTGGCTTGGTTGGGATAAAAATAGGGAGAAAAATGAAAGAATTCAAAATGTTTACAATTGTGTTTTTCATCTTGAGGTGTGCAGCTATATGTTTCCTGGTCAGATTGTCAGCCATCAACATAATGAGAATTTGAAACTGAATACAAGCTTGTGTAACCCTGACAGAAAATACCAAGCCTATTCATCTTGATAGGATTAGGTAAAATGGCTGCAAACACTTCATTCCTTGCAGGGCGCAAATAAAATGAAATCCCAGCTAGATGATTGTCAACACCTGAATACCTTCATAATAATTACAATGGTCTGTGTCCTTATTGTCTCCGAATAGAAGGGCATCTCTTAGCTGTTTTTTTTGTCTCCAATCTTCTCCAACAGAAATATAAATCAGGTGAAGCTCAGATGATGTGATATATTTTTACAATCTAAGATATACTGGTTGGCAGGATGATTGGCCACAGTAAATTGTCCCCTGTTTTCAGGTGAGTGGTTGAGTCTGAGAAGAGATACTTGCAAAGTAAAAAAGAATAAAGTGAGATTAGAGTATGAGGAAGTTTGATGTTTGGTGTGGATTGTCAGAATCAGCATCAGAATCAGATTTAATATCACAGGCATATGTTGGCAAATTTGTTCAAAGGTGCATAGTTCCATTCCAAAGGAAGATCTTTGACCTTGTCCACAAATATTGCCTAATCTGAGATGTTCCAGCATTTTCTGTATTTATTTCAGATTTCTAGCATCTGCACTTTTCTTATTCACACCAGGATCTCAAGTAACTTCCTCTCTTTTCTTGTATGTGAGCTAAAGTAAATTGACATTTTTACAATTCCATTGAAGGAAATCTGAAAAATATGAAGAATAAAACGAGGAGAGAAAATCCACTGAAAGTACAGACAAGGCGCACTCAACTGCACATGGAAGTTTGGATTTTGCATGACAGGCAGTGCTCATGCTTTCATCCTTCTCCTTAGCCACTTAAATTTTCCATCATGCACTCAGTGTTTACAGGATGTTTTAGAAGGACCACGAATGGACTGCAGGGATTTTAGGCATTAATAACAATCACCAGCTTTAGTAAAACCATATTTTTAAATAATGCTTTGATAATAATTAACTCTGGTTGTCAGAAGATAAAAAAAAATGAAAGAATGTAGAATATAGAACGTTACAACACTGTATAGGCCCTTCAGCGCACAATGTTGTACCTGCCCTTTAACCTACTCCAAGATGAATCTAACCCTTCACTCCCACATAACGCACATAACACCCCATTTTCTATCATTATGTGCCTTAAGTGTTTCTTAAATGCCCCTAATGCATCTGCCTCTACCACTGTCCTGGCGGGGTGCTCTATGCACCCACCAGCCTCTGTGTAAGGAAGGTCCCTCGATAATTCCCTCGATATGAGAGTGACATAGTTAATTCAGAAACAAAGGTTCTGAACTTAAAGAGGGGTAACTTTGAAGGTATGAGACGTGAATTAGCTAAGATAGACTGGCAAATGACACTTAAAGGATTGACGGTGGATATGCAATGGCAAGCATTTAAAGGTTGCATGGATGAACTACAACAATTGTTCATCCCAGTTTGGCAAAAGAATAAATCAAGGAAGGTAGTGCACCCGTGGCTGACAAGGGAAATTAGGGATAGTATCAATTCCAAAGAAGTAGCATACAAATTAGCCAGAGAAAGTGGCTCACCTGAGGACTGGGAGAAATTCAGACTTCAGCAGAGGAGGACAAAGGGCTTAATTAGGAAGGGGAAAAAAAGATTATGAGAGAAAACTGGCAGGGAACATAAAAACGGACTGTAAAAGCTTTTATAGATATGTAAAAAGGAAAAGACTGGTAAAGACAAATGTAGGTCCCCTGCAGACAGAAACAGGTGAATTGATTATGGGGAGCAAGGACATGGCAGACCAATTGAATAATTACTTTGGTTCTCTCTTCACTAAGGAGGACATAAATAATCTTCCAGAAATAGTAAGGGACAGAGGGTCCAGTGAGATGGAGGAACTGAGTGAAATACATGTTAGTAGGGAAGTGGTGTTAGGTAAATTGAAGGGATTGAAGGCAGATAAATCCCCAGGGCCAGATGGTCTGCATCCTAGAGTGCTTAAGGAAGTAGCCCAAGAAATAGTGGATGCATTAGTGATAATTTTTCAAAACTCGTTAGATTCTGGACTAGTTCCTGAGGATTGGAGGGTGGCTAATGTAACCCCACTTTTTAAAAAAGGAGGGAGAGAGAAACCGGGGAATTATAGACCGGTTAGCCTAATGTCGGTGGTGGGGAAACTGCTGGAGTCAGTTATCAAGGATGTGATAACAGCACATTTGGAAAGCGGTGAAATGATCGGACAAAGTCAGCATGGATTTGTGAAAGGAAAATCATGTCTGACGAATCTCATAGAATTTTTTGAGGATGTAACTAGTAGAGTGGATAGGGGAGAACCAGTGGATGTGGTATATTTGGATTTTCAAAAGGCTTTTGGCAAGGTCCCACACAGGAGATTAGTGTGCAAACTTAAAGCACACGGAATTGGGGGTAAGGTATTGGTGTGGGTGGAGAATTGGTTAGCAGACAGGAAGCAAAGAGTGGGAATAAACGGGACCTTTTCAGAATGGCAGGCGGTGACTAGTGGGGTACCGCAAGGCTCAGTGCTGGGACCCCAGTTGTTTACAATATATATTAATGACTTGGATGAGGGAATTAAATGCAGCATCTCCAAGTTTGCGGATGACACGAAGCTGGGTGGCAGTGTTAGCAGTGAGGAGGATGCTAAGAGGATGCAGGATGACTTGGATAGGTTGGGTGAGTGGGCAAACTCATGGCAGATGCAATTTAATGTGGATAAATGTGAAGTTATCCACTTTGGTGGCAAAAATAGGAAAAGAGATTATTATCTGAATGGTGGCCGATTAGGAAAAGGGGAGGTGCAACGAGACCTGGGTGTCATTATACACCAGTCATTGAAAGTGGGCATGCAGGTACAGCAGGCGGTGAAAAAGGCGAATGGTATGCTGGCATTTATAGCGAGAGGATTCGAGTACAGGAGCAGGGAGGTACTACTGCAGTTGTACAAGGCCTTGGTGAGACCACACCTGGAGTATTGTGTGCAGTTTTGGTCCCCTAATCTGAGGAAAGACATCTTTGCCATAGAGGGAGTACAAAGAAGGTTCACCAGATTGATTCCTGGGATGGCAGGACTTTCATATGAAGAAAGACTGGATGAACTGGGCTTGTACTCGTTGGAATTTAGAAGATTGAGGGGGGATCTGATTGAAACGTATAAGATCCTAAAGGGATTGGACAGGCTAGATGTAGGAAGATTGTTCCCAATGTTGGGGAAGTCCGGAACGAGGGGTCACAGTTTGAGGATTGAGGGGAAGCCTTTTAGGACCGAGATTAGGAAAAATTTCTTCACACAGAGAGTGGTGAATCTGTGGAATTCTCTGCCACAGGAAACTGTTGAGGCCAGTTCATTGGCTATGTTTAAGAGGGAGTTAGATATGGCCCTTGTGGCTACAGGGGTCAGGGGGTATGGAGGGAAAGCTGGGGCGGGGTTCTGAGTTGGATGATCAGCCATGATCATAATAAATGGCGGTGCAGGCTCGAAGGGCCGAATGGCCTACTCCTGCACCTATTTTCTATGTTTCTATGTTTCTATTCCCCCTCCACTTTCCTTCGTCAACTTAAAATTATAGTCCTTGACATCAGAACTCTTTTGCAGTTAGTGTCTTCCATCATGAGAACAGGGAGAAGAGCTCACAAATTGCATGGAATTTAGACCTCCAATGATTGTCTGAATATATTTGCAATACTCATTAAATTACACTAGCTGCAGATATAAATCCAAAGTAATGGTGCAGACCAGGATATATTTTTGCACCAGAACTTTCCTAAATCTGTACATCAACAGTATAACAGTACTCTGAACTTCGCTACTAAAAATACAGGATATGACACCAAAAGTTGTGACAGTAACAATAATGGGAGCAATATTCATTGACAAAACAATTGATGTCCCCCAGAATTTTATTGCAGGACAGATGTGAAATGTTATGGGAAAAAATTAGAATTATCCAGAGACTGAAATATTTTGTTATCTATGTGCAATAAGTAAGAGATAAATCTTCACAATTCTACCTTCCATAATAAAGCACAAAAAGCTCTAAATATGAGTAAGATTTATGCAATTTAAATTATCTTATGCATGTGTTAATTGCATGCCCATTCCACCCCTGGGAATCCAATTTATTTCATCTGATGTTCCCATAACAATTGTTACTCTAGTTGAAGTATTCAGAGATAAATTTTTAAAGCAGTCTCAGCTGGATTTCTTGGTCTTTCTAGCTTGAGTTTTGTTTTTTTTTGTTACTCATCCCCCTCTCTCACCAGCTAGTTATGTCAGTGATACATTAGCAGCACTTGCTGTCGCTAAGAACAATCCATTGAAATCAGGAATCAGCTTTTGCAAATCTAATGACTGTGTGAACAGAATCATAATAATCAATGAATTGCACTGGCTGCAGCCTTTTAACGTATGATTGTCTTATTTTGTCTGCCCATTTTGTTCCACTGGATGCACTTTCTACCTTAAGCCAATGGAAATGATAAAAATCTGTGCTCTTTAAACATATTTAATACTGGAGTAATGATTCAGATAATGGAACAGCATTTCCATCTTATGCACTTTTTTGATTCAGATTAAACCATATTTTCAAAGCCAGTGTCTACCATGATAGATAGAAGCAGCAGTAGAGCATTCAGCCTCCTGGTGCTTTTCAATAAGGTCCCCATGACTGATTTTATTTTTACCTCAGCACCATTTTCCTACGCTAATGCTATTGTCTTGATTCCCTGAACATTCAAAAATCTATGAATCTCCCTCTGGGATATTCTCAGAAACTGAACATTCATAACACTCTGGTGTAAGGGGTTCTAAAGATTTACAACACACTAGCAGAATAAATTTATTCTTGTGTTGATCTTGAACAGCTGTTTTTTTTTGTTGGTACTGTGAACCCTGAGTGCATCTGAGGAAACATCTTTGTCACTACATTGAAAATGTTTCTCAAAACTTTTGTATATTTTAATGAGATAACCTGTCATTCTTCTCAATTCTAAAGGGCCCTGTCCACTTAATCTTTTCTCAGAGAACTAGCCTCCACCCAAGGTCTCGATTAGGTGAACCTCCATTGCACTCCAGGTTCAGACCCGCATCACCAGGTTCAGTAACAGCTTTTACCCTCAACCATCAGGCTCTCGAACCAGAAGGGAAAACTTCACTTGCCCATCACTGAATTGTTCCCACTAAACTGGACTCACTTTGGAGGACTCCTCATCTCATGTTCTCAATATATATTGCTTATTGATTATTTCTTTTTTCTTTCTTTTTGTATTTTCACAGTTAGTTGACTTTTGCATATTGGTTGTTTGTTCAGCCCGTTGGGTGCAGTCTCTTATTAATTCTATAATGTGTCTTGTATTTATTATGAATGCCCACACGAAAATGAATCTCAGGGTCGTATATCGTGACATATCTGTACTAAGATGTTAAATTTACTTTGAACTTTGAATTCTGCAACAAGTAGATAGAGATTGCAGGCCTAGGTATGGTCTCATTGGATTCTCTATAATTCTGGTCAAATGTCTTGAAAGTTGTCTTACTAATTTCTTACTGTACAGCAACATGTTGAACAGCAATGTCATTCAGTCTCTCATCATTTTAACAATTACTTTCTTCTATTGGTTATTTTACAAAATAATGTGGTTTTGACCTAACATTTCAATATTTCTACAAGGTAAGTTAACAAATTCAATACCCTTTGCATGAGACACAGAATATTGGAATAATAAAAAAAAATGAAAAAGGAATACATAATTTCTAGTTAACACTTTATGTATGGCCCTTTCCTGTTTGAGAAATTGTACCAGCCTTCTTCTTAAATGTACTCCTTTTGAACCACTTTCGCTGCAGTCTGCAGGATGTAAATTTCCTCTCACTCAATGTTAATACCAAGGAGCTGATAGTAGATTTCAGGAGTGGGAAACCAGAGGTCCATGAGCCAGTATTCATCAGAGGATAGGATGTGGAGAGGGACAGTAACTTTAAATTTCTGAGTGTCACTATCCCCTGAGATTTAGTTGTGAAGAAAGCATGGCAGCACCTCTACTTCCTCAGAAGTTTTGGCATTTCATCGAAAACCTTGGCAAACTTCTACAGATGTGTGATGGAAAGCATGCTGACAGGCTGCATTATAGCCTGGTATGGGAACACCAATCCCTTTGAGCGGAAAATCCCACAAAAAGTAGTGGCCCAGTACATCACAGATAAAACCTTCCCAACCTTTAAGCACATCTACATGAAACGTTGCTGTAAAAAAGCAACATCCATCATCAAAGATCCTCACCACCCAGGCCAAGCTCTTTTCTCACTGCTGCCATCAGGTAGGAGGTACAAGTACCTCAGGACTCACACCACCAGGTTCAAGAACAGTTACTACCCTGCAATCATCAGGCTCTTGAACAAAAGGGGATAACCACACTCATATAACTCTGTTATATTGTTATTTCATACTCGATATTTATTGCTGTTTATTTATATCGGTATTTTCCCAGTTTGTTTACAGTTAACAGTTCCTGATGTTTACATTTTACAGTTCTGTAGATTTGCTAATTATGCCCACAGAAAAAGAATCTCAGGGTTGTATGTGGTGACATGTATGTACTCTGATAATAAATTTTATTTTGAACTTTATCCCAAATAATGGTTTTTACTTGCAATACTTCACACAAATTCATTTTCAATAATCAGCTTATAAAAGAAATATCAATTCAGGATGACAAAACAAGCATAAAGTCTTCGCAGTTCTTTGTACTGAAAGGTACTTTGAGCTACCTGTTGAGTAGAGTTAATCAGGTAATCAACAACCATCCTCCAGTAAAGAATACAAACGTTTACCTATCAGAAATTTAATAATTAATCAATCAGTGAATCTATTTCTTGCCAAGTACATGTGCATAAATATTTTATAAATAATATTTTTGCATGTTTTATCTTGATTTTCTTGTAATTATGTATTAATATTAATATTTTGGGCAGGCAGAAAATATACCTTCCGGGTCCATCACTCAGAGCCAAAATGTTACTTTTTCATGAATTATAAATCTTCACCTTGTCTATTAATTTTCTGGTCGTCTGGGATTGAATGAGTTTCAGTACTCTTATTATTCTTTACATACCCTACTTGATCACTTTCTTGGGATTAATTTATCTTGAATGTGATAGATGTTCCTTCCGGTCATTGTAGCAACATTGTAAATGAGCATGAAGGTCCTTCTATTGATTTGGAATAGGGATTGCTCTTTACCAAGTCAGCTCATTCCTTCAGTTAATTACTTTGTGTCTGATCAGTACTATTCCTGGGTAAATTATAAACGTTATTCTAAAATTCCAATCTACAATTTTTAGTTAGGAACAGTAAAACCAATACTTTCACATTCATCGTATTACCATTTATTTTACTGGATTTCCTCTAAAACTTTGTAAACTGAAGTGTACACTTACTTATGTTAATTGCCAGGATTTTTTTTAACTTTCTATTTAACAATACAGGTGATGCTCTACAGCAAATTAACAGAGCTGTGTTAATAACTGTGCATACCTTTTTAACCACACAGCTGGTGTGAACAGACCATGTGAGGTCTGTACATGACAGATGAATGGTGAAAGTGGATAATTTGGCATTCATGCCCACAAATGATCAAATAATTTATCTATTAACATCACAGCTTCCTCTCCTCTCTCTCCCATTACAGTCACTGCTCATTCCATAACAATTCAAAACATCATTTAGCTGGAGGAAGATCAAAATCTTTGTTTATAATCTTGATCCTTTGCCTAAGATGTCATTCACTACGTTAAAAGAGCTCATATCGACCATTAGCATTTGTTCAACTCAGCCTCCATCTTCACAAAGCTCAATTTAACACAACTGCTTTTATTTACTATCTTGTATCAAACCCTAATAGTTGTTTATCGACATTTGAACTGAATACAAAATATACATACATTAAAGGAAAGTAGCTGAATACTATTAAGATCCCTACATGTTATTCCTGCAACCTTTGGAAAAAAATTATTCCTCTTTAATTCAATGAACCACGGCCTTTTATTAATTTCCACTTTGCCCTCTCCCACCCCCCAGCAGCCATTCCTCCTCATTGGAGCCACCAGTGGCAGTAATTTTACAGACGTTGATATTGCTCGTCCTTAACTGTTCCAAATGATGCAGTGTGAGAAAGTTATAGACCGTTTAATTTTGGAAATATTTCTGAATTAGTCCATTGGCTGTTAAATGTTCAGGTTATTCATAACATTGTAAATGATCATAAGGACAGGCAGGAAGGCAGAGGTGGCAGTGTAGTTTTGTTGGTAAGAGATAGAATTACATCTTTAGAAAGAGATGACATAGGAACAGAAATGTTGAATCTTTGTGGGTCAAGATAAGAAACTGCAAGGGTTAAAAAAAAACATTATGGGAATCATACATAGAACTCCAAATAGTAGCCAAGATGTGGGTTTGAGATTGCAAAGGGACCTGGAAAAGACTTGTAGTAAGGGCAATGTCACAATAACAATGGGCGACATCAATATGTAAGAGAATTGGGAAAATCAGGTTGGTGTCAGATCACAAGAGAGGGAATTTGTTGAATGCCTGTGAGATGGCTTTTTAGAGCAACTTGTGCTTGAACCTACTCTGGGAAGGGCTATCTTAGACTGGGTGTTGTGTAATAACCCAGATTTTATTAGAAAGCTTAAGGTAAAGGAACCATTAGGAGCATGATCATAATATGATTGAATTCATACTGCAACTTAAGATGGAGAAGCATAAGTCAGATGTATCAGTATTACAATGGAATGAAGGGAATTACAAAGACATGAGAAAGGAGCTTGCCCAAGTGGATTGGAGGGGATATTGGCGAGGATGACGGCAGCGTAGTATGTGGCTGAAGTTTCTGGGAATAATTCACAAGGCGCAGGATAGATATGTCCCACAGAAGAAGTTCTCCAATGACAGGGGCAGGCAAATGTACATGACAGGGGAAGTTAAAGACTGCATAAAAGCCAAGGAAAGAGCATATAATGTAGCAAAAGTGAGTGAAAAGTTGGATGATTGGGAAGTTTTTTTAAAATCCAACTAAAGGCAACTAAAAAAGCCATAAGCAGGGAAAAGATGAAATATGAGGGCAAACCAGGGCAGGAAACCATAAGGTTTTATTCAGTTATATAAAGCCTGAAAGGGAGGTGAGAGTTGATATTGGACCACTGAAAAACGATGCTGTGAGGACAAAGGAATGGCAGAGGAACCTAATGGGTACTTTGCACCATTCTTCACTGTGGAAGACACTAGCAGTGTGCCAGAGGTCCATGAGTGTCAGACAGCAGGAGTGAGTGCCATTGCTATTACAAATGAAAAAGTGCTAGTCAAACTGAAAGGTCTTAAGGTGTATAATTCACCCAGACCAGATGGACCATATCTCAGAGTTTTGAAAGATGTTGCAGATGCATTGGTTATGATCTTTCAAGACTGAAAAATTGCAAATGTCACTCCACTCTTTAAGAAGGGAGGAATACAAAAGGAAGGAAATTATAGGCTGGTTAGCCTAACCTCAAAGGTTGGGAAAGCATTGGAGTCTATTATTAAGGATGAGGTTTTGATGCACTTGGAGACCAATGATAAAATAAGTCAAAGTCAGCATGGTTTCTGTGAAGGGAAAACTTACTTGACAAATCTGTTAAAAGTTCTTTGAGGAAGTAACAAGCAGGGTGGACAAAGGAGAGGCAGTGGATGACATTTACTTGGATTTTCAGAAGGAGCTTGATAAAGTGCCACACATGAGGCTGCTTAACAAGATAAAATCCTATAGCATTACAGGAAATATACTGGCATGGAAAGAGGAATGGCTGACAGGGAGGAGGCAGCAAGTGGGAATAAAGGTGCCTTTTCTGGTGACTGCCAGTGACTAGTGGTTTTCCTCAGGGGTCAGTATTGGGACAGCTACTTTTCACATTGTTTGCCAATAATTTAGGTAATGGATTGATGGCTTTATGGCAAAGTTTGCAGATGACACAGAGGTAGGTGGAGGGGTAGGTAGTGCTGAGGAAGCAATGCAATGGCAGCAGGACTTAGACAACTTGGAAGAAGGGGCAAAAAGTGGCAGAAGGAATACAGTGTTGGGAGATGTATGATAATATATTTTTGGTAAATGGAACAAAAGTGCAGACTACTATCTAAATGGGGAGAAAATTCAAACATCAGAGGTGCAAAGAGTTAGCAGATGCATTGGTTATGATCTTTCAAGACTCCTCGTGCAAAATTCCCAGAAGGTTAATTTACAGGTTGAGTCTGTGGTAAAAAAAACTCAGAAGTTGGCATTCATTTCAAGGGGAATAGAATGTAACAAACAAGGAGATAATTCTGTGACTTTAAAAGAACACTAATCGGGCTGCATTAGGAGTATTGTCAACAGATTTGGGCCCCATATTTCAGAAAGGATGTATTGTCATTGGAGAGAGTTAATAGGGAGTTCACAGGGATGTTTCCGGGAATGAAGCAGTTAACATTTGAAAATTGTTTGGCAGCTTTGGGTCTGTACTCACTGAATGTGAAGAATGTGGTGGTGGGGGGGTGGTGGGGGGGTGGCGGGGTGGTGGATGATGGGATCTCATTGAATCCTACTGAATGTTGAAAGAACTAGATAAGATGCATGTAGAGAGGATATGTCAATAGTGTGACCGAAACTTGAGGGCACAGCCTCAAAATTGAGAGCCAATCCTTTAAAACAGAGTTAAGGAGAATTGTTATTAGCTAGACAGTAGTGAATCTGTGGAATGCCCAGCTTTAGAGGCCAGGACTGTAGATATATTTAAAGCAAAAATTGATAGTTTCCTGATTGGCTAGTGCATCAAAGGTTATGGCCAGAAGACAGTGGTATGGGGTTGAGTGGGATCCAGAATCAGCCATGATGGAATGGCAGAGCAGACTCAATGGGCTGAATGGCCTCTTTCTGCTGCTATGTCTTATGGTTTTATGGACTTCTGACCTGAAGCCTGCAAAATAAATAAATAAATAATATCTTGCCTTCAAAACTCTATACCAGATTAGCCATTAGGCAAGAAAGAAGAGACTGAATGCTGTACCATGCTCTGATCAGCGTTTTACTCTATATTAATCAGTGCACTCACTTTAAGTGACCATTCTTTGAAAGTGTACACTGAAAAAAAATGTCTCTGCTGAGTTTCACCATATTGCCTAACTCAACCAAGTAAACGTGATTCATACAAGGCAAGTGGGAAAATTGCTTGGAAGGCATCAATCGATGCCAAGTGTTTTTGGTGACCGAATGTATGGAGTAGTAGCTTAGTAGAACATCCAAAAAACAATTCATCAATTAAGTAATTTTATATTTGTTCCATGCTACCGCTTCTGTATAAGCCTAATCTCCAAAATATTTATTTTCTGTAACACTGTACAGACTTCATCGTGACTTCCTGCTGTGAAATGTCCTTTTTGTGAAGGTATCACAAAACTGGATTTGTTTAGGTTGGAGACCTGTGCACAGTCGTCTGAGATGGGAAACATATTATTGTTTTAATTTGACCAATGTGTATCATCGGTAAATGAAACTTACAGCATGCTCACCCATTTGTTTCGGATTTGATATTCTAGCCTTCATTATCATCCAATAACTATAAATTGAAGATATGCATGAATCTTTGCAATGCTCAGTGTCATCTCTGCTGGAATCACGGTTATGCATGCATTATCGGTTGAGAAATTCTGCAAATTTATTAACTCTGATTAAGTTTGTTTACAGGTTGAACCACAAGTTATTTTGTCATGCACCAAAACTGCTGCCCATAAGACTAAGAGACATAGGAGCAGAATTACACCATTCGGCCTATCGAGTCTAGTCCGCCATTCCATCATGGCTGATTTATTATCCTTCTCGAACCATTCTCCTTCCATTTCCTCGGAACCTTTGACACCCTTCTAAACAAGAGCCCATCAATCTTCAGAAAGACTATGTACTCACCAAAAATCTCACCTGACTTCTGATCCCTATTTCCAAATATGTTGCTCTGCACAATTCCTGACAGTACAGGATTAAAACAATCCAAGAACCTTTGCACAACTTTGCTAAGTTAATGTACATATACACTGTGGACCCTTTATTAGGTATCTCCTGTACCTAATAAAGAGGCCATTGAGTGTATATTGATAGATTACTACTGTTGTAGCCCAAGTATTCATGGTTCAACTTGTACATTCAGAATTGCTCTTCTGCACACCAC
Source organism: Mobula hypostoma (assembly GCF_963921235.1). Lineage (NCBI taxonomy): Eukaryota > Metazoa > Chordata > Chondrichthyes > Myliobatiformes > Myliobatidae > Mobula > Mobula hypostoma. The sequence goes on along the minus strand of NC_086097.1, from coordinate 61,084,109 downwards.
TGTTGTAACGCATAGTTACCTGAGTTCCTGTTGCCTTCCATTCTGACCATTCTCCTCTGAGGTCTCTCATTAAAAGAACAACTTTGCCCACGGAATTGGTGCTCACTGATTTTTTTTCACCGTTCTCTGTAAACTCTAGACTTATGTGTGAAAGTTGCTGGAATTGAGAAGCTTCTGAGATCCTCAAACCATCCAGCAGGGCACCAAAACTTATTCCATGGTCAAAAACACTAAGTCAGAAACACTTTCTTCACCATTCTGATGTTTGATCTGAACAATAACTGGACTTCTTGACCATATTTGCATGCTTTTATGCATTGAGTTGCTGCTAAGTAATTGGCTGATTAGATATTTGCATTAATGAGCAGGTGCACAGGTGTACCTAAAAAAAGTGGCTACTCAGTGTAGTTTACCTACCAGTGTAGTACATAAGTGATTGCTGCTCTTCTCCAAGTCAGCTAGAGTTATGAAGTTTTTGAGCGTTTATGTTGTTATTTTTGGTAGCTGTTCACATTATCTGCTGGTCACTAGCCTCCCTTCCAAGAAACCTTCAAACACCATCCTCTACTTCTTGCCTCCGAGCCAACTTTGAATCCA